>NC_138539.1:21373530-22681193 GCF_964234715.1 Podarcis melisellensis | reverse complement strand
CGTTCCGCAAGTTTTTTCGTCTTGCGAGTTTTTCGTCTTGCGAAGCACGGTTTCCCATAGGAATGCATTGAAAATCAATCAATGCGTTCCTATGGAAACCGCCTTCAGACCAGGTCCGGGGACAGTCTGTCCCCCGACCTCTTCTGAAGGCTGGGGGGGGACAAGGGCTTTTCTTCCCACCCCCAGCATTTTTAAAATCGCCCCGGGACAGCAGAGGACTTCTCCGCTGTCCCGGGGCGATTTTAAAGCCCCCGGCAAGGCGGGCGGGGGGGAGCAAAGACTTTCGCCCCCCGCCAGCCTTCAGAAGAGGTCCAGGACGCTATCCCGGACGGCTTTTGAAGGCAGGCGGGGGGGAGCAAAGACTTTCACCCCCCGTCGGCCTTCAGAAGAGGTCCTGGACCTCTTCTGAAGGCTGGCGGGGGGCAAAAGTCTTTGCTCCCCCCCGCCTGCCTTCAAAAGCTGTCCGGGATAGCGGGAAGCGCTTCCCTGCTATCCCGGACCGCTTTTAAAATGCTGGCGGTGGGGAGCAAAGCCTTTCGGCCCCCGCCGGCCTTCCTGGACCTCTTCTGAAGGCCGGAGGGGGGGGGAAAGGCTTTGCTCCCCACCGCCAGCATTTAAAAGAGGTCCCCAGAGATTTCCCTATGGGCTTTCTTCTTGCAAAGCAAGCCCATGTGGAAATTCGTCTTGCGAAGCAACTCGCAAACGGAAAACCCTTTCGTCTTGCGGGTTTTCCGTCTTGTGAGGCATTCGTCTTGCGGGGCACCACTGTATATTGACTGGGGCAGCCAGCTGAGATAACATCAGTCTTGAAGGATCTTCGCTGGCCATGTCTTTGTTTCTGGGCTGTATATAAGGTGCTGCTATTGACATATAATGCCCTAAATGACTTGGAGCCCAGGTATCCCAAAGAATTCCTCTCCTGTACTCAGTGTTCGAAATTAACCAGGCGCCAGGGGCATTTTGCACCTGGGTATCGGCCACGTGCAACCAAGTGAAGATGCTTGGATGGCGTCTGACATCACCACCATCTGGAGATGTGTACCTGGGAATCATTGGATCTTGACTGTTTTCGCACATTAGCAACACATCCTGTAGAATTCTATCCCTTAGATTTTATCTGTGAAATCAGAATGAATCTCAGGAATCAAAATGCTTTTTCTGTGCAGCCTGAGCAGGAGCAGTGAACAACTTTATAGTTGATTGTTGTAGCTTGTCTTCACTTACCCAACCGCACTGCCCTGCTCACAGTTGTGAAGAATATTCTCACTTTATGGTCTGTGTCACCGTTACGAAAAAGAGGTAGGAATAGGTCAATATATAGGTGGACTGCCCCTGGATCAAGTGACTTTTCCTCAAGTCCTTAACGTAACCCCCTTATATAATAAAAAGTTGCCTCTTTTGGATGATCAAAAAGCCACATGTTTTCTTATTCTGTCTAGGATGAATTGTGCTACTGAAATTTGCCTGCCTTTGCAGAATGAGAGGTCTCTTTGGGTACCACTGCCTTGTGTTTATGTTTGCCTGTTCCTTCTGCAGTAAAAACCGGCTTGTGACTGTGGTGCCAAGTGATGCTCCATTCAATACCAGGAGGGCTTACACGAGTGAAGATGAAGCCTGGAAATCTTATCTGGAAAATCCCTTAACAGCAGCTACAAAGGCTATGATGAGCATCAATGGGGACGAGGACAGTGCAGCTGCTCTTGGATTACTGTACGATTATTACAAGGTAGGGAGTTCAAACGAGGATTAATCAAGCTGCACTGACTTCTGGCAAAATTGAACTATAAAGCCCTCGGTGTCCTGGGGCCAGCTTATTTGAACAACTGCCTCCTCCTGCATGAATCTGCTCACTCTCTATAGTGGTCATCTGAGGTGTTGTCCATCTTTCAACCTCTGGAAGTTTGCTTCGCTGGGACACAGAACACGGCCTTTCTGGTAGTGGCACCGAGGTTGTGAATGTCCTTCTTATGGTGGCCTGGCTAACTGCCTCTCATTTAGCCTTTAAGTCCAGGAGTTGCTACCCTGTGGCCATCCAGATGTTGTTGGACCATAACTCCCAGCATCCCTGATCATTGGCTTCACTGTTTGAGATCAAAGGGAGTTGAAGTTCAGCAGCATTTGAAGGGACACAGATTAGTCCACCCCTGCTTTAGATGAATAACTGAGATTTTAAAAATTCTTCCAGGGCTTGGGTTGTATATATTTTGCCTTGATGCTCTGGATAGTTTTTAGTGTTGCTTTGCTTTCATGTTTTCTTTGGGTTTTGCTGTCTTGTCATTCTTTGATTTTATTGTATGCTAAGCGTATATTGCAAGGTGCCTCAAAAACTGGGCTATCTAAATTCCTAAATACATAAATAGGGACGCGGGTGGCGCTGTGGGTTAAACCACAGAGCCTAGGACTTACCAATCGGAAGGTCGGCGGTTTGAATCCCTGCAACGGGGTGAGCTCCCGTGGCTCGGTCCCAGCTCCTGCCAACCTAGCAGTTCGAAAACACGTCAAAGTGCAAGTAGATAAATAGGTAGCTCTCTGGCGGAAAGGTGAACGGTGTTTCAGTGTGCTGCTTTGGTTCACCAGAAGCGGCTTAGTCATTCTGGCCACATGACCCGGAAAATCTGTCTGCGGACAAACGTCAGCTCCCTCCGCCTGTAAAGCGAGATGAGCGCCGCAACCCCAGAGTCGTTTGAGACTGGACTTAACAGTCAGGGGTCCCTTTACCTTTACCTTTTACAGGGAACAGATAAGATTGCTTTGAGAGTCAAATTTGGTCCAGCTGGCTAATCTTATCTCCTGCCATCACTATCATAGTTGCATAATGTGAATCCTGTTGTTTCAGGTTCCTAGAGATAAAAGGGTGTTGTCTCTTAACAAAGTGAGTGATAATCAAGAAGACCAAGATAAAAGGTACAGTATTATATTATTATTTTAAAAGCACACCAATAGGCTGCTTCTAAACGGGGTGGGGTGGGGGTGGAATACTTGCTGGAGTATGAGTTTTAAAAAGTAGCAAGATGGCTTATGATCAGGGCTGGGGTCAAGATTCACCATGGTAGGGCACCCACATAGCAAGAGCCTCCTGGATCTGCTCCTGTTCACCATGCAGTATAAATACTGTTTATTTCATTTATGAATTGCTTCCTGTGAAGTATCTCAAAGCAATTTCGCAACACAACAAAAAGATTTATAAAATAGTTGCATGTATAAAAGCAATTCAAACAATTGCATCTTAGGGATCCAAGCCAATCAGCTTAAACAGTATGAAACTTTATGCATTAATAACTATTACACCTCATATTACGTGTTTTATTTTTTCAATTTTTTTTTGTTCTTTTTATTTGCATATGCCTTTTATTCAGCTTATTTCAGGGTGGGTAACAGTGCAATTAAAAGCAATAATGCCCCAATATAAAGCCAAAACTTTATAAACATGAAGCCAGAAAAGTGGAATCTTATTTATTTATAACTCATCTTTCTTCCAAGGAGCACAGGTTGATCCATGGTTCTCCCTGTGCATGTGTCCACACACACATATGCACACAGAGAGAGCAAGAGAGAGAGCAGTTAATACTTCCCTCAGAATAGCCCTATAAAGCTGAGAAAAGAGTAAGACTGGCTCAAGGCCACACAACGAGCTTCATGGCCAAGTGGGGATTTGAACCCGAGTCCTCCTAGTACTGGTCCAGCACTAACCACTGCACCACACCTGTAGTTACAAAACTTAGTCCATCTCCTTTTATTCACATTTATTTCCCCAGAAGTTGCCTTTCCACCAGCGAAGCTCAGAGCAACTTGGCCAGCGGTGGGGAAAACAGAGTCCAGGTTTTGAAAACAGTGCCGGTGAACCTTTCTTTGAATCAGGAGCAGCTGGAGACGTCGAAAAGGGAGCAGTTCAGTTCCAGCGTATCCGGAAGCCCGACTTCCATTTCTGTGACGGGGGTGATGGTGGTGAAAGCAGAAGAGTACACCCCGGTTTATGTGGCTCCATCGGCGCATTATGCAAGGGGAGAAAATGAGGAGCACCGGAGTGTTATATTTGAGCATGCGCATTATGAGGTGCCCAGCATCATGCCCCATTCAACCTACCTGAAAGATGACCAGCGAAGCACTCCCGATAGCACTTACAGCGAAACCTTCAAAGATGGAGGGGCAGAGGTATGTCTTTCAGCAGGGTATGGCAGTGCTGACCAACAGCACAGTCCTAACCAGGCCTATTCAGCAGAGGAAAAGCCCTATTGAATTCAGTGGGGTTTAGTAAAGGTAAAGGGACCCCTGACCATTAGGTCCAGTTGGCGCCGACTCTGGGGTTGCGGCGCTCATTTTGCTTTACTGGCCGAGGGAACCGGCATACAGCTTCCGGGTCATGTGGCCAGCAAGACTAAGCCGCTTCTGGCAAACCATAGCAGCGCACGGAAATGCCATTTACCTTCCCGTCAGTGCGGTTCCTATTTATCTACTTGCACTTCGTGCTTTCAAACTACTAGGTTGACAGGAGCAGGGACCGAGCAATGGGGGCTCGCCCCATTGCGGGGATTCGAACCGCCAACCTTCTGATCAGCAAACCCTAGGCTCTGTGGTTTAACCCACAGCGCCCAGGTAAATAGGATTAGGATTGCAGCCTTTCTTATTTTTTTGTCACCTGCATAGATGGACAGCAGATTTTTTTATATATACCTTGTTTGGCTCCATAGAAAATTAGTTGAGCTTGGGTGTCCTCAAAATCATAAGCGACTCATGAATCTTAGTCCCACTGGTTTCAACTAACAGGCTGGAGCCAACTTGTTATTTTTATAAGAACTGCAAATGCCAAGCTTAAAAGAGGCATTCCCTCTTTTCTGCCACAAAGAAGGGAATACCTATTCTGAGGTAATGTCCTATTCTTGGGCTTCACATGGAAAGCAAAACCTATTTCTGGCGTTCAAAAACATTGGCCATGTTTATATCTTAGCATGCCCTCCAGAAGCCAGCTCACTTCTGCTTTGCTCTCCCCCAGGCTTTCAACTCCCGTGCGGCATGTCACCCAAACCAGGGAATCACGATTAAGGTCCTTCTTCCTTAATCGTGATCTTAAGCAAGGTTTGTCCTATGGCTACAAATTGTAGATCAGGTGGAGAAAACCAGGTTGGACGACACAGTCAGCCAAAACTTGGCTTAGCTGCTGCACTGCGATGGGGTTAAAAGCCCAGGGAGCAAAGCAGAGGCAAGTTTGTCTCAAGAATCCTTCACATTTTCATGATCACAGTAGTAAGTCCTCCTTTGGCTTACTGTGGTGTGCAAATGAGACCCTTGTTTTAGCCATATGCAAATGTAATTAATAAAGTACCTGATTAACCGTATCAGTAATCCTTTGACTTTTAAAATGCAAGCGATTTGATTTGAGTCTTTTGATGCAATTTCCTCTTTGTTTTCCAGAAATACCGCAGTGGATCTGTGGGGCCTGAGGAATACATTTACGAACAAACAGCCAAGTAAGTAACAGCAGTGCACTGGGCTCTCCTGGTTTGCGTCAGGTGTAAACAGAGGGCATGCACGGCCCATCCTTGGTGGCTCCTCCGTCATCCAGGAAAGTGTGATGGTCTCCTTTCAGCATTCCTTTTTTTCCCTTGTGCCTCTCTCACCAGCTGGTGGAGGTATCAAAATTGTTAAGGCACTTTCTCAACAAATAGGAGGCCGAAATTTGGTACACTTGTCCTTCAAGGCACAGTTAGTATAAATAATGCTGAAAATGTGGCGCTATTAAAGCTCTTGCTCTTTCATTTCTCAAGTCTATGTTGTAACCCTGGCCATCACTGGTGCACTTAATATTTATTTATTTAAAATATCTACATCTCTTCTTTCTGCAGTCTAGACTGCAGTGCATGGTACAGCTTAAAATATGCAACCTACGTGTAGATGAACAACCATAAAATGAGCTTATCGACAACAGAGGCAGTTAAAAAGTGGGCAAAAACAATAATGAAGGATGCTTAAAATGCCTAAGCAAATAAATGCCAAAATAAGAACAGTGGATGCATTATTCACAGGTGTGTATCCTGCAAAGCTCTTTCACAGCCAGATGCCACCCCATTAGGGAGAAGGGTGATGATCAGGCAGGACAGACCTTTGTGATTGGCTCTATTTCCATGATTGCGTTATTCACACTCAGGCCTTTGGCTAGAACAATAAACTTTTAAAAAGGGTGTGTGTGAAATGTGCCTTAGGAAAGCATTCTGGTTGGCCATGCTAACATGAGAGATAGCAATGTAAGGATAACCTTTCATACCTCACCAATGCAAGATGAAGCTGATTACAGTGGTGCCCCGCAAGACGAACGCCTCGCAAGACGGAAAACCCGCTAGACGAAAGGGTTTTCCGTTTTGGAGGTGCTTCGCAAAACAAATTTATGAAAAAATATTGCAAGTTCCCGCAGTTTCCCCCCCGCTTTCCCCCCCTTTTCCTAAGCCGCTAAGCCGCTTAACAGCTGATCCGCTGATAAGCCGCTTAACAGCTGATTGCTAGAAGCCGCTAGACCGCTGTAGCGCTAATCCGCTAAGCTGTCAATGGGCTTGCTTCGCAAGACGAAAAAACCGCTAGACGAAGAGAATCGCGGAACGGATTCTTTTCGTCTTGCGAGGCACCACTGTACGAGGAAATGACCCTTCCCCCCCATTGGCCAAAAAACCTTCATCTTCAAAGAACCCTAACACAGCGAGGCAAAAGGTTTAAAGCCTTACAGTTTTAGTACCTTCCTAGACAAAAATGAATTATTCACTTTAAAAAAGGAGCAAAGCTTGAATCCAACAGCCACTAAGATTAGAGGGAGCATTTCTGCTGATTTTGAATTACACTGGTGTCTTAGACCTTGCAGCCAGGTAAGAGTAAAATAATATAAATTTGGAATTGCTCTCTGTATAACTCCTCCTACTCTAGGGCACGATCAATGGGATGGAAGAAATTTCCCTTGTGCTTTAGGAAAGAGGCTACAATTTTGGTCAGGTATATTCTGAGTTTTAAGAACATTGTCAGAAAAGTCTGTTCACAAATGGCAACCGAATTTGCTATTGCGTAACCCTGTCCTGGCTTATGCTCCAAACACTACGAATGAAGCTCTTACGTTTAAGTAGGAAAAGGTTTTAGGAATTTGTGCTCCAAACCTTCCTGAATTATTGTTTCCTTTAAAGCATTAAAACTGAAGACTTTTATTTGAGAAAGGGAAGGCCTCACAAAAAGCATGTGAAGATCAAGTGTCAGTTTCCAGCAAATCAATTGGGTTAATTTTAAGAGCTGGTTTGTTGGTTTGCTTAAAAGTATTTCTCACCCGCTGTTCATCACCACACAGCTATACAAGGGCGGGGCACAAAAATAGGTTAAACCACATCAATAAGTCTCATAAAACAGGGCGGCTAAAACATCAAACATTGACAAATATAAAACAGATTAATACAGAATAAAGTTGCTTGTCAACTGACCGGGTACTAAACCCTACAAAGGCCTGGGCAAATCAGTAACCCTTAGGCTGCTGGTGAGTTCAGAAAAGTTGGCACCTGCTTCATCTCTTGAGGGGAGGGCATTGCATAGGTGGGGCACCGTTACAGAGAAAGCCTTTTCCCGAATTAGCAGAACTGCAATCACTGTGGCATAAGCAGCAGAGCCTCATTAATGGTGAGAAGTTACAATGTCTTTGCGATGAAAGAAATGAAAGCAAAGGGTTGTAGGGGAACCCTACAAGGAAGAATAACACTCTATTCAGTGTTGGACTTGGCAATGCGTATGGTGATGTTCACAGAACAGGAACACAGGATGCGACCTTATATCAGATCAAACTAACCCAATATTGTCCCATCTGACTGACAGCAGCTCTTGGGCTGGAGTCCTTTACTAGAATACTTTTCAGTTCAGATGGCCACATTTCAAAAGAAAGATGGAAGGGAACAGTTTGTCCTTTGAAGAAGGGAATAGGATGGAAAGAAGCAATCATTTACTTCAGTGTTTCTTCTTATGTCATATTCATAGACCAGGCTTCCCCAAACTGTGCCCAATTGTCAGGTATGATGGGAGTTGTAGTTCAAAAAACCTAGAGGCCATCTGATTGGGGAATACTTTCTTAGACCATTGATATTTTTTTGTTATTCTGTTTTTACATTCTTTCTAGAATTTCTATGTTGGATGACCAATTTACCACATTGTTGCTGCTTAACAACAATTCTAAACAGTGGCTCTGACTGCACAATTCAGAGCATGACCATTTGGAATTTAATCTTCTGTCTGGGGTTGCCTAGATTTCCCCCCCAAAAAAATATGTTAACAGGCTTTGTTTGCTTTGGAAACATATTGAGAGGGAGAGAGAAAGTCAAATTGAAAGCCCCATTTTGGCTGGCCCATTCCAAAATAGAAGCACAGTATAAATGCAAAAACAAAAAGAAGCAGCAGCGTCTCCCATGATGATCTTAATACATGGTTATTTTAGTATGGATGGAGACAATACTATTGGTATTTAGGTCCCAAGGCTTCAATAAAGACACCCCAGTCTCCTCTGTGCCTCAGTTCCAAAAGGAAACACAAACCCTGGAATCTCGCACCTCTTGCCACTGTATGTCACCTTAGCTTGCCACAAACCCTTGTAGCATCAGCAGGCTGCTTATTACCTTTTCGCCTCTCTGACACCTTTGGGTAGCAGTTTTTGCGTGCTCCTTTTCCTGTAGCTGCAGCATTTGTTCAAAGCTCAATTTTTGTCCTAGCGGGAGTGACAGCAAGTCACTGTGGGGGAGAATAGTTAGGGGTCACCTCCCGTGGCTTGCAGCCGCCGTTTCTTGTTCCTCTCCAGCCAGTAGCAGCATGTTGCCTGTTGGTGATCAAACGTCATGCAAGCTGGTTTCTAGGAAATGCAGTACTAAAAAGAGAGGAAGTTTTGATTCACTTGCGTAATATTCTGCATTCACTGGACTCCTGCAGCCCTTTTCTAACATCTGCTTTGCCAGGGCATTGATGCTTAGAAATTTAAAAGACATCTGAAGGCAGCCCTGTTCAGGGAAGTTTTTAATATTTAACGCTGTACTGTTTTTAACACTTGATTGGAAGCCGGCCAGAGTGGCTGGGGAGACTCAGCCAGATGGGCGTGGTATAAATAATAAATTATTATATATATATATATATCCACCCCACTTTGGCTGTAAAAGAGACAACACAGTAGTAACGCAAGAAGCCCAGGCATTCCTGTTGAAAACAGGCGTGTAAATAAATTATCCATAGTAAATAAATTTTCCTTGAAACCATAGGAATATAGGAATCTGCCTTATTCTGAGTCAGGCAATTGGACCATTTTGCTCCATATTGTCTACAGTGAATGGCAGCAACTCTCAGTGCTTCTTAGATGATCACATATATATTTATTTTTGCTATGTGTGTGTTTAGTGGTGTGCTGCTTCGGAAACATTTGCTGGGAAGCAGCTTATAAATCTGCAAACAAACAAACAAACAGTACCCCCCACCTTTCTTTATAAAATAAAATAAACACTTCTATCTATGTAAAAATACGGAATGCAATAATAAATCACCCTGGGGATGGGTGTGTGCTGTGTTTGCTTTGTGGCCAATAAATTCCATTATGACAACATTACAGGCTCTGACGTAAATACCATGGCAGTTACCTAGACCTTTTGTTTATTTTTGTTTCACTTTTATTCTCCCCACACCTCTCCTTCCTCCAAGGGGCTCGGAATTGTTCTTCTTAGCCTTGCATCCCTGTGTGGCAAGTTAGGCTGAGAGGGAATGGCGGCTTTTTCAAGGCCACCAGCTGAGCTTCACACCTGATGGCAGAGCTGAATCTGTATTTCCTATTTCCAGGCTAGCTGTGCCAGGCTAGTTCTTGAACTGCGGCCATTTATACGACTCCGTAAAAGCCTAATATCTGTGTTTTAGAACTCAGTGGCTTTTGTTATTAATTCTGCTGGTGTTGTGTTCTTTCTTTCTTCACATAGCAGCACATTCCGTTATACTTTGGAAGCGACCAAATCCCTGCGTCAAAAGCAAGGAGAAGGACCAATGACGTACTTAAACAAAGGACAGTTCTATGCCATAACTCTGAGCGAGACTGGAGACAACAAATGCTTCAGACATCCCATCAGCAAAGTCAGGGTACGGCTGGTCTTTATGAGATTGGTAATAGTGATAAACTAATGGCGCTCTGTGTGTGTGTTCACCCTGCCTCCAAACACACTTTGTTGACATGGTCACTCATTTCTGTCAACAGACTTACGAGGCAGTTAGCTGAAACAGGTTGGATCTGCTTTTTTCTTTAAAAAAAACCAGAACTCCTCTAGCAAAGTTTAATGGACTACGAAGTTATCTTTGTTCCTATTTGTTTATTTATTGGAAAGAGATCATCCTTCAGTTTAAAAAAGCTCCTAGGGCAGCATACAGTGGTACCTCGGGTTACATATGCTTCAGGTTACATATGCTTCAGGTTACAGATTCCGCTAACCCAGAAATATTACCTCAGGTTAAGAACTTTGCTTCAGGATAAGAACAGAAATTGTACTCCGGTGGCGTGGTGGCAGCAGCGGAAGGCCCCATTAGCTAAAGTGGTGCTTCAGGTTAAGAACAGTTTCAGGTTAAGAACAGACCTCCGGAACGAATTACCGGGAAGTACTTAACCCGAGGTACCACTGTATAGTCCTGAACAGTAAAACAACAACAAGACAAAATATTTAAAAATCCACAGAAAGCCACAAAGTCAGCACAAGGGCATTGGTTACAATCAGTTTCGATGGTGTGCTGCATCAAAACCTGCCTCAGGCAGGAGTGTAACAGCGCCCAGGGGGATTTCTGCACCTCCATGCTGCAGCAGCTTGGATACGGCCAATCCTTAGTGCTTTGAGCATACAAATGCTAAGTAATGATAAAAGCATATTGACTTTAAAAAGAGCTTTCAAGGGCAAGGTGTGGGAGGCAGAAAAGATGTGACCAGAGAGATACGTGCATAGGATTCCCTGTTTCGTTTCTAAAATAGATTTTAAGAGCTTGGTGCTTCAGCACTGGATGAGAGGGTTTTAATCTCGGCCCTCCCACACACAGTTTCCCCCATGAAAACATGAAATTGTTAGTTGCTGAATGGGACAAAACATACAGACGCCATATAGGGGATTTTTCACTGGGAAAACAGTGTGGAGGAGGGAATTAACCTCTCCTCACCCAGCGCCTGAACTCCCAAGCTGAATTCAACCTACCCCACTGATATATTTATTTCTAGAAATAAGTCATGGGTGATTGTATTCAAGGGTGACACGCAACATGTCTATTTGGGCTGTAAGACCTTTTCAAGAAGCTTTCAATAGCTGAGATCCTGATTTTGTGTTGTTGTTTTTAAAAATATCAGTTTTGATTGTATTGGTGGGTCACCCCCCCCCCCCGGTATGCCTCTTTGAAACTTGTTTTGAAAAGAGATATATAATGTTTTAGAATAAGTGAATAGAGGAGGGAGGAGGCAGCCTATGGGAGATCTCTGTGCTTGCTGATGTCACAAATGTCATGACAGTTGAATGTGGTTTCATTAAGACTTGCAAGTCCCTCCCTGGCACATCTGTGGATACGAGAGTCCAGCTATTTATTTATTTCCCTATCAGAAAAATAGGAGCAAAATGTACTCCAGGCAGGTACAAATGGCAAGACAAAAAATGTTTAAGGATTTATCTTGCTTAGCATTCATGCTTGGTCAACCCCATCAACCATCTTAAGGTTTTTCTGTGGTCTTTCCAGAGTGTGATCATGGTTGTGTTCAGCGAGGATAAAAACCGCGACGAACAGCTGAAGCATTGGAAATACTGGCATTCTCGGCAGCACACAGCAAAGCAAAGGGTCCTTGACATTGGTGAGTGAGAAAACAGTCCTGTGAGCATCCATGCTCACTGGTGCCTTTTTGTAACATTGGAGGTTTCTGGTAGGCACCGGTGCAGGCACCAGAAAGTTGTTTTTGTTGTAGAGCAGGGATAGCCAATTAGTGACCCATCAGTTTGCTGTTGGATCACCCCAGTCTGGTCACTGAATGCAAGTTTGGTATTGGACCACCCTGGTACAGTCGTTGCATTTAGCAGTGCTGTACTGAATTCATTTCTAACTTTATTGCTGACTTACATCATAGAACCTACTTGACTTTTGTCAAGCTTACATGTACATTTTCTCTTTTCTTGTTGCCTCTTGTTTCTCATTTTCCTCTCCATTCTCCTTCTTTTTAGAAATGTAAACAAAAGATAAGGATAGTAGCATTGCCATTATGACCTGCTTTAGATCATGTTGTAACTCACTTGTAAGTCCTGCCTCGTCAACGGAAAACCAGTGATTCAGTAGGCTTGCATTTCTCAGAAGCTTTTCCTATTATTTGGCTCGTGTTATATCTTACTCACACATTGGTTTTTATCCCTTGTTCTGGCTTCAGGGCAATGAACTATCAGTCCATCTCCAATAATAATAATAATAATAATAATAATAATAATAATAATATCTTCCCCTCCCCCCGAAATAGGCTCAGAATTTGGGAGTAACAGGGCATTGGGCCATCAGCCATTTTCTCTCCCCCATTCTCTTTCCTCTCCATGATCTCTCCCTCACCATTTGAGCAGAATTGTACCCATTTTTGCTTTTCAGAGCAGAGATGCCCCATGGCTATTCAGCTTGCCTAGCTTTTGGCACTAGTCATGGCTCTTCCCCTCATTTATGGCAATCTTAACATATTTAAAAGATACTGTCATACTGTACCCTCCCTTTCCCCTAGGCTATATGTGTATCAGTTGTAATCAGCCTTTCTCTTAAACCTTTTGTCACATTTTAACTCTCAGTTGGAGTGACCTAAACTGAACAGATCTTGCTGTCCTGTGTGAGCCAGAGCAGCACAACCTAACTATATATGTTGTCCTGGATATCATTTTCCTATTTAATGTCATGCAAGATGCTTCCACCCAAGAGCTATTAAGTGGGTCTTTTGTGCTTTTGCATACAATATTGCCTGTGATATTTATGCATGAATTTTGGGTGTGCAAAATGAGATAAGGATAAGGCACTTGAGGACTCGGGGCTTATCTATACCACAGCTGTAAACTGTTTTTGGCTGCAATCTGGCACACTCTTAGTTGGCAATTCCCAGTGACCACAATTGGCCTTATTTCTGAGGCGATGCAATCGTGTTAATTGTTATTCCCCCTTCCCAGGGAATCATGGGGAAATGTAGTTCTGTGAGGAGGTGTCAGGGCATCTTCAGTAAAACAAAAGTAATTAAACAGAAGTTACACCTGGATTGTGATCAACCAAGTGACACATACGTATAGATATTGTAACATACTGTAGTCACCATAAGTGAAACTCAAGTGATATGGAATGTGAAAACATGCCTGGGTAAAAACACAAAAATCTAAATTTTAGAAAATGATCTGTGATCTGCTCTTTTTTGCAGCTGACTACAAGGAGAGCTTTAACACAATCGGGAATATAGAAGAAATTGCTTATAATGCCATATCTTTTACTTGGGATGTAAATGAAGAAGCAAAGGTAAGGCATCACCCCCTAGCAAACTTAATTGAAATGTACTTTTTCTTATTAGGGACGTGGGTGGCGCTATGGGTTAAACCATAGAGCCTAGGACTTGCCGATCAGAAGGTCGGCGGTTCGAATCCCCACGACAGGCTGAGCTCCCATTGCTCGATCCCTGCTTCTGCCAACCTAGCAGTTCGAAAGCACGTCAAAGTGCAAGTAAATAAATAGGTACCGCTCTGGCAGGAAGGTATACAGCGTTTCTGTGCGCTGCTCTGGTTCACCAGAAGCGGCTTAGTCACGCTGGCCACATGACCCGGAAGCTGTACGCCGGCTCCCTTGGCCAATAAAGCGAGATGAGCGCCGCAACCCCAGAGTCGGCCACGACTGGACCTAATGGTCAGGGGTCCCTTTACCTTTACCTTTTACTTGTACTTATTAGGGCTGCTCAGAAAATAGGATTTGTAGTCATGCTTGATTTAAAGCTTAGAAATATCTGGTTTTGATATTTTACTGAAATTCAAGGGAATTCTGACTTGGGAACTATTTTATAAAATGTTACTTTGAAGGGCTGCTGAAATGTTCTCTTCCACTAAGGGTCCAGGAAACCAACTGGTATAGAATCATAAAGCTGGGAGCAACCCACAGTACAGGTATCCTGCCTACAGCTGTCCCTGGGTGGACTTGAACCACTAACCTTCTGGTTAACAGCCAGATGCATTGACCCATTGCACCACCTGAGGTACTAGGTCAGATGGGCAGCTGTTCTTCAGAGTGTCAGACAAAGCTTTTCCCCCAGCCCTAATGCAAACAGCAAGGACAAAAGTAGAAATTGTGTGAACAGCTATTCAGCTCCTATGGAGAAATAAATTTAGACCTTTTCATACAAAAATGGATGTTGATAATATATCAGTTTGGTAAACAAACCATCAGCAGCTGATAGTTGTAAAAGGAATTCTGGAAGATTCCTCAAATCTTGTGATTGGGCACTACCACAACAAGAACTGCATTGGTAATATTTATAGTAATGTGCATAAAAGTGAAGGTATTAGTGGGGGGAGACATACAAAAATGCATTATATTAAGGAACATTCCTTGCAAAACTATGTACATTAGTCAAAACTTTTATAAAAATGTGTGTGAGGACTGTAAAAGTGATTTTTACTTTATTTTTGGCTCCTTTTATCCAAGAAAGTGTCGTAATTATTGATATATATTGTGAGGATTCAGTGACGGCCCATTTAACGGAAAGGAAAGGTGATCTGGTGCTGCTGCATTCTGTTTTGTTAGAGTAAATAAAAGCAGCTGAAAACAGTTTGGAACCAGAGGGAAAACCCAGTGACAATGTAATGCGTTGACCTTTCAGTAAGAGTAGCCATGACTGCATATAAGGAACGTGATCCTTGCATTTCTGCATGGGATTTCCCGGGCTTAGGGTTGAAGACAGCCCATTGTGACACTAGGAGCAGAAGGACTGTCTTAATACTGAGTGAAGGAAGTCCATTTGCAGAAGAGTTCAGAAAAGCTTTCATTGATAGCCTGAGTGATTTTGGGCTATTGATGTTTGCTGATGAAAGAGTACATCCTGCTGTGCTTAGTGAGACAAATCCCCCATTGTGTGTGAGTCCTTTGCCTGCAGAAGAATGTTAGCATTTTATTGAAAAGATGTTAATAACATAGGAGGGAAGCTTTGCAAGTGCTGGGCATAAAAGGTAAAGGTAAAGGTACCCCTGACCGTTAGGTCCATTGCACCAAAAAATAAAAAAATAAAAATTTAAACTATTACCCTCTTCCTACAAAATGAATGGACAAACAAAGTAGCCCTTAGCATGTGTGTATAACTTGTCTTCTTCCATCCTTCTTTAAAGCAAAAGGAAACATTACAAGAAACAGAGGGATGCTCTACTCTTACTGAAGCATCTAAGCCTGACATAACACACAGCCTGACATCATTACTCTGTGCATTTCCTCCCCCTGGATAACTCTAGCTTCACAGCATCCTCGGCCTGCCTCGCCGCCGTTGTCAGTGTTTGTCTGCAGGGTTGCAGTTCAGATCATTCCTACCTGCAGATAAATGCTGGCTAATAGTCTTAACCAGAAATTGCAGGCCTGCCGTTGAAACGCCTTTTACTTCAATCAGCGCTATTAAGTTGCAGCCCAGGTCGGCCTGACCCTGGTCTCCATGGTATGAAGCAAATATCCTGCGGGAACCTAAGTCTTAGTAACCTATTGCCACTCACCAAATAGCAGTTGCTATTACGGTTTTTTTATTGGTTGAAAATGAAGTATTATCCTGGTTCGAGAAACACTGGTGGGATTTTACTCTTAACTGTCCCACAGTCCTTTCCAGCAGAGTTTAGGCTACTGTGAAGCATTGTCTGTGGGGCTGCCTTTGAAGACTGCCCAGAAGCCACAGTTAGTCCAAAACCCTGCTAGGCTGGGTTAGTCCAAAAACAAGCTAGTCCAAAAACAGGTAAAGGTAAACTCTGGGGTTGCGGCACTCATCTCGCTCCGTAGGCCGAGAGAGCTGGCATTTGTCCGCAGACAGCTTCTGGGTCATGTGGCCAGCATGACAAAGCTGCTTCTGGCAAACCAGGACAGCACACGGAAACGCCGTTGACCTTCCCGCCAGAGCAGTACCTATTTATCTACTTGCACTCTGATGTGCTTTCGAACTGCTAGGTGGGCAGGAGCAGGGACCGAGCAACGGGAGCTCACCCCGTAGCGGGGATTTGAACCGCCGACCTTCTGATCGGCAAGCCCTAGGCTCTGTGGTTTCGACCACAGCGCCACCTAGTTATGGTAGTCCAAAAACAAGCTAGGCTGTTAACAAACCAGACAATGGGCGGCGGGGGGGGGGGATATTTTCCCAGTGTTTCAACAGTCTCACTGGCTCCTTGTCCATTTTTAGAGCACAAATAAAGGTCATGGTGCTTGTCATTAATGCTCTATGTGATTTGGGACCTGAGTCCCCAAGGATCGCACCCGCCACATTAGCTTGCCCATTACGGTCATTGCAGAGATTGTCCTCTGGGTGGCCTCACCCTCTGAAGTGAGGGAGTCAAAGGTGGGGGAAGAGAGTGCTTCGATTGGTGGCATCTCACCTTTGGAATGCCTTTCCCATGGAGGCACCTGATTGTTCCACTATCGTCACCTGACATCACATCACAAGTGAAGAGGATTATGGAGTGCTGTCTGAAAGTTTCAGCAGGAACTACCTGTAGTTCTGCCCTCTAACCAGCAGGGAACCAGTGCATGATCTGCCACGGTCCTAGTGCAAGCCCTGTAGCACCTGCAAAGAGGCCCTATTGGTTTGGGAATTGATGTGAGGCTGGGCATTGTCTTTTTTTAAAAAAAAAAAAAAATTAATTTTCAACATTTATAACAAATATAACATATAAGAAACACAAAACAAAACACATTACAATACTAAAAGGAAAAAGGAATAAATAAATAAATAAAAACACTTAATATTTCTAAAATCCAAATTAACTTTCATTGTTATCTGACTTCCTCTATTCCCCCCTAACTGAATTTCATTGTTACAGATAGATAGCCGTGTTGGTCTGCCATAGTCAAAACAAAAAAAATTCCTTCCAGTAGCACCTTAAAGACCAACTAAGTTAGTTCTTGGTATGAGCTTACGTGTGCATGCACACTGTGCATGCACAGTTGTATCTGAAGAAGTGTGCATGGCCACGAAAGCTCATACCAAGAACTAACTTAGTTGGTCTTTAAGGTGCTACTGGAAGATTTTTTGTTTTGTTTTGAATTTCATTGTAACACCTTTGTAACAGTTCTCCAAGATCATCTTTCTAATACAGTTAACTCCTTCAATTTACTATCTTCATCTCTTTTCTTATTGGCTTAAATACATATTACTATACAACATTCTTATTCTAATCCTAGGCCTATTTTGATACTTTCAAGTACCTTCTAATTATCTTATATTACAATATTTAGCTAGATAATCTTCAAATTTCTTCCAATCTCCTTAATATTCCTCTTCTTTCTGATCGCGGATTCTTCCAGTCAGGTCAGCCAACTCCAAAAACTCCAACATCTTCATCTGCCATTCTTCTACCGTTGGTATTTTTTGAGATTTCCAATTTTTAGCTAATAGCAGTCTTGCTCCTGTAGTGGCATACAAAAATAATCTAACATCTATTCTGGGCAATTCCAATCCTATTATTCCAAGTAAAAAGCCTTCTGGTTTCTTAACAAATGTATTTTTCAACATTTTTTTCAACTCATTCTAAATCTTTTCCCAGAAGTCCTTAACCTTAGGACTTCAACCTCCAACACATATGATAAAAGGTGCCTTCTTTTTCTTTACATTTCCAACATAAATTATCATTCATATGATAAATCTTTGCTAATTGTCGACCTACTGCAGCAAATAGGCAGAGCTTGCTAAAGGTAAATTCAGATGGAAGAGCATAGGTGGCAGTTTATGTAAGTACACAAATACAAGATGGGTGACACCTGGCTTCAGAGCAGTACATGTGAAAAGGATCTAGGAGTCTTGGTTGACCACAAACTTGACATGAGCCAACAGTGTGACATGGCAGCAGTTGTGGCGGTCGAGGTGCCTGCCATTTCTACTGTAGCATCTTCTTACAGCAATTTGTGAACATTATTTTCATAGGTATCAACTATCTCTGACTACAGGTGTGCACTGATACCCCAAGTATTTTGACAAAAATTAGCTCGTAATAATAATAATTCGGGGTTGCAGGTCTTGGGGGGGGGGAGGAAACGCCCACTGATTTGAGTTCCTCACCCTTCACACTGCAATACTATTCCTACCTCCCATAGGTTCATGTGAGGCATAATGCTTGAAAGATCACATGGTGAGCAGTTTCCATATCTGGGCATTAACTCGTTCTCGCTCACCTAGTCATTTGCAGATAAGATTCCCTCCTGTGGAGGAGGTTCCCCACCCCCACCCCACTCCACAATTACCTCACTCCAGAGAGCTGGAAGCTTTAATTATAGCCTCCCTTAAGGATAGTTTTTTAAACTGGCACCATTGTTCCAGGGCCATTTCCCTCTTTTCCCACAATTTTGAGATTAAAATGAATTTCACCCATACAAAGGCCTCTCTTACAGAAATTAAGATTCAAGGTTCAGTGTACCAGAGCACCACCTGGAGTTGAATGTGGAAAAAAAGCACTTTCTTAAAGCAGAATATATTTTATCCTAGCGACTTTTGAAGGAGGAGAAGGGATCTTCATAGTGATACTATCATATTCACTGTGCTCAGTGACACTCCTGGCGACATGGAAGCCTATATAGTGCAATCTCAAGAGTGCTGAGGCATGTGCGAATGTGTCATCCACACAAGCCAGACTGATAACAACTACAACACAGAAAAGTCCATGACTGTGTTAAGAGTCTTCGGCCAGCACTGCGAAGACTCAGGTTCAAATTCCCACTCACCTGTGAAGCTCGCGGGGTGGTCTTGAGCCAGGCACTGCCTCTTAACTGAACCTACCTCGTAGGGCAGGCATCCCCAAACTCGGCCCTCCAGCTGCTTTGGGACTACAACTCCCATCATCCCTTGCTAACAGGACCACTGGTCAGGGATGATGGGAATTGTAGTCCCAAAACAGTTGGCTGGCTGAGTTTGGGGATGGCTGTTGTAGGGTTACTCTGTGTAAAATAGGGAGGGGAGGACCTAGTATGACACCTTGAGCTCTTTGGAGGAAAAATGTTATATAAAGATAATGAGTAAATACAAAATCCAACCAACTGGGACTCATCCATACCATAGGGAAGCTACTTCCATGTGGGCAGAGTTGCTTGTTTAGATCTTTAGATTGCTGTGGATCTTTTTAAGCACTATACCACGTGACCCATACTGTGAACTATCACAAGTTGAGAAGCACTGCTTTAGAATATTTTAGTGCAACATGCACCAGATTAGGCGTGTGTTCCCCATCCTTGATAAAAAGCTTGTTTCCATAGTTGACCTTGTCCCTATTATTATGTATAACCCATGAAAAATCTTAGGGAGGGAGAGAATTGGCCTTCGAATAGCCTTCCCTATCCTGGTGCCTCCAGATGTTTTGGATTACACTACATCAGCCCAAGACATCTGGAGGCACCAGATTGGGAAAGACAGCCTTAGAGGAACTGTATCCTTTTCCTTTCCCTTTTCACCCACAAAACTCGTACCCTCTTGTCACAAGATTAGCACATCTGTGCTGCCTCCTGGCACCGGACTAGTTTGCTGGCGGCACCAGAGAAGCCTGCATGTGCAACCCTTGCAAGGGGCAATATTTGGAAGGAACATAAATGTTCTTATTTTGGTCTTTAGTGCACCATTCATCTTCTTTTGTTGGCAGTCGATAACTCTTATTCTGATGGGCTCTTTTGAATGGAGAGTTGTGACACAATTCTTGCACCCTTAACATTGCTGGGCCTTTGGCCTTCGCTTTGTAATAACATCTTCCCTTTGCCCGGTACCTGTGTATATGTGTATAAACCCATCATACATCTGATAACTCAAAATTTTTAAGCTCAGGTCTGGCCAAATATACTTTGCTGCCTGAGGCAAAGGATAACATGGAGCATAGGAGCATGCACACACATACACACTTCCACATACAGGGAATGACCATTTTATGTGTGTTCAAAGCTTGTGCACACCTGTGCTTTTTGCAAACCCAGAAGAGGGAGCAGGGCAGAGGCGAAGAATTGAATTTCAACACCAGTGTCCTCTGCCATATGTCAAGGCAATAGACTAACTTAGAGGGGGTCAGGACGGGCAATGTGGCACATAGAGTTCTGCCCTCCAACCTCTCACTGTTTTTTCCTGCCCCCCAACAGCTGCCACCTGATGCAGCTGCCTCATTCGGCCTAACAGTGTGATCAACCCTGCTAAAGCATTTCCTGAACCTGTAGTTTTGCAAGGGTAAGAAGCCTCTAATATGAGTAGAGATCCCTACCATACCTGCAGAACCTCATAATTTGCAACCTTTGGTTTGTGCGGCTATGCACATGTGTGTATTTAATTTTTTCTTGTTAACATGTACAAAAACGTATAATTTCCGTTAACATTTAGTACTTTAAAAATTAGAAAAGAAGAAACGGTATATAAACACCACTACCAAAACTAGTGTAGAATTTGGCTGAGAGCCAGGGTTCTTTAAATGGCACATAAAGCAGGGTGTTTTAAATAAAACGCTGTGGTTGCAATGCATCTAGCAACTGCAGTGTATACGAATGGCCGAACAGGTGTGCACCTACCATTTGCAGCAAACCGAGTTTTTATGTAGCTGCTGGGGTGTGGTGCAGGGTAAAGGAAGCTTCTTAAAGGGAAAGGTAAACATTTGCTGGAGACATTGGTATTGAGCTAGAACAAAGGCGTTGACTTTGCATGAATTTATAAGGTAACGGATGTCAAAAGAAACTATAAAAGCTGCACTTACTCTGCACAAAGGAGTTTTGTTTATTTAAAGCTCTACTGTGCCCAGTGTTTAGGGCTCGGGACTGGCAGCAAGATTCTAAGAACCAGAAACAAAAACAAATGATTAAGATATAATGGGTTGATAGTTTTGTTTAAAATTTAAAGTGTTAGCAGTGGATCTCTTAATTTATTTTATGGCATGAAGATAGAACTCCCTAGAGTCGAATATACAGTTCTTTGCCCAAACAAACAAAAGGATGCTTGTTTTTAACATAAAAAAGTTGCTAGGAACATGGAAAGCTGCCTTCTGCCGCATCAGACTATTTGTCCATCTATCTTTGAATTATATTTTCTGCCTGACAGTGGTTCTCCAAGTTACAGGGTTGAAGCCTTTTGCACCACCTGCTAGCTGATCATCATCATAATTTTATTTCAAGAAAGAAGTTGTAAAAAACAAACACAAAGAATTCCCTGATAAGAACAGTTAAATAAATATCACGACCTGCCAAATCCTCCTTTTCCACCCCCTCATCCTGAAAAACAACTCCAGTAGGATAGCTTACTACAGATGAAATATACAGCATCAACACATTTCTATAAACCTAGTTTGAGGAGGCAGCTACTTCAATTTCACAGCAATTCTGCCCAGCATCCATCTTAGTCTGTTTTAGTCCTTGTCCGGAACCTGAGAAATGCCCAGTCATTGATTCAAAATCAAGACAAATCCAGCTAATCATTTCAACTGGTAATGTCAGGAAAATGCAACCTGTGTCTGTGTGAAATGGAATGCCCTCTTAGAGGCAATGGCTGGCTTGAACTCTGAACAGAGTCATTCTTTTTAGGCGAAAATATATTTAAAGCATCTTCTGAGTGCCTGACCGTGCAGTCCTGTGAAATTGTACTTTTGGAGCTGATTAGATGACCTGTAACAATAAATAATTGTTATACAGGTGATACAGCTTCTCCTTTAAAACAACAACAACGTTGGAACAGGTGATGGGCTATCCAGTTCCTTGCTGTTTTAAGCATGAAGACGGTCCCAGGTTCATGAAGTGTGATGAAGGTCCCAGATGAAATAGGAGCATCTTGCCTGTAGTGGCAACCTGCTGGCAGGGGCACTGTTGCTACTTGCAGGAGGAGGGTGGTTCAGCAAATTATTATTATTATTATTATTAATTTATGCCCCGCCCATATGGGCAGCTCCCAACAGAATTAAAAGCACAATAAAACATCTAATATTAAAAACATCCCTAAACAGGGCTGCCTTCAAATGTCCTCTAAAAGTCAGATAGTTGTTTATTTCCTTGACATCTATTAGGAAGGCGTTCCACAGGGCAGGTGCCACTACCAAGAAGGCCCTCTGCGTGGTTCCCTACTACCTCACTTCTCGCAGGGAGGGAACTGCCAGAAGGCCCTCAGAGCTAGACCTCAGAAGCGGGTCAAGTGCTCCTACCGGCACACTCACACAGCCCCCCTCCGTGATTCCCATGTCCTCCCAATAAGTGGCCCCAGCTGGGAGACTATTGCTTTGGCTTGGGAGACACAAGCTCCTGCAGACAGCGATGTGCCACTGGAAGCCAGAGAATAAAATACTGTGCTAGATGGATAAATGGTCACCTTTGGTAAACAGCAGATTCCTATGTTTCCAAACCGTAGGTATTAGAAACCTAGTCTCAAATTTATCTCAGGAATTTACTACACCAGACCATTTAGGCCTTCTGTATTTTCTTCTTCATTATTTAAGCAGCTGATTGTTGATTTAAGAAAACAAGCAAAAAGGTCGTGTTTAAGGTGGTTTTTATTATCATTATAACTGAAGGTTTATAAAAAAAAAATTAAGACTGATGTAGGAGACACGCTGGCTAGAAAAATCCTGAAAGCAGGGAAAAACCACTTTTAGTTCGGAGTTTTATATTTATTGTTAAACGTGGCATGCTGTCAGAAATGTAGTCCTCTGAACAGCATCTGTGACTGTAATAAATCAAACACTAAACAGTATGAGAGCCAGTGTGGTGTAGTGGTTAAGAGCAGTGGAGTCGTAATCTGGTGAGCCCCACTCACCTCACAGAGTGTTTGTTGTGGGCGAGGAAGGGAAAAGGAGATTGTTAGCCACTTTGAGACTCCTTAGGGTAGTGATAAAGTGGGATATCAAATCCAAACTCCTCCTCCTCCTCTTCTTCTTCTTCTATGTGTGTTATAATATTTCTGTCCATATTTCTGATGTTACCAACTTCGTAGGTTTCAGCTTGTAACAAGTGAACGTGGGAACACTGAGATTTTCTGAATGAGAAAGCAAAGCAAGTCTGTCAAAACCATTTCCTAGCTATCTTTTTTTACTTCTGACAGTGACTTCCACATCAGTTTTGGTATGTGAGTTGTTCCTCGCTAAGCTAACATCTGGAAACAAAACATCTGGAAGGCACTATGAAGCCTGCTGTACAGCCAGCGACTTCACTGTATATATTGTGCAAAATCAAATGTTAATTCTCATTTTACACATGTATCTTTCTCCCACATGGAGACTTGTAGTGGTTGCCTGGATAATGTAGTAAACTAAACACTTGCGCTGCGCTATACACCCATGAAACATCCTTTTGTCTCAAATTCACCAAAGAGTCTCTTCCTGCCCCCGCAGCCTCTATTTAGTTCTCTCCCCTCAGCCTTTTATTGTTTTGAACAATCAAGACCTTTTTTCAATTTTAGCAAAACCTTTTATCAGTTTTGAATCTTCTAAGGGTGATGATCAGAGTAGAACCACTGAGATGAATAAACATAACTTAAGTTTGGTACATTCATTTGAATGGGTATGCTGCGAGTAATATCACCCTAAATCTCCATTAATATTACCCTGATTCATGTCACATACAGCTTCTGTGGAGAGCAGATAAAAACCAGTATATTAAAGTGTCTCAAATACAAAAAAATACAATTATTAAATAACGTGTGACTACTCTAGCCTCTACCTGTTCTTTCTGTCAGCACGTTATGCACGGCACAGATTGGGGAAGTGCCACATTTCAACTGATAAGGTGTTGCTGCTGATAATATGAATTTTCAGGGCCCTTTTTATATTTAAGAATTGCAAATGAGGATGGGAGATTGCCTGAGGAAACCTAAGGCCTATTGCTATTTTCCTGCCATTTAAATCTTAAGAAATTTATACAGTTTAGATTCTAAATAGAGCTGACTGTATTTTCACACACAAGAGATAAGTATATGTGGATTTCTCTCCCACTCCGCCCTGTGATCATATATCTGCAGTGCCCCGAGCCAAAATCCAACCTATCTCTTCTCCCATCTGTACACGTTGTCTCTGTTTTCTCAGTGTTTCCCCCCCTTTTCAAATGCCAGCAAACTTGCTGCCTACCTTTATCTCTCTAATTAGTGCCAAGCCCTGAGGCAATGGAGCTTGGGTATTGACGTTTGAGAGTCGAAATTACCCGCATACATCTTTCGACTATCTCTCTTCTGCAGATTAGATACCAACATTTGTCATCATGCTGCCTTGTAGTATCTGCTTTCGAAGGAAAAGAGACGGAAGCTGTGCAGTGTAACCTTAAGGCTTGCAACTTGCAGCAGGTTTGCCTTTAGGGGGAAGTCCTCTGGGAGTCCCCTTCTTCTGCCACTGCATGGGATGGAGAACCTGTGGTCCCTCAAATGAGGCTTCTCCACGTAGAAGCCCTCAGCTATTCGTCTTTGAGCCTGAGCATGTATGACTACTTCAGGCCAGAGTTTTGGACCCAGCAGTTGAAGTTTGGGGTAGAGCAGGATGGCCCTTGGTTCAGTCTCTGATATCTCTAGGTAGGGATGAAACCCTGTAGAGCAGCTACAATGCTAACTGGACAAAATTAAGTAGATGGACCAATGGTCAGACTGTACAGTACAACTTCCTAGGTTCCTAATGCCTATGTTCTATTATAATCTATACTTGACCCAACCCAGTGATGACAGCCATAGCAAAAGTATTGCAGCTGGGTGTCCATTTCTGTACCAATATGCACTCAGTGCCCCATATTGTTTTCTTTCCTCATATAGTAGGAAGGAGTCCATGCATTTCCCTGCAGAGGAAAATTCTTGTGAGAACATGTCTGCATTCTCTACTATGGCATCTGGATAGACTGCTTCTCTCCTCTCTGCCCATTGTGGGCCATTTCCAACGACCACAATGTTGTTATTCCACGGATCATAAGTGTTCCCTAGAACATGCACAATTTGCTGTGGAATAGAGGGGGAAAGAATTTTATCAAAGGCACGTAATTATTCACTAGCTGTATTTTGCAATCAGAGGTACATCTTTCTCTGTTGACTAGTGTGATGTTTGGTTGTTGTAATCTCTGCCACCTTCCCTCCAGCCTTCCTTATTCCACAGCATCTGTCACTGTGGCATCAAAGTGCCCTTCTACCTAGAGCAGATTTCTGAAGCATGAGAATAAATGATGCTCTGAGACATCCCTGAAAGGCTCCTGAGAATCTAGATAATTGAGCATCAGTCATCTTTCAGAAGGAAAGGTGATAGAGCATTGATGTCATCTTGGCCATGAAGCTAAATTAAAACTAAAAGCACACTCAAAGCATATTTTATAGCTTCAGTGTCACATTCTTGTGAATGGCCTTTTCGAGTTAAAAGCCCCCTCCCTCCCCACTGTTTCTAAAGGAGGCTAGTAGGGCAGTGTAGTGAAGCATAAAACCTTGCAAAAGTCACTGGTCTTCCTTAATTCTAGCCCAGTTCCTATAATGCAAAACAACACAGCATTAATACTGATACAACAGCTTTTGCCCCCACCCCTCTGTGTGTAGGGGCTTGCCATAAGTTTAAAATTATTGATTGTTAAAGAGACTTGATCTATTAAGGTGTCAGGAGGATGATATTCCATCTTCTAAAATGATGGCCTTTTGTAGTCATCAATTACCATCACTCAGCTATCTCCGCTTCTCCATCAATATAATTTTGCTGCAGCTGAATTTATTTGTCTAACTGGTTTGTATCCTGTTTTTCCAAGCTCAGGGCAGCTATCTGAAAGTTTCTTGCTTGAATTTTCCTTTTGTTAGTGTTCCTATATTTGAGATTCAGGCATTTTGACCCAATGCACAGTATCCTTGCATAAGTAGCATGTATTCTTTGGTAGTCAGAGATGGTTGGAATTATAATAAGCTGTTCTCATAATGTGTAGGGCACAGATGGGGAGACCCTCCAGATGTTGTTAGATTCCATGTCCCGTCAACCCCAGCTAGCATGGCCAGGGATGTTGAGGTTATAGAGCAACATCTGGAGAGCCATAAGTTCTCCATCCCTGGTTGAACAGACATCGTGTTTAAACCTCTGGCTTTGCCATGTAGAAATGTAGCCTGCTGTAGAAAGGTAAACGTCTTAGTCCTTGCTCTGCTCAGCCTTGCATTCTAGCCACCTGAAAGTTTCCCTCTGAATGGAATGTGGTCCTTGGACTGGGGAAAGAAAAATCCCCACCTCCGTATAGCCCCATTCAGGTATTCTGCATGCATGCAATCCTATGTGTGGAGAGGAGGGCAGCAGGAATGTGCTGGCCCAGCATCCCTTGGGGCACTGGCCACGCCCACTGGATGACCTCACAGTGTTCCAGGCACTTGAAGGCTGCTCCTTCATTTTCCCTATGCAGACAACCAGGGGGCATGCTCAGTGCAATGCAGGATGTGGGGAGGGGACAGTCTTGCTGCCCCACTTCTTCAAAAGTGCATCATCCGTGCAGAAATCCCTGCACGAGGCTTACGTTAAGACAGGAAATGCAGTCCATTTTGCACGTCCCACTGAAGTGGATTTCTCCCAGACCACTTCCCTCACATCAGTTAAAGTTCAACTGCATTGTTTGCAAGCACAGCATTGTGATACCATCAGGTACAGAAATGCCGCTGTGCTATTAGCTGGGTCGAGCAAACAAGCTGAGACGGCTGCACCATAAAAAACCGGACAGTAATATCGACTTCTGTAATCAGATGAATGCTGTTAAATTCTCCCCGTAAGGCACATTAGCTATATCTCCCTGAGATCCGTCTTCTTTTTTCTTTAGTCTTCCTTTCCCCACATCTTTTCCAATCTTTTCTACATCTTTCATTTTCTGAACTAATGTCATTGCATAGGGAAAAAATATAAGTGGGTTTTCTTATGTCTTTGCATAATTCTGTGTTTTGCTAGTATTCTTAGCCATCTGCAGTGCCGCCATAAGGCCCACTGGAAAGTAGGAAGCCACCCTACACTGAATCTGACCATTGAGCCTTCTATCTCAGTATTGTAGACTGGCAGTTCCAGGGCTATTCAGACACTTACTTTTGGATGGCCCCGCAAAGCCTCCGCAGGGCACGGGGATGAAGGCTCCCTGTGCCCTGCGGAGGCTTCATGCGGCTAAGCCAGAAGCCAGGACAGCCAGTGGGATCTCAGCGCACGATCCCACTCACTGTCCTGGCTTTTTGTTTAGCCTGGGCTGGGGAGGCTGCATGCGGCTAAACAAGAAGCCAGGACAGCCAGCGGGATCCCTGCGATCCCGCTGGCTGTCCTGGCTACTTGCTTGGCTGCACACAGCCTCTCCCGGGCAAGGGGAGCCTTCATCCCCTGCCCGTGAGAGGCTGTGCGCGGCTGAGGCACTCCCTTTAAAGAGCACGTGGAATGTATTGGGGGCAGCCCTTCTCCCTCCTCAGGGAAAAGCCGCACACACGCTCCACGCGGCTCTTTAAAGAAAGCGCTCAGCAGAAATTCCCGCCTGCATTCGCTCCATAAGACGCACACACATTTCCCCTTACATTTTAGGAGGGGAAAAGTGCGTCTTATAGAGCAAAAAATATGGTAGCCAAAATGCTATGGGGCTTAGAGTTTGGGCCTTTTAAAAAGTTGCACCTTTTAATAACTGTACAGAAAAAGACTGCATATGGTGACTGTTCCCATAGTGCTGAGTGATCAGGAAATGGTTGTGGAGAAAGGTGGGGATTTCACATATTGATTAGAATGAGTCAGCCAATTCTTATAGTAATATTCCTTTATTGATTCTAATGTATCACATGTGTGAACAGGTGAGTTGAGCTGAATAGCTGAGTTGGCTTCATCAAATCACTTCACTGTTGGAAAAACCCTTAAAACAATAATTCCAAACCTCTATTGAACAGGGATCAATTTCTCAAATGGTGCTGCAAGTGGAAGTTTAAATATTAAATAGAGGCAGGACTTCATTGAATTCTCTTCATGGATAACAACCACTTCTGTACCAGTTTAACTTTAAACTTTCTTCTTCTCTAAATCAGATTTTCATCACGGTGAACTGCCTGAGCACAGACTTCTCTTCTCAGAAAGGAGTCAAGGGACTTCCACTGATGATTCAGATTGACACGTACAGCTACAATAATCGCAGCAATAAACCTATCCATCGTGCCTTCTGCCAGATCAAGGTTTTCTGTGACAAGGTAAGATGATACGTTACTCAGTGCTGAAAAGAGGAGAGGGGTGAGCAGGACTTTTTTTGTTCGCTTATCAATTATTTTAGTCATCAAAGACCTCATTTGTTCATTTATTTGTATATTTGTTTCATTGCATTCATTTTCCTTTACTTTTGTTGCTGTTTCCTTCTACTTTTTAGTTTGGCCGCTATTTTAACTTCCTAGAATGTCTTGGGAAGCTGCTTTATTCCTGGCTTCCTTTGGCGTCCATGATTATAAAAATATAACAATATCATTGCAAAACTGGGGGGTGGGGGGTGGGAAATAGATGAAGAAAGCCATAAAATCTAAAACAGGCTCAGGCCTGGGAGTAGGCCTCTCTGTGTTTTCCTCTGGACATGACCTCTTTGGCTCTGGTCTGGTCTGGTAGTGGTGTTTAATACCCAAGTCCTCTAACCTCAATATAAGGATATTAGTGGGAACAGGCAAAAAAAAAAGTGTGCTGTGCAAACAGCCAGATCTTCCTTCTTTCCTTATCAGCCATGATTAGCAACCTTTAAAAATATATATCGAAGCAATGAATTTTAAGTGCTATATTATCATTTGTAAAGGTCAGATATTTGTAGTAATCTGAAGATACAGTTGCCTGCTTAAAATCTCAGTAAATTTCAAAGGCTTGAGTAGGGGCTCCCCCCCCCCCAGTTTGCCATTTTTTGAAAAGTAATGAGGGGAAGGCGGGGAAGAAAGAGCTTAAGAGCATGGGCCCCATCATGAGTGACCTACAGACGACAAGGAGCTGAGCCCTTTGAATTATACATATTCATCGCTTTGACTATCTATCCGTTTAATTGATACTTCACATTTCATGGTTGGGGAGAAGGAAATGAGTGTTGACAGATCTAATCAAAGCCATCTTAAAAGTAGGAGAAAAGAGCACAGGAGTAGTTAAAATGTTACCCTTATCAAACCTGGAGCCTGGATAGCTCACTGAGTCTTAAAATAGGATATATGCGGTCAACCATGCAAACACTGGCCTGCGGCAGCAAGTGGCTAAGGATTGCTTCTACCTGTAACATTCTGCAACCTCTTGTTATTGGTTTATTTTTATCCATAGTCTAGTGATCGGGAGCTGATAACTTTTCTGGGCAGTATTGCCTTAAAGAACATGGCAATAAAATATAGTTTATAACTGGAATAGGGAACCTGTGGCCTCGCAGATGTTGTTGACTCCAACTCCCATCAATCCCAGCCAGCATGGCTAACGGACAAAGATGATAGGAAAATTAACTATGAACCCCACAATTTGGGATCCTCTCCAAACCTGTGCCAAAGTTTTGAAGGGTTTTTTGGTGTTGATTTGCAGCAAAAACTCTGTGTTTTGCAGTGCCCCACTAACAGAGCAATTGCTACTCAAACCTAGGGCCATAGTTATTAGCTCAAACTGGACGTTGTCCAGTTCACTCCAAACCAGTACCAAAGTCTGGCAAGAGTTTTTGCAGAATTTTGCAGCAAAAACACCACGATTTGAAGCACCGCACCAACTGAGCAACTGATGATGGATTTGTAGTCCAACAACATCTGGCAGTCCCAGTGAAGTGGTCCCTGAGAACAAACAGTCATGAACAACAATTAAAACTCAACTCTTATCTGCAATGGGGCTGTGTAAATCAGGGCCAATGGTGAAACGGAGTATCATCAGATATTTACTACTGTTTACCACCATATCTGGCTTAGTCATGCTGGCCACATGACCTGGAAACTGTACGCCGGCTTGCTCGGCCAATAAAGTGAGATGAGCGCCGCAACCCCAGAGTCGGCCATGACTGGACCTAATGGTCAGGGGTCCCTTTACCTTTTCTGTACCACCATATCTAGAATAACAGGTGGGAACTCAGATTCTCAGGCCTCTTCTCCAGGTCTTTTCCTTACCTGGATGGAGTGTGTGTGTGTGTGTGTGTATAAGTAAAAATCTGGATTGTGTGTGTCTGCAGTACAGCCTACTGCACAAAGGTAAAAGGTCACATCCCTTGCTCCACCCACTTTGCCTCTGGCCACACCCACCATTGACATACAAGCACTGGAAGGTTGCCCATGATAAAGATCAGATTGGAAGTTGTGTAAGTCACAGAAGTGATGTGATGCTCTTTGTCCAAAAGGGCTTTCGGTTCAAAAAGTGTCCCATTGAAGTCTCCGGTTACCTGCTGCTGTCACAACCTCCACTAACTTCCCACCTGTTCCTCTGAGCCAAGCATCACTAGAAGGGCCATGCAAATTTGTGGAGGAGACAGCTACTAGCCATACTTTTAAATACTAGCTGCTGGAAACCACAGGAGGGGAGAGTGCTCTGGTCACTGTGAGGACTAAATGGGCCATTGGTCTGATCCAGCAGTCTATTCTTGCATTCTTATGTTCATTAAGCTGAGAGGCCAGGACAGCAAACAGCTGTGAATTTACACAGAAAGCATCCTTAGAATGTCCTACGTTTCCTTCCCCCATAATGTGCAGTTATAGTCTCACTCACATTCGCAGCCTCAGGCTGAGAGTTTTCAGGCCAAATTCTTAAGTGCACAAGACAGCGGGTATTCCAGGAGACTAGATGCTCTTAAAACATGACTCAGGACTTGTGGCAGAGAGACGGGGAAATTTCTCCTCTTCCTCTGGACAGTGTTTACTCCGAAGAATCAAGTGTGCTGTGTGGGAGTCCTTCTCAAGTCCTCTGGCTCCCGGATGCTTAGCTGTCCCTTTCAGCTGCTGCCCCAACTGCTCCCTTTTCTTGGGAAGGTAGATCTGACACTTCCCCCGTCCCACGTGCTCTGGTACATCCAGGTTAGACTGTTGCAGCATGCAGACTTTGAGGAGCGTTTGTAAACTGCAACTGGCTGCAGAATGCTGTTGCCTTGGCAGAATTGGTCCATATTCGGAGCATGTTAATCTGATGCTTTTCCAACTGCATTGACACACAGTTCAGAGGAATTGTTGTGACCCTAGGAGTCAGCGTAGTGGATAGTGGAGCCTCTGGCAGGTCAGGGGCCCAATTTTGAACGTACCTGTTTTACCTCCATAAGTCTGTTTATGCCATCTAGTGGCATTGTATGAGAATGCTCTTTGTTTTGATAAACAAAGACCAACTTTTAAAGATTTCTTTCTTTCTTTAGATCATTTCGGTATACTTCTTAACCATTCTGAGCGCAGGGTGTTATCTCTGAGCAGTTCACAACATCTCTTTAGACACATAAATGTTGCAAAATATCAAAATAAAACATCACAAATGAAATGCAAGGTACGGTAGACACCCGTATTTGAAGCAGCATGTTTAGCAAGGAAGCAAAATATTTTCTTAGAAGGGGAGGAGAAATGACAAGCAGGATTCAAATGCCAAAAATACACACACACAAATCACAGATTAAAACCTCATTCGCAGTTAAATCAAAACAGCCGAGGAGATAGAAGCTGCGCCCATATGTCCTGCTACTAACACATCTGCCAAACCCATCCTTAGCACTTTCCCGCATGCTCTCAGCTGTTCCTACCAGCCATACCCAAAACAAAGCCGATTCCCAGGCAGTCATTTGTCACAAAGTGTACATCTGGTCTAAAAACAAAATCCATGCCAACTTTATTTCTATGTAAGATTCTGTCCCCGTCCTTCACCATAAGGGTCCCAGAATACAAATTACAACCAGTTCTTTCACTCACCTCCATTGAGGGCAATAAAGGGCTGCATAAGCTGCAATGTGAATAAGGGACATTTTATTTTAATTATTACCCTCACAATCCTGTCTTTCTCCCAAGCATCTCAAGGAGAGAGGGAGAGAGAATGAATGGTGGATCCAATATATTTGTTTGCTTGCCTATTTTGTTGAAAGCATTTCAACAAAACATTGGTTATTGGTTGTTGTTTTTGTTTTATTATGTCTTTTGTGTTGCCATTTTGTATATTTATGTTGTGGACCGCCCTGTGATCTTTGGATGAGGGGCGGCATACGAGTTTAATAAATAAAATTCATATCTTGCTCTTGCAGCAAGTCTTCAGAGCAGCTCGCAGTGCGCACACAGAGAGAAATTAAAATTACCAAATAAATAAATAAATAAATAAATATTGAAGCATTATAAAATAATTCAGAAATATATCAGCCTGCCAGAAAAGCTGCTGTAGGGAGAAACCAGAAAATCCTAATGAAAAAGAAAGGTCTTTTTCTATAGAATTCCATACTCTGGGAGCCATGCCTGCAAAGGCCCTCCTTTCTGGCTACAGGTGTTTGTTCGGAACAACTGAAATGAAGTCTGGTGTGATTAAGTAAGTGGGAGATTTGATGAAAGAGAGAAATCTTTGTACGTGTGGGTCCCTAGCCACAGAGAACTTAGAACCAGCCAGGTTGCCAATGGTGGGCAAAGATGCAACCACACCTGTACCTGCTGCTTCCCTTGCCCCATCCCAGTCCTCCTGAGTGGCATCGCTGCTGCAGCCAAGACAGCAGTGTGACAACAATCCCTTGCCTCAACACCTGTTCCCCATCATGATATGTAGCAGCAGGCCTGCTATAACGTTTTGTGCTAGCCCATGCTTCCAAGTGGTCTTCAAGCATGTTGCAGTAGCCAAGCCCAGAGCCTGTAGGAGCATGCATCATAATATACATTGTGATCATAAGCTCTCTTTTTAAAAGGGCAGTCATATGCGCACAATCTATTTGCAAAACAATTGCCTCCCTGTGTTTGACTCTGCCGCATTAGGCAGGTGCAGTTCTGAGATTTGCTTCCTCTCCGTGTTATTCCTGCTGCCCTCGATGCCCTCGCACTTTCTGGAGAACAGTTATTTCTTATTATCTTAAGATGATAGGCTGTTCTGTAATGCTTTAAATAGCGTTAAGTAGGTTGTCAAGGAAACATCAGCCACAACACTGAGTCAGTTTAACATAAATCTATTGCAAGGGAGTAGGGTAGAATTAATAGTGGGGGTGGTGTGGTCTTTTTGTCACTTATTATGGTCTTTTAAAAAAACATCTGATCTATTCTACTCATAAAAACTATTGTGATCCTTCATCTCTATTTATCTGCAGTATCTTAACTACTGTGCCTTCTGTCCTTCTGTCATGTGGACAGATTAAAAAAGAGGATTTTTAGCACTCAGGGATGCCCTTTATCAGAATGAGCACACCTGCAAATTTACTCATGGGTAGGAAAAATGTTTTCAGCAGGTTTCACCCTCCTGTAACTTAAGACCCGTGAACCTCTGAAGGTTCTGACTAGGGCTGAGCGATATCTGGTTTTCAACATCCCGATATCATCAGCTAATCATTGCGATATACTGATATATCACAGTGTCTGAAATAAGGATGGAGCTATATAGATGCACTGGCCGGCTTCACGGTTTCCCCCACTTTGTGATTTTTGCATCACCCCCTCCCTGCCCAATATATTGCTAGGTCAAAAAATATGAAACCAATATCATGAAATGGACTTGAAACCAGTTTTGGACAATATATCGTCCAGCCCTAACACACGTCATGATTCACAATATATTGCCATGTCAAAAACTATGAAACTAATATCACAATATGGACTTCAAACCAGTTTTGGACAATATATTGATAAACCGCCCAGCCCTAGTTCTGACTGCCAGCTAAGAAGAAACAAAGAGTCCTTTTGGATCTGGCCAAAGGCCCATCTAGTCCCTTGTCCTATTCTCACAGTGGCCACCCATATTCCTATGGGAACCAAGACCTGAGCACAACAGCACTTGCCTCTCCTGTGGTTCCGGCAACTGGAATTCAGAAGCATACTGCCTCCAGGAACAGTACCAGTAGTGCTTTGCCACAGTACCAGGTGGAGCTAAAATATTTCACTTCTGACTATGAAGCACATATTGAAGGTGGTTCTAAAAGAGGACTGGACAAATTGATGGAGGAGGAGGCCATTGATGGCTACAAGCCATGATGGTGATGCTGGAGACCACAGGAAGGGAGAAGGCTTGTGTGCTTGGATGTGGCTTGAGGGTTCCCCACAGGTGTGTCTGTCTGGTTGGGCACTGTGGGGACAGGATACTGGACTAGATGGGCCATTGGTCTGATCCAGCAGGCTCTTCTTTTGTTCTTAAGATGCATCTGTATCTAATTTTGCAAATCATCTGGGAGACTCTCTCCAAAGGCTATTGCAAGATTTGGCTCCATGTGAATTTTGAAGGATGGATGAGTTCCGGTTCTCACACTGTTTCAGGAAGCGCAAATGTGCTGAATTTGGCTTTCAATGCAAACTGAATTGATTTTATCCTCCTTCCTTACAACTCTAAAATCCTGCGATTCTATGGGCTCCCGACTACAAACAGATTTGATTTTGACACAGTTGATGTAAATAATAGCCTCCAAGCATAGCCCCAGGTGCATTACAGTGTCAAGTAATAGGGAAAAATGAAAGAAGGAAAGCTGCTGGGAGCAGCATGTGCACTTATGAGATTCCTGCAAAAATTACTTCCAACATTAGCGTGCTCGGGACTTGGAATGATTAAGATAATACGCAGATGACTAACGGAGCATGACAAATATTAGCATTCAAAGGTTCAGCCATTCAAAACTCAGCAGGGAAGAGCTTCTGTTATGCAGAATTTGTGCTGTGGCCACCCGGACGCCACCTGCATTAGCATCTTAAATCCATAAGATCTTCACATGGTTCCCACCGGCTTACGCCCCACTTTCTGTACCTGCTAAGTGAGAATAAAATGCTACAGAAAGGGTAGCTTGTTTATTCACAGATTTGGCACCAACTTAAATAGTAACGGAAAGTGCAAGGCAGCGGGATGCAGACCGGAATTACATGGCTGCGTAATAGAGGCTTTGGTGTCAAGCTGGGAGATCATCGCTACAGGGCGATGGGTGACAAAATCCTTCATATCATTGCTGTCTATGGTAATGAACAAAGGGATTATTTAACACTGAATGCCTTAATGTTGGGGACTTAGAACTGCCCAGCCCTGCCTCAAAGCAAAGAGTGGGATTAAATGGCTTGGGGGGGGTCCCTTCCAACTATGGGCAAATGCACTTTTATACATTTGCTTCATTTTGGCAGGTTTTTATGGGCGAGAGACCCTGTAGCTCAATAACAGGGCATCAGCTTTGCATGTGAAAGGTTGCAAGTTCCCCAGCATCTCTGGTTAGAGCTGGGAGAGGCCCCAGTCTGGAATTTTGAGACTTGCTGACAATCAGCATATTGAGCTAGATGGATCACTGGCTCAATAGCATCTTACTTTTAAGCTGAAACCAAGACCATCAGAACAATTGGGTGCTATTCCTTTCATTTCACTGAATTTCCAATATGCCCTGGTCTGAACAGCTGTACTTCAGGTTTCTATGTCAGAAAACTGGAGGGAGCAGGAGAGAGAATTGCATGTGAAGCTGATCTCATTTTACTCCTTGTAAATTCTCCATCCCATCAAGTGTCTGGCTCCCTGGACGTTAATTGCAATCAGGAACTTCAGAGTCTTGACATCCACACAGTGGCAAATGAGCCAGGTTCAGAAAATATATATTTTTATATTAAAAAACCCCCCATGCTTAAAGTAGATTGCACCCTGGAATCATTTGGCGAGAATGAAGTGATTGGGTGAATAGTTTCTAAAATCACTCTTCTTCATCCAGCAAGGCTTGAAGTTGCAGCTTTGAAGGGGTTTGATATCGTTCCAATGCTTCCTAGCATTGTGGGACATTGGTGGTGCTGGGGGTCTAAACCACTGAGCCTCTTTGGCTTGCCGATCAGAAGGTCGGCGGTTCGAATCCCCACGACATAGTGTGCTCTCGTTGCTCTGTCCCAGCTCCTGCCAACCTAGCAGTTCAGAAGCATACCAAAAAGTGCAAGTAGATAAATAGGTACTGCTGCGGTGAGAAGGTAAACGGCATTTCTGTGCACTCTGGTTTCCATCACAGTGTTCCCTTGCACCAGAAGCGGTTCAGTCATGTTGGCCGCATGACCTGGAAAGCTGTAGGTGGACAAACGCCTGCTTCCTTGGCCTGAAAGCGAGATGAGTGCCACAACCCCATAGTCGCCTTTGACTGGACTTAACCGTCCAGGGTTTACCTAGCACACACCTGAAACCCTCCTCCCATCTCCTGCCATAGTCTAGACCTATGGAGATTTCTGCCTAAGTTAATCCTTAATTATATTTCAGACTAGAGGTGACAGGTAGGAACACAGAGATACCAGCCTAGGCTGTGTTGGCCCTCTGTTGACTGTAAACTGTTTTCTCAGGAAACATATTTTCCCCAGTTGCTATTTGCCCCCTAAGGTGCTGTTTACTGCACACAGATCATTGAGGTCATATAGCAGCCTGACAGTAGGAAACTGGTATGAGACCCCGATCCAACTAAGAATATATTACAGACTGGGGACCTCGGAGTGCTTTTCTTCAAAATAAAAGAGGCCACGTTCAGCACGCTCCCCACCCTTAAATAGACATGTTGTTTGGCCATTATCTTCAACAGGGTTGGCTGAACCCAAAGTCATACTAGGAGGGAGGAGATATTAATTGCTTTGGGTTAAATAATGGACTTTAGGTTAAGTGTTAAATTAAGTAATAAGTAAGTTATAGCTAAGGGACGCGGGTGGCACTGTCGTCTAAACCACTGAGCCTCTTGGGCTTGCTGATCAGAAGGTTGGTGGTTCGAATCCCCACGACAGGGTGATCTCCTGTTGCTCTGTCCCAGCTCCTGCCAACCTAGCAGTTCGAAAGCACGTCAAAGTGCAAGTAGATAAATAGGTACTGCTCTGCGGGAAGGTAAACAACGTTTCCATGCGCTGCTCTGGTTTCAGTGTTCTGTTGCGCCAGAAGTGGCTTAGTCATGCTGGCCACATGACCCGAAAAAACTGTCTGCAGACAAACGCCGCTCCCTCGGCCTGTAAAGCAAGATGAGCACCACAACCCCAGAGTCGTCTGTGACTGGACTTAACTGTCAGGGGTCCTTTACCTTTACCGTTTAAAGTTACAGCTATTTTTGTCTAATTTACATTTATTCACTTTTGTTGTTTTCCATTTTGTTGATGTTTGGCTTTGCCCCTTTCCTCCCTTATCCCTTCCTTTTATCCTGTCCTATCAGCTCATATTATTCTTTTCCCTGGATTTTCTCTCTTTCTATACCTGTCTGCCAATGGTCTTCGATTCAGCTGATGTCAGGACTTCAGAAACCCCTTTCAATGTGCTGTCTCTTTGAACTGGCATCACTGAGCAGCTGATTTGTAGTGCCTGCAAATCCCCTTTCAGCCACACCACGCCATGCCACCCTACCCCACTTCCCACTGGTGTAGGTAGGGCAGTTAGTTGTGACTAGGCCAAAATTGTATCTGGGCCAAATGGGGAGGCCTGGTAGGCCTGGTTAGATCTCTGGGCCAAAGGTTCCCCACCCATGTCTTAGAAGTATTAGCCCCAACAAGTAACTTTCTGAGCATTTTGATGTATGGAACAGGTCAGATTTCTGTTTCTTCACTGAATTGTAGTTTAATTGCCAGCTAAATGCTCAGCTCCTTATCGTACACATAGCAGCATGGAATGCTTTCATTATGTATTTACATTATTGTAGAGCAGCGGCTGCAGAATGGCTCAGCAGGTCAACAGAGAGAGTGTTTAAATCCCACGGGACACATCTGCATTTTTTAATGTTTTTTTGTGAGCTTGGATGTACTTGTTTGCAGGCTCCCTTAATTGTCCTCATTATAGCTCTGACTATTTTTGTTGCTGGTATTAATACATTTGTCCTGTGCCTCTTGGGGGAAGGGGATTAAGGGCTGGATGCAGACAACCCCAGCGGGTGCCTCAGGACAGCGGGCATAATCTGATAGCGCACTAGCATTGTCTCTCTGCAAAGTTATGCGCCCTGTTTCATTTATTTCCCTTATATACTTGCTTCACTGTGTGTTGGCTGCAAAATAAGGTGGCTATGAACCATGGTGCTTGTGAGTTGGTGTTTAGTTCTGCCATGCTCTGTATGGTTTTCTAAATAGAAAATTGATCCACTTGTTCGGGTAAATCAGAAGGGCCTGGAGGAGATGTAGCCAAAAGCATTGCTAAACTGGACTGGATTAAGCATTTTTAAACTCTTTTCTCATGGGGGAAAGAAAGGATGTAGGAGGAAGGAGCAACGAAACAAGGTTCAGAGCAGCAGCAGAGGAGGAATGTCAGTTTCTTCTTACCCCATATTATACTCTCAGCTTCCTTACCACGGAATGTGATTTTTTTAAGAAGTAGGAGCTTTAATGGGCTTTAATTGCAGAAACCCAAATTTAATCCCTCCCACTGTGTGTGTGTGTGTGTGTGTGTGTGTGTGTGTGTGTGTGTGTGTGTGTGTGTAATCCAGGACTCTGGAATTCTGCTACCCTTGATAGATGTGAATGGCCTCCATGTTCTGGATTGTTAAACCATTTTTCAAAACCCAACTTTTTCGAACTGCCTTTTGCTAACGACCTTTTCTAGAGAGCTGTGTTATATAATCCACCTCCATTTAGTTGTCCTCTTAGTCATAAGTGTTTTAACTGGCCTTTTTCAGATGTGCTAATGCTGTGGCCTTATTCATTTTGATTATTTTAGATCGCGCCGCGTGTGGTGCCTTTCTGACATTGTGAGCTGCCTTGAGTGGGCTAGACCCCCTGAAGTGGCATAGCAATAATGGGATGAATGAATTGGGCTGGCTATAACAGCAGTGAGCCAGTTATCCCTGTTGGAGGGAAACGCTGTGCACAGTAGACTCATCAATATCTGTGTTTCTCATGACAGGGAGCTGAGAGGAAAATCCGGGATGAAGAAAGGAAGCAAAATAGGAAGAAAGCAAAAGGCCAGCTGTCGCAACCTCCGTGTAGTAATGGTAAGGGAGATACGCCCTTCCTTCAGCCTTGGCCAGACTGGTTCCTTCCAGGTGTTTGGGGCTACAACTTCCATGGCTACTGCGAGTTGTAGTCCAAAGCATCAGGACTGTAGTCTGGTTTGCATTGCGCTCAGTTGTACTTCCCAGCTTGCCCCGCTCATAATAATAATAATAATAAATTTTATTTATACCCCGCCCTCCCCAGCCGAAGCTGGGCTCAGGGCGGCTAACAACAATCAAAATAATCCAACATTCTCAAAACCTTTCATTATAAAAATTAATTAAAATCAAATTGATGGCAACCATTAAGCAAAATTCTGTGCAGATTGCCAGAGGAGGGGGTCAGGCTGCGTCCTGACCAAAGGCCTGGTGGAACAGCTCTGTCTTACAGGCCCTGCGGAAAGATGTCAGGTCCCGCAGGGCCCTAGTCTCTCGTGACAGAGCGTTCCACCAGATTGGAGCCGCAGCCGAGAAAGCCCTGGCTCTAGTTGAGGCCCTGGCTCATGAACTTTTCCGCCCATCTCTCATGAACAGCTGAAGGGAAACTGAGCACCGTCCCACTCCAGAAGAAGAGCGACATCACCTACTTCAAAACCATGGCTGACCTGGACTCGCAGCCGGTTCTCTTCATACCAGACGTTCATTTTGGGAACCTGCAAAGAACTGGGCAGGTAAGGAATGAGGGAAGGCGCAACGGCCCGATTCTTTACAGAACTGCATAAAATCCTAGCGGGCTTTTTGGTCCATGCTCCTGGAGGAGGATATATTTTCCCATCTGCAACACTGAGATGCTGTGGAGCAGGGACGGGGATCCTGTGGTCCTCCAGACATTGTTAGACTGCAGCTCCCATATCTGAACATTGACCATACTGACTGGCACTGGTGAGACCTACAATCCAACAACATCTGGAGGGCTATAGGTTCTCCACCTTTGCTATCGGAAGTTCAGAACCGAATGCACACGATCCAGCCAATGTAGCCCCCTTTTTGTATTTTGTTGATTTCAGTTTGAGTTAGGAAGCCGCCTGAGAGTAGGCCTCCATTGTCCACTATTATTTACTCTGACTGGCAGGGCCTTTCCTTGGGTACCATCGCCTGCTGCCTGATCCTACTAAGGATGCCAAAGATTGAATCAGAGACCTTCTTTGTACAGATCAGGGGTCAGCAAACTTTTTCAGCAGGTGGCCAGTCCACTGTCCCTCAGACTTTGTGGGGGGCTGGACTATATTTTGAAGAAGAAAAACGAACGAATTCCTATATCGCACACATAACCCAAAGATGCATTTTAAATAAAAACACACATTCTACTCATGTAAAAACACCAGGCAGACCCCACAAATAGCCCAGAGATGCAATTTAAATAAAAGGACACATTCTACTCATGTAAAAACACGCTGATTCCTGGACCATCCGCGCGCCAGATTGAGAATGCGATTGGGCCAGATCCGGTCCCCAGGCCTTAGTTTGTCTACCCATGGTACAGATAATCTGTTCTGTCATTGCTCAGCGCAGTTGAAACGAATGGTTCTTAATAGCCTGTTAACAGTGAATAAGATCTATTTATTTTGATTTGTACAAGATTTTTTTAAAAAAAAAAATCATAAAATTTTAAGCATCGTAAGTTTACACGATCGAAAGCCTCTTATGTTCTCCCTTCTTTGTGCAAATCAGGGGTGGGAAACCTGACTGGTTGGATTGTAATCTCCCCCACCCCCTATGGACCAAGTATGGCAGATGGGCAGAGCCAATGTATCTAGGAAGAGAGAATAATTAAAATAATGCTGAATACATAAACTGTATTCAACGAACTCAGTGTGATGTCTATCCTAGGGAAAACAGAATTTACTTCCATAGTTTTCCCCCCTCTGTTTAATCGCACTCTGTTAATATCTCTCAGAGTCTAAATAATATTAAGGGAGACAACATGATGAACAGAGCTATCAGATCTGCCTAGAATGCTCAGCATAACAAAACTTAAATTGACAGGGGTGGGAGTTTACCATTAATTTCTTTTAATCAGCCATCATTTAGAAGGTATTAGCACCCTAGACACTGTGCTAATAGCTGTCAGCTAAAAATTTTTTTTTCCTGCACAGAAAGAGACTAAATGCAATAGAAGATGTCAGCACAGTTTCAGCCAAAATCATGCTTTAACCTAAGAAAGATTGCATATAGCTTTCCAATGAAACGATTTATGACTGCATGATACACCATACATATATCTCTGTGCAGTGGGAAAATATATTTGCATTGCAACCTTTTCAGCCAGAATTATGTTTTAACATAAGAAACACTGTATATAACTTTATATACAGATTTATAACTGCATGATAAAATACCATGTATAAGCTTCTATCCGACTTTCTTGGGGTGTATGGCATACCTTATTGGAAGAGCTTAGGGACAGGGGAGAAATCCTTTGCATTTTAATATGGACCTCCCATATTGGCACTTCCCAGAACGATACGTGAACCAAAGCCCAGTTATCTGTTGAACTTGCCACTTTCCTGAATTTTGCAGGGCAGCTCTGTGGCCAAAAACATTATGTATTAGGGGAAAGTGTATATAAAGATGTGTACATAGGTGCAAACAATGTACAAAAAAGCAGGGTGCTATAGCAAACAGTTTGCCAGAATGTAAATTAGGCACAAATGTGTGTGAATTTTCACAATTTATTTATTTTTTAATCACAATTGGATGGAGAAATAGGATGAACTGAAGTCTGGAAAAATAACTGGGAGTAACAGAAATGGGCACATTTAATCTCTGGCATCTTGAAACGGTTCTTGTCTCAAGTTCCAGAGGACCACTGCTAGTCAATGTAGACCAGGAGTAGAGAACCAGAGGCCCAAATGCAGCCCTCTGGGCCTCTCCATTTGATCCCAAATTCTTCCCTAGGCCCACACATAGCTTGAATGCTTAGGCCTGGTTGGAATGTGCCCTTGGACTGTAATAGTGACTCTTGCTGGTGTGGAGGGAAGATGGAGAAATATGCATGATCTATGGCTGGAATGTAATTTTTGCACAAACGTGAGAGTCACATCCATTTGCTCCATCCACTTACGCATCTTGCCCTGCCACACCACTGGTACAAGGCTTCTGGGAAGTTGCCCATGAGGGAATGTGGACTTTGGGCAAAAAAAAACAGTTTCTTATCCTTGACGCAGGCAATACCAAACTGGATGGAGCAATAGTCTAACTCTGTACTAACCATCTGATTGGCATGTATGCAACCGCTCTGTCTCTCCATTAGCACTTCTGTGTCGCAACACCTGGTGAAATTACAATAATGAATCTGTTCTTTGTCTGCTCTTACAGGCTTACTATAACACAGATGATGAGCGAGAAGGGTAAGTCATTTTTTTTGTCTTGTAAATTTTGCAGGCAGGATTTCAACCCCCTTGACAAAATAAGAGTAGTAATAATCAAGTACTGAAGTTCCGATGCAGTTTAAATTCCAGTGTTTTAATGTTTGTCATGGCAGAGGCAGATTTCTTTACTTTTGTTCCTGTTCCTGTTGTCTTGCGCTAGATGCAAACTGTTGTCCTTTTAATCATACACATAGTTGTGTGTCTTCATATAACAATAATCTTGGTATTTATTTCAAGGCTGTGTGTGCTTGGAAAAAAAGCATTAATTTTTTATTTTATTTTTTGCAAAATGTAACCCAAATTCTGTAGTTCAGAAAGCTGAACTTTGTGATCTGTTTACACTGTATGAAAATTAAGACATATTGTGTATATTATTCTATTTGTTACTTTATTTTTTGTGATCCATAATTGCTAGAAACAAGTTGTGTGTGCTTAGATTCTTAGGGTACTGTTTTCTGTTTGTAGAATACATGCAGCTTCTTATATAGCTGTAGTGGTAAATCAATATAATACACAGTCATGAAATTAAACTGTAACCTTGCTTTTTAGATTAGGCCTGTCAAAAGTACTAAGACAAAAGTCTTGGCCAGTGCAACCACAATGTAGCACAGCCTCCCAGCTACAATTAGGAGAACAAGTTATGGGTAACAATTCCACCCCCAGTACTATAAATCTGGTACATCTTTCTCATTTTTCTCCCCCTACAGTAGCATCTTGGCTAAAAGGATATTCCGGCCAGTAGAAGAAGACTTCAGCTCACCACCGCTGAAGCAAATAAAAGAAGAAGGAACGAAAAGAGGTACCAGTTTATTCTCAGTTTTCCCTAGTTCAGAATTCATTTGAAAGTCATTGGGCAGAGGGAAGGAAAAAATCAGAATGGAAATATGGTTCTGAATTATGCCGAAGTCGCAGCAACGTCTATACTGCCTTGGTCATGTGCACACAATGGAAGATAGCAGGATCCCCAAAGACATTCTGTATGAGGCGCTGGCTTCAGGCACCAGGCCTGTTGGCGGACCAACTCTGAGTTACAAAGATGTCGGCAAATGGGATATGAAGGCTGACAACATTAACCTCACTGTGTGGAAATCCCTTGCAGACAGCCACAGTGCCTGGAGATAGACAGTCAGGTTGTGCATACACAGTGCTGACCAGAGGAGAAATGACTGCTGGGAGGAACGCAGAAACGCCCTGGTGCATCTGCAGCATCACAGCAACCAGATGCCTTCATCTGCCCCAGCTGCAACAAAACATTGTCTCTCCCATATCAGGGTCTACAGCCACAGCAGGCATGACTTCACCCGCAAAGGCACACTCCTTCATTGTCTCCCGAGACAGACAGGCGCCAGCATGATCAACAACAAAGGCCAGGATAAAGAGGCACATATGGCAAAAACTGCACAATGACGGGTGCAAATGTATGGAGAGGCAGCTTAGGGGCTGCCACAGAAAATGCCATCTTCTGCGCTGCCATACCCTGGAATTCTGAGGGTGATGGAGCTACCAATCAGGCTCCCCTTTGACAATCTTAACACCGGAGACATTTGACCCCCTTCTGAAGTCCAGCATCATATAAGGCAGTTGACTGGTCATGCATTTTACCTCTGGACCAGCTACACCAGCAGGCACATGCTTGCATCTAAAACTACATGTTGCACATGTGCTATGTGCTGGCGCTGCTCTTTGAGCACCACAAAGGAAGTAGTGAAGGGGGTGTCCACCTCTACAAGAAAGACATGTGTCTTCCATCACATGAGAGGAGGGTGAGGGGTCTAGAAATGAAGTCCTACGAGGAACAGTTGAAAGAGCTAGATAAGATTATGGAGAGACTTGATAGCTGTCTTTGAGTATCTGTAAAGGACCCCTAACCATTAGGTCCAGTCGCGGACGACTCTGGGGTTGCGGCGCTCATCTTGCTTTATTGGCCGAGGGAGCCGGCATACAGCTTCCGGGTCATGTGGCCAGCATGACTAAGCCGCTTCTGGCGAACCAGAGCAGCGCACGGAAATGCTGTTTACCTTCATGCCGGTACCTATTTATCTACTTGCACTTTGATGTGCTTTCGAACTGCTAGGTTGGCAGGAGCTGAGACTGAGCAACGGGAGCTCACCCTGTCGCGGGGATTCAAACTGCCGACCTTCTGATCGGCAAGCCCTAGGCTCTGTGGTTTAGACCACAGCGCCACCTGCGTCCTTTGGGTATCTGAGGGGCTGTTAAATAAAAGGCTGAGCAGACGACTTCTGTGTTTCCTAGAGGACAGGCAGGATTAGAATTAATGTGTGGAAACAGCAAGGACTAAACGTTACAGAAACCTCCTAATGGTTTGCACTGTTCAACTGTGGAGCGGACTGCCTTGGAGGAAGGTGGCATGTCCTTCAAAGGAAGAGCTAAACAGACAGCTGTCAGGGATGCTGCGCTTGCAAGATTCCTCCATTAAGCGAGAGACTGAAAGACTTCCTTCCAACTCCCAAATTCTGGTTCTGCCAACAGCTGAACCCACCGTTTGAATTCCAGGAAATTCCAACTTTTGATGAGAATTGCTGTTTTGCTTGTGGGGTTGCTTAGCGTGACAGGGAAATTAGTTCCACTTACTGTTCAGTATATTCCGCATAATCTCTGCCTATCACCCAACTGAAATGGAAAATGGGTGTGACTGTTTACAACTGCTTCCTGTGGGGGGTGGCGCGGTTTGTGGAAAGAACACATCATTTTCCTCTGGATATTTTGAAATCGGCACATGCTCCTCCTGCTCTGTGACATGGGATAGTTTTATTTTTAACACGAGTCTCTGGCCTTTTTCACTTGTCATTTGTTGGAGAGGAATAGTTTTCTGTCCAAGAGGGAGTAGTTTGCTTGTGGGAATGTTCTGTGTCTATTCCAAAAATTTGCTTCTCATCCTTTCAGTGCTGCTTTACGTGAGGAAAGAGGCTGACGAAGTGTTTGATGCTTTGATGTTAAAATCGCCCACTGTAAAGGGACTAATGGAAGCGGTAAGTATCTGTCATCTCAATTTCATTTATCGTGGGCAGTTGAAAAAAGCAACAACAGCATGCAGTCTGCTTTAACTTCCTCATAGAAAGGAAAACAAATTTGCATTTTATATTTGTGCAAAACTGTGCTGAGGTTGTTGACAAGCAAACTGACATCGTTGTGAGAAAAGGGTATTTGCGTGTGAAGAGGGAGAGCTTGGATGTTAACAAGGACTCCTTGGGATGGGGAACTTGTGGCATGCTGGATATTTCTATTATTATTATTATTATTATTATTATTATTATTATTAAAATTTGTATGCCACCCTAAACTCAAAGGTCTCAGGGCGGTTCGCAACATAAAAGCACAATATGAATGCATAAAATACATAATAAAAATAAGAACAACCCAACAATTCTTCCTCCCCAACACATTTTTAAAAGGCAACACATTTAAAAGGACTACGACGCCTATCATCCCTGAACACTGGCCACACTGGGGCTGATGGGAGTTGGAATCCAGCAGCACCTGGAGGCTCTTAGTTTCCCTGTCCTTGATGTGCAGGGTCACATCGCAGCTCTCTGCAAAATCCTCATTGCAAAGGTTTAGGCTTCCCAGAGTCAAGGAGAGGAAGGAAGGCACTTTGGGAGGTGGCATCTGTTCTGAATGCCAGGACTCACAAGTGGGGAGAGCACTGTTGCCCTCAGGTCTGCTTTCAGGCTCCTCATAGGTACCTGTTTGGATGCTGCACAGTCCTTCTGATCTGGCAGGCTCTTCCTGTGTTCTCCTGCAAAACCTTCTTTTCATTTCAGGGCCCAGCACTGAAAGGAAAAAAGTCAAAGGTGGGCGGCTACCACCTTCTTTCCTCCAAATGCCCCTAGCCTCCAATGTAGAGTTGCCACATCAGGAGTGGGGGTCCAGAGGGGGCATTCCCAGCCTGGAAACCATTCATTTACACGGGCTAGTAAAGAGCTGCACTTGGGACTCCATTGTGCAGTGCAGGTCATGGGAATGTTTGTCTTGCCAGTTGAGCAGGACCCAGGCCACATTGCATTGCGGTTGCTTTTGTTTTCAGCAAAGGTAAATGATCTCATTTTGGAAAAAAGGAGGTTTGTAGAAGAAAATTTGAAAAGAATACTGCATCCAGAATTCATCACGAATTTGGACTCTGGATCCTGTGGTATACATTAGCACCCTAGGGCATGCAAGTCCTTCTTTTGAAAAAGCTTGTAGTGTAGGGTAAAAAGGTAAAGGGACCCCTGACCGTTAGGTCTAGTCATGGACGACTCTGGGGTTGTGGCACTCATCTTGCTTTATTGGCCGAGGGAGCCGACATACAGCTTCCGGGTCATGTGGCCAGCATAACCAAGCCGCTCCTGGTGAACCAGAGCAGTGCACGGAAATGCTGCTTACCTTCCCGCCAGAGCAGTACCTATTTATCTACTTGCACTTTGATCTGCTTTCGAACTGCTAGGTTGGCAGGAGCAGGGACCGAGCAACGGGAGCTCACCCCGTCGCGGGGATTCAAACTGCTGACCTTCTGATTGGCAAGTCCTAGGCTCTGTGGTTTAACCCAGAGCGGTAGTGATCAAGATATTGCACCCATGCCACCTTAGTCCACAGACGCACCTAGAATATTGTACTGGAGCTAAAGCAGCATAGAGAGATTGAGCTGTAAAGTACAAGGTCCTGGTTTAAATCTCACCTGTGCTGTGAACTCATGAGGTGGCCCTGGCAAGCCTCTTATCTCTTGTTGTTATGGCCTAATTTGTTGTTATGGCCTAATTTGTATTGAAATTGTCCTTTGTTTTTTCCGGTGTTATGTTTCGCTGACTTATCTCTTGGCCTCTGGGAAAACAACACGGACCCACCTTACCGTGCTGTTTCGTTATTGTAAAACACCAGAGTGCCTAAGCTGTCACCTCCCTGCCCACGCAGGGCCACTGAGGCACCAGGGCTTGTCATCCCATGAGACAGAGCCAACAGAGAGATTAAATCACAAGGAGGCGAATGTAGATCTACCAAGGGAAGCTCCAGGGACTCTCGAACAAAAGCACTCCGAAGTTTCCAAAGGCCAAAAGTACCACGTGGATGTTGTCCTCATGATGCATTGCGCCTTTGCAAGATTCCGTGGATGTGGTTGCTTGCAATGCATTTGTAGAAAATGGGTGCAATTTGTGAGCATGCATGTTCCTAGCACCTTAAATTCTGACATTGAGGTTTCTTTTCATCTCCATAATTATTCACAAGGCAGCATATGCTAGAGGAGATAGCAGACTAGTTCTAAGAGCAGGCAGCCCAATCTTCAGTTTCTTTGTACTGGCAAATCTCCCCTGGCTTCAGAGATAATCTGGTTCCCATTCTTCAGCTGGACTGTTTATTCTATCATGTATATTTGTTGGTTCCCTTCTCCCTGTAAAAATATGTGTCCAATCAATACCCATGGGTTCCCATTCACATCTAAAATCTTAAAAGACATTCACGCTGGAATAAGGAGGAGATCCATGGAAAAACAGGCCCCATCACTATGCCTGCTGCTGGTTCACTCAGACTGTCCTGTTCCCTACCAGGTCAGCCACAGGAAGGGAGCATCAAGATTTTAAAGTTTTGCTCTCCTGCTTCCTCCTCCACCTCAAATATCTTTCCTTTTTATAGTTTCAAATTTCAAAGCATATGGTTTTGTAGGAAGTGTTGCCTTTTATGAATGTTGCAAGCTGTTGTGGGGACTCCAGTCAAAAAGTGGGGTGCATCTCAAAATTTGTAGATACGAGGAGTGCTATAAGGAGGCCCTCACCCTTGGCCAACAATATGCTCACTGTGGGGTGGAGAGAGATCTCCACAGGCAATAGTGTAGCCAGCCCTACCCTTTCAAGGACCCCTGGTATAGGGTCAGGACAAACCAGCTTAGAAGATTTCTGCACACCTTGTTTGCACGTCACTATTTTACATGTGCAAGCAGCCTTATCTAGAAGGGCAGTGAGTGCATGGATTCTTCCTGCTAGATCAGGGTACCTGTATATGTGCTTGCCTGCCACAAAGGGACATGGTGGAGTTTAGAAAACAGAAATCTCTCACAGGAGAGGTTTTGAATATGAACCCTTATGGAAAGAGCCAAGGTTTCTCACTTACACTCCCATGCTCTGCTACTGCAAACATTTGCACTGGAACCATCCTAACTTCCCTCACTCTTCATTGCCTATTAACCCAGGCATGATTTTGCCCTTGGCAAGATATGAAAAATACCTTGAAAATGTAATCCGTGCAAAACATGTTGCACTTCACATAGAAGCACACACACTTGTGTCTGGCAGTGCCGTGTGCCTCATTTTAGCAACGTTGTTTTCAAAAGCTTTCATCCCAGCAAGAGCATAACATATTAAAAGGAAGTTCCATTGTTTACAAGTTGCACATTTTCCCCTTGTTTATTTTTTCATATTTGGAATTTGCTTCATTCTTCTCCCATTTGCTATTATTTCCCAGAGGAGCAGGCAGTTTATCTTTGCAATTAGGCTTCTTCTGGTGACAAGAAAGTACTATGGCACCTTAGAGAGCAACTCTTTAACATGAGCTCTCAGTGACAATATCCTGCTTCGTCAAACATCTTAGAAGGACCAAGAGCATGGCTGCTGTACATAACACATTGTTTTTGAGGAATAAAGCATTTTTGACAAGTAAGGATCAGCAGAGGCAACTTTTGTTGGGACAGAACTTCCTCTAACCCTGATCCATGACCTGAAAAAGTGTGATCAGATTTGTTTATGTATTCCGGTTCTCAGCTGCCCCATTCCAGATTTCTTTCTTTAAAAGATTTCTTTTAAAAGCCCTGACTGTGAAGTAAAAGAGACAGGTCCAAGCAAACTGAAATGTTCTAGAGGTGTATAAAAAGATGTTGGTACATACTCAAGGGAGTATCGGAAGGATCAAGAGATTTCTACACCACTTAGACTGTAGTCCTACACATACTTATCTGACATACTTCTGAGCAGACATATATAAGATTGCATCGCTAGAAGGTAACAACAACAACAACAATTTATTACTTATACCCCGCTCACCTGACTGGACCTCCCCAGCCAGTCTGGGCGGCTTCCAACAGGATATTAAAAACACAATAAAACATCAAACATTAAAAACTTCCCTAAACAGGGAAGAGCCACCCAGTGACTTAAACTGGGTATTTTTAGTATTGCTTTTAACATATTGCCTTGTTGCAATTGGTAACTGGAAATTGCCATCAGGTGAGACCAGGTGGAGTTCTTATTTTCAACTAATTTCCCAGCAGCGCTACTTCTTCCAAAATATCAATAAAACCTATTGGATGTTCTCCATTCAGAGCTGATTGAAATACTAGTTATTCAGCCAGTCCTTTTCATACCCAAAGCCTCCTGCTTTGTTTTGTAAAGACTTCTGTGGTTTGGATTCCCCCCCCCCCCATCAAGACCTTGTAAATTAAGATGACTTACTAGTCAGCTGGTTGCCAAGTGCCTTGTGAGTGTCTTTGGATGGGCCTAGATCTCTTTCTTTCCCCTGAGGCTGAGTCACAAGGAAAGGTGTGATGTGAACGCTAACGAGATGTTTGCATCTGCAAAGAGAGATGCGCTTTTGGAAATGACTTTTGTACAAAATTTAGTGGGGGTTGTGCAAGACTGTTTTTGGATGTGCTATGAGTAGCGATGGAAAGATCGGTCAATTTTGGTTGTCTTGGCTTCTCAATTTTCCAATCTTAAATTCAATTCTCTGCATTTAGGCAAAGAACTACACGTGGTTGTTGTTGTTTTAATCGTCATGAACATTCTTCAGCATTGTACTGTGAATTTTTCCTGACACACTTCTGTCTGCAGTTTTGACTAATGTGCACTTATCCTAATATAATGCATTTTTACACTGTAGGTGCAAAACTTTTTCAAAATGGCAGGAAGCTCTACATTTCTTCAGGTCATTAAGCCTGATTTTTAGAAGTGCTGAGAAGTTGGGTGCTGAGTGGGTGCTTTAAGGCACACACTCACTCTTTCACACTCCTTAATTGAAGCTGGTGGTACCAGTTTCTGGTTTTAATAATTGCTCTTTCTTCTTTTTAAATTTTAAATTCAGATTTCTGAGAAATACGGTCTTCCAGCTGAAAAGATTACAAAGCTGTACAAGAAGAGCAAAAAGGGGTAAGTAAGGGAAACAAAATCTCACCTCGGCTCCGAGTCACTTTTTAAAAACTTTTACAGGGTCTTGAAACCTCAGCTGCCCTAGATTCTAGGTGTCCTAGGTGAGCAACTCCCAGACCCCTCCCAGACTCCTCAAGTCATGTGATGTGCCCTGGGCTCAGGTGGGACTGGCCTGCATTGTGGCTCCTTCTCCCCCTCCCCTGTGGGGGGAGGGCAGGGGGGAAGCATTGACCCCGGGACATTTCATACTGACTTAAGACTTCTCACACTACCCAAACAGTTTGGGTAGAGACAACAATTCTGCAGCAGCTCTCTCAACACAACTGCAACATGAGAAGAGGTCGTCTGTGACAAGTACAATATAATTCAGTTGTGTTTCAAATTAAATAGAGGATAATTAGTATTTTAATTACCTCCAAGATTGAACGGCGGCAACGGGGGGGGGGGGGAATGAAGCCTCTGTAATCTGGAGTTTCAGTATTCCCCAAACAAGGGAGATGAGTAGGAAGAAAGGATGATAGGACTACAATGCTATCACATCAATGAATTTGTCTATGCTGCGGCATTAATTGGCTGCCCAGCTCCTAATACCCCTCCACTTTGCTATCTTGTTTCCCTGATTGCACACCCAGGAAAGGTTTAATTAGCCATCAAAGTGCTGGTTTTGACCTATAAAGCCTTGAACAGCTCTGGACAACAATACCATAAAGACCGCCTCTCCCCATATGAACCAACCCAGAGCCTGCAGTCATCATTGAGGCCCTTCTTCGTATGCCTCCTCTGTAACCTGCTTTTCAGCCAAAAAGGTTCCCTGTGCAGCAAGCAAATATCAGTAGTAGAAGTAGTAGTAGTAGTAGTAAATAGTTGGTCCATATAGCCCAAGCAACTTTCCAGTTCAACATTTGGTTGAATTATGATGTTTCAGTGGGGTTACATTGGTTTGGATTTATCTGGAGATTTTGCAATGAGGCTGGTTAGATCAGCTGGTAGAGCATGAGACCCTTAATCCCAAGGTTGTGGGTTCAAGCCCCATGTTGGGTGAAAGATTCCTACATTGCAAGGGTTGGGGCTAGATGACTTTCATGGCCCCTTCCAACTGTGATTTTATGTCTAACTTTAGAACCCTATGCATATTTACTCAAAAAGAAGAACTACTTTGTTCACTGACACTTAAAAGCTCGCTGGAACCTCCAGGAGACAATGAGCTGTGCTATGGCTTGTGTCAAAGCATTAACACAAATGGCAAATACACAGACAGACACATCCCTTACCCCATGCCAGATTTGCCATCTGAATCTATCCTGATATGTGAAACTAGGGGGATTTTACTGACACTCCTTTCCTATTCCAGGATTTTGGTAAATATGGATGATAACATCATTGAACATTATTCCAATGAAGACACGTTCATCCTCAACATCGAGAGCCTGGGGGAAGGCTACAAGGTCACGTTGACGGAAATCTAGCCTAGATCAGAACGCAGCCTAGTGAAGTCATAGCATTTCACCCTCATCTTAAGGAAGGGGACCATTCTTCTAAAGCCCTGATGACTCACGGATGCCAAGAAGAGAGGCTGTTACAAAACTCCACTGGAAGCGAGGAAACAAGCCCAGTTGTCATTGACCAGTCCGTTCAAGATGAACTAACATACCTCTACAAAGTTCCTTATTTATTCCTCCTCACGCTGCAATCTGTACATAGCAGACTGCGGACATCGCTTCTCACCCACCGCAGAGGAGAAACGGTGACTTTTAAAAAAAGAGTTAATGTGGAAGGAAATGAAATTGTGGAATTGCATTAGTTCTCCTGGGACTTAATAGTTAAAATTGAAACTTTCAGGAATAAATTGCTTGAAGATTTGATCTTCTAATCCATGGCAAGGAAAGTGGCCAATCATGTTCACTGGTACCAGCAAACAAATGTGTAGGTGTAGGTTAGCCATATCCTTCCCAGCACAGGGCAACTGAGGACTGTAAGTAAGGGACTTGGATGGCGTGTCATTTGTAAGTAAAGCACCATCCGTTTTTAACCTTTGTATATAATGTTTATAATATGTAATAATATATTTTTCCTACCTGTGTGGATGTGTTTACTGCCACTCTTGTTTCTAATCCTGGGATTAGAAGCTGTCAGGCAACTCTCACTGAGGAGAGAGATTCTGCCATTAGCTATTCAGTGACGTTTCCATACCTTTTCTTGAGTGGCTTCTCCAGCATCCGTATTAGAACGTTAAAATTCTCCTTCCAGTGGTGCATCCGACATTTGCACCACCAGCTTGTGGGTCTCGTTCACCCTCCCATGCCCATTTCTGTGCAAGGATACCACATTGCCTCCCAGTTTCCGGATTATTTGTCTTCCGGTTTCTGAAATATTTATGCTTTCTTTGCACCCTTGGATTTCATCCTTTGGTCTTCTGCATCCTTGTTGGATGAGACCCTCCATTTTCTGCATGCAGCGAGAACTGAGGCAGTGCCAATACCACCAACACTCTCCTCCCTCCATGCCTGCTTCCGATTCTGACTTTGGGCTTTCAGAAGATATATCTCCATTCAGCTCACCTCTTTCTTGGGAGCCTCTGGCAAGATGGAGCCAAGCCTAAACTGAGCCAAAAGGTCTTTATTATTATTATTATTTATAGCAAGTCGTAAAAACATGAAACCGTAAAGCTGGAGGTCATCGAGTCCGGCCTGTTGCTCATTGCAGGATCTGCATGCAAGCTTGCAAGGTGCAACTACAACATCTGCAACAGATGGACATCTTTGCTTCTATCCTCCAGCAAAGGAGAACCCACCACTTCCTGAGGCAGCCTGTTCTGCAGCTTGTCCTATTAGGAAGCTTCTTCGAATGTTCAGCTGAAATCCAGTTCCCTGCAGTTCCCACCCGTTGCTCCTAATCCTGCCGTCCGGAGCAGCAACAGAGTTCAACTCTGCTCCCTCTTCTTCATCACAGCCCTTCAGGTATTTGAAGACAGCCATCGTGTCCCCCCTTAATAGGTGGGTGGATTTGGTTCCGCAAACACCATTCGAGACCAGCTGAGCAGGTGCTTGCTGGTTTACCTTTTCTTTTTTTAATGAAATCAATGAATAGCCAAGATCCCCGTTCGCACAATGTACAAATTTCAGGAACAGATCTGGGGATGCAGTCTACATGCATGTGCACAGCGTGAATGGTGCCAAGAAAGGGAATCTGGAAACGTCTGGTCATGATGGGGATGGGTGACATGTGCCTGAAGAGGCATCGTTCTATCCCTCCCATCCTCAGAAGAGCTGATGTTGGGAACTGCATCCCTACAGTCCATCCCTACAGTCCCAGGAAGCCAGAGAGGCAGGGCAGTTCTGTTGCAGTTGAAAAAGGATGCAGCCTACGCTCCCATGCCCTGGGGACTCACCTCAGCTTCCATGCCCCTTGTTCAGCTCCTTTAATCTTTGCTGTCTCCTTTCCCTGCCCTTCTGACACTGCCCCAACCCACCTCATCCCTGGTTGCCATTCCCTTCTCCATTCAACTTCCCAGGAGTTGTGGCAGGAATGGAACAAATTTCTTGGATGAATGGATCCTCTGCTCATTTTGTTGAACGTCTTCGCGCCCCCTGATGGGTCCTGCTGTAAATGTAAAAATGTACATACGCTTCCCTTGACTTTGGTCTGAATGTACATATCAAGTCCTGACTCTATAGACTTTGTTTTTGTATGATCGTATTACTCAGCCTGTCTTAATCGGTATGTAGTAGACATTTTTTTCATTGCACTTCCATCCATGGGACTGCTGGGAATGGCCAGAGATTAGTAGCAAAACGTGGTTTGCTTGCATAAGGTCAAAGAGTTGATTGCCACTATTTCTAGCAGTGCTTCTGGCTGAAACCCTGGAGACTTGCTGCCAGCCAGTTTTGGTCAGCCTTCTTCAACCCAGGACTACAACTCTCATCATCCCTAAGCCAGCTAGGAATGATAGCACTTGCAATCCAACAACACCTGGAGGCCTGAGATTGAGGAGCTGTAGATACTGAGCAGCCGGACTCTGTTTAAGGCTTTTTTAAGGCAACCCTGAGATTATGAAATAGGAATCTGAGATGAAACCCTGTAATTCGTTTAATAGCTTTGGAAAGCAAATGTAGTTCAAGCACTCCTTTGATTGGGACAGTCAGAGCTTCAAAGAGTGAGGTTCCTTGATCAGGCAAAATGGTGCTATGGAGATGAATGTTTCTTAAAAGGTTTCTGGTATGTAAATTAACTTGACCTAAATTTCAGGAGTGTTTGCTTCTGCCGATACTCTTTTAGCAGCTTAGTCCTTTTCTATTTCTTCAAAGTTTCAAATGTTACAGGGAAAATGCCAAACGCTGCATTATGAGATGCATGCGTTTTTTAAAAAAACTGTTTTGTTCAGTGGTTTTAAGGTCAATTTATTTTGGTCACAATCTTGCATTTCTGAGTTCCACCAATATTGATTCTTAAAGGGGGAAAGGAGCCAGAACAGTTGTCCTAAATCCGCACTGTATGCAAAATGCATGAGAGAATTTGTGTATACTTGCATAAGCATGTGTGTCTCTTGTAGTCATGTAAAGCTATGCTGACTGATATATCTGAAGTGAATAACATGCTGATTTAGCATTGCTTCAGAATCAATTGAGCTTACAGAGCCATTTTTACAGCAAACTGATAATTCCCTGCCAAACTGCCTGGCAGAGTGAAAATCAAAAATTGCATTCTTCTTCTTCTTTTTCTTTATGCTCATCATGGAGTGATGGGTAAAATTGCACCTGTTGAACATCTCTTGGTGGCTGGCAAAGGCACAGTTCCCAATGTTCTATGTAACCATGGCGTTGCCATGCAACCCAGAAAGAAATGATAACTTACCCCTTCTGTTCTGTGGTTTAGCACTTAAGCATAATGATCATTCCAAAGCAATCTAAAAGTGGGCTTTCAGACTTTGTTTTGGGGAGCCAATGGGATCCCTTAGAAGCTTGGGTATCTTCAAGCAGTCCCCAAGGGCCAATTTGGTACCTGTCCTTCCATTAATGACCTCAAACAATGGGTAGCCTTAGAGGAAGATCAGGTGTGCGCGAGGGTTCGCTCTCAGGTCACTGGCCTCAGAACCATTTACTGGTGTTGGGGGCTAAATCTTCGTGAATACCTTGGCATGCCAGACATTTCAGAAAGGTGAAAAGTTTGAAGAAGGCCACATAACAAAAATCACCCTTACTGCTGTCTTCTGAAATAAAGCTCTACACTGTGAAGACTCTGCCTATTTTTTAAAACTGGCTGGGCCCCCCTTTATCTATCCAGAGAAGGTGCAGAGAAATATTGTTGTATTTAATGAGTTTAGCCCTCTGTGCCTTTCTAGTCAATAAGGGCTAGAAACTTAAGTGTTTGTTTCTAGAGAGGAAAGAAAACTCCTAGTCCTATAGAATCTGCATTTGTATAAGAATTTCAGAGTGATAATACTCTATCACAGGCTGCAATTATATGTAGATGTTCTGTTTATCCATCCACTGATACATTACTAATATTGACATGGCTATATCAATTACTAGGGTAATAAGGCCTGCTTCAGTCCTCTTCCTATACACACATTTTAAATAAATCACATAGAGTCTACCTAGCCTACCAATTTTTTAAAAATCATATTTTACTTTTGATGGGCATAAAAGAAGAGGGAGCTTTTACCATCTTTCATTGTTGCTAACAAATGTCTGTTCCTAAACATAAATGACTTAGATATGTACACAGAACCATGTGATTTATGAATTAAGCCATTTCCCCCAGCACTTAGCCCTGGTGTTCTGATCTCTGTAGACCAGTTGGAAAGTTGCAAAATTAACATAGCTGCTTGAGTTTTTATTATTATTAGAGAGGAAACTGAAAAGCTGTTGTTATGGATTCAATCAGCATCATCATGCAGAACTGGAAATGAATCGACTTGTTTAAAGTTTTAAAAAGTGTGCAGCCATGTAAAATGTTTGTTTTTCTTGTAACCCTTCCCCTTCCCTGCCTCCCCTCAATGTTTCTCCCAGATTAGGGTGACATGATGCAAACAGGAGGATTTGTTTGTGCCAAAAAAATAATCTGTGCATAGTTCCCATTAGCTGGAAAGCTAGAAAGCTCCATGTATAAACACTGTGTGCTATTTTATTCTAAGAAAACTAGTTTGTGTAACTTAATAGTTTTTTTTGTAAATGGGAGAGGGAAATCTATAAACATACAGGTTTATTTTATTTTTTGTACATTTTTAAGAGAGAAAGAAATAAATATTCGTAAGATATAACCACCTTTTCTTTTCTTTCTGGTGTTTGATAGATTATTCGGCTCCACACTGAAGCATTTTGAATATTGACTCAAATTTGCTTGAACGGGCTTGCACTTTTGTGATGGGGAACTCACTGAATTTGCCACATGGTCCTTTATTAAGTAAATGAAAGCTAATCCTCCAGTGCATGGTTGTGGGGCGTGTTGGGCCAGCCTTGGACATGTTTGGTCCTGAAACACAAAAGTTAAGATCACCTGTTTGTGCTTGTGTGTGTGCACACAGAATACACACCCACACGCCCCTGAGTATAGGTGCTGGAGTGGAAGATTGGAGGCAAGAGAAAATGTCCATTCATGACTTTGTATCAAGCAAGTGCTTCACATTACAGTGGTACCTCGGGTTACATACACTTCAGGTTACAGACTCCACTAACCCAGAAATAGTACCTCAGGTTAAGAACTTTGCTTCAGGGTGACAACAGAAATTATGCTCCAGCGGCACGGCGGCAGCAGGAGGCCCCATTAGCTAAAGTGGTGCTTCAGGTTAAGAACAGTTTCAGATTAAGAACGGACCTCTGGAACGAATTAAGTACTTACCCGAGGTACCACTTTAGTTAATCCTTGCACCACTAGCTGGAAAGAGAGGTGGCTGTACCTTCTCCTTGTCTTCTCACTCTTCTTGTGCTTGAAGAAGAGGCAGCAAAAGCAAGGAGGAGGCATGTAAGTGAGTTCTCATACTCCAACTCCCATTTCTCCTTTTCCTCTTACGGAGCAATTACATATTGGCACGGTACTGAAGTTTCTACAGATGACCCGGATTTGAACCTGCTCACGTGGGTGATATTGATCCAGCTCTCCTCTCTCTCTTCCTAACCTACGTCACAGGGTTGTTGAAATGATTTTATTCTATTTTTAAGAGGTAGAGGTAAGAACCATGTCAGCTACCCTGAGTTCTTTGAAGGAAGAGTGGGATAAAAATGTTAATGAATTAATCAATCAATAAATTTGGTGCTGACCTTTAAAGCCCTAAATGGTCTCAGTCCAGTATACCTGAAGGAGCATCTCCACCCCCATCATTCTGCCCAGACACTGAGGTCCAATGCCGAGGGCCTTCTGGCGGTTCCCTCACGGTGAGAAGCAAAGCTACAGGGAACCAGGCAGAGGGCCTGCTCAGTAGTGGCGCCCACCCTGTGGAACGCCCTCCCACCAGATGTCAAAGAGAAAAATAACAACCAAACTTTTAGAAGACACCTGAAGGCAGTCCTGTATAGGAAAGCTTTTAATGTTTAATGTTTTATTATGCTTTAATATTTGTTGGAAGCCACCCAGAGTGATTGGGGCAACCCAGTCAGATAGATAGGGTACAAATATTATTATTATTTATTATTATTATTATTATTATTATTATTATTATTATTATTATTATTTAATTATTATTCAAGAAGAGGGGGCTTCACTGGCATTGGCAGGGTCAGAATCATGGGAGTTATGAAGCTGTTTCCTCGCAATGGCTACTATATTCTTTGCCTGTCTCCTCCCTCTCCCAGAGAAATGCAGTGGAACGTTCCAGAAAGCCTGGCTGCAGCAAAATATTTATTAGAGGCAATAACATTTAGGGGCTTTATGGAGGACTTTATATTTGCAAACCTCAGGTCTCAGCCATACACTGGTTTTCATAAAGATTTGTTTGAGGTTATGTATTCATATAAGAAAACAGAATAATTATAGTCAGGTGCAATCAGTAATTCCAGTATGAAAAAGCACCATGTCACAAAACAAGTTTACAATACAAAATTATTCAAAATCTAACATTTAAAAACAATATTTGTTCAATAATACAGTAAAAAAAAGTCTTAACTTCCTTCAAAACAATACTGTTCATATGTTTGGCACTGTAAAAGACATTGTCACAAATGCATCTCCCTCTTTTTTTAAACCAACACACTTTGCTGCTTTTAAAATATTTATGGGCTATACTTGGCTACAATTTTCACATTTTAAAACAACAACAACAACAGACATTATGCCTGACCGTAGCATGCAGTCCACAAGGGATTCCATCCAAGTGTGGAAACAGGTGAATTAAACAATAGGCCCACTCCAAAAAGTCTGGATCCAAACTCCCCATAGGTTGAGCATGTGGGCACTTGGAGGCCCCACCTCACAGTCACCCCACCAGCTGATGCCTTTGCCACTCCATAATATGCATTTCCTTTGCAGCAAGTCCCACTGAATAAGTGTGCATAGGATTGTAGCCTTAAAGGTGCTTCATTTTGATTTGGATCCTGCCCATTGTAAATACTGCCTCTTGTCTGATGACGGATTAAAAATATTTAATTTAGGAACCTGGGATGATTAAAAAATAACCGTGGCAACTTTACATGTCAAAAGTTAACATGGTGATAACCGAGCAAACATCTCAGAAATGTTACACTGGGCAAAACACCCTGGACAACTCTTTTTAATGGGTTGGATTCATACTTAAGTCACACTTAGAGTAGACTCATGGTTTTCAGGGGGTCTATGATTAAGGCTGCAAGCCTAGTCTCACTTACCTGGGAGCAAGTCCCATTGAATTCAATAGAGCTTGGTTGGGACAGCACAGTAAGTCTGCATTCAATTCCTAAAGTATGTACTTTTTTTAACCACAGAAGTTAAGCAAGGGGGAACGAAAGCTCCAGCTCTAATCTACAGCCTTCCTAAGAATGAGAAGACCGGACAGAGCTGAGCAAGCGATTGTGTGGCTGGTGATGGAATATTTGTGTGTGAGATCTTGTAGGTGTCCCATAAAAGGGATGGGGGCTTTGGGGACCCTGCTTATGGTTTCCCCATGGGCATCTGATTGGCCACTGTCTGATCAGGAATCTGGACTACAAGGGCCTGATCCAACAGACCCTTACGTTCTTATGGGGGATGCTGTTGAATGAAGCTAGGCTTGGCGCCATGACATGAGATCCCCAGCAGTTCAACAGACTTCACAAGCCTCTTCCTTTAGCCCTTCTTCTCGCCCTTGTTCTATGAACCTGCCTGCCAGTTCAAATAGTCCACAGTGCCCTAGAGCAGCCCTTCCCCAGATATTGTGGAACTACAGTGCCGATCATTCATGACTATTGGCCATGCTGGCTGGGGCTGATGGGAGTTGAGGTCCAACAACACCAGAGGACCCAAGGTCAGAAAAAGCTGTCCCAAAGCATTGTGGGAAATTGACAAGGGTGGCTGGTCTCAGCTACTGCCACAAGGGAAATCTAGAGCCAAAGCCCCATGGACAGGGACCTCCTCTAACTTTGAGCAAAGCAGTGGTGTCGCCCTACCATGCAAGATAGGAGTCCATGAAAACCACCATGTTTGGGGAACAAAATGTTCTCCTGACAGCAACCCCTGAGCAGCAAAGAGCAGGTATGGTTTAAAAAAAACACACAAACACAATCAAACAGATTATTAAAAAAAATTAGATTGTAACAAATCCCCATTTTAAAACAAACAAGCAAACAAACAAGGAATGCAAGTTTCCCATACAACTGAAAACAATTGCATAACTGTGCAACAACTAGCAATGAGGAGGGGAAATAATCGATACAATAGCTTTCACCAACTTGGGACTCTCCAGATGTTTTGGACTACAAAACCCATCAGCGCATGCGCTGGCAAGGGGTGATGGGTTTTGTAGTCCAAAATATTTGGAGGGCCTCAGGATGGTGAAGGCTGCAATATCATGAACATGCAAGTCTCAGTACTGTTTCTACAAGCAAACAAGCCAAACACAAACACAAGAATTCAGTTTTAAGTTTCTTCCCCCCGCTTACATTTTACAACAAAGTTGCCGCTACCGACACACAGTAGGATCACACAGAAGTACTGTCTTAAAAATGCAACCGATACTGGTAAGACTGGCACAGAATCTGCATATTATATGTATAGGGAGGGAGGGGTTGGGGAGTCTCAACTGATAGGAAACTATAACAGGTACAGATCAAAGTCATTCTCTGAACAATAAATACAAGTGCATTTGTCAGTATACAAGAAAAAAAAGTTTGTTCCTTCCACACACAGAACTCTAGAAAAGGGCGCATAAAACAGTGGCCATGCTTGGGAACACAGAATTTACTACCATTCACCAAATCTGCTCTATTCTTTGACTGACTATACTGTGCTTGTTCTACAGGTTGGCTTTAACCCATCATGCTGAACATTTAAAAACGACATATACTTCAATCTGACCCAAGAAGGGAGACACACCAACAGAAGCAATGTCCACAGGTGGTTTTCCAGGCCTTGCTAGATCTGGAACCATGCTATGCAGATGGGGTATATTGATGAGCAAATGGGTGCATGGCTAATTTGCAACATGCAAATTGAGGCATGGCAGATGCACATTCAAATCTCAGGCGTGAGATGCAGTCCCCCATTTGCATTGCCCTTGTGCCCCGATCCAGATCAGGTGATCCAAGTCACAACTAATTTGCTCCCTTCAGTGAAACTTAATCCCGATCAGGTGTCTCTGGGTTGAGGCCAGCGTGGGTCTAAGTGCATGTTTCTGTCGTCACTGAAATGGAAATCTGGTAACCCGTGAAGCAGCCTGACTTATATCCTGAGTTTGTTTCCGAGCCTACCTGGTGCAGCTCTGTGATTTTGTGGTTCATGCCCATAAAAGATGAGAATGGAGGAAGCGTATGACCCCACAAAAAAAACGACATCCCTACTACATAGCTCGGCACCAGCAATTCCAAAAGGCTTTAATAAAATGCTACAGAGACAACTGGAAGTCTATTCACCATCAATATTATAGATTTAATACTTATTTAAAGAATGCTAAATGTCTTCGTAGCGTGCCTGTGTGTGGACATGCCTGTGTCAGAACTGCTAAAGACTTGACCTGAAAGTGCTTGTTCTCTCTGGACTGGCATGGAAGGAAGGAAGGAAGGAAGGAAGGAAGGAAGGAAGGAAGGAAGGAAGGAAGGAAGGAAGGAAGGGGAAATACCATTACATCTCCTCAGCCTTTGTCACCATCACAGCCAATTTATCTAAGCAAAGACAGCTATGATCAAGAGCCAACTGTCTCTCTATGGCACATCAGCTAGGATGATTTATTAGTCAATTAACCATGGGTCTGCACAAGGCCTAGGTGTCTATAACACAGCTGCCTGCGCTCCAAAATGTTCATCTGATGGCTTGCCTTTAGGCTGCATAAGAAACAAGGAGGCACAACGGGAAAGTCAGTAGACACCCGCAATTTATTCCCACTGGATTCTCAGCAGCTATCTCTTTTATTGGAACAAGGTCAGAGTGAGTATGCAAGCTTTCAAGTTAGACAGGGCTCATTGTTGGTCTTGGAAACAACCCAGTAGCTGCTAAAATGCTTTCTCCAGCTTTTCTACCAGTGTGACAAGAGATGGAACCAAATGCAGTCTGATGCTTCCCCCTCTGGAAGTGCTGATAGGTGCTACTGCTAACTTGGGTGATGGGTTGAACCAAGGCAGGTGAGTGCTGCACCATTACACACAGACTTTCTCATCTAGCAAGGTGTATATGTGCCTTTCTGTACTGGGGTCATGAACTCTTAAAAAAGCAGGAATTGGGATCTTCATATAGTTTGTGGATTTTCACATGAGAACTAGGGGAGACGCAAAAGAGATTGGTTTGGATCCCACGATGTTAGCAGAAACCACTTTTTATGCAAGCAGTATGCATCCATTTTCCCTTCCTGCTATAGTCCCGCCCCCCATGCCACATCCCATGGCATTCCAGAGGGTCACCCACCTCAAAAGTAGCTGTGGGGGGCATGCAACAGGAAGGAGAAGTGTCATTCATTGCTACAAGGAAGGCATGACTTGCAGGGTGCTTCCATATGGGGACTTAATTTGCAAACTGATCATTGGGCTATTGCAAATTGTTGCCATTGACCACAGTCCCCGCCCCCCGTAGAAAGGAGTCCTGATCCCACTATAAACCTCCATCTAGAAACAGCAAGGACTTTAAATCAACTATTTTGGGGGGGACACATCTGGCCATGTGACAAGCAGGTTCTGTCTCCATCCGTTGAGGAACATTTTGGAACTCGAACGCTGTAAGACCAGAAGTAAATGTTTCGGTTTTCGAACGTACCTCAGAAGTCGAACATGAAACACAGCTTCCATATTGAGTTTTCCATATTGAGGCTTCCGTATTGAGTTTTTGGTTTTCAAACATTTCGGAACTCGAACAGTCTTCCAGAATGGATTACGTCCGAAAACCGAAGTACCACTGTAATTGTGTATAGGCTTGGGCTGCAAAATGTGTGTAAAAAACAACTCCACCTATTTCTGTTCTGTGCAGCTGTTTCTGGCCTTCCGCCTTTGGCCTGTTTTCACATATGAATATCAAAATCGACTCTATTCTGGTTTTAACATAGCAGAGAAGGAACCACATGCCGTGTCCCTAAAGTGGGCAACAAGCCAAAAGGTTCTCTGAGTGTTGCAGAAAATGGGTGAGCACAGCTGCTTAGACGAAAAGCAACATTTTGAGAAGACATCCGCTTGCCTTTTAGAAGCAGCACCTTGTGGTCACAGCCTTTTGTGATTTCAACTAAAGGTCTATTAGCTTTACTTTGTATCTTCCAAGTCTGCACTGATGGCCTAGGGTTGAAACTAATAATTGTATGATTCTTGATGATGGACAGACAAATCTGTTAATTTTAGAGAAACTAAGAGAGTTTCTCATTTTCCCAGTCTCAAGTGCAGCTCTCTACATTTCCACAACATTTCACAATTCCCACCCCCCAAATGAGACCTCATGAAATATTTGCCAGCATTTTAATGCGAATTTCTCCTAATACACACGTTTCTGTATGCAGTTTAGTCAAATATACACATTCCTCTATGTCATTTTCACTAATATATGCATTTTAATGCACACTTTCCCCTAATATATACATCTTTTGTATTTGGCTGGGGAACTGCATTGCAAAATTCAAAGGAGTGCAAATCTTGAAGGACCGCTGTGTTTGTGCGTTGTTTCAGGAAGTGCAAATTACATAGGCCTGTGTTTAAATGAGAACCAAACTGAATTTCCCCTCAGCTCAAGTCTTAAGCCTCCTTACAGAGCCCTTTCCTCATGCTCCAGCGATGATAGGGCTTTAAAACACATCACGACAGGGTTATGCTTCATGTTTTAAAAATTCCATCAGTGAAGATGTCACTAGATCCCACCCTAAAGCATTTGGGACTTACGACAGGATGGAAGTAATTTAGACTTTGAGAGCTAATTTTGCCACCTTTGGAAAAGTGTGTGTGCTCCAAAAGCAACAGGCAATTGGATCAATTTGACGGTTGCCAACCTCGTGCCAGTGTGCCCACAATTAGAAGAGTTTGGATTTGATATCCCGCTTTATCACTACCCGAAGGAGTCTCAAAGCAGCTAACATTTTCCTTTCCCTTCCTCCCCCACAACAAACACTCTGTGAGGGGAGTGGGGCTGAGAGACTTCAGAGAAGTCTGACTAGCCCAAGGTCACCCAGCAGCTGCAGGTGGAGGAGCGGAGATGCGAACCTGGTTCACCAGATTGTGAGTCCACCACTCTTAACCACTACACCACACAATTACCTCCTATGCCAGTTGTGAAGGATCTCAGTAATTATCCCCTCAAAAATCCACACTGCATGGCAGACTATATGCTCTTGCTGTTCAGTTCCTCTTTGCCCTGGTTTGGTTTCTCCCACACTGAATATGCTTCCTTCAACATGACATTTCATTCCCACCCTTCCTTCAGAACAGAGCAAAGAACTTCCTCTCTGTAAGCAAGCATGGAGGTAGGTGGCTGGTGTAAATGCTTTTTCTCATCGAGGGGAAACATGCCCACACCGTTTTGTGTTCCTCTCCCCTCCCCGCTCTTTTAGATGTGGCAGCCATTTTGTGTTATGCCGCACACCACAGCAGCCATTTTGTGATGGCACTCGCAGCACATTTCCAAACAAGTTACTTACTTGGCTTCCCAATGCAGAAATCGCTGCTGGCAACCAAGAAGGAGAGGGGCAAGGGGCAGCCTCGGGAGTGACAGATCGGCTCTGCCACATTACCCACATGGACCTTCCTGCCGCCTCACCCCTTAGTTAGCAGCAGCGACCTCTGCATTGGGAAGCCAGGGAAGCAACACTGCCCTGTTCCTGCTGATGAATGATAGCAGGAGGATGTGTGGCATTTTGAAAAAAAACGACCATAGGCTCTCCATCAGAAACCTCCTTCACAAATTTTGTAGCTCTGCTGTAGCAGCCACCTCATCTAGTTGAATTACTATGTGTGTCAAAATCCTGTTTTCCAACAGGCGGCAGAAGAACTTGCCATGTGACAAACACCGTTTACAATGTGGCTTCATAGCTAGATTGGATGCAACTTCAAGATGGGCTTTTAGTCTAATTTGGAACTATGAAATTAACAAAAGAGACTCTCGGTTTTGTAACCCCAGTACAAACATGTGTATGGTGGGATCAATCAACTGCCACTGGTGGAATTGACAAAACACATGGGAAGACACTGGCGGAAGGTTCAGAGGCGATCACTCTCCGTATACTAAGCAATATGTCCAAACTCAGGCCTTTGCAGTCAGGAACATCTCTCAAGATTTTATCAAACAGGATGGGCCAAACTCTTACTATTTCATAACAGTCGTACAAGTTTTCAAGACGTAAAAATAATGAAGGGTGTGTTTCTGGCCCTACGTTATATGAAATGAAGAATGGCTATCTATGCTCAAGTCAAACCCTGTGGTACCATCCAAGTAATGGTTGCCTAATAGGTTACCATTGCTGCATGCAAGCTATGCAAGGCAGTGGGAATTTCATACAGAATGTCCCAGCGACTACAGGAACAGCTATAAAAAAAATGTAACTGCAATGATATCTATACATATATACGCTAATGCCTTGCTTATTGCTCCATGCAAACTACAGTGGTACCTTGGGTTACAGATGCTTCAGGTTACAGACGCTTCAGGTTACAGACTTCGCTAATACAGAAATAATACCTCGGGTTAAGAACTTTGCTTCAGGACGAGAACAGAAATTGTGATGGGTATTTGGGGAACGTCCCCGTTGAGTAATTTTGACACGGCCCCTAAGGTTGCCTTAGTTTAGTATGACTTGACTATCACCTTGTTAGTTATTTCTAGACAGGAATCATCAGGAGAAGCCTTGTTTTGGCTCTGATAAACAGCCAGTAGGCAGCTTGGATGGTAGAGAAGAACACATTGCACTGGGACATCTCTTCGGGGATTTGGTTGCTTTGGGAGTGAATATATGTTCTGCTACCCACATGGTACAAAAGATCACTGCCAGTCTCACTAAACATCTAGTCAACAATAGTTGCTGCTTATAGTCCAGGATAGACCATGTAATGTCAGCAGCAGCAGAACTAACCTTGCTTTGCATTAAGGCTCAGCTGCACTCTGTCTCCACAAGGTCACTTTTGACAAATCCCAGGAAGCCCCTTCTCCTCCTCTCAGTGCATATGGCTAGTTCTATAGATATATATAGCCTCAATAAGTGACAAACTATCTCAAAAGTCTGCCAGATTTGCATATGGGGAGGGGGAAAATGAAAGGCAGGTGCCCTGTTTTAGATCACACTGGTCTATTCCTCAGGAAGACCAATATCGGACCAGTTCACTGGCCTTTGTTATCACACCAATGAAATGGACCCATGGATTAGGTTTGCAAGTCAGAAGCAAAAAAAGAATCCCTTACAAGGTATCCTGTGGCCGCAACAAATGTTCCTAAAACTCACTGCTTTCGTTTCTGCAGTCTAATCTTGCTGGGAATCTCTCCTCCACTGAGACGTGAAATGGTGCCCCTGTGACCCAAGTGGTGCAGAGTTTGGGGTTCTGGTTTTCCTAGCTAAGCAACTGTGAGAGTCTGAAGGGAGAGGAGCCATTGCCAGCTTTCACCCCCATTGTGCATACAGTTCTCAAATGAGACCCCCGTCAGCCTGCAAGACAGCACTCTGCTAGCTCCCCCATCACACCTGCAGATGCAACCGAGCCTGGCATTCTTCCCTCTAGGTGCCAGAGCAAAAGATGCAGCGCTTGCAGATGCCAGCACTCCCATGCAGCACCCATAGACCCCTGTGGATGCTCCCATAATCAAGTAGCTCTATTCCCTTACCCTGCATCAGAACCGCTGGCCAGATGGCTCTGGGCTTGAGGCTTGATGGATCTATTTCATTTTTACTGGAACTTGGGAGGTCCATCCGCTGGCACAAAATGGAGAGTTGGCTGGGTTCTGTATGCTTTGGGTTAAGGGCCAGGGACTGATCTCACAGCTCTTTCACACACAGAGGGATTCACAGCTGCCTTCTCTTCAAGCTTCATTCATCAAAACAGCCTAATTTCAGGTGGGGCTGCAGGAGAGGGTCATGCTAGCCTTTGCTATTGTTAAACAAACCGCTGGGAGAGAAGAAACACCTGCCAATCTCCTGCAAATCACCCCAAGATCAACCGACAGTTTCTGATCTACCTTCTGCCAACCTTCATTCTGGTGCAATGTAGATGCTGATCGAGTGGCAACTCCCCTCATCCCTGACCATTGGCCATGCTGGCTGGGATGAACAGGAGTTGGAATCTAACAAAAAATAGGGGGGCACAGGTTCCTCCAACCCTTTCCAGAGCAACTGGGGGGTTTCCATATTCTTGTTTGTGAACTTAAATTGTGCTTATTCTTTTGATTCTGCTTTTCCCCATCTAACTATCTGAGGTCTAAAGAAGAAGAGGAGGAAAAACAAAATAATCAATTGCCTTCAGGCAAAAGAAAGCAAAAAAGAGAGATAAAAATCCAACATCTTTCTCCTATAGTTTTTTATATTTAACAAAAATATTTTAATATATATTTAAGTATATATAAATATCTCACAAATGGTACCATTTCCATGTTTCAGTACAGACCATGGTGGTGTACTGATGCATGAATCCTACAATTTAATATCTGAACATTATGGGATGCTAGCGTTTCCTATGGTCCCAGGTGTGCCCTGCCTAAAAGAACCAACCAACCCAGGATATAGATAAGTTTTGAGCCACTTCTGAGGTGTGATTCAGATGGTGTTGGGAAAGTGCAACCACATGGCGAGATCACGTGAAAACCAGAAACCAAAACAAACCTAGCCATTTCACAAGACCACTTTACAATGTGGACACCCAGGGAGAAAGAGACACCTGGTTGGTGAGTTTTCTCCCCTCTGCAATGGTGAAACCAAACCGCACCCAAATCAACATGCTTCCCTCCCTGTCAGCTGCTCAAAAGGTGCTGTGATTTTGAGAGCTCGAGCTGAAGTGACTCCTCCACTGCTTTTCTTCCACATGCAATTTTGTGGGGGGGTTTTCCTGCTGCTTCTTCAGGACAGAACCACGTTACAAATCAAACACCAGGTTCCCAGCACTGAGTTTATCTCTGATGCAGGGGCAGAGCATTTGCAGGAGGGAAGTGGTGTGTGGGTGGGGGTGGGGAATTTAACTTTGCTGATTCTCCTCTGCAAATGCTGCCCTCTGTTGATCCCACTGTTCTTCTGCCAATCTGGTTCCAAGACCAGAAGAAGGCAGGGGGAAATGGAACAGCGGAACAGCCTGCCTCAGTAGGCAACAAGCTCTTCTTTGCTAGAGGTATTGATGCAGAGGCTGGGTGAACATCTGGCAGAGATGATGAGCTGCATTCTGCTTTGCAGAAGCAGGGAGTTGGACAATATGACCTCCAAGGTGCCTTCTGACGCTATGATTTCTACGACCTTGGAGGGGCGTTTGTAGGGGAGAATTGGCAAGTGCAAGGAGAGTTAAGCTATTCTCCCTCTGAAAACTGCATCCTGCCTTCCCAAAAGTTGGCAGGCACGTGTTTAGGAAACACACGTTTGCTGGCATACCATAGATCCACCCGACTCTCGTCAACTTTCTTCTGTCTAAGAGAAAAAGAACACCTTCTCAAATATTTCTCTGTCTTCTAACCACCAAATTCTGCCATTTCCTTGTTGCTCTCTTCCCTGCAAGTGGCCTTTGAGTTGTAGGTGCTTCTTCTTTATCATCAGCCCACCAAAACATTCACTTTCCCCCGAGGGATGGATTTCCTCAATTCAAGTTCCCCACATACACAAATTGCCTTCCCTGATCCCAAATGGTAACCAACGACCAGCATCACAACTGCCGCGTGGCATTTTTTTCTGCCCTCTCTCCAAATGCATGTCCTCCTTTTAAGAAGAAATGCAGTCGCATCACCCAGAGAAGGCAGCTGAACAACCTTCTCTCTCCCCCACCCACCGCACCTTCATCTTACAGAAGCATTCAGAGCTTCCCAGCATCACCGATAGGCAAGGTGTGCTGTCCTTTGTGTGTGTTATGTTAGCACTGGTGCCTATCGCTTTCCCCCCTGCCTTCTCCTCTAACTCGCACCTTGGGCGCCAAAAGGAATTGTCCATGGGTTAAATCTACACCCAATTTATCAGATGGCCCCCCTGATTGTGTTTATTGAGGCTGAATGATTAGAACAGCAAATTTCACACCTGCCAGGCACACATTACTTAGGATTTGTGCACAGAACTCATTTGGCTGCTGTACTAGGAACTAAGGGCTGTGTTTAACTCTAGAAACCTTTGTGCTTACATCTAAGCAGTGACCACAGGTAATTTTATTAGAGATAAGCAGGGACCTTACAGAGGTTTGTTGCAGCAGCCCACCTCTTACATAACATGGAGACAGACGGTGGCATTCAACTATGCTTTACTCGGGGTAGACCCATTGAAAGGAATGGACATTAGTCATGTTAGGTGACCAAGATGAGCAAGGGTCTGGAAACCAAGCCTTGTGAAGAATGGTTAAGCCTGGAGAAAAGGAGGCGATACGATAGCCATCTTCAAATATCTGAAGGGGGTCACATGGAAGTTGGAAGCTTGTTTTCTCCTGCTGCAGGGCGCATGACCCGAACCAATCAATTCAAATGACAAGAAGGGAGATTCTGACTAAACATTAGGAAGACCTTTCAGTCGGCAAAAGCTATTTGATGTTGGTGTGGACCCCTTCGGAAGGTGGTGGACTCTCCCTTCACTGGAGGTTTTTAAGCAGAAGTTTGAGGGACATCTGTGAGGGATGCTTTAGTTGTGATTCCTGCGTTGTGGGGGTTGGACTAGATTACCCTTGTGGTCTCTTCCAACTCTACAATTCTATGAATCTCAGTGGGTCCATTCTGATTAAAACGTAGCTGAATGCCGCCAGGAATGTTAAACTACTTGGTCTGACTGTGATCCAAACCCTGCTGCTAGCATCACTGGTGCACACATGGAGCTCTGAAAGAGGCTTCTTCGTTTGCTGCAATGCCAGAGAATGTTCTTCAGCATTCCCCAGCACTGAAGGGAACACGGGAGACGTTTCTTGCGCACTACCCCATGTATGCCTCGGAACCCTACATACTTCTGGCAAAGGGCTCTCGTCTCTTCCGCATTTCTTTTTTTTAGCTTGGAATTGACAGACAAATCAAAACTTAAGGCTTCAGTCCTAAGCATGCTTGGAAGGAAGTCCTGTTCAAACCCAGTGGGATTTGCTCCCAGGCAAACTGACTGAGGACCAGGCCGCGCAGATTGTGACAACCATTTGAAAACTGACATAGTTGTGCAGGCAGCTCTCTCTGTATCCCGGGATGCATTTGGGAGAGTGTTTTCCTAGCACAACTTCTACCTGATCTGCCACAACGAAAGCGAAAGGTGCCACAAAAGAAGGCATAGTTGGCCAGACAGAGGCAATGCCACCATGAATGTTGTTTTGGCAAAAAAAAAGAGAGAAAGAGAGAGAAAAGAAATAAAAAAAAACCCAGAGACATGAAATAATCCAAGCAACTGTTTTAGAACTGCCCAGCGCTGCTGGGGTCACACTGAAGGAGACGGACGATGGATGGGTCACTCTTGGCTCCTCGAATAAACTCTTCCAGAGAAAGTTTTCCTAGAAAATAAACAGAGATGCTGTTTTGGAATTCTATAGTGGACAAAGCATCTTAAGAGCCGCTTCACACACAACATTCATTCCTGCATGTTTTGGAAAAGACTGAAGACGCTGCCATAGGTAAATGCACCTGGGATTACTCCCATGCATACAAAAGTTTCTCGTTCACAAAATGCACTGTTTCTTTTTTGTTGAAACAGTTCTGATTGGGCAATTCTCACAGGCTGCAACTCAGCAAACCTAATAGTGGCTTGCGAGCCTGTTGTTGAACGCAAAGGTTTATCCCACCACTAAACCAATGAGCACTATCACCTTTAACCCAGTTCCAAAAGCCTTTCTGAAACTGATCTGCTGCATTAGGAATTATCTATAATACAGGAGAAAAATAATATTTTGAGTCAGCCAAGGCATTATAAAAACTCTTACACCAGGATTGTCTTTCTTTCTTCCTTTCTTCCTTTCTTCCTTCCTTTCTTCCTTCCTTCCTTGCTTCCTTTCCTTTCCTTTCCTTTCCTTTTCTTTCTCCCTCCCTCCCTCCCCCAAGGACACCTACACCTTTCATAGACTTTTAATATATTTCTGACTTCAGATCTCAACATCACCAGTGTTGTAAGATAAATATGTGGGCACCAGTCACTTTCCCAGAGTTTAGTAAAATTTGGTTCAGCTCTGAGTGACAGTGGGCTTGGGATGAATTGGAGAAAGAAGGAAAAAACATTTAGAGTGGTTTCCTAGCACCTGACCTGGGAGCAGATCCAGGGTTCGAAGGACCAGGAAGGAGCTTTCTAGCACAATAACTCCAAGACAGCCTCCTGTTGTGCCATCAGAGCCCTGATTTGTGACCTGTGCTTCCTGCAGGCTTCTATTCAGCTGTGATTGCTTCCAGAAATTATGGGCCAAACTGCTAGCCTGCAAAAGCTACCCAAAAAAGCATAGTTTGACCTTCTATGGCTTTCTCACAATAGTGTAAACAGTCAGCACTGCACAGATCCTTGAGAGCCCAGTTGCTACATACATATCAGGGGCCTCATTAGCATGGACTTCCTTCTGTTTATTCAGTCACTCCAGCTGTTTGACAGGTGTTTGAGAGACCAGAACAAGCAGAGGCCAGCAAGCTAAAGAGAGAGCATACAAAGGCTATTTACCGTCCCTGTTGGTGTCCATCTGGCGGAAGATTTTCTCTGTTCTCTTCTCGGGTGTCGATTCGTCTTCTGGCATCTTCATAACCGAAGAAACCATCTTGTAGATTGCCTAAGAAGTGGGACACAAGGTAGTGATGATCACTGTTGTGATTCCAGAGACTACTCTAGGATGTGGGGGGTCCGTGCCCCCATTCCTTTACGCTGGACCCCAATTGCCTGTTCCTTTCCCATTTATTTATTCATCATTACTTTGCTCCCAGGGCAGCAAGGCACATTACATTGCTGAAGGAGACCCTGGCCTCTCCTCAATCTAATTTGCTCAAAGGCATCTATGAGTACCAAGTAGCATATGCAAATTTTATGCCTGCTTGTGTCAAGGATCAGCATCTCGAACTGCCTAAGTGCCTAGCAATGTCCCTCCTCTTGGGTGGCGCCCAGGTAAGGGTGGGACAAAGTTTCTCTCAGTTCCTGATTTTTCTAATATTAAATTCAGTCCTCCACATTTCCACATCAGTTTGTGCTGTGCTTAAAAAAAAAAAAGTCATGAAAATGAATCAGCCTTTGAAGACCTCTTGAGAATTTCAGTAAGTCCAGAAAGCTGCTACTTGGAACCGGCCGAATGGAAACCCTGAAGTTTTCAAGCAAGATTCTCCAAATTAGCCTGAAGTTCTCATTTATGCAAAATTTAATCCAAAATAGCTTTGCCTCAATAAAATATTGTCTTCATCAAACGAGAAAATGTCATTGCTCCAGTCTACCTTATTAAACAATATTTTCTGGGAGATGCAGAACAGCAAGTTAAGTGACATGACAGAAGACAATGTTAATCAGGGACTGTTGGTGCAGCACTGGGGAACAAGTGCAGGGCAATGCAATGCATGTTTACTCAGAAGCAGGTCCTATTGAGTTCAATGGGACTTACTCCCAAATTAAACGTGCATAGGATTGCAAGCCTTAATTCCCACCAAGCTCACAACTACCCCACATTTCTAGCTCTTTTACTTCTGCTTACCGACCCAGTACACCTTCCAGCCCTGTTATACTTTAAACAGAGAGGACCAATATGTGCACAGAAAAGCATTTATCAGTTTAATGGAAAATTAATGCTTGGTTAATATAGTCAAGTATTTCTCTCTTGCCTCCATCAGCAGCTGGCATTGTAACAACAGTTTTCCTTCAGTCACCCCAAAGTTATGAAAAATAATGTGGGATGAGCAAATGAAATATTGGCATTAATTGAAGCCAGGTGCAGAAACAACGGGCATATTCTGCAATTAAAATTATCATTATTTGTTGGAGGCAACAGCATTTATATATTTAAGGATTTGTTCTATCCTGCCATTACATTAATATTTTCAAGGCAGCTTACAAAATATGTTAATTAAAAGCAACCATAAAACAAAGAAAACCTTATCTGATTTGTGTGTGTGTTTTTTAATCAATTTTTTAAAAAATAGTTTTGATGAAGACTCCTAAGCACGTTAAAATTTTATCAGCTTGAACAACTGCTATCCCTTACATGTTCCAGAGGCTCTGATGACTACACAGAGCTCTCCAACCCATGAGGAGTTCTGTTCTTTTCCATTAAGGAACAAGGAAGATCCACCAGGATGAGTGTTAAGTGGGTGAACATATCAGACGACACAGGGATTCTTCAAACAGCTCTTGTTTATTCACAGGCCAGAACAGAACTGAACTGAAGGGTTCAGCCAGCCTGCTTATATAGAGCTCCACTAGAACGCAACAGTAACCATTTTCTGTAACTATCCAATCACTGAACGTCACTTTCGATCCCTTATTTGCATATGTGGAGCTGAACTATCTACAGTGTCCCCCTGCTGGCCCAGAGTGAGAACTTCAGTACATAACAATGAGCAACTTTGGATTCAACTGATCTCTGATACAATGGGCTGAATCCTACCTTAGCTGGTGTTAAGTCTCCAAACCTGGCTCAGGCAAAAATACCTCTGTGTACCTTGCTTATCCCAGCTCAGCTGGGGCTCAGCTAGCTGAGCCAAGGCCAATGTAAGTTCCCCCCAAAGGGGCATAGAACACTATTTTAAAGGCTTGTTTCCCCTCTGTCACGCTTAGGCATAGCAGAAGCAGCAGCAGTAGAGACACCACTAAGCGATGTTTGGGACGGCTGTAACTTTAAACTGGCTTAACTTACAATGGCTTGTTTTATGCCAGCTTCTTATGCATAGGATTGCCCCTTAAGTCCGCTGTACTATCCTTTAAATCTACTGTAAAATGTGGTCTACCGTGCCTCTTCAGGAGCACATATCTATCTGTCTGTCTGTCTGTCTGTCTGTCTGTCTGTCTGTCTGTTGGTCAGTCAGTCAGTCAATCTATTGGATTTATACACTGCCCTTCATCAAAAGATCTCAGGCCAGTTCACAAGAGAAAAACACAAGAGAAAAGCACAAATAAATAGTTAAAACAGGAACAAACCAACAAAAATAACCCCGCCTCCTACAAATGCATTTAAATGATGGTATGTATTGAAGTTCTCACCCTGGCCACCAGGGGTATTGTGTACAGTGGTTAAGTACTTAATTCGTTCTGGAGGTCCGTTCTTAACCTGAAACTGTTCTTAACCTGAAGCAGCACTTTAGCTAACAGGGCCGTCTGCTGCCGCCGTGCCGCCAGAGCATGATTTCTGTTCTCATCCTGAAGCATAGTTCTTAACTTGAAGCATATGTAACCTGAAGCGTATGTAACCCGAGGTACCACTGTATATAGTTTTCACTCAGGTCCACGTAAGTTAATTTAGGCGGGAAAGCCTATAAAAGCAGGCCGGCTGAGCTGTTCAGTTCAGTTCAGTTCCAGCTTACTATAAAGAACCACTTGGAGAAATATCTGTGTCGACTGCTATGTCCACCCACAACTTAATCAAGGAGGCACACCAAAAGGGCTTCAGATGATGAACACAGAGTCCCAGTGTGTTTATACGGAGAGAGGAAGTCCCTGAGGTCCTGCGGTCCTGAGCTGTTTTAAGTTTCTTCCCATTGCACACATATATTCTTTATTACGGCCCGAAACAAACAAAAACAGTTTCAAAAGCAAAATGCAGCAGAGATACAGGGGGGAAAAAGATTCCAAGGCAGTCACTATGTTTTATCCAGAGGATGTTGATTTCTATTTCTTCCCATTGCAACTTATCAGGGTGGGCAATCTGAAGGCATCCTTTATTTGAAGGGCTCTTCTGTCCAGTCTTCCCCACCATGGCAAGAGGTATTGCATTTCTATTTAAATTATAGCACTCTTTTCTAAATTGGCACACACACAGATATGCATATTTCATAAATCGTGACCCTGCAACCTATGACTGCTATATAAACTTACCCAAATAGGCAAACTTGCTCCAGAGAGTTTAGAGCAATGTGGAGCAGGTGAAAGATTGGCGAGTGCTACCTGCTGGGCAGGAGCAGATGCTCTGCTCCAGTGCTCCTCTAGCTCCTGCCATTACCTTTAAATTTAAACCCAGCATGGCACAGACTGTCAAAAGTAATGAAACTCAAGACAAACTCCGTTGTGTGCATGAGAACAAGCTGGAGAGGCTTGCTATCTACAGCAGGTGAGCTGCTCAGCAGTCTTCACTCCGAATGGGGTTCAGGATACAGTGGTACCTCGGGTTAAGAACTTAATTCGTTCTGAAGGTCCGTCCTTAACCTGAAACTGTGCTTAACCTGAAGCACCACTTTAGCTAATGGGGCCTCCCACTGCCGCCGTGCTGCCAGAGCACGATTTCTGTTCTCATCCTGAAGCAAAGTTCTTAAGCCGAGGTACTATTTCTGGGTTAGCGGAGTCTGTTACCTGAAGCATCTGTAACCCGAAGTACCACTATTCTGGATAGAATCAGCTACATAAGAATGTTAGAAAGATCCCCGCTGGATCCAACTAACACCCATCTAGTTCAGCATCCTGTGGTTTCCGAAATGGACCACTGATGCAACCTGGGTCATGGTGCACCTGGATGAGATCAGGTGAATCCACTTTGGAATCTGAGCAGAGTAGATTCCTCCTCCCCTTCTACATACAGCTCAGGGTTCCAGGCAGGAACACACCAGTATAAACAGTCATTCATTGGCTCTCACACTTTGAAAGGGTACCAAGAGTTTTATGGCTGCTTTCCATTATAGTTTTTTTCTGATTAAACTCCCATTTGGAAACAAGAACGACAACGTATTTTTCTAACTAAGGGTAACACGGCTTTCTCTGAATCAGATAAAGTGTATTTTGTTTTATTTACTTTTCAAATTGATAAGCTGCTCCACAGCCTGAGGCCATCAAAGCAGTCAAAAATAAAGGATCATGATAAAAAGATAAAGATAAAATACAAAAAATACACTTTCTTAAACACAAGAAAATCATTTCTACAGATGTGCAATTAATATTCCATCAACAACTAAGGTTTGGGGGAGGGGAAATTACCTAAAGTGCACACAAATATTCCTTTATTAGTGCAAATTATATTAGAGGAAATTGCTTGAAATGATTGAGCACGAAGGAGAAGCACACACACACAAAATGCATATAAATTTTTCACACGGTCTTTCAAAATAAAAATTAGGAAACTAATGTGGAAATGGGGAGAGCTGAATTTAAGATTGAGAAAATGAGAAGTGGAAAGAAACCAAAATGGACAGATTTGTCCATCCCTATTCATGAAACAGACAAGAGATCTGTCCTGCGGTCACAGAGATAGGAATTCTAGCTGACAAAGAGCCTTACAATTTATTAGCTTGATGTGTTGAACCAGAGGAAGGAAGCTGTTAGGTAAGACACAGCTTATTCCAAGAGTCTATTTGAAGTGACAGGTACAACTCCAGGGAGGTGCATATTCAAAGATCTAGGCAGGTCTGGGTGTTTTACTTTTCAGGTATGGGGGAACCTGTGGTCATCCAGACTGTTGGACTTCAGATCCCATCATCCCTAAACAATGGTCATACTGGCTACGATTGAAGGGAGTTGGGAGCTCAACACTCTCTGGCGGGCGACGGGTTCTCCAGCCCTGCAGTTGTTAAAGATGAGCAATGACAAACCTAGACAGCATCTTAAAAAGTAGAGACATCACCTTGCCAACAAATGTCCGTATAGTAAAAGCTATGGTTTTCCCAGTATGGAAGTGAGAGCTGGACCATAAAGAAGGCTGATCGCCGAAGAATTGATGCTTTTGAATTATGGTGCTGGAGGAGACTCTTGAGAGTCCCAGGGACTGCAAGAAGATCAAACCTTTCCATTCTTAAGGAAATCAGCCCTGAGTGCTCACTGGAAGGACCGATCCTGAAGCTGAGGCTCCAGTACTTTGGCCACCTCATTAGAAGAGAAGACTCCCTGGAAAAGACCCTGATGTTGGGAAAGATGGAGGGCACAAGGAGAAGGGGACGACAGAGGACGAGATGGTTGGATGGTGCTCTCGAAGCTACCAGCATGAGTTTGACCAAACTGCGGGAGGCAGTGGAAGACAGAAGTGCCTGGCGTGCTCTGGTCCATGAGGTCACGAAGAGTCGGACACAACTAAACGACTAAACAACAACAAAAACCTATGGAAGACCAAGCATACTGAAGGCTTTATTGCTCAATCATTGTTCATTAAACGGCTTTCTTTCCTTCTTTTTCTTTTTGAAGGAAAGAACAAACATCTTGGAAGTAACACCTACCTGAACTATTTCCAACATCTCCGCCTTGCTGATGTAGCCGTTTCCATCCAGGTCATACATGCTGAATGCCCATTTCAGCTTCTGCTCCAGTTTCCCTCGGGATGTTACGCTCAAGGCAATGATAAATTCTCTGAAGTCTATCGTTCCGTCGCCGTTCGCATCAAACGTGCGGAAGACGTGTTCGGCAAATTTAGAAGCGTCCCCGTAAGGGAAAAAATTCCCATAGATTTTCTTAAACTCCTCCATGGACAAATGTCCGCTTGGACAGTCTCTCAGAAAGCCTTTGTACCATTCCTGGATTTCATGTTCTGTAAAATCTGTGCTTTCTAGCAAATCCTGCATGACTTCGGGGCGCAACTTGCTGTTCTGTTTCCCCATGTTGGAGTCGGGATCTTATCTAAGGAAGGGAGGTGGAGAGAAAAGCAAATTAATGAATCGCTTACAAAACCGGAGGCCGGTGATGAACGTTGTGGGCCTTCAAACAGTCTGATAAAGGGTTGATTTGCTGCTGCGAATTAACAGTTTTGTTGAACCAGCTCAGGGTGCCCCATGGTGTAGCATTTCAAGCCAGGATCTCAAAGACGCCTGTGTCTGCCAATGAAGACAAGCCGACCTTCATTGCTGACTATTCCCCCTCAAAAGCCACTTCAGGAGACTTGGGTGGGGGCATGAGAGGTTGCAGTAGGAAGCAGCTGGGGATGTCCCGGTGCCTACAAGTAAAGCACTATGTATTGCAAGTGGACCAAACTTCAATTAATGATTGATTGCAAAATATGGCACATTGCAAGTTCCTGTACAATACAATGATATAGGAGGCTTCAATAAAATATTAGCTTTAAAAACTGAATAAACTCAGGCCTGCTACTAAGATTTCCCCACTGCTCATTTGAATCAATGCACAAAATTCTGCCTCTCACTTTCTCTGGCCAAATAGCTGTGCCCACCCACCCCCCAGTCTTTATGCTTTCTTCATACAAGAGGATGAAATTTCTTGAGGCGAGGGCCTGGGCAAGTCAGGATCAGCCCAACTAACAAGGCCTTGAAGTTGTCCATCAACAGGTAGACCCTGGACAGCTGACTGAGTTGTCAGCCGGTGAGATTTCCTCACTACAGTGGAACGTTGTATTTCTATTTAAACCACAGTGGTACCTCGGGTTAAGAACTTAATTTGTTCTGGAGGTCCTTTCTTAACCTGAAACTGTTCTTAACCTGAGGTACCACTTTAGCTAATGGGGCCTCCTGCTGCCACCGCCGCACGATTTCTGTTCTCATCCTGAAGCAAAGTTCTTAACCCGAGGTAATATTTCTGGGTTAGCAGAGTCTGTAACCTGAAGCATCTGTAACCCAAGGTACCACTGTACTGCACTTATTTCCAAGTTTGCATTTGTACATATAAATTAGCACACACGTTTTATGCAAATCTGCATCTTCTGTCCTCCATTTTTGGAGTTTCAAAAGTGGCTGAATGTCATGCTGAGATCCCTGTATTGCAGGGGTTTGGACTAGATGACCCTTGGGTCCCTTCCAACCCCTCGATTCTATGCTTTAGTGGTAGAACATGGCCTTTGCATGCAAGAGGTTCTTGGTTGAATCCGCAGCAACTCCAAGCAGAAGTGGGGAAGATTTCCATGGGAAATCTTGGAGGGCCACTGCCAGTCACTGCAAAGTTTGTAAATAATGCTGAGCTGGGTGGTGGACCAGTTGTCTGACTCAAAATTTAAGCAGCTTCTTCCTATGCTCTTTTGACAGCTATATAAATTATTGCAAAATCATACTAAGCACCAATTGGTCTAGCAATACTAATCTGCTGTAAAAATTACATTTCCACTGTAGAATGTGGAATGTTATTTCAAATACCAATACCAAGATTATGTTCTTCATCAGGCTCCTATAAATATTACAGTCAGAAGCTCATGAGATTACTTTTTTCTTATGCATAATTCTTTTAAGGTAGAAATCAAAGTTATGGAATGTCATTAGGGCAGAAGATTAAGGATTAAACATGAAAATGTATTTTTCATTCCCTGCATATCCCTCTTGGGTCAGGTTTCAAAACCAATTAGTAGCTATAAATTGGTTTAGGCAAGATTCTTTAAAAATCTCTTTTTTTAAAAGCCCAGCCAATAAGAAGTATAGCTTTGATAAAACTGGAAAGCCTTTTCCCCTTAAATTAACCATTAAATACCCAAATGCAGCTCTAATATCCAATTTTTTCAATTAAATCATCAGAGCTACTTCCATGGAATGAAAATTGCTACATCCACGTTGCAAAATGGGTCCAGCAAAGAGCAGTGCCTTCAGCCTTTAAACATTGTTTCAGAAGGCAAACTCCTTGCATTAAAGGGCAGTTTAATTAATTTTCCGAAGAGCTCCAAAAACAGGACTTAGAAAGGGCCCCTCAATTCCATTGTTGTTGTTGTTGTTGTTGTTGTTGTTGTTTTAAAAAAACACAACAACATTCCTTTGAATACTGATTATTCCCTAGTAATTAGGTCTGCCATCTCCCAGGACATAACTACCTTATAGAATACAGTGGTACCTCGGGTTAAGAACTTAATTTGTACTGGAGGTCCGTTCTTAACCTGAAACTGTTCTTAACCTGAGGTACCACTTTAGTTAATGGGGCCTCCCACTGCCGCCGCGCCACCGGAGCATGATTTCTGTTCTCACCCTGAAGCAAAGTTCTTAACCCGAGGTACTATTTCTGGGTTAGTAGAGTCTCTAATCTGAAGCATCTGTAACCTGAAGCATCTGTAACCCAAGGTACCAATGTACTTTTTTTTTCTGTGATCAGAAAAAAATGAATGCCACAAATGAATGCCACAAATTGTGTATTAAAAGCACATTTATAATTAAATGTATTTTAAAGTGGGGACTATCAGCAAGTTGTGTACATGTGACTCCGAAGGCAAAAACACTGAATTGCCCCCACCCAGCAGATCTTATATTTTTCATTCCATAAATATCCCACCTTTCCTCCAAACATGTGAGGTAGGGTAGCCTGAGAAGTGGCGACTGGCCTATGGTCACTGAGATAATTTCATGGCCAATTGGAGATCGCAGGCCAGGAGTTCCAGTCTGATACGTTAAGCTACATCACACTGACTCTTACTGGGTTTTTAATTTTTATTTATTTGATTTTAGTATGTGAGGGCAGGCTCAAGAAATCTAGAAAATGTGTGCTAAAATTCTGTCTTTATCCCTTCTGTCCCTAACCCTTCCCTGCTTGCAGCAAAACTCTGTCTAACTTTTCTATCTCCACTTGAGCACTCGGTCACCACCACTGGGGGTCTCACTCAGCAACCCTTCCTTACAACAACTGGATTGACTCTTAAAGCAGCTCTTGTCATAGCCTCTGGCCTCAATGCCCCCTTTTGGCTCAGAGGAAGACTCAGAAGGGGAGGAGGCATCACCCATAACCCCCTTGCCCTCATTCCAGGATTCTAGGTCAGAGGACAGAGTTTACCTAGGGCTGCCATACGCTTGGGATTTCCCAGATATATCCAGGATTCATCCTTCAGAAAACCCAGACGTATTGGAACCCATGTTGGAAGTGTTGATATTTTGGCGAATTTCCTTAAAAATAGCTCAAAAACTTCATTTTGGGGGGAGATTTAAAGCTCAACAACGTTTGCATCAGGGTTTTCACTTTTTGAAATGTGGCAACCCTACTTTACACTTGAGACTTCAAACCCAGAGGACACCCAACCCAATGCAATCCTCATTGCTGCCACACTGTCTGGGCCAAAAGCTAGAGAATCGGGCAATGGACCTTTAAGAAACAGAAAGGTCCTCAGAAGGGGTGCAGTTGACAGCAGGTCCAGACCAGCTGACACTGGCAAGGCCTCTCCATGCTACTGAGGTATCAGTTCTCAGTGGGTGAGTTTAAGCCAAAGTGACCTACACAGGATCTGGACAGATAGAGCTCTGCTGGTTGTGATCTGGCACAGCCTACCTTGGCTTGACTCTGTTCTCCTGGATGTGACCTGCTTGCCGTTCCAGTAAGTGCCAGAGCTTCAATCGAGGCTCTCCTGGATGCCTTAAGCTAAGCCAGGACAGGGCAGGTGTGGTTGCTATGCAGTGCATTTCTCCAACCAAGAAAACTCAGCAGCAAAGGAAGGAAACAGGAGGAAACCAAATGCCAAGTTTCAGCAGAACCTACCTCACAGGGGCAGCTCAGGTAACCCACTACAAAAGGCTAGAAGGAAAACAATGGGCGTAGACATAAACCTAAAGTAACCTGCTACCTCCGATTGTGCATCCCTCCAATGCTGTGCTTAATCAGGACAAGAGCCCAAAGATTGAGGGCCGGCCCTCTCATAAGGCAGAGTCAGGGGGTTGCTTCAGGCGGCAGATCTTGCGGGACAGGGAGGGGCAGTGTGGGAAAATAGCCTTCCTCTGCCCCCTAAGCTGCCGTGTTACTCTCAGAAGGAGAATGGCCCACAACCAGTGTCAAAATCCGATTCAACTACCAACCCAATAATCTTCTGTATCTGAAATAAGGGTGCTGTCTTATTCTGCACCTCAAGCAGAGGGCTTTTGAAGATAGAACCATATTCTGCCAAAGTGTTTCTCAAACTTGGGTCTCCAGCTGTTGTTGGACTACAACTCCCATCATCCCCAACTAAAAAGGCTAATAGTCAGGGATGATGGGAGTTGTAGTCCAACAACAGCTGGGGACCCAAGTTTGAGAAACACTGCCTAGGATCACAGATTGCCTGCTTGAAAAGGCCAATTGCTCAGCCAATCTGACCCCTCCTTCCAGGAGCTCATGGCCACACTGAACACAAGCCTCTCGCCACAGCCACTTACAACACATTTGCACTAAGGTGTTTTCGTGAACTTTGGCTCCAAATATCATCACAGCTAGTGCACCAGGCATTTGGAGACAGGCATAGTTCTCTGACTGAGCTCCACAGCCAACAATCAAGAACCATATTTAGTTATCACAGGGGTAGTCAATGTGGCGTCTTCCCAGGTATTGTTGAATGGCAGTTCCCATCATCCCAACCCACTAGCCATGCTGGCTGTGGCTGGTGGGAGCTGTAGTCCACAAAATCTGGAGAGAACCAGATACTGAGTCACTGTGTGAGCAAAGTCATCAGCAAAAGGGCACAGAATCCAGCAAATCACTGTCCTTGCATCACCTCTTAAGAGTGGCTTGATCCTCTGAAGCATTTTGCTCTGTGGTGACAACTGCACATCTCCTTTGGACCCCAACAGTTTGTTGGGTGAGTGTGTGTAGCATATTCCCCTTCTACTTCTTCCCCTTCCAAAATACTTGCAGTTCCCTTGTAGAACTAGACTAGGCAATGCCATACATAATGAGGGTTTTGGCGGTAGCATTCACTGCTTTGTACTTAATTGCCTTGAGCTGCTTAATGATGCTCAACATGGCTTCTCTGTTCAAACGATGCACCTAGCGACATCAATATATTTCCCTCTCAAACAGCTTCTTCCTTTCTCTCCCAATAGCTTCTAATTCTGATGTGTCCGGGACTTGATCGTTAATGCAGACTCACTCCAACAGCACACAGTCAATGCTCTCTGCATCTCATCATGTACAGTACATCGAGCCATTGCACACCACACACTCTCGCTCTCCGAGATAGGAAGGTGCATTTGACAATTAACACTGCAAACCAATCCAAAAGAATGTGTGTCAATAATTCACAACAGGCTATCGGAGTAAATTTCAAGCTCTCCAGTTTCCTCTCTCATTCTCTATCTTGTCGCTGTTCATGAGCTCAGGGTATTATTACCTTTAGCAGCTGCTCACTTCTGCTTCGGGGAGGGGCGCTCAACCAAAGCACAGCTAACAAACTGGAAACGATGTCTGGCGAGGCTTCCCAGGACTTAATGTTTCAGTCCATTACAAGCAGTTCAGATCCACTCCAGAATTTCCACTGGAGTTTAAGGGGGTCTGCTTAATTTTCCAGCCTGGTGTTTTCAGAGGAGAATTTAGCCTGCTTATGGAAAAAGTGCTTTTAACAAAGGTGAAATCTCATAATATATTGAAAGCCTTTACTTTAAATCTACTTCTAACATGGGACATGGGTGGCGCTGTGGTCTAAACCACTGAGCCTCTTGGGCTTCCCGATCAGGAGGTCAGCGGCTCGAATCCCTGCAACGGGGTGAGCTCCTGTTGCTCTGTCCCAGCTCCTGTTAACCTAGAAGTTCGAAAACTCCCCAAAAAGTGCAAGTAGATAAATGGGTACTGCTCTGGCAGGAAGGTAAACGGCATTTCCGTGCGCTGCTCTGGTTTCAGTGTTCCGTTGCGCCAGAAGCGGCTTAGTCATGCTGGCCACATGACCCGGAAAAACTGTCTGCAGAGCGGACAAACAATGGCTCCCTCGGCCTGTAAAGCGAGATGAGCGCCGCAACCCCAGAGTTGTTTGCGATTGGACTTAACTGTCAGGGGTCCTTTACCTTTTTACTTCTAGCACTGCATTTATTACACCGGCAAGGCCCATGCATTCCTAGTGGCAAGTCTTTCTCCCACCACAAGTGGCAAACAAGAAGCATTTGCTATGGATGAAAAACAAGCAGATTGAAAACAACACCAGAAGAAAAAAAACAACATTTGGGACTCCAAGTCCCATGGTGGCCGGCAACACGGGAGATATAAGGCTGGCTCCAACGATAATCCTACTCACAGTGGTCCCATTGGAATCAACCAACATGACTTAACGTAGGTCCATTTATTTCAGTAGCTCTGCTCTGAGCAAAGATTAGGAGGATTTATGAATTGTACCCAACTATTATAAGTGTTTTGTTCCTAGCAGCCTATAGTGATGGCATTAGCACCCTCGTAATTGCAATGCTTTGAGTATTAATTGTGCCAGCATAGCAGAAATTTGCCTCGCTGCACATAACCCCAACAAAAAAATCCATCATCTGTAGCTTCCTGCCATATGTTGAATGGAACGTTACCGTCATTCCCCATCTTATTCCAATACAGGAATATTGTATTACACATGCTATACTTGTGCACGGCCGCTTTTAAGAGGGTTGCCGCTAAATAAATAAATAGATGGGAGACTGCACACCTTCCCTTGCTTGGGGCTGCTGCCTAGAAGTTGCTCTCAGCTGCTCACTTGCTGTGATGGAAGGGACTGGAAGGGAAGCTCAGGGCCCAACAGCCTCAAAAAATATATTCAGGGGCCCAAAACTGCCTCGGCCCCTAGGAGTCGACAGCCCTGCATGAGCATTACTTCTGAACAGGGTCCCCGTTTTCCAGATTTCTGAACTGGTGTAGGATTTCCTTTCTTGGTGCTTGGTAGGACAATACAATGGATGAGCTTGCCAAGTAATAATAAAATATTGTCTGTGTTTTCCCAGTATTTCCTACCCTAGACATTTAGATAATGGCACAATATGAACCAAGCACAGGCAGCTACATTGCCAGAAGAGCAATAAATGCCACACTGTGGTTGAACTACATTTTTAGAAAGCTAAAATGTGTTCTTAAAATTAAGACTTAAGAAACAAACAAAACTCTAGCGGTAATTCACATCATGCAAAGAATTCCCCCCTTATAGCTCCAATGAAATGCTAGGAAGTAAGACTGTAACATCATATAAAGGAAGAAAGATTCTCCACTCGTTAAAAGTGTGCATGTTTACCGTTCCTCTGGGCAGGGACTGTGTTGCTGCTATGAAATTGCACATTGTTATTTGCTCATGTTGGCTCACGCTGTGCACAACCTAAAAGCAAACCTTCCCCCCTCCCAGCTCCCAAGTCTTTGTCCTTTAAAAAAGAAGGGGGAAAAGAGGATAGTTCAAACAGGAGCAGCTGCACACATCCATCTTCCTTCTTTTTTTAACCAGCTTAGGGATGTTTATGGATTCCAACATCAAAAGAGAAGCCTTTGTCCCTTTAGATTTACTCTGGCATGGATGTGCTACAGCTGCTCTGTGCTGTCTCATACTTCTCCTTATCATTCTTTTGTGCTCTCCTGGCAGGAGGCTGGGGAACAGCAGCAGCAGCAGCAGCAGCAGTGCTTTCATCAGCAGGGAGGATGCGACTTTAGAATCAGGACAGATCACCTGAGTACTGTGTAGCAAAGAGTTTTCAGACTTCACGGATGCAGGTACACAGGGTGGTATTCAACGCTAGTCCTACTCAGAACAGTTAATGGACCCGACTAACTAAAGTTCATTAATTTCGGTGGATCAGCTCCGAATACAACCCATAGCTTGCTTCCAGTTGAAACACATATTGATTGGTTTTGCACAAAATCTGCAGAGGGTTATACCATGTTTGCACTCAAGCATAGGTGCTGGCTCCTAGGGGCTGAGGCAGTTTCATCCCCCCATATTTTTTAGGGATCCAGGCTCCATCAATATTCAGAGGATGTTGCGTCACGATGCATCAGTCCCTGCTGGTCCTCTGGAGAAGCTGGTGCCTCTGCTCTCAAGTGATTGCACTTTCCATTGTAGTCCCCCCCCCATTACTTTTCTTTCCCCCCTGAAAATCTTTTTGCAGTCGATGATTTCTTGCTTTCTATTGCAATTCAATTTATAGAAGACATTTCTTAACAGCCTCAATCAGTTTGGTGACCTATTTATTTCCTGGTATTTGATTTCTTACCTGTCCCTCACCATAAGGTCCCGGGGTAGGCTACAGCAATTTAAAAATACAATATTAAATATTGGGAGGTATTACACTAAGTTCTACTCAGGAGCCCACTGAAATTAATGGAGCTAACTTATTCATGTCTGCTCATTTTAATGGGCCTACTCTGATTCACTGGATGGACAGATCATGACGGTGAAGCTCCAATACTTTGGCCACCTCGTGAGAAGAGAAGACTCCCTGGGAAAGACCCTGATGTTGGGAAAGATGGAGGACACAAGGAGAAGGGGAAGACAGAGGACGAGATGGTTGGACAGTGTTCTCGAAGCTACAAACATGAGTTTGACCAAACTGCGGGAGGCAGTGGAAGACAGGAGTGCCTGGCGTGCTCTGGTCTGTGGGGTCATGAAGAGTCGGACATGACTAAACGACTAAACAACAACAGCTCTGATTAAAACTTAGGAACACTCATTATTTCAGTTGCTCACTATATTATTTCATTCATGGCTATAATATTACAGTTGGATATGGCAGGATGGCAATACTCTGCAACTTAGACATCCACCAGCTCATTCCAAATCATTGTCAATCCTATTCACTCTTGCATTGCTGGTACTGATGCACCAAGCACTAGCAAAACAGGCCACCTCACAATCTAAGTTTATTGCACACTAAATTTGTTAAAGCCTAACATGCACATTGATTTTTTGCTGTTGTAGATCCTACCACAGCCTTGCTGAAATGGTCTCATGAAATACTCCAGAAATGATTGGGGGTGGGAATCAAACTGAATTTCCGCAGGGAGAGGGGAAGTTCTCCCAGCAGCAGTGGCATACGTTTCCCCCCTCTCTTTTTATGTAGGTTGTCATTCTTTCTTTACAGGAAATGCATTGTTACCCTGTCCACTATTTTGCATCATCCGGAAGGGCCAAAACCAAGCATCGTTCTGGGGTATTGGAGGGTGTGGAATTTTCAAAGGAATATTCTGTATAGCGTGGCTTTTCTTTTTCAAGCAGGTAAGCAATTTTCTCAGAAGAATGTTGTCTTCTGAGCAATTTCAGCTCCTCCCTAATCTCCACATAATTTTAACAGTGTTTTCATTTTTGTTAGATGAAAATCTAGACTCTGCAGCTAACTCTGATGGAGATTGAATCCATTTTCGAGATTTCAAAGTAGATATAAGAAACAGTCTCTAAAGGACTGCCAGCATAAAAGACACATAGTGGAGTCAACTTTTGTGGGCTAGATGAAATTTCCTTGAATGCATGAAGTGTTATAGACAGACAGATACACACACACACACACACACACACACACGTGTGTGTGTCAGGGAGCTGTAAACAGTGAGACTCAAAGGCTTGAGGATAACAGCTTCATGTAACACATGCCACAATAAATCTGCTAGTTTTTTAAGGTGCCACTGTGTGTGTGTGTGTTTCATAACAGAATGCTACCCTTCCAGCATTCAGCAAATATGGTACTTTTTGGAGATTGAACTATCATTCTTGAGCATGCGGACTCAAAATTCTCCAGTGGGAATAAAGCTAATGTAGAGAAAACCCCAACATATTGTCATAATCAGAGTTCAATCTTGACAAGCTTAGCTTGATTCCCCCAAACACTGCTTGGGCAGATTTCATGAAAATCTGTTCTTCTCTCTCAAACATATGGGATAAAGTTGTAGTCCTTCAGACATAATTTTGCTCTCTAATTTCCTCACCATGAAATTAGCAGAGAGAAGCAGGAATGCACACTGCTATAAAATACTCTTGTCAACCAACTGAGAATCTCCCATGTTCCCACAGCCCATCACCATTGGGGTACATCTAACATACCCATTTTGTATCTCTTTTGATACCACTATGTTATGGTTTCTTCCAAAGAATCTTGGGAGGCTGTAGTTTGGTGAGTGTGGTGAGAATTCTCTGCTAGAGATCCCCAGTCCCCCGCCACAGAACTATCATTTCCCAACCACACCAACCCAAGTGTAGATTAGCAAATTCTTCCCTGTTGCCTGCAGATCTTATGTGCTGATTGGCCCAGGTTGCACAGGAACGAATCTATGAAGCCTGGCTTTAGCTTGCTAAGAGCAATCAAGTGCTAACAATAGAGCAAGGTGCCCTTCTGATATCACAGCTGGGCTGTAGAAGCTGCTTTTCTGTGGGATCATCCTATGCACCTGCTGAAATGTTGAAATGCAGGACCTTAAGGTTACTCAAACCATTTTTTATTGTTGTAAATTCCAATATGAATCGACCTGAGTTATACCTCCTGGACTCCTAACCCATGAATCAGAATACAGCTGCTACCCTGCAGATTCTGCACTTCTCTGAATTTTGTTATGCAATTCTCGGCTCAGAATAAATGTACCAAAATGCATATAAAACGTATATAAGGATTACGTTATATTTAGAAATGCTTACTTCATGAGAACAGTTATTCAAACAATAATGGCCGTAAAGGTAAAGGGACCCCTAACCATTAGGTCCAGTCGTGGTTGACTCTGGGATTGTGGCACTCATCTCGCTTTACTGGCTGAGGGAGCCGGCCTACAGCTTCCAAGTCATGTGGCCAGCATGACTAAGCCACTTCTGTCAAACCAGAGCAGCGCATGGAAACGCCGTTTACCTTTCCGCCGGAGCGGTACCTATTTATCTACTTGCACTATGATGTGCTTTCAAACTGCTAGGTTGGCAGGAGCTGGGACTGAGCAACGGGAGCTCACCCCATCGCGGGGATTCGAACCGCCGACCTTCTGATCGGCAAGTCTTAGGCTCTGTGGTTTAACCCACAGCGCCACCCGCGTCCCTCAATAATGACAGTACTGTAGTACTAATAATATTTGAATTATGTATTTCAACAGATTATATGAATAAATCAAACTTACGTATGAAAAAACACGGATCAGAAATTGTCATCCTGCCTGTGTGTGTGTGTGTGTGTGTGTGTGTGTGTGTGTGAGAGAGAGAGAGAGAGAGAGAGAGAGAGAGAGAGAGAGAGAGAGAGAGATGTGCTTTCAAACTGCTAGGTTGGCAGGAGCTGGGACTGAGCAACGGGAGCTCACCCCATCGCGGGGATTCGAACCGCCGACCTTCTGATCGGCAAGTCTTAGGCTCTGTGGTTTAACCCACAGCACCACCCGCGTCCCTCAATAACGACAGTACTGTAGTACTAATAATATTTGAATTATGTATTTCAACAGATTATATGAATAAATCAAACTTACGTATGAAAAAAGACGGATCAGAAATTGTCATCCTGCCTGTGTGTGTGTGTGTGTGTGTGTGTGTGTGTGAGAGAGAGAGAGAGAGAGAGAGAGAGAGAGAGAGAGAGAGATCTGAAATGATATACAGTGGACGCTAGGGTTGTGAACATGATCCGTGCGGGAAGCATCTGCGCACACGCGGATCACGATTCGGCGCTTCTGCGCATGCACAAAGCGTGATTTAGCACATCTGCGCAAGCACCGAAACTTGGAAGTAACCCGTTCCGGTACTTCCGGGTTTGGTGCAGTGCACAACCCGAAATCACGCAACCCAAAGCGCCTGTAAACTGAGGTATGACTGTAGCTCCACAAGACTGGCCCTATCCATAGAATGAGGAGCTGTTCATTGTTGCAGGAGTTCCATGGGATAAACTTAGCAAAATACTGATGTGCCACTTTTTCAGCTGTGCAATCTTCAAAGCACAGATAGTATTTTCAACTATAACTTTTAATGTTTTTAGCCATGCGCGTTTTAATTTTTGTGAGCTGCCTTGAGTCCTGGTTATGGGGGGAAAGGTGGGATATATTCAAAATAAAAAACCCCATAGACTCCAATCATAAAAAAACGCAACAAATTTAGCAGCAGCTAAATTAGTGCTGTGGCATTAAAACAAAGTTGACCGCCCGCCCCCAGCTAAAAACAGAATTTAAGACCCAAGCAGCAAGAACATTGCAATGTCTAAAGGAAATCTATGTGGTCATGCGAATAAACACAAACTGCTTTTCTGTCTCCCGGAGAGCTGGGTTTTAAGATACTAGAAAATCAGCTGTTTTTATAGAATCCGTTGCTACAGGCTGATCATTACAGGGAACAAAGTGACTGCCGAACCATAATACTATATGATGGGAACTCTGATGGGAACGCGCACAACTTTTGTACCTTTGTCTGTTTCGCTAAAGCGCAGGAAAGGCAGGAGGGTTAAGATCACAGCAGGGGAGCTGGCAAAACCCCTCTTCTCATTCCAGCTGGCCATGACTTGTGCCATTCTTTCAAAAGAAGGCTGTGTATCAAGGCCACACTGACAGGTGCTTTTAAAAAAAGAAGAAAAAGTGATTCCTTCTGGCTTCTGTGATGGGAAAAACTTAGGAACCTGAATGGCTTTAGACAATTTAGAAAACTCTTCCAAATGACCAAGGATCACACTCCCAAGGGCTCAGGATCCAATACCAGTGGTTCGGCTAGGTAATTTTAGATTCTGGACTTAACGGTCTTACAGGGAACCTCACCCTCCACCCCTTCAGAGGTTAAATGTGCGCTGCTTCACTTGCTTTAAACTGTAGTAAGCTAGCCCTACTGCCCCCAAATCCTGCCCCGCCTGGTTGCCTGAGAAGCTTTTGTCTGACACAGACACACAATCAAAGGCTGTTATTTGAAACTTCCTCTTCAATGTAAAAGGAAAAAATTGTAACGCACTTGAGGCCTACTGATATTCTGATCTTCATTTTTCCTTCCGGTGCTTAATGATGTCTCGGTTCTTTTGCAGGAGCTGTTGGGTATCAACTGAAGCCAACATGGAGCATGTAATCTGCACCGGACCATTAGTTCCTTGCATCAGCCAACCTGGGGAACTCTCAAGAAACCTTCAGGAGAACTGTGCAAGATCATCTCATAGCACACAAGCCCACAGTTTCATGGTATTCGGAGCCTCTCCATACCTATTCAGTGGCAAGACCAAGCCTACTTAATCATTTCATCTTTTATTTTGCCTGGCTGCAAATCTTAATTTTCATGTGAGTTCACTGTTTCCATTGAACAAAATAATAAGAGCAGAAGGAGAAGCATAAATAGGTAGACTATTCTTTCTTTCGTTCTTTTGTTGCTTTTTCTTCTTTATTGAAATTTAGTTTTAACTTACGCAAAATGAGAGTTTGCTGGTGTAATGTAAGTATAAATACTCTGTATATGCCAACTTGATGTTTAATAAATACATTTTTAAAAAAATCAAATATTACAATAACTGTTTGCTTGTAAGATTTCCATTATTGACTGGGGCAAATATGTGAATTACAGGGATTTACGTTTCTGACACAATTCTCTGACATCCGTAGATAGGACAGCGGGAGGCAAACTTCTCATGCAAGCTACACCTGCTGAAATTCCATCTTCTATACAACCATCCAAGACACAGGAGCCCTGTCCTCGTATGTCTCTGACCACCTTACTTCCATCTGACAAAACATGCATAGGAGTGCCCCATTAGATTTAAAGATACCGGAGGACACTCTTGGTTTTGCTACAACAGATTAATGTGTATATTGTCCTTTGCAAATCGCTAGTATATGAGAGGAATCCTTCAGGAAATGTCCTGTGTTCTAGCCATGAGCCGACACTGGCTCAAAGGGTATGTTTTTATATATAAAAAAATGTAAAAAGACTGAATTAGAAAATCAGCCCGGAACTCTTAACAAATGCACAGCATCGCTGAAGTAAAATTATTGGTGCGTTGACAATAACAATTCATTTGCATGAGCTAAAGCAACAATTTGCACTTTGTGGATGACAATGACGGATTGTCTAGTTACTGCCCTTAAGCTCTTATTAGTGTTGGTAAAGGGTACACAACTCAGATCACTCTGAAAGCGAATTCTGTGTTTGTGTTAACACAACTGCTTTAACCATGGGTGTGGGGAGGCATTTTGTTAAATTTTAATCCATTTTTTTTTAAAAAATTAACCATCTCTCATCCTGAGGGCTCTCTTCTTTCTATACCACTACAGATCTCTCTGAACCTCTCACTGTGGTTGTTGTTGTTGCTTTGCCTCGCTTTATTCTGTAGCACTGTATCTTCTTCTCCCTGAACCCCACAGGGACCCCACTGTCTCTTCTGTTCTCAGGTACAACTGGCATTCAATCAATGGCCTCTGGACATTTAGCTATCATGGCTAGTGGCTTCTGGAAGCTTCCTCCTCTATTAAAGCTCTCTGAGGCAGCAGCCATCACCAGCACATCTTGGCCCTCTCAAAGGTGTTCAGAATCTGTGAAGTAATCACACAAGGGACAACCATAGGGATGAGCATGCTGGCTCCACCTCACTCCCATATCATCATCTTGGTTGTCCCCCACAAGGTGGTGGGCGACCTTCTGAAGCATGGAAAAGAAGGAGCCTTCCAACCATCTAGGCTCCCTGTGAGTTCTGGAATGTTCCAGGAGCAAGAACATTGCCCTCCAACTTGCGGAAGGCAGTGAAAACAGCAAGGAGACCTGATAGAGCACATGATTTCTCATCATGTCATTCTTCTGTGACAGCAAATTTTGTGATAGCAAATTTCACAAATTATCTACATACTTTTTTTCTTCAGCCTCTCTCTGATACTGTGAGAGAGGAAGAGCGAAGGTTGTGTCTATCAATTTTCTCCACACTATCTATAATTTTATAAATGATATGCCTACTTGACTGCTTCAATCTGTAAAACTAAAACTTGGTGTTTATTCAGCACTTGCAATAAATTGATTTTTTTTTTAAAGTGTGGCAGCTCCTACTCTCTTTTAAAATTAGGCAGGCACCTTTGCTATGTGGTTTTTGAAGTCTGGTAAAATCCCTTTTGTCACATGCTTAGACATGTAATTTTGTTGTGTATGCTTCTGGGGTTTTTTAAAAAATTGATCTTGTCTCTTTCCAGGGCCGAGAGTCTTGGTAAAGGGTTATAAAGGGTTATAAACTCAAACAAAAAAAGCAGCCGGTGTACCTGGCTGCCCGCCTCCCTCTGCATGGGCCTGTTCACAGGATTGAACAACTTAGGGTGCAGTGGATCTCCAACTCATTCAGCTGATTCATGGCTCAGCTGGGCTCAGGCGCCATTAAGTCCCCAACCAAAGCTCAGTTAAAGATACACTGGGTTAACTTGAGCCAAAGCTGGCTGAGTCAAGTCTGGTGTAAGTCCCCGCTAAAGAGGTGTTCCAGGGGTGTGATGGGGGCGGGACTAGAGGGAATGGGACTTAGGTTGGACCCTAAGCCGATTCACCATGTTCATGTGACCTGGCAACCCAACACAAAACACTATTTTAAAGGCTTGTTTTCCTTCTGACAGGCTTAGGCAGAGCAGCAGCCACAGCCTGGATATTGAAGGTGGTTTAGCTCTACTGCAACACTAAGCTTAGGGACACGGGTGGCGCTGTGGGTTAAACCACAGAGCCTAGGGCTTGCCGATCAGAAGGTCGGTGGTTCAAATCCCCGCGACGGGGTGAGCTCCCGTTGCTCGGTCCCTGCTCCTGCCAACCTAGCAGTTTGAAAGCACATCAAAGTGCAAGTAGATCAATAGGAACCACTCCGGCGGGAAGGTTTCCGTGCGCTGCTCTGGTTCGCCAGAAGCGGCTTAGTCATGCTGGCCACATGACCTGGAAGCTGTAAGCCGGCTCCCTCGGCCAATAAAGCGAGATGAGTGCCGCAACCCCAGAGTCGGCCACGACTGGACCTAATGGTCAGGGGTCCCTTTACCTTTAACACCAAGCTTAATTTACACTGGCTTGCTTTTCGTAAGCTCCTGGAGCACAGGATTGCTCCCTAAACCTCTGCTGCCCGTCCTCCCTTCATTTGTCTTTTTTCTAACTCATGTCGTCATTTTGGTTTCTCTTTCCTTGCACCTCTTCTTGTCCCATGCTAACGAGAGAGAGAGAGAGAGAGAGAGAGAGAGAGAGAGAGAGAGAGAGAGAGAGAGAGAGAGAGAGAGAAGCACAAGTACAGGAAATGAAAACACGTAACACAGAGAAAGGAAGAGGTGGTACGCAAGAGCAGTAGGTTGGTGAAGGCTGCTCCAGAGATAGGAAAGGCAAACTTGCCTAAATCACACTATCCAAACCAATGCCATCCTTTGATATTTGCCCTTCTCTGAATTTTGCAAAGCTGTTCTCCAGCCAAGTAATGTGTACACAAATGCATGCGTAGTAGAGTAATTAGTACATATAAATGCATATAATAGTGAAAATAAGATGCACCAATGCATTATACAGTTGTACCTCAGGTTAAGAACTAAATTTGTTCTGGGGGTCCGTTCTGAACCTGAAACTGTTCTTAACCTGAAGCACCACTTTAGCTAATGGGGCCTCCCGCTGCCACCGCACCATCGCCAGAGCACCATTTCTGTTCTCTGCTTCAGGTTGAAGTTCTTAACCCGAGGTACTATTTCTGGTTTAGCGGAGTCTGTAACCTGAAGCGTCTGTAACCTGAAGCGTATGTAACCCGAGGTACCACTGTATTAGGGATGACAGCTTGGCAAAAATGCATTATATTAGGCAAAACTGCACACAGAAATGGAAATGTTAGAAGACATTTGCACAAAAATGCTGATGAGTTTTCATGAGGACTAAAAAAATCAAAAAAATAAATAGATCACAAACTGATGCTGACATTATGAGAACTGAAGATTGGGGAAATGCGAAACTGAAAGCAACATATTTGCCCATCCCTACTTAGAGGACGCGGTAACTTGAATAATGGAGGTCAAAATTCATCCTGTAACACTGGCGCCTCTTGACTGGGCACTGCCAAGCCCTGGCAGTAATGCATTGCCAGCGTGAGAGGAGAGGCACACGAGGCTTTTGCAAATCTCCTGGAGGAGGCCAGGTCTGAGGTTAACTGCCAAAGCTGCTTTCTCAAGAGCTGAGTGAGCCTTGACATGACCTTCAAGCCGCAGATCCGCCGAGCTTCTGCAGAGCTGTTGCCCTCGTAATGTCAGGTGGGAGCAAATAAATAAACCCATTACAGCTACCCAGCGAAATCATTTGCTCTGAGTGAGAGGTGAATTCAAGTTAAGACTGGGCTGATCTCCAATCAGACCGGTCAACAAAATGGTGAGGAAGAATGCAAATGAAAACAGAGTTCCGGTGTCTTTCAGAACTGCAGTCTTGAAACATTTCAGTTTTTTGAAATGATTTTTGCAGTTTTCCTCGTCATACTGCAGGACGAGCTCTGCTTACCCAATTTCATTCTTCTTCTGTGCAACTATTTAAGAGCCCCAGAATCCTTCATATTTAGTCACCTGGTTGAAAACGGAGCGTATCTAGTTTGGGCTGTTGTTTTGACTGGGGAAGTGACAAGTCAGTTCAGTTATGCATTCTGATAAGTGACCAAGGCTGCAATCCTATTTTTAAAAGGTCAGAGTCTGTACACCTTTAATAGTATACTGTTTATGTACAGTGGTACCTCAGGTTAAGTACTTAATTCGTTCCGGAGGTCCGTACTTAACCTGAAACTGTTCTTAACTTGAAGCACCACTTTAGCTAATGGGGCCTCCCGCTGCTGCCGTGCCGCCGGAGCACGATTTCGGTTCTCATCCTGAAGCAAAGTCAGTGGCGTAGCGTGGGGGGTGCAGGGGGGGCCGGCCGCACCGGGCGCAACATCTGGGGGTTAGGGGGCGCAAATCCACGGGTTAGGGGGCGCAAATCCACGGGTTGGGGGCGCAAATTACTTGCCTTGCCCTGGGTGCTGACAACCCACGCTACGCCACTGAGCAAAGTTCTTAACCTGAAGCACTATTTCTGGGTTAGCGGAGTGTGTAACCTGAAGCGTATGTAACCCGAGGTACCACTGTATTTATCATGACAAGCTACAACTGCTGAAATGCCTTCTTCCAAAAAACTATTAATGGTGCAAGAGCCCTGCCCTCATTTGCACCTGGTCACCCAACCAATTACAAGAATAAATTAAGTAACTCCAGGAAAAAAAGAGCTCAGAGAGCCAAGCTAACAAATAGCATTCCTGGGATTCCTCAGCTGCTAAAATTCCCTCTTCTACACAGGTTTGAAATGGACAGGTGCCCTGTCTCTCTCTGCATCTAGTCACCCTACAAGAAGAGCCCACTTCAGTTGCTGCTGCTGCTGCTTCCCAAGTCCTATGGAGCAAGTCTGTGTATCTCCATTTTAGCCACTACAAAAATAGTAATGTCAGGATTTTTGCACCCTGATCCTCAGTACACTAATGCATTTAGTTTTTGTTGGCATGCTTTTTCTTAAAATGCTTGAAACAGTGTTATACTATTATAACTTAAAACATCTAAAATCACATCATCAATAGAGCAGTATGCACACAACATAAAAATACTGTTTCCAAACAGGGTACCAGAATTCTTTCACAACTGCACCACCACTGAGAAGTCCCTGCTCTTACACACATAGAGACCACAGTTTGGTGGTAGAGCAACTGCTCTAGTGATCTTAGAGACCTGCTGGCAATGGGGTAAATACTACTAGGCTAGATGGTTTATTGACCTGACCTGATACATTTCCTAACATTCCTGAGTCACTCCTGAGCATTAGGGAGGCACAGCTATGTGAGAAAGCTTTCATTTACTGTAATGGATGTTGCTTTTAAATACAGTGGTACCTTGGGTTAAGAACTTAATTCATTCTGGAGGTCTGTTCTTAACCTGAGACTGTCCTTAACCTGAGGTACCACTTTAGCTAATGGGGCCTTCCATTGCCGCTGCCCCACAATTTCTGTTCTCATCCTGAAGCAAAGTTCTTAACCCACGGTACTATTTCTGGTTTGCGGAGTCTGTAGCCTGAAGTGTCTGTAACCTGAGGTACCACTGTATATGTTTAGTAGCACAGCCTTAGGTTCAGAGATGTGAGAGAAGGAAGTAAGAGTTACAGCAGTAACCCAAATGGCAGGCGTGGCTCTGCATCTTTAATTTTAATAAAGCTCAAAATCTTTCAGTCTGAAATTAGCAACCATCTCATTCTGCCTACTGCTTAGACTAATAATAGGATATATCATTATAGTTGCCCAATTACTAGTGAATAAAGATGCATTCAGTTGGAAGCTCACGTTTCTGCCCGGCTGAGAATCTTGCCTAACTTCCATTGTTCTGTTCTGTTGTTGAATAAGCACTAAATGGATGGCTTCTCCATTTTGTTTCCAGTTTGGGATTCATCAGTTGCACACCAACTTCACTGCAACTTCAGCCACAGATGATGATTTATGTAACTTCTCCCTTCTATGAGTTATGGATAATTGTATGGACCTACATGAGGCTTTAAGGACGTGGGTGGCGCTGTGGGTTAAACCAAAGAGCCTAGGACTTGCTGATTAGAAGGTCGGCAGTTCAAATCCCCGCAACAGGGTGAGCTCCTGTTGCTCGGTCCCTGCTCCTGTCAACCTAGCAGTTCAAAAGCACATCAAAGTTCAAGTAGATAAATAGGTACCGCTCCAGTGGGAAGGTAAACGGCGTTTCCGTGCGCTGCTCTGGTTTGCCAGAAGCGGCTTAGTCATGCTGGCCACATGACCCGGAAGCTGTACGCCAGCTCCCTTGGCCAATAAAGTGAGATGAGCGCCGCAACCTCAGAGTCGGCCACAACTGGACCTAATGATCAAGGGTCCTTTACCTTTTACACAAGGCTTTAGGTTCATGCTTTGGCTAAATCAGAACCATAGCATAGCAAGACAGAAATAAGTAAAGCCAACGTATTCACAAAATCTTCTGGATTTTGCTCACAGAAGAAGCAAATGTCCACAGGTGTATGTGTCTCTCTCTGTGTGTATACAGAGCAAATTATCTTTGGTGAGGTATCTCCTATGTGCAACCAAGACTCCTCTACATGGTCGGTAGTGAAACCCAGACAAAAAATAAACCCAGATGGTACATGTGAAGTCACCCCTAAGAAAGCAAGGACTCTGGCTGGCCCATCAATTGTTTCCTCATCATGTGGATCTATTTCACCGCTAGACATTATGACGCAGAGCTACACATCCCAGAGTTTCCTGGGAAGAGGGATTGATTGTTAAGCTACCCTGGGAATTGCCTTTCAATGTGAGGAATAGGGGTGTCATATCAACTCTCAGCTCCTTTAACAGACAACAGGATTCTTAGGGGGAAGTTATGAGTGTTTAAAGTGGTATTGTACTTCTTTTAATTTATAGTGCAGATGGGTCCAGATTTAGGCAATGGATGCATGCAAAACTAACGCTCACTGGAAATAAACGGATTCTACCCTAGCAGTCACAGTACAAAATCTGAAAAGAGAATTATTTTGAAGGCTTTGTTTTCATTTGCGGGATGGGGTTGGGGGGATATTAAGCAGATTATGCTGCATCTTCCTCTCACCTTTATGTCGTATGTAGAAATCTCTCTACAAGTACTTCTGGAGTTAAGTGAAGCATCTGTCAGTACAGAATTACCGTATTTAATAAAAAAAAAAACCTCCAAAAATGAATTCTTTTAAATGGAAAGGTTTTTATAATGCCATCTGCAATCTAACGGATTAAATAAGAACAGCATAATTATACATCTGCTCTTTTACTCTTATTAATGACTGTAAAACAAGCACAATATGGTGAAGGTTGTAGTCATGGTAACAGACACACTAGCCTAAGCAATATGGAGAAAAATGCAATGACTATTCAAGGTAAAACATCTCATTTTTTCCCCAGGTAGGAAAAAAAAACCCAACATGGAAGAATAAATGCCTTTCCTTTGAATACTACACCAAAAAATAAATAAAAATTATTTGTATTGGTGGATGATGGTGGTAATGCTAAGGATTTCGAAAGAATAGGAATGTAGAGAAAATGTGTAAACAGATATAGGACCTTTTAGGTGAGGGCTAGAGAACCTGTGGCCCTGTGGGCCATTAACCTAACCCAGCAGTCTCTCTGTATGTTCTTACGTTGTTGGACTCCAACTCCCATCAACCCCAACCAACATAGCCAATGGTTGAGGATGATGGGAGCTACAGTCCAGTTCCCTGCCTTAGGTGGTACGAAACTATGCTACGTAGGAAGAGTTCCACTGGATCCCAAAAGACCACCTAGTCCAGCATTCTGTTCTCACAGTTGCCAACCAAATGCCTTTGGGAAGCCCACAAGCAAGACATGGGCATGAGCACACATGCTCCCATTTATGATTAGGGCTGGGCTATATAGTGATATATCGTCCAAAACTGGTTTCAAATCCATTTCGTGATATTGGTTTCATAATTTTTGAGCTGGCAATGTATTGCAAATCTTGATGTGTGTGTGTGGTATGAAAAAAATCAAAAAGTGGGGGAAACCATGAAGCTAACCAATCCCTCTACAAAGCTCCATCCTTATTTCAGACATTGCGATGTATCAGTATATCGCGATGTTTAGCTGGTGATATATCACGATGCTGAAAAATAGGTATCGCCCAGTCCTACTGTTCGCTAGGTAGTTCCATCCTTATTTCAGACATCCTGATGTATCGATATGTCATGATGTTGAAAACCAAGTATCACCCAGACCTGTTTATGATCCCCAGCAACTGGTATTTAGAGGCACACAAAAATTGTTTAAGTACTATATCATAAACCCCCCCCCCAAAAAAGGGACGCGGGTGGCGCTGTGGGTAAAACCTCAGCGCCTAGGACTTGCCGATCGCATGGTCGGCAGTTCAAATCCCTGCAGCGGGGTGAGCTCCCGTCGTTCGGTCCCAGCTCCTGCCCACCTAGCAGTTCGAAAGCACCCTTAAGTGCGAGTAGATAAATAGGTACCGCTTTATAGCGGGAAGGTAAATGGCGTTTCCGTGTACTGCTCTGGTGCTGGTTCGCCAGAGCAGCTTCGTCACGCTGGCCAAGTGACCCGGAAGTGTCTGCGGAGCGCTGGCTCCCGGCCTCTAGAGTGAGATGAGCATACAACCCTAGAGTCTGTCAAGAATGGCCCGTACGGGCAGGGGTACCTTTACCTTTATATCATAAAATACATACATATATGTATGTATGAATTTCTACACTTTTTATCCTAAAATATGAATTTTAATGCATTTCAGTATTCTAAGCCAAGAACTATCACAAAATTTGGGGCAGTGCAAAATCCAAAAGACATATGCTCTCATCTGCATCTTTGTCCAGGAGGTAGATACCGATCAGGTAGGCATGCATCAAAATAGGCAGGTATCCACTTCCTTGGGTATCCCTAATGCTATGTATGAATTCAACAGCAGGAGGCGATGGCAAGCCTGATGCAATTAGCTACTGGGGGTGGCGGCACTCTAGATCAGATCTGTGGTGACAGGCATCTTTTGGGGCCACACTCTCATGGAAGCCAAAATGGGACATTCCGGGATCCAATGGCTTCTGTAATTCTGAAATGTCTCAGTCAAATCAGGACAGTTGAGGGGTATGTTATCCAGTTGTACTTTGGCCATCAAAGCCTCGTTTGCATAAACAAGGTATACGGAGTCCAGTGTGGACTGTAGGCGAGTCTGGCATCTTCCCAGTCAGAGGATCTCAGCTTAGCCTGGCAAAGGGAGACCTTTGTCCGACGAGATCCATGAAATGCTGCTACCACTCAAAGCAGACTAATATCGGGCCAATGGCCTGAGTTCAGCACATTCCTATGTTGGAAATGAAGGTGTTCTGAACCTTAAAAAACCCACATTGTTGCTTCCGTTATCTTGAATGGAGAGAAGCCTGGGATGACTTTTATCCACAGGGAACCATCACTACTGTTCCTTTGCTCTGCATTTTACTCTCATATCTGAGCTGTCAAAAAGTTAAGAGCAGATGCTAAGGTGCAAAGGGAGGGGACTTTTTATTGCTGCTCCATTTACTTTCTCCTGCAAGACAGACTTATGTTTCCCCCTCGTTGCAACAAAGAGGACATTCTAGCGGCTTAATAGCTACCTGGGGGAAGCCTGGGTTTACTGCTCCTCTGAAGCATTATGAATAGGGGGAAATTGGAGGCTGTGAGCCCTTCCCCCCCCCCCCCCCGTCCACTGCTTAACTGAAGCATTTGTGATTCTCAGAATTAGGTCAGCAAATGTATTGGCTTAGCAGCTGAATCTCCTAGCAATGGATGGAAACATGAACTCATTCTGTCAATAAGGTGAGGGCAGCTTTTGTTTTGGGGTTACTGGTGCACCTCATTCCTTCTCCTTTTAACCCTAGATTCCATTCACTCACCACCACCTCTTTTTATGCATGTTGAAAAAGTATTTCCACATTCTGGCAACAGAAAAGCCAGTTGCCGGTTTCCGTTCTTCTCCAGTCAGTCTGGGGCTGAGGGAGTTAAGAAAGGGAACCAGGAAAGTTTGCACAGCCTTCAGAGTGCCTCAGTCTAGCCTAGGGCTCAGGAGCTTTGGGAAGCCCCACGGCTTGCTTTGTTTTATTCACTGGATGGGACCAAGCACCAATGGAGAGCTGGTGTGAGCGAAGAGAATTGGGACTAGGGCAGTGCACACGCCATACCTTTAAAAGCACACTCAAAGCGCATCATTCCCCTCAAAGAATTCTATGCACTGTGGTTTGTTAAGAGTAGTTTGCTGGGAATTGTAACTCTGTGAGAGGTGAACTACTGATGGATCTTCAGTCTAAAAGTAAAGGGCAGTTTGGATCTGCCATGCCTGTTGTGAAGTTATTAGGCTGTGCCTGCCTTTTCCTTTTCTGCTGTTCCAGCACAGCAGGAAGTGCAAGGACCAGCTGTGTTTGTACAGTGGTACCTCAGGTTACATGCGCTTCAGGTTACAGACTCTGCTAACCCAGAAATATTGCTTCAGGTTAAGAACTTTGCTTCAGGATGAGAACAGAAATCATGCTCTGGCGGCGCGGCAGCAGCAGGAGGCCCAATTAGCTAAAGTGGTGCTTCAGGTTAAGAACAGTTTCAGGTTAAGTACGGACCTCCAGAACGAATTAAGTACTTAACCTGAGGTACCGCTGTATTTGGAAAACCACAGAGCTAGAAAAAGACTATTCAATACACAGCATCAATGTTGTGGACTGCCTAGCACAACCTTTGCCAACCTGGTGCCCTCCAGATCATTTTGGACTGCAACTCCCATCAGCCCCAGCTAGCAGGGCTGTGCTGATTGAACAGCAATTCCCAGCTGATTGGTAGTGAGAGTAAGCCAGCTAAGTTCGGCTGCGCTACTGAGTTGCCCATGGGGAACCCTGTAGTGCAGCCAATCCCAGTGAGCTTGCAGTGAGCACCAATCAACTCACTCCAAGCTCCATTTTTCTGCAGGTACCAGCTGGCTACCGAGTTCCCCACGGGGAAACTCATCAGCACAGCCAATCCTAGCTGCCTTGCTGACACCACCAATCAGCTGATTGGTCCTGAGGACAAGCCTCCCTTGCCAATGCACAAGAGGGAGCACATTGGCAGCTGTGTCTCCACCTGCTTGATGTTATATATGACATCATTTGTGGGGCAGGTGGCTGTGGTTTGGGGAAACGGCCTTATGGGCCAAACTGGGATCCATGTTGCACCTCATTAAGCCCAGGGGCCAGAGGTTCCCCACCTTTGCATGATACCAGGCTGGATCTCATAGAATACCTTCTGATACACTTTCTCTTATTTGGATGAGATGGAGAACTGCATCTTCCTACAAATAGTGACCAGAGGCTTTACATTTCCTCCTCTCTTGCAGAAAGGGCTTGAGCCCAAGACTCACAGAGACCCATTCCCCTAATGCTATGAGTGTAGCAGTACATCTGATTTGGGCCACAGAGTCATTAGGGACCCCTGGGCCTACCTTACGTCTTCCTGAAGAAGATCGGCAACAGATCTATTCAGCTTTGTCTTAACAGCCTTTTTTGAAGTAGAGAAGAAAATGACAGAGTGAAACAACAGATGTCTGAATAAGAAAAGCACAACAAATTGGGCAAATTATGAACAAAGCTCCCTGTACTAAACAAAAATTTTCTATTAGCAATAATGAATGTAAAGCATCAACTGCTAGAGTTTCAAACAGAATAAGCACACCAGAAAAATGGTTCCTCATTTTTCTTCATTCCAGTCCACAAACTAGAAGCGACTTGCAAACATGGAGCCACTTTTACAGTGTTTCCACAACTGCCACTCAACAGCCTATCCCAGCACCAGTAACGCATCTTAAATTATTTTTATTTTGGTTTCGTCGTGATACCCTATTCCGCCAACGGACAGGCTTCTAATCATTATAAGCCAACAAACGCAACATTGCACTGGAAATGCACAAGCAGCATTACGTAAGAGGAGGGTTGCATGCCAAAGCGAAGTGGAAAGGTCAAAAGAGTCGGCATGTTGTGTCAGTTCAAGCATTAGAGAGCATTAGACGTGGCAATGCCATTAGTACAAAATTTAATTGAAATTAGGATTTAAAGTAATCTCAAACAAAAACACAGCCGGACAGCCTTAACCCTTGGCACCAACGTGGCATTTTACAATGCACTGTCCAAGTTTGCAAAACCGATGGACGCAATCCAGCCCAAGGGAAGTGCTTCTGAGTCCCGTTGACTCCAAAGGCAGAGAACGGTCACAAAAGCTTGATTCTCTCATTGAAAGCAAGAAGACTTTCAAGGGCTTAATTCTGGCAAGACTGTGCCCAATCTGCCTTTAATTATAAAACCAAATCTTTGCTTGGTGTGTTTTTTTTGGGGGGGGGGGTTACACTTAACACTAGTGGCACCATTCCATTTACAGGCAGTGAAATGGGGAGGACATTTTGCCTGATTTTTATGGCAACATTTGCAGGTGCTCTCTGACAAAGTTCCTGCAGTGGAACCTGCCATCTCCCCCCACCAGAAGCTCCTACCAGAGTGTCACTACAGCATCCTGAGCACTATCATTCACTGGGGCATGGGGGAGAAACTAGGACTGGCCACAACCCAACAGAAGGAGGCCAGGCGGAGGGTGGTGAGTTTGCCCTCCCAAAATTTTTCCGAACACACACACAAACTGCAATTTGCTAGGGGTTCAATCCTCCCAACCTATCCCTGTACCTCCTGGAAACTCCAAAAGTTCCAGATATGCAGAAGCTGTCTCAGTTTCTGATTTGATCCCGGACAATCCAACTTTTCCTTAGGACATCCCTATTTTCACTGGAGAAAAGTTGGAGGGTATGAAGTTATGTGACCCCCCAAGCCAAGTAGATAAGTACCTTTTCAACCATTATATGACACCTGAAGGGAAGTTGTTTAATGTTTTATTATGCTTTTATATATGTTGTAAGCCGCCCAGAGTGGCTGCAGCAACCCAGTCAGATGGGCATGGAATACAAATTATTATTATTATTATTATTATTATTATTACTATTATTATTATTATTATTAAATAGGACGTTCCTATTTTCATCAGAGAAATGTTGGGGGGTATGTTCTAGTCCAAGCACACAAAGCAGGTTACTATTTCACAGGGATATGGGTACAACATAATACAGCTTACTGAATTCTTTTTTAAAAACAAAAAAATTGGCTGCAAAGTACTAGCACTTAAGCTGGTTTAGGGTCATTGATTTAAATGGACACTAATCAATGTCAACTCCTGAAATTGAACTTGGTTGAACCAAGGAGTAAGGTAGCAGCTGAACATTATGCATTCCTGTTGGCAAAGTAACTCTGCCCAAATTAATTAATTTCTGCCCGGCTAGGTGGCGGGGGGGGGGGTACTGTTGGCAACTATTAATCCATTCAGTAGCAAGCCATTATCAAGCAAACAAAAAAAACGAAGCAAACAAAAAAGTAAAGGAGCCCAACTGATGCCAATGTCTTACAGGGAGAGTGTAATTGAATTATCCAGTGTTCCCATTAGATAGCCAAAACCCAATTAGTTTAAGCACGCTTTATGGACAGGGTTCTTCTGTTGTTCAACAGGCAATTTTACTACTGTCTGTCTGAGACAACGGTATTTGGAATCGAATTTCGGCGGGCTGCAACGCAGAGATTAAGGGTCATGTTTCAACGGCTTAAAAACAGGGGTGAAAAACCTTTCTTCTTCTTCTTCTTCAGCCTGAGGGTGTCATTCGCTGGTGGGCAATCTTCCAGGGGCTCCATGCCAATGGTGGATTGGGCCAGAGGCAGAAGTGGGTGAGGCAACTAATGCATATTTTACCTTTGCACAGTTACACTCCAGCCAGTCACAGGTTTCTAAATCCACACATGACTCTCCATCCATCCATCCAAGCAAGAGGCATTATTACCATTTGAAATACACAATCCAGCCAGGCTAAAGCACTAGAAGGGGGTGCAGAGCAGCACCAGTGAGGGTGTCATTGAGGAGAGTCCCAAGGGCCAGGAAGAGAGATCTGGAGGTCTGTATTTGGCCCCCAGGCCCAAACAGCCACACACCGGGCTTTTAAAAATTGGGCTTTATTCACAGTTTTGTTTTCGTACTGATTGGGGAGTTAGATTTCCTCTGTTTCTGCTTGTTGAGGCCAAATATCCCATTATTATGATGTAAGCAGCTAGTGCAGAATGCTGCTGGATACCTTTAGATGTGTGCAGATCAGTATGATGGTTTTACAGCAACTGCACAGGCCAACAGTTGGCTTCCAGGTCCAATTCAAGGTGCTACCTTTGGTCATCAAATGCCAATCACAACCTGGGACCTTGATATCTTAGAACAAGAACGGCTAATCTTTTCTGGCCAAGGGGCTACATTGTCCCAGTGAAACACCTGAGGGTGAGTGGCAATGAATGTGCCCTGCTCCCTTTCTTCTCTCTCTCTCTCTCTTTCTCTTTCTCACGCACCCCCCTGCCCCCCAAGAGGAGCTAGATCAAGGGCATGCAAGAACAAGGTGTCCTCTGTCCTGGTCTTTGGGCAATGATGAGAGACTAAGGACTCAACAATACAGCTGCAAATAAAACGTTTAAAGTGTGTTTTAAGCGTAATGTACAATGTAACACTAGGTGGTGATGGTGAGCCAATAGGTTTTTTAAAAAACACTGTAAAAAAAAAAGCATTTTCAGAACATTTTCAATGTGTGTGTAGATTCCACCCCAGAACAAGTCTGAGCACATAATAACGCTGCCTCTTTGCTGCCAGCTGTTTATGGCTGCCGGAAGTGACTTCGCGTGTAATGTTCTCCAGCACCGTTTTGTCATATAGATTTGTTTGAGCAGTTGATTTTATTGTTTCATTGTGGTTCCATTCCAGGGTTGGGAGCTGTTATGGAAAGGTGGTGTCGGAATGTTTTAAATAAATGAAACCTGCCCATTTTGTTGGATAGACAATAAAATCATAGCCAATGAGTACTCCCCCCCCCCGAGCCAATGAGTAATTTCCTTGCCCCCCAGAGCCTTTTATGGAAATCTCTAATATTTACCTCTCAAGGTGTCATTGCTTAGCCGTAGAAGAAGGACTGAAAGAAGCAGCAAACTATCACCATGCTGAGGCAGGAGGAGCGAGAGCACACAATCATTTTGTTAACATTTGTGAATTTAGAACCAATATGATATAAACAGCAGCAACAACAACAAAAATGTCCACCTGCAAAAGCAGGCACACTTAATTAAGAAGGAATAGTGAATGATGGACAGTGAATCATTTGCAAGTTGGTTAATACTGTCAGCTTAACAGAAAGGCCTCAGCTAAATTTAATTTGCGAAGAACAATGTGTACTAACACACCAATGAAACAGAAGGGCAGATGACTAGGTTTTATGACCAAATGTATCACTGTCGTGTATTGTTTCCAAATTTCCATCATTCCCAGGGCAGCTACTGCAAACAACTTAATTTTAAAATGGAGGGGGGGCGAATTTAATGTTTTTAAAGCTTGGGTTTCAGAACATGGCTGGAATTTGTGCCCTCTGGGTCTGGCAGTGGCATCTGGTGCCCACTGGCACTCATAAGGCAGAAGGTAGGAAGACCAGCCATAGATGCCGTCAGAGTCAATGCATCATGGACTGGTTGGATGCAGAGGAATAGTAGGAAAAACCAGCTGGGGAAGCCTCAAAAGGAGGAGGCTCAGAGCCTGGGGAGTGGTGGTGGGACAATGATGAGGGGTCAGAGGGAGAAGACTGGGAAGAGGCAGCGTTGGACGCTAAAGAGGTAACGGGACTTAGAGAGCAGGGAAGAGTCTGTGGCAAAGAGAAGTGCAGAATCAGAGGCAGAAGCTGAAGCTGAAGCAGGAGATTGGGAAGCCAAGAGGCAGACATGAGTTTGGCTGGTGAAGAGTCATGAGTGTCTCCCCCTCCTGCTGTGACAAGGTGCTTTCTCCCCTGGTTTCCCATACCAGAAGAGGCATGAAAAGGGCAGAGCAGAGGCTACACACAGGCATGGTTTCCAATTGTTTGGAAAAGGCCTTGGAGAGGAAAGGATTTAGATGGCTGTGAGGAGGCAGAGACTTTCAATCTACGCAACTGATTTTCATGGAGGACCACCACTGGGAATGATCTGCTCTGCTCATTAGGCCTGACACTCAACCAAGTCTATGGAGATTGCGGTTTTGCTTATAAAAAGTTAACTCCATCTTTCAACTGGGTGATTACTGATCCACACGCCCCCATGACACAATGACTGGCAGAGCCAACTAATTCTAAATTGGTTCCCAACCTCCTTCCTATTCAGTTCTACCACTGCAACACTGAGACTAAGGAGAAAGAACTAACCGGCAGTGCCACTCTCTCTTCTGGTTGTAAATAAGAAGGCAGGCAGGCAGAGGCTGGCTGAAGGGAGACTGAGCTTGGTAGTGAGCCCACTCTCCCTACAAACCATTATCTTGGGCTCTCATTGTTTAACCTTTTGTTATGATTAGGGAAGACCATATTTTTCCAGGAATGTAGATGGGGCAGCTACGTACTGGTGTGAATACTTTGGCAAATAACATCATGCACCTCACTGTGAACTCAAACACTGATTTATTAGAGAGAGACATGCAAGCGCTGCCAAAACAGAACAGAAGATTACGCATTGGCCCTGTCATTTGTTGTAATATATGTTAGACCAAGTTGCGCACAATGTAGTACAAGTCTATATGACATCAATAGAACGGACAATGAGGAACTGGGTCCTTGTCTTTACGGAATAAAACACGCCTATCACGGCAACAAGTTTAAAAATAGTCTTCTGTAGAACAACTACAAAGTACGAAAGGGTGTGATACTATTTAATTGCCTTTGCTCATGTTTCTGTATTTGCTTCCTCCTTAAAGTGGATCCTTAGAACAATAAACAAGAACACCTGAAGAGTGCCCTTTACCACAACACAGGGAAATAAGATTAAGTGATCTTCAAACAAAACTAATAAAACTCCTCTGTATACGCCTGCATTGAAACCACAGGTAGAAACATGTTTGGGAAAAGAGCCAACCATGATACACGATAAATGTCTCCATTAAAGATGCTAATTATATGTAAATGAATGTGCTGCTGCTATCTTTTACACCCCCCATTTCTATGATGTCTTAGCACCACCACCCAGTCCTAGAATGACCTGAAGCTCCAAGGTAAAGGTAAGAACAAAAACAAAAGAAAGAGGGCCATGGCTTTTTGCATAGGAGGTACAATCAGATTCAAGTCCCCTGGGCTTTGAATGAGTTTTAATCCCAGCCAAACTGAAAAGTTCCCCTCACAGAATCCAAACGCAAACATTCCGATAACACTGAGAAGCAGGAATATTCATGAAGGTTCTGTGACATTACAGCAGGTACCAGGTCAAGCCATCAGTCACAGGTTTCGCCACCACAAGAACAATACAATTCAATATAGGTAAGACAGCTGCTCTGCAGGAGGTTGCCTCCAAGATTGTAACTGCCATCAAGTCAGCTGTCAGAGAGAAGAACTATGGGGCAGGAGCTGCCCTGTTGTCACCAGTAATGCTCCTGGATCTGCTCTGGGGGGGGCAACTGCTTCAGGGGAGGGACTGCTCTTTATCAAGGGCAGGACAGTCGGAACTGCAATTGACTTTGCCCATAACTTTAAGCACTGCCACTTTAAACCGTGCTTGAGCCTGGTTTTCCCTTCTCCCTCCTGTACTAGGTAAAGCATTTCACAAAGGGTCTAAGTTTGGCATGAAAGAAAATCTGATACTGATCTGAAGGAAAACACACTCTGGCTTCATCCCTCAGTCATAGATCTCATGTCCACTGGGAGATTGAACCACTGGCCTCCCAGAAAGAACATCAAGGCAAGGAGAAGACCAGCCAGACCCTATTCATCAGCTAGAGATAGAGCAGCTGTGGGGAGCTTAACTTGTTTTTTTCCTCTGCCAGAAATTCCACCTTGATAGCTCAGTTGGTAGAACATGAGACTCTTAAATCTCCAGGTCATGGATTTGAGCCCAATGTTGGGCAAAATATTCCTGCGTTGCAGGGAGCTGATCCCATCCAACTCTACAATTCTATGAATATTCTCCTACTACCAGTTGCGCTGGGACCAAAGAGCTGAAGGGAAGCAGGTCACATCCATGCATACAATTAAAGCACATGCCTTCCTCCAAAGAATCCTGGGAATTGTAGTTTGTTCAGGGGACTGGGATATGTAGGTTTGTGCTTTATATGTACAGTGGGAAAGATGCTGGGCTGCGTATCCATTTCTAATTGCTTGCTTTGTATTGTTGCAATGCGTTGTAAACTGCCTGATCTAAAGGTGGGTATATACCATCAATACATAAAGAAACAAGACAGTCCTTAATGAAACCATAGCGCTTGTAGTTCAATCTCATAGAACAAAGGAAAGGTTGGCAAAGAGTATCTCCAGCTAGGTGTGAAAATGCGCCCTGGGGCCTCCATATATCCCATATTGAGGCAGAAGGCCATCAGCTATAGAGATTTTACAGATTTTTACATCAGTGCTCAGGTGCTCTTGGAAAACTCAATAGTGATTTAATGCACCATGGAACACCACCCCTCCACTTGCAAATAAAACTATTTTCAGCCTTGCAAGACGGAAGGGGCTATGAGAGAGGGTGTGTGATTTGCAGACCATAGTGTTGCTGCTGTTTGCCACAAGGGGAAGAGGGGAGGTGGTGGAGAGGTTAGGGTAGGCACATCTGCTGAGCCAATCCAATCTCCCTGCCATTTCAACCTGTCCCCTCCCAGTAAAGAGCTGTCGAGAAGCTAACACAATGGCGCCACCTGCACAGGCAAGAGGCTTCTGGCTGCATCCCAGTCTGATGGGAAGAACATTCTGGACAGAGGACCAAGGACACCAGCTTGGCACATGCTTCCGTACAAGCAAAAACAACCAGCAAGAGAATATCAGCCAGGTCCCAAGAGGCTACAAGCCAAATGTCTATATACAACTCACTACTTCAGAGGGACGCCGGTGGCGCTGTGGGTTAAATCACAGAGCCTAGGACTTGCCGATCAGAAAGTTGGCGGTTCGAATCCCCGCGACGGAGTGAGCTCCTGTTGCTCGGTCCCAGCTCCTGCCAACCTAGCAGTTCGAAAGCACATCAAAGTGCAAGTAGATCAATAAGTACCGCTCGGGCGGGAAGGTAAACGGCGTTTTCGTGCACTGCTCTGGTTCGCTAGAAGCGGCTTAGTCATGCTGCCCACAGGAAACTGTATGCCTGCTCCCTCGGCCAATAAAGCAAGATGAGCGCTGCAACCCCAGAGTCGTCCACGACTGGACCTAATGGTCAGGGGTATCTTTACCTTTTACTTCATCCAGGCATTGCCAAACTGATCTCCCTCACCTACCTTTCCCCTCTACTCCCCTTCCCTTTCTGTTTTCTGCCTTCTTCTTTGCTCACAAACCTGAGGCCTGAGCCTATGCCTCCCTTATTGCTTTGGGAGGCAAATATAACAAACTTTTATTCACGCAACCAATCGCTATGAACCAGTTCGAGCCTGGCTGACAAACCAAAACCCAAGTGGTTTGGAATAAAGTCAAGCATTGCATGAGTCGGCTTTCAGCAGGAGACTTTTCATCAAAGGATGTGGTCATGGGGGGGGGCATAGATTTGGGAAGGGAAGTGGGCCTATCCCTGTGCACGATCAGTAGCAGCCTGGATGATGAGACAGACACACCCTCCCAACACTGGCATTGTTGCAGGTTGCCTGGTTGGTGCTGGGGATGGCGGGGGGTGGTGGCCGGTTTGGGGATGCCTGGGTGCCCTGGCAGGAGTGGTAGACTGGCTTTATCACAGCTCCAATCAAGGATCTTTGATCTCACTGCCACCCTGTCCCATCTCAGCTTCACCCAGGTAAGTTGCATTGACACCAGTGTCAGGTACAGCTCTGCTCTCACCACACAAACTCCTACTGCCCCCAGTGACCCTGTCCTCACTGGCGCCACCCTGAACATCCCACTGTGAGTGGAAAGATGAAGAGGGATTCTTTGTGGAGTTGGCTGGATGTGCTAAGAATCCTCCATGTGACTGGGAACCCATATAATGTAGGGTTTCCGATTACAGGGGGAGGACTGCAAGCATGTCCACCCAAACAAAGGAAACCCTCCTTCAGACATTCCTGTTCAATGCAGGAAGGTCGTAGGTACCATCGGTGAAGATGGAGATCTTGGGAGCAAGGCTGGCATGTGCAGCATCACATCCCCTTCAAATTTTATACTTCCACGCAGTGCTATTTCTCTAGAAATACCCGAGAGGTGTCAGAACTGAGTTCTGGCATGTTCCAGCTGGAAAAAAAGCCCCACTTCCATGCATTCTTCGAACAAATGAACAGGGCTCAGGTTTCTTCCAAAAGGCCAACCATTTTTCTTTCTTGAAGACGACCTTGGCCATAAGAGACCATGTATAAAAAACACAAACCAGCTTCTCAATGAGAATATATCAACGAGGTCAAAATGGTTTCTCAGTGACCCGTCAAACAACTATGATGAGGGCGGGGAAGGCCTTGACAGAAGGCAGAGTCTAGCTTCACTGCCGAAATATAATTGCGCTAATTGGACTTGCATTAACCCAAACGGCAAAGCCAGTGATTGAGAGAACCCTGTTACGCAGCTGTCACTCCACACAAAAGAACAGAGGAATGGATGGTGCACAAATGAGTTGGGAGAACGCATCAACAACCTCAGCTTCCATTTCTGCAACAACATGGAACTGGCAATGTGAGTTTATTACGCAACGCACAGTGTTAGAAACCGAGATATGAAAGCTAGGAGCTAAACAGCACCTTAAACTTAGGTTATGGGCATAACAACGGAATGTCTAGGGGCGCTTTTTTATAACAAGAATACAAAGCTGAAAATGAATCAACTACAGCTTAAATATTATGTTCATTTTTCATATGGTCTAGTCCTTCCCCTGCCCACCCCCCTAATATTCTTAAGAGAGTCTCTTCTCAGCCTTCAGAGAGTAGCGGGAAGTCGGGAGGCAGAAAAAGGTCCTCCTTTCCTTCCACTCTGCAGTTTTAATCTGAAATCTTAGGTGCAGTGCTGCACTCAGAACTCAGAAACTGCTCGAGCTAATGAAATTCCGTGTCACAAAATGAGCCTAGAACAATGGGAGTTTCGAACACTGGAAACACAAGCTCATGAGGGATTTCTTTATTCAAAAGGAAATATTTCAAGGGCTCAACTTCCTGGGGAGTATTTGAAAATTCTAAAACTCTTTTTTTTATTAAAACAAAAAACACCTGCCAGTTGGTTCAGAACGTTTGTTTCCATGACTCTGCCTTTGCTAGTAGAAAGAATCCTAAATACCAAAAATTCAGCAATGATCTAGATTCAACATTTCCATCTTCTACTCAGCAACAGAAGGGCTGGCAACTGGCATTGTTTTACATCCTTGCCTAATTATATAATATAATTGATACCTATAATTAATGGAGTCATTTCAGATTCCCACTGTTAAAAAAAAATCATGTAGGCCAGCATGAAGCAAATACTTAGTTCCTCAGCAGCACCTGCTAGAGCTATTATGTTTAAAGTTCACCACTGTTTTTTGAGCTCTGGAATAAATAGAATGTTTCTATTTTAAACATTCCCAGGAAGATAGCATTGAGCTATTTGTACATTTGCAACTCACTAAAAGCTACAGAAGTTTGGGCTGCTTTCTTGTGTATTTCAGTTAGCTTTATGTTTCATGTCGGATTTGAGCCCAGAAAAGTAATATAGCATGACTGCAGAAAAGATAAAATGCCATTCTGTGCAGGCACACCAATTGCAACATCAGGTTTTCACATCCATCGGCCCATAGCCCTCCCATGTTTACTCAAGGCAGGGTTTTCCAAGGAGTCCAAACTGGCAGATAACTTTATCCATCTGCTATGCCAGGCCCACCCAGCTTTTGACCCAGAAGGCTGTACGTAGCTCAGCAGCCCTGTATAGGGCTTGATATTCTTACTGTGTTATCAGCCCGGCACTTGGAGCAAGCATGAGCATAAGCATAGAGGAGTTGTAAAATCATAGAGAAGGCACACAGCAGATGGACTGAATTCAGGACTGGAGGTTAGACGTTGGGCAGGGCTGCTCTATATTTATTTCATGCAAATTGTTCTCTCTGCCTGATGCAGCAACTGTATACATTTGGGTTGGGCGATATATCATCCAAAACCAATTTGAAGTCCATATCGTGATATCGGTTTCATAATTTTTGACCTGGCAATATATTGTGAATCATGGTGTGTGTGTGTGTGTTGTGATAAAAACACAATGTGGGGAAAGCCGTGAAGCCGGCCAGTGCCTCTATATAGCATCCTTATGTCAGACACTGTGATATATTGGTATATCGCGATGTTTAGCCTGTGATATATCACAACCAGATATTGCTCAGTCCTAATGTACATATGACCAGGCATGCACAAATCCACCTTCCAGCTTGCCCTGGGCAACTATACAGGTATCAGCTGGCATAGACCCATGGCACTAATGCAGCAATTTCCAAACAACTTCTGTACTTCCTGAGTTCTGAGAGCTACTTCTCCCACTTGCAATGTATCCACAAACTGAGTATCTTCTGGAAGTTGTTGAGCTACAACTCTCATCGGCCTCAGTCAGCATGGCCAATGGTCAGAAATGATGGGATCTGTAGGCCATCAATCTCTGGAAGGAACCATGTTAGCTCCCCCTGGTCTAGATGATGCACCGCAAGTGAGTAACCACTGCACCAAAGCAAAATCTGCGAAAGATCGCAATAGTTCAGTTGTATTCAGAGAGCTGCTAAAATCAGGCTGCTAGTCAAACTCCTAACAATCTCTAACACAAAATTTTAAAAATCCTTCCAGTAGCACCTTAGAGACCAACTCAATTTGTTATTGGTATGAGCTTTCGTGTGGAAAGCTCTTACCAATAACAAACTTAGTTGGTCTCTAAGGTGCTACTGGAAGAATTTTTTTAATTTTGTTTTGACTATGGCAGACCAACACGGCTATCTACCTGTAACTAGAATCTCCAACACTATAGCGACAACTGAAATCCTGTCACAAACATCAAGGTGAATGCCAGTATGGGGAGGGGGATCTTGAATGTTATATACAGTAAATGATTTTGTGGATGTAAAGTTTACCCAAAGAATTAAGATAAACCAGCCAAAAGAAACAGGGAGATCACATAAAAGAAAGGAATACCATAAGAGCACATTCCTTTCCTCTAACTATAGAATTTCAGCCCATATTATGATGAGAGATGCTTCTCCACAAGGCTTCCTCTGGGAAATGCTACATTCCATCATCATTGAGCTCCGGTTTCTAATTATATTTCCATAACATATCTCTGTCTGAAATGCAAATCTGACTACATAAATTATTGGATGGGTATAAAATGATTGCAAAATTGCTGATCTTCTAACTTCAGTTTTTATTCCCTACTGTTTAGGGAGATGAAACGCTATACTCATGATCCACCAGCTGAGGTGGATTTGGCAGAAGCAAATACCAAGCTTCTTGGCCATTGCCAAGACAACTCATCAGCAGAACACTTCAGTCATGCTGCTGGGACTCACCACTGGTGGTTGGGCTGGCCTGTTAGGCGAAACAGCAAGTGGTTACATGGATGGCCAGGGCGGAGGGGCCGCAAGGGGAGCCAGGTTACAGGTTCATGGTGTCATCCTGTCAATAGGCTTTAGTGTGGCATTGAAGGGGGACTTCCTCCTCTCCTGCTGCAGGGAGACTTAAAATAGGAGTCTCCAGCACATTAATCTTCTTGGCCAAGTTCAAGGTTCTTGAATTAATCTACAAGGTCCTAAATAACTTGGGCCTGGGATACTGCCTTATTCCTTGTATGCCTGACCAGTCACTGAGGTCTTCGGTAGGGAGGGAGGGAGGGAGGGAGGAAGGAAGGAGTTAACTGATTCCCACTATGTGTGACCTCATTGCCAGCATAACTCCTGATTGGTGGGCACTGGTGAAGTTTCCAGGGATGGCAGATGGTTGTTTTGGTCTTTTCTAGTTTTCCCCTGGGCATGTATGGGAGATGCCAGCCCTTTCATCAATGTAGTAACAATGCAATTCCCTCCTGCCTTGGCAAAATGGTATTGCTCTGTTAAACTGCAGCAAGAATACAGCCCAAACAGCCTCTTTTCCTAATAATCTGTTGCAGCAATCAACTGTCGCAGCAGAGACTTCTGCAGAACAGTCTCCTGAGGAAATGAAAACCAAAAATATTCTGGGGTTCAATTTTTGTACTTGGGGTTCCAAGAGACCATGAGGTAATGACTGAATGCCAGATGATTACATCTGGGATTGATTTATAAAGTGAGTCTTGATTGTTGCAAACTCCATAGAGGTCCGGTTGTGATTAAAACTGGTTGGTGTAAGGCATCAAATATCTGCTCATTTTTTAAAACTCAATCCCTGAATCTCCAGGTAAGGCTGGGAAACACTCCTGTCTGAAATCCAACGAAAGCCACTGCTATACAGTACCAATGGTCTGACTTAGTATAAAGGCAGCTTCCTATGTAGCTGAGAAACCGGACTGACGTTTTATTTATTGCCACTGACCTCCCCCATCAAAGGTCATCACATGCATACACGTATTAAACAAAGCACAGTAATAACCAGATCAACTACGTTCAGAATTTGAGCCTGTTTGCAAATTCTGTCTGGTTTTAATAAACTCAGCGTATGAGAGCAGGTGAGATTTCATGATGGGTTTTGTTTTGTTTTTTTGGCTGATATTTTATTTAAGGGAAAGCGCTATAAACCATGCTCCGTGTCTCTTATAATGATGACTAAGACTCTGTCATCTCCATGGATAAAAAGAGGTGATATGTGAAGCAGGCAGATTCATCCCAGAGTGCGTGCAAAGGATTGGCACGTGCACCTCGAATTAAGACTAATGGGAGGGACACGTGCCAAATCCTTGTGTAACCTGTGGGATAAATAATGCCAAGAAAGCCATATAGAAAGGTGGGGGAGGACCGTGATTTTATCTGGGGGATACATAGACAGCCATGATGGTCCACAGAAGGGGGCAACCCAGAATCCTCAACAGTGTAACCCCTTTGGTAGGAGCAACCAATATGTCACAGAAGAGTGACCAAGTGAAATTCAACGTCACGCTATTGCAGACATTCTGTATGTCCAAGAAAATCAGCTTGCCAGATGGAAGAATTCTTCCTCCTCTCTCCCCACACACTGATATGGGGGTCCCCCTGCCAATTTTGGAGGTGTGGGGGGAAGGGGAGAATCCTGCCCCAAGTAATGTTTGCTGGTGCACTAAGTCAATGCGAGAGGGGTTGTTTTTTTTTTTTTTTTTGCATTCAAGAAATAAATAAATAAATTTAATCCTTTTGTTATGCCAGAGTTCCTTGGGGTGAGGGATGGACTATTAACCTACTTTGGGAATTGTACTTTGGGAATTGGGGGGGGGGTCTCCTAACAACTCTGAGGACTCTTAACAATCCACAGTTCCCAGGAAGACATGACTGTTTATAGTTGTATGATGTTGCTTTAACTGTGTAGTGCAGAAGGAGCCAGATTTACCGGTAGTCAGATGCCAAAGAGTGGGGCCCTCTTAATGTGAGAGACAGAGGGGAAGTGAGTGGGCTGCCATGAGGGGAAAACAGGGTGGGAACTGCTGCTAAGAATGCTAGTTGCTCAATCCGTTTGAATCGTGTGTGTGTGTGTGTGTGTGTGTGTGTGTGTGTGTTCACCTAGGTATCTGAACTGGGAATTTTAATGCTTGCTGTTGTGGTTTTGCTTGTTTATCTTAGGACAAAACTGTTAATATGTTATTTACTGGACCTGCTTATATGATTTGGTAATTTTTGTATCTTTTTTTTTTTGTATCTTGGTTTATTTTTATTACTTTAGCTTCCCACTCTGGGACAGGAAATGTTCAATGAAGACTGGGCTACAAATATCGTAAATAAGTAATAAATTAAAAATTGGATACAAATTCCTCCTCCTCACCTGCTATTCCATAATGTTCAAAGCCACTCTTGGTGAAGAGGCCTAACACACTCTGGTGAGTTGTACAACAGTGAGCATGGTATACAGCAGACCACCTCAGAGGTCTGGAGTATGGGCTTAGGCAAGCTAACAGGTCTTTGCCATGGACTCTCAGCAGCACGGTCTCCTTCCCAAAATGCACAGGAACATGCAGACATCAAAAAGCATTAAATGTACCGTATTTTTCACTCTATAAGACGCACCAGACCACAAGATGCACCTAGTTTTTGGAGGAAGAAAACAAGAAAAAAAATATTCTGAATCTCAGAAGCCAGAACAGCGATCCCTCTTGCTGTTCTGGCTTCTGGGATAGCTGCGCAGCCTGCATTCGCTCCATAAGACGCACACACATTTCCCCTTACTTCTTAGGAGGGGAAAAGTGAGTTATAGAGCAAAAAATATGGTAACATTCTTTTGTGACTCCATTGAAGTGAATGATTATGAAAATGAAGGCAAAAATTAAAAGCAGGCTTAACAAGTATATATAGCTTTCACCACATGTATGAGAAGTGTGCCCACACTTCAGAACCCTGTTAGTTAAGACCAGGGGGCTGCAGTTCTACAGAGGACCAAATGTTTTCCCTGAAAAGGGCCTCAGATTCAACCCCGGACATTTCAAGTGAGGGATGGGGTGGGGGGAACCTCTGTACGAAATACAGGAAAGCTACTGTCCATCAGTGCAGACAACACTGAGCTAAATGGTCCAATAGCCAGCATTCCTAAGCACTCAATATTTTGCCAAAACAGCAAGCCCTGGTATTTATAAAATAAACTGGGGGGGGGGAGTCTATCCCACTGAAGAACTCTAAGAAACTCTACAGTATCCGGCCTTACTTGTAAATCAGGCTATAAAATCATGGTGAGCCACAACCAAGTGGGTTGACTTCTACAATATGTCCCCACACAGGGATGCACAGTAGGCAAATGGGTACATACTTGCATAATTGCCAGGTGGTGTCTGCACCATAAGGGAGACCACAACGTGGTATTCTTCTCCCAAGACACGCCACCCCTGAGAAATACAGTCTATCCCATGGCCATTCCCTCCTGGACTAGATCTGCAGGAACCAGTGCTGTACAGTACTTGCAGACAAACTTGGTTTCACTATATGGTAAGAAATCTGATTGCCAGAAGTCATTTCTGTCCTGTGCAATGCTGATGCGTATTATACCTGGGAAGCAGCTGGTGGTCAACAAAAGAGGTTTAAAGACTGTCTCAAGGCAAATCTAAAAAAAAAATGTAGTATAAACACTGACAACTGGGAAACACTGGCCTGTGAGTGCTCCAGTTGGAGAACAGCCTTTATCAAAGGTGTCATGGGCTTTGAAGACACTCAAACTCAGGACGCAAGGGAGAAACGTGCTAAGAGGAAGGCACGCTTGGCAAATCCACACTGTGATCAACTCCCACCTGGAAACCAATGTCCCCGCTGTGGAAGGATGTGTGGATCCAGAAATTGGCCTCCACAGTCACTTACGGACTCATTGTTAAAACCGTGTTTATGGAAGACAATCTTACTTGGCTACGAGTGATCGCCGAAGAAGAAGAAGAAGAAGAAGAAGAAGAATTATTATTTTTGGGTTATTCCGTACTGAAGTCTTTTGAGAACCACCCACCAGCCCATCCCACTTTGAACACAGGTGTAGAAACTCTTCTGACTCCTAGGAGCCACCATTGCATTGGGGCAGAGGGGGATAGCTCTATCCACAGTTGAACTAACTGGTCAAATGCTAAGGCAACAGCTTCAAATAATTAGATGCTGGGCAGCCATGTGCCTGGTTTGTGCCAGCTCTCTCTATCCCTGCTGGATGACCACTGCTTGTTTCGTACGATCATAGCAGCAATAAAGCCACAGTAACAAAGCCCCATAACTAGCTGGAATTATGTAGAAATTGATAACACATATGGTGCTGGCAGTGGTGAACAGTGCTCAGCAGAACCCCACAGGCATATTCAAATGTAAAAGCACAGCCTACAAGTCCAATCCATTTAACACTGCAAATGTGCAGCCTCCCATTTTAATGGGATTTTAGGACCATGGAAGTGAATAAAGGTTGCATAACATTTGGTTGGTTGCACTCTCTTACCTCTAGTCTATGAAATGGTTCACACATCGTATCAAAGTTTAACATTTTATGTTTAGCTATGGTTCAACATGAACAAGCAGCAAGATGGCACACAGTGTTTAAATATCCCTATTTCTCTTCTCCTGCAATCTTGGTCACACCATGAACGACAAATGACGAGCCTTTGTTATCTGAACTTGAGCTCATGGTTTACGGCTCTCCAAGCAAGCTGCAGGTGGTAGTTTGTTGTTGGCTTCCTGCTCATCATTTATTTGGGGAAAACAAACCCTGAGCTCAGTTTCAAGTGGCGTGACAGGCCAAAAGTTGTGGTTTGTTCTCCCGGTGCAGCACAGCCAAGGAGCTGGAGAGGAATGAGGTAGGGACACTGCTCATTTTATTGAGACACAGTTAAACATAATTAAACATTAGCTATGGTTTAACGTTATGTGTGAACACAGCCAAAAGAAACGACTAGTTTTGCTTTCAAATCACTTGCAAGTAGGACAACACAATGGCTGTTTTTCCACACACACACAAAAGAGCACCTACTTTGTTAGTACAAACCAAACATGTTTAATCCTACTTAATCATGCTTAATCATGCTTTGATCAGCTCATTAATTTTGTTAGCTAACAGATATCAAGAAGTATAACTCAAGTCAGCAGCTTGCATTCAACTCATACAACTTTCATTGAAATTCAAGCTGCGGCTGCTATGGCGACAATTAATTTTGGTTGGCACTTCCGTTGCCCTTCATAACAATCTGTAAAATATGGATTTTGTTAAAATGTTATGCATTGCGTTTTTGCATTTCTATTATAGCCGGTGGCCAATATGGAAATGAAACCAAACTGAATTATACATGAATAATAATCATGAGTGCCATCGTTAGGTTTTTGAAATATACTGAAATGATCTCATCTAGTCCTGCCAACAAGAATTTAAGGAGGATCAAGCACACTGGAACATGCCTTACCAAGTGACAGACAGTCTATTATTGTCCAATGATGTCTCACAAACAGACCCAGTCTAGATCAGTGTTTCCCAACCCTGGGCCTCCAGCTGTTTTTGGACTACAACTCCCATCATCCCTAGCTAGCAAGACCAGTGGTCAGGGAAGATGGGAATTGTAGTTCAAAAACAGCTGGAGGCCCAAGGTTGGGAAACGCTGGTCTAGATATACAAGGGGCAAAACCCTATCAAACTCTATTGAACCCAGAGCTGATGGGAGTTGTAATCCAAAACATCTGGAGGACACCAGGTTGGTGAAAGCTGGCTTGGAAGCTGCAATGTTGACGCTGCAATATAGTTAATCGTTTTGCCCATCTGGATTGCCCAGCCTCATGCACAGGCTCCATGCCACCACCAATAGTCCAGGTTTGGCTTAACTACGCAAGCGGGCGAATTCACACAAGACGTGGATGGCATGCATGGTGCCCCCCAGACAGGGTCCCCACTATTCAGAAGTTTTTGAATTAAATTTGAAACTGGGCATACTAGAACAAAAATAGATGTTTCAAGCAAGCATGCCATGCTGCATGATAAAGGAGGAGGTATGGTTAAGATGGTCCCCCAGCTTCTTCACTAGGACATGACTGGTTGACATGCAACAGGTTTGACGTCCCCATCACAGCATCCCCCATTCCAGGGAGACAGCACTCCATCGCTTTCTGATGTTGTAACCCTGGAAAAAAAATCACAAACTCATCCCATGTTCCCTGCATAACATCCATTGGAACTTGGGGTTATTATACAACAGGAGCTGGCAGAGTGGAAGAACTCTGGTGTCTGAATACTTTTTGGATTTAGAACAGGGTTTCCAAAACTTGGGTCTCCAGCTGTTGTTTTTTTTTGGACTACAACTCTCATCACCCCTAGCTAGCAGGACCAGTGGTCAGGGATGATGGGAACTGTAGTCCAAAAACAGCTGGAGACCCAGGTTTGTGAAACCCTGATTGAGAACATAAGCGCCCACAGTTACTTCTGTTTCCAACCAGCAAATCTAACACTTGGTGAGCAACTACAACAACATTTGTCCTCCAACAAAGGGACCAATCTGGGATTAGGTGTGGGTTGTGTTAAACAGCCACTTCAGTTTCAAGAATGGGGAACCTGTGGCACTCCAGAGGTTGTTACATGACAGCTCCTGTCTTAGCAATGCCCATACTGGTCAGGGCTGGTGGGTGTTGAACTCCCAGGCAGGTTCCCCATCCTTGTTTCAAGGGAACCCTTTTTGTGGACTTCGGATAGAAATTCTATAAATCTACAACATACATGTGCACTAGCCACAAAAAGGATTTCAATAATAAACCAAATAACTCATCTGCTCAACTGAACTTCAGATGCAGAGTGTGGTTGTATTCAAAAGTGTGAGTTTACAAGGTCTGGCCACAAGCCCAGAAGTCTGAGGTTTAATAAATGTTGAGCTAGTTGCTACAACTCCTACATTCATTCCAGTTCCGCAACTCACTGCTTTGGAGCAGGGCTACTTCAGAGTAAATACAGGGCTGAGGATGCAACCCAACAGGACTATTCTCAAGCAAATAAAGGACTGTGGATTTCAAGTACTGTGCAGCAATTCAGGAAGTCAAAGGGCTAGACTACTGTATAAAGTTTCTACACTTGAAAGCAATTATTCAAAGCAATATTTCCCTACAACTGAACAACTGGTCTACTGTCTGTAGGCAAAAGGGGCTCACAGTCCTGCCTTCAAGTCTAGGAACTGATTAATACACACAGTGGGGCGTTTAAAAGGCTTTGTTTGTCCCTGGAGGGACTCCATGTAGAATTTTAATAGATCAGTAAAATTACATTCCCTGTGGTACTTTGAAACAGCTGCAATCATTGAGATTGCTTAGCTACGTTTTACCTAAGCAGGGAAGCTGGGCAGCAACCCCCAATGTTCACAAATGGGCCAAACACACACAAAAATGCAGTTTTAAAAAAGAACATCATTCACAAGTTAATATAAAACAACAACTTGATTAAGTTTCAGCATAAGCATGTTGAGAAAGACGGCACATTTATTTCTCCAACTCCCAGATAATCAAATCTACAGTTGCTTTCTCACTTAAATCTTCACACCAAAGCAAGATAACTTGCAATAATTTTTCAAAGCTGCTTTCATTCATATCCCTGAAAAGTTTAACCACATTACTTTCACGCCTTTGTTTAACTAGTGCATGCGTGCACACTTAAATTGCCAGCTATGTTTCAAATGCAGTGTCCACAAGACTTTTCAAAGAAATGTGGTTTCTTTTATTGCTAGTAATAATAAAGCCCTACACTTTTGGTTAGAAAAAGACAAGCAGTGCATTGTATCTTTGTTCTAATTCATGAGCCTTCCTCCGTTCTGAAGGTGGAAAACATCGGCAAACACCCATATCCAATCATATCCATATCCTCCATTATCAAGGTTTCTGCAAATAATATTTCTGCACATAATACAACCATTTTCCCCACTCTTCCTTTAACAAAGGGGACTGGAGGAAGCAGCCTTCTACTTATTCAAAGAAGAAGAAAATAATGTTCCACTGAGGTATCCTTTTTTTAGCTCTTGCAACTTACTTTTCCGCCGCAGAAGAACTTGAAAGGCGAAGCTACAAGTGGGATTGGCAGAGTGGGAAAAGAGCCACACAGTTCACTACTTTTCATCTCGTATCTCAGCAGCACACATTTCAGATTACGCTGTCAGGCTGCTCCCGAGACCCCTTCCCTGCTGCTTACAGCCTGTTTACCACCCTTTCCCCTTGCAAATTTAAGATGCTTTTGCAAACTGAAACAAAATCTCGCCTACCGGGGAAGGGGAGAGAATGCAGCTCTCAGCGTTTGTTGTGCTAACCTCCTTCTTTTCCCCATCAGCCGGTGGTGCCTCCTTACAGTTGCGCGCCCTGAGAAGTTCCCTCCCAGGGCATTCAACGGGACTTCCTCCCGAGGAACCCCCTGCTCAGGTTGCAGTCTAGCCCGTAACCTGGGAGAGGAAGCCCCCCACACACCGAGGATCGGGGCCCCCTTCGGGCAAGCGCCGCCAAGGCGCTGCGTAAAAAGAGAGCCCTGGGCCAAAGCGGGCTCTTTAATCGGATCAGGAAGGCAATTTCATGAGCGCGCACTGAAAGCCTCGACCTAAAGCTCCGAGGCTCCCCCGAAGCCTTGGGGAAGCTGGGCGGAAGCGTGGCTCCAGACACAACTCGTGTTTCCCCCACCCAGACATACACACGCGCTTTATCCCGGGAGGCTGGAGAAGTGTCCCGCCTGGGATCCCTCCGCTTCATTTCCCTCTGCCGCCGCCGCCGCCGCCGGTTCAAGTGCGTGGAGAGAGAGAAGTCAAAGCGCCTCTTCCGCGGCTCCTCTAGCGGGAAACTCGCCAAGCGGCCGAAACAAGCGCAATAGTGGCGCGCAGGAAAGCGAGGCGTGGAATTGCCCTGGCGCGCGGGGAGAGAACAATGCTAATAATAATACTAATACTAATAATATTAATGCTTTCTTTACCTCACCGTGCAGAAAGGCAGCTCTTCAGTGCTCCATGCTCCGGCAGCCCGAGGCAGGCAGGCAGGCAGGCAGGCGGCGGCGAGCGCGCGCAAGAGCGAGCGAGATAAGCCCGGCAGCCTCCACCGCCAGATTCTCACTCTCCCCCGGCTCGCCAAGCTCCCACCACATCGCCTGCCTCCGGCTGACGTCAAAGTCGCTGTCACATGGCCCGATGCAAAACCAAAAGAGCATTGGTTGTCGTGGCAACCGCAGCACGGCGCGCGGAAGCCATTTCAATAGGTCGTTTGTCACACACACACACACATACACACGCGGGTGTGTGTGCACGTTGGAACCCGTCCGGGGATCTGGTCGGGCTTCTCCACGGCAAGGGACCAGAAATGTTGTCCAGGAGGAAGTCTTCCAACAAGCAAGCAAACCAAAGCCCACAGTCGGGAACGTACAAGCCAGATTTTACTTTTTTTTTATTGCATCTGTTTAATTGGGTGTGTGAGGTTCTTTTTAATCCCATTTCGTTTCGTTATGCTGCTGCATCTTGCTTTGCAGTTTTCGGGAGATGGGGAAAGCGGCTTATAAATGTTAATCTAAAAAGAAATAAATGAAAAGCATCAGATAGAAAAGCAAGGTATAAAATCTCAGAAATACGTCCATTGATAGAATGTCCCACAGCCTGATCAGATGAAACTAGGAAGAACTAAAGGTGGTTAGTGATGTGTGTTACCTTTGGTTTCAAGGAAGGTATGCACAGCCTAAAATTAAATAATCAGCCTCAGATGGGTTTAAAACAACGACAGAAGGCCTTTATTCAGTTGACAGAATTTAAACGGACATGTGCCGCACATACATTATTAGATGTGCTTTTGTGTGGGTATCTGTACCAGGAGTACAGAACATGAAATGATGGGCAGCCCTCAGAAAAATGCTATTCCAGGCACCTGAGATTTGAGATAAATGTCAACAAACTAGCTTGCATCTTACTTTCTCAAAGTATTATGCTGTATAATTTTTTGCTGCGGCCACATTAAAGCGTCGCCTCGGCCTCGCTGCCCCATAACCTCTGACACAAAGCTATGAACGGCGTGCAGCCCGAAGCCTCTGACACACAGCCCTGGGCGCCATGCCACTATACAGCTGCTGGTACGCTACAAAGAGGTGCCGGAACTCAGTTCCAGGGGGTTTCAGATGAAAAAAGGCCCTGATTGCGATCAAGCAATCTGGATGTATGTGTAACGACTGGAGTCAGACTCAGGTCAGCAATAAAGGAAGCAGATCTGCATTGACAATGAAGTTAACTATTCAAGGAAATGAACATACAACTCAGCCTAGTGGTCTCAGCAACAATTCCCAGTAGGTCTTGCCCCTATGGAGCAGTTGCCAGGACTGAAAACCCACTCTTCCACCCTCTCTACGGTTCCTCCTCTCCTGGATGTTTTCCAAGCAGTCTCAAGCTGTTTCTGTGCGCCTCTGGTCTGTTCTCCTCATTATTCTGTGCTTTCATGGAGACCAGGGGAGAGGGGAGCTTGTTGCAGCGGGAGAAGGAGACTCCCTAGATTCTTCAGCAGCCTCTTGACCCCCTTCCTCTGCTTCAGCCTCAGAGTCTGAACTGCTCCCTGCCGCAGGCTCTTCCTGCTCACTAAACCCTGTTGCCCCTTCAGCATCCAGCCCCTCCTCCCAATCTTCTCCCTCTGACCTCTCCTAAGTGTCCCACCACCAATCCGCTGGCTCTGACTCTTCCTCCTCGGGGATATGAAGGTTATGTTTCAGAACATAGTTGGTGCCATTTGATAACCTGATTGGATTCATTGGATCCACCCTTTTCCAATGAATTTTCTGGTCCAACAGTCTTTTCGCCTAGAACCAGATACTGTCCTTAGTCATGTTTAAGGTAAAGGTAAAGGTACCCCTGCCCGTACGGGCCAGTCTTGCCAGACTCTGGGGTTGTGCGCCCATCTCACTCAAGAGGCCAGGGGCCAGCGCTGTCCGAAGACACTTCCGGGTCACGTGGCCAGCGTGACATCGCTGCTCTGGCGAGCCAGAGCTGCACACGGAAACGCCATTTACCTTCCCGCTAGAAAGCAGTCCCTATTTATCTACTTGCACCCGAGGGTGCTTTCGACTGCTAGGTTGGCAGGCGCTGGGACTGAGCGACGGGAGCGCACCCCGCCGCGGGGATTCGAACCGCCGACCTTTCGATCGGCAAGCCCTAGGCCAGGGGTCTGCAACCTTTAAGACAAAAAGAGCCACTTGGACCCGTTTCCGAAGGAAAAAAAAAATCTGGGAGCCGCAAAACCATTGCGACATTTACAACAAATATATCTCCGGAGCCGCGATCTGACAGCGGGCGGGAAGGTGACGTCGGGACGGTGAGTGACTAACGCACGCACCGCCCCCATGTGACGTCACAGCCAGTACAGCGCCCGCCACAGTGGGGAGTGTCGGGGCGCACAATGCGCCTCCTCCCCTCGCTAGTATCCGCCCCGGAGCCGCAGCAAAGGTGTAAAAGAGCCACATGCGGCTCCGGAGCCGCGGGTTGCAGACCCCTGCCCTAGGCGCTGAGGCTTTAACCCACAACGCCCCCCGCGTCCCTCTAGTCATGTTTAGGGGTGTTAAATTCCAATTTAGTGGAAATTCAAGAACAGAATCTGACAAAGACACAGGTATCCCTACTAGAAGGGTTCCTTCTATTTCATGGGCAGGCAAGCTAAGGCCCAGGGCCCGGATCCGGCCCAATCACCTTTTAAATCTGGACCACGGACGGTCCAGGAATCAGCATGTTTTTACATGAGTAGACTGTGTGCTTTTATTTAAAATGCATCTCTGGGTTATTTGTGGGGCATAGGAAATCGTTCATTTCCCCCCCAAAAAATATAGTTTCCCCCCCCAAGGTCTGAGGGACAGTGGACTGGCCCCCTGCTGAAAATGTTTGCTGAGCCCTGTTCTATTTCATGGGTCGGACGATGTGCACAAATCCAGCATGCGCCCTCTGCATTTTGGGAAATTTTACTTACAAATCTTCACTAGACATTCTCCTCCCATAATGTAAGTGGTCCATTACATATCTGTTTTATTTTCTTCATCTTGGGATGCCATATTAAAGAATTTGTAGGTAGGGGGGTACATCTACTTACCTCCCGGATCATTGTCATTTGTTTGTTTATTTCACACACACAAATTTACATCGCTTGATTGGAAAGAGGATAAGATGCCGACAAAAGCGGACTGGCAGATGAAAATACTAGATTATGCAGAGATGGCGAGACTGACTGGGAAAATCAGAAATTGGGAGGATCAAAACTTCAGTAGAGAATGGGACAAATACAGATTGTACTTAAAAGAACACTGTAATAATTTGAGCTCTTTGGCAGGCTTTCAATAACTCTTGCAATGTTACATAGACTTTGGATATTTTGGAGGACTATAATGCAGATGAACTATAATATGCAGTTGGTTTAGATATATAAAGGACCCACGGAAGGGAGGAGGGAAGTCTGAAGAGTCTTGCTTGATTTTAAAACTTAAATGTGTTGTGAGATTTATTTTGTAAAACCAATAAAAATCATTTCCAAAATTTTTTACCTCCCCCTTGCCTCTCACTCGGGGGGGGGTGTGCTAGGTGTGGCAACCTGGCTTTCCATTTTGTGCATAACCAAGTTATAGCAGGTTGAGCCATTCTTGACACAATAAGACGTTTCCAGTGCCTCCACCCTCTTTACTCTTAACTATTATTTCTCGAGTAGGACATTCTTTTAGCTAATGTGGCCTCCTGCTGCCACCGCGCTGCCGGAGCACGATTTCTGTTCTTATCCTGAAGCAAAGTTCTTAACCCGAGGTAATATTTCTGGGTTAGCGGAGTCTGTAACCTGAAGTGTATGTAACCTGAAGCATATGTAACCCGAGGTACCATTGTATTTCCCACTTTCCTCAAAAAAGGGAAGAATTCTCATTTTCCCGTGCTGCGTCATACTAACAAGCGCCATCTTGTTTCTTCTTTTATCTTTATCAAGTCTAAGTAAAGCTGTGCAGCTGAGTACTTAATCATAAATAGAAGTCCATATGTACTCCGTTTTTTAAAAAAGGTTTCTTAATGAGGCTTGGTATAGAAAACCAATTGTAGTTGTTAAGAAGAAACAAAAGACACACCAAACACCTCTGTAATCCACACGCCATGATGAGAATCTCTTGGAGGTCTGAGCTTAAACTTAAACACCAGGGACTGTACAGTTCTGCAGGTTTTTCCTTAGTCTTCTTCGGTCCAGACTATGTCTGTTTATTGTCCAAATCCAATCATTTTATCAAAGAGATATTTCCAGCTATGAGAATGACATCGGAGAGTGCCAGCCATGTCGTGCTCTGGGACCCAGGGTCCTGCCGCTTGCACCTTGATGCCAGCTGACAATCTTGGACGATCTGCAGGTCTACGAGACAGTCCTCCCCCACCCTGGGGAGTCTGCCAGGGCTAATTACCCCTATATCAACCCTGAATTACCGGCACGACTGAGGTCCGATCATGTGGGAGTCAGCCATTTCTCACCACCAGAAACAGGAAGCCCCGAACCTCTGCTTCTGGTTTGCCCTTTTCTGGGTCAGGCAAGCGTGCAGTATTCCATCAGTGTCCAGCACTGTCTTCTTCTGGCTCCCGCCTTTTCTGGTCAGGGGAGCTGGTGGTGCTCCTCTTCAACCTGACAGGCAGAGATAAATTCCTAATCAATACCCAAATTGTATTACACACCCTTCCTCAAGGCCAGGCCGCAGAGGCAGATTTAGGGAAGCACGAGCAGTTCACACTGGGTGCTTGGTAGGCATGGGAGATATCAGCTTTTCAACACTGCAGTGTATTTGCCAACCAAACATCGTGGTTTGGCGATACACCACAATGTTGAAAAAACAAGGTGCATTGGCCTCTGCCCGTGAGACAGCAGGTGAAACTGCCCCAGCTCTCACCTCGAGAGCAGAGTCGGTTTCACCCAGGCTTGCAAGCTGGGACAATGCAGTTTGTGCTGTTCAGCTGCAGGGAGGGAATGTCCCCCTCCCCAGCTGAGACAGCCCTGGTGCTCTTGCTACATCAGGGCTCCTTTAACTGCTCACTGCAGGGAGCGGCAACCACGCTCCCCTCAGCTGAGCAGTTTCACAGAGCTCCCACCCCATTGCAGGTTTGTAGAAGCCAGCATTGGACTGGGGGCTCCTTTAACTGCTTGACTGAGGCAGAGGCAGCTACACACTCCTCCGTTGAGCAGTTTAAAGATGGAGAGGGAAGAAGAAGCTGTATTGGAGCCTTGCCGATACAACTTGTTTCTCCCTCTCCATTGTATGAGGGCAGAATGGGATGGTGGTTTCACCAGAGATATATCGCTGGTGAAACCGCTGCCGCTCCTGAGTTCCTCTGCTTGCAGTGCCCGCTGGAGAGGAAGAAATTATTGACTTCCTACGGTGGATGCTGCTAGCAGAGAGACTCAGGAGTGGCAGCGGCGGTTTCACCAGCGATATACAGCTGAGTGAAACCGACATCACAGTCTGCTTCTCATAAAGGTAAAGGTAAAGGTACCCCTGCCCGTACGGGCCAGTCTTGCCAGACTCTGGGGTTGTGCGCCCATCTCACTCAAGAGGCCAGGGGCCAGCGCTGTCGGAAGACACTTCCGGGTCACGTGGCCAGCGTGACATCGCTGCTCTGGCGAGCCAGAGCTGCACACGGGAACGCCGTTTACCTTCCCGCTAGAAAGCGGTCCCTATTTATCTACTTGCACCCGGAGGTGCTTTCGAACTGCTAGGTTGGCAGGCGCTGGGACTGAGCAGCGGGAGCTCACCCCATCACGGGGATTCGAACCGCCGACCTTTCGATCGGCAAGCCCTAGGCGCTGAGGCTTTAACCCACAGCGCCACCTGCTTCTCATACATCAATACATATCATCATACATCATACATATGCTTCTCACATATTGATGTATCGCCCAGGCCTAGTGCTGAGCCTCAGGGGCATCACAACTATGATGTAGAATGGAAGTTGAGAGGCAGGAGGGCACCAAATTTTGGTGTCACACAGGTTGCCACTGAAATTTGAGCCCTCAAGGCTTGCTGAAGGCACAGAGCTGGGCAGATCACGCCTGATACCTCAAACTGTCTTACTCCCCCTTACAAGGTGTTTTGACTTTTATCTGTTTCCTGCTGGTCTGGCAGGCAGGACATGTGGTCTTTAGTCTTTGTTCATGTCTGAAGCAGGCATTCCCTGCAACATCGCCTTGAAACGGAAGTTGTGCTTACAGCCACTTGTTACAGGGTCAACACAACCTGGGTGGCAGCGAGATAACTCACAGTCCCAGTGATTAAATTTGACCTTCACCGATGAATCAGTTAAAATTGCCATTGATTAAACAACCAATTCCAATCATTTTTGCAGCCCTCGTTTGAATCATCTGAAGCATATGTAACCTGAAGGTACCACTGTAGTAATAATAATAATAATAATAATAATAATAATAATAATAATAATAATAATAACGGCAACCACAAGGTGGTATTCTGGAAAATCACTTGCCTAAACCTGTACTTGCCTATTGTGTATATATGTGTACTAGTATACTTATACATGTACAGTGGTACCTCGGGTTACATACACTTCAGGTTACATACGCTTCAGGTTACAGCCTCCGCTAACCCAGAAATGTAACCTCAGGTTAAGAACTTTGCTTCAGGATGGGAATAGAAATCGTGCTCTGGCGGCATGGCGGCAGCGGGAGGCCCCATTAGTTAAAGTAGTGCTTCAGGTTAAGAACAGTTTCAGGTTAAGAATGGAACTCCGGAACAAATTCAGTACTTAACCCAAGGTACCACTGTATATGGATCATATTTAAACAGCAAGTATTACTTAACATTTATGAATTTTCCCAATGCTCACATTCTGTTTTGCATCACACAGCATGCTTACATAAACTGGCCCACTAATCGCCTGTTTTTATTTTAAGAAAGCAAGTTAGCAGCCTTTTTTAGCTGCTATGCTTAATTGACCACATCCAGACCCAAGCATGTTATGCTATGTTTCCTTTCTCGCTTCTGGCACAGGACTTTCCATTACTCTAAAGCACTTAAAGACAGATTAGCTCTTGGCAATGAGAAACATTTTAAAATCCTCTGCAGAAATGTTGCAACCAACTCATGGGTGGTCAGCACCAGCCCTTAAGCTTTATGGCTGGTCAAAGAGTCACAAACGGCAGGCTGCTGCCCACAAGCCACTCAGGAGCACTTTATTCCCATTGTCTCTAATGTGGCAATACTGTATGTTTGTATTTGCTTCTGAGATTTGTGGCTCACAGTAAGGTTGTTGCAAAGAGAAAGAAGTTATTAATAGCAATGTGTATTTGTGTGTGCGTGCACGTAGAATAATAGACAGGTACACAATCATTTTTTTTGCTTTTACTTAAACTATTTATATACCACTATTCATAAAAAATCAGAGTGGTTTGCAACAATAGCACATCAAACCATACAATAAAAACCATATAGAAAGTTGAAATCAGAAATCACTTATGTATTGTGGAGTTATTCTTAACTGCCTGGAATAGACAAGTTTTCAGCACGCATTTAAAACTTGAAGACACCTGCTGAATCTCTGTTGGCAGAGTGTTCCACAATGCTGGGTCAATGACACTAAGGCTTGGTTTCTTCTTGTTGTCAAATGAGCCTCGCCAACACAGGGAATGACCAACTTTGAGAGCCAGTGTGGTGTAGTGGTTAAGAGCGGTAGTCTCGTAATCTGGGGAATCGGGTTCGCGTCTCCGCTCCTCCACATGCAGCTGCTGGGTGACCTTGGGCTAGTCACACTTCTCTGAAGTCTCTCAGCCCCACTCACCTCACAGAGTGTTTGTTGTGGGGGAGGAAGGGAAAGGAGAATGTCAGCCGCTTTGAGACTCCTAAGGGTAGTGATAAAGCGGGATATCAAATCCAAACTTGAATCCCCGCTCCAAAATACTGACAGTATGGAGCCACCTTCAGATTGCTTTTCTCTACCTAGTATAATGGGTTTGCAGGGTACAAGGATCCCCTAAGATTCCTGGTTGCCAGGTTCTTCCCATAATTTCTGAAACTAGTCAATGTAGGGTTTGACCAATGGATTTCACAAGGCCTAAAAAATAAGTCAAACCAGCTTCCTCAGGAGATCGGTTGAGGGAGGTACCATCAAAGAACAAAAGAGGTGATGGCAGAGTCATTACCCTGACAAAAAGTGAACTGTTGAGACAAGATGGAGTCCCTCCCCCAGTTATGTGTTAGTTAGCAAAATACAACAACAGAGGCAGGAGAGGGAGGTTGCCAGGGTCACAGGGGGTGTGATGTCACTACAGAAAGTCTTTCCCCCCCCCAGGAGACTTGGGTTGCATTTTAGCAAGGGGATCTGAGAAAAAGAAGGGTGGAGCCAGATGCTATGCAGGCCAATGGACGTACAAATCAATTGGAAGAGACACAGAGATAGTGTTTTGGGTGCCTTTGAATCGAATGTTGCTCCGCTGCGGGGAGCAAGCCCCTCTGGAGTTGGGATGCTCAGAACCCTCTCCTCATCGAAACTCAGGTGTAAATATGTGCAAAATTTTTTTTTTCATAAAGACACTACAGTCTCCGCTGTGCCTCATTTTCCATTGGAAACACAAACCATGGTTAAGTGCCAAAATCTCTGTAATCATGCACCTCTCGGCAGAGACTGGAGGGGCCAGGAACTCTAAATTCAAATTGCCAGAATTGCTGTTCACACCCAGGCAGGTAAGCTATGATTCTGAAGGCCCCACTGGCCCTCAAAGGGCATGGATCAGGAGTTAGCTTCCCACCTAAAGCATATTCAGCAAGGTTTTTCCCTTTACCCAGGATATTTTTCACACTTTGCTTTCTGTATGTTCCATTGTGAGAAACATTTGGCCATGTTGAGCCATTTCCATCACAGCGAGGCCAGCACCTAGCCAATTATCTGGAATCGCTTCAAACGAGTGTGTACAGATGTGTGAGCAAGCTATCAATGGAATCCCTATTATGAGAAAATGGAGTAACTGCTGTCTCTCTTGATTACATCTATCCTGACCTTTCACTCTGTCTCCTAAGGCATTCTTTAGCTAACGGAGACAAATATCATCTGTATTGAATTTGGACACCCCAACCAACTGAGGCTGTTTTCTCCTTTCCTGTGCTGATCACAACATTGCTGTGTTTTTCTTCGCTTTGACTTATGCTCTTCTTCACTAAAAGCAGCAATATTTTCCCCCTCTCCGTTGGCTGGATAAGTACATTCCAGCTGTCAGAGTAAATCATAGATGTTTCTCAGTTTTCTTCCTTCTCATTACACAATCACCACCGTTCAAATTAGCCTGAAAAGCACAGTTGTGCATCTCAGCACTTGAGGAACGGTGCTTCCTAGTTGTGCACGGGGTTCTGTTAATCAGCTCCCTCGTTTGCTCCCCCCGTGCCTGGAAAGATAACAGATAAAATGTCACATCATGTAGAATCCACAGAGGAAATAATAATGGAAGAAGAAGAAGCATGAGGCATCTGGTTTGGAGTGTCAATTGAATAGCCATCCCCCTTACTGTCTAGCAAAAGGATATTTTTACGCATAATGTTCAAAAGCTAACAGGTACATTGCAGAAACAGTGCTAAGTAAAAGTTTGAAAAGGCTCTAAAAACCATGATCCACAGCCACCCATTCACTAGCCTGAGATAACTAATTCTCTTTTCCAGAGTGGTGGCTGAACAAAAACAAGACTGTGGGGGCTCCTTCAATAAAAACACATTTTTAGAAGGTAAAATTCACTTTGAGCCAAAAGCCTCTATGGACTTGAGTCTCTTTTGACAGATGCATGAAGTGGGTAGGTATCCTGTAGGTAGGTACCCCCCTGAAAGCTATCTAAGTGGACAGGTATTTCTTGAAGGTTTTTTAAAAGCCAAGCAAGAGAATAAATAACTGTTGGTGCTTCATTGTACCAGGCACAACACAAGCAATGTGGAATCGAATCAAATGGATATTAGCTTTAAGGCTGGGGTAGCCAACATGGTCTGCTCCAGATGTTTTAGATGACAACTATTAGCATCCCCGGCCATTGGCCATGCGGAATGGGGCTGTAGTCCATAACATCTGTAGGGAATCAGGTTGGCTACCCATGGTTTAAGGTATTAATTTTGACTCATAAGGCCCTAAACACCTTGGGAGCAGGTTATCTGAATGGTTGTCTTCTCCCATACAGGCTGCCCAGCTCACTGTGATCTGTGGTAGAGGCCATTCTGTGATGTCCAGTGGGGAGCCTGATGCTCTTGAGTAAGCTCCCCATGTGATTTAGAGCCCTGAACTTGCAGAGTTCTCCATGAGTTGTTTATTTATTACATCTACATCCCACCTATCCTCCAAGAAGTTCCAGATTGCATACATGGTTCTCTACCCTGATCTCCATTTTATCACTGTGACAACCGTGTGAGGTAGGTTAGGACAGTCCAAGGACACCCAGTGAGCTTCAAGGCTGAGTGAGGATTTGAACATTGTTCTCCTGCATCCTATTCCAGCATTCTAACCACTATGTGTTGGCTGGAGAATGTGCAAAATTCAGCCAAAATATGCACATTTCCCATGCCTGCTGGAGATTATGTATATTGACTAGGAAATGCGCACAAGTCCCTCTCCATGAAAGGGTTATGTGCACATTCTCCATGAGGCCTCATGGCTGTGCACAATGGCCAGTTGCTGGGCACATTAGCTGCTCCACTTACAATCCCCTTGACGTCTATCAGCAAGAACTTCTCTTTGCAATTGCATTTCCTTCATTATCTTGTTACGTTTACAGTCTCCCTCCATTCTCTAAAACTGCAAGGATGAAATCCATTTCCCCTCCCCACCTTGATTTAGGATATGAATATCTGCACCAGCTTTTTTGCTTGTTCTTTCATTTTGTAGCAGAAAATTACCTGAATGTTTATTGCAACCTGCATCCCATGATGAACATTTCGAGGTTTTGTTTTGTTTTGAAACGGGGATGGATGCAGAGCAGAGGATGAGTTAGCAGAGCAGTAATCATTCCATGTAAACAGCACATAAACTGCAGAGTGCCATCTTAAAGAGACATTTGTTTGATTCCATTTCATTTTTAAATATTTTAATTTATGAGAGATTGGCCTTTTTAAAGATAGAAAGTAAAATATCTGCACAATAGTGCTTCTAAATTTTATTTTCTGACCTTTCTTAGCCTTCCTAGCACTGTGCATAGCATACTCTTTCCAAATCTCACAGAGCCTCAGATTCCCTTTTCCCATATTTGGCACTTCAGTAAAGCTGGCATGCACAGATGCCTGTGAGTCTATTTATTAAAGAAAAAAACTACCTGACATGTGCACAAAATCAGCCTAAAGTCTAGATAGGGTATCCAAAGAAGGATATCCAAAACAAACAAGAGAACTGGTTTGGCATACTGGATTAAGGGCAGGTGCTGTGAAGGAGTTGATAAAATATTGACGGAAGGGAAATGCAACCAGGACTGGCCAGAATCCGAACAGCTCAATGCATTTTCCATGGAAAATGTGGTGTTGGGCCGGGGGAATGGAATTGCAGCTGGCATTTCTCTTGCAGGTGTGGCACACAACTACTTGAGGAAGTAGAGGTGACAGAAGTCAAGATAAACATAGGAGAGGAGAAAAAGAGTTGAGGGAGAAAGGGGAAAGATTATAAAGGTAGGTTGGAGACAATGTAAGAGCTATGAACAAGAGAGCTGAGGGCCAAATGTCGGCCTTTTTAAGTCTCTCTATTTAGCCCTCAAGATCCCACCCCCAGGCCAGGTCTCCTTGGCCCTGCTCTGCTGCTGCCTCCAGTCCTTCTGCAAGGCTTGTGTTATAGGAATTCTAAGGTCTTGTATATATAAAATAAATGTTCATAAGTGTACAAGGCAAACACGTACATAAGTATATAAACCACATGTCTGAAATAGTACAGGAGAACAATCCTGAAGCCATTTTGACTCTCCCAAATTGACCTCAAATATTTCTCTGCGAGGAGGAAGGAAATAGAAAAAGCTTTGCAATTGTCTTTGGACTGTAGGGGCTTACACCTCCCTGTAAATACAGTCTTACAAGTATCCATTAAGCTGCTGAGCACAGTATCAGTATGTGTAAGAGATTCAGGAACTAAGTATTCACCATCTCAAAGGAATGACCAGGCTACCCAGAAAAGGCAATTGGATAAGGCATTATCAGGTATCCTGGCAGACGGGGCAGAAGCAACACACTCAAATTTCTTCTGGGGACCACCTCTTTTTGTGATGTGTGTATGATGTTTCGGGGGGTGGTCTTGAGCTACAGGGGAGGCAATTTCAAAAGTATATAAGAGCTTGGACACCATTGTTCTGAGTTCCTTTCCTCCCTCCCTGTGTGGGGTGAGTGGGGGACCCTGTTGCAACAATTTAATAAATTTAATACTAGCTGCTTTGCTTCTCAATATTCTCTGGTTGGCCTCTGTCATTTTCTCCTACCAATAGAAAACATACACATGGGCTCTATACGGGCTCTTGGGTACCCCATAAGCGATAAAGGAATAGTTTTTTTTTTCTTATAACACTTGGATGTGTCTTCAGACTGCGATAAAGCCCCTTGATTGCCTAGATGGGGGGTGCTGTGGAAATGCCTGGCTTTTGCATGGCTGGAATGTACCCAACTGAGCAAAGGTAAGAGGTCACATCCATTGCTCTGCCCACATTTGCCTCTGGCCCCACACACCATTGGCATGCATTCCCACAAGGGAATGTGGTTCTGGAAAAGGTTCCTGGAGGAGAAGCTGCAAAAATCTGGCAAGCTAGAGGAAGGAAATGTTGTAAACAAAAATCTGCCCTTTCCCCTTATGGGGTATCCAAGAGCCCATATAGAGTCCTTACGTAGGTTCCCTATTGGTAGGAGAAAATAACAGAGGCCAACCAGAGAATATTGAGAAGCAAAGCAGCTAGTAAGCCTGATCTTTATTGATCTGTTGCAACAGGGTCCTCACTCACCACACGCAGGAGGGAGGAGAAACCCATAACAAAAGTGTGCCTAATCTTCTACAGTGGTACCTCGGGTTACATACGCTTCAGGTTACATACGCTTCAGTTTACAGACTCTGCTAACCCAGAAATAGTGCTTCAGGTTAAGAACTTTGCTTCAGGATTAGAACAGAAATCGTGCTCCAGCAGCACGGCACCAGCAGGAGGCCCCATTAGCTAAAGTGGTGCTTCAGGTTAAGAACAGTTTCAGGTTAAGTACGGACCTCCGGAACGAATTAAGTATTTAACCTGAGGTACCACTGTATAGACATTTTAAATTCCCTGCCCTGGAGCTCAAGACCACCCCTCCATACATCATACATACATTACAGAAGGGATGTAACCCAAGACCACCACCCCACAAACATCATACCTACATCCCAGGTTATCACCTTGCCAACAAAGGTCCGTATAGTAAAAGCCATGGTTTTCCCAGTAGTGATGTATGGAAGTGAGAGCTGGACCATAAAGAAGGCTGATCGCTGAAGAATTGATGCTTTTGAATTCTGGTGCTGGAGGAGACTCTTGAGAGTCCCATGGACTGCAAGAAGATCAAACGTATCCATTCTTAAGGAAATCAGCCCTGAGTGCTCACTGGAAGGACAGATCCTGAAGCTGAGGCTCCAATACTTTGGCCACCTCGTGAGAAGAGAAGACTCTCTGGAAAAGACCCCGATGTTGGGAAAGATTGAGGGCACAAGGAGAAGGGGACGACAGAGAACGAGATGGTTGGACAGTGTTCTCGAAGCTACAAACATGAGTCTGACCAAACTGCGGGAGGCGGTGGAAGACAGGAGTGCCTGGCGTGCTCTGTTCCATGGGGTCACGAAGAGTCCGACAAGACTAAACAACAACAACACATCACAGAAAAGGTGGTCTAAGACAGAAATTTGAATGTTGTTTTTCCTGTCTGTCAGGTTATCTGTTTAATGGTCACTTGATTGGATTGCCTGGGGAGCCTGGCTAGTCTTTTGTAATGTTAAATACTTAGTTTCTGAGCCAGGTCAGGCTCACAGCCTATTCATATCTTAAATGTGCCCTTAAGACAGGATTTGTGAGGAAAGAGACAATGGGGAGGTTTCCCACTTTGACCTTGCAGAGAAATATTTGAGGTCAGTTTGGGAATCAAAAATGGTTTCAGGTTGGTCTTCCTGTGCTGATTAATGTACATGCTTGGTTGGAACACTTATGAACATTTAACATATATCTAAGACCTCAAAATTCCTATCACAGCAAGGAGACTGAAGAATGCTAATAAGCAGAAGAGGGCCAAGCTTCACGTGACCTCAGTCACTTGTAGGGATGCCAGCAATCTCCACTGGAAATGGGAGTGGAAATTTCCGAATTATTCGTCTAATGTCCAGAACAGAAATCAACCAACCCAGGGAATACTAACCAGTATTCACTCTTGCTTTGATTCTGCCAATGACATAGAGCTGATGAAGTCCCACCCCCACCCCAATTTGCATTGTGTTTCCTTAGCGGACAGTTTCCTCACAGCAAGCAGTGAGATGAATAATGTAGTTTTTGCTGCAAGCCGAGCTGCAGTGGCATGGAAACATTGCATGAAATGAACTCGTGTCAGAACAGAAAGCAATGTCTTCTTACATTGCTAGTCATGTGTTCAAACCGGTGTGCTTATCCTGGGTGGATTTATTTTGAACAAAGCCACCTCCTTCTTCTTTGGCGATCACTCGTAGCCGAGTAAGATTGTCTTCCATAAACACAGTTTTAACAATGAGTCCGTAAGTGACTGTGGAGGCCAATTCTGGCTCCACACGTCCTTCCACAGCAGGGATACTGGTTTCCAGGCAGGAGTTGATCATGGTGTGGATTTGCCAAGTGTGCCTTCCTCTTAGCACGTTTCTCCCTTGCGTCCTGAGTTCGAGTGTCTTCAAAGCCCATGATACCTTTGGTAAAGGCCGTTCTCAGCCCTCATGCTGAAAATGCTCCCAACCTAGATCAGAGCCCCACAAGAATTTTCTACCATTTTCTCTCCATTCTTCCTGGCTGCTGTTTACCTTCAAGGTGCTGCTTGCAGTAAACATCACTTGGGGAAGCAAAAAGCATTTAGTCAGAGGACACTTTTTAGCACGTTTCAGATTAGGGGTGGTGGTGCACAACTTCTCTCCCTGTAAAATAAAAAAGGAGCGGGTTAAGCATGCTTGTTTTAAACATGTGACTGACATGATGTGTACTTTGGCCCTGAGAAGCTGAGTAGGAGGAACTTGGGAGCAAAGTGTGAGAGTGCTTGAAGGAAGTGAGACATGAGGAAGCAGAGACTTGAAGAAACAATGGGTGGAAGAAGCAGGGTTAGAAAGAGAAGAGGTCAAGAAGAAAATGGAGTTGAACTGAGGACAGTGGCAGGGAAACAGAAACAGGAGTGGAAACTGCGCTTATTCGCTGCTGCTATTTTCTGCCCCGTTTTAAACTGATTTTTTAGCAGCTTTTGATGCATTCTGTACATCACCTTGAGATATGCGTGGAAGCTATAAATAAACAAGCTGTCCTGTGTCTGAATGGAAATCAATCCATATAAGATCTGTTTTCACTACTGTTGCAGCTTTCAGTCCATAAATGTGATGCAGTTGATGATGTCTCCCCCATTTGCATTGTGTGTCCTTTGCATTGAAATGAACGGGGTGGAATAATGTAATGATGATGTAATTTTCATAATTGATTACAAAAATTATGTAAGTTTCACAACAGGGAACACAAATAATGTACTGTAGTTATGGACAGTAAAAGCAAACTATAGTGGCATGGTAAAAGTACTGCATGCAGTGAGTACAAGGGTGGGGTGGAGGTAAGATGGACCACTGAGCTGATTTTGAATAAGGCAGCTTCCTGTAGGCCTGTCTCTCTCCATGGGATAGTGTGAATGATGAGGGGCAGGTTATAAGAAAGTAAATAAAAATATTTCATCTGTATCCCAGCTTTTCTCCAAGGAACTCAAGACACTGCACATGGTTCCCATTTAGGCTGAGGGTTCAGCTATACAGCTGCAAATAAAATGTTTTAAGTGTGTTGTAAAATGCAATATACAAATGTGACACTAGATGGCGAGAGTGAGCTATGGCAAATTCAATATATTTTTCAAAACTTTTTTTTTTATTAAAGCATTTTCACAGCATTTTTATATGTGTGTAGATTCCATTTGAGAGATAGTGTGTTTCATGGCTGAGAGAGCATTTGAACATTGAACTCCCAGTCCTCCTCTGATGACCTAACCACCAAAATCACACTAGATCTTTACGAGGAACAGAAGATCAGACAAGCCAGCTTTGGAGTCTGAGAGGCTCACACATTGATTTAAACTGTCCGTTGAAATCTTTGGCCGCAGGTCTCCATTGTGTAAACTTCATTTTTAAGTGTTTGGCCACAAGCCCCAGACCCTCACATTTAGAGCCTGCCATATACTTGTTCACTTGATTAAATGTTTTTATTTTTCGTCTGTGCATAGAGCTAGCTGTAAGCCTTTTTGCTTAATAATATCTCATTCCTTGCTGGAGAGTTTGTGGAAGGCTCAGAAGCACATTTAAGGAAGCCAGAAAAATCAAATACATAAAAGGTACAAAAAGAGTTGCCTGATGGGCAGTTAATTCACCCTCTGCAATACAGGTTTTAAGAACCACACAATGGAAAAATAAAGAAAAGATCCAAAATTCAACCTGCTGGGGGGAAAATTAACTGAGGGCAAATGTCTGCATGCATATGCCTGTGAGTTTCATGCTGCCAGGAGGCCAGTTTTATTGAATTACTGGCCTCTTTGTCGATTAGCAACAATAACACAGGAAGCATAGGAGCAAAACTGAAAATGAGGGTCTAAATAGTGAAGGGAGTTAAAATGAGTCACAAGTTACCCCAGATAGGAAGAGACTCTTTAGATAGATATTTCTAGCTAGATACATGGTCTGCTATGAAAGAGAAGTCAATATTCACACTTTTATGAACACGATGGTGTTATAAGTATTCCTATAACAATGGTTATCTTTGATCCTGACAATAGCTAATTAAACATAAAAGAGCTACGAAAAAACACTCCAAAGCTGAAAATAGGAGAGGCAATGTTGTCTCAGCTAGTCATTTAAGACTAATAAAGGCAATTTCTTTTACTTATTGTCAGAGAGCTTATCTGGCTCCTGTCAATTAGAATCTACCAAATGGAACCCAGAGGCAAATCTGCCATGACTTAATGAATTTTCCTTCATTAAAATTACTTTAAAATACAAATAATTATATTTACAGAGCAAGGGAAAGCAAAATTATATCTGATTTTGGGAGATTGGGAGTGGCGATTGGGAATGCCCAGTAGTGTTCAAAGAACAGAACGACGCTAACATGTTTATTGTTCATTTTCTCTTATTTATACTCAGTTTCCTGGCTAAGCCGTACGATAATAACACAGGATGTGTTTATTTATTTAATTGAAGCTCTCCTTTTTAAATCTCGACCTTCAGCCAAAAGAGGCTCCCAGAGCGACTTACAGGTATTAATGATAATTCTATCTTTGCCTGCAAGTTTACAACATGAAAAAAAAACACTCCACAAGAAGTAAAGTGGTTGTGAAGGAGAAGGGAAAAAACAAAACCCCATTCTTGTAGTGAACAGCTAGAAATGGAAACAGTTCCAGGAGAGGAGGAGCCAAAGGTTTCTCGGCTCTCTCTCCCCCCCCCCCCATTTTTTAAATTCATTTTACAGTATAACGCAACTAAAGGGCACAAACAGAAAACAAACAATACAAACAAATTCTTGTCTTATCCTTATTTTTTCTAAACATTGTTACGTGGGCTTCCCCAAGTCCCCCCTATCTGATTTTCATTTTACCTCATCTTTAGCAGTTTACATATATCACAATTTCTAACCGTTTTTTAAAATCACTCTTACTTGTAATATAAAAATCTTCACATTTTATCACTTACAAATAATACTATTTTAAAATACACTATCTTCTACTTCTAACCCTACAGCTTATATTCACTTCCAAAGCTATTCTAAGATTTAAATATTAAAATATTTTTTCAAATATTCTTTAAACTTAAAAATATGGAATGCTTCACAAATTTGCGTGTCATCCTTGCGCAGGGGCCATGCTAATCTTCTCTGTATCATTCCAATTTTAGTATATGTGCTGCCAAAGTGAGCACACAAAGCTTTCTGGTCTCCCTCCGCTGCACAGCCTCATAGTATGCCTGTTGCTAGGCGACAGTTGTGGGATGAGCCAGATGGAATTGGGCTCTCAGCAGAACCAACTGAGAGGCTTTGCAGTCCCATCTCTCACTCCGCTATAGTCTGATAGAGGAGCAAGATATTGGGACCACAAAGCCTCGCCATTGGCTCTGCAGAGAGTCTAGACCCATCAGGCTCATCCCGTAACTGTCACCTAGCAGCAGTGTAATGTGAACAATAAAATAAAGGAAGTAAAAAAATATCAGTTAAAAACAGCAAGAAGAATGAAACTCCACCATCCGTTATTAAAACAGGCAAGCAGTAAATCTTGGTAGCTAAATAATAAGACAGCTTATTTAAAGGGAAGGTCTTTACCCAAGGGTCTTACTACACACAAAGTAGTTCTTAAGTCTGGCAATCACCTGCAAGGGCTCCCAACAGATTTTTAGCCTTAGGAGGGAGAACACAGGATAATTAAATTACTCCTGAATTTATTTCCCATCAGCCTGCACTCTGTTGACTCTGCCAAGAGACTACATTTGACTTCTTCTCTCTCTAGAACTGTAGCTATTTCAGCTGGTCATTATAAGAACCACATCACTTTAGAAACTGGTGATTGAGTTTGCTTTCCCCCACCCCCTTGGGGGTTGTAGCCTTTAGGTTGTAAGCCTGTAAGGAGACACTATTTTAACTGACTTTATGTAAGTCACTCAGGCTGAAAAGAGGGGTAATGTTATTTATTTTTTTAAAAAATTGTTATGATGAATTTGTGCATCTACAGTTGTACCTCGGAAGTCGAACGGAATCTGTTCTGGAAGTCCATTCGACTTCCAAAACATGCGGAAACCAAGGTGCAGCTTCCGATTGGCTGCAAAAAGCTCCTGAAACCAATCGGAACCCGCGGAACCCGCATCAGATGTTCGGGTGCCAAAGAACGTTCACAAACTGGAACACTCACTTCTGGGTTTGCGGCATTTGGGAGCCAAAATGGTCTACTTGCAAGGCATTTGACTTCCGAGATATGACTGTAATTTCAAATAATGTAACCATACCAGCATGCAAACCTCATCCTTTGCAAAGGCATAATTCAGCAAAAGATGGTCACAAGTAAGTCCTACTGAGATAGGATTTTGTAATACCCAATTTTGTGCTGGAGTGGGCACCTAGCTTGTGGTTTGTTTGTTTTTTAGTATACGTGTGTGTGTGCATGTATGTGTGTGTATGTATGTGTACACCATACCATGAAGTCTTGAGTAAGTGGACAAATACAAGTTTGAAAAGTGGTAGAGATTCTCCATCAACACAGATACTTCTGAAACACGATGGGGGCAGGGTAGATGGCAAGACTGACAGCTGAAGAAGTATACACTTCATGGGTAAGCACATCTGTCATACGAATGTGGGCTCCTGCCTCAGGAAAGGAATCTGCTATGACTCCTTTCTTTGCATTGTATCCACTTCAGATAATTTTTCCTTACCACACTGCTGAACTCAGATTCTAGTGCCATTGCAGTCATTTATTTGTAATCTTGGTCTTTCCTTCTTTTCAATATGTTCGCGATAATGAGAAGGCTCAACTGCATGTGTGTACAATAGAGTGGGGATTTGTTTACAGGGAAGGTCATTTTAAATCAAAAATTAATGCAAATATGCTCACCATAGGGGTTTGACATATTGTAACTTTGCTACAGGGCCTGCAGGATGTTGTCATGTGACGATTTTTGTTGGCGCTGTTCCTTCAAACTCTTTTGGAGGATACTGTCATTCTGCTCATGAGGGACACAGCTTTGCAAATGTGCATCCACCCCCCTCCCTGACCTTGTCAGCCTATATAAACAATGAAACTCTAGCAGACAATTGAATGGACAATGCCATTGACCAAAAAGTGAAGTGGCAGCTATCAAAATTTAAAAGATCGCTTTGAGCAGTTTCATCATCCACAGAAGAGAAAGAACAACAATATGTATGATGTGAGATTTTTTTTAAAAAAAAACATGTTTACTGGTCATGTACATGTGTGTGAATGCACATTATTTGCCCAGAGACTACTTTTAGAGATTGCTATTACAGAAATCCCCAAAAGTGAGGTCTAAACTGGATTACTGGCCCTCTCCTGAGGCTCAGGCACTTCTTGGATCCCAATATCATCTGCCCTGTACCACTAGGATCTCCACCCCCAGGGTCATTCAGCTTTTCCAACTTCCTGAGATCCTCCTTTTTCCTCAGGATCTGACCATCCCCTCCATGACACCTCCACCGGACACATGACGACCCCCACATTTCCCTGGCTGAAGCAAACATTGGGTTTTTATTTTCAAACATAGCCAGATGAGAAGTGTGGTTAGACCTAACTGCAACACTGTAAGGACAGGATACTGCATAGCTTTGATAGTCCCTATTTTGTAAGAACCTCCTCTTGAAAGATGCTTTCACTGCCATTGATGTTGACAGGAGGGCCCAGTGGTTTGGCAATTTAAAAAAATATTATTAATTTTTCATTAATAGCAGTCCACATTAATACAATACCAAATCATACCAAATCATAGTACAATCAAAAGAGCCAATTAATCAATTCTGAATTAAACCTTTTTGGATGCCTCCCTGTGTTCCGGTTATCAGGAGTTGATGTTATTCCTTGGTCCTGCTCCAATTCTCTTAATTAGTCCAAATACAACAATTCCGATCTTAATCCTTTATTTCAGCAGCCACTGGCATGATGACTTTCATTCCTTTTTTACAAATCCATATCCATTAACTTGCAAAGGGAATATATATCCTGTAGTTTTCTGTGTGAAATACTGTATTTGTTTACGCAAAAAAAATCCTTCCAGTAGCACCTTAAAGACCAACTAAGTTAGTTCTTGGTATGAGCTTTCGTGTGCATGCACACTTCTTCAGATACACACAGCTCTTGTGTATCTGAAGAAGTGTGCATGCACACGAAAGCTCATACCAAGAACTAACTTAGTTGATCTTTAAGGTGCTGCTGGAAGGATTTTTTTTGCTTTGACTATGGCAGACCAACACGGCTACCTATCCGTAACTGTATTTGTTTACGTTCATCCTTCATGTTGTAATCAATCAGTCCTCTTTAACATTGCCCCGCCTTCGAGGACTCAATTCTCATTATGCCACAACTTCTCCATTTTGCCTTTCCCAAAACGAAAGTATTCCAGCATGCGACTGTGACTCCTGGCATACTTCCAGCATTTGTCTTCTTTTGATCCTTTCCAATCTTCTAACAAGCTGGTGTCTCGCCAAAACCATAATAAATCAGAGCTAGAGCCCTCTTTAGTAGGCAAGGTCACAAATCATCATAGTATTTCACACAGCCTATTTCTTCAAGTACTCTGTAAAGAAAATTATAAAGTTCTTGTTGACTCCCTCTTGCATTCCATATATAATTATAATCCATTAACAATTTCATTCCATTAGTAATTAATTAATTAAGTAAGCAAGTAAGTAATTAGTACTTCATGTGAAGACTTCCCAATCATAGCATAGCAAATATAATGAAAAAAAAGAGAACAAAGGCTCCCCTTCACTTACACAGCAATCCAATTATGACGAGAGTCCTCTCCAGATCAAAACCTTGGCACTCAGTGGCTGATTCATTTAGCAGGTTATCTTTCTCCTTCATGCAGAGCATGTCTATTTGTTAAGTCCAAATTCAGATCCATGTTAAAAGAAACAGAAGTACCTCCGCTCATGGCGACCGCGTTGGGGAGTTTCCAATATGTGCAGTGCTATTCACTCTGTGTCCCTGCCCTGCATTCCATCAGAACGAGAGGCAGTTATCAGACGATCTGCGAGTAAAAGCTCTCCCCCCCTGACTTGGGGGGGGGGGCTTGCAAAGATAATTACTCACAGATTATCCTTAATTAATTGTACAGCTGGCACCCGCTATCGTGGGATCCACTGTTTGCCATGGCGGCAGTGCCAGAAGTTGCAGTTTGGCAAATTAAGGCTGAAAGTTGCTATGCTACTGAAAGAACGAGAGGGAGAAAAACATTTCTCTCTGACAAGTGAAGGACTTAATCCAGGACCTCTCCTAAGAAGTTCTGCTGGAAAGGATTCCTAAGAAGTTGTGCTGGAAAGGATTTCTGCCTAGGTTTTAATGCTGCCTTTGTGTTGCCAAGTCTATCAGTGTTACTGCAAGTCTCACAGCATATGGAATTTTGTTTTGATTCCTCTTCAGGCTTCAGACCTAGGCTGCAATCCTACTGAATTCTGGAGGTCTTATTTTCTGGGTAAATATGTAACACAAGTCGTTCACAGCCACTGGAATTCAGATTCTAACCTCACCCACTCACTCACTATGATGCCTGCCTCTCAGACATGTTTCGCATCCGCACTACACATTTAAAACATTGTTACACTACATGCGATATTAATAACCCTCCACCCCAGAAAGAAATAAGATAGTTGCATTTTACTAACCACAAGCAGGAATTCAAAAACTGTGTGGAGTGGATTATAGCTAAAGAGATGAATGGTAAACAATGAGAACGGAGGAAATTTTTATGACGCAGTGTAAAATGGCGTCTCGCTAACACAGGCTTGCCTGAGAAAGAAAGACAGGGGGAGGAGAATCAGGATCATTGGAATGAGAAGGAATGTGATTTTAACCTGACAGAGCCTCCTGAAATATTTGGCAAGCCTGAGAAAATTAAAGGACATACCGAAAATTAATTTTTTATGGAAGCGTGGAATGGCGGATGTCCCTGAGTGATATGATCTTTGGAGAACACAAAACCCACACAGAGGATGCCTGTTTTTAATCTGCTTGTGAAGATTATCAGAGATCGCAAAGAAAGGAATATACGATAACAACAAGAAGATGAAGAAAGTAATAAAGGACTATCTGGATTGAACTGGATGGAATTGTTTAATTAAAGCAGCAATATAAGTGATGTTTGGACTCGTTCGGAGCTTGATGTATGGGTACCCCCAACAAAATTTAAAATTTGGCTGTATAATTTGGAATTAATGTGATTTGGATAATGTAATGTGATTGGCCTGTTAATAAAAATTATTTCAAAAAAAACAACAACCATTGTTACACTACTTTAATGGTCATGGCTTCCCTTTACGAATCTCCTCGAAGCCCAAATATCGAAGGAGGTGCCAAGCTGGCCTCAGGACAACACATGTAAGTTATCTGAAGGCAAGAAAAGAAAGGCTTCTCTGACTGACCACAGTTCAACACTTAATAATGGAAGAACCTAACATCTGCTTCTGTATTGAAATATGGACAGAAAAGGTCAGATAATGGGGGGGTGAGGAGGCTGCCACCACAGCTGCATTTTGAGACACTGCAAGACAGAATGACTAGAGTGGCAAGAGATCTTATGTGGGTGGCACTGATATAACTAAAAATATGAAAATTCGTTAGCAGTTAATTTTTCAAAATTCAGACCCTTGGAGCTCTGATGCTTGGGGGCAGGTGACCTAGATTTGTTAATCAGGCTTGCCTGGAGCCCAGCTGCTGGGGATCTGCAATGCTCAAGCAGCCAAAACATTGTGATTCTTACTTGGCTGACCCAGAAAGAAACTAGATTGGCTACAGCACAGAAAGTGGGATTCCAAGACCCTAGAAACTGGCGCCTCACTGAACATTCACACCCTCAATTACTCTTTGGTGGTTGGTGATTCTTCGGCAGTGTACGAATAAAAACTTACTCTGAGTAGCAGGGTTGGTCTGAAAATGTGTGCACTGTGTTCTTCTTGGAGAACTTTTTCCAAAGTTGGCATCCATAAAAAAAACCTATTTCTGCAAATTTGCTCCAAAAATTGGCTGTGCAGAGCGCCTAGTGGAGTGCCACAAACTAAACTCCTTGCCTCTTCTCTGAAGAAAGTTTTGTAATTTGATTAGAATGGGCTGGGTATTTTTTCAAGGTAACAAATATTTCATCTGTTTAAGGCAGACATTCCAGCTGAAGCAATGGGGCAGGGTCAAGACTAAGGATGGAGGAGAGATCTGCTTTGGTTTTAATTTTAATGCAACACTGCCTAATTTGAACTTTCAGCCATGTCTGCATAAGTGTGCATTAACATGTCAGGGTGAAAATATAATGTTGAAAATGCATCTTTATGGGGAAATTGCTTGTGAAAATGTGCACTAAGACTCTCTATTCCTTCTCATTCAAGCAAAAACAACACAGCACAGCTTTTTTCTTCTTTAAAAAAAAAAGCTTTTCAGAGTCAATTTCTAGACAAACAGAAGATATACCATTCCTGAACCAGAGCAGATCAGTCAGATGAGTGACAGAGAATGGGAAATATTAGCTGAAGTCATTTTACCTCCTCTTTGTTCCTGTAAGCTATTTTAAGAGCAGACAAATTCACACAAATGCCTAGAAGTCTCCTAGCTGTCTGCCCTGAAAGCATTCTGCACTAATGGTTTTCAGCCATGAAATAAGTGGCATTTTTATTCTATCAAAACGTGCCATTATTTAATCACCCTGATCTGTTAGTGTCGCTGGTGTCCCCAAAGTCACAAAAAGGCTCTCTCCTCTCTTGCAATTGCATCCCCCAGATTTTACTATTGGGATGTATTCTTAAAGCTGAACAAAAGGGCACAAGCTTTGTACAGATATAGACACACACAGAGAAAGATAGAGAGAGGCAAGGTAGTTTTGCACATTTCCCCCTTGGAATGTGCACTCAGTTCTGTTTCCAAGCAGTAAAGAAAAATGCTTGGGAAGGGAGAAGAAAGAACAGAGAAGAAATCTAGGTTCAGGAACCAGTAGAGATCTGGTAGGTTCTCACTGTCAACACTGGGGGTGCTTCAACTGCCCACTTTTTCTTTTCTTTTCTTTTCTTTTCTTTTTTGCTGTTGCTGTTATGTACTGAAGTTCTCACCCTGGGCCAGCAGGGGGATACTGTAGATAGTTTTCACTCAGGTCCACATATGCAAATAAAGGATTGAAAGTGATGTTCAGTGATTGGATAGTTACAGAAAATGGTTACTGTTGCATTCTAGTGGAGCTCTAGATAAGCAGGCTGGCGGAACCCTTCAGTTCAGTTCTGTTCTGGCCTGTGAATAAACAAGAGCTGTTTGAAGAATCGCTGTGTCATCTGATATGTTCACCTACAACTTGACAGTTGCCACTATTCCTGCTGCAGTTCCTGAGAAAAGAAGACTCTTCTAGCTAAAAGAAATGTTAAGTCAATGCATGGTGTTTTGTTTTGTTTAAATGTGGAATGGACAACCCTGGACTCCACCGTTCAGTTACCAAATCTGGGGTGAGAAAACTGTGGCCCTCAAGATGTCAGACTATAACTCCTACCATTCCCAGCCAGCATTGCCAATGCTCAGGGATGAGGGAACTGTACACTTGCCTGCAGAGACAGCAGCAAAAGTGAAAGTGGTGGCTCTCCACCTGCCTCACCACTTCCACTACCACGAGGGAGGTGTTCCGGACGTGGATCTGCCACTGGTGTTCCTATGCAGTGCACCATTTTCTCCTTGGCTCCCCCTACCCCCTTCGGTTTGGCAAGAACTGGGGTGCAGCAGAAGTGGAGCACAGTGTGGCAGGTCAGGAGATGGCAATTCTTGTTTTGTCTCAGGTGGTGAAACGGGCTGGGCTACCCCTACTTACCTGGGAGTGAGCCCACTGAAGTCAATGTGATTTGAGCAGTTGTATATAGGATTGCACTGCAAATCTCTGAGTGAGGATGGCAGTGTGTGCATCTTGTCCTGGCCAAATGTGAGTACAACAGTGCTATTTTTGTAGAAAAAGAGGTGCCGGAACTGAGTTCCAGCAAGTTCTGGCTGCAGGGAACCAGGTAGAGGGCCTTCTCGGTAGTGGCGCCCTCCCTGTGGAACTCCCTCCCACCAGATGTCAAAGAGAACAACAACTAGCAGACTTTTAGAAGACATTTGAAGGCAGCCCTGTTTAGGGAAGCTTTTAATGTTTGATGTATTACAGTATTTTAATATTTTTTGGGAAGCCGCCCAGAGTGGCTGGGGAAGCCCAGCCAGATGGGTGGGGTATAAATAATAAATTATTATTATTATTATTATTATTATTATTATTATTATTATTATTATTATTATTATTAAAATGGCTATGAAGTCCTGCGTATAAATGGCTACGAACACCCAAGCATTGTACGTTATACAGCATGCTATTACAGCTGCAGTTGCTCCTACAACTTTTGAACAGATCATGTTTTTCTAGTACATCTTTAACCAAAAGAACAAGCACTGCTTTGCCTTTTAAATTACCAGAGATCAGACTGTTGCATGGTAGATGAATACAGTATACAAGAGACAGCGGAGGTTCAGCAATGTGTAACAGTGCTGGCTGTTTTGGTGGTGATGCTGTTTTTGTTTTGAGTGATGCTTAAGAGAGTTACAAGCAAGTCCCTGTTTTCATTTCTGAAATGTTGGGTCATTCATATGCAATCAGGACCCTGCTCACATCAAGGTTCTCTTTGAAATCTCTTAAGTCTTTGATGCAAAGCTCCAGAAGAGGAAAGTCAGCCCAGACCTTGTGCTAATTGGAGTCTCTGCAGAGTAATCATCTTGGATGTGGAAATAAAAACCAAGGATGTGATCAAGGTAGACAAAAGGGTAGTAAATGAAAGAACGAATGAATATTACCTGTCATTTCTTTATAGGTGGGTCACTGTCAATTCATATGCATATCTCTCTTAATTTGTATACCAGCAATATGCATAGGAATATAAACTGTATTATACATACATCACACCTCCTGTAGTTTTCTTATGAGTATTATTCTGCCTCCAAAAACCTCTCTTGGGAGCTGAGATAATTAGGAAAACATTTGTTTTATGTTGAGTAGATTAATGAGACAATTGTATTCTGAAGCCTATTCGGTTCTTCTACAAGCATGAAAACCTGTATTCATGCAAATAGCCTGTAATTAGGAATGAATAAAGCATGGAAATCGGTTGCAGCCAGAGCCACCCTTAAGCAGCTCAATGGCCAAAGCGAAAATATTGGCACTGCATACATAACAGAGGTTTTACAGCGGATCCTGACCGTCAACCACAACATAAACAATGAAAAAGTATTTAATGTGTAAAGAAACTCTGGCTAATGGAAGTTCATCCCTGCATTGTAATTTGCAGCAGTAGAGAGCCACTGAACTCAGGACCATTTTGCACTTCTTGGACCAGATTGCTTGTATATTAGTCCTTTGGTATAGAATTGTGCCTTTAAACAAAAACCTCCTTCTTGCAGGTTCAGCTCATACAATTGCTTCCTATTCCGTTCAACTGCAAGTGATGCCCTTTAATTCATCAGTTTCTACCCAGGGGAGGATTACTTGTTTGGTTGATGAATTTCCCCGTTTATTTTATATCAAAACAAGGAAACCAGCATTAAAGTCCTTTCCTGATGGACGGAAAATGAATAATTAAGGGTCAAGTCATCACAAATCCCCCAGCCATGCCAGACAGGACTGAACCTGAAAGAAGGAAACACTTAATCAACAATATAGAAGCCCCTTCCTGTAAATGACTTACTTGTGAGTAAACATGATACTTGGACATGGGATTGCTAAATGATATAGCACTGTATTAAGTACTGGGAGGCAGTGCCATTTAATTCTGCTTCCAGCTAATTGTGGGAAAGCAATGCTTTCACAGTGTGGAATCACTAGAGCTCTTTAGTGGTACCCAGCCATCCTCTTTCAGATTGAAAATATTTCCACATGGAAAGGGCATCAAAGTAGGGCAGTGAGATCTTCTGGCATTTTCAACAATTTGAACTATAATGTTTATTTACCTTATGCATTATCATCAGGAAAACACCCCACCTCTGAGAACAGGTAGCATGCCTAACACCTGGACTGTGGATACCCCAACCCCCAACCCCCTTCACCTTACCAGGATTCAGCCCCATTTTTTGGCCCCCATCCAGCCCCCCGGTGCTTCCAGGCAAGGCTCCAGCACCATCACAAACTCCCCTGCTTGTGATGGATGGAATAGAGAGAGAGAGAGCTGGACTGTCACACCTAGTTGCCTGCTCCTTGGGAGGAGGCCAATATGCAAATAAATACTTTCTCCTTTTTTGAGAAGAAAGGCCACCTCCTTTCTTCTGGATTTTTCAGCGGGCTGCGTGGAAGAAAGGGGGAGAATCAAATAAATGTGAAAAGTCAGGCAGGATGCTGTTTCGACAAGCTGTATCGGGGGGGGGGGGCAGCCCAGCATGGGAGGCTGGGGCTGAGTGCAAGTCAAGGAGGGGGAAGGGTGGAAATAATGTTTTGTGACTGGAACAAAAATAGCAAGAGGCCCCCTTGGACCAAGGATATTGGCTGCACAACAGGCCAATCTATCCAGGAAAACGAAATAAAAGGTCAGCCAGCTGTTCAGTCAAGGCCAAGAGAAGCAGGACAAAGGGAGGGAAGCTGCAAGTTACAAAGAAACTCGAGGAAGGAGGGGTGTGTGTGTGTGACATGTCACTATTTGGTTATCTCCTACTCTGCAACCCTCTGCACAGTTATCTGGGAGTAGGCTCCATTGTGCACAGCGACACTTACTTCTGAGTCAGACTAGCATGCATGAGAGCTAAGCTCAGCCTTGTTTTTTCAAGCAAGATACACTGAGCCATGCCAGGAATCCATAATTGCTCTCATAGAAGAAAGGTTCCAGTCCTTTCTGCTCATCTGGGGGCAGGGGCACTGTGAGGCACTGAAAAGTCGTGGGTCACTGGCCCATGACAGAATTTCCAGTGGGCCACTGAAGATGGCAGGGGGCCAGGGAGGGTCTCACCAGCACTGTACTTTGCAGGGCAGCCAACAAACCTGTAAGCAAAGTTTTAAAAGGGTGGGTAGGAGATCTGTGGTCCAGTGCAGAAGAGGCAGGGCTTAGGCTCCCCGTTAGCTTTCACATATGCCCAGCAAGGAAGGGCAAATCTTCCCATTTCAGTTCATTGTTTTTAAGTACAGTTCTCCACATTTCCGCATCATTCTCTGTGTTGTTGTTTTTAAACACTTATCATGAATATTCATCAGCATTTTAGTGTTAATGTCCCACCAAAATATATACATTTCTGTTCCACAATACAGTGGAACCTCGGGTTACAGACGCTTCAGGTTACAGACGCTTCAGGTTAAAGACTCCGCTAACCCAGAAATAGTACCTCGGGTTAAGAACTTTGCTTCAGGATGAGAACAGAAATCGCGCAGCGGCAGCGGGAGGCCCCATTAGCTAAAGTGGTACCTTAGGTTAAGAACAGTTTCACGTTAAGAACAGACCTCCAGAACGAATTAAGTTCTTAACCTGAGTTACCACTGTATACATATTTTTGCCAAGCAATTTCCCCCTACTTTTATATATCTTTATGCTATTTTCCAGTAACATGCACACTTTAGCCTAGCATATGCATTTTTGTACACATTACTTGGCAAATGCATTACTTGCAAAATTCAAAGAAGTGTGAATTTGGCTGTGTTTCAGGTGATGAAGTGTCCTGACCCTCCACTTCAGAGCAAAGATCTGTCTTAAATGGAACCATTGTTTTCTGTCCCATGCTCTCTGCATGTTTTCTAAAAAGATGCTAATATGCAAAGATTCTGGGAAAGCGCGGCCACACTCTCATTCAGGAAGATATTAAGTCTTCCTGTTCAGTTCAGGTTGTCTATCCTTTTGAAATGCCAGAGGAAGCAAACCAGTCAACTCTGTCCAACCCAGTGACAAGTTTCTCTGATGCCCGTTGCTGAAATCACGATAATAATTAGGTTTGACAAGAAACTGACGAAGTCCAGCCAAGTCTTAATAATAAATATAACAGAAAAGAACTGCATGCTGATGACATCACTGCTCAAGCACTCTATTAAAGCTCCAATTCTTAGTCTCTGCCTTGTCATTCATTCCCACCAGATCACGTTATGACAGCAGAGACACCAACAGTCAGCTCTTGACTGCAAGTGCTGCGGAAGGTTCTCACAACATGTTTACAAGGAAGGCTTCTGCACATGACAGCTCGTATGTGTGTGACTTGGGAGCTTTGCAAGTGATTTTTAACTGCAACAATGGCACAGTTGTTACTGCATCTTCCTTCCAGGTTATGCTCTGTTTGGGTGTGGGTATCTGAAGGTATTTTCATAGCATATAGACTTCAAGCAACTTCGAGGCAGCATAACTGATTTTCTTTCCCTGTAAGTACCTTCACAACAACCCTGTGAGGTAGGTTAGGCAGAGAGAGAGAGAGAGAGAGAGAGAGAGAGAGAGAGAGAGAGAGAGAGAGAGAGAGAGTTAGAGTTGCTGGCCAGTGTCATCCCGCATCCCGTGAACTTCATGGCCAAGTGGGGATAAGAACTTGGGTGTTCATACCCTGAATCAGCAATCCAATCGCCACACCATAGTGGATCTCATTACAATTCTCTGTTCTCTTCCAACTAATGTGCCTGTTGTTCTTTCGGCTGCAAATGTTACGCAGAATACACATGTGTCCCACTGAAATGAATGCAAGCTACATTCACAAATGTACTCACAAATGGAAGTGAGTACTACCGTACCATAACATCAATAAACCAGAAGAGCAATGTGTCGACTACTACAATGCATTGTAGGACCCTAGCTGTGAAACACCCTACTTTGATCAATAGGCTGGGACTTAAGATCATGAGTTTTAGGCACCAGGTAAAAATGTTAACATTTGCTCCTGCATTTTAATTTGTGTTGGGGTTTTTTTTGCGTTTATCGATTGCTGCCTTTAGGCTTTTAAAGTGTCATTTATTATTGCTACTATTCTCACCATTTTAATATGGCTTCTAGGTAGCATGTTGCTAATATTTTCTTTTCTTTTCTAAATAATCCTTTATGTTGTAAACTGCTTTGGATATTTTAAGTCAAAACGGTGGCTTATACGTACTTTAAATAAATTATCCTCTAACCCTATTGTGCACATGCACCTGAGAGTCACACCAACTGAACCCAGTGGAACTTACTTCTGAGAAGACACACATAGGATTATGCTGTTAATACATAAATGGCTTTATGAAGTAAGCCGTATTGAAAAATTATTTTGATGACGTGGGATAGGAATGAATTTTTAAATTGTATTTATATCATATATTTATATTGTATTTATATCACAATATTTATATTGTGTTTATATCACAGTATTTATATTAAATATATAAAAGAATGATTGAGACAGTAAGCAGGAATCTTGCAATATCCTTTTTAAAGAACATATCGTTGAACGTAGGGTGTGTGTGTGGCATAGAAATTAACAAAAACCTTTTGTTTTGCTGGAACCCCTATTGTATACCGGTTCTTTCCAGAGAACAAAAAGTTTCATTAAAATAAAAGCATTGTGAATGTTTTAAGGCATATGTTAAGTGTGAAGTCATTTCTGGAAGACTAGTTACCTAGGCAACTTAACCATTTCCCCCCTACTCCTCCTGTTACGTAATGTCAACATACTTCGTTCCTCTTTTCCCTCTCCCACCTTTAAACCACAATTGTAATCGTAACCTCATTTAGCAGCTCAGTAGTCCCTACCCAGACTTCTTTGTCCTCACCAACTCACAGCACTGCTCGCAAAAGCCCCCCAAAAATTGCACCTGGGGTGATGGTTCCCTCAGCCCCACCCTCCACCCTGATTCTATGCCACCGCAACTAGCCCTGCCTGATATAGAATTATAAATTGTGGCATATTAGTCAGAAACAATCTTTTAAACTTACATATAAGTCATATGTCTTTCGTGGTCATTGTCCTTTAGAAAATCTGTCGGTAAGCAATGATGATATTAATAAACCTTCCTACCCCACAGGGACATGTGCAAAACAGTGGGACCGAACTGTAAGTCTCACACTGTGCAATTTCTTTAATCAGTTCTACAAAACAGGCGAAGTTGAGGCTTGTCAAGGAAACTTCATCAGCAGTGAGCATTTAATTAAATGTTACCGACAATTAGTGCGTTCTGCAGCTAAGGTCACCCTGCCAACACAACAACTTCCCAAACAACAGTGACTATAAGAACCTGTCAAATGCTTTGTGTTGTTGTGTGTGGTCCCCCCCCCAACCCCCACAAATTGGTCAATTTTGAGAAATACGTTTAAAGGGGGAAAGCAAAATGCAGCTTTTTAAAACTCAGACAGGAATGGAAAATGTGTGCTGAAATCAGCAACCCCACTGAGTTTATATATATGACCTTTTTATAGCCACACATCAAGAAGGAGGAAAGGAGCTGTTTTAGAAGGGGGACAGTAAACAAAGGCTACAGTCAGGAATGTTGTTTTCGCAGCCGTGGACCTGCTAAGTAAGTCCTGATTCCTGTTCTTTCAGCCCTCAATTTCCTAAAGTCCCCATACAAAGCATTACTCATCACGAGCGAAGCAGAGCCAAAGACATTTTTCCGTGTAAGTCCAGTGATGGCTCGTTCTAATAGCTGTTTGTATTCTGTCTGCTTTGCCTGGTATTCTGAGGCTAAAGAGTGTTCAAGGCAATAGAAAGTATGAAGGCGTTTTAGCTGAATGGTAGAGCAAATCAGTTTTAGGCTGTTTAAATGAAATGGAATCTATTTATTTTAGAATTAAAATGAATACTTGGGTGGTATCTTATTCCGTGCACATAGCAGAGTAATGGGATCTTCTCACCCAGGGTTGGAGAGGATGTAAAGAATGGGGAACCATGTTTCTATGTGGTGTTATATGAAGAAATTGCACCCTTCTGGAGGGCAACATTAGAGGAAATAAGCAAAAGAGCCACATACTGACATCACTTGTATTACGTCTTGAGGAGCCGGGGGACAAGCCAAGCACCCTCTGAACACTGAGCGGGGGCAGCCCCCTCAAAAAAACATTGGGGGTGAAATTACCTTGGCCCATAGGCGCCGGTGCAAATGATAATAGAGTGGTACCTCAGGTTAAGACCTTAATTCATTCTGGAGGTCCGTTCTTAACCTGAAACTGTTCTTAACCTGAGGTACCACTTTAGCTAATGGGGCCTCCCGCTGCTGCCGCCATACAATTTCTGTTCTCATCCTGAAGCAAAGTTCTTAACCCAAGGTACTATTTCTGGGTTAGCAGAGTCTGTAACCTGAAGCGTCTGTAACCCGAGGTACCACTGTATATGAATCTTATCTACACTTCTGTGGTATGTGTGTGATGATGGTGCTCACACAGCAATCTGGGTTATGACACGTAACAGGTGTAGACACTCCAGGGCAGTCTGGAATAAGTACAGCAGTGCGTTCAGAGAACTGGTGAAACCGAGGTGCCTTTAAAACCACTGGTTTGATTACAGAACCTCAGTGCAGGCAGAAGGCGATTTTAACTTGGTTTCAGTACTTCCAGCCGAGAAGCAGATAAGTTGTACGGTTTTGTGGTATTGGGAAAACACAACCAACCGAATTTACTCTATATATGGCTTCAGTGAAGCAGAATCAATAGGAACTCTTTCCAGAAAGAAACAAAAAATGCAACATAACATTTCAAGATTGCTGTTCAGGGAGATCTATAAAGTTCATTTCTCAGACCTGTCTTCCAGTCCCAGTGCAATCAATTGGCCTGAACGCAAAAAGCCTTTTAAGAATTGAAGCCATAGAAAAGAAAAATGTATCTAGCTCTGAAACCAGGCAGAATTGGATTTCACACTTTGCAAGAAACCAATCAGGGCTTCGGTGCAGAGCACAACAATTCACCCAAGACAATGTAATGTTCAAGACCTAGTTGCACAAAGGGACCTGTCAAGTCTTGAGTATTAACAATGTAGGGTTTTCTTTGGCCCTGTGTAAACACCATATGCACAACTGGGTTTGTGAGATCTTCAGCGGCAACCAGGCCACAATGGAAACTCCAAGTGAAAAAGAAAGCCCCAAAGGCAGGGATCTTGACAGCTTGAGAAACGGACAAAGGAGGCCACAATTGTCCTATGACAATGCATCACACCACATGGAACTAACTCCACGGGGACTTCACCAGTCAGCTGCCAAAGGAAAAGGGGCAGACAAAGAATTAACTGAGCCCTGCATAACAGCACATTGTAGGCAGCACACATTGCTCTACCGTGAAGAGCAACACATTTGAATCGAGGAGATTCTATAGGTGAATAATGAGCTGAGAGTCGAATCCGCACTGCAAAGAGTGGTTAACTCTAGGAAGGAAAAATGCTGTGTTTTCAGATGTCTTCCTATAATTTTCAAAGAGATGGTAAAGGGGCACGTGGAATGAAGGCACCTTTCACAGGGAAATTTTATTTATATAGCTATTAGCCTTCCTCCAAGATGTTCAAAGCAACATATATGCAGGGGCGTACGAAGTGGGGGGCAGAGGGGGCAGGCCACCTTGGGTGCCACTCTGGGGGCGGTGACAAGATGGCCCCTGCCTCCCCCCAGCTGTAGAGTGGCCAAGGGCGCGTGCAGTCAGTATGGGCGCCACTCGCACGGTGACCGTACGGGCTGCCGCTCATACGTGCCATCCATACAGGCGTCTGTATGGGCAGCCGCGCATGCGCACTCCATACGGGATGCCGGTTGCACAGCAGCCCATACAGTCGCCCGGATGGAAGACGTGCACGAGCAGCAGCCCATATGGACACTGCGCAAGTGGCAGCGCATACAGAGTGCGCACGTGCAGCACCCCTTCATGCACACTCTGTATGGAATGCCACACGTGTTCAGTCTGCACAGACATCGTACGTGTGCCACCAAGCAGTTTGCCCCGCCCCCTGGCGTCCCGGCCCGGGTGCCGGAGAGGGTTCCTCCACCATTGCATATATGGCAACCCACAACCCACACCCACCCACCCACATTTTAACCTTGCTCATGGGTGGCCCCAGAAGGCAGCAGGAGGGCAAGTGCCTTCCCAACAAGGAGCTCAACTCACACACCTAGAAATTTAATTTGACCCTTCTGTGCTTTCCCCTTTTTCTGGTGCCACTACTCCTCATTGCAGTCTTGGTAGATGGACTAGGCTAGAGATAGCAATTAGCCAAAGATCAGTAACCTTCATGGCATGGCTGAGCAGAGAATGAAACCCAGTCTCTCAAGCTGTCAAGTCCAGCAGTGAAAGCTGGTCCATCAGAGCTGCTGTGGGGAACCTGTGGCTCTTCAGATGTTGTTGGACTACAGCTTGCACGATCCCTCGCCATTGGCTATGTTGACTGAGGATGACTGGAGTTCGAGTCCAGCAACTTCTGAAGGGCCACAGGTTCCACCACCCTGCTATATACTTTCCTAGGAGTCTTTCATTCAACTCAGTGGGGTTTACGTCTAAATAGACATGTATTGTCAGTGTTTGGGTCAGTAGGGATATGTTCCACTATGCAAAAGTGTCTGTCCTGTTTGTTTTCACAATGTGTCCACTGTTTATTGTGCTTTCATTCTTTTATTCATTCATTCAGATGCTGGATGGCATTGTGTCAAGTTATTCTTGCCCTACACGCTACAGGGAATTTCTCTGTCACTTTCCTTACTGCAAAAATATCGTGTGTTTTTTTAAGGAGTTTGTAGCACAAGAGTACCAAATCTACCTTTAATTGTGAAACTTAACATTGCCAGCATATAATTGGACACCATATGATTGATTGAATGACAGCCTGGAAGTGGCCAGGGCACATATCACATACAATGATAGCTCCATATCATACCACTTTCAATACTTTGTGGGATGGTGTTGGAGAATGATAATCCATTTCATTAATGAATGTTAAAATGATGTTGGATTGAAAATAAGTGGCATTAGCAACAAAGTTAGAGTTAAGATAAATGAAAGAGGGTAAGGATTTGCTGATTTGATTATGTAAATAGGAATACAAAAAGGGGAGGTGTGAGGAGGTCAACGAAACAAGCAAATGAGTTCAAAGATACTTAAAAATGGATTTCTTTTTAATTTTTTTTATCTTGTAATCTTTATTTCTTAATTTTTGTATTTTTCTTATTTCATTCTGTATTTTTTATTTCATTCTGTCAACTTTTGTTTTTTTGTAAAATCTCAATAAATATTATATAAAAAAGAGAGAATGATAATCCATTTCAAGTCTCAGACTGAGAAATCTCCTTGTGAACCTTGTCAGTATAGCTTGTCTTTGTATGGCCACATTGACCCATTGAGTGTGCTCTAGTTCTGACCCTGAGCAGGTGGTTGGGCTTAGTGGCCAACTCTTCCTCTACCTCCATAACTAAGAGCATAAGGGGACTGCTGCTGGATCCGGCCACCATCCTGTCCTCACAGTGGCCACCCAGATGCCTATGGGAAACATGGAAGCTACGCTGCATTCACTTGGTCACATTATCTGATATTCCTGAAGTTATGAAGGCAAGACATTTTCCCGTGCCAAATTCACCTAACTGATTTTTTAAAAAAATGTTTTGGGACTACCAAAGGTGGAATTGTTCTGCTCCACAATTCATAAAATGCTCCACAAGACAATAAATAAATTAGGCTTTCATCTAAAGTTTTCATCTATCAGCAAGGTACAGGCAAGCACACAGATGTTAATATTCCTTGAACCCGTGGCAGTTCAGCAGCTTGTGTTCTTTTAAGTACTTTCAGGCATAATAAAACTGGTCCTTGATGAGCCTAGCACAGCACTTCCCATTGGAACAAGTACTGTTCAGTGATTCTTTGATAGCATTGAGTATTCTCACTTAAATATAAACATTGAATAACATTTCTCCAGAGATATACATGATCTAAAATTAGCCTATTCATTTTTTGCAGACAGTTGCTGCAGCTGTTCAACAAGGCCACTGAACTTGACAAAGGGAAATCTGGAATGCTATCGACCGAATGAAGTCTCTAATGATTTGTCAAAATAAAAGAACTGCAGTCCTTAATGGGTGTCTGAGAGTTCAAAATCTTTTCCAAACCAAAAGCCAGCACTCTACCTAAGCAGCTGTGCAATCTGATCATATTTCCTCAGAAATAGTTCACCAAATGAACACAGCACAGAAAGGGCTTTACTTCCCCTACTCAGTACATCATCTCTAGCAGTGCTGGGGATGCTCTCAAGAGATATCATGGGAAACCAGTTTGTCCTGCAAGGTCTTGTGTTGGCATCCCTAACAGTTCCAGAGCTAGCACACTGAGCATGCCTTGCTTGAGAAGCAAGGCCAAGAGCTTTTTACACAGGTTACCCCAGGTGGACCCACACACACACAAATGTGCTTTTATGTGCTTGTCCTAGCTTCTGGGCAAGGCCTACTTGTGTCAGGAGCCAGAGACCGGAATAGGTCAGTAATAAAAACATCAGTGTCAGTGAAGTTGTCTCTTTATTCAAAGAAACCAAGCAGCTCAGGCCTAGTGATCCCAGCCACTCTTCCCATTACGTCTTATTCCAATGAGGCAGTTGCGAAAACTGAAGGCCTCTGTCTTCCCACCGCTCTCTACGGCTCCTCCCCTGGGTCCTTCCCCAGCAACCTGAGGCTCCTTCATCTTGTCTCTCTTTGCTTTGCCTTCTTCATTTCTCTCTGTGTTCTGGGAGACCAGTGGGAAGGGGAGCGGGTCTCAGCAGGTGGAGAAGACTCCCTGGATTCTTCAGCAGCCTGCCTCATTGCTGCCTCTTCGTCCCCCTCCTCTTCAGCCTCTGCTTCTGTCTCTGAGCATGGACTGCTCTCTGCCACAGCCTATTCCTGCACACTAAATCCTGTTGCCTCTTCAGCTTCCAACATCTCCTCCTCCCAGTCTGTTCCCTCTTCTCCCTTTGACAACACAGCATTGTCCCACCACCAATTCCCTGGCTCTGAGGCTTCTTCTGGTGCCTCCTTAGCTAGTTATGGGGTGGCTCCAAGAGTAACGTGATTTTGGCTATGCGTGATTTTCACATATACACATTACCCTTAGAACCAAACACCCACCTAAGCTGCAGGCCAGCTGTACATGCATTTATATGCACATTTTACCCTAGTATATGCATTTTTGTACACATGACTTGGCTGGAGAACAGCATTGTCAAATTCAGAGAAGTGTACATGTCAATGAATGGCTGTGTTTCTGTTCTCACAATGTTTTGGGAAACTGCAAAGTAACTTTGAATGCAAACTGATTCAGATTTATCTATATATGACTGCTGTATGTAATTTTAAACTGTGTTTATTTTTCCAGATACATTTAATTTATTTATTTGGTTTGTGAACACTGTGAAACTGAAAATGTACAGTGTGCTTCTGACCTCCATTAAATTTGCCCATTAAGTTGTAACTGCTGCATCCCAATAAAGATATGAGCTGATTTAAGAGAGAGAGAGAGAAGAGAGAGAGAGAGAGAGAGAGAGAGAGAGAGAGAGAGGAATGACGGACATTTCAAAATATAAATAATCTAGTAATAGAATTGTTAAGGAAATTCTTTTTAAAGGCCAAGAAAAGAACAGCAAGACAGCATTGGCTACACTGAATTATTATTAATCATATCTAAATCACCAGTGATTTTCAAAATACTTCACCGATTCTGGTAATGAACCAACACAGCTGAACTGCATTTAAGCCTCATTAATTTTAAAAGGGCAGATCTGAGTACATGTTGCTCTTCTTGGCCCTAAGAACAATCAGATGAGATAAAAGAGTTCTAATTTTACAGATTAAAAATTTAGGCAGAAAGAGGTGACACCTAGCTCAAGATTCCATAGCATGTCCATGGTTAAGACAAGGGTCCCATTTCCACTTTCGAATGGGAGAAGAAGAGATTTCAAAATGGCTGCCTTGGAACTAGGCATTTTCTTACATATGAGCCTGCCTGAGTGGTGAGGTCTACTGCAGAGACCATTCTCTCAGTCCTATCAGCAACTGAAGCTCATTTGGTGGAAATGGGAGAAAGGGGCCTTTTCCCATGGCTGTAGCTGAGATTTGAACCCACTCTCCTTGTTGTTTTGAACCTAAGTTTTCAATGAGTTTATTCTGAGTAGACCTTAGTTGGACGCAGCCCAGAGATTTATTTCAGGTATTGCCAGGTTTATCTTGTCTCTTTTATTGTTCCATATGAATAGGCCATGAAATCAGAAGTGGCGTAGCCTTAGGCGGGGTGCACACGAAAGGATTAATACAGAAACTCTGGCACATCCCTTTCACAGAATTGTAGAGTTGGAAGCAGTGGCGTAGCGTGGATTGTCAGCACCCGGGGCAAGGCAAGTAATTTGTGCCCCCTAACCCGTGGATTTGCGCCCCCTAACCCGTGGGATTTGCGCCCCCTAACTCAAACCCCCAGATGTTGCGCCTGGTGTGGCCGACCCCCCCTGCACCCCCCACGCTATACATAGCTGAATTGGGATATTGTAAAAGCATCTTGGGATTCTGGGCATCTCTTTGGAGATCGGATGCACAAGCAGTGGACCTGGGTTGTGTGTTGGAGTGGTGTGCCTCCACCCAGGCTCAGCCTGTATATTCACAAATACACAGAGGTGCATTACTCCTACTAATCCTTCAGTGACCTCTCTCCAAAGCAAAGCAAATCTACACAGGCCCTACATCCCTAAAACTTCTCACCATCCGTGAAGTGGTTTCCATGCAAGGTGTTATGTACTGAGTTGAATAGGATCCAAAAGGCAGCAGTGTGATTGGTCCTAGAACAATAGGATTCAGAATGCAGCAGTCTGATTGGTCCTAGAACAATGCAGCAGTGTGATTGGTCCGCAGGAGCCACCCAATCCAGCTCCAGGTGGAAGTGAATCCGCAACCTAATTGACCTACAGGAGAATCCCAGAATTAGCCAATCACGTGCGGCCCATTGTGTAAATAATGTATATAAAGCAGATATTTTGGAGGAACTTTCATTCCTCACTACTATGAGCTGAATAAAGAGCATGAAATCCACACTCGACTCTGAGTATATTTCACAACAGTATACAATTGAACAAGAATCTGCATCCCCCCACTGCTCACAGTTAAAATCTACACGTCTCCATGTGGTCAAACCATGCACTAAGATATGCATTTTTTTGGTGCACTCTGCCCAAAATGTACACCCTTTTGGGTTACAGAACTGCACTGCCAAATTCAGAGAACTGTGGGGTGTTTTTTTTAAGAGATAGCTGCATTTCGGTTCATGTGTCGGCTTGGGAAGTGCAAGTTAAGTGCAAATCACATCAAAATGTGAACAGAGCAAAATTTCTCCACCTTCCCCAGTCTTCCCACAACTTATCTACCAACACAATGTAGACCACAGAGCACCACCAGCAGAGAGCAGCAAGTACATCGCAATAAGAAATGCTGATGACTCCAGGCACTTATAATGGAACAGAGGCGGGGAAACCAATGCATACTGAAGTGTAGGTGGGTTCCCATGAGGCAAGACACAGTAATAACAGCAAGAACCTTTACTGAATAACAGAACTGGACAACAGGGGCAAAGCAACTGCTTATATATATTTCTGAAGGCCTGGGCCACTCCCACTCCCAATGTGATTGACTGTCTAAACTTCCAAGCTGCGAATCATATCTCAGAGTTTAAGGGCCAATCACAGAGGCCCCAAATCCTGAAATGTTCTGTGATTGGATATCATGTATCGAATCAGAACACAGGCACCCCAAATCCTTAGTCTAGACTCAAGCTCAGGCAAACACAGACCACTGGAAACATAACACATACATGCCTCCATTTTATTTATTTTATTATTATGTCATTTATACTCCACCTTTCCTCCAGGGAGCTGAAGGTGGTGTACGCAGCTCTCCCCTATCCCGATTTTATCCTCTCAACAACCCTGTGAGGTGGGCTAGGCTGAGAGGCAGTGACTAGTCCAAGCTCACTCAGGGAGTGTGAATTTGAACCTTGTTCTCCCAAGTTGTAGTCCAACTCTCTAACAACCACACCACATTGGCTCTCTGCACAGAGCTACATACCAAAATATATATCACACCAGGGATATTAGACAAGGAAAAGATCTACCAGATAATTGAAAGCAGCCGCCCTTTCATTAATGCCATGTTTTTATCTACTTATTTTAATGTCTGACTTCTTCTGACATTAGTAATAAAGAGAACTTCATTTTTGCTATTGTGAAATGCAGCCACCCCCAAGTTTGCACTGCTGAACAAGGGTAGCTCAGTGGCCTGTTTTCCTATATTGGATATATTTTTTCCCCTACCTCCTTATACAATTCAGAAGCCAACAACCTTTTTCCCCCCCAGCAAATAATTTTTTCCCACTTGCAGATTATTTCCATTTCAATGTTCTGTTCCACACAGCTGCAAGCTGACTGTAATTTGCCACGGCTGTAGTCATCATGATACATAAAGAAAAGTGCAGTTGATCTAACAAAGGCTCAGCAGAGGAACCGCTGGAGTCTTTTAAGCAATATCATGGCTATGAAAAAGTAATCGGCCTCCTTCCTCCAACAGCTGCAGACTAAAATAGGCTGTCTTTACCCCTCTGCACAGGTCAGAAGCAAGGAGCTATTGCACCATTTCTGTAGTCCATTTCAGAAACCAGGCCCAAGTTAAAAGATGCTGCAGCCATACTTGGATATATAAATTTGTATTTATTTATATTTAATCCCAGGGCTTCAGACATCATGCATTCAAATCAGGTATTCTACCTGACTGGGTTACCAAATGTCCCCTACTATTCAGCCTGTATATCAGTCACCTAAATATCCAATATGCTTGGGTTATGACATTCCTACATCTATTTGGCTAGGCTTCTCCAGAATATCTAAACCCCAGGTTGGGTATGTGTGCGCGGGTGTTTGAAACCTACTGAAATCAAGAGGAGGAGCTCAGGCATGTGATCAGGTGAAAGCACAGATTAAGGCTGCAGTCCAGCAGCTACATCAATGCATCCAGTTTGCTCTTGGCATTACCTATGCACCTGTGTTGCACCTGTGGTTCCCAAGCATGTTTTAAGTGCCATTGATAACAACGAAATGAACGGGACTCAGAAGCACTCAGTTGTGCCCCTTATTTGCTGGCTTACGGCTAGAAGATAATCACCCACCTCAGCAAACTGAAAATCACTCTTCTTTAATGTTCTCTATTGGTTCATTTCCCGTTTTACTCTGGCAAATCCTTCACGTTGTTTGAGGGTGGCAAGAGCTTAATACAAACTGGGGTGGGGAGAGAAGTTTGCTTCTTCATAAGCATCTTATCATTCTGGTGAGTGCTCTAAGACCCTCTTTAAACCTCCGTGGGTGCAGTTTATGCAGACTTCTGTTGTAATGGAAGACTAACACATAACACGAAGCATCTTATCAGTCCTTTCCGACATCCCTCCCCTTCAACAGGGTACTGCCAACTCTCTTTTTTGGAGTTGCAGTGAAAAGGTCTAATTTGATTGCTGGAGAACTTGATTTCTAAATCAACTACTGTTCTCGCAACTTTGACACTATTCACTGGGAGAATTTGTGATGGTTTGATTTTGTTACTGATTATTTTTTCATTATTTAAATATGTTTTTAAATTGAATTGTTGAACTACTTTGTTGTTTGCTGCCCTGGGTTCCTTTGAGAGGAAGGGCTGGAATAGTAATAATAATAATAATAATAATAATAATTGTTCCTTACTTCATAAAAGTTATACAGCACTTTTTAAAAAATCCCTCAAAGTAGTTTTATAACAAGAATATGCAGGATTTGATATGAGGTAGCAGATCTGCTTCCTTGACTCCAGCTCTATTCTGCTTCAGGGGTTGGAGAACCTGTGGCCAGGGGTGGACCTTGATAATATGACGCCTTGTGTGTGGCCAAAAATTGACACCCTGACCCCTCCTGCAGCCCTTTCGCCACCTTCCCAAAGATAGGTAAGGGAGGCACTGGGTTTTGGGAAAGAGGAATAAGGCTCTGGCAGCATCCTAGAGCCCTCATTTTCAAAGCTGGGCAAGCACTTTGAGAAGTGCTTTGAGAAGAAGGCCTGAAGGTGCCCCCTTGGCTCCCGTGCTCGTGTGGGGGAGGAACGTCCTCTGCTGTGGCACTTCAGACATCTTCTGTTTGAGGATTTGCAGGAGCCCATAGTATGCTATTGCCCCCGCTGCCTGTGGTAACCTTTCAGCATTTAGCACTGGCCATGTTGTAACATCACATGAGATTATGCATTGAATTCCATGGACGGTCTTGTGTTTTTTGGCATCTGTGTCGAGAGACAATGGAGGGCGCCTCCAGGGATGAAGTCAAACTACTGTGTCAGCAGCACCAACCTCCCTGGGATGCAAGGCTGGGCAATGTGTAGGGAGGTCCTGGTCTACCCAGATGACAAGATCCCCCCTCTCAGCTGATATAGTCCAAAGGAAAGCAGAGCAAAACATTTGGCACAAGCTTGGCTGCAGGAGTTGCCAGGAGGAGGAATACAAAGCGCCATCCAACTATCTTAGGGACTCCGCTCCAGATTTGTGTAGGTTTTCCTCCTTAGCTATTTCTTCTCCCAAAGGCATCCCCCAAGGTAGCTAAGGTTTAGGACCAGAGCTTTCCTCCTAAACGGGCTGCCTTCCCAGGTTGACAAGCCCTACCTGCCCTTCACTTCCCTCTACAGCACATGCAGAAGCTGCCTTCTTGACCATTGGACCCACTATTGGTCTTGTCCACTCAACCTGCCAGAGCCTGTTTTCGCACACAAGTGAAGTCGTTGACTCACCAAGGGTTTGAGACCTATCAGCTACCTTCACCTGGTTTAGCCTGCCAGTCAAAACCGTTCCCAGGATGTGGCCACTGCCGCATGTTGACAGCTTCTAGGAGCCACAGGTGAGAGCTGAGTGCAGGGTGGGGACCAAAGATGGACAAACGACTCCAGAAGGAGCACGACATGTCCCTCACCAGAGGCACTACCAATGTGCTTGGCTTTGGGAATGTACCATGTGTGCCCTTTATAAAACAGTGAATTCATGGGCTCCTGGTCAGGGTAGTGGAGGCAGAGAATAAAGAAGAACTATCCTCGCATGATCCAACACAGCACAAAAGGTTGAAGCACAGAAACTGAAGGCCATGTTTTCTGTGTGCTTCTCTCCCTTGCCCAGAATACAGGAAGGCCGATGTGTTACAGACATTATGATTTGTACAAACAAATCCCTCACGTCTTCTCAGTTCATATTTATATGTCTTTTTCATCTAATGGTTTACAGCAGTAAGCAGTAGATATCCCCCAACCCTCCTCAATTTTGGCTTCCGTACCCAGAATAGTTTAAAGCCGGAAATTCTATCATTTTTTATAAGGCACTTTCCACATCCCTCGCTTGAAGGTCACGCTGATGATTATCTCCAGTATAACTGAAGAACCGTGTAATTACAGCGAAATGTCACCTAGAAGAATAATCGCTTCTAGTCAAACGTCTCAGCTAGAAATATGCTGCTGCCAGTCTCCACTTCTAGAATAAAGCTGGAAGCAACAGGGAAAGGGTGTGGGGAGAGATTGGACCTTTTCCTTCACAGCAGTTTTGTTTTCTTCCAAACAGCGTAATCTGTTTTGGTTCTGAAATTGAATTACTTAAGTAGCTTGTCCCAGGATCCCTTATTTGTACAATGTTCCATCTCCTTGTGGTTGCTATAAAGTTACGTTCCGGCCCTCTCTGATTAGATTTCATAGCAAGCAAATTACAGCTTCTCCTTTCGAAAAAGCACTTTTGCATTAGTCACAAGGATTAGTAACACTCGGATCAAAGGATATCTTTACAGAGATCCTCTAGACACGCAGAGAGCTAGCAACTTGGTGAGGAGATGCAGAATTAATCTGGGACATAAGGACTATAATCTTTATCTGCCCCACCAGGCCCTGACTCTCAAGTCCTTTTGTTTCCAAGCTGTCTTAAGCACATGTGTCTGTGGGCTGGTTTGTAGCCCAGGGTTATCAGCAGTAGCAGAACTTTTTATCTGAAACAGATCTCATATTATCTTTAATCCTTCTAGGACTCCAGAGAGATATTTGAATTTGCTGTAGGAGAAGACAGCAGCATTTATACCAAAGGAAGTTTGTTGTGGCCTTTGGGAAGAAGAAGAAGAAGAAGAAGAAGAAGAAGAAGAAGAAGAAGAAGAAGAAGAAGAAGAAGAAGAAGAGGAGGAGGAGGAGGAGGAGGAGGAGGAGGAGGAGGAGGAGGAGGAGGAGGAGGAGGAGGAGGAGGAGGAGGAGGAGTTTGGATTTGATATCCCGCTTTATCACTACCCTAAAGAGTCTCAAAGCGGCTAACATTCTCCTTTCCCTTCCTCCCCCACAACAAACACTCTGTGAGGTGAGTGGGGCTGAGAGACTTCAAAGAAGTGTGACTAGCCCAAGGTCACCCAGCAGCTGCATGTGGAGGAGCGGGGAAGCGAACCCGGTTCACCAGATTACGAGTCTACCGCTCTTAACCACTACACCACACTAGCTCCCTTTACTCTCTTGGGCAGTATGTATCTAGCACATCACATCCATACAATAATTTCTGATTCTGCAAAGGGACTTTCCCCACTCCTTCAGGCATCCATGCCCTGCATCCTCACCAATTTGTTCTGAAGACACCAGCCAGAGCACCAAGGGGCCTCTACCCCCTACCTCACAGGGAGAACATCGTGGGAAGTAGGAGGTCAGTCTGACTCCATTGATTGGCCAGCAAAGGGGCAGCTCTGCTGGTGCTTGCTTTCCTCTGGGTCCCCAGCTTGAACTACTACTCTGGCAACTGGTCATGGTAGCAAGGGATAATGGGAGTTGAGAAGGCTGCTTTAGATGTTGTTGGATTATAATTCTCATCATGCCTTGTGACTGGCACTGTTGGCTGGGAATGATGGGATTTGGAGTCCTATGACATCTCAGAGGCCCAGCCCTGATTTAGACCACACATAAGAGTTTGGCCTTTCTACAGGCAGTTTGCTCCTTATGTTTAGCAGGCTATTGGAATTCCCTCCAGCCTTGGGGGGTAATAGCTATTACTTCTCTGGTCTTAATGGGCCCTGATACAGGGAAATAAAAGAATCACGCATGAACAACACTGTACATGAAAAGCTACCATGTTATGGTATAGTGATGAGCGAGGATCTTGTTGTTTCTGTTTCTATTTCCTCTTTCTTTCGTTGGAGAAGCTCCTATCCCTGCTTTGTGACTTCTCCTACGTCTTCTGGTCATGGGTGAAGGGTTCCAAAAAAGCAATTCAAACCTCTCAACTTTTTGTGCATTGTATGGAACAGACTTTTCTAATGGGCTGCTGGTTGCAGGATGTCCTGTTTGTAGTTTTCCAGGTTTGGTGCACATCAGCCTTTCCACATAATAAGCCGATCCTGCCCCGATCCTGCCTTTTCCTCTTTCCTTCACTTGCAAGCTGCTTGAGCCTTCCAAAGTTGAAACTCCGTCGTGAAGTGGAGGGGGGTTAGGAAAAATGCATCCTCAACAACGGCTCTGCGAGACCAGAAGGAAATTTGAGAGCGCACACTATAATTTGCTGGAGGAATCATGCTATTTACACGCGGCTATAATAAAAGCCTGCCAATTTATTTATTTATTTTGCAAGTGGCTCGCCGGCAGCAACAGGAGCGTTCAGCAGAAAGCGCCTCCCACAAATTCCTTGGATGACCATGGAAATCGCTGGGTGTAAAGGCTCTCACGATGTATAATAAAGGGGGCGGGACAGAACTGGAGTACTTGATGTGCAGAAAAATCTGCCTGTGCTGTCAGAGCCACCGCTGGGAAGCTACAGAATAGATATAATTACAACCATTTGTTAGCTCTTTGGGCAATAACCCGTACTTGCATAACAGCCCCAGCAACTCGTCTGTAAAGTCTGTTATGGCAACAAACAAAGCTTGCTAAGGAAGTGCTAGCATTTCCTTTCCCCAAAGAGTGGAGCAAGTTGAAGTCAGGTTTGTTTTTAATCCAACCTGAGGCCCTTCGGATGCATTTGGAATACACCTCTCAACATCCAGCATAGTCAATGGTCAGAGGTGATGGGAGTCCAAAAAAAATCTGAGAGACATCAGGCTGGAATATTATTATTATTATTATTATTATTATTATTATTATTATTATTACCCCACCCATCTGACTAGGTTTCCCCAGCCATTCTGGGTGGCTTACAGCACATAAAAAAATGGTAAAACATCAGACATTAAAAAATGTCCCTATACAGAGCTAACTTCAGATGCCTTCTAATAGTCAGACAGTTGTTTATCTGATAGGAGAGCGTTCCACAGGGCAGGTGCCACAACCAAGAAGGCCCTATGCCTGGTTCCCTGTCCGAGCTGAACAATTAGGGTGGCTTCTTCAGGTGTGCTGGGCCAAGGCCGAAGCTGCTTCAGATCTAAGAAGCTAGAAAAACTATGATCTTTGGTCAGATATAGGTCCATGTTTTGATTTCCTTCCAACCACCAGCAGGTTGCTTTTGCTTTGTCTGCTTCGAATGATTTCAGAGATCCCACCTTAAGAAAAGTTTGAGGCATGTGCAAACAATGTGTCCCAGTGATTTTTATTGTTTGTTTGTTAATTTATATTCCACTTATATCAGAACCAGTGAATGTGGTGAATGTCCTGTGTGAGTGTATGGAATGTGTGGATGAGGGTGAAACCAGATGCAATGTTAAATGTGTCTTTGCATTTAACATGCACCTTTTAAAAATGCAAATAGCATCCAATGGAGGGCACTGGCAATGATCAGAATCACAGGAAGCAGGAAGGAGGGATTTAACACTTTCCTCTCCCGCTGTGATCCTGAGGGAAATTCCTCCTTAGAAGATGCTATTTGCTTGCATGGAATTCCCTCGTGAAGCTTATTTTATTTTTATCCTTTTTTTAAAAAAAAATGACTTGCCTTTCTGCGTAATGCCTAAAATGTCGCACAAACACCACACATCACTGAGGCGATAGCACTGGCGGAAAACAGGGGTGCGAAGGGAGCGGACTGCCCCCAGCACCACTATTCTGGTGCCATTGTGGCGCCCCCCCAGACACAAACTGCGCACACCCCTGAATGCCGGGCCCCACGGCCCCATAGGCAGCGCGTCACACCCCCAGAACACGCCCCACGCCCCTGCGGGCTGTGCACCATGCCCTCGCAGGTGGCATACCATGCCCTGGGATCCGCACCATGCCCCCGCAGGCAGCACACATTGCCCCCACGGGCGCCAGCTACGCCCCCGCCTGCTCTCCGCCCCCGGTAGCGGAGCATGCAGCTTCGCCACTGGGCAATAGAAAGTGAATATTGCATCTCTATGGAAATGAACAGTGAACAGCATATCGATTGTCTCCAATCGATACAAAATTGTATTATTTTGGCATGATTTTTATGATCATCTCGCACATATAGTTTCCAGGGCAGGGGGAGAATGTGCTGTGGAACTTCATGACAACAATCCTCTTCTGCAAAGAGCAGAGGTTCGCTGCCTTAAAACATTTCCACACACAATTTGTGCCCAAGCATGTAAAGTCCAAAGCCTTTTTGAAACTGTTTTTCTGCTTTAATGCAGCAAGAGGGAGGGTGTCAGATTCCCTCTCCCTTTCAGCCTTTAGAACTCCCATGATTATTTGCTGCTATCGCACGCACAGAAACAGCATCAGATGCTCTTTTTCATGAGTTTTCATGAAGATGTCGAGCCCGTGTGCAGCAGCTGTGAAAAAAGGCAAATTCCGCGTTAAGGATCATTAGGAAAGAGATTGCAAATAGAACTGCCAATATCACAATGCCGCTGTACAAATCTACTGTGCCACCGTGCTTGGAATACTGTGTGTGCAGCTTGGGTAGCCTGACATGAAAAAGAATATCACAGAGCTAGGAAGCTGCGACCAAAATGATCAGCTGAAGGAATTGGGGCTGGAGCAACTCCAGGGAAGGTTACAACATATGGGGCTGTTTGGTTGGGGGGCAGTGAGTAGGGGGTGGCATGAAGTATAATGGTGTTATAGATTGGGGAGACCCTCCTAAACCCTAGAAATTAATAAATGGTAGGATTTTGATTATTTGGAGGGAAGACTGCACGCCAGTGGAAAAATACAAGCTTAGCTTCCTTTCCATGCCAGGACATCACCAGGGATAGATGGATTAACATGACAAAAGGTGTTGATGGCCCATCTTGGACCTGAGCAGACAGAAGGTTACCAGGGTAACTGAGTGTGAAGTCACAGGCAAAGATGGTCTGTAGCAAGGTGTGCTGGGAGGGAGAAAGAACATGGGGAGTTCCATTTTGGGCAGGCTGGCTGAAGGCTGGCTGGGAGAGATGCCTTCAGTTCCAGTGCTGCCCTGCTATGGGAACTAGTTCTTCTTGGGGTGACAATGCTGTAAGATCAGGACTCCCTCCATGCAAACTGAAGGTCTAAATATGTGAACAAACCACGACAGTCTCTGCCGCATCTTTAATTCTCTGAAGGAGCACAAACCCTGGGTGAGCACCTGGAACCTCCTGGAGTCTTGCTACCCCTGGAGAGTGGGGGTGGCACCCAGCTTCTATAACAATATTACATATGGTGTGGCTTAAGGGGGCAGAGGTAGTTTTTTCACCCTCTCCATAATACTAGAACCTGGGACCATCCAGTGAAGCTTAACATTGGAAGATTCAAGACACAAAAGACAGTGCATGTAGTCTACTGTATGGAAGTAAGAGTCTTCACATCCATTGCTCCACCCACGTCCCCCCTGTGGTCCCGCCCAACACTGCCATGTGGCCCCCAGCTGGTTCTCCATGCTGGAATGTGGCCCTCAGGCTGCAAAAGCTTTTCCCTTCCAGGTGAAGCAGACATTTTGCATTGTTTGTTGTGGATGATCTCGCGTCACCTCCACCACTTAAATGACACATCAGCGGAGATGTAGTTCATCACTTCTAATACAACATGAGGTTCTGCCCACGCTAGGTCCTTATTTGATTGTGGAATGCTTTGAGTGCCGTTTATTTTTAAAACAATGCGCCAATATTTTCAGTGCAGCTTATATGGGAAGAACCAGTAGGCAGAACTCCTACGTACAGCTTCATTTCAGAACTTCGCACCAGCTACGCCAGCCAGCAAAAGAATCTGCTTCTCACAAAATTGCCACTCTGCATTCATTAAGCTGTCAGTTGCTCACCAAACTCTTGGATGTCCATACCGTTATTGCAAGGAGCAGAAAAAGGAGCAAGCAAAACTATTATTATTCTTAATAAGAAAATTTAACTTGTTAGTTGCTTAACACAGAAGAAAAAATTTTCTAAGTGACTTACAAAAATCTCTTGATCGTTACGTACAACTTTTGTTTGTACCTGCCAGATGTGGAAGTGAACTTAGGAGGAACAGACTTGCCCAAGGCTACCCATAAGATCTAGAACCAAGGTGAGATTTGCAGAAGAGGCCAACATTTCTCCACGCTGTTTTAATGATCAAGGCACTTTTTGGCTCAAGGTTTTGCTCGGCAGAGCAAAAGTGACTGTTTATTGTTCATCATCCTTAAGTCAGTTGAGCTCTGCTGCACTGAACTCTAAATAAAAGATGGATGGGAATTAGATTAAACATCAAAGCCTCAAGAGAGTGCCCTGTGTGTGTGGCTTAGTGCAATAAAAAAAAGCCCTGTAATTGCATGCGTTTTTTAATTAACCAGGCCACGTCTTGCAGCAAAGCAAGCCTGCGTGACTTGTGGCCCGTCAAGCCAAACACAGTTTATGAATCATGGCCAAGATGCTGCTGGATTGGGGGAGTGTTGCCAAGCATCTAGAAGACCTCAATATATGGGTGGTAGGCTGTAGGATGGATGTCAGCAAACAGATTGAGGCTGAATCCTGACAAGACAGAAGTACTGTTTTGGGGGACAGGAGGTGGGCGGGTGTGGAGGACTCCCTGGTCCTGAACGGGGTAACTGTGCCCCTGAAGAACCAGTTGCACAGCCTGGAAGTCATTTTGGACTCACAGCTGTCCATGGAGGCGCAGGTCAATTCTGTGTCCAGGGCAGCTGTTTATCAGCTCCATCTGGACTGTCTCGCCAGAGTGATGCATGCTCTGGTTATCTCCTGCTTGGACTACTGCAATGCACTCTATGTGGGGCTACCTTTGAAGGTGACCCGGAATCTACAACTAATCCAGAATGCAGCAGCTAGACTGGTGACTGGGAGCGGCTGCCGAGACCACATAACACCGGTCTTGAAAGACCTACATTGGCTCCCAGTACGTTTCCGAGCACAATTCAAAGTGTTGGTGCTGACCTTTAAAGCCCTAAACGGCCTCGGTCCAGTATACCTGAAGGAGCATCTCCACCCCTTTCTGGCGGTTCCCTCACAGTGAGAAACCAAGTACAGGGAACCAGGCAGAGGGCCTTCTCGGTAGTGGCACCCGCCCTGTAGAACGCCCTCCCACCAGATGTCAAAGAGAACAACAACTACCAGACTTTTAGAAGACTTCTGAAGGCAGCCCTGTTTAGGGAAGCTTTTAATGTTTAATAGACTATTGTATTTTAATATTGTGTTGGAAGCCACCCAGAGTGGCTGGGGGAACCTAGCCAGATGGGCGGGGTATAAATAATAATTTATTATTAAATTATTATTATTATTAATCAGTTTAGCGGATTATAAATTGTGCTGCTCCGTTGTAAAGCACAGACTGGCCTTCTCTCAGCTGCCCTACAGAACACAAGTAGAGAGCTCTGTTGGACCACCCCAGTGGCCCATTGAGTCCAGCCTGCTGCTCTCACAGTACCCAACCAGATGCACGCAGGCAGGATTGGAATGCAACAACATTCTCCCCTCCTGCAATTTCAGCAGCTGGTTGCCAGAGGCACAGTGCTTGCAACTGTGGAGGCAGAACATAAAAGACTCTGGAGTTACATTAGCAGCCACTGATTTATCCTCCACAAATTTGTCTAATCCTCTTTTAAACCCATCCAAGTTGGTGGCCATCACTGCCTCTTAGGGAGCAAATCCCATAGCTTAACTATGCGCCGTGTGAAGAAGCACTTTCTTTTGCCTGTCTCGAATCCTCCAACATTCAGCTTCATTGCATGTCCACCAGTTCCTGCATTATAAGAAAAGGAGGAAAACATTCTCCAGCTGCTTTCTCTGCATCATACATAATTTTATAAACTTCTATCGTGTCTCTTTTTACTCACCTTTCCTCTAAACCAGGGTTTCCCAAACTACAGTTCCCATAATCCCTGACCACTGGTCCTGCTAGCTAGGGATGATGGGAGTTGTAGTCCAAAAACAGGTGGAAACCCAAGTTTGGGAAACCCTACTCTAAACTGAAAAGCTCCACGCGTGGCAACCTTTCCTCACAGGCTCTTTCATTTTGGTTGCCCTTTTCTGTAAATTCTCCAATATCCTTTCTTAAGGGGAGCTGACTGAAACTGTACGCAGTCTTCCAAGATTTGCACAATGGAATTGCAGTATATGCAGTTTTATCTTCTATCCCTTTCCTAATGACTCCTAGCATGGGATCCATAGTGGTGAAGAAGAAAAAGAAGAAGAAGAAGAGGAGGAGGAGGAGGAGGAGGAGGAGGAGGAGGAGGAGGAGGAGTAGTTTGGATTTGATATCCCGCTTTATCACTACCAGAAGGAGTCTCAAAGCGGCTAACATTCTCCTTTACCTTCCTCCCCCACAATAAGCACTCTGTGAGGTGAGTGAGGCTGAGAGACTTCAGAGAAGTGTGACTAGCCCAAGGTCACCCAGCAGCTGCATGTGGAAGAGCAGAGACGCGAACCCGGTTCACCAGATTACGAGTCTACTGCTCTTAACCAATACACCACACTGGCTCAGTTGCCACATGCTGGGTCAACACCTTCCATGAGGAACCTTAGACCTGGAGGGGCAATTATGGTCCTCCAACGCGGGTGGCGCTGTGGGTAAAACCTCAGCGCCTAGGACTTGCCAATTGTATGGTCGGCAGTTCGAATCCCCGCGGCGGGGTGAGCTCCCGTCGTTCGGTCCCAGCTCCTGCCCACCTTGCAGTTCGAAAGCACTCTTAAGTGCAAGTAGATAAATAGGTACCGCTTTATAGCGGGAAGGTAAACGGCGTTTCCGTGTGCTGCGCTGGTGCTGGCTCTCCAGAGCAGCTTCGTCACGCTGGCCACGTGACCCGGAAGTGTCTCTGGACAGCGCTGGCCCCTGGCCTCTTAAGAGAGATGGGCGCGCAACCCCAGAGTCGGTCACGACTGGCCTGTACGGGCAGGGGTACCTTTACCTTTTTAAGCTTTTCTGTCTAACCTTTGGGAATCCCCCAAGGCCAGGCCACAATCCCTTCTGGTTCTACTTCTGACCTTCCTCAATAATCTTTGCCTGGCTGGAAAGTGTCCTTGAATTCAGATAATAATGGAGGGAGAAATAGAGAGGCGGGTGGGAGTGTCTGTAGAAACTCGTGGACTGTCCAAAAGTAAAATTTGCATTCACGGCTCCACCCGTTTTTCCTCTGGCCCCACTCAGCACTGGCATTTTGGACTCCAGAAAGCAATTTGCCCCTCAGACTGAAAAAGGTCCCCCAGCTACAGAGTAATGAGCTTAAGGAAATAGATTTCTCAATAAAAGCTTTTCGTATTACTGTACCATGTCTCAGAGCAGAACCGTAATCCACACTGTACAGAACCGACACTAACTGCCTTGTCCATGGTACTTGCCAGCAAAAATATATAATTAGCTGTAAACTCTGAAAGGCCCAATGAGTCTATAAAAGTGAAAGGCCTGTCCTGGCCCTCATCAGTTGTAGTAGCTCTTTAATTGCCATGCATCCCTAATGCAATGAGGTTTCTCACACAGCATGTGCCCTTACTTGTTAATTTCACCCTAAAAAAAGCCAAAGCAGACCAAGATCTAATAATATTTCCATCTCATTGTCCTTTTGTCCCCACAGAAGGAGATGGGGCTGGGTGTTACAAACAAAGTATCCTGTGCTTTTGTGGGGAAATTAACTTAATCGCTTCAATGTTAATTGTTTTAGCTACACCAGATTGACTAGGCAATAAATGGTTTCCCCAATTTTCTTCTTCAGCAGAGCAAGAAATTAGACAAGTTGAAGCAAGATAATAATCAGCAGGGGAAATTATTATTTTCAGAAAAGATGCCTGGAACCCAGAGAATTAAATCTCCGTGACAGCCAAGACGTGAATATTAATTGAATCTCAAATAATTCATTTTTTTTCCAATTTACGCCTGACAAACAACAATCACAAGGTGGCAGCTTCAAATCATTTGTTTGATTCCTTCTCTCCCCTGTTTGCTCTTTCAGATGGCTGTAGGGCGGAGGTGGGAAGACCTTCGGTTTTTGCACTTTGTTTTTGTACTGGATCATTGCAGCCCATCAGCTACAGGGAAGTGCAAAATGGTGGTTTGGGGTTTGTGGATGTACTTGCAAAGGATCGTGTCCTCCTGAATATACCAGCCTAGACTGTAAGATCTTCCTTGGAGGCCCTTCTACAGGTTCTCCTGCCTAACTGGTGAGGCAGCTTCACCTTAGAGTGAGGGCCTTCTTCAGCTGTGGTGTCCTAATGATGGAATTCCCTCCCCCTTTAGCTTACTTGGTCCATGGGGTCATGAAGAGTCGGACACGACTAAACGACTAAACAACAACAGCTCACTTGGCACCGATATTAATTTTTTTCAGTGCTAAGTAAAGATTACCACAGGCCTTTGAGAACCATACTTCAGTCCTTGGGACAAATTATGTGCAGCCTGGTTTTAGTTCTTGTTTTTGGAATGATCTTAAACAGCTAATGCTGTTTTTAAAAAATATGGACGTTGCATTGATTTTTCTGTTTTGCCTTTGTTGATGTGGTTTGAGTTTTGGAAAAGAAAAAGAAAATCCAGAAGAGTACACATGTCGGTTTCTTGCAGCAAAAACAATCAAGGAGCCTTGAGGCGCCTTAAAGACAAATGAATGTCATAGTATTTGTACCCTGCAACCATACTTTTGGGTTGTCAGTAACAGACATTGTGCTTCAATAAGACATTAAATATATAAAAATATTATTCATTCCATCATAAATTTGTTAGTCTTTAAAGCGACGCGAGTGGCGCTGTGGGTAAAACCTCAGTGCCTAGGACTTGCCGATCGTATGGTCAGCGGTTCGAATCCCCGCGGCGGCGTGAGCTCCCATTGCTCAGTCCCAGTGCCTGCCCACCTAGCAGTTCGAAAGCACCCCTAAGTGCAAGTAGATAAATAGGTACCGCTTTATAGCGGGAAGGTAAACGGCATTTCCGTGTGCTGCTCTGGTGCTGGTTCGCCAGAGCAGCTTCGTCACGCTGGCCACGTGGCCCGGAAGTGTCTCCGGACAGCGCTGGCCCCCGGACTCTTAAGTGAGATGGGCGCACAACCCTAGAGTCGGACACGACTGGCCCGTATGGGCAGGGGTACCTTTACCTTTTAAAGGGACTGCAAGATTGTTTCTGAATTTTGTATAAACTGTCAGAGGGCACTGTTAATGAGAAGTCAATAAATGTCCAAATAAATAAAATCAATAGGTTGCAAGCCTATGCACACCACTGGGGAGTAGGTCCCATTAAATTAAATAGCACTTACTTTCGACTAGACATGCATTAGGATTGCACTGTTAAGGTTAAACAACAGCATGCCTCTCAAACACATGGTCATCTTAGGAATTTATTTCCTGAGTTCACTGCCCTTTCACAGAAAAAGCTACTCCTGGCTCTCACAAGCAACGGGGAAGAAATTTGATTCAGTTTGTATTTAAAGGCAACCTCACTTAATTTGCACTTTCTGAAACGACACACAAACTGAAACACAGGCGCCCCTCGAAATTCACATTGCAATGCAGTTTTCCAGCCAAATATGATGTGGAGGAAAAAGGATTGTGCTATGCTACCATGAGTATGCCAATGCATATGTTAGTGAAAACAGCATGGAAAAATGCATTACATTAGGTAAAAAATGCATATGTGTACACTAAGAAAAATTTGCACCCCCCCCAAAAAAAAGCTTACGAATTTTCACAAGAACATTTGAAAAAAAAAGAAGATCACAAACTGATGTGGAGAACTGAACTTAAGATTGGAACAATGAGAAACTGAAAATGATATATTTGCCCATCCCTAGTCCTCACACACACACATCCCCACACTTTTTCCGTTTCAGCAAACTAATTTAGGGAGGCGGGTTGCTGCTATTATCAAACAAATTTGAATCAGAAAGCCTTGCTACCCTACCATTCTACATTGGGTCTAGCCCTGCTGCAGAGCAGGTGACCAGCCCCTCTGCCAAGCCCAATCGATGGCAAAGCAAACATTTCCACTTCTCTGAGCTTGTCTTCTTAGCACCGACCTGTCTTACGGCGGATGATGTCGTATTTTTGTAGGCTTGTGTTGTTTGTTTGTGGCAAAAGATCTGAGCCAGAATGACAGCAGTGAACCTACACGACACGACGCATCTGCTATACATGTAATATCCAACAACAAGGGATTGAGGGGACGCCACCTCATGTCATTTCTCCTCGTTCAGCTGCTCTCAAGGAAGCAGAGTTCGCTATAACAACATTGTCAGAGCAGCAGTCAGTGGCAACAATTAGCTGTCAGTTGAATAGTTCTTTCCAGCACTGCCTGCAGAGAGATGCAGGCAACTGCTATCACACTTTCAAACAAGAGCATACAGCTCTGCAGTAGCTGTGATCCTCTGGGGTGTTTCCTCCTCTGGAGTGGAGATCTTCTGGATCACAAGATGTGATCCACCCAGACAACATCGGTCTTTCAGCCATTCCTGGCGGTCCATTTAAGGTTCAATAGCAGGCATCTTCTTTCCATTGCACCTCTACTATGAAATGCCCTTCCTTCTGCCATACGTACAACAGCAGCCATCAGTTGCTTCAGATGTTGTGTGTGTGTGTGCGCGCGCGCGTGCGCGCGTATTTGCCCAGGCTTTTCAGACTCAAAATAGCAGACTGAGGCTGCAGTCACAGGGCAGTTTATTTTGTTTTCACAACTTTTCCCTAACTGTTCAGTTCCACATTATTGTTTGAGCTTTCATGCAATCTAAAAACTGTTTCTGGACTTATAGTGGAATGCTGTGCAATTTGACTGCTCTTTTCCATGTTCCAGGGGGAAATCCATTTGGAAATAATGTGTTATATTCCACAGTAGTTCCACGATATGCCACCACAGTTCCAGAGCTGGCTTTTACATTGTTTGAAAGTTCATTTGTAACGTGGAAATTAATAGCTAGGGAAATGCAATGGAAATGGATTAAACTGCCATGTTGTCATATAATATAACTGTGGAATTGTAAGGGACCCCAAGAGTCATCTAATCGAATTGTCTTCAGATGTCTTCAATGCAGGAATCACAACTAAACAATCCCTGACCTAATCCTATGCATGCTTCCTGGGGCATAATTGCCCCTGAAATCAATGGGATGTTTTTGAGTAAGTAGGGGCGCCATCTTGCTCTCAGGATTGTGGGTGCCTACCACCGCAACATGGACTACTGTGACGTCTCTCTCTCTCACACGCCTACAGGTAGTGTGTGTGATGGCACACATACTAAGTGCAGGCATGTGTGTGTGACATCACACTTCCGCATTGTGGTGGTCAGCAGTGGCACCAGGTCCTCTTCCTCCTCCTCTCCGCACCCAGTGAGGCACCCTTTTTTTAAGGAGAGGGGCTCAGGCTCAGAGACCCTGCGTCTGTGTCTGAGCCCCCCCCCCCCTCAAAAGGGTGCCTTGCTTGCTGGCGGCGGAGGGCAAAGATGAACTGCTTCTCTCTCGGAGGCAGCACCGCTGCTGCCTGCCGGCTTTTCTCATTGACTTTGTGGGTTCCCAGCCCGCACAATTATATTATTGTGGGTGCCCAAGCACCCATGAAGGGACGCAGGTGGTGCTGTGGGTTAAACCACAGAGTCTAGGACTTGCCGATCAGAAGGTCGGCGGTTCGAGTCCCTGCGATGGGGTAAGCTCCTGTTGCTCAGTCCCTGCTCCTGCCAACCTAGCAGTTCGAAAGCACATCAAAGTGCAAGTAGATAAATAGGTACCGCTCCAGCGGGAAGGTAAACGGCATTTCCGTGCGCTGCTGTGGTTCGCCAGAAGCGGCTTAGTCATGCTGGCCACATGACCCGGAAGCTGTACGCCGGCTCACTTGGCCAATAAAGCGAGATGAGCGCCACAACCCCAGAGACAGCCATGACTGGACCTAATGGTCAGGGGTCGCTTTACCTTTAAGCACCCATGGCCCCCTGGAGTTGGCTTCTATGTGAGTAAGCCTACACCAGGCTGTGAGCCCAACAATGATTCATATCATGTTCAGCTGTGTTTAAACCTACTAAGGTGGATTAAATCTTTTTTTTCCAAGTTAGGTTGCCAACTGGCCAGGAAAAACAACAACAACAAAGCAGCCCTGGGTTACTCCTCTGCCTTTTAACAGACTTCATGGGCAGAGAGGAGGAGACCCGTTTGGGCGTTTTCCATGGCATGAAACCAAACATCGTCACCCTGCTAATTACAGGAACCTGGTCAGGAGCTCTCAACCCTCTTCAAAGAGATTGGAAGAATAGATTGGGTCTGTTGAAATAAATGTCATGTCTCAAATGCAGGCGCAGGGACTGCAGAAAAACTCAGCGATGCAGCAAGGCCCCAGTGCCTCTGCCGTCACCCCCAAAGAGTTTGCTCCAAATTTACACCCCTTTTTCATTTGCAAGTATTGCAGAGTGCATGTTGCATGGCGCTACTAAGCCTGCTTTCATTCAGTTCAGCGGCAGAATGCTCTCTGACCATTAAAACGGCGCCACGCTGTGCCAGGCAGGCTCTTGTGGGGAGATAATACTGCGCTGCTCAAAAGCAGCATGCAGCGAAAGGAAGGGAAGAAGACAATTATATCAAAAAGCTGGGGGACCCCTCTGGTTCACAAAGCCCATCTAAAACGAGAGTGAGAGAAAGAGATAAATATTTTACTCTGAGGTTGTGAATTGCCTAATGCAGAAGAAGCAGCATTTCTGTGAAACAGTCAGGTAATTGAAAAGTTACTTCAGGGCAAATGGAGCATTTTGGACTGAGCTCCTGCAGCAAAAGGAATAATTTGCTTGCATGTCACCAGCTAGCTAACAAGCTCACTGTGTTAGGCATGTGAGAAGTTACTTACGTGGACTTACAATGAGACAAGGAGACACCGAGATAAGGTCTATTACTTCCCTTTTATTATAACGCGTTTGCAAAGGCGGGCTCCCCGTCCCAGGGTGGTACGAAGAGCCCCGAACAATGGACGGGCAAGTGTATTTATCCCTATTGCTGCCGCCCTTCATTCGAAGCTTGGCTTACAATCTGTCTAATCATCAAAGACATGGTACTAATACATCATCCATTCTACACTCTCTAAACCTAACCTTATTTAGAGACTCTTTCTACTTCCTTATCTTGTTGACCTGGCTCCCCTGCAGCCGAACCCACGCTGGAATTTACAACAGCCCAACTCTGGAATTTACAACTGAGTTCGAGGCACACCTTTTTACTCCTTCTCACAATCCCCCCTCTTTTTGTATCTTGTCTCGAACTCACATAATAATTCTTGGGCTGTTATTTCTGCTTCCTCATCGGATGTGGGTACTGAGGCATATTGCATCTTCATGAAATAAGTGGATACCTTCCGTTCCGCTAGGAGGGACAAAGAATTATTGATGGTTCTAACAAAGATTGGCAGAACGCATGGAAGTAGTACGCATCCTGCCGCAATTAACCCAATTAGGGCCACTATGGCCTGCAGACCAGGTAATTTAGGGAACCATGAACCAAACATATCCTTAAGGTTGCCAATACACATGAGCCGACCCAATTTAAAGGTAACCTATTGTAAGCATAGCTCTCACAAGCCCAGTAAAACCCATCGGGGGTTGTCCATTCTAGCATTCTGTTCTCCGGGTCTAGGAGAAAGCTCATATTGGTAATATTTCCGAGGGGAGAGGGCCAAGTTTTATTATTATTCCCTTGACTCCACCACTGTTTGTCCTCCCATTGTCCTATACAAGGGAGTGTCCCCACATGCGTTCCATTTATTCGGCTGGTGTTCCTGGTGAAGCATTCTGTCCCAACTAGGTGATTAGAGATTTGCCATACCTCGTTACCCAAATGCTTATAAGTGTAATTGTTTTGTGTTTTATATACCTCCGTATAGTTTACTTCATGAGCCACCCATGGCCACTGATCCCCCATTTGTTCCTCCACATACAAAACAATTTTTCACCGTTAATTCCTTGGCTATAGTCTCAGCTAAACTCAGGAACATATTATGGGCTTTAGGGGGTAGGGGAAGGGTATTTAAATGCTGTACTTCTTCCTCAAAATCTTCGAATACTGATATGGGTTGTCTTGTTACCTTAGTTGTGTGTATTTGTATGATGAGATATCCATAAGGATCTTTTCCAGTCCCATCAATGCCTATACCTATGTGCACAAATTTAGGCGAAGTAGAAGGTCTCTCGCTCGCCCATAGACATACTGGGTTGCATTTTCCTGTGGAGCAGTCGGTGGAGGCAGCTCCCCTAGTGAGATTTATTCCCTCAGGGCCTCTATAGGTGGGCTGTTTATTAACTCCCTCTGAGTACCAATAATTATATACCCCGGCCCCAGCCCCCACGTTGCTTCCTTTTATTCTCTGGAAAAGGTACTTTCTTTCCTGTAAATATGATTGTTCCCATCCACGATTTCCACACCAGACCCCTGCCCCTCCATTTGGGCCCTGTCCTTTATCTATTGCGATACAAGCATCAAAACAGACCATAATCCTGCCCTCTCCCCTTGTTGTATTATGTGCTATATAACCCTGTCGGTTTTGGGCCAAGGAAAACATACTTCTCCCCTCACCAGCTTGATTAGCGGTTCCGCCCTTATATCCGTAAACATATATACTGGAAGTTATGGGTCCCACCGCCAGGGGTTCATAGCATTCCGTCTTGTTTCCTTTTACCCTACATCTATAATATTGAGTTTGGTTGTGAACACAAGGATCTAACTGTTGAACACATTCTGGCGCTATATTATAATACATTAGGGTCTGTGTGATTTTATTGCCTGTTCGGGTTGTCTGGATGCACTCGGTGCACTGGGGTTCCGATTGGGTTGCCCATGAAGTGGCCCATCCTATTAATACTATTCCTAATACTTGCCAGTTACCTTTCATGTGTGGGGTTCAAATAGATTAAAGCTTGCCTCACCATTGGGGTTTCTGCTAATTGGCACGTTACCTCCCCTCCTAATTTCACTTCACAATATTGGAGTATAACGTCCTCTATAAAGATGATGCTGCACCTTTCAGTACAATGCACACACTGCACACACCCTTCGCAATGTTGACAGCAACAGCACTCGGAAAAAAAACACACACAGGTACAAAACAAACACATCACAGTCTAGGTGCGCCCTTCTGGATCCCGGTTCCTGATTTGGTAAGCGTAACTTTCAGCGGATTATTTGGACTAGTCACTGCTGTCCAATTTTCAGGTGGAGCTCTTTTCACCCGGTGGTAATGGGTCCATCCATGCTCTCTGGTCCGTACTGCTGATTCGGTTGTGAGCAGGACCTGGTATGGGCCTTCCCAACTCGGGCTGAGTTTCTCCGTCCGCCAAGCCTTTATCAGGACCAGGTCTCTGGGCTGAAAGGTGTGCTGTTGCTCCAGGAGCGGGGGCCGCTGTGCTAGTATGCCTTGTCTGTGGAAAGATAACAGAGACTGGGACAGTGACTGCAAATATTTCCTGATAAACTGATCCCTGAACTCGATTTGAGGGTTTCCTAATACTACCAAATATGGGTGACCCATCATCATCTCAAAAGGGGACAGACCAGTGTCTTTTCGGGGAGCTACCCTCATCCTTAATAGTGCCAAAGGGAGATTTTTCGTCCAAGGCAGCCCATTTTCAAGATATAACTTAGTCAAATGTTTTTTTATTTCCCCATTCGCCCGTTCCACCTTTCCGCTGCTCTCAGGGTGCCAGGACGTGTGGAAACTCCACATAATCCCCACAGTACCTCCTGCATTGCTTTTTTGGTGAAATGAGTTCCCCTATCAGAGTCTATGACTTCTATTATTCCATACCGAGGAAGAATGTGTTCCAGAATGGCTTTGCTAACCACCTGAGCTGTGGCCCTACGGCTAGGGAAGGCCTCAATCCAACCTGTCAAATGATCTTTAAATATCAACAAATACTTCTGCCCCCCCCTTTCTGGCAGTTCGGTAAAATCTACTTGTACTCTCTGGAAGGGCCATACCGCTAGAGGCCGCCCACCCCTTTCAGTTTTCCTTGCCCGGGCTTTGTTAACCTTTTGACATATCAGACACTTCCATGCGATGGCGTGCGCCATCGGCCACATGTCTCTACTCCAATACACTGACTTCACCAAATTCACCATTCCCTCCGTGCCTAAATGACTTCCTTCATGTATTTTCTCCAATATATTTAACATAGTTGATTTTGGAAGGACCATTTGCTTTTCCGGAGTCTCCCAACTTTCTCCTTTTCTTTCCCATCCCTCCTTTTCCATCTATTCTTTCTCCTTTTGAGTGAACACTAAATCTTTTACATCCTGCGGGTCAATCACAGGTACTTGCAGGACACATTGTTTAAATATTTCCTTCCTTGGTTCCCCCTCCGCCGCTTCTCGCGCTCGGAGATCAGCCCATGCATTTCCCTGTTCCTCCGAACTGTATCCTTTGGTGTGGGCGAGGATGTGCACAATGCCTATCTTCCGAGGTCCCATCAGGGATTCTAGTAGCCGCTCGAGTAAAGCAACGTGTTCAATTTGTTTCCCATCCGCCTTTATGAAGCCCCTTTCTCTCCAGGTCCGACCGAAAGTATGCACCACTCCCCATGCATATCTTGAGTCAGTCCAGATTGTCACATCTAACCCGGTTGCCAATTCCAGGGCTCGGGTTAGCGCCATTACTTCACATTTCTGGGCTGACCACGTGCTAGGGAGGGCCCCACTCTCTATCGTCTCCCCGTCTTCCTTGACCACTGCGTATCCCGACCTTCTTTTTCCTTCCCTCACATAACTAGATCCATCTACGAACCATCTTTCCCCTTCCGTTAGAGGTACCTCGCTTAGATCTTCCCTAACTTTGGCCATTAATTCTATATCTTTAAGGCAATCATGCTCCTCTAGTTCCCATTCTTGCCGCTCCCCTCTTAGGAATTCCGCTGGATTCAAATTTCTATCTGTCCCTATGGTTATATCATTTCCAGTTCTGAGTATCCCTTCATATTGCACTAGGCGCCTGTCCGTCATCCAGGTGGGTGCAGCACCTGTCAGTACTGCGCCTATCTGATGAGGGCTGTGCACTATCAGTGCTCCCCCAAAGGTCAATTTCCTGCTTTCCAATACTAATTCGGCCGCTGCAGCCACCGCTTGAATGCACGCCGGCCATCCTCTAACCACTGGTTCTAAGGTTGCGCTTAGATAAGCTACTGGCTGATATCGCCCCCCTCTTTTCTGAGCCAGGACTCCTACTGCCGTCTGAGCAGCCGCTGTCACATACAAGTGGAACGGCTGCTGTAGATTTGGCAGGGCCAGAGCCGGACTAGTTATTAAAGTTTTCTTAATTTCTTCCCACCTGGCCTTATCTTCCTCGTCCCATTGCACCTCCTCTTGTTTTCCTGTCAGTTTCCTATTCAAAAACTGAGTCAACTTTGAATACTGATCTATCCACAATCTGCAATATCCCAATAATCCTAACATTCTTCTTACATCAGTTTTATCTTTAGGTGGTCGTAGTTCCATGATCCCTTTTACTCTATCTGGGTCTAATTGCCTTATCATCCCAAGCCAACAAAACCTGTCCCAAAGGACTATTTGGATCTATGGGGTCTTTGGTCCCATTACTGGGGCCCCTTTTACATGTACTCTGACTCTTTCCCATACTCTATTATGTCTCTTTTTCGTTCACTCACACAATCACGCGGAATCGCCTGGCCGTTTCCCTCGCGGGAGAACGGAACCGCAAGCTAATCCTCCCACCGGGGTCCCAGGCCCCCCGGTCCACACTCACGCGTCCGTTTGGAACCTCTCTTTCATACAGAGACCACACACCAACAACACCCAATATTCCCCTTCCCAGGGATATATTACCAAGATACTCACCCCCTTCAGTCTAGTGCCTCCTTCTCGGTGGCTGGTAAACTGGCAGGCGTCCCTGCAGGGCGAGGCAGTCCCCGACTGCGGCGGTCCCAGACCACCAGTCTTTCAGAATATCTTAAGTCGGTTCTCCGTCCTTCCAGCTCCCGGAACCTGTCACCGCGGGCCCTGAGCAACAGATCTCTCCGAAAATCGGAGTGCCGGCTGATCCGTTCCCCAGCCCCCGCCGAGCAGGTCGTCGAGAGCCCCACGTCGTTGGGCGCCAAAAATTGTGAGAAGTTACTTACGTGGACTTACAATGAGACAAGGAGACACCGAGATAAGGTCTATTACTTCCCTTTTATTATAACGCGTTTGCAAAGGCGGGCTCCCCGTCCCAGGGTGGTACGAAGAGCCCCGAACAATGGACGGGCAAGTGTATTTATCCCTATTGCTGCCGCCCTTCATTCGAAGCTTGGCTTACAATCTGTCTAATCATCAAAGACATGGTACTAATACATCATCCATTCTACACTCTCTAAACCTAACCTTATTTAGAGACTCTTTCTACTTCCTTATCTTGTTGACCTGGCTCCCCTGCAGCCGAACCCACGCTGGAATTTACAACAGCCCAACTCTGGAATTTACAACTGAGTTCGAGGCACACCTTTTTACTCCTTCTCACAGGCACATGGCCCAGCGGTAGAACAGACCCCCCTGCATGCAGAAGACTCCAAGTTCAAACTCTCTCATCACCTCTAGTCTTAAAAGGATCCCAAGTAGCAAGTGTGAAAGACCCCTGCTTGATACCTCAGGAAGCCCCTCTTAGCCAGAGAGCACCAGACTGTGCCATCTTGATGGCTTGACCCAATATCGTCTTCTTCTTTGGTGATCACTCATAGCCACGTAAGATTGTCTTCCATAAACAGGGTTTCAACAATGAGTCCGTAAGTGACTGTGGAGGCCAATTCCATACTGAGGACATTGGTTTTTGGGCGGTTTCCAAGTCTTTCCACAGTGCGGACATTGGTTTCCGGGCGGGAGTTGATCACGGTGTGGATTTGCCAAGTACGCCTTCCTCTTAGCACGTTTCTCCCTTGCGTCCTGAGTTCGAGTGTCTTCAAAGCCCGTGACACCTTTGGTAAAGGCTGTTCTCCAACTGGAGCGCTCGCAGACCAGTGTTTCTCAGTTGTCAGTGTTGATACTACATTTTTTTAGATTTGCCTTGAGACACTCTTTAAACCTCTTTTGTTGACCACCAGCATTACACTTTCTATTTTTAAGTTTGGAATAGAGTACGGTAGTTGCTTTGGAAGACAATAATCAGGTATCCACACAACATGACCAGTCCAATAAAGTTGATGTTGAAGAATCATTGCTTCAACACTGGTGATCTAGGTAGGTCACCTCACCTCATTTATTTATTTTTCTTTGGACCACTTGAAAATTGCTGGCTTCTCAGGGGACATCTGAAAAATAAATTATATTCAGAGTAGTATATTGTCACAGCATGCCTGACAGGACCGTCTGAAGGTAGACAGAAGTTCCGTTAAACAGTCCTTTGACTGGAGTGCTTGCTGGCCTTGAATTCAAATGTTTTTATTAGAGGCATGTGAGACCAAATGATACTCTTCATCAGTGCTTTTTTTCTGGGGGGAAGCAGGGGTATGCATACCCCTAAACATTTTGTGAATCTAAGTTTGGCCACATTGAGGAGCAGTATTTCAATATGAGTAGGAAAATGAGAGTACCCCTAAACATTATTATTTTTCTTAGAAAAAGCAGTGCTCTTCATTTTGTTTTTTGTTCCTTTTTTAAAGAAGAAGATCCCTTTCAAGAACAGTCTTCATTTATCAGAATTACTGCATTCTGGAACTAGTGCAATCTTAGATAGCCAAATCAAATAGACGAGGCACAATTTTAAAAACCCCCCACAAATGAACTAGAGTAACAGTGTAGGCTGTTATGGACAAGGGGGGGTATTCAGCCAAAACATCAAAAGCGTTGGCCTTCTGAGCTTGTGTTCTACGCTGTAAGGACTTGACAACAGCATAGCTCCAGAGCAAAGGAGATTGCTCCTCTACAGAGCATTATATGCACACACTACCACTGATTTCTATACATCCTCCATTATACAGGGCTCCCAGCACCATAATAAGGCAAGGAAACCTCAATTTCTGAAATTTACCAAAAATAGCCAAATAGATGGTTTTATTTTGTTCCAAAAGGTAATAGAAAATTGTGATTCAGGGATGAAGGAGAGGGGACCTGACTGAATAGGAGCATGGCTGCCATAATCCTCAAGATGTATCATCATGTACTCAGGATACCACTCCCAACTGCCAAACCAGGCGTTAACAGCCCTGACAAAGGGACCAGACTAGGTATTGTCAGAGGGAAATGAGACCCAGGAAGAACATATAAAGGTGCCAAGGGATATCCTCCTCACAAAAGGATATGTAGATATTTTCATTAGCTTGCTTGAAGTGGGTACTGTACTTGAACCATGCATAATTGACAGGGTCGTGTCTGGATCTCAGATTTCTGCCTGACACCACACCTTTTCTGTGACACACATATGATATTTTGATAATGCTGTGGGAAATGTATTGTGAGAAATTGTGGGAACTCTTAAGAACCCGTGTGCCCTTTGTTTTGGGCTTACTCTTCCTTGTTTTGCTTGGGAGTTGGAACCTTGTTGCAATAATAAACGGTCAGGATTTCTGGCTGCTGATTTGCTTCAAATTTGCCTGGCAAATTTCTTGTTTGAACCTGACTGATTCTGAACCAGCACAGCTAGACCCTAGCAAAGTTGGGAAACGGTTTTAGTACCGTACTCCAAGATTTTGTCCTTATCAAGGCCTTTCAGTGAACTGGAGAATTCTTAGTCTAAATTAAAGCTGATTCTTAAACCATTTATTATCCATTCTTAAAAGCTTTCAGGTTTTGTTCTGTGGACAGGGGTAGCAAATTGTGGCAGATGGTGTGCGTGTATGTGCTCACACATGCGTGTGTGCATGCACATACATACATTCATTCATGCATACATACAGGTGTAGGTCAGATGAGCATAGTTTTGGGGCAATGACATCATAGACCAAATATGTACCAGCCCTAAATATCCCTGCACACCAGAGGCTCCCCACCTCTCCTATAGCACTTCGTAATATAGCCAGAAAATAGTGGTAGCAGCAGTAGCATAAACCAGCTTAATTTAGAATCTAAAATCAAGTTTAACACCAGATTGTTAAGCTAGAATTGTTTGGCATGTTTCTACACTCTTGAACTTAGGGTAGAGAAGAGTTTCTGAATATCCATGTTAATTCAACCCAACATTGAAGTGTTATGCCGGTACGTTTTGTCCCAAGACTAACATCTAGACATCTAAACTGCAAAACATTCTGCTAGAGCTATTAATATTAAATCTTTCAGGAAAAGGTGGGATATTTTGGCAGCGTATGTTTGTTTCCAGGGGACAACCATCCAAAGAGGAAGTCGAAGATCCGGTCTCCAAATACAAACAAGGAAATCTTATAAACTGTTAGGCACAGTATTCTTTTTTTGAAGAAGAAAGTTCCTGGATTGTTTCGTTTTTAACAACCACAATTCAATTTTTTAAAAGTTTTGTCTTTTTAGAAAACACAATATTTTAAAAATGTTTTCTCAGTTAATAATAGGCGAGGATCTGCCTACCTGGCTGTGTGTGTGGAGTATCTTTCAGAATAAGCAAAATCCTTAGGCCATTTTATACAGAAGCAAAGCCAGGTTAGCCACCAAATTACACTTAGGATTCCCACCTGTCCCTAGTAAAACAGGACTGCCAGGTTTTTGGACTAAAGTGTTCCCTGTCCCATTTTCCCATTTTAACTTCAAACAGGACACTTTTTTCCTGTATTCAAGCTCAGTCGGCCCAAAATGGCAGTTGCATCGCTGTTGGTGCAGCTGATGAGGAGCAGAGCGACAACAGAGAGAAGGGAAAAGGAGCAACCTCCTCTCTCTCTCTCTCTCTCTCTCTCTCTCTCTCTCTCTCCCTCCTTCCTTCTCTCTTGCGGGTGATCCTGCTCAGCATGGAGCAGGTCCATTGCCACTTGCCCCCCTCCACCACCCTGACCTGACCTCTGCTCCCTCTCCTCTTCCTCTACACTTGAGTCTCTTCCAGTTGGAGCTGCCTCTCAAGTCGACTGTGGGAGCCAGCCGTCTACCCCGACCCCTGCCCATCTACATGCGTTGAGTGGAACAGTGGGGCCAGGGTGGTGAGGGAGGCGTGAGGCTGAATGTGGGGAACCCCCCACCCACAAATGGGGGAAGGATTTGGTGCCATGAGTGTGGGGCCCCCCAATCCCCATGCCCAACCTGTCCTTTATTTTGCACAGCTTGTCCTGTATTTTGCCTGACCAAAGGTGGCAACCCTAGGAACACTGCCCAATGAGATGAAGCCAGTTGTCGCTCTCTGCTGAGTCTACCTGTCACAGCTGTCACAGTCAAACTTTATGTTGATGGGTGCACACTTCAAATGAACGAGCCCCATATCTCCTGTACTCCTCTGACGGGTTGTACCTTAGACAAATCATACTCTGGTCTCATCTTACAGATAGATATAGGCTTGCCTGTTAAGAATTTGGGGGCATTAAGAAGCCTATCTCACTTGAACGGACATCCCCTATTGTCAGAGCCACCCGTCTGGTCCCAGCTCACAAGAGACCCAACTCCAATCCGGTTTATTTACAGAAAGTCTTTATTGAAGATCATGGTTGCGTTTGCATTCCATCTTTGTGACTCTACGTCTGTAACGTTAGACCGCTGAAGTACCCTCTGAATCCGTACCGCCTCGGCACCAATTTAAGAGGCTTGTGCTGGACCACCTCTTCCTCTCCTTCCTTTTCCGCAGGGTCTTTCTGCCCCCCTGGGTTCCCCCTCGCCGGGACTCGCCCGAGGCTGAATCCTCTGATGCCTCTGCCCCCCTCCTTCTCGCTTTGGGGCCGGGCTCCTCCCCAGGGCTCTCCTCACTTCCGCGCGCCTCTACATTTGAACTTGGCGCGCGTACGTTGCCTCTGACCTTTCTCTCGACCGCTACACTGCTCCCGGTGCTACTCTCCACCCCCTCCGGCTGAGCGTCCTGCTCCGATCTCCTCCCCCTGTCTCCTTCTCGCTCTGCTCCCTCTGACACACTGGTAACTCCACCCCCTTCACTCCGTTCCGGCTGAGAAGCCGGCTCCTGTGTCCAACTCCTACTGGGGCTTCTCCCTTCGCTCCCCTGCTCCTCACTGCTTCCCCCTTGGCCTCCCTTTGGTCTGATCAGGGGGGCTCCCTTCTGGGAGTCCTCTGACTCACTGGACAGACTCATGGACGACCTTTGGTCATCGTCATCCTCCTCCTCATCTCTCTGGGATTCTTCCCCCTCGCTCTCTGTCTCCTCCCCCATCTGCTCTTCTCTCCCTGAAACCCTGACATCCATCCCCCCCTCGAAGCCCCCCCTTCCCCCCTCCCGCTCGGCGGGTGCCGGTTGTGGAAACTGCGGCTCTTCGGGGGTAGGCTCAGGATACAGGTCGTCTACGTCAATGTTCTCTGCTGGCAGTTCTGTGTATGTGTGTTCGAACTCGGGTTCTTCACCCAAAGCCATCTCAGTCTCTTCTTCCGTTGCTACTTCCTCTGGTGCTGCCCGCCAAGGACCCATCATCCACCTCTTACGCCATTCCTCCTCTGGTTGCTCCTCCCACCAATAAGGGGTTTCCGTGTCCACCCCCGAGCACGATCCCCTGGGCGGGCTTGATTCTGGTGTTCTTTCCTCGGGGGAAGAGAAACCCCTGAACGTGCTATCTGACAATGTGGGTGTGAAAAGCCAGTCATCAAAGTACTCAGCTGGCATGGGTCTATGTGGGAAAAGTGCATGGAACTCTTCCTTCAAAAGGGGTTCATCTAACGCGTAGCCCGACACCCAACTATTGGCAGTGGCTGGGGTGCCCTCTCTGGCGAGAAAGTATTCAACCCCCTCTTCCCCCCATCTCGAGTCCAGTATCTCTGTGACCTCGTTGAGGGGTTCGGCCCTAGGCGACCCCCCCCCCTTGGGTGCCCCTTTGCGTGGGTCTGGTACTGTTTCTGACTCTTGAAACCTGTGCGGGGCTTTGTAGGGAGTGAGCACCGACCTATGAAAGACCGGGTGCACTCTGGAGCCTTCTGGAAGGGCCAGGCGAAATGCTACAGGATTGATCCTAGCCTCAACTTGGTATGGTCCTAGCTGCCTGTGTCCTAGCTTCTTCTTGGCTAATGATCTGGCTGGCATCGCTTGGGCCGCTAACCATACCCAGTCCCCCACCTGGATGTCCTCTCCCGCCCTTCTGTGCTTGTCCGCCTGCACCTTATAGGCCTGTTTGGCCAGCTCCAAATGTCTCCGCAGCTCCTCGTGCACCTCTTGCAACTCTGCTGCGAACTGGTCGGCCTCTTGAGGCACCCCCTCTCCTGGTGCTATAAGCCTCGGAAAGGTTCTGGGATGACGGCCATTGTTCGCGAAGAACGGCGTCACCCCGGTCGATGCGTGCTTCGTGTTGTTGTAGGCAAACTCAGCCATCGGCAGGTAGTCCACCCACGCTGCGGGTCGCTGATTGGCGTAACACCTCAGGTACTGCTGCATGATCGCGTTGACCCTCTCTGCTTGGCCGTTGGTCTGTGGATGTCTCGCCGACGCTAGGTCGATCTTGACGTGCAGGATACCCAGAAGCTTCTGCCAGAAGTTGGAAACAAATTGGCGCCCCCTGTCGGACAGGACGGACTGCGGTAGTCCATGCACTCTGAACACGTGGTCGATGAAGAGTTTGGCGGTCTGTTCTGCCGTCGCCACCTTGGCACAAGGAATGAAGTGCGCCATCTTGGTGAACAAGTCCACAACCACCAGCACCGCCGTCTTGCCTCTGGAGCTGGGCAGGTCAGTAACAAAGTCCAGTGCTACCCTCTCCCACGGCTGCTGCGGCGTTTCCAGCGGTTCCAACAATCCCGCCGGCTTCTGGTGTACTGGTTTGGACCTCTGACAGGTGTCACACCTGGCGACGTAATCCGCCACCTCTCCCCGCATCTGGGGCCACCAAAAGTCCCTGGCCACTAATTCTATTGTCTTCTCCTTGCCGAAGTGGCCCGCACTGGGGGCGTCGTGCAATTGCTGCAGAACCTTTGCGCGAAGTTCGTCGTTAGGCACGTAGAGGGCACCCTTGCGAGTTAAGAGTCCGTCCCGCAACTGGAACTCATCGTCTCTTTGCGACCCGCTGCGTAACTCCTCCATCTTGGACTGTGCAAATTGATCCGCTTGCAACGCGCGTCGCACCGCGTCCAGGTCGACTGCGATGGCAGCGCATGCCCACGCCTGCGGTGCGAAAATGTGCTTCGCTGCAATTGGTGTCGTCTCCTCCAGGTATTGCGGTTTCCTGGAGAGTGCGTCTGCTATAACATTGGAGTCCCCCGGGATGTATTCTATTTTGAAGTCGAAATCCGCAAAGAATTCTGCCCAGCGCATGTGTCTTTGGGTCTGCAGCTTTGCCGTTCGCCAATACTCTAAGTTCTTGTGATCCGTGCGGACCTGCACTGTGTGCTTGGCTCCTATGAGGAAGTGTCGCCACGCTTTGAAAGCTGCATGAATGGCCAACAGCTCCCTGTCCCATATGGTGTAGTTCCGCTCCGTCTTGCTGAGCTTCCGGGAGTAGAAGGCGCCCGGCCTCCAATTGCCTTGCGGATCCTCCTACAGAAGGACGGCTCCAACCGCTCTGTCTGACGCGTCGGTTTCCACCCGCATGGGCCTGCCGGGATTCACGTGCAGTAGCTGCTCCTCGGAGGCGAAGAGGCTTTTAAGCTTCCGAAAAGAGCGCTCTGCCTGTTCCGTCCAAGCGAACTTCTTCTTCTTGGAACTGAGGGTGTCCGTGATTGCTGCCGTCTCATTGGCAAAACCTTTGATGAATTTGCGATAAAAATTGGCAAATCCGATGAATCTCTGGACTTCCTTCCGATTGCGTGGGCTCTTCCAGTCCAACACCGCTTGGACCTTGACTCTGTCCATGGCCAGCCCCTCGTCGGACAGCTTGTAGCCAAGGAAATCCACCTCCGTCACATCAAACTGGCACTTCTCCAACTTGGCGTACAGCCTGTGCTCCTTCAACCTCTGTAGGACCTCCTTTACATCCTTCTCGTGAGCTTCCGGCGATTCCGAGAAAATCAGGATGTCGTCGAGAAAACATACACACTTCTTGTAGAGGAGTCCCGCCAACACGTGATGCATAAATGCTTGGAAAACGTGGCTGCCATTTTGGAGACCAAACGGCATAACTCTGTATTCATACGTGCCTAGAGGCGTGAACATGGCAGTCTTCCACTCATCGCCCTTCCGGATGCGGATGAGGTTGTACGCTCCACGCAAATCCAACTTGGTGAAGATCTTACCCTTCCTAACGGTCGCTAGGAGGTCGTCAATCTTGGGCATGGGAAAGGCCTTGGGCTTAGTCAGTCTGTTTATGAACCGGTAGTCCACAATGAGTCTTTTTTGGGGCGTGTCTTTCTTCTTCACAAAGAAAACAGGACTGCCTCCCACTGCTTTGGATTCCCGGATGAACCCGCGCTTCAGATTATGCTCTATGAACTCTCTGAGCTCTTGCATCTCGTCCTCAGACATGGAATACAGCTTTGCAGTTGGCAGCTGCGCCCCTGGCACCAGGTCGATCGCACAGTCGTAAGGCCTGTGAGGCGGCAACTTGTCAGCTTCTTTCTCGCAGAAAACCTCCAAGAATCCCTCGTACTTGTGAGGCACTGCCTGCACCATGCCCAGGTGCAGTTGCTGCTCAGCTCCTTCCTCCTGATTGGTTTGGATGCAATGCTGAGCACAATACGATGAGCAGAAGGTGATTTGCCGCTGGTACCACGCTACAGCGGGACTATGCCTCTCCAGCCAACTCATGCCTAACACAATGGGCGTGTCTGACAGGTGGGTGACATTGAAGCTAATGACTTCTCGATGATTTCCAATCTGCATCACCATGGGAGGCGTCTGCTGCACCACTTGCCCTCCCAGCAATTTCCTGCCGTCCACTGTGACCACGTTCAGAGGCGTCGTTGCAGGCAGGAGCGCTATGCTATGCTGCTTGACAAATTGTATTCCCACAAAATCCGCATTGCTCCCCGAATCAATCGTGATGGGAACTTCCAGGGATCGTCCATTTGGCAGCTGAAGGGTTGCAGTGAGTTGCACTGCTGGCTTGGGTGGTAAAGGGTCTGTGCGTTGCAAGGGTGCGGGGGACTGTTCTACAGATCCGCCTGGCTGAGCCCCAGTAGCTCCGCTTCCAGCCAGGCACTGTCGTTTCCCTGAGGCTGCTCTCTTTGCACCACTTCCGCTGCCACTGTTGCTAGAGCTGCAGTGTGCTTCTGGAGCCTCTGGGGGCACTCTTTCGCCATATGCTGTGCACTGTCACAGATGTAACATTTCCTGGTCCCTCTAGGAGGCTTCGCCTTCACTGCACCGGAAACAGGGGCTCTGGATGGTGTCTGAGCCCTAGCACCACCAATTTCCATCGGCTCTTCTCCTTGCCTCCCCAAGGGCGAGGGGTGCGTCTGGCTGAAGTCCCTGGGGACAAAAGGGGGGGTTCTCGCTGGTGCACGCGCCTGGGATCCCTCCCCCTCGTGCCACGGGCGTCCCTCATGTCGTATTCCGATAGCCAAAGCCCGTTGCACTACGTCTTCTAGGGTCTGGGGTCTATCTCCCCTGGCGATCTCATCCTTGACGGGGGGGCTAAGACCTTCCCAGAAAAGATCTCTGACGGGTTTACTATCCTTCTCCCAGCCCAACGCAGTTAGTAATGCAAAGAATTTGGAATGATATTGACGTACAGTGGCTTTGCCTTGCCGCAGTCCGTGCATCTGTTTACGAGCAATATCCACATCCACAGAGGACTGGAAACAAGCATCCATCGCTTTAATAAATTCATCAGAATTGCAGCGGGCAGGGCCATCTTCGCGCCACAAATTGCGCAACCAAGCTCTGCCCTCCCCATGCAGATGCGAAATTATGAACCCCACTCTCTCCTCCTCATCTTTAAAATCATGACGGAGCAAATGCAGTGCATACACGACGTCTGCCCTGAAGTTAGGGTAGTCTTGCAGGTTGCCATTAAAGTGCGTAACTAAGGCGCCCCCCCGCCGTCCAAGTGCAACGCCCTCCGATCTGGAACCCGGAACCCCTGCCCTGCTTGCCTGCTCCCACCTTGTTCGCAGGTCCTGGCAAGCCTTGTCCAGTTCGTCATTCTTCTTCTGCGATGCAATGACTGCAGCTGTGAGTTCGGTAACTTGATTCCTCAGCGTAAGCAGCTGTTCCTCCGCGCTCATGGCTGCTCCCGTTGGTGAGCTTTGCAAAAAAAATTTTTTGCGTTCTGGAGAGGGTACTTACTGTCAGAGCCACCCGTCTGGTCCCAGCTCACAAGAGACCCAACTCCAATCCGGTTTATTTACAGAAAGTCTTTATTGAAGATCATGGTTGCATTTGCATTCCATCTTTGTGACTCTACGTCTGTAACGTTAGACCGCTGAAGTACCCTCTGAATCCGTACCGCCTCGGCACCAATTTAAGAGGCTTGTGCTGGACCACCTCTTCCTCTCCTTCCTTTTCCGCAGGGTCTTTCTGCCCCCCTGGGTTCCCCCTCGCCGGGACTCGCCCGAGGCTGAATCCTCTGATGCCTCTGCCCCCCTCCTTCTCGCTTTGGGGCCGGGCTCCTCCCCAGGGCTCTCCTCACTTCCGCGCGCCTCTACATTTGAACTTGGCGCGCGTACGTTGCCTCTGACCTTTCTCTCGACCGCTACACTGCTCCCGGTGCTACTCTCCACCCCCTCCGGCTGAGCGTCCTGCTCCGATCTCCTCCCCCTGTCTCCTTCTCGCTCTGCTCCCTCTGACACACTGGTAACTCCACCCCCTTCACTCCGTTCCGGCTGAGAAGCCGGCTCCTGTGTCCAACTCCTACTGGGGCTTCTCCCTTCGCTCCCCTGCTCCTCACTGCTTCCCCCTTGGCCTCCCTTTGGTCTGATCAGGGGGGCTCCCTTCTGGGAGTCCTCTGACTCACTGGACAGACTCATGGACGACCTTTGGTCATCGTCATCCTCCTCCTCATCTCTCTGGGATTCTTCCCCCTCGCTCTCTGTCTCCTCCCCCATCTGCTCTTCTCTCCCTGAAACCCTGACACCTATGAACAGAGTAATAGAATTCCAAGATATTCAGAATTGTGTGTGGTCCAACACTGTTTCCATATAGCGTAGCTTACACTTAAAGTTCTCCACAACTTCTTTATGCAGTTTGTTCCATTGCTAACTTTGTTCTAGCATAAAATCTTTTCTAATCTTTAGCCAAGATCAGCACGTCCTGTTTTATATAGCCATTGCTTCTTATTGACCTATTCACATAGGATAGGATGAACAGCTGCTGCCAAACTTATAAGGAACCGCCTTGTGGGATGACAACAACAACAACATTCCACTTAACTACCATTATCTCTAAATGGTGTACTGATAATACAATACAGAAGAGTTAAAAATCAATTAAATTATAAAATTAGATTTCAACTAAAATGACTGCTCTAAAACAGTATTCAATAGGTGCTGAATGTTCAGCAGGGACGGAGTTTGGCAGGCCTCAACCAGAAGGGAGTTCCATAAAATTGGGCCCATAATACAGAATGTGCAACTCCTGGTGGTTATGAGCCATGCATCCAAGCCATGTGGGGTCAGTAACAGTGACTCCCCCAAAGACCTCAGTGATTGGGCAGGGATGGAAAGGTTCAGGCAGCTGGGTATCTTGGACCCCAGTTTTTAAGGACCTTGCACACTAACACAAGAATCTTGAAGCTGATCCGATAGCATGTGGGCAGCCAGTGCAAGCTTTTGAGCACTGGAGGTCTGCATTGGTAATAGCCTGTCCTCCCATCCACAGTCTAGCTTCAGTGTTTTGTACCAGCTTGAGCCTCCAGCCCAACTCAGAGTGTGATGGACTCATGTTGGTGGAAACATACTAGGCCGTTGAAACAAGCGAGCCACACCACAGAGCACAGAGGACAATATTTCTTATTGAGACGGGAGTTAAGACTCAAGAAAATGAAAGCAAAACCACTCCAGCTGGAAAAAGAAACAGATTTTGTGTTGGACATAAATAATCTCATTGATCTTGATGCAGTTAGATCTAAGAACATAAGATAAGCCCTGCTGATTCACACAGATTTACTCCATCATTCTGTTCCCACAGTGGCCTTTACCTTTGTGAATTTCTCTAATCTCCTTTTAAAGTCATCCAAGATTGGTGGCCATCATTGCAGCTTCTGGGAGTGAATGCCTGTAGTTAAGCCATCTGCTTCATAATTGCATTTTGGGACACAAGGTTTAGTGCCAAAAAAGAAATAGCATCCAAAGACTCCAAAACGTCAAAAAGGGAGGCCAGTTTCCAGCTTTCTTACACTACTTTTCTATATTAACATGCAAAATCTTTACACATCCTTAGTACAAAGAAAGGAAGAGGAGTTGTGTTTAGAACCAGGGAAGGATTTCCTTCCCCCTCTGCACTAAATCACTTTTCCATATCACAAACAAAGCACAGGAAGGGAAACGATCAAACTGTTTCCAAGAATTTTTCTCTGGCTCGGTTTAGACAGTGCACCAAACCATGGCCAAAGAAGCTTAGCCACTTTCAGCTAGCAAGAGACCATGACATAAAGAGGTTCGCAGACTTACTTTTTTGGGATCACGAAGCCTGAATTGCATTAACAAACCATGGTGCAATGTTGTGTTGTTGTTTAGTCATTTAGCCGTGTCCGACTCTTCGTGACCCCATGGACCAGAGCACGCCATGCACTCCTGTCTTCCACTGCCTCCCGCAGGTTGGTCAAACTCATGTTGGTAGCATCGAGAACACAGTCCAACCATCCAAAGTATTGGAGCCTCAGCTTCACGATCTGTCCTTCCAGTGAGCACTCAGGGCTGATTTTCTTCAGAATGGATAGTGTCAGGGAACTGCCATCGGAGCCAGAGGCAGAGGGAAGGCTCCAGAGGGATGCTGGAGAGGGTCCCAGTAGGGAGAGAGGCAGCCCATCTGCTGGGGAAGGAAATCAGCGTAGCACCAGTGAAGAAGGGGAGCAGATGGGGGAATCGGTGAGGGGGCTCCAGGACTCCTCGCCGGAGACCAGCGAGGAGAGCACGGGTCCTCCGCTACCCATGCCCTCCCTGTGCAGAAGACTTACGCGCAGGGAGAGTAGGAGGAGACTTGGCGTCAAAGAACTTCTTTGCTGGAAGAAGTTCAAGAAACGCCCACTGACGGATTCTGCCAGCGATTGAGACAGCCACGGGTGAGTGGCTGTCCAGACAGAAAGGGTTCACCCAGGTAGCCCAGCCAGGTGTGGCGACGATTTACGCACGAGCAACCCCTAGAACCATTACAGATAGGTTTGATCTTCTTGCATGGTGCAATAGCATAAACCATATTTCCCACTAAGCAGATGTTTCACCCTTCTGCCATGCATGGCATGATGCACATTCTACCCTTTAGAAGTGGCTTCCCTCTCTGACAAGTCCTTCCTTCTAGAGCTTTTCTGAGGACATGGTTCCTGTTCCAGAAGTCTGTAAACACCTTCCAATTAGTGTGACTTTCCATCCTGAAGGGCAGGACCTGGGAAATATGATAAATATTTCCAGTTCATGGCAGTACAACCTCCTAGAAAGAGGCCAAGGGGGTGGAATCTCTGACTCTACAGATGTTGTTGAACTGCCATCATTCTTGATCACTGGCTATGACCACTGGGTTGATGGGTGTTGGAATTCAACAACTTCTGAGAAGCTTTCAGAGATGTCCCCCCACTCCCACCCCACTGGAAAAAAGATGTCCACTTTGTAGAATTTACTCAGAATACTCTCCACCATTTTTCTGTTACTATTTTGCAGTGGTTGCTATTTCACACACGTACAATGCCACAGCACATCCCTAAGTCTGGGGCATTATGGAGGGTGCAAAATCATAGCCAAAGCCTCAGCAAAAGCTAATGGTGAACCTCCGCCCCCGCCGCCCCCACCCTTGAGAAACTGCTGGAAAAATTCTCTCTGCAGAGAAATTTGGTGCAATGGTTCCCCATGTGTCTCTGCCCACAGTCAGGCTTGAAAACTACAAGAAGCCATTCACGCACAACTCCAGGTTAAACCTTGTTTCCACATTGATGAGCATTTGCTTTCTGCTTAAAGAACTGTTCTGTAACTGCCATGCTATTTTGCTAAATAAAAGACAGTTATTGCTAATGAAATTTTACTCACAGCAGGCTGCAGAGATCAAACTGCTCAATTTGTTTTGGGAGATCCACAGAGTTTATGCTTGCAAACGGGTTGCGTAATAGGATTAACTGGAACGCTTTTCGATTAAATTCCATTATTTATACAGAAAATCTATACTACCACCGTTGAAATAGGACACAAGTTGTTTCTCATGTTCTGAAAGTCTGCCGAGGCAGTTCACCTCCAAACACCAACTTTTTCTTTTTCTTTTTTTACTCTAGGGTTGTATTGAACATAAAGGTAAAGGTAAAGGGACCCCTGGCCATTAGGTCCAGTCATGACCGACTCTGGGGTTGCGGCACTCATCTCGCTTTATTGGCCGAGGGAGCCGGCATACAGCTTCCGGGTCATGTGGCCAGCATGACTAAGCCGCTTCTGGCGAACCAGAGCAGCGCACGGAAACGCCGTTTACCTTCCCGCCAGAGCAGTACCTATTTATCTACTTGCACTTTGACATGCTTTCGAACTGCTAGGTTGGCAGGAGCAGGGACCGAGCAATGGGAGCTCACCCCGTCGCGGGGATTCGAACCGCTGAGCTTCTGATCGGCAAGTCCTAGCCCCCCCCCTATGTTTGGGAAGGGTTGGGGTGCTCCTCAAGGCACTGCTGCTCCTTTTCTCTGTTCTGGGGCAGAGAAGAGGAGTGGCAAGGCCACTCACTGGTGAGAGGTGGGCCAGGGCTCCCACACCTTGAGGCCTATGCTTCATCCCACCTCATTGGTGGGCTGGCTCTGCTGAGTCCTATTGGTTATGTAGACCTGAGGTAATTCCAAAGCTTGGAGAAGTACAAAAAAAACTTCAGAAATAAAATTCTTCTACAGTGATAGGAAACCCCCAAAGTTGTCCAATGAGGACTGAGCATGCCCAGCGACCCCAGAATGCTTATTGGCTGTTGGGAGGGTTGGCATTTTGTTTTCCTCAGGAGACAATGGAGGAGTGCGTTTGGGGGGCGAAGTCAAACTGTTGGAAGCTTACAGCACCCTCTCCGATACAGGAGAGACATGTTTTGTTGCAGCTGGGGCAGGTGAAGGCATCTGGTTGTGCTGTTGCAGATGTTCCATGGCATTTCTTCTCCCCATGCTCCTCCCAGTGGCCATTCGTTTTCTGGTCACTGCTGTGGCTGCACGACAGGACTGGCTCTAGGCATTGCGGTCATCTGTAAGGGATTCCCACATGGTGGGGTTGATGTTGCTAACCTTTTCTTTTTCTTTTTTCTTTTTTTTAATCTAGGGTTGTATTGAACATAAAGGTAAAGGGACCCCAGACCATTAGGTCCAGTCGTGACCGACTCTGGGGTTGCGGCGCTCATATCTCTTTATTGGCCGAGGGAGCCGGCGTACGGCTTCTGGGTCATGTGGCCAGCATGACTAAGCCGCTTCTGGCGAACCAGAGCAGCACATGGAAACGCCGTTTACCTTCCCGCCGGAGCGGTACCTATTTATCTACTTGCACTTTGATGTGCTTTCGAACTGCTAGGTTGGCAGGAGCAGGGACCGAGCAACGGGAGCTCACGCCATCACGGGGATTCGAACCGCCAACCTTCTGATCGGCAAGCCCTAGGCTCTGTGATTTAACCCACAGCACCACCTGCGTCCCTGTATTCAACACAGAACTAAGGAAAACATTCTGTCAAGAGCACAGGGATTTCTCCTTCTGCAATGGAATGTTACTGTCCTCCCCTCCACTGCATGCCCCTTAAATCTGTCCTGGAGATTCCTCCACCCCTCCAGAGCAGACCTGGGTACAGTGAAGAGAGCACATATGGAGAGGAATGATGATGATGATGATGATGATGATGATGATGATAGTAATAATAATAATAATAATAATTTATTATTTATATCCCGCCCATCGGGCTGGGCTTCCCCAGCTACTCTGGGCAGCTTCCAACAAAATATTAAAACACAGTAATGCATCAAACATTAAATGCTTCTCTAAACAGGGCTGCCTTCAGATGTCTTCTAAAAGTCTGGTAGTTGTTGTTCTCTTTGACATCTGTTGGGAGGGCATTCCACAGGGCGGGTGCCACAACCGAGAAGGCCCTCTGCCTGGTTCCCCGTAACTTGGTTTCTCACAGCGAGGGAATCGCCAGAAGGCCCTCGGAGCTGGACCTCAGCGTCCGGGCAGAATGATGGGGGTGGAGATGCTCCTTCAGGTATACTGGACCGAGGCCGTTTAGGGCTTTAACAGTCAGCACCTACACTTTGAATTGTGCTCGGAAACCTACTGGGAGCCAATGAAGGTCTTTCAATGAAGTCCCATTGCACTAGGGCTAACCTTACACTTTTAGCTGAACACCGCCCCTAGTTTTGGCATCAGCTAGTTACTGTGTTTAGAATATGTGCGGCTCCTTGGGACTTCTTGCGAAATGTCACACGTGCTTTGTTTACTACATCTTCCATGTATACACAGAGGGTGACAGAGTTCCTTCGACGTCTTCTGAGTCCCCCTGCAGCTGGCTGGATGCTGAGGAGTGGTAGGAGGCACATGTTGGGGACCCCTGAAGGGAACCCCCAGGGGAAGAAGGCTCAGAGCCGGGGGATTGGTGGTGGGATGACAATGAATGGTCAGAGGAAGAAGGAGGAGCAGACTGGAGGAGGTGGACGTGTCAGAAAATGTGAAGGCAACTGGGTTTAGGGAGCAGGAAGAGGCTGGGGCAGAGATCTAACCCTGCCCTTTGCTGCAGAAAATTAAAAAATAATAATAATAAATTTACTGCCCAGCTGATTCCTGGCACATTTTGAAGTTCTTTCACTGTGGGGGAAAATTAACAAATAATTAATATTTTGGTCTGATTTGTTTGCCTCCATATCACACCCTAGTACCTAGACATCATGTTTTGACCCAGTTTCAAGGAGTGCATGAAAGTGCAACAGAACTGTTCAATCTTTCTTACGGAATCTGGCACCTTCAGCGTCCTTTGTGGATTTGTTTTCTTTATCCTCCTCAGCACTGGTGCATTCATTCTCTAACGTGTGAAGGTTGAAAAAGGTGGAATGAAGCTGCAGCTGCCAGGAGTTGAAGTACAGCTGCCTGCACAACAGTGATGATCCTTTTCGCAGATGGCATTGGCTACTCGGGAGACGAATCAGACTGCTGGTTTGTGCTTTTATTCCAGTCATTTCACATTCTCAGCTGCTGGTGGCTGAGAAAGATCAACAACATCAACAACACTCAGATTTTGGAATATATGTTATTATTAAGATCAATAGTTACATATGGGGGGGAACTAATCTTGTTTTGCCAAGCTTATTATTTATATTTTATTATATATATATATATATATATATATATATATATATATATATATATAATGTTTATGTTTCTATAAACTTGTTCCTAATTTCTGTAGATATTATCTATATTTTTGACAATTTTGTTAGCCCTCCTTGTTTTAAAACTTGATTTCATTGACATTTCTAATAAATATTTTACACACTTTAGTGTAACCCATTTTTCTTTTCTATTAAGTGGTCCATACCAACTTGTTAAATAAAAAAATAGTAACAAAATGGCACCATGATACAAAACGTTGAGTTGTCAGGTCATGTGCTAGGCATGCTTGGGATCCAGGCTAAGTCCCCCCTCTCGCCCTAGTATCCTCCACTCCCACCTCCATCCTGCCCCTCATATGCCCCCCTTTTTAGGGCTTACATCATCTCAGTCAGCTGGTCTTGGCTGGGATGGGAGAGGTATGCTAGCCTATCTCTAGCTGAGCCAAGAATGTAGCTCGACTGCTCTGGTGGCCAAGCTAAAGCTACGCTGAATCCAAACCTGCTCATTCTGGAAGAACTTGCTATACGATTGCTCCCTAGGTTTCTTATTTTTCCAGTCTTATATCCAGCTCCCCACATTTCCACAGCAATTTGCAAATTCTTAAAAAAAAAAATCCACAAAAGAACTTGTCAGGATTTTAGAATGAATTTCTCCTAAGACATTTTTGTTCGCCTTTTTAACTAATATACACATTTCTGAAATCAGTTTTCCCTAATAACGTTCTGTATCCTATTTTCATGAATATATGCATTTGTGTGTGTGCTTTCCCCCCTTTGTATACATGTTTGCATATATTGTTCGGTCATAAAACTGCATCACAAAATTCAGAGAAAGGTACATTTCAAAGGACAACTGCTGTGGTTCAAGAAGTACAGATTAGGTAGTTTCTCATTAAAATGAAAACAAAATCAATTTTATCTTCCATCCCTACCTGTATAATTTATTGTTTTTATTATTATTATTTGCATGCCATAACCAGTATGAATTAGGAACAATGTATTGACTGTATTACAACACAAACATGTTGAATAGTGCTATCATATTTTATTAACAATTAATAATAATAATAATTTACAAATTGTAACATCACTGTGCCAACTTTGCCCTGACTGTTGTTGTCTCCAACAACATCTGGAGAATTTGCTGTCTTAAGACTCCTTTTCAATTCCTTGTAATGTCACCTTCATCCTTTCCTGTTATTTCATCTCCATCTTCTCTTCTTCCCTTTAAGGGCCATCTCCTCTTGTTTCATGGTTTTTCAGATTGTTGGATTTATAGCAGTGGCCAAACCATATATATATATATACACACACACACACACATATGCATACATAAATACATACATACACAGAGAGAGAGAGAGAGAGAGCGCACCCTAGCATATTTTAAGTGCTTTTACCCGCTGTTCTGCCTGTTTCAGCCATTCACACAGACGACACTTCCAGATTGTTGCTCTTGTCAGGTAGGATTCAGCTAAAGAAGGTAAAGGTGAAGGATCCTTGACAGTTAAGCCCAGTCACGAACGACTCTGGGGTTGTGGCGCTCATCTCACTTTACTGGCAAAGGGAGCCGACATTTGTCCGCAGACAGCTTCCGGCTCATGTGGCCAGCATGTCTAAGCCGCTTCTGGCGAACCAGAGCAGCGCACGGAAACGCTGTTTACCTTCCCGCTGGAACGGTACCTATTTATCTACTTGCACTTTGATGTGCTTTCGAACTGCTATGTTGGCAGGAACTGGGACCGAGCAACGGGGGCTCACCCCATCATGGGGATTTGAACCACCGACCTTCCAATCGGCAAGCCCTAGGCTCAGTGGTTTACATCACAGAGCCACCCGCCTCCCTTTTTCAGCTATAGATCATCAAATTCTGGTTGTTGCAATTAAGACTGGTTTGCAGGCTTTGCACAACAAACCTCTTCCCTGTCCTACAAAAACAGAAACAAAACGCCCTGACTTTTGGACTAGATGACCCTTGGAGTCCATTCCAACTCTGCCATCCTACAACTGCACTGGAAAATGTGGGATAACCTTTAACCTCCCACAAACAAATCAAAACAGATGCTCATTAAATAGTCAGTACCTTTGAACTACCTTGCAACAAAATCAGGATGAATGCTTAGTAAACAGCCAGTGTCATCTGGAAGCAACCTGAGACTGGAACAAAACTTTCAGCAGACATTGGTTTCAGATCACAGTGCACAGGTGTTTGCGATCTTGCTGATGGCCTGCCAAAACCAGTCCCATTTATCTTCCTTGCAAAAAGAGTGTGCTCATTTACTTTGTTATGCTAAATATTTTCTATAATAATACAATGCTTTTTTAAATATTATGCATCCCGCCATAGGCTGTTTTTAAGGAGACAGGACGGGGGGAAATTGCAATGTTAAATTAAAATTAATTATGTTTCCAGTTGATGCAGCTCATCACTAGAAAGAGCTAAAATCACATTAAACCCTTTCCTAATGCATTCCTTCTCAGTTGCCGTACAGCAGTTGCCATAGAGATGTTGAGTGCTTGCTAAATGACAAAGCAGCTTGTCTACAGCACTGTGAAAGGAAGGGGAAGGTGTTGACAAGATAACTTCTCCAGGAAGGTGGGGACTTAGGCTTTGAAGTCGCTTGGCAAATGTTGCTGCAGGCAAAGGAGATCCCATTTTAGACCAAGTGGAGTTTGTAGTCAATTATGTATTTCTTTATTCATTATTACAGCACAACAAAATGCATTACAGTACGTGGGTCGTGAGGAAAGACAGTGGCAATGCAAAGCATTACATTCTGGTTCCAGATTCATTCCCTGGCATTCCATGTGGGACTGGGCAAAACTCCAGTCCAAAATCCATGCTACCATGGGTCTGGTAAACGGCAGCTCAGCTATGAGGCAGCTGGTTTCTATACAACAGCTTTGTTGTTGTTTAGTTGTTTAGTCATGTCCGACTCTTCATGACCCCACGGACCAGAGCACGCCAGGCACTCCTGTCTTCCACTGCCTCCCACTGTTTGGTCAAACTCATGCTGGTAGCTTCGAGAACACTGTCCAACCATCTTGTCATCTGTGGTCCCCTTCTCCTTGTGCCCTCCATCTTTCCCAACATCAAGGTCTTTTCCAGGGAGTCTTCTCTTCTCATGAGGTGGCCAAAGTATTGGAGCCTCAGCTTCAGGATCTGTCCTTCCAGTGTGCACTCAGGGCTGATTTCCTTAAGAATCGAGAGGTTTGATCTTCTTGCAGTCCATGGGACTCTCAAGAGTCCTCCAGCACCATAATTCAAAAGCAATACGACAGCTATGTTCTTATAAATTAGAAACTGATTTATATCAATTTGATAACAGGGAGAATTTTAAAAACTTAAAGAAGGGATAGTTTCCAGGAGAATATCTACGCTTGTAGAATGCAAACTGTATTACCTTGTCGTCGCCCCCCCCCCAAAAAATAAAACCCAATTAGCCATCAAAGAAAGAGCTGGATATTTTGCTGTTGTAATGGTTTATAGATCATTTCACTGTTTCACAGCACTAAATTCCATCCATTTTTAGATTAGGATTCCAAACATAACTGAAGTCATTCTTTGCTACACCATGAACATTATAAGATAAGCTAATGTTAAATATACTGTAGACACCCAAACACCACCTGTTATTAATGTTGTCATTCAGTTATGTTGTTTTATAAGAACTGGTGTGTTGGTCGTATTATGTCCATTTCACATCAAGATGGCAGACTGGACTGTTCCAGACTCCACTGATTTTAACCATATTTGGCAGGAAACTAACAAGTGACATTATCCACTTACAACTCTCAGTGTTTTCCTGCTCCTCAGAATTCTTGACCAATGCTGAGGACCTTCCACTAGTCTGCTATATGCAGTCTTTTTGAAAGTGGTTTGTCTGCTAGCTATGCATATGGACATTTCTTATCATAATCAAATTTTGCCTGATGGGTCCTGAAATCAAACTGCAGGTTTCCATCTATGTTTAGATACCATTGGGTGCCATTTTGAATCAAGATGGTGGGCTGAACCTTTCAAAACTGCAGTGATTTCAAAACTATGCTGGGTTTTTTTTTGGGGGGGGGTTCTTATAATCCCTGGGCAAAGGCTGCTAATTGTAATATAAAGAAAAATGCACCATTAATCACTACCCCAGTCATGAATGATTTCACAGTATAGCAACTCATCAATTATATTTAGACCCTTTAATGACATTTGTTTTAGCCTCTCCGTCATCCCAACTACACCTTTATTCAGAGCAGGCAAACAGGAGATATAAAACAAAACCAGAGGGGCAAAACAAAATGTAGCATGATGTAGCTCCGCAGAACTCACCCACTATAAAATTAGCCATGGCCCAGGGAGCAGCATCTCGCTGCTGGAATGTGCATAGCTGCCTAGCAACAACAAAGAGCATCCACTGTTAAACGGGAACTGCTTATAAAGAGTCTGTCAAATATGGTAATCTCTTGTCAGCGAAGTGGAGGTGGTTTCAATTAACAAACAATTCCAGGCTTGTTGGAAACACAGCAGAGCCAAAAATAGCATTCACAGACAGGATCAAAAGTACTGTAAATAATTACCGCTGGTGCTCATTTGCAATGCAGCCCCCTTCTCAGCAGCCTCTGTGACCCAACTGCATATAGTTCTAGTTTTCCTCCGAGATACCTTGGCCAATTCTGACCTAAGCCTCTATCCCTGCCTAGGCTCTGCAAGCTGCTTTGATCAGATGCCCTAATTGACAGCGTTCATCAGTTACTTGCAAAAGGCTCTGCTACAATGACCCTTGGGGGTGGTGCTAAGTGCTCATAGCAGCATGATGAAGGGAGGATACAGACAACTGTTTTACCAAACGATCCTGCCTTGGCAGCTGTCATTTGCAGAAGTTGATTCTGTTACTTGCAAATGTGGAATGCCCTCCCAGGACAAGTCTGCCTTGTTGGTTTTGTCTAATTAGTGTTAGAATTCCTGATCTATGATCGCAGTCATGGGATTTTTGTCTTTCACATGACGGTATATGTTTTGACTCCACAGAGTGGGAAGTGACGGAGACAGGATGTTTGTTGTATTACTGTGTTCCATGAAGTTCCATGAAGTTTGTTGTATTACTGTGTTCCATGTTGTATTACTGTGTTCCATGAACAAAGGACTATTGTCCTTTGTTCTTTCTCTTTGCTGTCTGATGCTAGAGAGAGAGGGAGCCATGTTGCAGTTCTCCGTGTGTGTTTATATGTAAATAAAGTAGATGAGCCAAAATGCTGAGTCGCTGAGGTCTGTCACGCAAGCTGCGCAAACTCTGCGGATCCCTAAGTGTGCCGGTGTCGGTTGGCATCGGTCGCTGTGATGTTCAGGCTGAAGAAAGTCTATGAAGCTCACAAATGATCAACCAGGAGGGAGAGAACATGTCATGTCAGTTTTATTACCTTTTTAAAAATCTATTTTCGTTTTCTTTTCTTGCTGTCTCTTTTTCTTTTCTTTTCCTTTTTTCTTCTTTTTCCTTCCATTCCCTTTTCAATTAGATTTTAAAAGTATTTCTTTTGTTCTGTTGCTTTATAAAAATATAATTTCTATTGAGTATGAACTTTTGTACATCTTTGGATAACTATAAATAAAAATAGATATTTACAGAGAGAGAGAGAGAGAGAGAGAGAGAGAGAGAGAGAGAGAGAGAGAGAGAGAGAGAGAGAGAAGAATAGAAACTTTGGAGCCAGCTCAATGAAATACTGTATTTTTCGCTCTATAACACGCACCCGACCATAACACGCACATAGTTTTTTAGAGGAGGAAAATCCGTAGGCATGCCACCCATAGGCATTCCCTCCATAACATGCACAGACATTTCCCCTTACTTTCTAGGAGGAAAAAAGTGAGTGTTATGGTGCAAAAAATACGGTAGATGGGCTTCTGTGCATTAAAAAGAAGTTATTCATTTATTCTTGTCTGGAACCCATACTTCTTTCCTTAAGACTGCCCACCCTTTATGCCGGTAACAATTCTTTCCATGTTCCATACCACACTATTTCTGTGGTAGGAATATAATATTTTTGCCCAAATGGTGAACCGATAGTTATATTTTGAGCATTTTATGGAGTAGATTTGCATGGAACCCTATTGAACAGTGTCTATGGCACCAATAATGACAAACCCTTTGGGGAACTTTTAAAATCTTTCCAGTTATTCTAGGTGTTGTTTTTTTAATGCTTAATGGGTCTGTCTTCTTTTCAGGCAGTCGCTGGCGGCAATGTCAACATTTGCTTAATTGCATTTTATTAAAATAAATGCACCCACTGGCTCAGGCAACAATCGTGTTCTTTCGCAAATCAAGTTACTGTGGAGATAAACGCAATAAATCCAAACTGCAAAACAGATTATCAATTTTCACTTGTTTGCTTTGGGGGATTAAGGCAACCCACAGCTATTTCTCTGTACGAAACAGACTGCAGCTACAATCCGATTGCTTTCAGATCGCCACTGAGCAATTTTCATGCTCGGGAGAGAGGTGGGAATGTGTTTTGAAGTACAGCCTGGTGGTGAACATCAGGCCAAGCTCTCTACTTTCTGCTGCGACATAGCTATCTTGTATTCACTCATTGGCTTCCCCAGTTTAATTTTCTTAGTTTAACAATATTTACATACCGCTTGGTTGTGAAATAAAAAATCTATACACCGTGTACAAAAAGAGAGAGAGAGCAATCCCAGGCTCAAGAATGCAAGCTGGTGTAATGTATGCCAACATAAAGTTACTCCAGATCCAAACTTCATTCAAAAAAAACCACCTGGGGGGCAAAGGGGCCTCAGCCCCTAGGAGCCGGTGCCTGTGGCAGGGAGGGTAGAGCTAACACATTCTCTCATGCCTCTCTGTGTGCTAAAGGCAACACCTTTTGTAGCACAAGTCTGAAGCCCAGCCCTGATCTCACCAGGGGAATAGAGGTGAGACAGGAATCATATCTTACCAACACCCCCAGAGACTTAAATTGGGAAGTTTTTGTGATACTTTAGTTCACCACATATAGGTATTGTCCTAATGTAGCTTTTTGAAATTTAATTTAAGCCCCCCCTATATAAATATAAATATATAAACGCGGGTGGTGCTGTGGGTTAAACCACAGAGCCTAGGGCTTGCTGATCAGAAGGTCAGTGGTTCAATTCCCCGCAACAGGGTGAGCTTCCATTGCTCGGTCCCTGCTCCTGCCAACCCAGCAGGTCAAAAGCACGTCAAAGTGCAAGTAGATAAATAGGCACTGCTCCGGCAGGAAGGTAAACGGTGTTTCCGTGCGCTGCTCTGGTTCGCTAGAAGCGGCTTAGTCATGCTGGCCACATGACCTGGAAGCTGTACGCCGGCTCCCTTGGCCAATAAAGCGAGATGAGTGCCGCAACCCCAGAGTCGGCCACGACTGGACCTAATGGTCAGGGGTCCCTTTACCTTTACCTTTATATAAATAACCAGGGAGTCCCTCTTTGAAAAGCAACATTAAGATGGTAAAGAAAACAGCAGCAACACTATCCACTATTTTTGCAAGTCGCTTGGGATAAGAAACCTCTTACTTCAAGCATAACTCCTTGATGGCCATGCACATACACAAAAAAGCTTGCTGTAGTAGATGGATCTCCTTGACAACATATAGCATTAGACTTTAACGATCTGTCAGTTGCTCCTGCAAAGTGAGCTGTTATTGACTTGGAATTGCCATTTAATAAGAACTCGGTTGTCTACCTGTCAATCTATCAACAGTTCTAGTCGGAATATAAACCAAGAGGTTTTTCCAAGGACTTTTGTTGGGGTTGGTGGAGTGGGGGAGTTGTTAATAATACAGAAGATGACCAGGGATGATGGGAATTTATTTTAGAAACATCTGGAGGACCAAAAGTTCCCCACACCTGTTTAAGGTCATTTACTACAATCCTCTGTCAATGCAGAAATCTTGCAGCTGACAGCATTCTTGAAAGACAGCCATCCAACATCTGCTTGAATACTTCCAGAAAAGCGCTTTGTATTCTTGAAAAGCCCCTTCTAGTCCAGGCAATGCCCAAATCACTATTTTAAAGCTTAAACCAAATAAGTGTTGTTGGATTTGTTTGTTTGTTTGTTTAAATAAAGTTTCCAAAATGAGCCTCAAGCTTTCCCTCCTCTGAGGAAAAATTTGTCATGACAGATCTGCTGTGCAAACTCCCTGCACTAATATTGCTTAAGGACTTAACACATTACACAGAAAGCATATACAAAAGGAAATATGTAGGGTTTACAAGCTATGGGCAAAAAACCCAAAAGGATTTTAACATATGTTAAGGAAGATGTTAACAGCTGTGACTGACAAAAGAAGAACTAATGAGTCAAGCAACACAGCTTTCAGCATTAATTTCCTAATTAAATTAGCAGAAGAGTTGTTAATGAATTTGTTCCAGCTTCCCAGGAATTTACAGCTTCAGCTGTCAGCCCCATCAAGACTTACCACAGTTTCTTAGCCCTGCAAGACTTTCCTACTTGTTGAGCTCCAAGGACCTTTCTGCACAAAGCGCATCTTAACTTTTCTCTACCTTTGCGGATACTTCTGAATGTCTCATCCACAGCCACAGAAGTGCAAAAGCTTGCCTGTGTGTTATGAATAGCTGTGCTATGGGAAAGATGTGTGTGCTATCATTTACCACCTGAAAAGAAAGCTTGTGTGCAGTTCCTATCTGTCTTTTAAAATACAGTGGTACCTCAGTTTTCAAACGTCTCCATTGATAAACATTTTGGTTTTCAAACACCATAAACCCGGAAGTAAATGCTTTGGTTTTCAAACATGCCTCGAAAGTCGAACATGCTACGTGGCTTCCACTGAGTGCAAGATCCTGAGGCCTAGCTGTCGACTATTGAGTTTTTGGTTTTCGGACATTTCAGAACGGTCTTCCGGAACGGATTACATTCGAAAGCCAAGGTACCACTGTAAATAAATTGTAAGCCAACGAAAGAATATGCAGCAACAGCAGCTCTCGTTTTTTCCCACGTAAAACAAAATTGCTAAGTTGCCATCAGACTGTTGTTCTCCTATAGCTCCACACTTGGATGTTGAGAAGATTTTGATGGGATTGGTAGTTCAGCAACATCTGGAGGACCAAACTTTCTGCACACCTGGTCTGGGAGGGACGTGGGTGATGCTGTGGTCTAAACCACTGAGCCTCTTGGGCTTGCCAATAGGAAGGTCAGCAGTTCAAATCCGCATGACAGGATGAGCTCCTGCTGCTCTGTCCCAGCTTCTGCCAACCTAGCCATTCGAAAGCATACCAGTGCAAGTAGATAAATAGGTACCAATGTGGCGGGAAGGTAAACGGCATTTCCATGCGCTCTGGCACCCGTCACAATCCTCTGTGAGCCAGTAGCGGTTTAGTCATGCTGGCCACATGACCCGGAAAACTGTCTGTGGACAAACACTGGCTCCCTTGGCCTGAAAAGTGAAATGAGTGCCGCACCCCATAGTCGCCTTTGGATTGACTTAACAGTCCAGGGGTCCTTTACCTTTTTAGTGGTCCAGCAGTCCTTTAAGTAATTTGATCCCGAACCATTTACAGCTTTAACAGTTTAAACCAGTATTTTGAATTGGGCTGGAATTTCACCCGCCAATCGTAACCCTGCGGCTTGTGCATTCATAGATTTCCCCAGTTATCTGTAGGACAAAAAAGGTTCATTTCTGTCCCCGTAAGCAGACAATATGCTGTATGATCCTTTCCCCCCTATTTTTCGATGTTATCAAAAGATTATAGCATTTGTGCCTATATCGGTGTCTTTCTAACACAGAAGATGAAAGCTCTGAATGGAATAAAACATATACCAGTCTACCAGTTAACGGTCTTTCTTGGAATATCAGTCAGTCAAACCGAGAGCATAAAAATGAAGCTTCAGCATTTCTGGATCAGTCAAGTGTTGCACGGAAGATTCATTTAATGTCAGATCTGAGGTTTTCAAAAAATAAGAAGGGAAGAAACCGTGCATATACTTGCTAATACTTCCAGTTTGATCTTAAATTATTCATAAGTTGGTGAAGGGGGGGGGGCGAAGGCTGAAAGTTGACATGCAGAAGCTTCAAAGATGGAGGCAAGGGGAAGCCATGCTCAGTTTACTTTAAATGCCTTTCATCAATCCACACTGAATATTCAGAACCTTATAACCCAAAGGGCTGGTGAAGTGGAAATGCTACAAGAGAAATTCCCTCACATACAGCCCTAAAGATATCTGCACTTTGAAGCCTGACATGGACAGAGTATTAATTCAAATTTCTAGCTACGGAGCATCAAGGGGATGAGATGACAGGGCTTGTTGTTTACTAGCTACATTAAGAGCAGCTGGGAAAGTAATCTGAGCATGCTCATTCGCTAATATTTTTAGTAGCACCTAATGAAGGCTATTTCCTTTGTGATATCACAAAGCATATTCTCCTTATCTTGTCTTCCCACTGTAAAATGTTGTTGGTGACCGACAGCGAGTGGGACAATTTCCTTTGGGGAGATCGGTGGATGGCTCATTAATGCACAGAGTCCGTGCAACTATGCAGATAAAACGACCTCATTAAAAGAAAAGAATTCAAAGGCACTCAGCAAAAGAGTCACTGATTTTGACATTTAACTCATGTTGCCTCACACTTTCCTAAAAATGGTGGTACGACACTGAGAATGGCTTGAAAAGCGTATAAGGTAAAGGGACCCCTGACCATTAGGTCCAGTGGTGAACGATTCTGGGGTTGCGGCACTCATCTCTCTTTATTGGCCGAGGGAGCCGGCGTACAGCTTCCGGGTCATGTGGCCAGCATGACTAAGCTGCTTCTGGCAAACCAGAGCAGCACACGGAAATGCCGCTTACCTTCTCGCCGGAGAGGTACCTATTTATCTACTTGCACTGGTGTGCTTTCAAACTGCTAGGTTGGCAGGAGCAGGGACCGAGCAATGGGAGCTCACCCTGTCGCGGGGATTCGAACCGCAGACCTTATGATTGGCAAGTCCTAGGCTCTATGGTTTAACCCACAGTGCCGCCCGCGTCCCTTATATAATGTTTATAATGCATATAATGTAGTTCTATTCCTCAAGTGAAGAAGACTTTGACTTGTTTCAAAGAAGAGCAGGATGCACATAGGAGAGGGGTGGGGAAATCGTAAATACACAATTTGTGAAATTGACAGTAGCCTTTTCCAATAGCCCTGCTGGCTAGGGCTGATGGGCGTTCTAGTGCAAAACATCTGGAGGGCATCTAGTTGTAGATAAGAGCCGTATTTCAAAATATCTGTCCATGTAAATGAATGGGCCACAAAAACAATTTTAAATGGGGTCTAACTAGGAATGGAGGAGAAATAGGATTCACTTCACATTTAAAGGCAAGCATACATAATTTGCCTGTCCCAGAACAATACACGAGCCAAAATGCACCCATCCTTCAAAATTCACATTTCCCCAAATGTTGCAGTGCCGTTCTCTGGCCAATTATACAAAAATGTATATAGCAGGGGAAAGTTCACATAAAAATTGCAGGTATTGGTGAAAATAGCATGCCAAAAAAATTGTATTAGGGAAAATTGCTTACAAAAATGTGTTACATTAAGAAAGATGGGCACTGAAATGCACTACCATTGATTTTCATTTCTTTTAATAATCACAAATTGATTTTCATAAGTACTTTAAAAAGATGTGGAAATATAGAGAACTGAACTTTAAGATTGGAACAGGGATAAAAAGAGAAACCAAAAATTGGCAGATTCCCCCCATCTCTAAGACTAACCCTCAACATACCTGTGACTCTGGGCTTCCACAACGAAGAGTTTTTTTAGAATAAGCACCACCCACCTCTTCTGGATGTATCTTCTAGTACAGTACCTTTCAAATGGTGCTTCAATTTATTGGCTTGTCATGCCAGGATTTGCTTGTCTCTTGGCTCATCCACACAGGAATCCACTCTAAGACAATGAAGTTGATATGGGGGATCTAGTAAAAAGAAAGTAGAGCTCATAAGCCCGGATTTTGCCTACTCCTGGGCTAGAGCTTTCCCCTCTGCCACCTATTTTCTATGCGCAGGGGCGGGGGGCGGGAATTCTCCATGGAGGAACATTCATATGTTCCCCCACCTGTAGACACACTAACTTACAACATCACCTGCTGTGTTTGAGAATAGGTCCTTGGCTTTCCATCACCCTGCCCCAATTTTATTTTGTTTTGTTTTGTGTTTGTCCTCAGAACAAACCTCTTGGTTGCTAACCTGTGACAATGCATAGTTCCTGACTTGGGTGACTTGTTTGGTCCCAATCCTGTGACAAGTCAAAACTGTACAAACAAAGATTGCCTGTGAACCAACTAGCAGCACGTGTGTCATGAAAAAGTAGTCAATTAACTGCAACTCCTCCAGAGTAAAATATGCAATGTTTGTTTGGAGAACTGCACCACAAAATTCAGAGAAGTATGAATTCCAAGAGCTGTGTGTTTGCAGGTGTGTTGGTCCAGGAAGTGAGGATTTTGGAGGTTCACATTAAAATGTGAACTGAACTCATTCCGCACTCACCCCCATCCCTAGTTAAAACAGCCACAATCATCTAAAACAATTAGAGGAGGAGGAACTTTCCAGTCTATTTTGTCTAGAGCTCAGCAAGATCCACAGCTCTTAAGAACACATGCTGGGAAAAGCATTTTACATTTTTATAGGAATGTTAGCCAAAAATAGGCATCCAGACATGCTCCACAACACTAATGAGACTACAGTTATGAACTGAAATTTCGGAAAGCATCAGGTCTGCAATGGTCCCAACTGCAATGCGTTCAAAAAGGATTATGGTAAAAATGGTTTTGAAGCACTAAGTCTGAAACCATAGAGATGGGAAGACTCTCATAAGTCATCAAGTACAAATTCCCTGCTGGAGCAATAATGTGCATCAGGACTGCCAACGCTAGACAGCACTCTTTGTCATGAATGATACGATGTCTGGATAGAAATCATTCACCCTGGGCAACACATTACAGTGGTTTAAGTGATGATTAGTGTCCAATCTTAGTCATATTAGTCATACACAAGTCCATTGATTTCAGTGGGTCTCCTTTGAGCATGATTTAGTTGGCTATCATCCTAATTCTCCACAGCTAAAACTCTGCCTTGAGGTGAGGAGGGAATCTGAATCCCCACAACAGATGACTAAAAACTGCACAATCATTCTGCAGGGGAAAAAATTCTACAGATAAAGACTCCAGATCTTTTCACTTTCTAAATAAATTTGAAGGCTCACAGATGCCTTTCTTCATTAACAGCTTCAACTGTTCCATGGAGACCTAAACTTCCGTTTTGAAGAAATCCCATTTTTGTAACAGCACAGTTATGGTTTGACTCACAAGATTGATGGATTGTAGGAAATATTACTTGATGTAAGGGCTGAGATCCTCAGATCTTTCTGTTTGTTTGTTGTTGTTGTTTTAAAAATCAGTCTAAAGGTAAAATTGCTTCTACTGCAACCCTTGATGTCACCGGTACAAACCACAGCTCTTCCTTCTGATGGTAATGACTGGGTCTGGAAGAATTTAGGCATGTCTACCTGAATGATGTGGGCTAGCCATTTAAATTAAACCGAGGTGAGGGATCAGGATTCTAATAAAATGCCACAGATAATGAGGAAAATGATATTTACCAGACTTCCAGCTCTTGATCCAACTTCCATAACCAACCAGATCCTCTTGCCTCTATATCTAGTTTTTAAAAACAAGAGCTTCTGCCTCATGTCTGAGTACCACTTGCTAAGTATGTGTGGGACAAGGTCTTCTGGATAGTAGCACCCAAGCCCCAGAACTCCTTTCTTTGAGAGGCCCATCTCACCCTTTCCCTGCTAAATTTTCACAAGACAATTGTCTTGTTCAACAGAACCTTTAATGAGCAATAATTCATTCCCACTGGAGTTCTTTGTTTGTTTAGGTTTCTTTCTTGTCAACCTCAGCCAGCATGGCCAGTAAACAGAGATGGTGGGAGTTGTAATCCAACAATATCTGGAGGGACACAGGTCGGCATCCTTCCTTTTGTTACATCCCTGCCCACAGGACATATTCACATTCTTACAAATTGCAGAACACAGGTCTGGATTCAACTAAATAGTTGCACTAGCAGGAGCTGGAGCAATGAGACCCACTAGCACCATGGGCCTTGCACCTCTCTCCACCCACCCGCCAATTTTGTTTTTGCTCTGGTGGCAGTGGGAGAGTACCGTAATCAGAGCATCATGTGGAAGAAGGAGGGGAGACATGGTTCCATCTTCCAAGCAGAAATGCTTGTGATGGTGGAATGATCGTAATAGCACGCCATTGAATTCAACCCTTCATGTAAGCTATGGGCTGCTGGTTTCCTTCCTTCTTCCTAAAAAAGAGGTTGTGTGTCGAGACCCCACAGCCACCCCCTCGTTGGGAAATAACTCACACCAGGACACAGATATTAGGTTTATGTTATTGGGCAAATTTTGGCCACAACTTTATTGAATTACAGAATGTGAGCAGTATTGGCTTAGGCATTGATTGGACCTGACTATATCTGACTCCTGCCCGCTGTGCAGGAAGTCCAGTAAGGGTAAGCCACCAGTAGGGGGAGCCCTGTCGATGCGAATCAACTCAAGCTCCCCCTGTTGTTTCTGTTGGGGTCGTGTCAAGGCCCTAGCCCCCAGCCGGGCTTCGGACAAGATCAACACCCCCAGATTCCTTTAACGGGATACCCTTAAGCATGGTCACACCTCCCCCCCCAAGGTCAAACAATGCCTAACCACAACCCTAACAGTATTTAACTGGCTCACTCCTCGGTTTAAACTGTCCCAGCCACACACACACACCCCCGGCCAGCAGATTGGCTGGCCGGGCTCTGACGTGGCCAGGATCCCCCGGGCAATGGGGGACAAAGTCCCCTGCCCCCGGTGGGGAGTGGGTGGCCATGTGGTCCACTGCAACTCCTCCCCACTGGGAAGTGGAGCAGATTTATCGGTGAGGAGAAAAAATAAGATCTTGCAGCTTAAAAATATCTCTTGAAGGCAAACATGTGAGAACAATATACTGACCATCTTTTCCGGCTGCAAGGCAGACCTGATGATTGCCTGCAGCCATTGACCTGATGAACTTCCTTGACTGACACAAGCATGACACATCCTGCTTGGCAGCCATCTAAAAATAACCTGAAATGCTTTCCCTAAACAATTCCCCCCCCCCCGTCACCTAACCCCTTTCTGCATGCTCACTGGGAAAGCAGCTGAGAACCAACCTTGTATCCTCTGAAGCTGAATCAAGCTGAATTGTTTCCTTCCTTCTTTCCTCTTCCCACTGCAGAAGTGAGCCTGGTAGTCCTTACTTACGCACAATACAACATCCACGAAATGTTTCACAGCCAGAGTGATGCAGTGGTTAGAGGGCTGGACCAGGGACTTTGCTAATCTTACATAATATGGCGCTCTGTGCAAGGCCAACATTTGGCGCCCCCAAATGGATCTTCTCCATTATGGATCTTCTCAATTTTGTGCCCTCTTGGCTTGGTAGAAGAAGAAGAGGAGGAGTTTGGATTTGATATCCCGCTTTATCACTACCCAAAGGAGTCTCAAAGCGGCTAACATTCTCCTTTCCCTTCCTCCCCACAACAAACACTCTGTGAGGTGAGTGAGGCTGAGAGACTTAGAGAAGTATGACTAGCCCAAGGTCACCCAGGAGCTGCAGGTGGAGGAGTGGGGAAGCGAACCCGGTTCACCAGATTACGAGTCCACCACACTGGCTCTGTGTGGGGCAACCATCTGCACTGCCCTAAATGCAGCACTGACAGGACTTGGACCTGGGAGACCAATTTTCAAATCTCCATTCAGCTATGAAGCTCATTGGGTGACTTTGGACCAGCCACTCTCTCTCAGCTTGAACCAGCTCACATGATTCTTGTTTGGATTCAGCTCATTGGGTCGAATGTGGAGTGTCAATGTGGTAATAAATACAACGATTTCTCCATTGTATATAGTAATAGAGAACTGATTTTCCAAGCAAAACACCACCATCTACCAAGCAGGCTTGGGTAAACCCCACGGTTTGCAGAAGTACAAAAAAGTTAGGTGGGGACTCTGTGGAGGTGTTAGAATTCCTGCTCCATGATTACAGTCATGGGATTGTTGTCTATCACATGACAGTATAGTTTTTATTCCACAAAGTGGGAAGTGACAGAGACAGGATGTTTGTGTTACTGTGTTCTGTGAAGTGGGACTGTTGTCCTTTGTCTTTTCTCTTTGCTGTCTGATGCTAGAGAGAGAGGGAGCCATGTTGCAGTGCTCCGTTTGTGTTTATATGTAAATAAAGTCGATTAGCCAAAATGCTGAGTTGCTGAGATCTGTCACACAAACTGCACAGACTCTGCGGATCCCTATGTCGGTTGCTGATGTCGGTTGGCATCAGTCGCTGTGATGTTCAGGCTGAAGAAAGCTTATGAAGCTCCCGAACGATTGACCAGGAGGGAGAGAACATGCCAGTCGGGCATGTGTCTCTACCAGGGTCCTACTTGAGTGTAGGCTGAGCTCCTGACAGGAGGAACCTCAAAACAGTCTAAACAGGAAGGAGCATGCTCAGTGGACATGGAATGCTGAATGCATGGTGGAGGGATGGGGCTTGGGGTGGAACAGAATATCCTGAAAAGGGCCTGGCTGGCAAGTCTCTGAATAGCACTCCAGCCCACATTCTCCAGTTGGAACATTCTACTCCAAGTCCACTTGTTTTAGCTAACGCCCAATCTCTTCTTTGTCACAAGTTTACTACTTGGCTTCTTTAATACATGCCACACATTCAAAACAGTACAATCCTCCTTGTGCGGGGGAGGAGCTGACAGGGTCCTGCCGCCCTTGACAATATTCTAAGCTCCTTCCTGAATTTTTTCTTCTTCTTCTTTTTATGTTAAATGCCCAGTCCTTTTTATTTGGAAGGAGGTAGGAGAAACCTGCATGAAGTTGGTCCAGCCTAGGACTGTGACCAGATGAAGCCATGGAATCTGAATAATTTCTTCTTTCACCCAGCTCTTCTCCTGCTTTACCATCCAGCCCAACTTTTCTCAACCTTGGGTCTTTAGATGTTGCTGGACTACAATTCCCATCATTCCTATCTAGCATGGCCAGTGGTCAGGGATGATGAGAGTTGTAGTGTAAGAACATCTGGGGACCCAAGGTTGAGAAAGGCTGACCTAGCCCATGAATGGGGAACCTGTGGCTCTCCAGCTGTTGTTAGTCTACAGTTCTCATCAGCCAAAGCTGGCATAGCCAATGGTCAGAGGTGATGGGATCTGGAGTCCAGCAACATCTGGGGGACCACAGGTTCCCCACCTCTGATCTAGCCTAATTAAAAGTTCTGGAGCACTCAAAAGCTTGCACACCATTTTGTGACTTTTTGGCTGGCTCTGTACAGGTATTGTTCTCATACAGAGTTTGGATTTGTTCCTGTGGATCATCACGGCTACCTTTCACTTTCTCTGAAAGCAAGAAATGGCAATGCTTTCTTTCTCTTGGAGAATCTCTGAACCACTGACCTTCCTAAAGTTAATTGGCCTCCTCTGTCTATCTTTGGCAAACTTTAAAAACCAGGGAGGAGGGGTGAATAAAACTAACCTGTGAATCAGCGGTTTCATTAACGTCCAGCTGTACCATCTCACTTCTGCCACTTTAATTAAATGACTCTATTTCTATTTTCTCCCATTTCCAAATGAAAAATTGTGAATTCATTTTCCAATGAAAAGTGCCATCCCATAGCATTCCTATTAGATCTGTCTCACACATCAAATTGGGGCGGTGTTTTTTTTTCAAAATCCAAATCCAAAGCTGAACTCTCACAGTTCCTGGTACATCAAGGTAAAGAAGTAAGTAGATAACACAGATTTACATTTTGTTTCCACAGAGCAATATTTTCTTGCATAGCATTTTGCAAATAGTTTTAACCCCCCTTGACAACAAATATTAGGTGTGATAATAGTAATCTCAGCTGATATCAGTAAGGAAAGGAGGAAAGGACTATTCTTCATTAACTACCACAGTTACAGCCTGATTCCCATTCCATGGCATTTCTTAGCTCACAACATCCATGCAAAATTGTTAATCATGCCAGAACTCTACATTATCTTCTTGCATATTGTGTCATAGGATCGGCCCTTATGGTACCTTCTGATGTTAGCTGCTTCTTCACTGTGAGCACATCCTTGTCTATAAGAATTACAGTATTTGTTGGAGTTTCCTAGTCCCCTACATTAAGAACATGCATGAGAAGAACAGTCTTGCTGGGTCAAACCAAAGGTCCATCAAAGTCAGGGGTTGACAACCTAAGGCCCATGGGCCACAAGCGGTCCATGGGGGTCATTTAACCAGCCCATGGACCCCTGCCGCCCACTCAGGGACCCCCACTGCCCGTTTTGTTGGCTCCCGTGCACCCCACTAAACCGGCACAGAGCAAAGTGGGGACCACCTTCCATGACACTGGCCGGCTTCCCATTGGCTGCAGGAAGCTCCTGCAGCTAATGGGAAGCTGCGCACGCCTCCTCTGTGCCTGAACGAGCACTGGAAATAGCTTTTGCGCATGCGTGTGTGCGCACACACACTCCGGCCCACTGCAGCATCTGCGGGACCGTGAACCGGCACAAACCACAAAAATTTTGCCAACCCCTGATCAAAGTTCTAGTACTATGTGAGAAGGAGGGGGAAATATTATTTGTTTTCTTCACCCATATGCATCCTGCTAATTGCATTCTTCGGGTGGGGGGGTCATTGTTGGGAAGGGGGGACTGCAAAATTCCTCGGGTGTGCAAAGAAAGCACCTTGCAGTTCTTTGTATCCCAGCCTTACAGAAGACAATGAGAATAAGCTATCATGGTGATCATTGATCATTATATTGCACTAAAAATTAACCTACATGAATGCAGTGCAATTCAGAAAGGTCATAGCTCAGTGGTGGAGCACCCACTTTCAATGCAGAAAGCCCATGTTTCAATCCCTGGCCTCTCCAGGTAGGGCTGGAGAGACCTTGGAAAACCACTGCTAGTTAGTGTAGACCAGTGTTTCCCAAACTTGGGTCTCCTGCTGTTTTCAGACTACAATTCCCATCATCCCTGACCACAGTCTTGCTATCTAGGGATGATGGGAGTTGTAGTCCAACAAACAGCTGGAGACCCAAGTTTAGGAAACACTGGTGTAAACAATACTGAGCTAGATGGAGCAATGACCTGACTCAGTATTCATGTTCAATTAAAGGTTTTAAATTTTAATTAATTACTTTTTATCTGAAGAAATGTAGAAGGATTCTTTTAATGTTTTATGTGGGTTGGGGTTTTTTGGGAGGTGTTGAGTTTGGGGAAAGAGAACTTTGGCTTGGCTAAGTCAGGCAACAATTCTTTAACAGCCTTTGCTTAGCAGTCAAGACTTCTGCTTGTCATCTTGAGTTATATAAGCACGCTTGCCATACTGGTGGGCTGTTAGCATTGAGCTACATATAATCACTTTTACAGTGTCAAAAGAGTAAATCTGAAGAGTGTGTAGGATGAAGTGCTATAGAAAGACCTGTACTGAATTTGATGGAACAGCTAACACAGCTATGAGGGTACAAATCTATGGGAGCATTAACAAAGCAAGAAGGCTTTGTGCATTTCTGAGATTGCTAATGAAGTAGCCTGTAATTTCCTGTGGCGCATTAATGAAGAGAATTTGAAAATGGCACTTTTCCCCTTAATGTCTTGGGTCTGCATTAATAACAGCTATCGCTGTTTGGTTACCACCAGGAACTGAGGACTGAGGGAAAAGCCAAGTTATCTCCCTCAACAAAATAGGCTTACGAAGTTACCAAGAAGTATTATGCAAGAGCTGAAGGGTTTGCCCAGCCCAAGATGAAATAAAATGATTTATATAGGTGCAACTGTTATTTAGAAGAGCATTTACAACAATTTCTTTTGGAATGATTCAGAGTGTTTGGCCAGTCCCCAAACGGAACATCTATTCTTCGCTTTGCTTTCTCCTGGCCTGGCAAATTATGGAGATTAGCTGCATTTTAAGACCATGTTTGCTTGATTAGTACTAATTAGAAACTCAGACTTTGTCGACATTGCTCAAACATGCTGTCCTTGCTTATTTTAGAAGCTGATGTTTGTGGGTGCACAATGGCTGCCTGTTGACCTAGTATATTGCTACCTCACGCACAACAGCAGGATACACTGGTGGTCCTATTCACGGTTCAGTGTGACTTGCAGGCTGGCGCTGCCACCACCATGCCATGCCCTCCAACTGCCCCTAAATATTCAATAAACCATTTCCATTCTTTTATTTAAAAAAGTTTGTTATCTTGATTTCTTATTCTTCCAGTAAGTTTCGCCATTTGGGACAAATCCTTCTCAAGATCTTGTGGGGCCACAAACTCTCATGCAACACAGCGAGATCCCAGGGAGCAGATGGAACAGCAAGCCCTTTAAAAGTGTGGTGTGTGTCAATATAAATGAATGTGGATGAATCCCTACATCCAAACATGGGGCAGAATTCTGTTTTGTCAGAGAGAGCCCCAGCAGGGATTTTAAATCACAAAACATGCAGCAGTGTTGGAATATAGACCTTTTAAATATTTCGTTGTAGGTCACTTACAGTGACTTCCCCTTTATACCCCCTTTAACAGTGAATAGACTACACAGCTTGATAAGTTTAAAAGAAGTTTACTTACAAACTTATCAAAGGTCAGATCCATGCATTTTTTTTCCATGCAGCACCAAGAAAAAGTCAGGTAGAAAAGTAAAAGTTTTTAGAACTTAGAAAAATATAGTAAAAGTTTCTGAAGACCTGGCCTAAACTTGAACAGCCAATTGCTGCAGCCGCTAGTTGCCTGATGGGGCTATATACATACATCTTGTTGGATCAGGATCAAAGAACAGAGGAAAAACTGTTAAGTTTTAAAAAAAGAGGTCTTCTCCTTTTTTAAAAAAAAGAATTTTATTAAGTTTTCCAATAGTTATATAAAAACAAGACAAGACAATAATGAAAAAACAAACAAAAGAAAAACAAGACAAAAAAAGAACAAGTATAATTTCATTCCCTTTTTTTCTTATACCTTACTTTCCCAACTTCCCCATACCTCCCCTCTCTGTATTCCAATTTCTGTTATATTAGTTCAGCAAATCCTTCCCCTTAATTTCGTTTAATTTTTAACCCTTCGTTTAATTTTTAACCCTTACTACTTATCCAATCTGGCTGGAAACCACACAATTTCTAAACCAACGTCATTCTAGCATTCATTAATTTTACAGTATTTCTTGAGATAGTCCTTAAATTTCTTCCAATCTTCTTCCACTGTCTCTCTCCCCTGGTCTCGGATTCTGCCAGTCATTTCTGCCAGTCCCATATAGTCTATCACCTTCATCTGCCATTCTTCCAAGGTGGGTAGGTCTTGTGTCTTCCAATACTTTGTGATGAGTATTCTTGCTGCTGTTGTAGCATACATAAAGAATGTTCTATCCTTCTTTGGCACCGTTTGGCCGACAATGCCCAAGAGAAAGGCCTCTGGTTTCTTCAGAAAGGTATATTTAAATACCTTTTTCAGTTCATTATATAAAAAAGAGGTCTTCTCCTATGACAGAATCCATCTTGTTCAATCTCCCATCATTACTCAAGAACCCTTTGGCTTAGCTTAGAAGACCCTTTGGCTTAGCTTAGAAATGACACAGCAAATTCTTATTAGGAAAAGGAAAGAGATGTATGGGTTGCAAAACAAAGCACTTAATTAAGACACAGTGTTTCCAATTATGTATGCCAGGGTGAGCTCATTACAATTAATGTCATTTCCAATAGTGCCCCTAAAAATGGCAAAACAAAGTCAGCAGCAGCAGTCGGCTCCTTCCTGTCACACGGCTGCTCAAAGCACTGATAACTGCTTCCATTAGAAACATCTGTGCAGGCTGCTAGCTGATGTAATATGAGTCGCATGATAAGCTGGTGTTTCTCATCATCTGAGTTGGAACCATAATGTGACAGTGTTGATATACTGTAGGCAATCAGTTGCAGTGCTCAAGAGAATAAGATACTCATGGGGACTCACCCAGCTCTGTGAACGCTTGCCAGAAAAGGTTCTGTGGAGAATTCTACATAACCCCTCAAAAAATTCTATAAAAGGGCCATAGCTCAGTAGTAAAGTACATATTTTGCATGCAAAGGGGCCTTTACTAGCATCATAGGTACCAACTCTATGCGGCTGAGGACTGCTCAGCCTCCACCCAAAGTGTGTGGGGACAGGGCTGAGCTCCCCCAATCTTGTGGGTCCAGGCCTCACCAGGCCCCACTGTGGCAGAGGGCCTCACCGGGCCTTGTGGTCTTCTCCTGAAGCACGTGACATAACACCTGTGTGTCACACATGTGATGTCATGCACACACAACAAGCCCCCCACCATGTCACATAGTACTGGCACCTCCAGTTAAGACTAGAAAAGACTCCTGTTGGAAACTCAGTTTAGTCAATACAGAGCCACAGTACACTGACTAATGCTCTGACATGGTATAAGGCAGCTTTGAGAACTACCACTATGCACATATGGCCCATAGCTTATGTTTTACCTATTTTCTCCTTGTGTTTATGTTTATTCTCTTTTTGTCACTCTTGCACTCCAAGCCACACACAATATGCCAGCAGGCCATCAAAGCAGCTCATCCGTCTGTTTAGGCTGGGTCGTATCATGTCGGATTTTAAGGAATTCAAAAGCATTAGGATCTCCAGGGAAAGAACACCTTCAGCTGCAAGTCAATAGCATATTTGCTGTCGATGAATTGTTTTATATATTCCTACTTTAGTGATTTAAAGGTTGCCAGTGTTGGCGCACATCTCACTGGTTCGCAGTGTGATTGTATGAATGCTAATCCTCGCTGAAGTGTGTTTAGCATCTGCACCTCAGGTGATGATGGTGCTTTTCAGGAAAAAAAAAACAGAGGGAAAGTATCACCAGAAGGAAAATTCCTGATGAGTTAGTTAAATATTAGAGCTGTTGTGTTTTTCTGTCTTCTGATTGCTAGCTAGGTATCACACTGTGAGCTGATTTATTTGCTACAACAAACTCCAAGGTTTACTTCTCATTTCTTCTCCTGTCCTTGGAAAGTCTACTTCATTGTACACCTGTCATTTGCATTCTATTTTCAACACTTTTCTAGAACATTGGAAGTTGGCATCTATGAAAATCAGTGAGGTCAGTATAGTTTGCAGTGTCTATGTAATTTCTGCGGAGGAGGGGAACCTTCTTAAGGAGGTGCAGGAATTAAGGGGAAATCTCAGTGACAGCTGAAATAGTAAATAAAAACAAGTAGCTATTTCGTGTAGAGACTAAAATCCTGAAAGCAGGGCTAGTCAGACAACTGAAACTGCTGTAGCAGAACATCGTGAAATGTTGGTCTCAATGGACTTCTCAATATTGTATGTCCAAAAGTGGTGATGTGGCTGTAAGTGGTTTATGCAATGCTTGCGCACTCTGGAGATGATGCCATCTCACAGCATCCTGACTATAAGGGGCATTTCAAACATGAACATCAGACAGACCAGCTATTGCACCCCAGACACCATGACTCAGATTTGTGCTGTCATGCTCCGCAGCTACTGTTACTTTCTTTTCTTTATTGAAGAAACAAGCAACAGAAGAAAATCTGGCTCATTCTGCCCTGATATTTAGCTTTCTGCTACAAAGTTCCCCTTTCTATGGATAGGGGATGCGATCAGAAGGACTTGCTGATCAGAAGGTCGGCAGTTTGAATCCCCGCGACGGGGTGAGCTCCCATTGCTCGGTCCCTGCTCCTGCCAACCTAGCAGTTCAAAAGCACGTCAAAGTGCAAGTAGATAAATAGGTACCACTCCGGCAGCAAGGTAAACGGCGTTTCCGTGCGCTGCTCTGGTTTGCCAGAAGCAGCTTAGTCATGCTGGCCTCATGACCCGGAAGCTGTACTCGGCCAATAAAGCGAGATGAGCGCCGCAACCCCAGAGTCAGTCACGACTGGACCTAATGGTCAGGGGTCCCTTTACCTTTACCTGCTTGCGTTCCCACAAGCAGCAGTGTTGTTAAGTACTTAAAAGACTCAGGGCGCAAGTGCAGGGCACACATTTACACACACACACACACACACCTGAGCAAATTAAGATGATGGGTGGCTGCTGTCTGCACTTTGCAACGTGCCCAGCATTCCTGTAAGCAATTCTGTTTTAATTCTAGAAAAAGAGGTGCTGAAACTCAAAATGAACACTTCCCTTGTTCTCTTATACAGTGGTACCTCGGGTTACATACGCTTCAGGTTACAGACTCCGCTAACCCAGAAATAGTGCTTCAGGTTAAGAACTTTGCTTCAGGATGAGAACAGAAATCGTGCTCCAGCGGCGCGGCAGCAGCAGGAGGCCCCATTAGCTAAAGTAGTGCTTCAGGTTAAGAACCGTTTCAGGTTAAGAATGGACCTTCGGAATGAATTAAGTACTTAACCCGAGGTACCACTGTACTGTAATGACAATGGTGCCCACCTGAGAGGTGGCAGCATTGGCAAAATTCAGGCCTTTGAAAGATTCTTGTCAAGTCCTGTTGGCTAAGCTCTTCCCCTGACTAGAGTTGAATTTATCCCAGTTATACATTATTCAGGACAAAGCTAGGAGTAGATCAATGGCTATTTATCTAAAAGGTTTTAAGACAGCCAAAGCCAGGCTGCACATCTGCCCAGGGGGGCAGAGAGATGAGTCATTAAAAAAACCAGATGCTCACCATTTTCTCAGGAAGGTAAGAATAAACATTCTCACGAATAAACGCCCTTCCTTTTGAAGTTACAGATAGGTAGCCGTGTTGGTCTGCCATAGTCAAAACAAAAAAAATTCCTTCCAGTAACACCTTAAAGACCAACTAAGTTAGTTCTTGGTATGAGCTTTCGTGTGCATGCACACTTCTTCAGATACACTGAAACAGAAGTTTCCAGACCCTTCTATATAGTGAGAAGGTGGGGAGGGGTATTACTCAGAAGGGTGGTGGGAATGGGTGATTGGCAGATAGCTGTGATGAGCCTGTTGACGACTCTTAACGGCTGCAATAGGTCTTACAGGAAAAAGCAAGGGGTGAGAAGGTGAAAAATGGCTTTGTCATGTATAATGAGATAAGAATCCAATGTCTTTGTTCAGACCAGTTCTCTCCATGGTTTTAAGTTTGGTGATAAGTTGCAATTCAGCAGCTTCTCTTTCCAGTCTATTTCTGAAATTCCTTTGTAGTAAAACAGCTGCTTTGAGATCTTGTATAGAATGTCCTGGGAGATTGAAGTGTTCTCCTACTGGTTTCTCTGTCTTGTGATTCCTGATGTCCAATTTATGTCCGTTTATTCTTTGGCGTAAGGTCTGGCCTGTTTGTCCAATATAGAGAGCTGAAGGACACTGTTGGCATTTGATGGCATACACAATGTTAGACGATGAGCAATTAAATAGTCCCGAGATGGTATGTGTGATGTTGTTGGGGCCAGTAATGGTGTTGCTGCCACATACACCCAGACAACACCATTACTGGCCCCAACAGTTGTTACTGGGTAGCAACTACCAGTCTTTGTCAGTCACCTGAATAGTTCAGAAGCCTAAGAAATTGCTCCACCTCATCTGCTCACCGGTTTGTGCCCCTCCAGGTGGCCCCTTTTATCTCAAGGTTTATCCAGTGGTTTCAGAGGAAGCTGGCTGTTGCATGGGATGTAGAGCTGACATCAATGAGTGTACAGTGGCGCCCTCTGTCGAGGCTTCCAGTCATCACATGCTTCACTAATGAGACAAGAAAATGAAATTCACCTAGAAATACATGGTTTGTGATGTCTGCATGATGCCAAGCTAATGAACTGGTAACATGAAGCCAATCGCTTTGTCCATTCGTGTTTTATAACATTCACAGCCCTTGAACTCCGCCGCTCGCCGTCCTCAGCTCCTGCACCAGCTGAACTCATAAGGGATAACATTAAAGGGTTCCTGCTATAAAAATGAATGCTTCCCCCGAGTTCAACAAATATTTCCTGATGGGGGCAAAAATAAATGTCCTATCATGTATGTTATCCGGCCTAACCCTCTGCCTTCAGAGGCAGCTCACAATATATTAATGAAGGTCTGCAATAAGGCAGCCAAAGCAACCATCTCTCACAATTTTTAATGGCCTATGTGTTTTAAACTGAGTTGCAGTGACTTAAAGCAAAGGAATGGGCTGCTGGAATTTGAGGTTTCTTTAGCAGCGCAACACGGTATTTTGAATGAGAGAGATGATGTGGGCTTGTGGTTAAGAGTGCTGGTTCAAATCTCCATTCAACCATTAGCCATTGATACAATTCTTGCCATTAAAGTGACGCATGCAAGTTTTACAGCAGCACAGATCATAAGTACCTTCCCCGCATCCTTTCCTCCCATTTTCATTGATACGTTTTCCGCAAGAAAATAAATGGCGTACAATCCTGCTAGTGCTAATCTCAGTCAAAGAATATTTAAAGTGCCGTATTATCACTGCCCTCTGTATCCCAGATCATATTCTGCTGTGAGAGACGGAAGAGACCATTTCTTCACAGCAGCCGTGGAATGCAAACTTGGACTCCCTTAACCATTCTTTAGATAGCAACTCGGTGGAGTAAACAGCATTTCCTATTTTCAGAAAGTCACACCAAAGCATGCCATTATGAAAAGGAGTCACAGATGGTGTGACAGGATAGCGGCTCTCACCTGACCTCCAGTTAGTCACATCGCTGCTGGGATGCAGAGCAGAAAGAGTGAGGTGAGGAGGTCAGCATGATTCAAACACACCAGCAGAGCCAACCCACTGATCCCATTAGTGTTTTTGCTCCATGCCAATATCACGCCTCCCTCTCCCAATAAAAAAAAAATATATGAGTTGGTCTTAATATGGAGCACACATAGTTTCTCAGTACAACAATGTGGGCAACCCAGAGATGTGGAGATTAAAATTTGGAACAATTTGTGGAAAGGGAGGTGATCATTGCACATTGGGTTGAGAAGTTCCATTGTTGGGTAGATAGGAGGGTCATCTGTTTCCTACCCCAATTAGTAGCCCTGAGCTAAGAATGCGTGGCAACCTAAGTAATGCAGTGATGAGGCTTTGCACAGCGGCACCACATTTTATTTGTGCAGAGCACAGGAAAGGACTTAAGAGTGGGGAGAACAAGAAACATCTGTGGCATCTACTGGCTGAAATTACCTGGGTAGATTGTCCTCAATGGCCAGGCACACCTTAACAACTATTTCACAAATCGTTGCTTTGCATCGTGATGAACTCTTCCAGTGGACCTAGCAGACCTAGGACAAATACTGATTCTTGCATAGATATTGAGAAATAACCTGACCTTGAAGTTAATGGAGTTCTGCTTCAGGTAGCTCTGACCTTTCTTTCTGTCCAACAATTAAGGCCATTGTACTGAATGCTCCAAAGCCACTTGAAAAAAATCTGTTGAACTATTGAAATGTTTCTTATCTGTTTATCTAATCCCTTGAGCAATTTATGAATGGTGGGAAAGCTCTTTCCACCTGACCTTTTCGCAAAAGCAAATCCATTATGTACATTAAGTGTATCTGACTCAATTTTTCGCAAAGGCTTGACAATAGGTTTCAAGGGAATGAATTACAAAAAGCATTGCACTTAAATGCAAATATACCAAACAAGTGCTCAAAATTGGGTATTGACAAACTGAATATTCCATGCTTACTTCCACGATAATTTCATGATACAGGAACATAACCTTGACATGACACTGAATGAAGAAGGAGGGATGAGAATAGTTAATAACAGTTTTGTCCCCTATTTTTGGGAACATTTATAACTGGGGGTGGTGAGAATGGTGTTTAGTGAGCCTGACTTCTGAGAATGTTTAGCCTAAAGAAGAGAAGCTAGGGTGGACTGAGGTTGCTGGTACTCATAGAAGATGCCATGTTCTCAGTTGCCTGAGAAGACAAGAGTCAGAGGAGCTTTAGTTACAGGAAGGTAGAGTTCAGTAGAACATTAGTAGAAATTTATTGATGGTTGAGAACAGTGGAACCATTTGCCTAGAGCAGTGATGGGGAACCTCAAGCCCAGGAGCCAAATCTGGTTCTCCAACCACTCTCTATTTCTGGTCCTCAAGGCTCTCTCTCCAGAGCCACACCCCTACTTTGCATTCCAGGAGATTGAACCCTTAAGTAGCCTCATATGTAGCCAGTGCGGCCTTCCATAACTTCCAATAGGTTTGACTTTTACACATCACCCATGTCTGCAAAATGCATTGAGTTTGTCCGCAGTGGGGGCTGAGGGGAGCAGGAAATAAATATATAGTGAAATGGAACTGTGTGAAAATTAGCAAAATTGATTCAAGTGTAAGATCATTACTTTAATACTCACCTTAGAGGTTTCAAGGTGATCCATTTTCTTGAATTTTCTCTACTTATCCAGTTACAGTGGTACCTTGGGTTACATACGCTTCAAGTTACAGACTCTGCTAACCCAGAAATAGTACCTCGGGTTAAGAACTTTGCTTCGGGATGAGAACAGAAATTGTGCGGCAGCGGCGTGGTGGCAGTGGGAGGCCCCAATAACTAAAGTGGTCCTCAGGTTAAGAACAGTTTCAGGTTAAGAACGGACCTCCGGAACGAATTAAGTACATAACCAGAGGTACCACTGTACTATTTACCTCTGGAAGAAAGCCACTAACAGATAAATTTCACTTGTAGCTAACAGTGAAATGCATCCCTTCCAGCACTGACACGCTGGAACCAATGTCTGAGTTGTGACTGGTCCAATTCTACTTAGCAGAAGCGCCAAGCAAACAAATCAAGGAATGCCAGATTTATGATAAGTACTGAAACTTCAAGTCCAGCATATCCAGGAGCTAATCACTGAACTGGAGTTTAACAGTCCATTTTCATCCTCATATAGGATCTCCAGAGATGCACAAAATAGTGTGCGTCGAGTTCTTTAATGCTAGCATCTTGCACACATCACAAGATGTCTCCTTGATAAATATTCATATGCCAGCCAACATCGTAGCATTCATTAGACTATTCTTGCTGATGAGCCTGCTTTTCCTCAGGCAACGTTTCCCTCTTGGTTTATTAGTGTAAGATACAGATACAGATATGTGCCAAAATAACTGAGACTAATGAAACTGGCTGGCTAATACGACTGGCACACATTGTGTGATGGTGCAGACACTCAGGAGCGACCCCTTACCGGATATTAATGGTTGACATGTTTAATCAAATAATTGGTTAGCTTAATCAATTAAAAAATGCTGATCAACTAAGACAGGGGTCACCAACATTTTGGGACCAATGGCCGTATTTCAGATTTTGGGAGAGCGCTGGAGGCACCAGTCACAAAATATTTGCTATGGGGAGCAGGGAGCGGGGCATCACACACACACACACACACACACACACACACACACACACACACACAAAATGGCAGCCGCTTCTGTGCATAGTGTGAAAAGGGTCAGCCGCAAAAATGGCTTCCAACTCCTCTCACACGCTGAAGATTGTCCAGAGAATTATAAAAGAAGAAGACCCTGCAACCTTAAAGAAAGCACACTGGCTTTTTTTGGTAGAGAAATAAAACCTGTCAGAAAGTGGTTGCTATTTCAGCTCCACAAGTCATGTTTTCAGAGTGAGAGGGGCCATTTGATCTTAACCTCGCGGCTCAACCCCAAGTGGAGGAAGGAAAGTGGCATTTAATGACATTTATTCCTGCACCTGCTGCTCATTTTGAGAGAATGGGACTGATCAGCCGTACCCTATAACTGGAGGAGGCAGAAATGTTCAGGTTTGATTTATTAAATCTCCGGATAAAAGGCAAGATAATTGGAGATGATCTGGTGATTAAAACTGCCCAAAATAGCAAAACAAAACAAAAATCACTGCAAAGGCGTGATATTTGACAAGGTGCCATAAGGCACCTAACTCTTGCAAAGCAAAGTTTATGGTATGTTTTAGAGCCACCTACTGGGTGCAGCTGGAATATTGGAACTGCATATAGCACTCTGAATTTTGTCCTTGACGCTTCTAGTTTTGGCATAGTTTTGGTTTAGTTTGCTTTCAGACAGAGGCTTTGGGAGTGTCGTGCACAGTGTCACCAACAAACCACGCAGGAATTGTGCTAATTCCTGTGCTCATCCAGCTAGTCCAAAGAATAGGCTGGGGACAAGCAGGATTAGTGCAAGTTTCAAAGTTCATTGCAGGTATGGGAGAAACTGGCAAGTCCTTGGTGCATCCCAGGGGTAGCCAACATGGTGCTATCCAATGTTGTTAGCCTACAAATCTCATCAGCCTCAGTCAGCATGGCCAATGGACAGGGATAATGGGAGCTGGTCCAATAACACCTAGAGATAACTAGCTCTGGTATATTCACTGCATTAATTCAAAGCTGTCTGTAGATTGAGCAGTAATACCTTGCTCCACTACAGAAGCCAAACATGTATCTTGGGTTTCATGAAAGCTCATTTTAATAAGCTCAGAGAATTGCTAGGTACGGTTCCGTGGCTTGATTAAATAACAGGGAAAGGAGCTCAAGATGTGTGGGCATTCCTGGAGGTGGTTACTAAAAGGAAAGTCACGAAGAATTCCAGTGGGGAAGAAAAAAACAAGCTTGATCCTGTTTTGCAGGGCTCGCTTAAACTACAGTTTGCCAATTTGTACATCACAGCAAACCGTGGTTTGACAAATGAGGAAATATTCTATTAAGGTGAACACATGAAAGAAGGAGACAGACACCTATACACCACAGTTTTTTCCTGTTCCTCCAAGCTGTGGTTTGGACTGGTTAGAAAACAAGTCTGTTCAAAAACAGCTAAACATTTTATAGGCACCTTGGTGTTTTGGGTTGTTTTTTAAAAAACTGAACAAGTGAAAGAGTGTAACTGCTCAGAGGGTGAGGAATGAGTCAGCCAAACAGCATGATATCTGTCTCTGCTTCCAATTGTAGATGTTAACACCAACACCAATTCAATCCAGATACCAATTAAGTATCAGCACATAAGAATTCATAGACAGGCTTAGAAAAAAATTACAGATTTAATCTGCATAGCAAAAAAGTACAGATTTAATATTGGGATTTAAATGTTTGCCATCCTTCAGGAAAGGGTGTCAAAGCAATTGTTAGCCCAGGTGTTTACTTACCTCTTAATTTATCAATTAATGTAACTGCTATGTTATTAGGTTCTTCGTAGCTGAAAGCCTACCTGTGGCTACTCAACAGAATCAGGTCACTGCAACAAAATGATATGTGTATGTCTGAGAGGGAGCCTTCAAAGCTCACCTCTCTCAGGAAGGAGCAGGCCAAGATTGAGCAATAATAATACTAATAATAATTTATACCCCACCCATCTGGCTGGGTTTCCCCAGCTGATGAGGGAGCAGGTGGCAACCAGCAGCTGTCAACACCACAACAGAATGGGCAAATTATATGTAGCTATCTGTTCCTCCTACCTTCTTGTCTTTCCATTCCATTCTACTCCCCACCTAGCTTTCAGTTGTTTTCTTCCCAACAGTTCACGAGTACAGTCATACCTCATGTTACATTTGCTTCATGTTACGTTCTTTCAGGTTACATCCCGCGGCGACCTGGAAGTACCGGAAAGGGTTACTTCCGGGTTTCACCGCTCGCGCATGCGCAGAAGTGCAAAATGACATCACACACATGCGCAGAAGCGGCAAATCGCAACCCGCATGTGTGCAGACACACCACTGCGGGTTGCACTCTTTTATGTTGCGAACGGGCCTCTGGAATGGATCCTGTTCGTAACCAGAGGTACCACTGTACACATTCCCAGCATGTTCTCACTCCTGTCTCAGGGACATCTATGCTGGCTTGGTCATGTACACAGAGTGGAAGATGGCAGGATCCCCAAGGAAGTGCTCTAGGGGGAGATGGCTTCAGGCACTATCCCCGTTGGCAGACCAACTCTGTGTTGCAAAGATGTCTATCAACGTGGCATGAAGGTTAGCAACATCAACCCCACCGTGTGGGAATCCCTTACAGACGACCGCAGTGCCTAGAGACAGTCCTGTTGTGCAGCCACAGCAGTGACCAGAAAAGGAATGGCCACTGAGAGGAGCATGGGGAGAAGAAATGCCATGGAGCATCTGCAACAGCACAACCAGACGCCTTCACCTGCCCCAGCTGCAACAAAACATGTCTCTCCTGTATCGGAGAGGGTGCTGTAAGCTTCCAACAGTTTGACTTCGCCCCCCCAAACACACTCCTCCATTGTCTCCTGAGGAAAACAAAATGCCAACCCTCCCAACAGCCAATAAGCATTCTGGGGTCGCTGGGCATGCTCAGTCCTCATTGGACAACTTTGGGGGTTTCCTATCACCGTAGAAGAATTTTATTTCTGAAGTTTTTTTGTACTTCTCCAAGCTTTGGAATTACCTCAGGTCTACATAACCAATAGGACTCAGCAGAGCCAGCCCACCAATGAGGTGGGATGAAGCATAGGCCTCAAGGTGTGGAAGCCCTGGCCCACCTCTCACCAGCGAGTGGCCTTGCCACTCCTCTTCGGTACCACTCCGGTGGGAAGGTAAACGGCGTTTTCGTGCGCTGCTCTGGTTCGCCAGAAGCGGCTTAGTCAGGCTGGCCACATGACCCGGAAGCTGTATGCCGGCTCCCTTGGCCAGTAAAGCGAGATGAGCACTGCAACCCCAGAGTCGGCCACAACTGGACCTAATGGTCAGGGGTCCCTTTACCTTTACACATTCTGGCAATGGCAGAAGTGAGGGGGCAGTGGGAGGATAATTCCAATTTCACCGCAGGTGGCAAAATGGGCCACCCCTAGAACTCAAGATAACTGAATCAGAATTACCATAAAGCAGGGATGGGAAATGTGTGACCCTCCAGATATTGATGGACTACAACTTCCATCATCCCTGACCATTGCCATGCTGCCTAAGGCTGATGGGCTTTGGAGTCTATCATTATCTGGAGGGCAACAAATACCCCATGCTTGGAATAAAAAAAATAAGCAAGATTCTTCTGGAAGTTCCTCTTCAACCTGTCTCTAGTCTAAGAGTAGGATAGATGTAACTACCACAAGACTTACCAAATGCCATCATTATATATTTTGGGGGCTGGGCAAAAACTTTCCTCTATAACCAGGCCTTTGGCCTTTTTAATGTATTGGGGGGGTCCTTTGTCTGTCTGCTTGTAAGTTCCTTTGGGTTGCTCTGGGCAAGAAAAAGCAACCAACCAATTTAATTACTAATGATAATAATGTAGATGGCACTTGTCCCTTTGTATACAGGTTAAGAAGCTCAGTGTGCACATGAAGCCTTTGCAATACTAGGCATAAAAATATTGTGTTAATGAATCTCTGTTCTCTGAAAGAATGTTTTTTGTAGCACACTCCCAGCTACTAAGAACATAAAGTGGCTCAAGCGCTCCATCACATGGACAAACCAGGGTTTCATTTTGCAATTAAGATGCATCACAACAACCGGCTAGAAATTCTCACCAGCGTCAACAAGCATTAAAGGCTAAAGAGTGGGAAGATTTTAGCCAGGTATCTTAAAAAGCCAGGAGCCCTTTGAGTACAGAAGAGAAAGCCAGAGGTGCTGAAAACTGCTCAGGGCAGTAGCGTCCAAAGCTCTGAACAGGGACAGCCAAAATGCTTTTCTTATGGATGCAGGGCATGTTGGAGGGAGTCCCATTGTGCAAGCAGAAATCCTTGCATTGATGGGACATGGTGGTTGAATCCTGCCCCATTTGTCCATCCAGTCAAGCACTGTGTACTTTGATTGGCAGTGGCTCTGCAGAATCTCACACCTTTTCCACCACTTGCTTTTATCTGGAAATGCCAGGGATTGGACCTCAGACTGCCTGCGTGCCCTGAACGTAGCCTGCAACTGGGAGATGGTACCTTCAAACAGTATATCAGAGCTTACACAAAAGCAATATGCACTATTATTTGTGAAATAAGAGAAAACTTGCAAAATGAAAACCACAGGTGGTAGAGGCTGTTCCTGCAAATTTTATTTGTGCCGTTGTATATTTTTCTAAGCAAAAGGAACACCAAACCAGGAAGCTTTTTCTTCTGTCCCCCTTTAGTACACCTGTCCTCCTCACATACTGAGGGCCCTTATTACAGTAATTTCTTTGGTCGCAGGACAGACTCTCCTACAGCTGCAAACGGGTTGTGAGAATACATCTGGCTCACAAGAATGAGCAGGTAAAGCTGCTTGCAGGCTTTTCAAAAATGATGGGCTGTCGTGAAGATTCTATATAATCCATCTTGTGTTATGTTTTACTCATTTGCTGTAGGCAAAGGATTAACCAGCCCTCACACAGGTCTGTTATAAAGATGCATTGTGAATGCCTGGATCCAGCAACGTAATTGATTCGCGTCCTTGTGAAGACATTTGGCCATTTGGCCATTCGCACTGCAGTTATGATCTGGGATCCATTGAACCATTCGGACGTTCTTATTCCAATAGGAATACCCATCTTTACATACAGTCACTAGATTGACTAGAACTGGATTGGGGACAAAGACTGGAATGCCCTTGGTAACGCAAAAGGGCTAAGAAATATTAAAAGCCGAAATGGACTTGACTGTTCATCAAACAGGGTTGGCTTGATTGAAACCTTTTCAGATATTCAACCTCAACTTTTCTCTCTTTCCCCCATTCACTACTGTGGCCAGCCAGTTTCTGGCTTTGATGCTTACAGTACATGCTGTATAAGGAAGATAAGTTGCTTTAAAAAACTCCACAAAAGACCCAATTCTGATATTGTATTGTGACATCTACTCAAGACATATTATAGGACACATAGTCAACCACAGGGCACTCATGCAGTCAGAGCTACAGTGAACAGATGGCCAAAGTTTCCAGCCAGAAGTCTTCAGACTCTATGATTAGTCCACCTGGAGCACGTTATGGCAGAAGCTGGACTTGTTTCGAGTAAACAGAATTATGGTTTCTAGAGAAAATAAAGTGTTAAAACAGCCAGTCGTCATATTCCTTTTCTGAAGTACACGTAAACATTATTTATAAGTTACATGAATTTAAACCATGTTTCGTTGCAAAAATAGTTGAATTAACAGAAACCTCTATTGAGAAGGTTAAAATGAAATAATCTTAAACCAGGGAAGGAACCCACCTTTCCCTGTCATGTAGAAGTAATTGCTTATTTTTCTTATTTACTCCTTCTATGTCCTCTCTTCAAGGAACTCAAAGCTACAAGCATTGCCCAAAATGATCACAAGAACCCTATGAGGTAGGTGCAGCGGAAAGCTTTGTGTGTGTGACTGTCCCAAGGTCACCTAGTTAGTTTCATAGCTGAAAGGTGATTTGAGCCCAGACCTCCAGAGTTTCTATTCAAAACTCTATCCACTATGGCCATCTGCCTCTCTAAGGGCAATTCAGTCTAACTGTCCACACTGGTATAGCCCCGCTATTTTGAAATGTGGTGACAACAGTTAATGCAGTCGTCAGCGCTACAACTATAGCTCTGCCATGCGCTGCAAATCTTCATGTCATAGGAGAACTGTAGTTGGAAGGACCACAAGGATCATCTAGTCCAACGCCCTGCAATGCAGGAATCTTTTTTGGCCAGTGTGGGGCTTGAACCCACAAGACAGGAATTAAGAGTCGCATGTTCTACCAACTACGCCAATCCAGGGATATGTTTACATACGACATGAATTCACCTCCAACTGAACTGAGCACTCGTTAACTGTATGCTCCACTTGCATTGTTAATTGAAATAGTGTTCCCCCCGCCAGCAACAAGAAGTCGAGAAAATATATTACACCCTGTGAAGTGAGAATAATTTTTGCTATTCAGCGGAGTTTCCAACATACTGTATTGCTTTCAGGGTTAAACAATCCAATTCAATGCTTAAGACCATTCATGAAGAAGGTAAAGGTAAAGGGACCCCTGACCATTAGGTCCAGTCTTGACCGACTCTGGGGTTGGGGCGCTCATCTCGCTTTATTGGCCGAGGGAGCTGGCATACAGCTTCCGGGTCATGTGGCCAGCATGACTGAGCCGCTTCTGGCGAACCAGAGCAGCACATGGAAATGGCATTTACATTCCCACTGGAGCAGTACCTATTTATCTACTTGCACTTTGATGTGCTTTCGAACTGCTAGGTTGGCAGGAGCAGGGACCGAGCAACGGGAGCTCACCCCGTCATGGGGATTCGAACCGCCGACCTTCTGATCAGCAAGTCCTAGGCTCTGTGGTTTAACTCACAGCGCCACCCACGTCCCTTTTATGAAGAAGGTATGGCAGTGTTAAAAAAAACCAACCTGCCTAACCCCCCCCCCACTGCTGTTCCATTACCACTGAACCCTTTTCCATTTCTGTATAGCTGCTGTTCCTAGTCACAGAAATGTGGCGCAGCACAATAGGAGCTGCTTGTATGCCTGTACCCCTTGAAAGGCACATGCACAATGGCAAAACAACACGCCAAGGATACAGGCACCCTGATTTCAAACTGAGCACTAAGAACATCTATTGCCTTTGGCTCTTGGTGTTATTTAGGTATCCCACTTTTCCTTCCAAGAGCAAAATGCGACATACATGAAGTAGCCAAGTGGTTGTTTAGACCCACACCTATTTATTATTATTTACTTAGCTTCAAAAAGCTAACTGCATTACGTGCCTTCAGTCCATATCCTGGCTAACTGCAGAAAGAAAGCCATAAGACTTTGACTTTGCAAAATACCTGCTGGCCTTGGATACAGATTGGAAGACAATCTTCAAGCTTGCTTTCCATACTCTTTGATATAAGGAGGAATGATCCTGGAGTAATCTCTGCTTTCTCCTCTGAAGGACTGGTCTAGCGCAGATGATCACAGCTACAAGCCTTCTGCTTGCACATGAAACTTGTCTGCCTGAGCCCCAATTAAACCAGGAAAGCTCCGATTAACCACAGCTTCCTGCCTCATTGAAACTGAGAAACTTCAGTTACCTGCCTTGAAACAAGGCAGGTTATCAAACCAACTTCAATATATGGTTTAATACCCTGGCTTATTCAGAAGCAGGTAGTTCTAGTTTCCCATTCAAACCAAACAGGGAATCATGGTTAATTAGAGCTGGCCTGCTTTAATCATAGCTCAGGAACGAGGGAACTGCTTGTACAGTATATGTAAAAGGCTTGTGCATATCTTGGCTTAGTAAGATTATATGGTTGCTCAAATTCAGAGAGTGTGTGCATCTCAGCTCAATGAATCCAGAGAATGAAAGAACAAAATTTTCAGTGCAACGAAAGCTTTAGTTATTACCGTGATTCAACACACAGCTGACCAAAGCAATTCTAAAGAGGGTAGCATGGGATAAAGGAGGGTGGCATGGGATAAAGGAGGGCACCATGGAGGAAGATGTGGCACTGCCTAACCCCTGCTGCTTGCTCTAGCCAGAAGGAGAGCGGGGGGAGAATCACTATGTCTATTCCAGGACCCTTTCTGTGGGGCCATTCGATCCTGCAGATCCGAAGGCCTGCTGCAATCCATCCTGTTTCAAGCCCTACCACAACACATCTTCAACGCTATGTGTACACTAACAGAGAATTTTAGGGGTGCACTGGGAGTGTAAGAACTGTTGTGCCAGTGGAACTCCTCTCCACCCACTGAGCAGCACTTACACAGCATCCTAAGGTGGCTTGGGCCATCTTGAGGACTGCAGCCTTACTGCTCTACATAAAACAGCAAATTGAGGCTTGCACAAATGCCACAATTGTATTACTCAAAAACTGTTAAGTAGAAAAGTTGCATGAATTATCAAAGGGACTTTTGGTAAAGAGGACCTCCCCCCACACACGCAGTCATTTACATCACCATCTGCAATAAATATGTCATATAAAAAACTTCATCATGTGCGGAAACATGGAAAAATGTTCCCAGAACTCTCTACTTCCGGTAGAAGAAATAGCAGCTTTTCAAGCAGGTAAGTGGCACGTGAACATTTTTTGCAACACTTGTCTTCTGAAGAAGGCAATCCTAGAAGTCAGCATCCAGAGTAAAAACATTATCGTTGGTGTCAGCCATAACTGCGAAACGCTGATACTCCGAAACCCTCTTTTCAAAGAAATTGGTTTTTCCTTCCAGAGAGATGTTCTCCATGAAGTCAAAAGGGTTTTCTGCTTGAAAGACCTGAGAAAAAGCAAAGTTATTATTAAATTGCAGTTACTGGCCTAAGGAAGACAACATTCCTACAAATTTCTGGTAGATAACTGCTGGAGGCCTTTTCTACTGAGATAGTACTCCTTTCTCTTAATAGCAGAAAAAACTAAACACCCTTCTATAACAAGGCCTTTGGCTGATTAAACAACTATGGCCTTTTAAATAAGTTTGCGGAGAAGGGTTTGTTGTTGTTATGTTAGCTGTTTTGTGCTTTGATTTGTATTTTTATGCTGTAAACCACCCTGTGATCTTGGGATGAAGGCAGGTATATAAATTTAATAAAAAACAAGTAGAATAATTCTGCCCACAGCCTTGTCTGGGCACAAGCAAAGGCAACAAAGCTTTAATTCTTCTGCAGTTACTTATCTGCCTGCTATATGGCAGCTCCTGAATTAGTGTCACTCTCCCAGCACATCTATCACCTCTTCCACTTTCTCAGGCACCTTTGCCAAAGCTAAATTTCATAACTGACAACACATATTCTGAGGCCATTTAGACAGAATGACAAGTCCCACTTTGGCATTACATGAACCAAGCCTGGGCGATGTATCAATCAATACATCGCTCAGGGCTGGTATGAGAATCAGAGCATGGTGTCTGCTTCACCCAGTGGTATATTGTGGGTGAAGCAGCCACCGCTTCCGAGTCATAATTTCTTAGACAATATTTTAATTTAACTTATTGGGCCCTAATGTCTGATACTCACATTTCAGTGAGCGTTCTATTGTCTCTTTTGTTGTTTTATTTTACTTGTGTTCTTTTTTTTACCATAGAGCGGTACCTTGGTTCTCCCACACAATCTGTTCCGCGAGTTCATTCGACTCCCAAAACCATTCGGAAACCAAGGCGCGGCTTCCGATTGGCTGCAGGAGCTTCCTGCACTCAAGCGGAAGGCCGCAGAAGCCGTGGAAGCCACGTCAGACGTTCAGCTTCCGAAAAACATTCGCAAACCGGAACACTTACGCCGGTTTGCGCCTTTCGGGACCCAATCTGTTGGACAACTAAGCCGTTTGGGAGCCAAGGTACCACTGTACGTTATTTGTTAACAATGTGTTACTTGTAACATTACACTGCAAGTCACCCTGCACGCTATTTATTTTGCTGCAGAAAGGTGGAATACAAATTTTCTGAAATAAATAAATGATACAAAACGATATAAATAAATAACACAATTAGTAAATAAGATGTACAGTATTTTGCAAGGCAACCTGACCAAAGAAGGACTAGTCAAAACATTCCTGGTTTTATTCTATACATCGTATATTTTATTTCCAAGTGCTTACAGAGCTCAGGCACAACCCTGAAACAAATGACTATGGCAAAACTTCCTAAGGCCCAACCCCACTTACCTGGGAGTAAGCCCCATTGAATTCAACAGGACTTACTTCTTAGAATACATGGTTAGGATTGCATTGTAAGGAGACTAGTGTTAAATGTTTATATCTTCCTGAGCTACTTTACCTTGGAGAAGCCCAGTTCCAGAAGTAACCGATCTGCTACAAACTCAATATATTGTTTCATCAGAGTGCAATTCATTCCAATTAAGCCAACCGGCAAGGCCTCTGTCAAAAACTCCTGTAAATTAGAAAAAAGGTAAAATATTTTAGGAGGAGCACAGTTCCAGCTACTTAGGAATAACCCATTATAGTCTGATTACCATGTTAACAGAGGCCACTTTAAAGAGAGCCACAGCTACAACACATTGAGATCTGGAGATGTATGTCAAGGTGCTCCTTCCTGAAGCAACTGCAGTGACAAACAGTGACTGGTGCAAAAGTGGAGTAGAGCAGGCACCTGACTTTTTAAGAGGAATGGTATTTTGGGTGCAGAAGAAGAAACCCAGAGACTCGTCTGCTCACCTGTTCAATTTCAACTGCATTGACAACAATCTCTCTGACTCTTTCTTCTGAAGGTTTATTCACTAAGTACTGAAACATTAGGCAGGCAAAGTTGCAATGGAGTCCCTGAAAAATGAGAATGAAATGGAAAATAAGGGACACTCACCTTGCTTCTACAAACCAGCAGCAAAAACTCTCTTTTTCCACTTTTATTTATGTATTTAAGGTGTGTGTGTGTGTGTGTGTGTGTGTGTGCCTTAAATACATACATAAATATATCCATCCATCCTAAAGTAAACGTTAAAAGGGCCAAGCTTTTTACAGCAACACCCACCCACAATTTTAAAAACTGAATAGAACTAGCCAGAAGATATTGATAAGATAGCAATATAAAGCAGCAAAGAAGAGAACAGGGGTCTCCTAAAACAACTCTCAGCACCCCTTGACAAACTATGGTCCCCAAGACTCTTTGGGGGAAGCCATGGCTGTTTAAAGTGGTATGATACTGCTTTAAATGTATAGTACAGACAGGGCCAAGTTGGCTTCCAATCCACCCACCCTGATTTTTCATATTTTAAAAATTTCAAGACAGCAACATGCATTCTTAGTTGGGGGAAACACATCATTCTTATTAAAATGAGCTGTGCTTACCCTAAAGTGAGACATTTACACTATTTTAGTGTATTTAGTGTATTTATTTAGTTTATTTTAGATACATTTACACTGTTTATACATTTACACTATTTCAACAATTCAGATACTACTGGTTCTTGTTTTTTAAAAAAAAATCAAGCGGGGGGGAATTTCTAGTATCTGTGACTCTTTTATTTGGACAGTTTTGCTTTCAGAGAACAAGACTGGACCCCATTTTGAACATCAGCCCCCCCCCCCTTACTTCATCTCGGCTAATGAGTTCATTGGAGAAAGTGAGGCCTGGCATCAGTCCTCTTTTCTTGAGCCAAAATATAGCCGCAAAAGAACCAGAGAAGAAGATCCCTTCGACGGCAGCAAAAGCAACCACTCTCTCGCCTGTTTCGGGGGAGATAAAAAAACACACACACATTATGGTTACAAAGTTCAGACACCAACCCCTCAAACTGTAAAATAGAATGTTGCAACATATAAAAGGAGAGGAAATTCCAGTACAAATACAGTAACAATCTGCACTGAAAGCAACATAATTAACAAGAAAACAAAATATTTTTTAGAGAACACAAAAATCAAATGCAAAAATGCAGTATGAACTCGAGTGTCCCTCCTCTCCACAAACGCCCCAATCCTGGTAGTCTTAAGCATAATTTATAACCAGCTCATTCAACCACCTTCAGCCACAGGATAACACAAACCAACACCATAGCTCCTCCTTCCTGGTCTCCCACTCAGGTAGAGTCTTACTCTATACCAGTTCAGTTTCTTACACTGAGAGGTATTAAACAACTTCAGAACACTCAAAAACATTATTTCAACTAAGGCACGTATAGTGGAAATGCATTACTCAGAAGCAACCTACCAAAGGTGGCCTCCCTGTCTCTTATCCACCTCAGTGCCCAGTCAGCTTTCCTCTTGACGCACGGCATTGTTTCAATAGCATTAAATAAGAAGTCCCTGGAAAAAAACAAACCAAAAGATAGCAAGAATCTGAGGCGCCAGTATCACGTCCGTGCATCGGACAATATGGGTGGTTCAACTATGTTTTACCCAAAGCGGACCACTGAAATTAATGAACATAACTAAGCTAGGGCTATTAATTTCAACAGGTCTACTCAAGAGTAAAACGTAGTTGAATGCCACCCTAGGGCTGTGCAAGGCACCCCAGTACAGTCTGGAACCCAATTTGGTAATCCTGATCAGGCCCTATTCCAGCCAGATCACTCCGAGGCCCAGCCTAATCTGGGCCAAACTCAGAACCTGAACAGGATCAGGGCCTTGTGCAGCCCTAAGTGGCAAGAGGTGTGGGGAAAATGAGATGATACAAGCAGCCTCCTTCCACCGCCTCTCTGACCGCAAGTTTAAACAGGGTTTCACACAGCCGTATCTGAAGCAGGGGGTCACCCACAGCTGTATCGTAACAGATACATGACTAAATGATCTTCTGAATGTGTGGATGTTATGGCAAAACAAGAAGTTTCTGCCTCTTGAAGAACGTTAAGGCACAAACATTTTTCAGAACCTGCCTTCAAACTAGGAGGAAATATTAACTTGTTTCACCACTGAGGAATTTACAGCATGAGTGACAAGGCTATTTCATTTCAGCACATTAATTCTGAAGGAAAAGTCACCCTTTGGTCAACAGTGACTGGTGTGGTAGGACAGACAGGACACCTGTCCAGGTAAGCCACTAGTGAACTTAGTGACTGCTGTGTCTTTAAATAAATAAAAAAAAACCCATATGAACTGGATAGGGGGGAGAGACGAAACCAGTATTCAACTGATTTCTACCTTTTTACCTCATTTCTCACATCCAGCCCCTTCATGGAAAAAGTTATTCACCGTTCTATCCTAGCTACACACATTTTCCATCTTTGTAATTTTGCACAATTTTATTCAGGGCTGCATGTATTCTGCGATTTCATGAAAGTGCTGTGTGAAGCCTTAATTGGTGCAGAATTCCCAGCATTTCAAGAATCACGATTTTAAAATCATGATTCTAGTCCATATGACCTGCCATGAGCCTTGAAGGTGTTTTGTAGAATCTCGGAAGTTATATTTCTAGAGGTCAAAGAGCAGGGCCTCAATACCATGCAGTTCCTTGCTCTTTCTCATACTTACTTGAATCTGAATTATTCAAATTAAACAAATGCATGCAGTTTCTTAACTTGTATCATTTATACAGAGGAAAGTTTTTTTAAAAAAAGAAAGTTCAATTTTGGATTACTCTGATGAATATTGGTTCCTATTTTTAAGCACAAAAACACATACTGCTCTGAGTTTAATGAAACTCCTGCTATGATAATGAGCTGCAATGAACCTTTGCCGCAAGCATACCTGTGAGGAGATTGGAAACATTGGAATCATCTGAAAGAATGATTCTCCTAACCATAAATAGTAAAGGGAACCCAGACCATTAGGTTAAGTCGTGGTGGACTCTGGGGTTGTGGCGCTCATCTCGCTTTATTGGCCGAGGGAGCCAGCATACAGCTTCCGGGTCATGTGGCCAGCATGACTAAGCTGCTTCTGGTGAACCAGAGCAGCGCACAGAAATGACATCTACCTTCCCACCAGAGCAGTACCTAGTTATCTACTTGCACTTTGACATGCTTTCGAACTGCTAGGTTGGCAGGAGCTGGGACCAAGCAACGGGAGCTCACCCCATCGCAGGGATTCGAACCGCCGACCTTCTGATCTGTGGTTTAACCCACAGCGCCACCCGCATCCTCTCCTAACCAGTTTAGCTTTAAACAAACCACAATTTCCAAGCTGAGAAGTCGCAGTGAACTGTGGTTTGTTGAAAGGAAAAAGTAGATGTTTTTACCTCCTCCTCATAGAAGGAAGGGAGGAAAGTTGGAACCAAGTCCCACTGTGGCTTAATGCTATACAGTGGTACCTCGGGTTACAGATGCTTCAGATTACAGACTCTGCTAACCCAGAAATAGTACCTCAGGTTAAGAACTTTGCTTCAGGATGAAAACAGAAATCGTGCAGCAGCGGCGCAGCAGCAGTGGGAGGCCCCATTAGCTAAAGTGGTACCTCAGGTTAAGAATAGTTTCAGGTTAAGAAGGGACCTCCAGAACGAATTAAGTTCTTAACCTGAGGTACCACTGTAGTGATCTCTCCTGTTATGTCTGAACCAGGACAGAGTCATTCAGTATGGAAAGAACACAATACAGAAATCCTCTATATTGTGGCAATACTTACGGTGATTACCTTTTCTCAGGATCCTTGATGTAAGTGTCTATTAATAAACTGTACATCTCTGAGTGAACATTTTCTATTAGTATCTGGAAGCCATAGAAACAGCGAGCTTCTGGGATCTGCACTTCCTGACTAAAACGTTCCACCTGACAACAAAAGAAGGTTAGAGGTAATTCACACATATACATTCTTAACAACTCATAGAAGGGTGCATGATTCTACCATCACTGGAAAGCACTACATTTGATGTAGTTATCAAACGACAGGAAACTATGGCCAAGGGAATGGGTGTTTACTATCAACACTTGGAGCTGCAATCCTCAAGTGCCAACTTATCTAAGGACCTTAAATATTTGAACTGCTTGCTCAAAACACTAATGGCAAATAAGCCTTGAGGTCATATGCCAAAGTGTTTCATCAGCTTGACTGCAGGTGCTGAAATAGCAAATAAGGCAGGCAGCACAGGGTTAGAAAAGCAGCCCATAAAGTATCTTACCAGGTTTTCATTCACAATTCCATCACTGGCTGCAAAAAAAGCCAGGATATGTGAAATAAAGTATTTTTCTTCAGGTTTCAGTTTGTTCCAGTGAGGAAGATCCTTTGATAAGTCAACCTTTGTGAGGAAGAAGAAAAATTCATTGCAACTATATACTTTAATGGTTCATTAATAACTCTGTAAGACAAAAGAAACTCTTGAGGGAAATGAAATGGCACATTTTTTATTTATTTATTTTCTATACTGTTTTTTCATCTGTAGATCTCAAGGCAGCTCACAACACAAAGATACAAGATAAGAACACAAAATACAAAAGAACAAGAGCAACAAAACCAAAACAAACCAATATCTACCAACCCGCCGCATTCATATAGTTCCTACAAAGCTTCTCTCCACGATGCCTTGTGCTTCATTTAAAGACATTTGCAAGGACTGGATAGTTTGCAAGTGGACAGGGAAAGAGGATGCCCATAACTTGTTCAAAGACGTGTTATTAATTTTGTTATTATCACCACTCCTCCAAAAGTCGCAAAATGGCTAACAGAAATAACAAATAATAAACACGAAACCAATACAATTAAAAATGAATTAATTTAAGAAACAGTACACTAAATATGCCAGGATATCTGCGCTATCTATGATCATTTCTTGTTAACTGTTCCCTGCCCCACTGCAGGTGTAAATACAATCATTTCAGGAGTTATCATCAATATATTATGGTAAAATTTTACAGGTGTATCTATCTAACATATATTGAGCTCTCAGTGTCACTGACTGCAATTTTTGTATCTTATTGCCATTCAGTTACCGCCTTACCATTTTCTCCTTTCTCTAGTCCACAAAAACTTGCGCTGTAATAAATGTATTAAGAGTTTAAGGTGCCATATAATTCTTTTATTAATACGCTAAAAGTTCATCCACACTCAACAAATCAGACACAAAAGGATGAACCAGCTGCTTCCAGAAAGACTACCTAAAACAGCACATTATCAGTGGCCCGTATCAGTGTTCAAATGCCTGGGAGAAGACAAATGTCTTTGCCTGGTGCCAAACAGATGACAATGACAGCACCAGGTGAGCCTCTTTGGGGCAAGTGTTAGTTATGTATCTACAACTCTCAGCACCCTTTACAAGCTACAGCTCCCAGAATTCTTTGAGGGAAGCCATGACTTTTAAAGTGGTACAAGAGTGCCTTAAATGCATGGTGTGGTTGTGACATCAGTGAATGGAGTCAGTCTTTCGTCACCCTCTCTCCTAGCTGTCCCTGAATTCTGGCTTTCCTTGGTCTCTTGACCCTTCCTTTCTTTTTATTCTCCTATACCAACCAAAATGCTTAAGTGGCTAGAGGAACTCCCCTACGAAAAAAGCCTATACAATGTTTGAGGTGTTTTTAGTTTAGAAAAAAAGCAAGTAAGGGTGGTCATGATAGAGGAACATAAAAAGATGCGTTCTGTGGAGAAGCTTTTCTTCTTCTCTCATAATACCAGAACAGGAGGTAATGCAATGAAGATGAATGTTGGAATATTCAAGGCAAAAAGGCGTATTTCTTCACACAGTGCCTAGTCAAAATATGGAATTCACTAAACGATGTAGCTGTGGACACCAATTTGGGTGGCTTTAAAATGGAATTAGGCAAATTCTTAGAACTATCCATTAAGAATTATAGCAAATTCTAAGGCTATCAATGGCTACTAGCCATGATGGCTGTGTTTGGCCCTAATATCTGAATATCTGTTTCTGGGCAACAGCAGCATCAGAGTGCAGTTGTCGTGTTTGTGGAACTTCTCCAAAAAGCAAACAAAAGCCACTTGAGAACTGGATACCCAGCCGCCTCCTCTTCTGAAATGTCCTGAAATGTTTCAGAAACGTCTTGAAAGTGGTGTTGAACTACGCAAGTCGAGCATAGACTTAGGCTTGCTTTGTTTGCATAGGAACCCCATTGTCATTGTGGAAACTGTGATGCCTCTAACACAGCAGGACACAGAATACACACCTGCACGCACAAACAGACCCTTACCTCTCTATGTTGTTACACTCACCTCTTCCGCTGTCCAGAAGGATGCTTGCGCCTGCTTGTACATTTTCCAAATGTCTGGATACTGGATGGGGAAGATGACAAACCGGCGAGGGTTTTTCCTTAAAAGAGGCTCTTCGCCCGATTTTAAACCATCCTCAGTCTCTCCTGAAGACGGCAACAATCTCTAAAGCAAGAACACAACGAGTAGTCAATAACATCGGCCCAGAGATGGAAAGAAGATAAAAGTCTCAACCAGAGAAGAATGGCAGATTAAGTTGATGAATTATGCTGAAATGGCAAAAATGACAGGAGGAATCAAAAATCAGGAAGACCAAAATTTTAATAATGGGGGAAATTTATAATTTATCTTAAAAATAATTGTAAACAGTTAAAATCGTTAGTAGGATTGGAATAACACTTGTAGTTTAATGGTGAATTTTGAATATAACGGAGATGTAAAAGATCTGGATTATTATAAAAGATGCAGGAGTAAATGACTAACACAGGGACCCAGAAAGGGGAGGAGGCAAGTCCAGGAGATTCTTTGGAATCTTGTTTTTATGATGTATGTTGCATATGTGATTGTAAAACTTTATCTGAAGAACCAAATAAATAATTTTTCAAAAAGTAAACGAGCACAAAAGTCGTAGAGGGTGCGCTGGTTTTCTACGCCGCCTCGCTGAAAACTCAATGACGTATTATATAACCTAAGTTTTACTCGGAAGTCAGAGCCACGGAGCGCGGCGGAGTTGACTCCCGAGTAAGCACGAGCATAGGATCGCGGCCCTGGAACTCGATCCTGCCCCCCTCCGCCCGATCCTGCGCGCGCCTGCTCGGGTGTAAGGGCCTCCGGGTTCGACGGGGGCCTGATCCCCAGGAAACGCGCGCACCCATCCGGGGAGATGGAGATCCCAATCTGCCCTGCTCACCTCGTCCCCCTGCGGCCTAGCAGCGCCGCACGACGCAGGGCGCTCCCGTTGCTCGCCCATGGCCCCGCAGAGAGCCCGGCCCGGGAGCAACGCCGGCGAAGGGAAGGCGGCGCCGACGACGGGGACCTGCGCGCAGCAGCAACCGGCAGACCTGCAAGGGCAGCGGCCTCGGAAGAGACCCCGACTCGGAGGCTCCTCCTCCCGGAGGCGGGATTGTGTGCGGCCGAAAGGGAAGGCAAATGCTCGCGCTCCCTCTGCAAAACTGAGTCTCTCCTCCTCGTCGTCGTCGTCCTTTAAGTCAAGGCGCAGACACAGGTCGAGACAAACAAAAATTCAATTAATAAATAACCCGTCTGAATTCAGCGCTCCGCCTCAGTGGCCGGGAAGAAGTTTAAGCTTTAAGAAATGTGAACTAGAAGGTATGTAAAATAATGTTTTAACATGCAATCGAGTTTGCATTATTCACCCATCAGCCATGGGTGCTTCAGTTGAGATTTCTGCATTGCTTGGGGTTTGCAATAGATGACAGTGGGACTCCCTTCCAGTTCCAGAGATCTGTTATTATGCTAAACTGATCATCCCAGAGGATCTTGCCCCCTTAAGAGCACTTATTGGTTCTACCTGAAGATGCAGAGATTGAACTTGACCAAGCTTGACCAAATTAGAATGTGTACGTGCCTATATCTTTAAAACCCATTTTAAGCACATTTCAACCAACAGAGAATTACGGGCCCAGTAGTTTGTTAAGGAATTGTAGCTCTGTGATGGTTAAACTACAGTGCCCAAAGTGCTTTGAAGGGATCAGAGTGGTCAAAACAAAAAATGAATGGCAAAAAGCTCCTGAGGATCTCTCCAAACGGGGTGAATGGACATCAGAATGGCAAATGTGATTTCATATAAGTAATATATAGGGATAGAGTTTGAGCTGTTTTAAGTGCAGTAAACGTGTGAGGATCTGGAAGCTGGCTCCTCTCATTGCTAGATGGTCATTATTTCAATGGACAGCCTCTCTTGGAAAGCATCAGTTGCCAAGATAATATGCGCAAAAGGGTATTTGAAGATCACAAGGCATACAGCGAACATATCATCATCATCATCATCATCATCATCATCATCATCATACCTTTTATTGGAAACACATACAAACATCCATAGCAAATCAATACAGAATTCCCACCTTCCCAATGACACAAAACATTTGTCAAATGAAAGAGGCAAAGCAGTCTAACATTACATCTCTAAGTCTCCAGGGAGATCAGACATCTGCAATGTGTTTCGATGACAAAGAACCAGATAAAGACATTTAGCCACTAACTTGGTGAGCTCCTGATTATTCCCCAATAATAGAAAATGTATGACCTCTAACTCTGGTTTCCATTTGGGATGCAGGGTTGATCTAGGAACTGCTGGCAGAGATCAACATATACCGCATTTTTCGCTCCATAAAACGCACCTGACCATAGTTTTTAGAGGAGGAAAACAAGAAAAAAAATTCTGAACCAAACATGTATGATTTTTGTGGTTCATGCTGTGGCCACAGACATATTATGTGATTTGACAGTGAGTTTGGGGTAGCCCAATGCAAAAATCCTGAGAATCCATGTGGATCCATGCTTTCTAACCATGTTTTTGCACCATTGCGGCCCCACAAAACAGTGGATGCATGTGTTTTTTGGTGCAGGCTGTAACCATGGACATGCTATGTGATCTGATGGAGAATTTGGGGTGACCCAGTGCAAAAATCCTGAGGATCCATGTGCTTTTACCTCCCCCCTCCCAAGCAGCCTCCTTTATCTCTAGAGATAAGGATCTTCCTCCCGATCGCTTGCTAATCAGCTGATCAGCGGCTTTGTTTCAACACCCCTTTCCCTCTTTCTAAAAAAAAAAAAAAGCACAATCTGCTTTTTACCCCTGGGCAATTTGGCTCCAGGGACCACACATTCGTTCCATAAGACGCACAGACATTTCACCTTACTTTTTAGGAGGAAAAAAGTGTGTCTTATGGAGTGAAAAATACGGTAGTTTACATTTAAGAGCCATATGTGTAAGAGTTTCCATCTGATGGTCTTCACATGGGCAAATTCTTTCTCCTTCCACCATTCCCGAGTACCGTCCTTAGTGGAAGCATCGACTTGAGCATCACTTGTGCAGTTTTTATTAGTTTGACTTGAGCTCCGCATCAGCTGTGCGGTTTTTATTAGTTTTATCAGTTTTTATTCAATTTTTATCAGCCTCAGTATTTTATCTACAACATTTGGCAGCTTTTCCTTAACTAATATAGTCACAAAGCTTGAGTTAAAAGCTCAAGTTAGAAGTCTTAGAGAAAGTCCTGGAAAGTCTCGGGGAAAGCTTTAATTAGCTCCAGCTCGACTCAGTCTACCAACTAATTATCAGGAGGAGTGGCAATTAACTGCTCTATTTTGGGAGGACGCCAAGCTTTCCGATTTACAGCAGAAATTAGTAGTGGCTGCATCTCCAGGAAAATGACTAGGAAAAAGAAGCGACTGGTCTTATCTCCACAAGTGAGCCCACAGCAGAAGTGCAAGCAGAAAAGGACAGAATTCAGGACCTACCACATCCAACAGAGCACATTCCCAGGTGGGTGGGGATGCTTCAATGGGTGGAGATCACCCAGGGGAGATTGCTGAGACGAGTGCCCATGAACTATCCCATGAACTACTATCAGAGGGGGCACCGTTCAATGCGGAAATACTCGCGGACCACTGTCTGATGACTGCAAGAACAGTGGAGAAAATTAACAGCAAATTAGAAAAGGTAACGTCTCTTTTGACTGAGTTGGTGCTTCTGGCGACCAAAAATAGCTCCCTCAATTCTAAAGAGGCTGACCACTGTGCTGCCCTCCCCCATAACCATTGTGTAACTGGTCTGGACTTGATAACAGAGAGACTACAAATAGTAAAAATAACAATAGTGAAAGTAGGGACCTAATCCTACAAAGCACTCAAGTAGCTCTCGATATATATCCTTTCAATGGTAAGCTGCCTTACTGGAAATCAACTGACAGTGTGAAGAGAAACTTTAAGCAGAGAACATATGGAGGAAGGCATGAGATTATATGGTAAAAGTAGCACTTGGTATTCGGCCTGGAACCTCATTGGTAACCAGAGCAGGACTGGTATCCTGCGGTCTCTTTGGCATGCCTAGTAATCTTGCTGCTGCACTTTGGATCAGTTGTCATTTCTGAACATTCAAAGGCAGGCCTATGGTAAGGGCAGTGCAATCTTGAGGTTAGTAGGGCATGTATCACAGTGTTACTTGTTTATCAGGAGAGGGTGTAGCAAGAGTACCCTCTGGTTAGAAGAGAGACACTCCTGGCCACAAATAACACTCAAGCACCAAGGAGCAGAACATCCAAGGAACTGCAGTGACACTGCTTTCAGTGTGGTGGTACCAAACCTGTGGAACTCCCTGCCAACTGAGATTAGGCAGACGCCCCTCCTTGCTGAGATTCAGATACGTGACTAAAACTTTCTTGTTCCAGTATGCTTTTTAAGGTAGTGTTCAGTTGTATGATCAATTGCTCAGAATAATTGTAATATTTTGTTGAAATGAAGCAGTGCATTTCTTACATTGGGAGGCAGTTTGACTAGACAAAACGCCCAAGTCCCTTCCAAACTCTCTGGTTTTGTGGTATGGATTCAGCTAAACAGTTGTGCTAGCAAGAGGAGCGCACGAGTACAAGAACAATCTCCCCTCTCCTCTCCCATGGGCCCCCCAAATCAGCTCTAGGGGGTCAGGAGAGCTCTCAAAACTCACAGGGGGGAGGCAGCAAGATCGTTCCACCTAGCAAGCTGAAATGCTTGTGCTGATGGAGCCATGGTAATAGCGCAACAGTGAATTCTACCCTCTGAGTCTATTACCACCTTCAAAGCCCTGCAAAGCTGTAGGCTATATACTTGTCTGTACCCTATACATAAAGCCGTAAACCTAGAGGATTAATTTGCCATCCTGTTTATAACTTAATGACTGCAATCCAAGCCAGAGGGATGACTCAAAAAATGTTCCGCTGAAAGATGTCATAGCAAAACCATATGCCCATCTCAGCCTCCAAGGTAACTTGAATGGACACTGCTTCACTAAAAGTATTTACTTAGGTATATGACCCTGCAAAGAGGAGAGGGTTGGGCATTAACTCATTCAGCAATAATCACCATCTGTTGTTGACCTCTCTTTGGTTCCAAAGTTGACCTTTGCTCAGTGTCTGGCCAGCCAAAAAAGCTTTTGGAAGATTGTGTTGAAATTCTTGCAACGTAAGGAGCCTCAAAAGATTTCATCCGGTGGTATTCAAACATTTATCTGGAATGCATACCAGACTTGTTTTTTAAAAATATATCCTAAAACTCGTGCAGCGCTTTTGTGGGTCATGCAGTACACTGAAGATGATGTCATAGATGGAGGTGCATAAGTAAAGAATCAACTCCACCAAGACCAGAGTAAACCGTGAAAATCTGTTCACCTAGGAAGCTAGAGAGCCTTAAAACAAATGGATTTCATGTATATTTCAATAGTTTCAAGATCACTCTTGCTTGCAGGTAGAGTGAAATACATAGTCATCTCCTGCAACTTTCACATACCCCTTGGCACATAATGGCAGGGGTGAATGGAAAGCTTTATTCCAAACCATCTTAGCATTGGTGAAGGCTTATCTGCCGCATAATTCTTATTTGTCTTTTTTTTTTTTTGCAGTACTTGTACTGTACTTTTCAGTTCACCAAGATGCTTATTTCAGGGATTTACATGTGATGATTTACTGGTGTCTTTACTATGAAATGTCCCATCTCAAATCCTTCGTACTGTGATTATTATGTTTGCTCTTACATTTGCCTGTTTCTGTTGGGTAGCGCAGGCCTGCTTGCCAAACAGTAAAGGATATGTAAGATAGCAGTTGTTAGATAACTAAACAAGTTTATATTTAGTTTCAAATTGCTGCTTGCAAAATATTTTTTGCATTGTATGTCTGCTTGAAAGACTGAGGCCCCATTTAACATTTGCTGCTCACTCCATCTCAGGTTAGGCTTAACTAATGGAAAAATAACAAAAACAAGCAATATACAGTGAATAATTATGAACACACAATAATAAAATGTGGCACAAACAGCCTGCGGTGCTTGACCCTCTCTCACATTGTCCTTGTGGATGATGGTGACAGACGACCCCTTCCCTACCCCCTGATACCATCTCCTGGTAGAAGACCAAGAACCCACAAAGTGACTCACACATGTTAACTTCAAGCCAATGGGCTCAATAACTACCAGGGAAACAGGCTTTAGAAGAAACCCAGTTCCATTTTTGAAATATGGGAGCATTAGTATCAGCTTTCAAACCAGCACTGTGTGTTGCAATACACAATTGGAGAAACCACATCTATACTTCTAGCTTCAAAGAACTAGTGTTTTCCTAATGCTTTGCTTTTTCTTTTACTCTATACCACATATTTAAAAGAAACTAACTTAAGCCAGACAGCAATGTGGTGTACAATTTTAATAAACATTTCTTATGAAAAGCTTGATACTGTTCAAATATACAGAGAAAAGCTATTTATATAGCTACATATACATCTTGAGTCAATGACTACAGCATAAATCATTCTAGCTTTCCCCTTCGGTTAGAGTATCAGCAAAGTGTTTTCTACATGTATATATTTTCTTTTTAGGCTACTATATCGGGCTTGTTGACTGTGTAGTTTTATCCTGCTGTGATTGTTGTAAAACAGCTATGTTATATACATAATTATACATATAACATATGGATATGCTATATATACACAGGTTATATATAACAATACTTTACAATATACACAGCCTTTCATAAGAGAGCTCTGGAAGAGATTAACCTTATTAAGCCTCAACACCTCAGTGAGGTAGGTAGCTATCATTATTTTACAGAATGTGAGTAAGAGGCCCAGAGTAAGTAACTTGCCATAAAAGCCAGTAGCAGATTCAGGAACAGAATCCAAAACTTTATATCCACTGAATACATCACCAGAAACTCCATCCTTATCCCTCAAAGGGCTGTCACGGGGGAAACTAATTAGTTCATCAATACATGCAGGGGGGGGGGATATTTTTAAAAAGCACCTGCAGTTATTTCCCTAACTATACAAGTCTGGCACAGTCACCTTTAAGAGAACAAACAGTCTTCAGAGTCTACTGTATGGAGGTCAGAAATGTGCTCTAGCGAGCTTCTCCAAGGCCTGTCAGAGTTAGATTTTTCTGTAGAAGGCAGCCATTCTATTTTTAAGCTAAGGCAGAAAGGGGCTTGAATGCTGTTGTTAAGGGTGAGTGGGGGAGAGCAGCAGTTTTCCACTTTGGTAGAAATTTAAGCAAGTTTGCAGCGATGTGCTGTTCTCTCCCCACTCACCCCCCAGCCAAGAACCATGGGGACAGGGGAACAACTGAAGCCAACAATCATAATGGAAAGAGTTTTATGTCTAGTAGGAGATGGTGAGCAAGCAACAACACAGAGCCTCCCCCTTTCATACATCACTTAAGAACTAAACAAAATGGGACCCTGGCGTACTGAAATACAATAGGACTCTCTCCCCTTCATTGTAAAAATGTTTAATTTTTTTAAAAAAGCAAGCACTCAGCGCACCACAATACATTTGGCAAACTTTTCTTTGTGCTGATTGAACAAAACTACATTACGCCTCCATCTTGTACAGCCTGGTGAAAACAAGAGAGCTTGCCAGGGCAGGGCAGTTCTGCTAACTGTAAAATGTGGGCTGAACTCCTTCCATTTCGACTGAAGATGAGAATGAGTTTTATTGACTTATGAAATTTAGAGTGGCTTAGTGAATGACTGTGGTGTGTGGTGATAACTAGGATTATACAGGCTATATAAATAAAAACTATTGTTTCTTCAGTATGACTTTGTACTTTTGTCTGTAATTTATTAAAAACTGTAACAAGATACTTAAAAAAGGCTAGATACAAAAGTAGTTAAGCTGCTCACGAACATTAAATTTCTTCAAAATGTACCTTCAAATAATCATGATCTTATAAACATTTTACAGTTACCAGGTAGTGCCTAGGCTGAAATTTTAAACAGTCTGAGACACAGCAGAACAAGTGTCCAGGTTGGAGTTGGAAGTAGAACAACCTTCTGACTGATTGCTCGAGGAAAGAGGGATACAAAAATGTTGATTGTGAACGATTAAATACTGTGCATTGGCTTCCTTGTTATGTACAAAAAGATCCTCACTAAGGTATACAGATTACATGCAAAACATTAGTGGTGGTATTTGTGTGCCAGAGTCCAATGCAAAGAGACAAAACTTGCAATGGCAGTGGTTTTTTTGTAAGCAAACGTGAATGATTTCAACTCTTAGCTCTAACTGGCAAGAACTTTTTACAAGTTCAATATACATGATGCACAACTGCAGCCAACCACAAAATTAAACACCATTAAAAAAAAAGTTAAAATAAAACACAGAACATACTTCATCTTTTATTTTGAAATTCCCTACTCCCTCTATACATGAACCTTTGCTGAAGCACTTTCCACAAAGGCAGCAGTGAATTTTCTTAGAACATTTTACATATTCCTTCCCCACCCTCCCCCGGCAAAAAGCTAAATCACAGTGTAATTTATATTGTTCTGCTGTCATCTTTGGCTGGGGTTGGCCAGGAAGCCGGCAACTAGCAAATGGTTACAGTCCGACATTGCTAGTGCTCCTTCGGCCCCTTGGGTTGCAAACTTAGTACAGGAATGTTGCATTTAGTCATTGCAATACCAGCAGGGAGAGTATGACAGCATTAACTTTCATAAACTTTTATAGACAAATGGAAAATCTACAAAAAAACTAGCTATTAATATTACACAGCAATACACACTTTTTATACTCTACACAAAACCAAAATTTTTGGTCTTAATGGCGAGTAGCAACTTCTGCTTGAGAATCTGTTTAGAAGAATACAGAGGGACATAAAGGCGAGAAATACAAGTGTTCGCTGTAGGAAGGTGTTGGTCATCTGGTGGCCTTATTGTGATGGATGGCATGGGCTGAAATCCTTCTTCGCTAGCGGGCAAGGATGGGCTTGACGTCCAGAAATAAACCTAAGGTGCAAATAAACAGTGACCTGTTAATGATTTGGGGAGGGGGGAATTCACATGCCAATTTTATATTTCAGTGGCATGCAGTGAAATTTATCGTAGGGGGACAGTTAGGGCCAGAGGCGCCAGCTTGCGAGGGCGATTGGGGGGGGGGGAGACGTTGCATACATGATGTCCTGAGCATCGGTGGGCTTTGGGAATGTGGAGGGAGGACTCTTGGACCCCATCAGGGCATTGTGCTCTGGGCTTTGGGAAGCAGGCGCCAGGTTTAAATACTTTAATACTTGAATTTACTGTGAACATTTAAGGCACTAGCCTAGTCCCTCATGTCCACACACTGTTGTTACTAATGTTACATCCCTTTATGCCCAACTCCTGTAGATTCGAACAATATTTATGAAGTTATCTGTCAGCACCATCTTTGATTCTTTGTTTTTCCACAAATAATGGAGCTCTATGGTAGAGAAAATAATTAACACAGAGCTTGAATTGAATCAGTAACAGAAACCTACAATGCTCAAATAACGAATGTGAAGCATTTCTGATAATAACCACCTCATTTTATGAGAGTAACTAAAAGTAATCTACTCGAGATTCTCATTGTCCAGTCTTTTAAAAAACTGAAAAGTTGAAGTCAGAACTAATGCCCAAGGGGAAATGTTACTGATTTTCTTTTTTTTATGGCAGACTCTGTATTATATTGTAGCCTGATTTTGATACTCCCCCCTCAGTTTCAAAAGAGGTTTGAAATGTACCAGGAGAAACCAATCTTGAAGAGACTCCAAATCCCAAACTCCTGAGTGATTGAACTTGCTCTTTGGGCCCAGGAGGAAATGATACCATACTGGGGTAGTTAAAATAAGAAACTGTTTTTCTCCCCAATGTGGAGTCATCTAGTACCAACAGGGATTAACAAATCCCATATGTTGACCAAAAGAAAGAATACTTACTAGATCTTGCCTTTCAGTCATACTCATCTTCTCAACTATAGACCAAAACCAACGTTTGAACTGCAAAAGCTTTTCAGCATTTTCTCCTGTTCAAAAATGAAACAAATTAACAGAAGAGCAGGCAGATAATAACATTTAGTTGTGGATATCAGAAAGTGGACTTAATGGAAATACTCTGGTTGTGCAAATAGCAACAACCAACTGTGAATTAAAATGCCAATAAGAGCAGACAGAGGGATCCAAGGACATGGTTTCACTAGATTACATTTAGTACGCAAGCAATAGTTTATATTAGAAAGGTCTGAAGAGACTGGTGTGAAGGAGAAACGGATGGGCCATCTGCACTGTGATTTTTGTAGATCTGCAAAAATCTACAAATACAATGGAGAGACACAGGGCTGGATGCAACCAACCCATTCTGCTAGCACTCTGAGCAAGGACTCCCACTAGGGTAACAGGGCTTTCTCTCCCTCTTCACTCCCCCAAAACCCATTCTGGAGGGCCGGAAGAACCCCTAGATCAGCATGTGGCAGGAGGAGAGGGGAGATCATTCCATCAGGCAAACACAAATGCTTGCTCACACTGAATTTCCCCCATAGCTTGCATGCTTCAGGAAACATTGCATTTGTCTAACCAATATGCAACAAAACAAAAAACCAGCAGTCTGGAGCAATATTACTGCTGCATGACTAAAATATTACACAAAGAATTTCATACCTGATTCATCATTGAAGGACGTAAAGCTGATTAGCATTTGCACATTAACTTCACCACAGCCATTTACGAGAAGCCTGAAATCTTCTGCTGTCAAGTCTTCCAATGAATTCTTTGGAAGTACATCCAGCAGACCTTTCCTCATTGCCTGAAAAAGCCACAATAATTTTAATTTAAACACTACCAGGAACTGCATATTGGCTGGTTACTGCACAACTGGACGGAAAGAACCAACAACTGGCAGATAAATCTGTTTGTCATGGCAAGTAAGCTATTGTCCTCTGGCAAGCATTATGAAGGCAGCCCTACACTCGGAAGATGGAGCTTGGCGACAGGGTTGTACTGGGCTTTCTGAGTTGTGGAGAACTGACAACTTTACATGACCTCATGTAGAGAGACGGAGCAAGGTCAGGAACAAGAGGAGAGGCAGGATCTTGGGGTTGCAACAAACAAAGTTCTACTCAAGAGCACTGAAGTTGCTGGACATAAGTAAGCAATGCCCCTTAATTTCCACGGGTCTATTCTAAGTATTACTAACATTGGCTCCAACCCTTGGTGTTTACAAGCTTTGGCCTGGCTATTAAGGTCAGCCAACATTTTCAGACACCCAATTTCTAGCATGTTGAGTTATAGCAGGGGTCCTATTTGTTCCTCATGACATGGCTTGTGTTTACTTCTGCATAGGAATCACGGACCAATAAGGCAGCACCTTCACCACCCAGAAAGTTATTATAATCACAAACATCAAGTGAGATACTTTTTTCATCTCATTTACAAAATTTCTACTTCTCTTTTTCCTGATTGAATGGCCAAACTAAAAAGTCAACTTGCACCAGCTGTCAGAAGTGACAGCCAGGAAAAAAAAAACACCTGGCCTCCTTCCTCCAGGAGGGGAGAAACTAGAAGAGCAGAGCCTGAAGAATAATATGCTCACACTCAAATCACAAGGAAGAGCGGTACTTCCTTTGCTATTTGTAAATTTCACAGGGGCCTTACAATCCTGCAGGTGAGCAGTAGAAACCTTCCTGGCAACCATTGTTTGCTCAGTTTCAGAGACTGCGCAGAAATTGTGATGTATCAATTCAAAGACACAGTTCTATGCAAATTATCAAATGTGAGTAAGAAAACATCAAAATAAGCCAATGCCTTTCAACCGTACTACTTACATGTAGAGGTTGTTCTGCAACTACTAACATTCTGTGCTCTGCGTATTTTCGGACATATTCATAAACGTTTTGAGGAGTGACTGGTATATTTACACCATTGGAGATAAGTTCAACCTAGGAAAATATTGTGAAACAGAAGGTTGTGGTATTTTTAATATAAAAAAATAATCCAACTTCTTAAAATACTTACAAATACCTCAGATAATGGAAACACATTCCAAGGGGAATTTTCCTCAGCCATATGTTTTGTTAAACTGGCCACTAATATTACAGATGCATTCATCCATTTCCAATTAATAGCAAAAAGGGTTGAATGGTCTGAGTAACGGTGTAACTGCTGTTTACCTGTCCTCCGCCTTCCTCTTTGCATAGGTCTATTGCAAATGCTAAGTCCATTGCTGCAAAAACTGCATCAGCATCTGTACTTTGGGAAGCGAGGATAAGTTGCCGCAAACTCTCATACATTACCGGATCGAAAAAAGCAAAATCATGCCAGTTAACCTGAAAATAAAATGCACATGTAAAACATCACTTTTAGTTTTCTTGTCAGCTCACCAAGACAGCTACTCTACTGAGCAGTTTTGCTGTTAAGAACTTCAAAAAGCTTTCTGAAGGCTATACCAAGCAAGTTAGTCAGGAGAAGTGTTATGTCCATAGCTGTCAACTTTTCCCTTTTCTTGCAAGGAATCCTATTCGGAATAAGGGAATTTCCCTTAAAAAAAGGGAGAAGTTGACAGCTATGGTTATGTCCAAATCTTCTGTTCTTTCATAAGGAAACAAATGTGCCTAGTTCAGAAACAACACTCCTCCCTCCTTGCACACCTGACCTTGGCACTGGTTTCCTGGCTTGCTCTAAATTACAGTTACTACTTATGTGCATGCCAGGAAACTTTTTTGAATACAAGCCACAATATCAGGGTAAGCCTAGAGGGCACCATGAGGGAGGGAGGGCACACTGCTTTCTCTCACATTATGCCATGTCTGATCTGGGCCTATGTCTCCGTTCAAATTTATGCCCATGGTTAAGGCAGGTTAACGATCCGAAACACCTTTGAAATAGGTTTCCACATCACAGTTTTTCCTGAGGGGCCCTGGAGGTGGCTACAAAGTACAATTTCCTAATGCTCAAAGAAGCCTGAACATGGAACTCTGGAGGGAGTTCCCATTTTCTGGTGGAAAAAGTACACAGCAGAGGGAGGAAGAATCACTGCGTTAAATGGAAAGTTGGGTGACATAGCGGCAATATTCAATTAACCAAGCTCTACATTTTAAACCAAGCACCACAATTTTAATCAAATAACATTGAAGCCCTATAATTAACTATTCTTAAGATTTATATGCAGGTTTACCTTTCTGCCAAGAAGAACTTTTATTACATGTCGATTTAACGTGATGGGGCAAAGTTCATTCTGTAGCAAGCATAAACCTAGAATTCTGAAGAAAAAAACGTATCAGAACAAGAAGTTTTGTTTTTTAAAAAAAGAAAAAGTGATGAAGAAACCAAGTCAAAAGAAGAACACCTAAGCAAATGAGATCAATTACCGCATTTTTCTGTGTATAAGACTAGGTTTTTTAACCAAAAAATTAGGTTTAAAATTGGGGCTTGTCTTATACACAGGTAGTGCTGAGGGGTGTTTTCTTAATTTGGAGTCCCCAAAAATTGGGGGCGTCTTATACACGGAAAAATATGGTATATTTTCAAAGTCTAGTTGAAATCATTGTAAACCTGGTGCTGAATTGCAAAATCTTACGTCTTTTCGTGACCGTTACTTTTGTACACATTCTAGTATTTTTCACACAAAGCGATGCACACAAATCTTGAGAATATTTTACCTGCCAATATTTCTGAAACAATTTAGTCTGGCTTCTGTATTTTTGCCAGGCCTCGGTGTATAAAAGCCACGCTTTCCAGGTTGATAGAACAGTGGTGCATTGTCATCACCATCATCTGTATCATCTAATTCCATGTCTACCACACTGCGACTGGAACCATGACGTTTTCTGTTTTCCTTTTTTTAAAAAAAAAGAGAAGTAAAAAAAGGGTGTTTTTTTCTGCACACTAATGAAGACTGAAATATTCTTCACTGTTACAAGTTGTCTGTCAAAACCACATCCAAGTTAAAAAAAAAAGGAATTAAACAAATGGTAAGGTTAATGGAATTGCACACTTAGTTAAAAGGGAAAGTTTAAATAAAATTTAGTTTCATCACCACAGTACTAGACTGAAAGAATCTTTCCCTCTTGCAAACAGTCCAACATATTCCATGCACATAACAGTAAACTAATAAGGTAGGTATCCCTGCCCGTACGGGCCAGTCGTGTCCGACTCTAGGGTTGTGCGCTCATCTCACTTAAGAGGCCGGGAGCCAGCGCTGTCCGGAGACACTTCCGGGTCACGTGGCCAGCGTGACGAAGCTGCTCTGGCGAGCCAGCACCAGCGCAGCACACGGAAACACCGTTTACCTTCCCGCTATAAAGCGGTACCTATTTATCTACTTGCACTTAGGGGTGCTTTCAAACTGCTAGGTGGGCAGGAGCTGGGACCGAAAGACGGGAGCTCACCCCGTCACGGGGATTCAAACCGCCGACCATACGATCGGCAAGTCCTAGGCACTGAGGTTTTACCCACAGTGCCACCCGCGTCCCATGGGTAAACTAATAAAGGCACTGTTAAAACATTTGTCTTACTTGTACTTTATCTGAAGAATCCAACAAGCCAAGGTCTAGGATACTGTCAGCTCCGTTTTCCCTTTTGAACAGAATGAAAGAAAAATATTTAACCAGAGTCAATGTCATGATTTAAAATTCAATTTAAATGTTATTGTAATTTAGTAAAATAAATCACTCTTTTTGTCCTTCAAGAAATATGGAAATATGGAAAGCGGGCACAGATGGATTTTACTAGCTGCTAAATGATCTGTCTTCCTTTCTCAATATTCTTAATACCCAACAAATAGTTTTCCAGTGGGAAAACATAGAAAAACAAGTACAAAACCACAGGAATTCTGTAGAGGAGCTACAACGTACAAAAGATCTAATTCAATTTTTCCCCTGTGACAGCTCAAAGCCAGGCGCAATCTAAAAAAGTTTTCCCTTAAGGATTTATCCCTAACGTTAGTTTACCTTCCATGCGCAATAATGAGTTCCATAGCTTCATCCACTCTCGCTCGAAGGGAATCTTCACTGGCGAGCAACAGAAGCAGCTGAGCAGGAGACAATTCCAACAGCATACCAGTGATCTTGCTTGCAAATGCCTGGAAACGAGAAATTAATATCTTATATTCCATTTTTTCCCTAGTCTTCTCCATCTGCGTGGAAATTACAGATTCGGGAAACTTCAGCTGCCCTAGATTCAGCCCCCTGCTGTAATTTATGCTTGTAGGCTTTTGCATTTATTTAACGCGAGGCAGATGGTCTAGGTATGGATCCTGATACATATTTAGCTGCTGCTCCACTGGAATCCATCTTGAAGCCCTATGCCTAGGGGAGTACAGGATCCTCAACAGAGCCCTACAACTACAAATAATTGCAGGTCTAAGGCAAAACTCTTTGTATTCTTCAGCTTATTCACTATTCACTAACATGTCAAGTATGTGTAGACAAACCCAATTTTTAAGTGGAATACAGTACATATTAAGAAACAAGAATGATTTTTGCCACAGTAGACAGAAGAGAACATTAGCCTTACAGGTTGCATTGCTTGTACACGGGGATAAAGTCTTTCACCCAGGGCCTGCCGATGTGCTGGAAGAGGATCGGGGTCATCACTAGGATTCCCTTCTGATGCGGGTCGAAAAGGCCTGGTATCAATGGAGAGCTGCCTTCTAAAGTCCCTTAAAAACAACAGCAATTCATCAGAAATTGTCTTTGCTCTCCGAAAGGTCCACATCAAATGCACTACATACAGGGTATGCTCTTGCTGCGCTAAACCCATCCTTCCCCACCTTTGGTTTTGTGTCCCAGTAAAGTGGCAGGTGCTTCCTAGTTAATTCTTTTGCTCACTTTTGAGGCCCCGTTTCTGAGGAGCAGTTAATTTAGAGATTTATTTTCTGCCTTTCAACGAAACTCCTGGTGAGAACGAGCAGTTTATTATTCCAAATCGTCTCCTGATTTGAAGTTAACTTCAAAAGAAAGCTACTTACCTATCCCTGTCCCTCCTAGAACCAGTTCGCAAGCCGCTGCTGTTCCTCCTCATTTCTCTTTCGCGCTCCCTTTCCCGATCCCTTTCCCCTCTGTTTCGTAATCTCTGCATGAGACCTTAAAGGGGCAAGACATACTTATGGTTTGTAAACAGTGCTCCCTTACAAATACTATGAAAGATCATAAAACTGTGGAAACCAAGGCTGAGGGAGAAGAACACAAAATTTAGCCTGGAATCACAATTCCAAATTAAGATTTAAAGACATATATAAATCAGGCTTGTTCTTCAAGTTCTTTTCTACCACCACACAATATTGGAAGTTTATCTTAAAATATTTGAAGGAAACAAAGTTAAAATGTAACCCTTCACTGGCTGAAGCCTTAAAAAAAAAGCCAAATACATGTAACTAAAATAAAATCCATTTGCTTTCCCCTGTTTAGTCCTGCCTGTTACTTTTCCTTTCTTCAGTTGACTCCCCTTTGATGAAGTTTAGCATATAGACTCAAGGCAGGAATCTGTTAACTTGTATTCTATGGAAATAATATGGAACCAAGCAAGAATTCTGGCAGTCTGACAATTCTTCCTGTTCCCACCCACACACCCACCCAATGTTCTCTGCAGGCATCTTTATTTCATGCTAAAATGTTCTACACTATGTTTAAATGAAGGATTGATGGAGAATACAGATTTTCCCCCATCAGAACTGTGTGTATTGTGACCACCTTAAGGGCACAGACTTGTGATGAGTGCAAAATTCAGGATCCTCAGATTTACTGTTAAATAAGCAGATGTGCCCCTCGTAATGATTTGAAAACCTGAGGATAATGCAGAACCCTGCATAATTTCTTGCCCCTCATCCTGCTTCACTGTTCCAAGTCTTCAATGTTATACATAACACATTTATTACAATATACTTACTTGTATGTGTCCCTTTGTTGGCATTCTGAATACAGTCCAGATTTGGCAGCTTCTCGTTTGACAAAAAAGCTTGTGCAATGGCCGTGTAAAAGCTTCTTGCTACGCCACTGCCTTCTCCTGGCTCATCCTTAAACGTGACCTTTACCCTGTGGACAGCCATTGGAGTTGTAGCACATCGGCGACCAAAATGATTGTTGAGCTGCCTCATCGTCTGCTGAATTAGAAGATCTCTATCCCGATCAACCTAGAAAGCACATTAGGAGGACACGGTAAAGAACAGACAAACTAAAGAATGAAAATACAATCTACAGCCACACTAGCACCCAAAAACATCCTTCAGCTGCAGCATACACAGCGATGGCTGGGCCACCATTTTACATCCTAATTTACTGAGGTAGGTAATTGCAAGAGCAACAGGATAAATCTAGCTAAACTCAAAAAGATAACACTGAAACTTCTTACCTCTAGTGTTAAATCTCTAGATTGTTGGTTTCTCAGTTTTTCCATTTCTCGGCGGAATTTAGATTCTTTTACTTCAAACCCACCTAATTCAGTCAAAATCTACAAAGAGAAACAATGTATTAGTAAAAGGAAAGGCCTACAAAACAATCTAGCTGTCTTCATTCAAGAAGATACTTACTGATCCTGGTTCCGCTCCTACATCTTCCATGAACACTCTTCCAAATAACTCTAGGGAAAGCCGCCAACGTCCAAGCAGCATATCATGAGAAATAACCATCCCCATAAAACTGCACTGTGGCCTGGCAGACAAAAATTTAAAAAGAACCAGGAGAACAGAGATTACTTTTATATAGTAAGCAAGTTAAAATTAGGATTATGTTGCGCTCAGTTGCTGCCAAACAACTCAAAGTTTCTAGCAGGAAGAGTCAAGTGACAATCTCTCTGCAGTATCCATCAAGGATTATCCTGATCACAAGCACATGAACTACCGTATTTTTCGCCCTATAGGACGCACTTTTCCCCCTCCAAAAATGAAGGGGAAATGTGTGTGCGTCCTATGGGGCGAATGCAGGCTTTTGCTGAAGCCTGGAGAATGAGAGGGGTCGGTGCGCACCGACCCTTCTCGCTCTCCAGGCTTCGCGGACCTCTCCGCAAGCAGCGGGAGCCAGCGCTGGGCTCCCACGGCTTGCAGAGAGCTGCCTGTTTGGGGACTGGGGTCGGGGGAAGCTCGGGTCTCCCCCGCCCCAGCCCCACGCCTGGGGGGAAAATAATTTTTCCCCCTTTATTTCCCCCCAAAAAAACTAGGTGCGCCTTATGGGACGGTGCGTCCTATAGGGCAAAAAATATGGTAAATAGCAAGGTAACGTACAAAGAAAAGTGGCACTCGCGAAAACAATGCAAATACCAAACAGCAATGGTAATTGCAAAAATTGAATAAGAACTAAGATGGAAACCCTGCGTTCACAACACAGCCATTTCCTCTCTCTCTTTCCTGCTGCTGTTGCCTTTCCCAAGCAGTCATTTGTGGCAACTAACCCTCCTGGCTATGCAGTACTGAGCACAAAGGAGTAAAAGTAAAGGTGTTGTTTCGTAAGTAATGGTACCTGAAGGATGTCAGAGGTGGACCTTCACTTTCGGTCAGTCCAATCTCTGCCAGTAAACTGCTTTTCAGCTGCGCTGCAAGATCATGAGCTGAAGGGCCTGGCTTAGAACTCTCCGATTCTTCAGATGGCACATTTTGTTCTTCTTCCTTCTTCTGCCGATTCTGCATGCTCATTACATTTTTTAAATTTGCTGCGTAAGACATTTTGGTTGGAAGAACCTAAACAAAAGAGCATTGAAACAGGTTTGTAAAACACTGCAGGGTATTTTCATGCTCTAGACTCGTCTGCAATACTATTTTGGTACAGTCTGCATATCATCATTAACCATCGTCAACTTTATCATGAAAGAGCTGATCTTGGCTTCTTCGCTCTGCCCCAACAACAAGCAGGAGAAACAAACCTGGCATTATGTCCCAACCAGGGACTCTGGTTTGTTTCACTCAACCAAATGCAATCTGTAAATCAAGACCAAACTTTGCCTACAGATCATGGTTTGTTTGGAGCAAAACAAACCCCAGTAACTGGTTCAGACATAATGCTACAGCCCAGCTTAACGCATCCATAGTGAACCATTAACTCATGACATGCAAACAAGGTCACTATAGTGCAAGAACCTAAAGCCTAATACTAGCTGAATCAGAGTCTGGATTAACTTGACTGGTCCTATAGAAATCAGTGGGATCAATGTTCATTTTTATTCATGGACCTCTCCACTGAAACAAAGCAAGCCCTAAAAATGTCCAAGCTGATAATATATTATACATAGTATTATAGACTGAGATGAGAAGCTCTCTAAAATAGCAATGTGGAATTTTCAGATCTAATATTCTATGGGAGCAGGCCTTTTCTCTTCCAAATTTAACTTTGCATACACACCAATAGCCATGAACATTTGGAAATATCCATTGTGGATGCATCCATCAAAAAAACATCTAACCAGCTTTTTTAAAAAAACAACTTCTATGCATTCCCACTTGGAGAAAGAGTTAATATCTATCTGACTGCTCACTAGAGGAGCAGGCAGCAATTGCATTTGGGTAAGGCCTGCCTTCCAGCCACTGCAATTGCATTTCCAGAGTCTGAAATGAATACTATGGTAATCCTGTGGCTCTTTAAGGCAAGGTAAAGTCCTTAGCAGGCCTGGAAGGGAATTGAGAGTGGATAAAGAAATATGGATATATAGACTTGCTCTCATTTTTTTAGCAAAATAAGAGTGAAAAGAGAAAGTGGATGAACGGAGAGGGAAAGAAGCAATGTTATGAATTTGTAACATGTATCACAATAAATTCATACCTCAAGACAGTTTCTATCCACAGTCACTTCCATTAAACACTTTCCACTATTGGCAGAGGATGAATATAGACCCTGACTTGGCCGACCAAACAAATCTTCTTTTCTAGCATTTGGCTGAAAAAAACCCAGAGGTAATTTACATGTGAGCCAACACTGATGCAGATGCAACTTTCCTGATCACAACGTAAGCAGCTGATCCATGCATCTCTTCTCTACAGTGAGAATTTCTTTTCTTCCTCACATGCCACCATGCTTTGAGGAAGAGTAACATGCCAAAAAACTACTGGCTGTATCAATTCCTGTCCTGCATCTGAGCAAATTAGCTACCCAGGCCCAGGAACGGCACTCCAAATGACTATTACAGGGTTTAATCTTAAGGAATATTTTGCTTCACTAACATTAGAACAAGACTGATTAAGGCACTTGGGTAGTTAGCTTGCTTTGTAATGGGTGCGGGGGAACTAAGCAAAGCAAAAAAAGCTGTTGTTTGGAAAGACGGAAATTGGAATAGTGTACTGTATCTTAACAAAAACAATATTGACATATTGGACAATAAGGGACTGAACTTCCTACTGCATGTATTAGCAGAAGTTGTGGCTGATTTACAATCTGCTCACAATTGTTTAACAACGGCTAATGTGTCTGGAGTATTAAATTGTGTGTGCAGCTTAGGAATCAAGCAATTTAAGCTTTCTCAGTTAATATTACCTGTAACAGATGTGGCTGGTCTGCTAGTGGAATGGCCTCTGCTAGAGGAACTTCAAAAGGGTTGGGCGGAATACAGCCAAGGAATGTCATGGAATCTGATCGTCGGAAGAATGGATGATTTTGGCCTGTTTCAGCTGGAAGGGAGTCATCATCTTTGTCATTAAGTGTAGCACCTGAAAAGTGTCCAGTTAAAACAAATCATTACAATATAACAGTGATTATTTGATACAGATTTGCTCTGTTACTTTATGCTGATAACACTTCTCCAGTTTTTTAGGACAAAATATCAGAAGTTCCACTTTTGTCTGCTTCCACTTTTGTCTGCTTCTTGATTATTAGCTTATAATTTTTCAAAATTATTAAAAATACCAATTGTGATTTATTATTTATATACTCCCCATCTGACTGAATTGACCCAGCCACTCTGGGCAGCTTCCAACAAAATAACACCCATAATACTTTTGCAAGTTTAAAATGCTATATAAAAACAAGGAACAGCATTCAACTACTCTTCCCTTTTAAAATATTACTATGACTCCCTGTCTATATTTTAATCTCCCCTCTTTTCCACCATTTACTTCTCCTCCTTGTCATTTATCTTTCTATCTTCCTCCAATCTTGTTGCTTTCCCCTCTTTCACTTCCATTCCTCCCGAAGGAAACTTCGGCATCGTAACGCTGATTGCAGCCAGTTCCTTTATTCTTTTCAAATACTTCAAAGCTGAACTTGTCAGATTACTCATTGGATTTCTATTCAGACTGCAGTTCTGCAGACAATTTGTCTTCTTTTTTCAGTCTCTCTCTCTCTCTCTCTCAGGTGCCCACATCCAACAACACAATCACTTTTTTGCAACTAAGCTACTGGAATTTTCCACCCTACTTTCAGGGGAGAAGCAAAAAGTAGAGAAGGGTGGCAATACAGGATCCTAGTACCCACATAAACCTGTGCTGGCTAGACTGAAAAAATGAGTTTCTAAAGCCTTCTAAACTCAGCCCACTAGAAATTCCATTTTCCAGCGTCTGCAAAGGAAGTGCAGTCCATGTGAATGCCTACATCTTAAAATGGTATTGCTACTGCCACAAGCCCCTATTTCCTAGCTTCACAAAGTTAAATCTGGGAAAGGAGAGCATAGGAACAAGCAGAGAGGGACAGTGGGGAGCTCATCCAAGTGTCCTAACGTTAGGACTTTTTGGAAGATTCTTTTAAAAACCACACTAGGAATACAAGATGAATTGGTGCAGGTGAACCCATCACTACCATAAATCCCAGAAGCTGACTAGGTAAGTTATTCAGTGGCAGAAGAGACACTATGAACATTTTCAAAGGCACTGAACCCTGGCACTGAAATAGGTCCTACAGCTGACCCCTGAAAAAAACTAGCTAGGACTTCATTTTTATCAATTTTATTGTGCTTGAACAATTATCAATGTCCGTGAATCATTTAAACCCAAGATGCAGAGATATGATCAAGTCTCTTTCCAGCTCCCCACAACCCCAAACTATACAAGTACTAACTTTGATTTGTGTCATCATCATTTTCATGCTCTGAATCTTCATTGTCAAGACCAAGTTCCAAAAGTTCCCGGGTCCTTTTAAAAAAAAAAGTGAATGACAGGTTATTTTAGATGGCACGTAGTACTAAAATTTACTAGTGCTACACAAGAAAAATTATTAAAAATATTGTTATCAGCTATACAGTCCTACAGCTATACCATACACATGCAGGTCCCGCTTTCCTTAGAAATTGTTCATTAAGTGAGTGTTTGCATAAAAAGCTTATGATTTCCATTGATTCGTATGGGGAAAATCCCAACATGTTCCCACAGCTTGCTGGCCTACTGCTTGGCCCTCCATCCTGAATTACTTCCTGTAAAGCTGCCATTTTCACCAAGATCAGGGTTCTTATTGTGCTCCTATTTCCTCAGTCACAGCTTCATTTGAGAAGGGTCGTCCACGTCCAGCTGCTGACCGGAGCTGCAGCCAGAGGCGCCACCCCACCCCACCAAGCTGTGACTAAGGAAAGAAAACCAATAAAGAGCCTGAGCTCAGTAAATTGGCAGGTTTAAAAGAAGCAATTCTCAGATATTTGTATACACAGAGGTTCCGCTGCTCGGGTATCTGATTCAGATGTTCATGTAATGAGGTTAGGGTACAAATTCTTATTGTCTGGATAAATGAAATTTTGTATAATGAGTATTTGGAAAATTAAGACCTACATGTATAGTGTACTCATATTTTTATAATGTAATGTTCTAACTATAAATGCAAGTGAAGGCTTAGTGCTAAACATATTTATTTGTATCATTGTGTGTAACACCTTTCAACAAATTGAAAAGGGTAGTTTAAATCCAAAAAGCTGAATATATTTAAATCCTTCCACTATTTTAAAAACAAATTGAAGCACCCAAAGCAACAACATTCATTTCCTAAGAAAAGGATAATTGGGAGAATAGTGTGTTTATGATTATGATGAATGCTTCACTTGCCTTTCAAAAAATACTTTGAAAGACAAAAGAGAAATAACAGGATTGGTATGTGGGTCCTTGTAAACTGGCTTCTATGAAATTATTATGTTTCTCGGTACATTGTTAAATTGTTGTTTCCTGTTGAAAGAGCTTGAGTGCCTGAACTTTGGTTTGGTCAAAGAGCTATGAATATATCCTGGGAGAGGAATGGAGGCATGTGACCATCAATACTATTGCTCTGACCAATGTATCATTCTAGACCACCTTTCTGGTTTGGTACTGGGGGTCCATAACGTTCCCTCCTTCATTTTGCAGATGCCCAAACTGAAAATGTTCAGATTTCTAGTGAATTCTCATAACCAGACCAATATTTCAGCAATAGCTAAATTCCAGGTAATACTTGATTACCAGAACTGCATCATCTTCAGCTGTACATATATACTAATCTACTGCATATGCTACATATATAACCGCAAGACACATGCATTAGTGTTATGAATCAAAGGGGACACCAGCGCCCGTGCACAATCTAGCTATATTTCCATTGAGTAACTGGCTTCCGTACCTCTTCCGTTCCAGCTGAGGTGTATCCAAGGTAGTCTGCTGGTTCATTGCTTTAATCCAATAAATGAGAGCTTGAAAAACATACGCTACATGTTTCAATGAGCAGACATCCAAAACTGGAAGAACATCAGAATGCTCATCATTGTGAGAACGCATCAAGGAGAGGGCATAATTTAGGAAGTCCCCCCTTGCCGACATCATCCCCTGACGAGCACTAAGCAGTGTAGCACGCCTGTAATGATAAAAAACAAAACAAATGGTTTTGGGACACGGAAGTATTGCATTTTAGACCAGGGGTGGCTAATCTTTTGGTCAGCCAACCCTCCAAGGGCTACATATCAGTGTGGACAACTGCACTAAATTTTTGGCTTGTGGTTACTTAGGGGGGGAAACTAACATACAACTATTGAGGTACATTTGCATACCTTCTGCCCTCCAAAGTTCTTAAGCTAGCTTCTTCTCGTGCTGTCATCCTCTCCCTCCTGGTTGAGTTCTGTGATGCATGAAGTGGGTGGTTTGGGTGCCCTGGGTCTCCAGCAGAGGCAAGGGCAGAACCATAGCGCAACTGAGCTTCGGTGGAGTCCATAATGCTCACCATCCAATTCCACGTGGGTATCAGTTTTTCCTCAACGTAGTTCTAAATCAAATGTGATCAACATTTTGTATACATACATAAAACATAAAAAATTCAGAGAAGTTCTGAACCATACCCTATTGAACCAATTACACAATGTATCCACTTTGATTCCCCTAAATTTCAGATTCAACTGTTACCTTTCCTTAGTTCCCCATCCACCAGTTTTAGGGTCTGGAGGAGGGGAGAAATTTCCCTTCCTGGTGGCCAATATAGGGGGCAGAAGAATGATAATAAGCATGAAACAGTAGTTATTTACTGTGACTATACCAAGGAATTTAAAGGTGGAATTTTGCATTAAAGACAAAATGTAAACACGGAAATTGGCATATCTTTGTTGCACTTTACCTGCAAATTCACTGCATCCTGGTACGTCAGCTTCACGGCAGCTGGGATCTGAGAGTACACCAGGTGATTGTATTTGGGAATGAGGCCCATCAGATCAGATATTTGTCGGATCACAATGCTATATGCTCTTGCCAAACTGCTTGCTGATGTTAAATAGCTGCTAGCATTGCTAGCCTCAAGAGCCGCTGCTGCCGCTGCCGCACTTGTGCTGATGGTGCCACTTCGACGCAGGTTTGATGGATCAATATAAATCAAGCCTGCTGAACTTGCTAAAAGTAGAAAGAAACACATTCAGGGGGCGTCAACAGCTAAACAGAAATGAGCTCCAGTATTAGCACAAAGCAGATGATCAATATTTGATCCTATCCAGTCCATAAATGATTCTTAAAATAACAAAGCACTTCACAGCAGCTTATGAGAAGATGTACATAAATTACTTGTACCCCTTCGGATCAAGAAAAATCAAAATCAAAAATCAGTTCACTGGATAGGAAATCAGAAAAAAGAAAGGCCCAGTGGGGTAAAAAAATAAAATAAATAAAATCATTTTTATAATACCTGCTGGAGCAGAGGTACTAGATGGAGCAGTGCTAGTAGTCCTCTGATTCTGAGTGTTACGTACAGCCCACTGCATTGAGCGGGGTGCCTGGGCAGCACCATTGGCATGAGAGCTGTTTGTTGTTCGCTCCAGAGGCTCGTCTAGCATAAAGGTCTCTTGCTCTATATCATCACTCTGGCTGCTGCTGCTATCTGAATCACTGGTGTCATTGGACTGAGAGTCATCCTCAGAAAAAAATGCTGGAACACTGCTGGCACCTGAGGGGGAAAGATATACTATAAGGGTCACTGATAAGAGAGCAGGTTGAGCTTTATTTATTAGGCCAGAAATCCAAAGTATACTGTGGCACTCAGCTCCTACAAAGTAAGAAAAACTTTTTAAGAAGCACACAAATATTTTCCTACCTTGCGTTCTTTCAACGTGTTTTTAAAAGACAGAGCTGCAGATGCAACCCCACCTTTATACATCCCTCAGGCTGCAAGCATAGCAACATTATTAACCTGACAGTTGCTGCTTGATTTTATTTTGTTTTAAATTAATTTTGTTGCTGTAACCCAGAGGAGCTTATGGTGAAGAGTTCTGTTAACAATAATAATTAACCATTTCTGATTTTCTCCTACAAAACAGTCAAGGTAACTTAAAAAATAAGCAACTTGTAGACTTCAAGGTTTGCCCATCAACCTCTCTCAGACTAGGGGACACATTAAAATTCTTTTAATAATGTACAGCAATATATTGTCCCCCCCCCTGCAAAAAAAAACATAAAAATGAAGGCTGATAAAAAGAATATTACCTGCTTCTGATCCTGCTGTAGCTGCAGTGACAACACTTCTGCGCCCACTGGCATTGTCCTGGTTGCTATGGTTACTCTCACTATCACTCTCAGTTTCTGCTGCTGCTAGAAGATCCAACTCCATATCACTTCCTAATAACAAATTTATAGAATTATGTTAACACAGTGGTCTGCATGATACAATATTTCAGATTCTTCACAAAGCTATCTTTCAGTTTAAGCTCTCCCACTGCTCAACTGTTGAGAAGATTAAGGCACTCCAGTAGTACATTAACTACTGCTTAACTCAACCGCAGAAAGCCATACATTTATCTCACAAGCTTGCTGTTTTTGATACCAATATTACTAATGCACAATTACCAACACGTATAGCAATACAAGTTAGAGGAATAGGGGGTTGCAGTAGCTTTCTGTTTCATTTCTAATCAACCCAAAGAAGGTACAACTTACAGTTCCTTGTGTATGGCAAAACCTACAGGTTGCATCCAAACTAAGCCACACTTAGGTCCCACTGAAATAAATGTAGAATGTCAGCCATCACTACCTTCAATGGGACCAAAGTGAGAGGAAATAGGACTCAGTGAGGTACAGAGGACTTATTCTGGATCCAACCCTGTGCATGTCTTAAAATGACTAATAAACATGTCCACGTTATCATACCATCTTCATCATGCTCATCATGCTGCCCTTCTGCCTCAGCATTTTCCTCGCCATGTTCTTCTTGCTCATCATGGTGGTCTTCTTCCCCAGCTACCCCTTCTACCACCTCAACCTGAAACAAGAAGATTTTTTTCTTTTACACCGTGTAAATGCTTATCTTCAAGGATGTTTTGTAAATACAGCTCTCAAAGCTATGGCTGTTTTAGACATTTTCTATATTGTTCAATACACTTATTTTGCGCTCCATTCCTAGTTTTGGGCCAGCCCTGTAACATTTTGCTACCTTAGGCAAATAACAAAATGGCACCTCGCACGCCTAACTCCACCTACAGAAGTATGGCATACTGATAGTTGAATCTTATTCTAAGACTGGTGGTGGGACATATCTGCTGTAGAATGTCAAAAGTAAGTGATGCTCTACTATTTTTCAAACATATACATTTTTTGTTGCGATGAATATAAAATGAACACATTGAAAAGTGTTGCTGAGTTCATAATAGCTTTTTGTTATTATGTATTTTCTAAATTAAATAGAACTTTGAGGCTAAAAAGTGGTGCTCATACTCATAAAAGTTGGGAAAAGAGGGCATCAAATTGGCTACTCCCAGCTCAGACAATAGACAAAGCCATTCCCTAAGGTACCACAGGACTTTCTGCTGCTAGAGGCTAACATGGATTCATTTTTGGTAGTGTGTAACACCAAGGTTGTACACTCATTTACATCCCAAATTGCAGTACAGCTGAAACTTTACAAGCCAACTTATTATTTTGCATTCTAGTACTAGATTCATTTAACACTTGCACTGATATCTACTTTAAAATAAATAGAAAGTTGCCCATTGAAAACAATTAAGAAAACAACCTCTTCAACATCTGCTGACACAATGTCATCTTGTTCTTCATCTCTGCCACGAACTGGTTGAGACTGACTGATCCGCCTTTGCTGTGGATTTCTAATAATATAGGACGACTGAGACTGACTGGAACTACAAGAAAGAAATAAGCCTTTTAAAAAAATATAATTATATATATTTACACAGCACCATCGCACATGATTTTCTTCTCTTCGCACAAAGGTATCAACTTTAATACAGCAGACAAAAGAACCTCCATATTAACATTTGTTGAAAATAGTCAGTTGAATATAATAGATTTCCCTTCTTGTTTTTGATAGCTTCTTCATTTAAGTTATTTTGAGCTACCAGCCCAGTCCACTTCCCATGTTAGCTGTACACCTTGTTCTACCCATGGCTTGTTTAACAAAACCACAAGCCATCTCACAGATGAACAAAGGAGTCTCAGCTTGTTTGTCTGCCAGCTGCTCCTGCTTTGCGCCTCTCTACCATAGTGAATGTCTGGGGATGGATGGCCAAAACATATATGATTTACAAGAATGCATTTATAATGATAAACATTAAGGAGCATTACCTGCTGGATTGATCAGATGACGGCCGGGGAGGTAGTGGTTCTACTGAGAACAGTTCTTCACTGCCTTGCATAGCATCTATACTAGTGCTTGCCAATGTAAAAGGTGCCGTAGGACGTGCAATACCCATTCTGACTGGGATAATGAGGGATTCCGCTACATTGCACAATTCCTCCACAGCGTAAGGTAGCAAAGCTTGGAATACACGCTTGCATTTCCCAATTGGCTGCGGAATGAAGTTACTGGAAACAAAACGTGGGAAGGGAAAACACTGACATCAACAGCCACATTCAAAAAGGTTCAGAATACACAAAAACCAGAACAGGTTGTTTAATGGTTTTGTATTCGCACAACTATTTCTGTTCATCCTGTTCAGTCAATAGTCAAGCTGCATTGCTTCCCTCTTAACACTGCTAAAATACAGCCCTTCTTTCTGTCTCTTTGGCAAAAATTCTGGTCCCCACCTCTAGTCTAGTGGTTGGCCTACTGTTCCACTAGCAGCCCAGTGGATACAAAAGAGTATGTTGAACTTTACCTTAAAACTGAAATAAAGTTAAAAGTATATTATACAGTTGGAGAACTACATTTATGTGGAAAGACTCAAAACACAACAAGCTTAATTATAAAACGATGACTAACCCATTCATGTAGCTTTTCATAAATCAAACCATTTTATTAACTCTGCAGTCTTTATAGCAATATGAATCAGAGGCATAGTGTGGTACCCAAGTTATACAACCATGGCAGGCTTTGGCTTACAGATGGTAGAGGACAGTGATACTATGTGGTATGCTGTATGGAGACATGCATCCCCATTTGTTCCTATGTTTCAGGATACACAGCATGAGAAAGCCCCAATGTTTCTGTGTAATAATGCTATCTGTAGACACAGATGTGTGTATTTGTTTCATTGTACTAACTGAAACATGGTTTGAATTCAGAGGACTGTTTCCAGTTGACGTGTACACCACCTACAAAATACAATGACATCTACCCTTGAAGATGATCTGGAAGTTGCAGATGGTGCAGAACATGGCCACATGGCAAGAGCGGTACAGCAAGATGGGACCACACAACACCAATCCTGCATGAACTACACTGGCTACCTATTTTTTGGTGCTGGGTCCAACTCAAGGTCTTTATATACTAAAGCGCCAACAACTTAGGACCTCACTACCTGCTAGTTCTCTCCTTATCTGCCAAGCCAGGCCTTGCAATCTGCTGGACGCAGCTCATTTTGTAGACACACCAGTGAGCATAGCTCGCTATACGGGGGGTGACATGGCATAGTCTTTTTGGGTAGCCTCGCACTTGCAGAAGTCCCTCCCTATGGGGATCAAGTTGTCCCTCTCACCGTTTTTAGAAAACAGCTTCATTCACACAGGCATTTGGGAGAAGTCTGAGAGCATATAGTTACTCTTGATGCTACTGAACTGGTGAGGAGCATTTTATAAATAACAAATCTTAAGCATTTTCTTTCACTGCCCCAAGCAGTAATTTAAGTTTTTTTATATTAAAAAAGCTTACTTTTTCTTTTTTGAGGAAGCCATTTCCACACTGAGGATAACAAAAACTCTTGCCACAGAACGCAGAAACCTCATTGTAACAGAAATTGCTTCTTCTCTGCGACCTGGAGTGTATTTGTTCTGCAGTTCCTTTACGAGTGTCCCCAGCAAAGTATCTAAAAGCTGTAAAGAAAAGTTTACTGGAGCAAATGTCTACTACGGCTACGCAACCATGCAAATTCTTGTGCAAAGGAACTGAATACAGAAGAGTTATGACAAACTTGCCACAACTTAGATCTGCTAATCACATTAACGTTCATATCTTCTAAGCGCATAAGCACTGAATGGACAAATTTCTTTGGCACTGTGTTATTTAAATATGTCTTACCAGTATGTCTGCTGTACACTTTACAATAAGGCAGTGTGTAAAACAGTCCAGCCGAATAGTTCCACTTTGCTGATTAAGATACACTTGTTCTTCAGGCAACAGATGACCAATCCTACTGCTTGCACTAAGACTTGGAAAAAAGCAAAAGAAAGCAGGGGAAGAGGGAAAATAAAGTAAGTTGCCAAGTCTATGATACAAAGTCAGTGCTCAAAAGTGTAATCATAACTAGTTCGTTAATACACACGGGTCTTTGTTCTCCTGTGAGCCAAACATGATCATAGACTTCAGTGCATTCCAATCTTGCAAAACCCGTTCCAAGGCAAGCTGTGCAAATCGTGGAGGTTCTAAATCATGATCTGGCATATCCGAATCTAAAGCCAAGGAATTAAAGAAAAGCATGTAAGCAGTTGCTGCAGCAGTTGCTACAATAAGAGGAAAATCTTGCAAATGAGAAAAGGGTCCCACCTTCAGGATTCGCAGTCTTACGATTACGGTCTTCCCTAATTCTTGGTGGCCTGTACTGGCAATGTTCTACTGTTTGTCTTGCAACTGTCTGCACCAAGAAGAGCAAAAGATGTTCCCCCCTGTAAACATACAAACAAACCAAGAGTTGACATAGAGACTACACTGGGGCTTTTTGTGGGGCAGCGCAATCCCACTATAAAAGGGACACTTGCCTACTATTTGGCATGGTGACAAGGTTCGTGGTGGTAAGCAGCCGGAAAAGCAAATCAAGACGAGCAGACTTCTGTCCTGCAATTAATGTTTTGCACTTGCATTTCTCCCAGCAGTCACAGTAGGCTGTTGGGGATGTGCGTTTGAGCCTGAAAGCAGAGACAAAATGTGTAAATACAATTTCTAAATTTAAAAACAGCAGTTTCCATATCAATATACACTACAAGTTTCACTATGTCCATAATCATTTTTTTAAAAAACCCTGCTAATTCAACTGAAGTGTTTTTCATCTAAATACCATTTTCCAGTTCTTGTTTATGAAAGGCTACATTAGTCTGAGGAAACGGTGGCCTTGAAAATGGGGTAGCAGCTTCTCCCCCTATGATCAGTCCTAAGCAAATGCCTGATTTATCTCACCTCTCTCTGACACTGCTGGAGAGGAGGCTACCTAGCTGGTTACATCTCCCCTCCCCATCCCTACACTGTGGACCCAGGCCCAAGTTGCAGTTCCAGCTTCCTTCAATCATTTATCAATCTGTTCACTAACAAAAATTTTAGGTAAAGCAGAGCACTACAAGAAATAAAAATCTACTGCATTTTCAAACAAAATGAAACTGAATCATCCCTGAAAATATACAACAACCTACAGAAGTCTCGATGTTAGGAACAAACACACGTACTTGCAATCATGACCTTTGTGGCACACCCTTGCGCACTCTGTGCAACAGCACAGAGACTCCAGTAAACCGCATGTTCTACATTCAAATATATCCTACAAAGAGATAATTGAGCATTTTAGGGGGGGGAATGGAATACTATGTATAATTTTACGATGCTGCTTTTAAGTGGTAGCTAACAATTCTATATATGACTACTTATAAGTAAAGAATCGTCAAGTTCAATGGAACTTACTCGCAGGTAAGTATGCACAAAATTGCAGCCTTATTTATTCTTCAAGAGTTTTCAAGTTAGATTACATTAAAATAATGTTAAGCTTCTTGTTAATGGTTTCTTGTTAAGCCAAAGAGAGCAGTAAGAAGCATCCCCCCACTCAGCCCTTTCCCCAGAAAACCAAGCAGTAAGAGAAAGGCAAGCATTTAAAAATCTAAGCTTAAAAGCTCAGGAATATGAGCTTGTCTTTACACCTAGCACAAAAAAAACAATTAAGTTCCCTTATTTTACCTGATTTATGTGCTCTGCACCAGTCCATGTAAAGCTGCATGTATCATTGCAACATAGGACATATAAAGGAGAGTCGTCTGGGTTTGTGCCAGTTGGACAAACCATTCCCATAAACACATCCTCTTCTTTTTCACCTGAAGTTGCCTCCGCTTTTTAAAAAAGGAGAAAGATAGTGCTTAAAATGAAGTTATACATACTCTTTGAAGAGCTAGCAACTTAAGGTAATAATTCTCAAATAATTCTCAAAGGTCCTCTATGAAGAAAACAAAACGTCACGGCACTTTAACATTACTGCTAAACCACAATGCACATCAGCTAACTGAATGCACTCATGGTTCCCTCCAAAATGACTTCAAATTGTATTAGTTATACTAAACAAAATTCCTCCTCTATAGAGAACAGGTTTTTATCTTTGTTTCATTGAAACCTGCCACTATTCACAACCTTCTATCAATAATTGCCCTGACCTATTTTCACAGAAACGAAAACCAATGGATATCAAAGCATAGCCTCCTGCAGGGAAATTTATACAGGAAACTGTATCTATTGAATCAGACACTTTTTAAAACCAAGAAGATAACAGGAAGTTATTCATGGACAGCAGGAAGACTGGCATGTTCTATTAATTCAATATTTTACATTTTATTCCAATGCCTAATCCAGAGATTTAGGAAGGGGAAAGCCCTCAATTATTGGCATACATAAAGCAAGAATCACATACAGTATTCACATACCTTTGGCAACTTTTTGTGCAGTTTCTAAAATGGTAATTGCTGCAGGATATGCTCTGCCGCTTACAGCAGACATAAACGGTGTCATACCTCTTGCATCCCTAAAAAACAGTAATATGTCAGTATCATTTTCAGTTAAGTTTAAAAGGTAGTCTTCTAGGTTTAGCAGAAAGAGCCTGATTTAGTACTACCCCAACTTTTAAAGTTAAAATGAAGGTAATAGATCTGATGCATAAACAAAAATGGAAAAATCAATTTATTAACAAATACAAAATGGAGCTGTTTATATCAAGGCTCAGTGCAGCTTTGTAAAACATACCCAATTCCCTCAACCATTCTTCAAAAAGCTTGGCTTCCCAAGTAGATGAAAACACTACAAGACATGCACATAAAGACCCCTTACTTGGCTGATAGCAGTTCCCGAAGATAAGGCTGTAAAACCACACTGTCGCATAACAATTTCAGTATGAAGTGAGCATTTGCCTTCCGATCCTTTGATTCCACTACAGAGGGTTCTGTAGAAGGACCTGCAAATTGGAAAAGTATTGGTGAAAAATAGCTGCCTACAAAAGTAGCTCACTTACTTAAAACATTCTACACAAGAAGAGGGATTCTTGTATCAAGCTATTATGATTAGCCAACACATTCACAATGTCAGAAACCTGATGCTAAATTATGAATTTGAGTGTATATAAAGGACTGGAAACTTCATGTCCTGAAACCAATATTGGCCAACATATTTTTAATGTGTGAAGCAGTTCCAAATAGTTTTAACAGGACAAACAGACTGATATGTTAAGCACCCTTATTCATTATACAGAACAATGGGAAGATGCACCTTCAAGTTATAGGAGGGAACATTTAAGCTGCACTAAAATAGATGTATGAAGTGAGCATTTGCCATTTCTTTTTATTAAGTCATATGCAAGTGTACAAAATAGCATGTTCTCACCTGGTATCGTGGAGGTGCTGGGTCCTTGGCCAGTGCCAGTTGTTGCTGTGGTAAGAGATCCCACAGCAGGGGCCAGGATAAAATCAATGTCACCATCTTTTAGTAAACAGAACAGTAGGATGCACATCAATACATAAAACACATCCCTGGCAACATGCGCACTCCACAGAAACTAACCACACTATATCTTTACATTTTCTTTCCTTTCAAAGGCTATTCAATGAAACTACTGGTAAGTGCAGCTAACATTATAGCAGATAGCAAGTCACATTATTGAAAATAAGCAACATCTGCCTACAAGCTGTAATCAGAAAATTTTAACACTCAGTTTTCACCTGAAAGCACAGAAGTGGCTAACTAGCTAAATGCTTTGCACCACTGAAGTTGTAATAACATTGATGCAATGCATTTCTTATTCCTACACTCTTTCACAATTCAAACGAAAGGCAATTTATATCTACTTTTACACTTATGCACAAGTGCATGTGAAAATCTTACCAGGGTCCATAGCAGGAGGATCAGGCACCCAGCTTGGAGGAGCGATCGGAGGAGAAACTGGATCCTGATGATCACTAGATGAAGCCCCTGCTTCATGTCTGCCCAAACCTGCTGCTCTCAGAGATCTTCTCATCATCTCTCTCAGTCGCAAACTAAGACCAAACAGAAAATCCTAAAACTAATGCTTGCGCAGGAAGCATAATGAAGGCAACCTAGTGTTCGAGAATGCCAAACAAACTTTTGTCCGCATTTATAACTAATATGTGGAAAAGAAAGCAATATAAATGCCACACCAATTATTAAATGTGAAAAAGAAATACGGCACGTAGTTTAGACACAGTACTGTCAATATACCAATTCAACTTTACATTCTCCTCGTAACTGCGGTTAGCCTGAAGCTGCTCTTGCATTTAATTTATAAGTGAGTGCCCCCCCCAAGATGGGGGGAGAAGGGGGAATAACTAGCAACCAAAAACACATTGCAGGTGGTTTGCAAGTGAATGGGCTCCAACGTAGGAGTACAGGGTGCCAGTGTGGTGTAGTGGTTAAGAGCGTTAGTCTCGTAATCTGGTGAACCGGGTTCGTGTCTCCGCTCCTCCACATGCAGCTGCTGGGTGACCTTGGGCTAGCACACTTCTGTGAAGCCTCTCAGCCCCACTCACCTCACAGAGTGTTTGTTGTGGGGGAGGAAGGGAAAGGAGAAAGTTTGCTGCTTTGAGACTCCTTAGGGTAGTGATAAAGGGGGATATCAAAACCAAACTCTTCAGCAATGTATCAGATTCTTATCTGGTGAAAACAGGCTTTATCTGGTGAAAACATAACTTTATGACCACTATTCCATAGCAATTGTTGTTATACTTTTCCATTCTCCATATAGATGGGTTTATGAAGCATTTCTGTATCCTTCTGCTGTGCTGAAGAAGAATTCCACAAAACAGTGGGTATATCTGGAATCACTGTTCACTACGTCTATTTGCGAACTACTTCAGCAACATTGGATGCCATAGACAAAGCTTTTCAGCCTGTTTTCACCAGATAAGAATCTGATAAATTGCTTCTTTCAGAGACTTGCATAGTCTTCAAAGACTTTCAGAGACTTATAAGACTTATGTTCATTTGGTTTTATGTTTTCAAGAGAATCCATTAAGTGCATATTTTGTGATTTTCAGAGATTCGTAAGTTTTCTGTTTATGTGGTTTCATATATTTCATATTGTATAAAGAGTGTATATTGATATTGTATCATTGTATTTGGTCATCGTGTTGTCTTGCTTTTAGAAAGACTGGAGCCAGAAACAAATTCCAATTCTCCTGTAATAAGGAGTTAAGGAAAGACTGTCGTCAATCCCAGCCAAATATGAAAGAACTGTGGCTCAAACCAGAGAAAAGGGCACATAGTCCTGTCCACCTGATACAAGTTATGCCTCTCTGGAGGGCTGCTGCCAGCCAAACCCTGGATTAGATGGAGGGTGCTATCAGAGACAAGCAGAAAGAGGGAAAGCAGCACCACAGTAAGTCAGGGAAAGAAGAAGCGAGCTCCCATGCTTACTGGAAAAGGATATTTATTGTTGTTGCTCATCAAAAGATTTGAAAAGTAGTTTGTATGTGGTTTTCTTGTTCAAAGAACAAGAGCCAGAAATCTAACCTGCACACACTTAGGAACATGAGAAGCTGCCTTATAATAATCAGGCTGTCTGCCCATCTAACCCAGTATTTTTGACTGGCAGCGCCTTTCCAGGGTCTCAGGAAGAAACTCTCTTTCTATTACCTGCTACCTGATCTTTTAACTGGAGATGCCAGGGAGTCAATCTGGGACATTCTACATGCGGACGATGTGCTCTATCACTGAGCCACGGGACCTCCCAAGCAGCTCTTTGGATCCTGGCCTGCGTTAATTCATAATGTCTTGCCGGTAATTAATACTGCAATAGCAAAAAGAGAAGTTTCCACTAGCTTACCTTCTGCTGCTAGAGGATCCTGCACGATTTCCCGGTCCATTACTTGACACCACTGAAATAGCATTTGCAATCGCCTCGACGGCAGATAACCTTTCAGCAAATGTGTTCCTTTCGGAGCGCTCTGCTTCTGAAGCATAAAGAAGAAACTTGGCATCTGTTTATTACAGAGACATTAAACACTAAAGAACCGAAAGCTTCTCTGTCACTTTTATATAAATTTTGTATATGAAATCAACATGGAATTTCTCAATATTTATATGCAAATGTATAATGACGATGGGTTTGATTACTGAACAGCAAAAAGCCTCCAGCAGAGAAGAGAAAGACAGGAGAATTTAAACTGGAAAACACATAACACACAAATACACAAAGCTTAGGTTCTTTTTTGCAAAATAAGGAAACCAGTCTCCAAGCAGCCCCATAAATCATTCATTTGTTGGACAACACATTCAAAGGTTCAGAAACATGTATGTACTTTAGAGAATTGGTAAATGAATTTGCTTGCTTTCCCCTCTACTTCCTCACCCCTATTTCCTTTGCAGCATTGCTTGGTAGATTTATATGCTATTATTTTTAAAATTGTACATGGCCTTGAGCAAGTTAGGAGAAGGGTGTAAATGGTGTAGAAATGTATTTTAAATGATTTAGAAAGTACACTTTCTTCTGCTTTTAGTTCCTCGAAAACTTCATGTATTTTGCCCCACTGCAGGCATACACAGTATACATAGATGTTTCCATATTTCTAGTTTAATAGGATTCTCAGTTTTGTAGATCTCCAGTTCATGCTGCAAAACACAGTTTTAATGCATCATACGGGCCATTTTTTGACATAAATTTCTCCTATCCACCTTTCTTTCTTTCTCTCTTTCTTTTTTGCTTTGTTTCAACAGCCATAACCTTATGCTTCAAGTTCACAATGGCCTGTTTCGTCTTGAAATTCCTGTCTTTCTGCAAGCGTCATCTGCTAATTTCCCCCAGTGTACATTAGAGGCAAGAATTATGGCTGGATTTCAAGCACTTCCACACATGCAGGCAATGGAGTTGGCACTAGCTTCTCCGTGCTGCTTTGAATACTGCACCAGATGGTCCCATAACCTCCAAGCACAGCTTTTCAGGACTGGAAGACTGCAGTGGGAAGGGAGCCTTGAAATAGCCTGATACACGCATGGAACATTGAGCGCAGCATTTCAGATCCCACCCTTATTTCCAAGTGACTTAATTTACCAAGTGGAAAATGTGATGCTGAACTCAAAACTTGTTGCCAATTGGGACATTTGTTTCCCTTTCTACCATACTCTCTTCCTGCATTTTCCAACCAGATTGCCTTGCTGGTTTATGACATGTCTCATTACTAATGAAGTTGCTGTGTGTGTGTGTGTGTGTGTGTGTGTGTGTACCTGTGTCTGTGTTTGTGTAACTATTTCAGAACAGGTTTTGAACAATTCTGACTCATCTTTCTAGCCTTCTTGCAAAAGCTCTCAGAAGAATCTCATCAGCATGAGATCACTGAACTCACCCTCTTCCTCTTTTGTTTCTTTATTACTGGTTGGAAAGCACACAGATACACAAGCATGCAGAATATTTCGATTTCCATCACATCTGTGACTGAGGAAAGTCTGCAGCATTTGTGGATTCTGATCCAAGACAACAGCTTGCTCGAGGTTCATCAAATACTGTCTGCAGGCCTCATAGTCACATCGGAGAATATGCTGCATTAAGGTTTGCTTCTGTGCTCAGAAAAATTGAGAGAGACGTTAATAAAACAAGAGCAAGCAACATTCCCTTCCCCTATGCTACATTCTGCAGCCTCTTTTAGCATCAGTACTTTATCCTGACCTAAACAAAGTACAGGATACAAATGAGATAAATACCTAAAACTGATCATCTAACATTTTAAAAGTACTATATATTTAAATGATAAACTAAGATTTTAGCTGGTCAAATGCAGGATCAACAAACTGATTTGAGGACAGGCAGGTTGGGAATCCTATATCCCAGCTACAATGCTTTTAAAATTGAACATGTAGCAAACAATTTTTACTTATGCATTTATTTACATTTTAAAAATCTTTATATCCCATTTATCCCTTTCATAAAGAAGTTGTCTAAAGTGGCTTACAAATAAAAAGCAAACATAAAAGCAACGATAATCCAGTTATGAAAACACAAATTAACAACATTTAAAAAGCAACTAAAAAGTAAACACACTAGCACTAGAAATCAATATTAAAGCAACAGAATCAAAGCTTGTTTTAAAAGAAAAGTTTTCATTTGCTAGTGGAATTTAAATAAAAAGGACTATAACCTATTTTAGCATTGCATTGTTTTTAAAAGCATTTTGAATACCTAGATATCCCATCTTATTAAAAACTGTTATTTAAAGTTAATTTCTGGGGTGGATGAATTTTTAAAAATAAATCACAACATCTGAAAATGATGTCCCAAAACTGCTATCACAGTAAAACAGAGAGAAGAAGTACACAACTATTTGCATGTGATTCTATGAATCTATGGGCTCTTTTAGGCTTGCCCTTCCTGACCCACTTAAAAGTGGAAATCTGGATTAAGCTATGTTTTTAAAAAATCACATTTTCTCCCTGTATTAAAGAGAGTTTAGGTCCAGAACACCTATAAACAGTAATAGCAAACGTTTGAACAAAAAGTAGACTTTATATTAGAAGTATCAATTTAGGCAGCTGCATTTTGTAACTAGCAGTAAGCTACTTCTGTCAAAGAGCTCTCATATCTAAAATTACCGTTTAGATATATTTGTAAAAAGGGAAAGTTCAGTTGAAAACGCTGAGTAATCCAGGTGGTGCAGGATAATGTCTCTACGAGAGAGTATGGCAGATATATATATGAATTACCTCAACAGCCATTATAATGATAGCAGCTTTCTTTTTGATGGTTGAATTGGCAGGAAGGTTTGTTAAGGAATGAACTCCCATTCCCAGGCTGCTAATAGGTGGAAGATCAAGCCAATCAGGGTCTCTTATTCCTCCCATACAATCTTTTGCCATTGGATATATAGTGCCATTTCCATCTCGTAGAATGATTGGAGATTCCTGGGGAAAAAGTAGATTTTTATAGAATTCAAATTGTCATTATTTTTCTCATTCGTTATTGATTTGTAGCTCTATCACCTGACATATCAACATAGATGCACTGATGAAGCCCGTCTGGTGTTCCTGCTGATACGCCCACACAATGCTGACATCCCTATCACCCGATAACTCTCCCTCCAGGTAAGGTAAGGTAAAGGTAAAGGACCCCTGGACAGTTAAGTCCAGTCAAAGGCGACTGTAGGGTGCATCACTCATCTCGCTTCAGGCCGAGGGAGCCAGCGTTTGTCCACAGACAGCTTTCTGGGCCATGTGGCCAGCATGACTAAACCGCTTCTGGCGCAATGGAACACCATGATGGAAACCAGAGCGCACGGAAACGCCGTTTACCTTCCCACCACAGCGTACCTATCTATCTACTTGCACGGGTATACTTTCGGACTCCTAGGTTGGCAGAAGCTGGGACAGAGCAATGGGAGCTCACCCTGTCGCAGGAATTCGAACGGCCGACCTTCCGACTGGCAAGTCAAAGAGGCTTAGTGGTTTAGACCACAGCGCCACCCGCGTCCCTCCAGGTTGTGTCAGACAACAGGTGTAGTACCTGTCGTCCTCACCGAACACTCCTGCAAATATCCAGAATGGACTAGAAGCCCGAGTTCAAATGCTTTCTAAATGCAGTTTGCATAGGGGAATACATATACATTACAACAATATCCAGTATCAGAAGCATGCATGGTTGTGTCCCTCTCTTCTTTGTGTGGGGATAAAACACTGGCGAGTCATGTCTCTTCAAATTCTGCAGCTAGGTTGCAAGGCAAGTGAGAAGAGGAGGGATTCTTCCCAAGATCCATTAACTTGTGTCAGTAGCTTACAAAGCCTTATCCCTCACTATACCATTGATCTACCCACCTTTTTCTTTTTCTTTACCACTTCCTTCACCAGATAGGGATCAGGAACACTGACAGTCAAGTTAAGTCTGCCATGAAGATTTATTTTTCAATATTTCTTGTTTAATGGAATCATTTATCAACATTAAGTAACCCATTAAAGAGGTACTTTTAGGGTGGTAGGAAACACCGAAAACGGATGAAGCTGAGAAGAAACAAACCTGTCCAGCAGTGAAAATAGCAACACTCCTCTCATTCTGCCCAAGGAAAGCAATACTGCTAGTGGGGAAATTGTTTTCTTGTTCTGCTTTTCCAGTTGCAAGATCAAATATGCAATATCTAACCCAGTTCCCGGTCTTCAGGACGGCATGTACTCCTGAAAGAGTGCAAAAAAGAACACTGAGCAACAAACTATTTGCTCCAAAAAAAATTTAAAACCATTTAAACTAGCAAATATTGATTAATGAAATTAAGATGACTCAGTTTAACAATTCTCTACTGGGATAAGTACCTTTCTTTTTTCTAAAGCAAGCAATAGATAAAATGAGAAGGAAAAAACCCTTCATCCTTACCTTTGGAATCTACATTCACAGCTAGGATTTCTGTTTTTTCTGGAATACATAACTTTTTAGGAGTCCTCTGAAAACAATCTGGAACTTTTGGTGTTCCACCAGTTTTTACCACCTGTAACAAAAGCAGATTTCTGTATTTCCAATGCAATCTAAAGAATTGGGTTAATTCCCCTCTCTTTAAGAATGTACAATTTGCTTGAAAAGACTAGGATTCTTCTGCAACAGCAGACAACCAGATGCCTAACAAGCTCATTAGCCGTGCATAATGGTGAAAGCCATCCCCTCTTTTTTGTTCCCAGCATGTGATAAGCATAAGTATGCCATCTATTAATGTGAGGGCTCCACTTAGCTGTCATAGCTAATAGACAATGATCAATCCATAAATTGGTCTACACTTTTTAATGCCATCTAAGCAAATGACCAGAACTACATCCCAGCCATGTATTTAAAGTAATTTATGTGTTGCATGAAGTTCTTTCTTTTGCCTGTTCCAAACCTACTGCCTAATGTCACAGACTCCAGATTCTTATAAAAGAAAAATTACTCTGTGGGTAATTTCTAAAATCTAACTTATGTCTCCCCTTAGATGTCTGTCTTTCTAAATTAAAAATATGCAACTTCTGAAGACTTTACTTTTAATATCTCTGGTTCTTATATTCTCAAAGTCTGACACCTCTTTGAGATGGAGTGATGGAAGTGAACATAAACTCTAGAAACTGTGGCTGCAGCAGAGATAATCGAACAGGGCCAAAGTCCTGGCATTGCAAACATACCTGGAGCTCATCTATCCTGAGCAACCGACAATCTTGGAGAAGAGAAGATGGATCAGGATCCGAACCAGAGCTGTTTGTACAATTTGCAGTAGTAGATGTCCCCGGAAATTTTACCGCAACATAAGCACCATCCACTTTCAGTACCTATAAAAGAGAGCATATTGCATAGTGTTGAAGCAGAATTAAAACTCTCTGAAGTGAAGCGGGGGGTGGGGAATCACTTTACTTAAAATCACTGTACTTAAAACATCTAGAAAAGCAAGCAGTGCCACCACACAAAACCACATTTTCACCAACAATTTCAAACTGCTATGGCTAGGTTTGCTGTAAAACAGCTTTCTTCTATCCATTTTTAAAGGATTGGTACACAGCAAATTAAAGGAAACTAAGAGAGCTTATTTTATACAAACCTTCCCAACAGGAACATTCTTAACATCTTCCACAAAGACAACTTCCCTAAGAGACCACTGTTCTTCATTCACTTTCTCCTCTTCTTTTGGGGCAGGTGTAGATCGCCGCCGCTCTTAAGAAAAAAAGTAACAGATTAAAAGTCTCCTTTGTAGCATGTCTGCTGCACGCATATTCTATGTCTAAAAACAAGCACATGGCTACTTATGTCACTTTTCACAGGAAGTGCCTTCTGTGAAGTTTGTGGCATCTACTAAAATTGTATTTTGCTAATTTTATCCCTCTATGGAACACTGTTTCTTACATTATTCATTGTGGGGGTTCAGGAATTAAATATGGATACATTAATATAATTGGCAGACGTTGCACCACAGTGGATTTCAACAAGGCAAAAAACCCCCAAAACCTCCCCATATGACTTACTATATGGCATTGATGCACTGCTTGCTATTGAAGAAGCATCACTACAGGTAGAAGCTGGAGATGGTGGTGGACCCATTTCAGTTTTCACTGGTTCCTGTTTGCTTTCAGGCCTAGGATTTATTTTTTTAAAAAACAAGGCAGTTGTTACATTTATTTTCCATGAATACAATGTGAAAACTAGTTAACACTTTGGACAGAGATACTAACTTCTGAATTGTTTCTTAAGTCAACAGAAGTTTTTGCTGATGCAATATAACAGCAAACATATACTGCAACAATATACAGAAGAACTGTTTATGGCCATTTTCAAACCATTAATTTGTATTGGGGGGAAATCAACATACTCTTAAGTATGTGGTTTGTCAGTATGAAAAGGCAATGCAAAGCACATTCTTCGTGTGACTTGCTTCTTTCAAGTATTTGCTAAACAGTCTTCAGAGCAATATTTACAGCCCTCTATTGCACTCATGTCTGTTTCAGTTATGGAAACAGTGAGGAGCTGGAGTACAGAGACCCATAATCTAATATCTTTTTCAGCCACCGGCTACTGTGTCCCTGTCAAAAGTTTAGAACACTTACTTTGCTTCAGTTGTTTTACTAGCTTTCTCCATGTTCTTTAAACTCTCTGGTGACCGGAGCTGAAACCGACAGCTATCATTCATATTCCAAACAGATTCCATTAAGACGCCAACTTTAGGAATCCCAGCGCTAATTGAAAAAGCAACAGCTCCAGCATGATAGAGAGGATTATTTCTCAAACACACCTGCAATCAATCAACAAGGGAGGTAAACAAGTATTTTTATTTGTTTGTTTGTTACCCACCCTTCACCCTAAAGTCCCATTCATTCCCAATGAAGAATCAAAACTATGTAAGCAAAACAACACTTAGAAGAGGTTAAGTACTTAATATATTTTGACCAGGTTTTTTAGTCGTGACATATGGAATATTATCTCTATCTTAGCTGCAAAAGTCTTAGAATAGGTGTAGCCAATACGGTGCACCTTCCAGATGTTTCTGGACTACAACTCCTATCCTCCTTAGCAATTGGCTATGCTGGCTAGGACTGATAGGAATTGTAATCCAACAGTATCCGGAGGGAACCACATTGGCTACCCTTGTTTCCTATCACATAGTTTCCTAATAAGGGCACCTGGTTTGAAGGGAAGGAAAAGGTTAAGGCAAAAGGGCAACTACAGGCACACCAGCGTATCGGAAACTTTTTAGGAGCAACAGTGACAACGCAGAGAAGAAAGGCAAGAGCCTAATATGGTTGCAGCTAGTTCACAGCACAGAGCTGCGTACGAACAGGTGGTTTAAGCTCTGTCACTTCAAGTTATGGGAGCACTTACATTAGAGTCTATCTGCAGACTATTTGCACATGTCACTGCATCATAAAAAGGGTCTTAATGGTGGATTTGTTCCTTCTCAAAGCTTTAAAATGTCACACAGTAAGCCTCTACATACCTGAGTACCAACAGTGATATTTGGCATTGAGGAGATACCAGCACTAGACTTAGGCTTTTTATTTTTGGCTCTAGCCTTTTCCAGCATCTTCTTCCTTTGGCTAAAAGGAACTACACCCCTAGGAGGAAAAATACTAATATAAGGTTAAAAAAAAAGAGCTGTGTTATACTTATTATCCATAAATGTGATTTTCAAGATGATGTGGTATTGATTAAAAGGAAAAAAAGTGCATTTTCAAATGTTTATTTCCAGAGCTAATAAAATAAAATAAGATCTGAGAAGCTGAGCTCCCAAAAACATTATTCCTGCTTACAGGTTCCTTCAGTAAGTATCCCATGCAGTCATATGTATGGGAAATGTGTCTGTGTAAACCAAACAGGTCCCTCCAAGAAAGTCTGAAAAAACTGAAAGCTCAGAGATGCTACCAACCCTCAGTCATACACAGCAGCTTTCCACACATGGGCAAGGAGGCAAAGGCAGCATTTTCCCACTTAGTTCTACCAACAAACCATTGTATACAGCATGACCAAAGACTTGCTTTTAAATTGATTTCTTAATTGAAGTATTTTTAAAGTGCCCTTCATCCTAACTCAAGCAAGGGCAGCATATAAAACTCAACATGCCAAGAATACAATACAATAAAACAATACAGCAACATCAGGCATAAAGCATTCAGAGCCAACTGCAAGTTTCAACAATTGTGATTGCTGCCTAAGAAAGCAAAGCAGGAGTTGTGAAAATCTGACTGAGATCTTGCTACCACATTCACAACCCTAATTAAGCAGAGCCTTACTGACTGGGGAGAAAGGTGGAAAATAGTTTTCATAAAAAGGATAAAGCAAAAAACAAGCAATTGCATTCAGGGTTCAAATTTTGTGACCAGAAAGAAACAGAGGGAAGGCAATGGTTTCAGCTCTTTTCCAACGTGTGGAATGTGGCAGTCCATAGGGCAGGAGGGGGAAAGCACTCCTAATCTTTCAGAACTTTCTAGAAGGTTCCTGCTATGATCTGTGCAGCCAGTGGGACTGTTCATAACCAACCATTGCTGACCAATGCCACTTAAATGGTTGAATCATTTAAGGACACATTGGTTCTCCTGCACTACTAATCTGATTTAATTTAATAATTATTAAAAGATTTTTTAAGCTACATTTCCAGACAAAGTCCTCTTCAAACAAATGTATACAATATGCACTATGAAACAAAGTAACATTATTAAAATTTTGATACAACTTGATACGGAATACATTCATGGTCAATTTCAAGTCACCTTTTTAATCATTGTCTGGAAGAATTAGGAAAACTTAACCTATAAAGGTTTTAAGCCATTACAAATCTGCACAGCCTGGCAAAAGCACAGAAGAGTTTAGACAGTTACAGAGTAATATCCTCCCTGCACTATCAAACCGACACTCTTATTACACATAAAATCCTATTTACAAAAATCAACTAACACTATTAATAAGCAACTTGCCTTTTGTGTTAGTTTAGACATAAGGCCCCAATGAAGGAATGGAAGTAAAATTAAGCAGTTAGAACTTCTATATTGCACCCCTGCTTCTAATCATATTTTCACAAGTGAAACCCCCAAAGGACACAATACCTATGTAGTCACCCACTGACTGCCAATACAAAACTGGACTGATCCTACAGAAGATGCTTAGCCACCTGTGATGAGATACCTCAACTGTAATAATCACAGTTGTGTCTTAGACAACTCCGATAGCGGTATCAGCCTTGTATAAACATTTATTTACAGATTTTATATCATATGCAGTGGAATATCTATTGTCATATAACTGTGAAGGTTTGTTACAGTAATAAAGCATTAGCTCTTCTAACTCTGAAAGCATCCTAAATACAAAATTCATTAAAATAATTCAGTGTCAAGTCACTTCAATGCTTTAAGGACAAGAGCATGCTTTGTTTCTCTTTGATCCAAGAACAGTCCTTTCTTCAAAGCAATGTAACCTCCTAAAGAATTCTAACCAGAAGGGAAAATTCAGTTCCATTAAAAAAAGAGAAACATGCATATGAACAAGGATGGGTAAATTCAATGTACCTTAGTGACCCAGTTCACACCATGGTAAACCAGTTATTGGTTTATTTGGTTAACATGCCAATCTTATCCACTTTGCTCCTGTATGAGCCACAATCACTGTCTTAGCTTTATGTCAAAACTAGGGATAATGGTTAGTTTCAGTCAAACAAATAATGCTTAGGGAGCTAAGAACAAACCTTGACCACAGGTTGTAGTCTGAAGCAAACAAACCATAATCTTTGGTTTCAACATAATGCAAAACCACAAATCATGGAGAAATCACAAGGGGAAATGCTATGAATAAGTCGGAAATTAAATCGTTATAACAAAAGGGGAGAAAACGCTATGGAAAATCGCTTAGATTTTTTTTTTGCTCTCCGGCACCACCTGGTGTTGCATGTTTATAACGCATTCAAAATGCTGTTTCTTGACTAATGTAGCTGAGTCCATGGTTTGTTTCTCCCATTCATTAGTCAGGCAATAGCACAGGGGACAAGATCAGCACATTCTTAGTAAACCATTAACTGCTGTTTACCATGACATGTGAACAAGGCCGATGTCAACTTCTCTTCTATTGTTTTTCAAAGAGCAAAAAACCATTATTTGGACTCTAAACTGAAATATACACTTACCACCAGTACAGGTTATTCTCCAGCTGAGCACAGGTATAAAGAGCGCAGCAATGCAGGGAAACTATCCGCTCTCCTTGAAGTTCAGAGTACGTCTGTGCTGTATGTTCTAGTTTAGAAGCTACAGAACTCAAGGTTTCATCTACCCAGGTAGCTACCTAAAAGGAATAGAGCACAGCCCCGGAGTGGATCTTAACACAAATATGACTTTGTATTCATGCAGGGCACGATACAAAACAATGAGAATATAATCTTGAGATTATTCAGGTGCAACCACTTCCAGTATAGTGCTTTGAAGTTTTGCTTCAATCCTTTTTGTTCTAAGCATGCCTTGGCCCTGCTACAACCATTTTATCAAGCCAGAAGTAGTTCACATTATCACAGAACTCCCCCACTGTACCCATGTCTGCAAGACTTTGTAGACAGTCACTCCTCACTTCCTTGAAATGAACAGGAAGCTTTCGTAGGTGGAGCCGTGATATGCATCCAGCAGAGAGCACAGAGTGCCTGGACTTTATTTAGAAATCTTGATCTCAGAATATTATGCTAGAATATTTGGATTAGCAACTTTTAATACAATGGACTAACTACTTGTTAGTCACTTGAGACCAAGGGGAAGTTTGTCATTAAGGAAGACAAACCTATTTCTGAAACCTTAAGTGCTACATTTCTATGGAAAATAAGCTTTCTAAGACACATGGACAAGAATAACTCAAGACCCTGCTTTATATCAGGGATGGCTACCCTGTTGCCCTCCAGATTTTGACAGCCTATAACTCCTGTCGGTCTCAGACAGTATGGCCAACTGTCTAGGATGATGGGAGCTCTAGTTCAACAACTTCTGAAGTATCACAGGATAGCCACCCCTGCTTTACACATTCTCTACTTTTACAGCAGCTTCATTTTTTTCTTATAGATTATTCTTCTAAAGAAGCAAAGTTTCTTTAATTTTGTTACTAGGCCAAAGTCTTCTCAATTTTAACAGCAAACAGAGTCAAAACATTCTTTTATCTTCTTTCTAGCGTGCCCTGGCTTGTTTTTGTGGTGAAAAGTTCTTGCTTCAAGGTTATTCGCAAAACCAATCTCTGCAAATGATTTGCTCAAGGCCAGCTGTAATCTTTTTCTATAGAATGGCAATGCAAGGGGGAGATTAAAAGCACTGAATTTTATCCTCAGTGTTTCGTACCTTATTGTTTTCTGTGGCAACAGTTGCTCTGATGCTGTTTGCAGAAAGGAGGACGATCTTCTCGTTGGTTAATCCCAGGGACACGGCACGTGGGTGATGTATAGAAGGATTCTTTGAAACAAAAATGAAGCAGACAATATTTTAAAATGCCGCCACTGAAATATCACTTGTGGCTACCAAACATTTGGCAGGGAGGGAGACCTAGTCTTTGTCTCTCTCCCAAGTCATAACAAGGGAACAGGCATTACCCCATACCAAGAGCAATGGTATACCTTTTGCCATAGAAGCAAATGGGCGCTATTCATATATGACAGAACGTTACAAGGAAGCCAAGCAACACATCAAAGAGCCCCACCACTTTGCTATGGCTGCTCCTCTCCAGCTCTCAGGTTGCTGCTGCTGCTGAGGGGAAGGAGGAAAGATGCACAATTTCAAGCACAGCCGGAGGCAAACCTTTCCTGACTGACTTTCTCCCAGCCACTGAAATCTTCAATTAAAATGGCGAAGCTGCTAAGGAAGAGGAACTGGCAGTGGCTTTCCAGATCCAGCACTAGGCGCAGAGAGCTCACTATTCACACTGAAGTGTAATCAAAGCAACAACTGTAATGTAAAAGATTTTCCACATCTGCTTTGATACCATGTGGATGACTGCACACAAGACTGAACTTCTGAATGTGTATTTGTCCTGCAAGACAACGCTATGCTTGGTAATTGTTTATTTAAAAATTCAATAAAGTTTGAAATAAGAATTTTTAAAGATGCACAGGAAGCTCTGTACTTTTTTTAAAGCAACTACATTTTTGTATACAAGAGATTACCACATCTTTACAGAACATAGCTAGACATACCTGTGCATTTCTGTAAGGTTCAGATTCACTCCATTTCCACTGATACAGCTCCCCTTTACTGCTCACTGCCACAAGCTCAGAATACAGAGCACCAATAGAAATAAATTTCATCCCATCCTATAAAAGCAAACAAGTGAAGCTTAAAACTTCAATATTATGAGTGCTAAACACTCACATATATTATAAATTCATCACAAGGAAAAAGAGCTGTTCAGACCATTTGGTGTCTGTGAGAAGTTGACAGGTTATCAGACATAGTTTTATATTTGGTAAAAATAATTATTTTAGATTGTATTTTATTTTTGACCTTGATAGGGTTTGGGCTGTATCATTAGTGGGTTCTGTGTAATTTCAGAACTGAAATGTAAGGGGCTTTAAAACCAAAACAGCACAAGTGACTCTTGAAAGATTTACCAGGTAATGTTAACTTCTGTACACTCAGTGGTTCAATGGCTGTAGATGAAGAAATGAGAAAGGTTTTACAAACAAAGGAACACGTGTAGTAGATTATATGGTCATTCCTCTAACACTGGCTATACAAGTGGAAGAGTTTCTAGTTATATTAGGACTGAGAAGTGTCCTATACAGAAACCTATCCTTGGAGTAATATAGAAGAGGTGTCACAAAGGAGGGTTTGGTGGCCACCTGAATTTAAATTACCAGGTAGTCTTCATTTGCTTAATTCAAAAGAAATGACAGAATGTTTTGTTGTCATCTGTAGAAACCTCATCTGGAGAAGCTGAAGAAATGCTGTTGTGCTTTGAACAAATTATTTAATTATTAAAATCAAAGCTTCTGAGTAAGTCAGGATTTTCAGGAAGAAGACCAAGCTTAGGTATGATAGGAATTGCTGGACTATTGTGCATGAAGTGAGGAGGTCATTTGTTGAGATGAAAGAAACCATGGAATTCCAAGATTTGGAGAGAATATATACAATGGAAGCAGCAAAAGAAAACCAGGTGCTATGCAGTTTTGAACACATATTATGCTTGCATCAAGAGGCAGATAATCTTTTTGGAAACTGATCATGACCGAAACAAACTGAGAGCCTATTTTGGAATTACCTTTACATTCAGCCTAACAGCTTTCTGATAACCACTTGAATTGGTGTAATGAAATGCTGTGACCTTTCAAAGGAGCGTAAGATATTTTGATCCAAATTCTACCTGATCATCAAGGATTAGTGATGCATTCTGTTAATCCAAAAGACTCGACTGAACTTTGGACACACGTTTTACATCTTGCCCTTCCATCTTCCCCCGCCATTTAACTGCAAGTACTCCAAAAATGTTTAAAGCACATAAAGTTGCGGTCAGTTCTCTTGTCCCACTTCTCTTGCCTTGCTCTAGGCAGGGGCATTATAGATCATGTCGCAGCAAGCCTCCTCATTCTTCGATTCTCCAAAGAAGAAGCAAGCCAGGAAGCTTGACTGATGACGCGTGTCTTAAACTGAACCCAGGAGAATACAAATCCAAGAGAGATGAGAATGGAATAAACAGGCCCACAGCTTAATGTTCCTGTGCTGGGCATCTCAGGTTAAAAAATAAGCCCACTGCATCGAGTAAGATTCTGCTAATTCACAACAGCTGTAGCTCAGCAACTGAGTGCATGGCTTGCATGCAAGAGGTCCCCGATTCAGCTCCCGCCAGGTCCTCATGCAAGGACTGAAAAGATCCCTGCCTGAAATTTGCAGCTTCCTCTAGACTCCACTGTTCTCAAGACTCTCCTGCACTTCAGATACCCATTTAATTATATCTGCTGCTTTGTGAAAAGGCTACTTCACAGTACGTACCCCCAAAATATTGGAAGCAAATAATGAAGGGGAGCAGATACTTCCCTACACTAATTAAGAGTCCAGACTGGCTTTCAGTCTTCTGGGAAAGGAAGGCACAAATATAGGAAGTAGTTTAAAAGGCAAAATAGCTCATGTCCATTCAAATAGGACCACTAGCAATAGTAGAGTTCTTTAAGCTAAATGTATATCATATGGCCCACTCCCTCTTCACGACATTTGTTCCTTAGAAGGGCAGGGAGGAAAAGAGAAATAGGTTCATGGCTGTTTTTTATACCATCAGAGCAAAAGGAATCATTTTCAGCTGACACTAACAAATAATCGCACTTCTCGAATGAAGGAGGACAATAACAGCAACAGTGTGAAGATGAGTTCTTTCATCCGCAAGGCGACAGAAAACAAGTGAACCAACTGGTGAAAGGGGAAAGAATAGACAGAAGAAACGCAAAGGATCAGCTTAAAAAAAATATATCACCCCACTGCTTCAAAGGATGGCAAACGCATTGATAAAGACAGAAGAGTACTTGTTCAGGCTCCCAAAAAATATCAGTTGACACAATTTTCTGTGCAAGTGAAAGGGATGCTAACTATAAACTACTTAAGGCAGGAGGCCTGTGCACACTTCCATTCAAGCAACTCCCTTCTATTAAATTCAACAATACTTAATTTTCCAAGTGAATGAGTTTATGATTGAGCAACACGTCAAAACTGAAGTGACATGAACACGAATGATCCACATTCAATGTAAACATGTCCATAATATAGGATTTACATGCAGGGGCATTTGATGAGGAAGGTGGCAGGGGGAGGAAAGAGATAGATCCACATTGACAGACAATACAATATATTCCAATTTTGCATTTTTAATAAAAATAAAATACAACCAAAATACCTTATCCGGCCACCACTGCAAGTCCTCTCCTAAAGAGACCGGGCTTTGGACAGGTGTGTTCTTCTTGTCAAGGTTTGGCTCCCCTTCTTTGCTTGTAGAGCCTCTTTCATTATCAAATGAGGCTCCATCAAGCCACCTTCTTTCACGCAAACGTAAAACGGACTCACGTTCACGCAACAGCTCAGAGTCTCTCTCTAAGGGAAGAAGGAGAACTGGTATGCAATTGGGTCACACCAGTGGGATAAAAGTAAGCCACTCTCTAGTAAAGACCCTTCAGGATGCAACTAACAGCAGTTAAAAACTACTTATAGATTTCACTTAAGTGGAAATATAAAAATGACATGCAACACTCAAAATATTAACCCTTTCAAGCATATGTACTTTGGTACTGCCAAAATAATTTGAAATGCAAGAATGGGACTAGAAATAAAGTTCAAAATCTGAAGTTTCAAGCTACTCAAAAAAATGAATTAACAGAAGGGGAAAAAATACCTCACTGTTTACTTAGGATGAGATAAAAGGTGATTTAAGATTTTTATAGTACCATATGCAAAGAGTATATTGTGGGTGATCTTATCAAAGAACAGCAAGAAAAATAGATGCCACCAAACAAGGCAATGTCTCTTTTAGAGACTTTTTAAGCTAACCAAAAAGGAGTGTTTATTAGAGAGTCTCAGAATTTTTCCCAACCACCACCACCACTTGAAAAGGTTAAAAAACAATCTTAAACTTCTGTAACATTTGCTAATCCAACCCCTTCATTTAAACAAACATATAGGACTTGCTTTGATTTTTAAAAGCTTGTGGCAAAGTTGCTTAAGTGAAAATTTTTGTAGTCAGACAACGTTCTAAAAAAAGATTTTTGAAGGAGAATGTTCCTTACCAAAATGCTTTCCCTCCAATTGGCCTAAAATTGTCTAAAGCCAGTACTCTCCAGTTCTCTCATACAATTAAAATTTTAAGTCAGGTAATCAAGCTAAATATCCAAGTCAAACATACATGGAAAATAAGGATTTTTTCATCTTAACATAGAAATAACCTTAGAAAGGAAAAAGGGAGTGATTTAAGAAAAGTCAGAGGTTGAATATACGTACATGCACATAATGCATTTAACATATGAGTCTTCATTTGTATTGATAAACTTTTTAAGAACAAATCTCTCGTCTTTCCTCCTTGCTCTCTTTTTCCTTCTGGTATCTGTCATGTCATTCTCTTCCTTTATTTCAAAACTAATCTCCACATAGCTTACTTCTCTTCTCCCTCCCTCCCTTTGCTCTACAGCCCAATTCCTAACAACTTTTCTTTTTATCTCCCATGACCCATCTATTCGGACTAATGATGGGCCAAAAATCATCTCCCACCCTAATGGTAGTGTTCATGCCCCACGAAAAGGTTTTGGTGGCTAATTTTCTGCAACCTTTGGGGCTGGTAAGGCAAATTCAACAAATTGAGAAAGGCCTCCCTCTACGATATGAGGTGGTGGAGGGTTCCTTATGCTTCAAAAGAAAAAAGTTAATCAAGAAACAAAGGTGGTTTCCTTCTGCTTAGATATTCAGGTATAGGAATATCTAACAGAAAAAAATTGGAATGGGCAGAGCAATACTCCATGAAGATCAGGATAGAGGTTGGATTAACAATTGGCAAAATTGAGCTACAATTGACCGTCTGTTGATAGGTCCTATAAAATGCTAAATAGGAATGACTAAATCATGACGAGCAATTGTGTTCACTGCAGTAAAAAAATCTTCCATTTGAACAAAAAGGTAGTTGTGATAACGTTTTCCTTCATACTGATATCAGTAATTTTCAGTCTCTCTCCACTTCTGTGCTTGTATGAATTTTACTGCCATTGTTTACACCAGAACTATGCCTTTGGGTTAGGGAAAGGGGGGGTATACTTGGCGGGGGGGGGCTAATTTTTTTTTTTTTTTTAAATGAACAAATAGTAAAAGCATTAAGGAAACCCTCAGACACCTCAATATTGTATAGGGAAGCCCTCTTGCCCCCCCAAATCATCCAATATGCCCCCCCCTCAAAAGACAACTCTGGCTGTTCTAAGTCCACCCCTTCCCCATCCCCAAGATCACTGGAGGGAAATGGGCCAAATAGGTCAAACTGAAATACATTTAAAACAGCTTTTAGAGATGAAGCGTAGACTAGAGGATCGTGTAAACCTTCTCCCCACCACCTTCTGCATAAATTCCCCTTCTCTCCTCCTTCCAGCTTGGGAATTACATGCGGCCATTGCCAATCCAAGTTAAGATGAAACCAAGCATGTAATAAACTCATTCCAAGAAACCTAATGGTTTTGTCTCTCTTTTAATGTAGATACTGAAGACAAAGTGTGTGCACTCGGAGAGGTAGCAGGAGGCTGCATGTGATCCTGCAGCCTGCACTCAACACCTAAACCAGGGGTCGGCAAGGTTACCGGATGATGGGCCGGTCTACACTCCATCCGTCGGAGGATGGGCTGGAGCGTGTGTGCACGCGCACTCTTCTGGGTCAGAGGAGCGCCTGTGCGCCATCAATCCGGAAGCTGGCCCCCGTGCCGCACTGGTAAGAGCGGGCAGTGGCAGGGGTCACCATGGACCAGTTAGACAAGCCCCGTGGGCCGCTACTGGCCCATAGGCCTTAGGTTGCCGACCCCTGACCTAAACCCTAGCTTCAACGTTATGTCTGAACCATGTCTCAAGAATGATGACAAGGTATTTTGTTCTAATCCTCTACGTCACCTACAGAAACTGCATAATTTTATGATGCTAGGTTGGATAAATCTAACATGTCGAGAAAATTAAAATTATGCCTAATACGTACAGCAATCATTTTACTGATCCTAACTTGTGATAACACTTAGATATTCAGGTATTGGAATATCTAACAGAAAAAAAATTGGAATGGGCAGAGCAATACTCCATGAAGATCATGATAGAGGTTGGATTAACAATTGGCAAAATGTTATGGATACGCATAATAGTTATTTTTAAGAAGCTATGAAGGAATAACTAAGTATCAGATCTGGTATTACATTCCATACGCTTTTCAAGTCATGCTTAGAACTTGACGCCATACAAAGTATTCTGTCATTGCAATGGGTTATGAATAACAGAGATGGAATTTGAGCACTGCAAGCCATTTCAGAATGCAGTTAAATTCCAGCTTGCCTGACCTATTGTTGAGTATGTCATTATTACTACGCTTTGCAAAGAAAATGTTTACTCTTAGAGCAGTGCATAAGTAGCAGTGGAAGAGCTTTCAATGCTACCTACTGGAACAGATGTAGGACTTCTAACTATACTATTAGTTATGCCTCCAGACTCAGGAAGGCACAAAATTCCCTGTGTACCATGGATACTGAGCAATTGAACTCCCTTTCAGAATGTTGCATGAGAAAAACATAGAGTTTTTCAGTAAGTACTCCCTAAGTAGGCATGGTTTTTTAAAAATTGGCAGATTGCTTTTTGAAAGCCTCGTGCAGATTTTACCTGTCAAACTTTTCAAATATACTGCTAGCAATTAATTTCACACACTTACATCATACAATTTTTACAGCTTAATGCAAGAAATTTTATTTATCTATATTTAAAACAGAAAAGGGTTGTACACACAAAACTAAAGACAAAAATCACCAGCATGTGCTATAACTAGTGTACTGCACAGCAATGCTACTTATTTACAAAGAAAAAAAAGGTGCAAAATTACCTCGGGACGAGCTTAGCCTGGAAAGTGATGAGCGCCGAAAGGATGGATAACCAAAGTAACTAATATCTTCTGAAAACATAGCATCAGCATCAATAATGACACTTGGGTGAGCAGAATGTATGTCAGCATCCAGAAGAGACATAAGATCCTCTATAAGAGGAGACAAGGATCTGAGGTGAATTATCAGCTACTTGAAATATCATCTTGAAAGACCATCACCAAACAAGACAAATCCACCAACAAAAACTGATGTTCTGTTCTTCAGGTTCCCTAGCTTACGGATGTATTGCCTACTGCTCACATATGCGATCAAGCAAAATGTCCTGATTTAAGAAACCAATGTTAGCTATATCAACTGCTTGGTCTAAACTAATCCAGACATGGTTCAAAGCTGGAAGCGGTTAAACAATATAAAAAGAACAAGGCTCAATAAGTTTATGTTCCAGAAGAAAGCAGATAAAAGACTTCCTCCAAAGCGAATAAAGCTCATGTTTGCCTATTACTAAGACAATAACTTCCTAAACTGGAAAAATTTTAATAGAATCTACTGGAAAAATTTTAATAGAATCTACTGATAACTTCTGAAAGAACTCATAAGCATGCCCCCCCAAACAAACTCTACATTTTCTATCATGAAGTAACTGATTTTAGTGGTAGGACAGTGCCCCGTCTTTTAATACTCTATCTGGAGATGATAAAGATCCTACCTTAGGTGCTGGAAAAAAAAATCTGCCTTCCTGACTTTCAGTTAAATTCTATTAAATTTATTTTCCAACACAAAGCAGGATATGCTGTCCACATTGACAGCAGATATATTTTTTTATTTCTGGCAGTGTTTTTCAAGCTCTATAAAATCACACCCCGCTTCTTACATTAACTAGGCTTTCCATAGACATTCCCAACCACAAGCCTTGCTCTGGGTACTCATCTAGGTGCACTGAATGCGTCCACCCATCGTGGACATCTCCCTTTTAAAGTACTGGTAATCTCATTGAGACTGCCACTTTAACTTTGAGAAACCCTGATGTTTTCATACATCTGATACTAATTAAACGTGCAAAATTCTTTTCAGCTTCTTTCCTCCCTCACCCAAAATGTCCTTCACTGGTACCTTGCACCATCCCAGGGATCCCTCCACTAAGACAAGGAAACATAGGTTTATGCAATCCTTTCAGCGTCCATCCTAAGAATTACAACCTCAACACTAATTACTTTCAGCTTCTCTGCACATGGCATCCTCTAGAACAGTAGTTCCCCGCCCCCCAAAAAATAATCCCCACAAACCACTTGAAACTTGCTGAGGGTCTTGGCAGACCACTTCATAATTTTTCTGCCTGTTGTACCAACTGTAATGTGCTGTGCCCAATGCTATGTGATTTGTAACTGTGTTTTTACTCACATATCACAGGGTACCTGAATGAAGCTTGCAGACCACTTGTGGTCCACAGACAATGATTTGGGAATCCTTGCTCTAAGAACAAGGATGAAGAATCTGTGCCCCTACAAATGATGTTGGGACTACATGGCCAATGGAAATTTCACTCCAACAACATCTGGAGGGCCACAGCTTCCCCAACCTTGCTCTTAAAAAAAGGGTTGGAAATTTAAATTACTAGTAACCAGTGCTTTTTGTCTAGAAAAATAGGTGCTGGTATCCACCATGAAGCTGTTACAGTTAAGTGCCACACTTTTTAACAACAACAAAAAGAGGTGCTGGTACTATGTACCACACAAAACATTCCTTACACAGATATCACCAAATACCCAACTGGATAAATATACATATGTTAACTGCATTCTAAACATGCTAAAAACAACAACACCTATTTCACTATCTGTCTGTGAACTATTACCTCTGAAATATACCTAGACAAAGCTAAAGCTAATTGGGCACACCACCACTTGACCTCTTCCTAATGCACTGTTCAAAGCCTCCAACAGATGCTTATTTCATATGAAATCCCCCTGATAGAGTGATGATTGAGAATTTGAAGGTCAGATTAAAAATAAACAATAGAGCTGAACTCTCCTGTAAAAACAATGGAGTAACCTGGCTGAATAATTTTGCTTCAGTGCTGCAACACAGATTCCAAAAGCCACACCAAAACTACTGCTGCAGCTCAGAAGCCAAGTACTTTCCCATGACAATGGCCATCAGAACACAAAGTTAAGATAAATAAGCAAAGAAACCAGAATGTTGAACTCTGGAAAATTCCGTGTATATAGAATACCAGGAAAGGGGGGTAAATACTAAACAGCAAGGCTTTGCTCTCCAAGCAGCACCCTTTTTCATGCAGCCTCAAGACTGTTTCATGTCCATATTTTATCAACATGAGACAACTTTGGCAGTTACCTTTTGGGAGAGATGCACGTGCCCCAACGTGCACCTAGAATACCATCACCGTGTATCTCAAAATTGGGACTTGCTGAGCATCTATTGAACCTTACAAGGGATGCGATAAACCTCCCTGACCCAAAAGTGCTGTCAAGTCTATTTGAGGTAAAAGTATCGCTGTGTAAATTTTGTTTTATTTTAGTAAATTTTACCTAATTCATATTTAATGTCTCAAAGCAACAGAAGCATTACAACCGTAAGCACACTTTGTAGGAATAAAGGATTTTTTTTAATAGTCATGCTTTCAAATATGTATTTCAAAGAGTAAAAACAGGGGTGCTTTGTCTACCTGTCTGTGAATCATCTGCCACTGAGCTTGCTCAGTTATTCCCAACAACAAGAAATCACACAAGCAAACCAAGCCCTGCAAAAGACAGTCTAAGAGAAGAACACTAGCCTTTGAAAGGGGTTGGGGATGTAGGAGATACTCTCATCCCCCTTCCTTTTGTCTGTCACAGAAGCTCAAGACAAGAAGAATGAGATATGGAGACATGAAAAAAACTTTAGCTGAAAGAAAGGAGCAGATAGGGAAGATTTTGCTTGGGCATTTTATTAATATTTTAAATAGGCATCTATGGAAGATATGAAATTTAGCATCTAGGTTTAGAGATTGCCATAGTTCCTTATCTCAAAGGCAAGGCACAAGCCAAGAGGCAGAGCATGTTTATAGAATGAGAAACATGAAAGCTGGATGCATTAACAGAGCAATACTTTTGACTGCTTACTCAGAAGCAAGCCCCTACTATGATCAACAGAACTTTCTCCCTAGTTTAGGATTTCAGCCGAATATATGTATAGTCTTCCCTTTACACATTCAAAAAGGCCCAAAACGGCCAAAATTTGCACACCAACCAATGCAACAATTTTTAAAAACCTTTTTAAAAACAGCCACCAGGAATAGTTCACACAGGTTGGTATCCAGTCATTATCAAGGAGAGCTTCACATGGCTCAAAGTTACATTGTATAAATAGGCCCTTTGCCTAACAAGCACCCAGGTTAATTCTTGTCCCTGGCATATCGCACATTATGAATCACTAGCCTTTCACAACAACAGTAATGTCAACTGCTGTCAATATTAAAACAAAATTGCTAATTCTTCGCTTGTCAAAACAAACATGCAAATTATTTACAGTCTTCCCACTTTATAAGCTCCCCACTGTGGCCCTTTGTATTAGACAAGTCGTGCACCCTGGTTCTCCAGTATTTGAGGAGCAACACAGTCTAGAGTTCTACATATAGCGGCTTTGTGTGAAAGTGCATATGAGGTATGGAAAATCATGCCCCAAATAGGAATGCCTATCAATTATATAAAATGCCAACTTACTCAAGACTGGTACATTTTAAGTGTACAGCTGTTCTAGCATAACTGTCTCCTGATAGTTACAAAACAGAAGGTCTTAGCAATAAGAGCTCTTTACGCTTGGGGGGAGACCCTCATAATAATAATAATAATAATAATAATAATAATAATAATAATAATAATAATAATAATAATAATAATTTATTTATACCCTGCCCATCTGGCTGGGCTTCCCCAGCCACTCTGGGTGGCTTCCAAAAAAATACTAAAATACTGTAATACATCAAACATTAAAAGCTTCCCTAAACAGGGATAAATGATGATGGTCAAAGTATGTACAAGCTTTCGTTATACCAGACCTCTGAACTGCTGCTTCAAATCCAATAACTTAACTCAAGACATTCACTTCCATACAAGTTAACCTTACTTATGTCTTGCCTATCACTTTCTCTCTTATTTACTGGAACCAAAGAGCAATCAATATTTCTGTATCTCCATAGGGCACATAGCAAACAACACAAGGCTAACTCTTTACCAGCACTGCAAACTGGAAGTCTATTGCACTTTGACAGAATAACTTAATATTGCTTTTAATGATGAAAACAAGGAAACATTGCCCAATACAAACCTCCAGGAAGGTAAGATTCACTCGCTGTGTCGTCACCATCATCCCCATCTTCATCATCTCGGCTCAGCAAGTTGTTGACTGCAAGATTTACATCAAGATTTGTCCGCTGGAGCTCTCTGATAATTACACTCCTAGATTTTCCTTGTAAAACAACTTGTGCCTATACAAAATAGAATGCATTTTAAACATTGTAATTTTCATCAACAGAAACAAATATTTCTGGAGTAGTAGAAGTCAACAATATACTCAATATAAGCAGATATCATGTTTAACTGGAAAAAGGTAAACAGGCTGGTTTTGGATAATGCTAGTAAGTAATGTGAAGTCTCAGTAACTTCTGGCTGTGGAGCAGTTTATAAATCTGTAAAAATAAAAATCTATTGCTTATTTCTATTCTTTGCTGCTTAAACATTCCTTCGCTCCACTCCACAGGCTACTTTTAAAGAGGCTGCTGATGTTCCTTTTGGGGGACATCCTTAATAATAACTTTCTTATACCCAGTCTTCCAGGAACAAGCCTCCAGCAAAGACATGAAGGATTCATGCCACCCTCGCCTCAAAGCTCATGGCACACAGTGTATATATATATATATATATATATATATATATATATATATATATGGGTGATTCAGGACTCCTCTCGAAGTAGGTGGAAGGAGTGAGATTCTGACCCCTGCCAAGCCAAACCTCTGCAGCCCCTTGCCAGGAGAAGGGGCATGCCAAAACTTCTGACAGCAGCTGTATATTTACTTTCAAATCATGCTAGGCAGGTAACAAATGTGAGAACACGGTCCAGAATTTGAAAGAATAATCTCCTACCACATTAAACATTTGCTCAAATTGCCAGGGGAGGCCCTTCTGCTCATGTGGCTTCAGAGGTGAGGCTGGCTGGGGCACAAGGAAGTGAGTTCACCATAGCAGTGCCCAGAATAAAAACTTATGCAACATTTGAAGAAAAAAAAATGTCGTTCAGGTAGGCTTTGGTCTAAGACGCTGGAGATATTTCATCTGACATATTTTTACCTGACACATTATTTCTTTTGGATATTTGCTGTTTGGTTTTTTAAAGTATGATTATATAGTAGTTCATTTTTAATGAAGTATGCCATTTCAGTAACTCGGTACAGATACGGCAAGGATAAATATCCTGCCAGATAAAAATGATTTTCAGGGACCATTGTGCTTCTCTGTTCCTTGGCTGTACTGAATATGTCAGCGTGTGTCATATAGCACAAAGTCTGCCTCTTATAAATATATTAAAATTAGAAATTAGAAAAGTGATTATCAATTTACAAGGAAGATGTGAATTTACCATTAGAGAATATTAGTTAACAACTTAATGTGAATAAAATCAAAGTGTTCTAGTGCCCAGGTGGGGGTGGAGGAAGAGTCCAACAGAAAGAAGGCATAAAAATAATACAAACATGTGCAGTGTCTGAAGAAATTTACCCACAGGCATTATAGGAAACAGAAAGTAATCTCAGAGCAATTATCAATTATCCCTGGGGGTCCAGGGCCAATTAGACCAGTCTCAAAGGCCTGAACAACAAGCTCCATCATCTTTACACAATGCTAAAGAAATACTAACCAACTAACCTACTTTTAAAATTCTTGCTAACCCTCATGTCAACAGAAATTGTTCCTTCTCAATAATCTGTAGTCTGCCTGCTAATCTTTAGAGAATAGTCAACACAAATGTGTTTTCAAATTTTCGAACATTAAGTGACTTGCATTATGGGTGGTGTTTATTTCTTTATTCACTGAAATTTGGGCCAGGTGTTTTTCAAAGGCTGACTCAAAATATTTCAGTCCCAAGACCACAAACCAAAATGTGCTCACAGTCAACCTTAGCTTTACATGAATCTGATGCAGATACTCTGCCTTTTCTCATGTTTCCAAACATTGTGAACGTCTAAGGGCACAGAAGCATTCCACCTTCCTCCAATATATATACACACATATGTCAGAAACTTGCAAAATAAAGAAATAAATAAGCAAGCATCTCCCAGTTACTCATTTTCCACAAATTTGAAATATTTCAACACAAGAAAGATTCATACCTGTGAAATGAGTTCTTCTGGAATAACAGATGCTGGAATCACTGGCTGGGGCTGACTACCCAATAGCCCAGATCCTCTATCACGTCCTGTTCGAATAACTCGCGTTTGCCTCCTGGAATCTCTAGCTCCAGTTGATGATCTACCAGAGGATCCTCCTCCACTTCCTCCGACACCCGAGCTCCAGCGACTCCTGAGGAATTTTAAAAACGGCAATAGATTTATGTGTTTGAGCTATTTTACAAGCTATCATGTATCTGAATTTAACTGTTGACTACAGTACACTAGCCATGTACACTAGCCTTTTAAAATGAAGCTAGAATGTTTGATACAATGGGATCTTTTCTGTACAGCAGTTTTGCAAATGCAATTTCTTTAAAAGACTCCAAAGAATATAAATTCACAAGCCAGTTTGCATTAAGATTCATTTCTTTACTTTCAGCTTTTACTTTTAATCTACATTCCAGCCAACTTCTGAAATTGTTAACAATGAAGTCATTGCATACATGTGCAAAAGATCAATATGCTTATGTTTTCATATCCAAGAGCCATACGTTCTGAGTTACAGAATCAGACCGCTACACTACAAATAATTAAAACAGAACTCCCCCTATTAAATATGACATTTTCTATGCAAAACATTTAAATACTACCACATCTTAATGGCCATATATTGGTTAAAATTATAAATTGCATCAGAAATAGTAATCCTTCCAGTAAATATCTCCTTTGGAAGAAAGCGCACAATATAAATATCTTTACCAATAATAAGAGATAATTTATTTTAAAATACTTGTGTTAGTGCAAATGTAGATTATTTATGCGTTTTTCTTTTTCTAGGCTGAAGATAGGGCTTGTTTTAATATAATATTTTATTAACTGAAGACACTTGGCACAATCCAAATGTGAGGCTGTTCAGATATCTTGAAACTGAAGTAGTGAACCATTCTTGAGAAGATACTAACAATTGTTGCTGATGTGATACAAATGCAGCAGGTTTAACTAGAAATCCTCTGTTTACTTCTAAATCATGCTAACTTTCTTCAACAACATACCGGTAAATAACAAAAATGTCCGAATACAGGTCATGACACACATGCAGATATTTTTCCTACAAATGTTTTCATTTGTATATTTAATTTTAATCCCGTACTACAAAGCAGATTCATGCGACATTTTGAGTCAATTATGTTCCCCTAAAATGAAGTCATTGTTATTCAGGGGAAAAAAAACTAAAAGGACTACCCACAGTAGCATACATGTTTTTATTACGGTTAAAGTAAATTAGATTGCTTGCAATTGTAGATTTAACATTCCAAACTTAAAAGCTTAATAGCATTTTCCCATAAAGCTAGCTAAACTACTTCTGCATTTCGGTGGTCTTATACATACGGGAGACAATGTTATGTGTAGCCACACATAACCAAGCGCAAACAGATGGTAGCCTCAACCCTATCAAAACTTACCCAAGGGTGTTGCCTGCCAGTCTGCCCAGAGTTTCAGAACCAGACAGAAACCATGGGGAATCACTAGTTCTGCCTGGCCTGGATGTCCTTCCTGCCCCTGAGCCACTGCTCAACTTTGAACTGAAAGTAAAAGATGGTAGATCAGTCACAATACAATCCCAAACGGGTTACGAACAAAGCCTGGAATCCCAGGTTTAAATTATCAGGGACTTAGTCTGGTAACACACCAGCTTAAGCAACACCCTTGGGGAATCTTCCATACTTAGCTGCAGTATATGATGTTCTAATATGAAAAAAGAAAAGGCATGTGAAGCATGCCTAATGAATTTGGTGGTTGACAAAATGATGTCCTACTTAAAAAAAACAACAACTCAGTGTCAGGAATTATGGTAAGATTGTGAAGTATCTATATAAATGAATGAATATGCATTAGATTATAAATTAATATAATCGTGAGTTAATGTAATGCCCAAAAACCTGTTTAAACCAAACATTAATCATATCAGATAACAGTTCCCAAAAAATTAATTTTGAGCCAAATAATAACAACGTAGATCCAGAAAACATACCCTGGCAAGTAGTAAATATGTAAAAATGTAAGCTCAAACTTGAGTGATTACTGAAATAAATTATCTGAAGTAACTCGTAATGGCACCTATAACATTTAGGACTGTAAGATTCCGTTCTCATCATTTAATATAAAATAGGTCATTAGATTGGCCTTAATTTTGGCTAAGGTCTGTACAGCCATTACCAGTTTGCTAAAGCAAGACACCCCAAACATGGTTCTCCCACCTCTCGTTTCCATTTTCAATTCTGTTGATGGTTCAGAATCAAAATACCAGGAGACATGTGTTAGATACTTCTTAAATACACAACAAAAGTAGTCCTTACCCATCATTATTATCAGGTTTACCCAATTCCAATCTGTCTGGCTGAACTAAAAAGCCAATCCTGCAGACTCTACCATCCTAGATTTAAAAGAGAGAGTGTCCAATATTGAAACAATACTAAACTTTAATTATGCAAAAAATAAAAGTTTTCAGCTGTGGGTCAAGTTGGTCTAATTGAGATTGGGAAAACTATATTTAACTATATGAATTAAGTATCAGCACAATATTTTTGACAAACATATTTTGAACAAATTACCTCAAGGAGAAATGCAGCATGATTTGGTCCCACCACACACTGTTTAATAGTGGCCTGCTCCAATACATTCAAAGGGGGGTGGCTGAAAACAAAAAGCAAGCATGGGTAACAATTTTAAAGACTCCTTAACTCTGAGAAATAAACCAAGTGGAATATGGAATGTATAATGAATATAGCTTTAACATCTGAAATTGATTAAAGATGAACATTACTTGCAGCAACCCAATGTATTTTCAGCCATAAGACAAAAGAGAACAAAATGTTAAAAGCCACCAGGGAACATTATACTATATTTCAATAATGTATTTTCCAATACATATCTTTATGAGGCGGTGTTCCCCAAGTGCTATTTTCTAACAATAGCTGTGAAATATACAGCAGCCAGTTTTAACCCTGCCTATGCACTTCAATTCATTTAAGTGCTAAACTCATTTTTAATGCTAAACTCCAATTATCATCATCACCAATACTGATTTACTAATCACCTTCTAAACAACCGTCTTAGGTGATTTATACATAATTAAAAACAGTTAAGAACAGAAAAACAAAGACATTTAAAACAAGACAAAAAAACCCCAAGATCAAATAATTAATTTGGATACCAATGAAATAGAAAACCACATCCACGTGGCACTTTGACCATCACAAGTACATCAGGAGTTCTTCCTTTCTGCATTTAATTGGGCAACAAGACTTATGTAGTTAGGCAAGTAGTGAAACTAATGTAGAGACAAAGTTACTAATTCTGGAAATGGTGAATACGAACACTGAACAACTAAGCAGCTTTATCCAACCTCAAGTCCTCCAATTTTGTTGGACTACAGTTCCCATCATTCCTTATCACTGGCCATACTAGCTAGGAATGATGGGTCCCACAGTCCAACAATATTCTGGAAGACCCAAAGTTGGGGAAAGTTGCCCTAAAGTTACTCTTCCTTTGAAGTTATAGCCTATAACGCTATCTCACCTGTTTAAGTTGTATTTGTTGAGCTTCTCTGAAACTTCCCTTAACCTGCAAGAGAAAACAAAGGATCTTTTAGCATTAATAAGTTTCAGTCAAAGCAACACATTTCTGACTAAAATTTACTTTGGCTACTAATAGATCTGTTTATAATGATACAACAAATGCTCATGGTGAGTGAAACCTCAGAACCAGATTAGTAGCTGAGATTTCCAGTCGTCAAGAGACAGGTCAAGTTATGAATATTGTTCTAATTCTCTTCCATTTATATTCCACTGATTTTCTGTCTTGCAACCCAATACATGCGATTCCAAGGCAATCACTCATCCAGGTACTGAAAAGAGCCAGATATGTAAACCAAAACAGGTTGTAACCCAAGGCGCATTTTCGCCAATGGGGCCTCCCAAAAAAAGTGTTGTAATCCAAAAAAAGGGACACACACTTCCAGGTTTGACGTGGTTGTAATCCAAAATGGTTGTAATCCAAAACAGTTGCAAACCAAGGTAGAGGCCTCATGTGCCTTCAGACCATGACCTTAACAAATGCATAAATAGCATTTGGTTAGCAGCTTTAAAAATGGACTCATCTACCAGGGTTGCCGAGCACCCCTTTATGTCACCACTCTCCTAGCCAACATATTCTTTGCTCTTCTAGCTCTAGCACTCCATTATCTGTAGTTCTCCTGTGCCTCAAACTCTGTCCTCTTGCAGTGCCTCGTACCTGTCTGATGCCAACCTGACTTCCTTCAAATTCCTCCGCAAAGTCCACCTTTTGCATGAAGTCTTTGTCGAAATCCCTTGGCTGCCATACTACTAAACTCAAGTACATACAATTGAAACAAGTGCATGTTCTTCCCCTGTTTACTTTGTCATCGTCGTCCCTCACTTTGTGTGATAAACTTAAAGTGGTTTTAGAAGGGAGCCTGTCGTATTCTACTTTATAAAGCACAATATAAATTCAAAGCATTATATGAACAAGACAACATAAGAGCTGAACCATGGATATTTTCTGTTTTCTTCATTATGCACTGGTCTTCTTGCATAAGTAACTTCAAAAACACCTTGAAACACATGATTTGCAAGGAGGTAAAGCATGTATAATGTACCCATCTTTCTTTTGGTTTGATCACATGATGCACCTGCCTTTGCCAACTTGGTAGCCCCCAGGTGAGTTAGAAACTCAGAAATATAAGCTGAACACCAAATGGCTCCTTAAGGTAAAAAGGTAAAGGTAAATGACTCCTGGACAGTTCAGTCCAGGCGAATTCGACTATGGGGTAAAACACTCATCTCTGCTTTCAGTTCAAGGGAGCCAGCGGTGGTCTGCAGACAGCTTTCCGGGTCATGTGGCCAGCATGACTAAACCACTTCTGGCACAATGGGACACCGTGACTGGTGCCAGAGTGCACAGAAACACTGTTTACCTTCCCGCCGTAGCGGCACCTATTCATCTACTCGCGCTGGTATGCTTTCGAACTCGTATGTTGGCAGGAGCTGGGACACCCACATGACCTTAAACCAGGGTTACAGTCACTAAAATGGGGTACCTAGTTGTCATTTGGGGCCCAGGCGACTTGACAGTCATATTTTTCAATACAACTTTTTGGTTCCTGAAATTCACTCTGATGCTGAAGATAAAATATAATGGATAGGATGTGCTGCTAGTGTGTGAAAACAGCCAAGATCCAAGGATCCCCAGGCATGGACCTCATGATGGTGAAGACATCAGGTGCCATCCTGGTGCCCGGGCATCTTCACTTGGTCGCAAGTGGCCAATAGCCAGGTGCAAAATGCGCCTGGTGAATTCCAAACACTGTTTTAAATTACAATTCCCATTGGCCCCAGCCGGAACAGCTGTGCACAAATGAATTCAGCTTCATTTTATGTATGCCCCTCCTTACCTACTTGGGCCAACCTTACTGTTAACATGTCTGCCTGTTCAGCAGCAAGTGCCCTGCTACTGGGAAATGAGCAGTTGTCTTACAACAGCCTTCTAGCCAGGGTGGGGCAAATGAGTGCACCATCACCCAGAATTCTGCTTTATTCCCACTCCATTCCAAGGATATATGTTTTTTTGGGGGGAAATTATTTGTGACATAACAATTGACAGCCTCTATTTAAAGAATGAAAGCTCATTTTAACAACAGAAGCAATTTAAGGCAGGACTGCTGAAAAACTCACTGAAGAAAGCAGGATGAGTTCACAACAAAAGCCTCATCTAGAAAAGCCCCCAAAGACTTTCCCTGACTGAGGGTAGATTCTTCATGATCACAATAACCATTTAATTAAGTGATCCTGCAGAAAAACAGCTCCTACAGTAATTTAACTCAAAGAGATCAATATTTAAATTTGTGTTATGAGCTAAAGTTACATTCCACCACTTGGACTTTCCTTTGCTCTGTTTTTCAGCTTTAGTTGTGTTGTCTACCCAGCCAGCAATCAAGAAGAATGCTCGAGTGCTTGTTGTAAGAAGTGAGGGTTAGTTTATTCTGCAGTTATTATGATGAGTAGAGGAGGACTGGGCACTTATTGCAAAAAGGTGAAATAATGAGGCAACCTAAAGCAAGCTAAAATACATCTATCCCAAGTAATTCTTCAGTCCTTTAGCACTCAATATACTCAAAATCATTTTTTTCTTCTTTTTCTTGTGATGCTAGACGGCAAAGGATGAAAACAAGCCTAGAGGAATAAAAACACTGCTGTGCAATCTACAGTTGGCTGGCTGGCTGGCTCTGCTGTAACAGGCCTAATTTCTGATTTTCCCAGTACGTGCAGCTCAGCATGAGGCCTTTCCAAGGTTTCTGGGAAGAAATATCAATCCAGCAACCAGTAAAAATAAAAATCCAATGGAATTCTACAATTACTTTCCAATCACTGTTAGCCTTTTAGTCCTTTATATAGCAAACAGTAAACAAAAGATCCTTGACCGTCCAACAGAAAGGAAGATCTATGGAAAAGTTTGTTTTTCATTATGGAATCTAAAGCTGAGACACCTAATCCAGCATTAAAGCTAAGCTCACTGCCTCGTCCAAAGTAGCTCAGTTCATTAAGAATTAGGTGAAAGAAGACTGTAGCTATTGGCAAAGTCAAGCTTTTGAGTCTGGTTATGCATATTTTTATTTGATTTTTTTTATTTATTAGATGAATATACCACTCTTCTTAATAAGATCTCAAGGCGGTTCATTTGTCATCAGCACCACTCCACACAAGTTTTTATTTTCTAGGTTATAGCATAAACTATTCTATTTTGTTTTACACCTTTTCATAGCCTTGTTCACTGTATCCATAACATCCTTAGCATCATAGAGTTGGAAGAGACTCCAAGGATCATCTAGTCCAAGCTTCCTCAAACTCGGCCCTCCAGATGTTTTGAGACTACAATTCCCATCATCCCTGACCCCTGGGCCTGCTAGCTAGGGATCATGGGAGTTGTAGACCAAAAATGTCTGGAGGGCCGAGTTTGAGGAAGCCTGATCTAGTCCAACCCCCTGCAATGCAGGAATCTTTCACCCAATAACCCACAACCCTGAGATTAAGAGTCTAATGCTGACTGAGCTATCCCTCAGGGAAAACAAAAAATATGCCAGTCATCTAATTCCTGGTGTTCACACTAAATGCTCTGTTAACATGACCTTTACATATCCAATTATGTAAGTTAACCTGCCTTTTCCTTCCTTTGGACTGGCCCTCACCTCTTCTCCATCCGTGAAGAAGCGGGATTGGCTAGCACTATGCCCCTCAAAACACTCCATCTTGAAATGTGGCTGCCCCACCTAACAAGGAAAGCTGGCGACGAGGCTGCCCTACAGGCATCTGCATCATCGGCAGGGCTCTCAGGAGGCAACACTACCAATCCAAGAATGCCATTTACACCAAGCATGCCACCTAAGGCAATGTGAAGACAATTTTCAAGGTTATTTAGTTTGAGAAGGCAAACTCTCCCAGTGCAAACTACTTGGGAAGGGATATTATTATGCCATGGCTGGGCCTCAAGCAGTCTGGCTAGACATACTCCAGACTCCAGGCTAATAAAGTTAGCCACTGCTGCAACAGGCAATGACTGCAAGTGTTTTAGTATTTTCCACGATGTGGATTACATTTGTGCTTCATGTTTTTGTGTCATTGTTTCCCCCCCTTTCTGTTCTGTGCACATATAGGGTAAGCCCCCTCACAAAACAGGCTCCTGTACTTGTACTCTGAAATACCTGCCTTACATAAGAAGTGAAAGGAAATCAGAAGTGGAGCGGTTAACATGAATTGCAATTAGATCAAAAATACATTTCACTGGTAATACATTTCTCTATGTGTTCATTTCAACAATACAATTGCTAACCTTTCAACAAGGTGATCTCACAATGAGAAGACTGTGATTCAATAAAGGTTAGGAAATAAAACCACTAAGAAGAGTAGCCTTGTTTAAAAAAAAAAGGTAAAGGACCCTGGAAGGTTAAGTCCAGTCAAAGGAGACTATGGGATTGCTGCACTCATCTCACTTTTCAGGTCGAGGGAGCCGGCGCTTGACCACAGACAGCTTTCTGGGTCGTGGAGCCAGCATGACTAAACCAATACTGGTGCATGGAGGACCATGACAATGCCAGAGTGAATAAGTTCAAATTTACTATCCTCCTTTCCCACACTTTCCACTTGTGATGGGCTGATGGCCTGGGGGAAGGGAAGGGGGAACCAATACTTTTCTTCTTTTTTAATTAATTTTTATTGAATGATTTTATGTTACAAAAAAAATACAGCCATACTACCACCAAACATAACCAAGAAACAAAAATTACATACATCAATATTTAGTTTGTTATTTGGTATTTACCATCTTATTTCCTCCCAAACATTGCATACAAAAACACTCATATGTGTAGACACCCACATACCCACACCCGCACACGAAATGAAAGTAAATATTTTCCCCAATACTTTTCTAATGTATGAAGCTCTTTCCACCTAGTCATATTCTTACTCTGAGCAGCTGGCATTTTTCTAGCTGGTGAGTGTGGAAAGTCCCAGGCTTTCTCCAAATCTGGAGAGGGGGGCAGGAATCACCACTGCAGGACAATCCTTGCTGAGACTCCCTTCACAGCCCACACAGTTGGAAGAAAGCTAAAGACTGTACTTCCAAGGTACTTCACACACCTCAGAAGGGCATCACCAAAACAAGTTTTCCTCTACAGCGCCCACTACAAAAAAGGCAGGCTTATTTTTGTACCACACTTGGACACAGCATAATTCCATGGACATTTTCCCACCTGGGAAATGCCCCAAAGTCCTGCTGTACTTCAGAGGGGGCACCACAAGGTCAGGGATAAAATTCTGAGCCCTGGATAGGAGCAAAGTTTCAGAAATCAAATTTTTGGTCAGCCACCAAAACCAGCCCAAATTTATGGCCCCCATTACAGTGGTGCCCCACAAGACGAACGCCTCGCAAGACGGAAAACCCGCTAAACGAAAGGGTTTTCCGTTTTGGAGGCGCTTCGCAAAATGAATTTCCCTATGGGGTTGCTTCGCAAGACGAAAAAATATTGCGAGTCCCCGTGGGTTTTTTTTCGCTTTCCCCCCTTTTCCTAAGCCGCTAAGCCGCTTAACAGCTGATCCGCTGATAAGCCGCTTAACAGCTGATCGCTAGAAGCCGCTAGACCGCTGTAGCGCTAATCCGCTAAGCTGTCAATGGGCTTGCTTCACAAGACGAAAAAAACGCTAGACGAAGAGAATCGCGGAACGGATTCTTTTCGTCTTGCGAGGCACCACTGTATATCCAAGTCCCTGAAACAGTAAAATTACTTAGTGCCACCAATACCTTATTTAAAGTATCCTGTTCCCTTTTAAGTGTTGCAATTAAAGAAAAATGCTGACGAACCAGAAAAGACTCAGAAGGGAATTATGAGAATAGTAAAGGCTGTGGAATAATCATGAGATAAGCCTAAAGAGAAGCAGGGATTCTTCACTGTAGGGGAGTCTGAAAAATTAGGGTTGATGTGCACAAACTACATAAACTCTGGGATGGGCCCCACTTACCCATGTGTCACATGCACACTCCAAAGCCACATCATATATTGTTTCAAGTTCATTAATGTCATCTAGAGATCTATTATGAAGTGGGAAACTGGGCAGGTTCAAAGTTGTATTTTGGGGTTTTTTAGGTGACCACTGAGAGGAAGTGTGTGTGTATCTTTATTAAACACATTCATGAATCTATTTGTAAACAAACTTTGGGAGCCAGGGAGTTAATAAGTGAGTAAACTAAAACTAACACTGTCCAGAGTATATATATCTCAAAACTCTTGGGGGAGCAGAACAATACATCAATATGCCAGGTATTTGTAGCATAAAATCTCCAATCATTTCAACTGAATTGGAGCAGAAATCAAGAGTAACACTGAAATTAATGAATACTGTGGACTGCATCCTTATCTGTTATAGCTTCTTGAAAGCATAGAGTAGAGGTTCTCAGCTATGCTCCTTTAAAACCATTTGAGAATGTTTGGTGAATGTTTTGTCCTCAGGGTGCTGTCTCTAGGAGTCACAGCCCAATGCGAGCTCCAAACTTTTAGACCTCAAACTATGTAAGATTTCAACAAAATATATAGGGTTGAATCCAAAGAAAAATAGCTGAATGTATGTCTCACTGAAATCAGTGGAACAAGTAATTAAGCTTCTCTAATTTCAATGGGACTTAAGTTTAACTAACTTGGTCCAGATCCAATCTACAGTATCTAGATAACTGCAGAATACCCTGTTCTAGCTAAGCATGAAGATATTTTAAATAGTGTAATGGAATTTTGGAAAGGTAGGGAGAGTTCCAAAAGCACTACACACAAGCGGAAACACAGAGTTCTTGCCAAAATCACCTTCCCAGATCATGCTGGACATCGCTCCCTCTTAATGTATAATACTTAGCCCATGTTTCATAAACATGACATTTTTAATTTCCCTGCCACACATTTTTGTTGGCTGGTAGGGGAAGGAAAACATTACAATGGCCGATATTTGTATTCTTGTTGCATTCTTCTTGTTATTATTTTTATGTGTGTACTGGCTGTCTGCTAGACACAGTAAACTGAACTTATACACATTACATATTAACAAAGCTTAGTAAAACATATCTAGATTTTAATTTGAACATTCTTCTTCTGAAGGCACATGCTTTTTAATCAGTAAAGAATGGCCTGATTTAACAGTTAGATCTTAACGCTGAACCAGCAGATAGGCAAATAAACAGCTGCTCCAGGAAGTCACAAAACATGATAGTACACCACTGTTACAGGAAAACTATGGACCTGTGGTCCCAATTTATTTTATCCCTTTATGATGCTGTACACCAAAATACATGGTCAAAAGCGGGATAGTAACAGGCAGGAAAATGTTGGTTTACCAATTCTAAATTGTACTATATTCCATCTCCTGCCCTGTGAATCAGAACTAAAATCCTGCTTACCCTCACCAAGGGAGACATTCTGAATCCCTAATTCCTGAGTAGAGAGGCTTTTCAACACCTTTTAAATATAGAAGAGCTTCCCCTCTCTTAAGTCACCATGATTACAAGTCACAAGTGCTATGGCACCAAGCATGTCGACTCAAAAGGGTATTTGATATTAATACCATTCTACATCAGAGAAGAAAATATATACCCAAAAGGTAAAATTAATATTTATTACTCATCTGCTTCTGGTTTCATGTGATCAACATAAAAAAACCAATTCACACAGCATTGAAATAGGTACACAAAAATAACCTGATTTTTCCAACAGTCAAATTGTGATCATTAATTAGTGGGAGCCATTTTGATAGTGCAAACAGATACATGGTGTGCAGTAGTTATCAGGTGTCTAACAATGGCCAGGGAATCCCTAGGTCATGGAGCTCACTGTGTGAACTTCAGCCAGTCACTTCCTCACAGTTTAACCCAGGGGTAGGCAACCTAAGGCCCGTGGGCCAGATGTGGCCCAATCACCTTCTCAATCCGGTCCGTGGACGGTCCGGGAATCAGTGTGTTTTTACATGAGTAGAATGTGTGCTTTTATTTAAAATGCATCTCTGGGTTATTTGTGGGGCATAGGAATTCATTCATATATTTTTTCCAAAATATAGTCCGGCCTGCCACATGGTCTGAGGGACGGTGGACCGGCCCACAGCTGAAAAAGGTTGCTGACCCCTGTCCTAACCTAATTGACAGGGTTGTCTCAAGAATAAAAAGGGGATATAGTCAAACATGTTCTATCCTTGTGAGCATTTGTTATTACGTCAGTAAAAATGAACAACCGGAATAAAGTTGTCCTTTAAAAGTGTTTGCATAAATGAAACCAAATCTATGCTTTTCCAACTAACAATTCAAAAACAAATCCCCATATTTAGGAAATAATTTTATGAATTTATGAAATAATCATTTGTTGCTAAGAAGTTATAGCTACCAACAGCCATTTTATAACGTGTTTTGTACATTTAAGTCTGCACTAAAATTGGCATTCCTCACTATCACAACTTCATGAACAATTTGGTTACGATTCTAAAGTTACAGCCAAAATCAGTGTCACCAGGAAGAAACCAAATACCATGGGGCCCAGTGGGATATATATCTAGGCAAACATATTTAGAACATGGCTGTAGAAGTTACATGAAGATGCTGGTGTACTTGCCTCACACTATTAATGTCCTATCTCCACCCTTCTATGACAGAAACATGCCAAATTCATAGACATTACTGAGGCTGCAGCCAATCTCTGAGGTGGTATTTCTCTTAGCACATGACACTCACTGCAGTGTTAAATGTGTCACCAGGTCATTCAAGAGAAAGAAACCACACCCAGACAGGCAGGCCCGTAATAGTTTGGATAAGATGTAATCCTCACATTGATGTACGTTACTTGCTAAATATTTAGCTTTTCATTTTCTACTGAAACCTTTTTCAGACATCTTTCTTAGATAAGCATACAATCCTATGCACACTCATCTGGGAATAAGCCCCACCAAAACACAGGGGTATTATTTCTGAGTAAATATGCTTAAGATTGTGCTGCACAATAACAGCATAGACTTGGACCATAATCAAATTTAATAAAGGCCCAGAGAGTACAATAGGAGAAAAAAATGTCTACTATCTCTGTTGCTGTTTTAAAAAGAAGTAATAGGTATATCTACGTGTTAACTGTAGCAAAATTATTTTTGTGTTGTAATACAGAAAGTTAAACATTACTGGAAATCTCAAATTGCTTGCAATTTAGGCTTTCCATTATGCTCCCAATCATACACATTTAGCAGTTTCAAGACTGTCAACCTCAATGCAATCAAGCCTATTTCATAGATCTACCCTGCATGAACACCAGCCACAATAAACATACTGATTTCCCTATCCCTTTCTCATCACTAATTTGTAGTCGCAAATTCCCCCTTAAGTCCCCTTAAAAGCATATTTAATTCAAAACCTAGTCTTGCTCCTTTGCTTTCTACGCTTAAGACAGACAAGATTAGCAGCTTCTTCAACATAAGATGGAAGAGTCCTTCAGAATTTTATCTGATGGTGTACAACGTTCGAAATAGCTAAATTTCCATTGCGGTCAAGATTCCCGTAGCGCCAGAGTTAAAATATACACAGCATCAGAAGACGCCAAGTTACACGATGCTTACAGCGTTAAACCCCACGCGGAATCGCACTGTCAGTCGAAGTTTTTATTCAATGCCGGGAAGAGAAGACCCGAGTCTGCTCAACCCCACCTTTTGCAAACCCAAGAGACAAAAGCAAAACCAACACGTTTCCAAGCCGGATCCTATACAGTACCCACGTTTACCCAGGATCCGACGGGATCCTTGCACTTGGGTAAGCATGCATGGGACCGTGCCTCTCATTTTGACACCGGCGGCTTCACTTATTTATTTATTTATCGGTTATTTTTTTGTTTAATTTTAAGCGTCCTAATGCACGAGGCGCCTCCTGCATTCACAACCCAGGCGGAGAACCTTGTTGACGCTCACAACGTGTAAAATGAAAAGGGGTGGGGGAAATAAACAAAATCCCGGGGAGGGGGTGAAGGAGAAGTGTCCCCCCCCACGCCACATTCCACCTCCAACCCTTCACTCCCGTCAACCAAACACGCGGGGCTCCTCCCCTCACGCACGGGGGCTCCTCCCCCTCTCCTGCTTCCTCTGTCTTCCCCCCCCCCCACTCCCGGAGGCCCCCGAGCGGCCTCCCCTCGCGCGCTCTCCCTCCTCACCGGTCATTCAGCTGGTCCTCGGTGCCCGGGAGCGGGTGCACCACGAAGTGGATCGATGTCATGTTTCGCTCCCCCTCCCTCGAGGGAGGCGGGCAGGGGCCGGGCGCGCGAGGAGGAAATGGAGGGTGCGGGGGGGGGAGGAGGAGGAGGAGGCGGAGGAGAAAGGACGGGCGACGGCGGGCGGGGGGGGGAGAGGGAGGGCAGGAGGGCTTGGCGCCCCCTCCGGAGTGCCGCTGGGTGTCTCGTTCACACTCGGGAGCCTCCGCTCGGCGCGAGGGGAGAGCGAGAGGCTGGTCAGCGGCGTGCGCGGGAGCGGGGAGCTCGCGGCGGCGGGAAAGGGTTCGGTCAGCGCCCCGCTCTCACACGCGCCGCCATCTTAACTTCCAGCGGCCCCTCTCTTCCCTCCCTCTCCTTGCGCCTCGCCGGGGAGAGAGCGGACGGGGCGGGGCCGCGGCCCCCCCGCAGCCAATGGCAGGCCGCCGCTCAGCAGCGGGCGGCCGTGGGGACGATGTAAAGCTCGCGAGGGTTGGCCGGCAGCCGGCGTGCGTTGCGTCAGGCGCGGGCTGGGGAAGAGGGAGGGCGGCGTGGATGCGCGCGCCGCTTTCGCTTCCAGTGCGGAGAGGGGAGGAGGCGGCGATGCGCGTCGGAGATGCGCGTCAGCGCCGCCTTCTCCCGACGGTCCCGCCGCAGCTGCCGCCTTGGCCGCCCGGCTTCTGGGCCTTCCCGGAGAGCGGGAGATAAAGAGGCGTCCTCTTTCTCCTCCGCCGGAACAGGCCGAGCGACTAGCGTGGAGGGCGGGGAATAATACCCTGTGAGGGGACGGGGAATCCGCCTCGCGAAGGCAAAAGCCCCCGAGTGGGAAAGGCTGGCAGGGCGCCATAGGCTTTCCCTTGACTTGCCAGCCAGACTCTGCCTGTAGGAGTTGCTAAAATCTATGTTGGGGTGGCGGGGAGGGAACACGCGAACGTGTGAACGGCGCACTTGCAGCTTTGCCTGGGAATAGCCCCGGGGAAACCTTTACTGCGGTTTGTGTGAAGCGGGCCCTCCGTGCGTGACGGATAGGCAAGTGAAATCCATTGTCTCTCAAGACAGAAAGATGCCAATCACAGGTTTCCTTCCTCTGCCCTGTCCCCATTTTATCCTCACAACAACCTTGTGAGATAGTTGTGCAGTAGTGAGTGAGTCACCCAACAGGCTTTGTAGCTGAAGGTCCCGGCTCCACAATCCTAGGCCTACACTTTACCACACTTGAAGATAGTGGTTTTAATTCTGTTCACTGGCTGTTCGTTTGGTTGTATCGACACCCCTCTTCTTTTCTCCATTTGGTAAAGAGTGTCAAACCGCTGACCTTCTGATCGGCAAGTCCTAGGCTCTGGTTTAATCCACAGCGCCACCCACGTCCCTCTGCAGGTCATTGTAGCTACCTCTGATCCAGCTTGGGGAAAAACAACAAGTTTGAATTGTACCTTTGTACAATTGGATAGGGGACGTGGGTGGCACTGTGGTCTAAACCACTGAGCTTCTTGGGTTTGCCGATCAGAAGGTCGGTGGTTCAAATCTCCGTGACGGGGTGAGCTCCCGTTGCTCGATCCCAGCCCCTGCCAACCTAGCAGTTCGAAAGCATGCCAAAAAGTGCAAGTAGATAAATACGGTAGGAAGGTAAAACAGTGTTTCCATGCGCTGCTCTGGTTTTGGTGTTCCATTGCGCCAGAAGCAACTTAGTCATGCTGGCCACATGACCCGGAAGCTTTCTACGAACAAATGCCAGCTCCCTTGGCCTGTAAAGCAAGATGAGGTCTGCAACCCCAGAGTTGTCTGCGGCTGGACTTAACTGTCAGGAGTCCTTTACCTTTACCTTACAATTGGATAGTTACATGCACACTTCAGGCAAGCAAGTAGCGTTATTCAGAGCTCAAGGGCACCAAACCACTCAAGTAGAGTGCAAAACAGGGCCACGGAAGGGTGTGACCTGGGAAGAGTCCTAAGAGCCAGAAATAGAGGCTTGGAAGGTCTCCAGATCTTAGGTTCCATTTCTCTGGGCTAGAGTATAGAAGCCCCATCGTGAACTATTAACCTATGGTTATGTGATTTGTGTGTAACTTTCTGAGGTCAAAGGCCTGAGCTTTAACCTTGCTGCAACTTCTTTTTAACATCTAAAATACGTACCTATCAGGATTCCTCAAAAATGTAGTTTGTGACTGCAACATCTATGACTCTCAGGCAGGAACACCTTTCCAATTTCGTTGCTGCTTCCTACTATGCTACCAGGAAGTTTGCAGTAGCTCTTCTTGCTGCTGCTTCCTCTTAGGCACATAAACAAATATACAGTGGTACCTCAGGTTAAGTACTTAATTTGTTCTGGAGTTCTGTTCTTAACCTGAGGTACCACTTTAGCAAATGGGGCCTCCCGCTGCCGCCTCGTGATTTCTGTTCTCACCCTGAAGCAAAGTTCTTAACCTGAGGTACTGTTTCTGGGTTAGCGGATTCTGTAACCTGAAGTGTCTGTAATCCGGGGTACCACTGTACTCCTGATATAGGCATTGTTCTGAACATTATTGCCTGTGTGGAATCAGTGGCACTAAATTAGGACTTCGTCCTTTTCCTGGCAAGCCCGTAACCTATCACTTATCCAGGATGACCAGTAGGCTGTAGGGTTTTATTTGCTACATTTACATGCCATCTTTCTTCCCATGGTGGAAATAAAGTAAGAATGTGTAGGATTCCCTCACAGTGCCCCATCCACACACCCACACACCCTGGGCCTGGTCGGCTTCATCAATAATATCACATCGTGTATCTTCACACCATGCTGCTGACTGTTACATTTGGCATTCCTCTGGCTGGCCTTGACTGTTTACCTGCCAAACTGGCTGTAGAGTTGTGCTGGCTGTGTTTAGTCTTTAAACCTCTGAGTAAGCTTGTGTCTGTAGGTGTTGCTGCCCTCCTGACTGATGAGTCATGAAGATCTCTAACGAGGGGGGACACTATTGCTGGGGTCCCCAACATGGTGTCCATGGCACCATGCTCCCCTCATAATAATAATAAGAATAAGAATAATTTATTATTTATACCCCGCCCATCTGGCTGGGTTTCCCCAGCCACTCTGGACGGCTTCCAAAAGAATATTAAAATACTGTAATACATCAAACATTAAAAGCTTCTCTAAACAGGGCTGCCTTCAGATGTCTTCTAAAAGTCTGGTAGTTGTTGTTCTCTTTGACATCTGGTGGGAGGGCGTTTCACAGGGAGGGCGCCACTACCGAGAAGGCCCTCTGCCTGGTTACCTGTAACTTGGCTTCTCGCAGTGAGGGAAGCGCCAGAAGGCCCTCAGTGCTGGACCTCAGTGTGCAGGTAGAACGATGGGGTGGAGACGCTCCTTCAGGTATACTGGACCGAGGCCGTTTAACACCCTGATTGGTGCTTACCAAGGCCACTGGGTACAGCCAGTTTTTAATCTTTGTAAAAGAACTTCAATCAAGTAATGACAGCTTTTGGATGAGTTGAGTATTTTGCTTGTTTGGTTGAAAAGGTTCTGCACCCCACCAATTTTTCTTCCACGAAATGGGTGTTTTGTGGTGCAGTTCTTAGGTCTTCAAATGGGCATTCTGCCCCCCATAGTTGAAGACCCCCTGCGCACACAATGGGCTCTCCTTGATAACATGCCCATGGCACAAGCCAGCAGGGCTTTGTAAGTGACAAATCTGTCACTTCACTCTCCTATTGTCCCCATTAGCAAATACTAATACTATCTGTTTTTTTTGCTTAGAGAGCAAAAAAAAACCTAGTAGATAACTATTTAAATAATGTAAGAATTACTTTTTTGTGATCATTGTTTTCTCAAAACAGTTGGGAGTTTTAAGAACTGTGAAACTAGGAAACGTAATCCCTTAAGATGAAGTTTGAAATTTAAGAGTCTTATAAGAAAAAACAGTATGCGTAATACAAGGTATTTAAACTATAAGATTTTGGCCATTTCAGTTTCTGTTAAAATGAGTGCCATGGTGTCTCTTAACGCAATAACTTTTGGACAGCAACGTAGCTGAATGTTGGAAGATTCGGGTAAAAGAAAGTCCTTCATACAGCACATACTTAAACTGCAGAACTTGCTTCCACATGAGGCATTGAGGCCACCAATTTAGACAGCTTTAAAAGAGGATTAGACAAATTCAGGAAAGAGAGCTATCAAACGCTATCAGCCCTGATTGCTCTGCTCTGCCTATAATATCAGTTGCAGGAGGGTTTCCCACAGGGATCTGGTTCGCCACTGTGAGACTAGGATGCTGGACGAGATGGGCCACTGGTCCTGATCCAGCAGGCTCCTCTTAAAGAATGGCTCCACAAACATCTGTATGATTTGTACACAGTGTGTGAAGACTAGGAAATCAAATAGTGCAGTTAGCTCAGTAGATATACAGTGGTACCTTGAGTTAAGTACTTAATTCGTTCTGGAGGTCCGTACTTAACCTGAAACTGTTCTTAACCTGAAGCACCACTTTAGCTAATGGGGCCTCCTGCCGCACCGCCGGAGCACGATTTCTGTTCCCATCCTGAAGCAAAGTTCTTAACCTGAAGCGTATGTAACCTGAAGCGTATTTAACCCAAGGTACCACTGTACTAAAGATGTATACTGTGAAGCTGTTATTATTCCAATGTGATTTAACTTCTCTGTTCATCTCAAAGCTAATTTATGGAACCGGAAAGGCCTCTGAAATCTGGAGGAGCATCTGCTAAGCTCTTTTTCTCAGAATGTTCTCACCCTGCAGGGAAGATTTTGTAAGGCCTTAAGAGGTACTGCCTTGGGGGAACCCACACCCATAGCTTTACTTGCAGAAATATTGAGAATCAAGAACTACAGAGTTGGAAAGGGATCCAATGCAACTATCCAGATCAACCCACCAAGCCTTCAAGGATATATTAAAAGCAGACTTCCTCAAACTCGGCCCTCCAGAAGTTCTGAGACTACAATTCCCACCATCCCTGACCACTGGGCCTGCTAGCTAGGGATCATGGGAGCTGTAGGCCAAAAAAACATCTGGAGGGCAGAGTTTGAGAAAGCCTGATTAAAAGCAACTAGTGAGGAGGTCCCTGCTCCTATTATTTGCTCAAATTGCCTCTTGCTGCCCTCTGCTGCCACCTGGAGGCTGGTTAAGAGATAATGAGCCAGTTCTGATTGCAACTTGTTGTTGTTTAGTTGTTTAGTCGTGTCCGACCCTTTGTGACCCCATGGACCAGAGCACGCCAGGCACTTCTGTCTTCCACTGCTTCCCGCAGTTTGGTCAAACTCATGCTGGTAGTTTCGAGAACACTATCCAACCACCTCATCCTCTGTCGTCCCCTTCTCCTTGTGCCCTCCATCTTTCCCAACATCAGGGTCTTTTCCAGGGAGTCTTCTCTTCTCATGAGGTGGCCAAAGTATTGGAGCCTCAGCTTCAGGATCTGTCCTTCCAGTGAGCACTCAGGGCTGATTTCCTTAAGAATGGATAGGTTTGATCTTCTTGCAGTCCATGAGACTCTCAAGAGTCTCCTCCAGCACCATAATTCAAAAGCATCAATTCTTTGGCGATCAGTCCAGCTCTCATTTCCATACATCACTACTGGGAACACCATAGCTTTTACTATACGGACCTTTGTCTGCAAGGTGATGTCTCTGCTTTTTATGATGCTGTCTAGGTTTGTCATCGCTTTTCTCCCAAGAAGCAGGCGTTTTTTAATTTCGTGGCTGCTGTCACCATCTGCAGTGATCATGGAGCCCAAGAAAGTAAAATCTCTCACTGCCTCCATTTCTTCCCCTTCTATTTGCCAGGAGGTGATGGGACCAGTGGCCATGATCTTAGTTTTTTTGATGTTGAGCTTCAGACCATATTTTGCGCTCTCCTCTTTCACCCTCAATAAAAGGTTCTTTAATTCCTCCTCACTTTCTGCCATCAAGGTTGTGTCATCTGCATATCTGAGGTTGTTGATATTTCTTGCGGCGATCTTAATTCCGGCTACAGATAGGTAGCCGTGTTGGTCTGCTGTATCTGAAGAAGTGTGCATGCACACGAAAGCTCATACCAAGAACTAACTTAGTTGGTCTTTAAGGTGCTGCTGGAAGGAATTTTTTTGTTTTAATTCCGGCTAGGGATTCATCCAGCCCAGCCTTTCGCATGATGAATTCTGCATATAAGTTAAATAAGCAGGGAGACAATATACAGCCTTGTTGTACTCCTTTCCCAATTTTGAACCAATCAGTTGTTCCATATCCAGTTCTAACTGTAGCTTCTTGCCCCACATAGAGATTTCTCAGGAGACAGATGAGGTGATCAGGCACTCCCATTTCTTTAAGAACTTGCCATAGTTTGCTGTGGTCGACACAGTCAAAGGCTTTTGCATAGTCAATAAAGCAGAAGTAGATGTCTTTCTGGAACTCTCTAGCTTTCTCCATAATCCAGCGCATGTTTGCAATTTGGTCTCTGGTTCCTCTGCCTCTTCTAAATCCAGCTTGCACTTCTGGGAGTTCTCGGTCCACATACTGCTTGAGCCTGCCTTGTAGAATTTTAAGCATAACCTTGCTAGCGTGTGAAATGAGTGCAATTGTGCGGTAGTTGGAGCATTCTTGGGCTTCCCTTCATTGGGATTGGGATGTAGACTGATCTTCTCCAATCCTCTGGCCAATGCTGAGTTTTCCAAACTTGCTGGCATATTGAGTGTAGCACCTTAACAGCATCATCTTTTAAAATTTTAAATAGTTCAGCTGGAATACCATCACTTCCACTGGCCTTGTTATCTGCAGTGCTGATTGCAACTAGTGCCTGCTTAAAGGTTGGGCAATGAGTTTTAGTGTAATGAGAATCAATAATTACAGTTATTTATGTTGTTGCTACCTCCACCCTACCTCCACAAGGGACCCCTCTAGCAAGGGCAGATTGATCCTAGCGCAATTTCAGTTGTTGGCTAGGATGCTTACTGGCTTAATATGTACTCCCAGATACAAGTGTCATAATGTCAGGAAACTCTTGTGTATTAGATAGAGGTAAGAAAAAGATAGCTACAGAATATTGGAGTGTGGTGATTGCTGCTCAGAGTCAGAGCTCCAGTTACGTGCAATCTACTTGGTGTAAATTGCTGCTAGTCCACAGAAACTAGCAGACCAAGCAGTGGGTGTTGTATCTGCTGTTGCACCAAAAACAGAGCTGTGCTATCCCTAAACAAGAGGTGATTTGAAAAGTCGGGGACTACGGCTGGTAGCAGGCAGAGCCAGGACCAAAAGATGGTGGAGTTTGCAGCATTACATAGCTCCTCCTCTGTCTGTGCCACCCCATTCAGTCTCTTACATTTCCCTTCCTCTCTCACACACAGCCAAAGAGGATGTGCTTCTCAGAGGGGCAGTTTGGAGAGCAAAAGGTGGGCCTACATTATCCAGAGAACAAGGTGGCACTAAGGGTACATGTGAAATTTAGTCAAGGCATTGTTTTTACTTCTTAGAACAAAATTTATATACCGCTTGAATTGTAGTAAAACCTCTGCAGTTGGCTTTTGGGCTTTAAACCCTGCGATAGGATGTACTTTTTACCGTCCTGCGCAACAGTTGCCTAAAGGACCCCCTGAAAGCATTGTTAAAGATGCTTTCAAGGTATGGGAGCAGCTCTGAAATGGATAAAAAAGTTTTACAGAGGATAATTAAAATTGCCCAGAATGTTATTGGGCTCCAACTACCAACCCTGGATGAGATCTTCATGTCTCGCAGCTTGAAGAAGTCACACAATATCCTGAGAGATCCCACCCATCCTGCTCACAACTTCTTTGAACTGTTGCCTTCGGGCAGAAGATATAGGACAATGAAAACACGAACCACACGCCTTCTGAATAGTTTCTATCCAAGAGCTCTGATTGCACTAAATAATGATCTCAGGGCCAGTTGCAAGAAATAGTAAGCAGGGAGTAGGAAGGAATGAGATAGGTTTTAGGTTATGTTATGCCTTTAATAGGTTATGTTATATTCTGGATTATGTTATGTTTTATAGATTATGTCTGAATAGGATGAGAGTGTTGGAGATACGTGCAAATGTGTATGTGAACCCGGTCTTTGGGTGTTTGATTTTCGTTGTTGTGTATACTGTGTATATACGGACAATGACAATAAATTTATCTTGATCTTGAGTGGTACCCAACTAAGTTTTACCCAAGAGTAGACCCATTGAAATTAATGGGCCCAAGTTAGTAATGGTCATTCATTTTATTGGGTCTACTTTGAGTAGGACTACCACTGGATACAAAGCAGGATGTTAAAGTACTTCGCCGATTCATAGAATTTTGTAAAACCATAGTTCAGGTCATCCTGATCAAAGCAAAAGTCTGAAAATTGAGCCTTTTATATTTCTGCCTGAAACCTGTGACATAATGGCCATTTCATAATATCAGAGTAATTACAAGCAGTAGGAGACAGTGGGCACAGAAAACTGAATCCCAGTGAATTTTAACTAAAACCATCTGAGGGAACTTGGTGTTATTTCTGAAGGAGGTGGAGACGTATTCAGTCTTGTTACGCAGGAATTAGATCTTCAGAAAGTTTGAGGGATCTCTCTTAGGAGGCCACATTCTGAACATAAAATGGTTCCTGAACTAAATTTTGAGTTAAAAATTAATAGTTGGCCCCCAATAGTAATATTATGAAACATTATTCATCAGTGGATTTGGCTTTTCAGGATATGGGCCTGATTTGCTTTCTGCCTACATGTTTTATGTTTCTGTGTTTATAAGGACAATTGTACAATGTCCAAGTATTTCGCCCAAACCAATCTTTAGTTCCTATCACAACACCATTAAGACACCCACATCACACTCATTTCCTACCAAGAGGCCACAGTACAAGATACCCCCCTGAGAAATTCTGAAGTCTGTAATATGGGCTTTTAACAGAAGTCTGTAATGGCTTTTAACAAATACCACAAACTCGGAGCTTTCTGACTTCATTGTACATGAAAGAATGACCTTGATGCCTCATCGGGGTGGCATTTTACATTCAGCAGCTGAGACACAACCACAGTTTACTGTTCCCGTGGCGATGGCTAGACTGTGACATATTTGCAGAGCAATGATGTCATAAACGTCATGCTGGAATACAGCCAGAACACCAGTTGCTTGCTCCTTAATGCAAACTTCTGGCCGGGGCTTGCAAGACCAATTTTTTTCCCCCTGACGAGTGCCCTTTATTGAAGGCTGTACTCGTCGGTTAATATGGTTTAATGCCTACTCATGGCAACCCTCTGCAACGCCCTCGAAGCTGTAAGGCGAGATTTAAGGCGAACCGACAGAGAAATAAAGAAGCGCTTAAGGCTTATGGACATGAGTTGCTGCCCTAAATCCTGCGAAGTCCAGGCAACCTGCCTTTGTGATATAAGTCTCCACCCGCATTGTTGCTGTCTTCTCCACCCCTACCCACACTGCCTGTGTGACATCCTATGCTGTCGTCCCTGTAGACCGCCTTGCCTCACACCTTTGGAGCGTAAAGCTATCAGGGCTAAGATAGAAGCTGAGCAAGAACTGGCCAGGTAAACGGGTTTCTCCAGTTTGTCGCTTGCGTAATTATTTAAGGTGTTAACTGTTAAGGTGTTAAAAGGGTGGAAGCAATGGGGAGTGCATTTGTTCCTGTGTATCTAGTTCTGTAAAGGGACGTGGGTGGCACTGTGGTCTAAACCACTGAGCCTAGGGCCTGCTGATGAGAAGGTCGGTGGTTCAAATCCCCACAACGGCGTGAGCTCCCATTCGGTCCCAGCTCCTGCCCACCTAGCAGTTTAAAAGCACACAATGCAAGTAGATAAATAGGTACTGCTCTGGCGGGAAGATAAACAATGTTTCCGTGCTCTGCTCTGGTTTGCCAGAAGCGGCTTAGTCATGCTGGCCACATGACCCAAAAGCTGTCTCCGGACAGACGCCGGCTCCCTCAGCCAGTCAAGCGAGATGAGCGCCGCTACCCCAGAGTCGTCTGCGACTGGACCTAACGGTCAGGGGTCCCTTTACCTTTACCTTTATCTAGTTCTGTAATTTGACCACTGCAGCAATAGATGTCCTACAAAAGAGGAAAAGGAAGCACATTTGCAGTTTCCAGGTCTGTTTTAAACTGCATGTTGCTATTTTATTGCTTATTTGTTAAAGTTGTATACTACCCTAAACCCATAGATCTCAGGGCGGTTCAGAACATAAAAGTTATTTAGGAAGTCACCAACTTGGATGGAGCCAAGCCCTGCCACCCTCCCCACCCCCACCCCGCCTTTGTTTTTTTAAGATTCAGAATAAAAAAAGAAGAGATGAACTGCTTCTTCACACAGTGGTGTAGTTAAGCTGTGGCATTTGCTCCCACAAGATGCAGCGAAGGCCACCAATTTGGGCGGCTTTAAAAGAGGATTGGACAAATTCTTGGGGGATAAGGTTATCTGTGGCTACCAGTCATGATGGCTATGCTCTGACTCTGCCCTTGAAGGCCATACTGCTCCTGAATGTCAGTTGCTGGAAAACGCAGGAGGGGAGAGGTCTCCTGCCTTGGATTCTGCTTGTGGGCTTCCCATCGGCAGCTGGTTGGCCATTGTGAGACTAGATGGGTCATTGGCCTGATGAAGCAAGCTTCTCTTGTGCTCTTAGAAGTGCATTATGTACAGTGTTACCTCAGGTTACAGACGCTTCAGGTTACAGACACTTCAGGTCACAGACTCCGCTAACCCAGAAATAGTACCTCAGGTTAAGAACTTTGCTTCAGGATGAGAACAGAAATTGCGCGGCAGCGGCGGCAGGAGGCCCCATTAGCTACAGTGGTACCTCAGGTGAAGAACAGTTTCAGGTGAAGAACAGTTTCAGGTTAAGAAAGGACCTCCAGAACGAATTAAGTTCTTAACCCGAGGTATGTACTTTTAAAGCCTGTGGAGGCACCACAGCTTTGGAATGCCCTCTCAAGGGACGTACACCAACAAAGACACTATTTCAGGCATGCCGGTTTAATCTGGCCCCCGTGGCAGTTTATCTGTTGGGGTAACAGCTCAACAACTCCAATCCTAAAAAAAAGCTCAACAACTTCAGTTGTTCTTCACTTCATCAAATCTGGCCCTGTTTGAAAAAAGTTTGGGCCCCCCTGCTGTATTTTCTCCCTGGCGTGAGGTCGCAATCGTTTGTACTCCATCAACATTTATCAAGAGGAGACCCATTGAAATTAGTAGCCATCGCTAACAGGCCCATTCATGGGGTTCTGCTCTGAGTGAACGTTGGCTGAATACGACCCAATCTTTTTATTTGCCTCAGGCACTCTCCTTCTCCAGCAGAGTGTCTGAACTCTACCCTGCGACTGGCTTATTCGCACCAGGGGTGACCAATGGCTACATGAGGTTGCAGAGTGCTTCTAGGTGGGCATTAATTGGGGGATCTGGGGATCTCAAGCATGCACTTCCTTTGCAGTGTCTGCACTGTAGTTGGCATCAAAATGCCAGCGGGGTATTCCCATTTAATCTGGATTTACCCATTTATCAGAAAATCCCTTAAGTTTCTCGTTTGTTTTTTAAATGTTGACAACGACCCATTGCAATACTAAGCTCCTGGGATAATTGTTCCCAAAGCATGGGATAATCTCCCCTTCAATGCAACTCTTAGGACTCAGCTACATTAGTCAAAAAACAGTGCTTTGAATTTATAAACATGCAACACCAGGTGGCGCTGGAGAGCAAAAAGATTTTCTTTGACATTTTCCATAGTGTTTCCTCCTTTTTTGTTATAACAATTAATTTCTGACTTTTTTATAGCATTTTTGCCCTGTGTGTAGCTGGTTGGCCCCTATGGGAACAGAATGCTAGACTAGGTGGCCTTTGGTCTGATCCAGCGGGCCTTATTACTATCACAACAGTCAAACAATAAAGAAAACATATCAAGAAGCACACAACAAGGTTGATCAATTTCCACATAAATCTCAACAAGGTCTAAAAATAACAATTGCAGAAAATTAATATCAGTAACAGCAACAAGAAACCCCAACGAAAAAACACTAAACAGTCCCCCATCCCAAGAATCTGTTCAGCAGCCTCCACTTTTGTAGTTGGAGTCATTCAAGGCCCTGCCCTCCCAAGCCAGGTGGGAAAACCCAGCAAGGCAGGGAGCAGGTCTTCCAGGACTAACAGCCAAGATGGTCTTTGGCTGTATATAATTTGAGACTCATAAAAGCACCACACAGGAAACCAAAGTTTTACAGCCAGTAGTTAGGCAGATAACAGAACTGAGTGTGGCCAAAATACATACTCATCAAATAAATTCAAGGAATGGCCCTACCTCACAGGGTTGCCGTGAGGATAAAATAGGAAATTCCATGTATGTTGTCATGAGATTCTTGGCAGAGGGTGCACTACAAATATGTAATGACCTGCCCTGCCGCTGCATCATTTATCATTAAGCATGTTCACGTTTCAGCAAATCTGAAAGCGGCGTTTGGATTTCTATTGTAAGTGGAATAAAAGAGCCATGTTCATGGTTCCTTTTGTGTGCTTGTATACCACTTTTCTCCTGCCAACCTAGCAGTTCGAAAGCACGTCAAAGTGCAAGTAGGTAAATAGGTACCACTCTGGTGGGAAGGTAAACGGCGTTTCTGTGCACTGCTCTGGTTTGCCAGAAAGCAGCTTAGTCCTGCTGGCCACATGACCCGGAAGCTGTATGCCAGCTCCCTCGGCCAATAAAGCGAGACGAGCGCTGCAACCCCAGAGTCGGTCACGACTGGACCTAGTGGTCAGGGGTCCCTTTACCTTTATACCACTTTCAGTCACCAGGTAACTTCAGAACAGTTTCCATAATAAATAAATCCATGGGCAATATCCAGCAAAATATTTCCATTAGCCCAAAGACTTCTGACTGTGCAATAAAATATAGCTCATTTGGTCAAGCAGGAGACTCTTAAATCAAGGTCGTGGTTTCAAGCATTGCAGAGGGTTGGACTAGATGACACTCATAGTCCCTTCTATAATAAAAGATAACCCCCAAGCTCAGAAACAGTCTAACAGAAGCCTGTGACAGCTAGAGAAAGAAAGTGTTTTCAGCAGGTGATTGAAAACCCCATCTGTGCTGTGTCTGCTCTTCACGAAGAGGGAGCGCTGCAGAGAAGCCTCTACTCCAGGTCCCTTCACAATAAGAGATGTCCATTGGTGGATCCACAATCAGGGCCTTCCCTGCTGATCTCAGGGGCGAGGGAGGAGACATTGATAAGTGCTGCTCCGTCAAATCAAATACCCAGGATCCTATGTCATTCAAGAGCAAGTATGAGCAAACCTGCAAGTTTCTATTTTTTCACAATCCTACATTCAAATCACTTTGTGATTTTTTTTAAAAGGTTCTTGTGAAAATTTATCATCATTTTAGTGTGAATTTCTCCTAATGAACACATTTTAATGCATTTTTGTGTGTTATTGTCACATATACGTGCATTTCAATGCACACTTTACCCTAGTATATTAATTTTTTGTACACATGACTGGAGAGCGGCATTGCAAAATTTGGAGAAGCGTTAATTTTGAAGGATGGCTTTCCTTCAGCACTTGTTTCCAACTGTGTATTCCTTTTCTACATAGCCACATTTCTTTATGTGTCTTCCTTTTAACTATCCCTAGATTGCAAGCTTTTTAGTATGCTTATAAAAGGTCCTGCATTAGATGGTGTTTATATATTTATCTCCTATATATAAGCTAATTGCCAAATGGCACCTTCAGCCTTAGTTACAGTCACTACAATGGAATGTATAGGCTCCTCTTTTTTGTAACTATTTTTCATTTCATTTCCATACCACTTTATTTAAAAAATAAATAAATCTCAAAGCAATTTACATTAAAACATTCAATAAAACAATCCAGAATAAAACAAATGCAAGCTTCAAGGAAAATATTTCCGATCCTTCTCTAAGGGACATTTTGCTTTCCCCAAATTTATTTACCTCCTTAATTTATATAGCTGTCCCATAGCAGAAGTACTCTAGGAAGCCAGTGTGTTAGAGTGTCGGACTAGGACCTGGGAGATCAGGGTTCAAATCCCCACTCAGTCATGAAGCTCACAGGGTGACCTTAGGCCAGTCACGGCATCTTCACCTACCTCACAGGGTTGTTGTACGGAATTAACTATGTACCCCTTGGAGAAAAAGCTGGAATCTAAATGCAAAAAATAAGCTCTTCAGCTTATTTGCTTAAGAAAGCTGGAGGGGCCAGCCGATGGAGATGTCAGCCGCCAACCTGGCATCCAGAGATCTCCACATGGTCGCAATTGGACCCGCAACAGTTGCAAAACGCGCCTGGCGCCTGGCTAGTTTCTAACACTGCACACACCCCTACACACACACACACACACAGAGAGAGAGAGAGAGAGAGAGAGAGAGAGAGAGAGAGAAGGCCACTGGCAAATGATTAGAGTCTAATGCAAACATCACAGATTTGTCACCGTCCAGTTCTACCAACACAAGGATATAGATGAGTTCAACCCTGTGGCATTTCCTGTCAACTGGTACAAGCTGATGTACTGTATTGCAACCATTTGGTTTCCACTGCCACATAATGTGAATCCACTGACACAATGTACCGTCGAATCATGCCTATTTATCAACAGATTTAGCCTCCACTTCTCATCCTGTATTTTAATACTTTGTTGTCTTCATACCACTTGTATTTTAGTACTTTGTTGGAAGTTGCCCAGAGTGGCTGGGGAAACCGACTCTGGGGTTGCGGCGCTCATCTCGCTTTACTGGCTGAGGGAGCCAGCGTACAGCTTCCGGGTCATGTGGCCAGCATGACTAAGCCGCTTCTGGCGAACCAGAGCAGTGCACAGAAACGCCGTTTACCTTCCCGCCGGAGTGGTGCCTATTTATCTACTTGCACTTTGACATGCTTTCAAACTGCTTGGTTGGCAGGAGCAGGGACCAAGCAATGGGAGCTCACCCTGTCGCGGGGATTCGAACCGCTGACCTTCTGATTGGCAAATCCTAGGCTCTGTGGTTTATTATTATTATTATTATTATCATCATCATCATCATCAGTATCATCATCATCCTCCTGTGTGCGGGATTCTGGCCGCTTTAAGCAGCTTGGCTCGTTCTTCTTTCCTATGTTATTATCGTAACCATTATTACTACTGCTGTTGCTATTATTTTGCAGAATTCGAAGAAGGATCACTAAGATGATGGCAGCATGTAGCCGCCCAAAGCTTCTGGCTTTAATGGACGTTAAGGGTTTCGACCCGGAAGACATTACAGTGAGGGTACAAGATGGGAAAATTAAAGTGTCGGCTGAGCATGAGGAAGAATTTAAGACTTGCAGAGGGAAGGAGTACAACTACTCCACCGTCACCAAGGAGATCTGCTTGCCACCAGGGGTGTGTGAGAACGAAGTCACTTATACCATCGGACCTTGCAGTCTCGTGAGGATAGAGTCCCCAGGCTGTGTCCCTTCCTGCCTGCTTAGCCTGCTTTGAATAAGACACTGGATGATCAGCTCTGGCAGCTGTTCAGCATCTGGATGCGATCTCAGTGGATCCTAAGGGGAATGGTTGTGTTTGGTTTCGTTTTTCTCTCTCTTTTTTAATATCGCCCTTTAAACGTGTTGCTGTCCATGCGAACCTTCTTCCAACAACGACAATGCTGAGCATCTGCTGGTGTGACTTCGTTTGTTTTTATTTCCAAGTTGTGTTTTAAAGGGTGTCTTCATAGCCGGTCGCTGCCACAGGAGGGGGAATGCAATGCTGGATTATCAAATAGCCAGAATAGCCACAAGCGTATAGGCTCCATGCCTTTTAGGGGGCCTGCGACAATGGATCAAAATAATATTGATCTTGAAAGAAAATTACAATCAAGCTTTCTTAGTTCAGTGTGAGGCTCCCCCAAGATTTTGACTGCCTAGTGGCCTCTACAGGGTTTAATCCAGCACTGGGGAATGCCATTCCTGTTTATTTTTAGCTGCGGAGCTGGAAATTATGGGGAGGGACCCTCGCTCAGTAGTAGAGCACATGCTTTGGGGATCAGGTAGCAAGGGATGGGGGAGGGCGCTATGTTTGAGATCCCTGGAAAGCAGCAGCGAGTCAACGTACAGTTCAGAGCTTGATGGGCTAAATAGGTTGACCTGGCAGGAGACAGGTTATTCTGCCCCTGAGCAATTAAACTTGTAGTTTGTGCCGCAGTAAAAACAGAACAAGCCCCATTCCACTTGGAGGGATTTTTAACAATCCAGCAGTGTATAAGTGTCATTAAGTGTCATTTATGTCTTTATTAGATTTATATACCACACTTCAGCATAAGGTCTCAGGCAGTTCACAGAATAAAACAAAACAGCAAAACAAGAACACCCCTTTCCCACAGAATATTAATCAGCCCAAGACCTGGTTGAAGAGGATCATTTTCGCTAGGCTCCTAAAAATATATAATGAAGGGCACCAGGTGAACCTCCCTGGGAAGGGCATTCCACAAATGGGGAGCCACTACAGAGAAGGCCCAATCTTCTGTTGCCACCCTCCGGACTTCACCTGGAGGAGGCACTCAAAGAAGGGCATCAGATGATGAACACAGAGTCTGGGATGGCTTATAATAATAAATTGGAACTGGTAGGGCAGAGGTCAGGGAGACCGACAGTAACATACCCTCCAACATTACTCTGACGAAAATTGGGATGCGTGTCTTTTGGTGCCTTGGTCTTGTGCGAGTCAGCAACACCACTTCAAACGTCCCTGGGACATTCTGGGTTCATATCAGAAGCCGGGGTGGCTTCTGTAATTCTGGAAATGTCCCTGGCAAATAGGGACAGTTGGAGAGACGATTACACACAGAGGCTATCCTCCCTGCTGAGTTCTGTAAGGGGTATACCTGAGGAGGAAGCTGACAGGCCGTGCCTCTCCCTGGGCCTGGTTGAGGTTGACGGTGTAGCACCCTGCTTGTGGTTAACGCTTAGCTGGAATGAAATACCGGTATTCAACGCAGCAATAGAGAAATTAAAATAATAATTTATTTGTCAGACAAATAAATGATAGGCACAGTGGTATATGGTTACCAAAGCTCTGCCCCTTTCAGCCCTGATGGCCAGCACTTATATTTCCTCAACCCAGCCCCCTTGCTCCTCCTCTGGCTGCCTCTGTCCAATCAGCCTGGTTGAAATTCCTATTGGCTGTTTGCTAGAACCAATAATAAAAGATACACCCATTTCCTATTACCTTTTATGAGAGACAAAGAGCTATATTTCCTTCTATCCATAAATGGCAGACAAGTAGCCATATATCTTACATTTGCCTCGACAAGGCACCATAATTACCAGATCACCTTTTGGCCCTGTTGCCCCTGCATTCCAAAACAAATGGCTAAAACAGATGGCTCATGGTATTATTTTCTGTTAAACAATAAATCTTACTATTTACCAACTCTTAATTAGTGTTTTTGCAGCTTGATTGTATTCTGTAATATGTAGGGTCAGTGTAACCTTTGCTCCCAGCCTGTATTTCCCTTTTACAACTTTGAGAAACTTGTCTCCTGCTACTGCTATAAATCAGGGGGGCCCTTGTTCAGGAGAGCAGGAAGATAAACAACTGCCAGAGTACTTAGCCAGCTGCTTTCTGCCTGGCATGAAACATACAAACATTTGCAAATATATCTTTAAGCTCATTTTAAAATGCAGGCCTTGATCAGATGCCTCAACGGGGCACTGCTCCATTTGTCCTGAAGGATCAGCCACCACTCAACGTAGAAGAATCTTTCCTAGTTGATGGGAAGGACTTGGCCCAATTGAATTGTAGGGTTGCCAGTGATAGTGTGTAAAGGTTTAACAGAACGACAGGGTCACATTGTTTGGAAATTATAAACTTGGCTAAAATATCTGTTCAAGATCTGCACACCGCAGTTGCCTAGCCTACTAAAAAAAAAAATGCAAATATTAAATACTCCATGTTGCAATTGAGAGTTGCCATAAGAGCCTTCAGCACACACAATAGGAAGCTCTCGGCTGAAGTCCTTGTTGATCCTGCCTGACAAGTGACGTTCCTTGGCCAAAGCAGCAGACTACATTGCCGAGTCTTAAATAAGAGCACACATCTAAAGGAAATTGTATGGTTCATTAATGTTTTGGAAAGTGTTTATCATCGTTCTCAACATCTAAAGTGTACTTTATCCAATTAGTGTGAACATGGGTTCAGAGCTAAAAAGAAAAGAAAAGTACAAGCTATAAAATCCATGTCATTGCTTATTCCCTGGTTTTTGTTCAGCTTCCGAAAGCTGATTCCTACATAATGAGTTCTGGAAATAATATATATGCTGGAGATTGTACATTAAGCCACTTGTATTTGCGTTACTACATGAATACACAATCTTAGGCCGTTAGGAGCAATCCTGATGGAGAAAAAGATTCCCTTGCATGGCAGGCAGCGCAGATGTGGAACCTTTTTATAAATAAGCTGTACATAGATGTCTAAATTGGTTTCCTGTTATTGCGAGGACTGGTGTAAAGATCTTAATTAGCTGAAGTTTATCGTTGGGGAATGGTAAACATGCCGTAATCCTTGACGATTCTTCATAGTTTTCAGTTTTAACCTGGAAGAATAAACCTCATCCTTGGGGCGGGGGGGGGGGGGAAGCTTGGTGCAAATAAGCCACGCAGTACAAAAAGGGGGGGGGGGTAGGAAAGAAAATGTTAAATTTACTTTTTTTTTTTTAATATAATTTTTATTAGGTTTGTAATATTCAAAATTCAAATTGCAAATACATGTTTCCATAAATCTAATGGACTCCCCCCATCTTCCGATCACTGCATTCTCTGTAAATCCAAAACCTCAGCAATTTGTTGACTTATTTTAAACATAATAATATATCTTCCATTTTATCGTGATATCTGGTCTCTAAACATTTCAATCCAAATCCATTAATTTTTAGTTTCAACACAATAAAATTATTTCATTACACCACTTCTGTCTTGTTGTGCCTTATTTACCAATTCAAAAATTTACCGATACTGAAGCTGTACTTTCCTAGAAAGGAGCATTTTTTAACATTCATACAACTTATAATGCTTTTTCAAATAGTCCTTAAATTTTTCCCAAACTTCCTCCGTTTCTTCTTCTCCCGAGTCTCGAATTCTGCCAGTCATTTCAGCCAGTTCCATATAGTCCATCAGCTGCGTCTGCCATTCTTCCAGTGTGGGTAGATTTTGTGTCTTCCAGTGCTTTGCCATCAAGATCCTTGCTGCTGTAGTAGCGTACATAAAGAAAGTTCTATCTTTCTTGGCCACCCTCTGGTCTACCATGCCCAGGAGGAAGGCCTCCGGTTTCTTGGGTACGGTAAATCTAAGCACCTTTTTTAGTTCATTATGTATCATCTCCCAGAAGGCCTTCACCTTCGGGCAGGTCCACCAGAGGTGTAGAAATGTCCCTTCCTCTTCTTTACATTTCCAACATTTATTATCATGTTAAATTTACATGATGTTAAATTTACATCAAGCAATTCATCCTATGCCATCTAGATCCACTGCAGTTACTTCGCCCCTTCCCCCCAAAAAAGTGGACAGGTGCTATCTTATCAGCAGCTGCCTCTGCTGAGAAACTTGCTTGTTCTATGTGAAAGTGGTTGCAGATATTCTAGGTCAAAGATGGGAAGCCTGTGCTCCCCGCAAAGGCTTTTTGCACAGCATGGCCAGTGGTCAGAAATGATGGGAGTTGAAGCCAAAAACATCTGGTTTCCCATTCCCTGCTCTCCAGGCTTGAGAGAGGCACACTGGAAGATACTTTTACCACTAGGTGGCATATATTTGTCTAAAGTAAGACCTCATTGTGTCTATTTATATCTTCCTGGCAGGTGAAATTTCACAGGCTGAAATAAGCACAGCCTGAAATGACCCCTGCTCCCTTCCCATATCAGGCTAATGTTGGCACTGGGTATTGATTTTCCCTAAGTGGGCCACGGATACTCCTGAAACATTAAACCACTCCAAACTACTGTGCAACTCCCTGCTTATCCCATGTGCTGCTAGATGAACAGTGAGAACAAAATCACCCCTAGCCTTCATTCGCACGCATATACGGACATCATACTTACAGATAGCACAATGATTTTACCTTCTGCCATCCTATATCCTAAGAGTGAACCCCTTCTCCAAGTGTGGATCTTTATATAGCCAAACCGGCACCATCCATACACAAGTTATTGGCAGATTTGGGGGGAATCCCAAGGTTTGCAACAAACTTATAGCTTGTCTGGATGGTTGGAATCCTGAACAGAAGCCCTCCACGCTGCAACATTTTGTTGCAGGTTCGACTTATACTATTCCCAGTGCTTTTTTTCTAGGGGGACGCATACCCCTAAACATTTTGTGAATTTTTGTTCTTCTGTCCATTTACTGTATTTATTTCCCCCCGATTTGAACTATAAAATGGTGGTTTTCTTGAGTCAAAATGAGAGTACCCCTAAACATTTTTTTAGGGGGGAAAAGCACTGACTATTCCTAATTATAAATGCAGAACAATCTCTATACCAGTAGCCTGTCCCCACAGGTTTGTTCTGAGGAAGAACCCCACATGCTCTTCTCAGTCAGCCGTTTTTATTAAGTGATATAGAAATTAAATAATTGGATAATCATGCTCACACCAGCCCTCATGGCTCCCCACTGGCCAGTCCTCAACATCGCTACATACTGTCAGCTAAAACCTCGTAACCAATTGCTCTTTTTCCTCGGCCAGTGAATTTGCATGCTTGGTTCCTATTGGTGATGAAGATTCCTCAAGAAGCTGGTTGCACAAAGTTGCACACCATAAAATAATCTGTAACCCATCCAACTGGTGTTAACACTGAAAAGTTCCAAACAAATGTAAACATCTAAAATGGCGACTTATATAATTATGTCAGCAGGTAAAAACAAATATAGTGCTTGCTTACGTCAGTCAACCTCATTAGTGGAAGTGGTTTTTTGTGTGTTTTTTTTAAAGGGAGGCCAGGGTCATTGGGGTAAGTTTAAACTACAATGTTGAACCAAAATTCCCTTTAAAAAAAATACTTCCCAAAGCCTCAACAGTTTTGAATCAGGGTTGCCCCATTGGCAAATGGTTTTCTGGCTCAAACGCTGTTTAATTCTGCAAGAATAGTTATTAATCTATTTTAACAAACTAAGTCTTGATGACCTCAACCTTCTGATAAACTCCTCAGCAAAGCTGATAAAACCTCTCTTTGTTATCAGTAAGCAACACCAACAATAGCACAACCGATAAAAGTATGACTTCGCTCCACTAGTGAGGTTAAAGATTACGAAATGACAACATATCCAACAGGAGAGCGCTGGAAGCATTATCAGGGGCAGTTAGAAATACATTTCAAAGTACCGTATTGGCCTGAATATAAGCCGCAGTTTTATTCCAAATTCCAACCGTGAAAACTTAAAGTGCGGCTAAATTCGCAACCTTACAAAAATTGGCTTTTACGATATCGCTGCTGAAACAGACATATGATAAAACAGAACGGGTGTGAGTGCCTGCAGAATTTTAAGGGAGCGGCTTATATTCGGGTATTGTGGGCATTCTCTCCCCCCCTGAAATTTAAAGGAGCAGCTTATTTTGGGGTGCGACCTATATTCGGGCCAATATGGTACTTGTGGTTAAGGTCATTTAAGGAGACACTATCAGCTAGTAGTCTCCAGTTTCGTGCATGAGTCTGTTTAGGAATTTTCATCTATTGCTATGTCATTACTGAGATGCAGGCAATGTGAACAATTTGATGTGTGGATGTTTCTCTGAGGCTATGTCCACATTAATATTTGCTATGGCACTTGTGAGCTCCCACCACTGGTATTTGAAGCTAGTTACACATTAGCCACAATCCATATCTCTTCTGTACTTCCTTAAGAGATAGTGCTGTTTGATGCACTCCCCCCCCCAAACCAGCTTCCATCAGATTTCAAAATGTAAGCTAGGTTCACTTCACAGTAAGTTGAGGTATGTAAACTTGAGATGGCATTTGCCTCTGCACAGAGTACAGGAGGGTTGCCGGGGTGGGGAAACCAAACAAGGAATGTGCATCAGTGAGGACATCCTGGTCCCCTGTCTGGTGTGTATAGCAATGTACAAATCCAACTTGAAATGCAGCAGATCTTATTGCATTCTAAGGCACTAATGTGTATATAACACTAGAAACTGTTTGCAATTAAATATATATAGCATTTCAATATCTGAACTGTAGTCTGAAAGTGAGTGTGGGTGCCATACAAAGTTCATGCAAAATATTTGTCAGACATTTTCTCTTTTCTTTACAAATGCAGTAAGCCTTGCAATTTCCAACTTGTGTGCTTTACGTGCTTGGCAATATATATATATATATATATATATATATATATATATATATATATATATATATGCAGGTTTTGGTGTCCTCGGGTGTCTTCCCGTGTAAAAGTTGGGGTGTCTAGGCGACGTTTCGACGAGGTCTCACTCGTCATCTTCAGGCTGGTGCTTTCGGCTTCTTGTTACTGGAACAGAGCAGGATCTCAGTGTTTGAGTTCCTATAAATACTGTTGAGGGGGTGTGGTGTATAGCCTCCAATGTTCTGGGCAGAGAGGAAGTTCCCAGGCTAGTGTGCCTTTTCTTCTTTTGTTCCTTAATTACTTGAGGGATATCCTGAGTGATTTCTTGAGTGAAATCACTCAGGATATCCCTCAAGTAATTAAGGAACAAAAGAAGAAAAGGCACACTAGCCTGGGAACTTCCTCTCTGCCCAGAACATTGGAGGCTATACACCACACCCCCTCAACAGTATTTATAGGAACTCAAACACTGAGATCCTGCTCTGTTCCAGTAACAAGAAGCCGAAAGCACCAGCCTGAAGATGACGAGTGAGACCTCGTCGAAACGTCGCCTAGACACCCCAACTTTTACACGGGAAGACACCCGAGGACACCAAAACCTGCATTCCTGTACCCGTGAAAATCTACGAAAGCATATATATATATATATATATTAATTAAAAGGTAGTGGAAAGCCGGTAGAGATCCAGGGGAAAAAGACGTTGGCAATCCCATCTGACATTGAATCCAATCTGTTTTGACTATACACAATTTTGACGGCAGCAGCAACAACAACAACAACAATTTATTATTTTTATCCTGCCCATCCGGCTGGGTTTCCCCAGCCACTCTGGGCAGCTCCCAACAGATTAAAAACAGAATAAAACATCAAACATTAAAAACTTCGCTAAACAGGGCTGCCTTCAGATGTCTTCTAAAAGTTAGATAGTTGTTTATTTCCTTGACATCTGATAGGATGGCATTCCACAGGGCAAGTGCCACTGCCGAGAAGGCCCTCTGCCTGCTTCCCTGTAACCTCACTTCTCGCAGTGAGGGAACCACCAGAAGGCCCTCGGAGCTGGACCTCAGTGTTCAGGCTGAATGATGGGGGTGAAGACCCTCCTTCAGGTATACTGGGCCAAGGCCGTTTAGGGCATTAAAGGTCAGCACCAACACTTTGAATTATTGGGCGAAATCCAATAAAGTAGTTCCACTAACGCAAGGACTTCCAGCTGCACAACAGAAGTTCCCTTCCCCCTCCTTTCCCTTGCACCCCTAGCCCTTTCTTAAATCTGCTCTGCAGGATTAGAGAAACTCCCAGAAAGGGTTTAGCGGGTACATACGTGGAGAGGAAGTTCCATAGCACAGTCAAAAGTCCTTGTGCTAATAGAAATAAAATCCACGGTTTTATTTGTTATTATGGAAATTCCTCCGAGATTACCTGGTGATGAAAAGACCAATGGCCTGACTTCGTAAAAGGCAGCTTCCTATGTAAAAAATAAATAAATGTTCAAAAAAAAAAAATGAATCAAGAGATCAAACCATGAATATCTTGCAGGTGTAGTTCCCGGCACCATGGCTGCCATGCAGCGTGCATGGCCCTGGGGCCAAAATTTGTGGGTGCCCAGCCCCTTCATGGGGAATTTTGCAGGTGCTCAGGCACCCAGGACCTCAGGGAGCTGACACTTATGCCTACAGATAGTTATCAATTTGGGAGGAACGCAGAACATTTAAAACATAACAGGACTAGAGAAAAATACTTTAGAGTTAGAGGGAAAGGAAAGGCATCTTCTACCAGTCGAGAATGTATGCTATGAATATTAAAGGTCAGTTCTAAGAAGTGCAATGTTATAGCAGAATCACATAACCGGCTGGGTCACTTGCCCATTCCTGTGACCTATGAACCTCCTAGTCACTTTAAATGGAGGACTACCAATGAAAGATATTTACACTTCTCAGTGTTGTATGTCAACATGTCTGTACTGTTTAAAAATAGCCCTAAGGGCTGGCTGACCCATTTGATCACGGAGCCTTTCAGTTTGGCAATGTGCTTATGTTTTGGATGTTTCGAACACTTATCTGATTTAGAAGCAGGACAGCAGCCTTGTTCCAGAAGGAAGGACCTCATGGCGATATTTGAGAATGTGATCGCTGCCTCGATCCAAGCGATTTGAGCGAGATACAGAATCTTATGATAATGAAATTAGTTTGGGAGGTGCATGGGCTTTTGACTTTTTGCATGGAGTTTGTTGTTTTTCATTCCAATTTGTTAATTGCTTTCCGCCAAAAAAAGTCTCAAGTGACAATAAAATACACAGTAATACAATTAATAAGAATCCGTTAAAAACGATAGCACAGTAAGTGTTTATCCACCATAATAAATTAGAAAACAAATACTTTTCTTCCACACATCAGGATTAACACCCAGATGTAATTAAAATGGCCACAAGGAACACAACAATTACCGTATTTTTCACTCTATAGGACGCACCTTGTTTTAGAGAGGAGAACAAGAAAAAAATTTCTCCCCCTCTCTGCTCAGCACCCCTTCAGTGAAGCGGCAGGAGAAACGGAGCCCCTTCCATTTCTCCTCCCGCTTGGCTGAAGGGGCGCTGTGCAGCTCTCCCTCCCTGCTGAAGCCAGGAGAGTCTTGCTCTCCCTGCTTCAGCAAAAGGAACCCAAAGCCTCTGGCTATCCCTGAAGCCTTTGGAGCGCAGCGCGAGTTCCCGCTGCGCTCCAGAGGCTTCGCGTTGCTTTCACTGAAGCCAAGGAGCCTGCATTCGCTCCATAGGACGCACACACATTTCCCCTTAATTTTTGGGAGGGGAAAAGTGCATCCTGTAGAGTGAAAAATACGGTAATATCCAGATGCCTGGGAGAATAGAAACATTTTCACCCAGCACAAAAAAATTAGTGCTGGTGTCAGGCGGAGGCTGCCACTCAAAAGGGTCCATTCTCTTGCTACCATCTTATGGAGACTTCACTTGGAGGGTCTCAAATTACGGTCCAGGTAGGTTAATATAATGAAAGTTAATGCCTGAAGTATTGTGGTCCCAAGCCTTATTTGCCTTTAAAGCAGCATTTTGAATTGGACTTGTAAATGAGTTGGCAGCCCGTGCAGCTGGGCCAGATTTCCTATACCACAACTGCAACTAAGCCAAATTTTACTGCCTGTGCAACGTCTCCTGAATGCTGTATGGAAAGGTCAAAGGTCAGACACTCAAGTGGGTCCAGTCCAAATCCTTAAGCAGTACCAACTGAAACTGATCTAACAAAATTGAACCAGACAGAGTTCTGGGTGTCTCTCAATGCTAGGCTGCTGCAAGAATGGAGCCCAGGTCCTAACAGATATCTTCAAAACGCCTTGTGCATGAGTCACAGCAGGCAAACCAAGAGTCCAGTGCCTCATTTTGGCCAGCATACAAAAGGCTTCAAAACAAATGGAAAAGCTGAGCTGGATGGCATACAGAAGATGTAATGGAGGTAGCAAAGAAGCTCTTCTTTCTGTAGGCCAGTGAGTAGGCTCAATAATGAACAAGTAGTGCACAACACTAGCGCTTCATTGCATTCAAGCTGTACACCACAGAACCATCTCAATTCCTAGGGAAATGAGTGTGTGTTCAGCAGCAATCATGTGAATCACCTGGGTCATATTTGCATTCCACAGGTCCACCAGATCCACCAGCCATATCAGCTGGGAACAATCCCCCCCCCCAAGCCAGCTTATGGGGGCAGATGATACTAATGAACGCCAACAGGTGATAAGAGAAATATATAAAAAAATAAAAAAGATTGTCCAGTAGCACCTTGGAGACCAACTAAGTTTGTTCTTGATATAAGCTTTTGTGTGCATGCACACTTCTTCAGATACACTGAAACAGAAGTCACCAGACCCTTATATATAGTGGGAGGGTGGGGTGGGGTTTTTCTCCGTAGGAGATGGGCAATTGACTCAATGGGTATGGTAAACCTGTTGAGGACTGTTAACGACTGCAATTAGTCCTACAGGAAAAAGCAAGGGATAGTATGTAGATGATTAGCATATGTAATGAGACAGGAATCCAGTATCTCTATTAAGACCAGGTCTTTCCATAGTTTTCAGTTTAGTGATAAGTTGTAATTCAGCAACTTCTCTTTCAAATCTGTTTCTGAAATTCTCTTGTAATAAGACAGCTGATTTGAGATCTGAAGTGTTCTCCTACTGGCTTCTCCATCTTGTGATTCCTGACGTCAGATTTATGTGATAAGAGAATGGTGGTAAAATTCTCCACTCACCCTCTTCCTGTCCAGAGTGTATCTGACTACGTGCATTGGGCCAGTCCCATGACTGCTGAGATACTAAATAAGTCTGATTTTTAAAAGGTGCTAAACACTAGTATGATGGGGTGGGGGTCATGATTTTATCGAGGTGTGATACAGCTCTTGTATTTTGGCATAAGTCAAATCAGAGCCCTCACAGATTATCGTGAATCACGTAATAGTAGAGTTGGAAGAGACCCTGAGGATCATCTAGTCTGTAATACAGGAATATGCAGCCGTCCCATATGGGGACAAATTGTGTTGCTTTATACGATACGATACAATAATCTTTATTGTCACTGTCCCATACATAACAACGAAATTGGAAAAAATCTACATCAGACATTCAAAGACCAACAAGCCCTCTATCCCAGCCTGTTTAACCCCCTAAAAACTGATACCCCAAAATTAAATACAATATACTCCCACAGAGACAACCTTACACTGCATTTAAAACCAAAATCGCATTTGGATAAAAACTGTTCTCTCTCTCTCTCTCTCTCTGGTGTCCTGTCTGTTTCTTTAGGCACATGGACTTTGAAAGAAGGCTGTCCAGAACATGATCTGTGGAACACTTAAGAGCTCTGAATTCATGATGCTGCTAATGCTGATACGATGCTAAAGTAGTCCAGCAGAATTTTATTTTTAGAAACTAAAGGGTTCATTTAACTTTTATTTTTTTAAAAAATATGCTGTTTAGCTTGGAAAGATCCATCCAGAACACTTCAGATCTCTACAGTCACCTTGAAATGCCTGTTGAAGGACAAACACAAGCATAATAAAGCTAAGCTGGCTAGTAGGCCTGTGCATAGCTTATCTGAGGCCCAAGGGCGTCTGGGAGGCACGGGTGTTCTTGGCATGACAGCATAAGTCTGGCAGGCACCCCCACTGACCAGCTTAGCCCTCCAAGGCTCAGGGCAAGTGTACCCGGCTGCCTTTCCCCTCTGCACAGGCCTGCTGGCCAGTGTGAAGCTGCTAACATTCTTTAAAAAATTTACAAGCAAGAATACACACCACAAAGCTTTTATTTTAATGTAAGAGCGAGCAAGGGACAACCTCCCACTCCAGCAATCAGAAATATGAAATATGGATTTCCCCCTTGTTTTTCAACAAATCAAAATTTAAAGGGACCAGCAAAGGTGTGGGTGGGAGGAGTGTCACAAAGGTACCTGCATGTAATCAGGCAGGCTTAATCAACCATGCTGCAAATAAGATATTTCATGTTGGGGTCCATGGTATGGATGCAAATATATAACATTATTTTTAAGACTCAGGGTTTATGTTTACAGGCACTTACTGAAGGGAACATATATGGACTTACAAATTTTGATGCACAGTACCATGCTCTAGGATCAGTGTTTCCTAATCCTGGGTGTCTAGCTGTTTTTGGACTGCAACTCCCATCATTGCTAGCTAGCAGACCAGTGGTCAGAGATGATGGGAATTGTAGTTCGAAAGGAGCTGGCAACTCAAGTTTGGGAAACACTGCTCTAGATAATCTTTTTAAAAAATAAATCGTAACATTTATACACTGCATGATTGTGTGGGGGTGCCTTTAGAAAGGTCACATATGTTTTAATGAGTGTTGCATTTAGGTGAGAACACACACATTTTATATTAAAGAAAACCGTATCTTTATTGTAAACAAGGTATAAAGTACATTATAAGAAATATTGTGCAAAAATTTTTAAGTAGTCACAAAATAGATATTACACCATTCTCCAATAGTTCACTTTTCTTCAGTATGGTACAATATAAAGCAGAAAAATGCTTGGATAATTCTGGCATTTGGGGCTGGTGTCTTTACTCTTTCCATTTCCTACACAACCCCCATTTTACTGAATTTAATCAATTTTAAACTATACCTTCAATATATAAAAGCAACTTATATACTTCTATCATAAACTATCCTCCAGAGTAACTTTTCAGAAAGTAGCATACCATACAACCTTTGTCCTTCCTTCTGAATACAAGCTGTGTAGTTTACTCTTTAAGGATTATATTTTAAACAAAGTGCACTGTATCAAGGTTTTGAAAAATTCAGTGGTATAGAACTGTATAGGTATACAGGAAACAATACACAACTTAAAAGCAGAAATATTCAAAGATGCTGGTACAGCTAATGGTACTAATCATGTTGTTTTCTAAGGGTATAGTAAAAATACTATTGGACTTGCTTGTAGTAATAATTGAATAGATCAACTGGAACCATACGGCATCTCTCACTTAACAGTTGTTTGGAACAGCTATAGTTTATATGCTAAGATATGGAGGTACACTAGTGGAATTCCATCATCTTTCATAATTGGGCCTCAGAGAATAAACCAAAAGGAAATTACAGCACTCTGCTATAAAAAGGTCATCCCTGATTCCATAAACTGGTACTTCTTATGTATTTTGTTTACAACACCTCTTCAGAGCACCTGCATAACTCTGGCTTAAACCTAGCTGATGCATTGAGCAGCTGAATAGTTTTCCACATGTTTAAAGCCACATTCTTGTGCTGGCATTGACACTTCCACTTCTCCAAGTACAAAGGAAATCTCCAGCCCTTCTGGTCACTGCTGCTCTCAGAAGTACAGCCAGCCATTGCCTCTCCGTCTGTTCTTGCACCATCAAAGGATGACAGTGCAGAACCACAGACATTTTGCAAGCTGTTTTGTGTCACCATGAACCGCCAACCACAGTGACAGTAGTTAGTTAACAGTATTGTCAGTTGGTGTTATTTCACTGTGCAAGATCAGAAGCAGGAGGTACAATAATATCATTTAATTTGCTCACTTCCATCTGCCAGTTTGGTAACTTCTTGGCTGACAAGTGGCGACGTGCATGCTTTGTTAAGTGGTCACTCCTCATGAATCGGCGATTACACATTGGACAGGCAAATTTTTTCTCTCCTGTGTGTGTTCTGCGATGGCGAGACAGTTCATCAGAACGTGCAAATCTCCTATCACAGCCCTTCCAACTACAGCTGAATGGCTTCTCTCCTAAAATACAAAAAGGTAGAAACAGAGCATTTATTTACCAACAGAATATACAGTTTTTGTTGCACCCATTTTCAAGAAACAGAACAAGACATATTCTAAGAAAAATCCTCATCTGCGCTGTCAACACAGACCAGACAAAACCTTATAGAATCACTGTCTTTGTAATTCCACAACCTGTACAGCCATTTTTCAAAAAGCATACGGTACTTCAAATTAAGCTTTCAGACTTCCAATCACAAACCTAGAGGAATCCCTAGACCATCAACATTATTATCCAAAGTACATGGGCAGACAACTACTATTGAAGATGAGCATTCAAACCATCAAATAAAGCATTAGTTTTATATTGCAGTAAGGTTAAATTTACACAAATAATCTGAGGTCTCAAAACCTACCTTCATGAAAGTGTGATTATGCAAAATATTGGATTTGGAAATTGCCAGGCTCCAAAATATTACTGAAATGTTTGGGCATGATTGCATTTGTGCATAATTACATAATACCTCTCTTTTACTATATTTAGCTTTACTGTACCACTATTAGATTCACTAGCCATTCTAAAATAGCAAAACAGTGACAGTATGAAACATATGCTTAGACCTCAGCAGTGAGATAAAAATGCAATAGCCTTTGCTAAGATTGCAGTCCTATACATATATATCAGGGAGAAATAGCCCACTAAACTCAATATGCATAGAACTGCACTATTAGTGAAAAATTCCTATGCAAGTGAAATAATGTTGAGGAAAACTTTGGGTTTCCCGTTATGTTTTCCACAATACAAAACTCAGTGAAAGAGAAACCTCAGTATTACATGAATGACATGCAGACACACACAAACAAAACAATTTCCAACTTTTCAAGCAAAATTTACCTGTGTGTGTTCTAACATGTGCTTTCAAATGGGAACTCTTGAAATATGTTTTTCCACATCCTGGATAGCTGCACACATGGCTTCTTATTCTTAAAGAGTCAATGGATGGAGTGATTTTTGTTGAAGCAGGAGCAAAACCTGGAGCAGGAGCGATAGGTGAGAGCCTGGTGCCATTGGGACTGATCACAGGTGCTTTTGGATTCTGAACAACAGTCTGTGGAACAACAAACATAACAGCTCCTTTGGGAACTTGGGCTCCCATGAACACCATAGGCTGACAAAGGTTTGGTGACAACTGACTGCAGGGAGTGTTGGGTACTACTGCTGTCACAACAGAGTTGTTAGCAGACAGCGGAACCATCTGGCAAACCAATGGCACAGGAGGGACTCCCCCTGCTTGCACAGGAGATGTGGGAACTACCAGGGAAGAGCGTTGTGCTGAACCAGGCACAGGCAGAGGACTACTGAGTGTGGTCTGCATGAAAGGCACTGGACTGACTGCTAACACTGAATGTTTTTCTTCTTTCACATCGGGCTGCTTATCTTCAGACACTGCAGCAGCCAGTGGCACGCTTTCACAAGATGGATTTTGTTTCGGTTTTGCATTGCCTTCTTGCCTTTCTTCCCTTGTGTAATCATCCCGACACCTCAAAATGCTGTCTGTTCTTGCTGGACAGGTTCTGTGACTGCAAAGCTGAGCATCGGCTGTATGGCGAATGACACTTGTAGCCTGTGCTTTCAGCATTCTTGATTCTGAAACTTTTTCAGTCTTCTTAAAAGCTGTTGGAGCGCCCTGCTCAGAAGTGTCAACAAGTGACTTGCTCTTTACAGTAGGTGGCGCTGGTGCAATGGGATGGACTGCCTGAGCCATTTCAAGGTCAGAAGGGCTGTAGGGCGGAGTCAAGCACTGGAAGAATAAAAACATGGTGCAATTAGCTCTCTATGCAGCACAACTAATTAGCATGATCTATGAACTTCAGGCTGCAATTCTACACATGCTTACTTCAGAGCAAGTGCCAATAAATGGAGTAAATTTCCTTCTGAAAGAGCATGCATAGGACTTAGTTGTAAATAAGAAATTTATAATAATTGAATAAAGCTTACAAAGGCTGATATTTGAAAGTCAGCAGCAGGTAGCAGGTTGTCCTCAATTTCTTCAGATGTATCTGATGCTGGTGTTATTGGTCTCAGTTCAACGTACTTCTTGAAGTCTGATTTCCAACTGCAGCTCATGGACATTAAAGCTTCTACTGCTTCAAAATCACTCCTAATGTGCCGCTTTTCAGTTATCACCTCCATTCCTTCCTGCTATGAAAAAGAGAGGGTGCTTTTCAGTATCAAACAGCAAATATAAGCTTATATGTTCATCAAATATTTAAAAAACCAGATTATATGTAGTAACGCCAGTGTTTTTAAGAGCCTCTCCTTTTTCCTACACCCCTCCTTTGAATGGATTATTTATTCCTAGGTTGGATACCATGAAAACTGTAACCAGCCAAGTGTAATGAAATCTTATTGACCTCAATGAAACTCAGTCCACAAAACAATTAAGCTTATAGTTAAACCAATGTATCTCATTCGATCAAAACAGTTTATGTCAAAGTACTTCGGTCCAATTGGATTCAGATCAGTCTGCAAGGTTATGTAGAAACACTTAAAATGTTTCCCAGATCATTCTATAGACACCTATGTGATGTCCTATGCCATTTTCCCAGAATTGTAGTTGGAAGGGACCACTAGCACAATCTAGTTCCAACCTCCTGCACCCAACATGGGGCATGAACCCATGACCCTAAGATTAAGAGTCTTATGCTCCAGCAACCAAGCTATCTCAAGTGTTAAAACAAGTTTCAAAAACTGAGTCTTCCCATCAGGGAACTGAACCTTGGGTCTCCTGCGTGACAGGCAGGGATACTTACTACTACACTCTTATTTCATTATTTTTAAGGTGTACCTTTGCTATTCCAAAGCACAATCCTATACAAGCATGCTCGGAAAGTCATTTGTCACTGGAGTTTGGTGGCACATACCCCCAGGCAAACATGCACTGACTTCAGCCTTCAAGGTTCCTTTATTGCTACTATTGTGTTTTAGACAAGCTAGGGACACAGCCTTGTGTTTTTAAGTACTTGCTTTGTGCTAATTCATTCCATTACTAACACAACAAGGGAGCTGTGCTTCTCTCAAAAACGTGTGGCCTACACATGGGAATTAAAACCAAGTCCTGTTTCTGTAGGGCTTCAGCTTGGCTATCCTGAGGTGCTCCAAGTTGTGGCTTAGGGATTCCTGTGAACAACTTGCACCCCCCCCAAAAAAAACCCACCCCTCAAATTCCTTGCTCGTTTCCTGCGTGCGGAAAACGCACTTATCAGTCGCGCCCAGCCAGAGGTCTGAAGGATGCGTTTTGAATTTATGTGCAGCACTTTTTACTCGCTTTTATTAGAGCCCCGTGCATAAGATCTCTTTCCCATGAAGTTGGCTAACCCGCCAATGCCTGCCTTCGGCTGCAACCCCTCCACTATAAGTCACGCCCTGAAGCGCGCGCTGCAAGGCCGCCATACAGGCGCGGAGGCCCGAGCACCGAAAGGGAATGGCTACATCCGCCGCCGCCGTTCGGCGACTACACGGCCTAAGGAAGGCGGGGGCAGGGAGATCCTCGCCGGCAGCCGGATCTTGGAGCCGAGCCACGTTCACCTCAGAGAGCCTCCGCCGGTGACTCACGCGCCCCGCCCGCCCATTCCAAACAGCACGCACTCGCTTCCTGAAGGACCGCCCTGCCCGCCGCCTATTGGCCGCCAACGTCGGGCGCCGCGGGAGACGATTGGCCGGCGGCTACCCCCCCCACCCGAGAGAGAGTGTAGGCTCAGTGGGCGGGGACATGTGAACAAAGCGTGATCAGCGGCTGCTGCTCGGCGCTCGGGGAACGAGGACTGGGAATTGCCGCTCGGCGACCTTTCCCCTACTTCCTTGCCGCGCGTTCTAGAATGCGAGAGACAGGGAAGGGAGGGGCGGCTCGAGCTCTCGCAGGCCCCGCCCACTCTCCCCCTCCCACGCCTGGAGGCGAAAGGAGCAGAGGCGAGCATCTGTGCGTGCCGGAAGAGATCTCGCCTGCTGCTGCTGCTGCTGGGAAAAGCTGATGATGCTCGTCCCCTTGCATCTCCCGCGCGGGGGCGAGCCTTGAACTCAGCGCCCCAACCCTTCCACCCCACCGGTCCTTGAGGCTTCTGTAAACGCACATTTATTTCTGGGAGGCTCCCTTACCCCCCCCCGTTTCCTGCGCGTGGGTTTGGGCAGGCCTGGCCCGCTCCCCCAAAGGCACCAGCAGCCGGGCGAATGTTTGCTTCCTCCTCCTGCAACCTGATGGGCGTCAGGAAGCCGCGCACACACAGAAAAGCCAAGCCCTCGAGGCTGCAGGGCTAGCCTTGCGCGGCGCCCCCGAATCCAACGCGCTCTGCTGGGGACAGAAAGCGGCTTCCGCCTGCAAATTGGGGGGGGGGGGGAGAGAAGTTCCCGCCCAGGCTCGTCTGGAGGAGGCGGAAGGAAAGGGGCGAATGCACACCGCCAAGCGGGAGCCTCGCCCGGAGGAATGTGGGGCGAGCGGTTGGCGCCCTTATTTTATTCTGGAAGGCCCGCCTCGCCCGCTCAGGGAATGCGGCTCGCCCTCGCCCGGCCTCTTCCCGCTTTCTTCCAGTCATACCATGACCCACCCCGGGGCCGGACTCCCCCCTCAGCGCCGCCGCCACCCACCCACCCAAGTCCTGGCGCCCCCCAAACCGCTTCACCGAGCCCCCCCCCGTCACCCACACATTGGGTCTCACTCACGCCCTGTTCGTTTGTTTGCTGCTTCCCTTCCTCGCATTGGGGCTCTCTAAGCGAGCTGCCTGCCGCCACATGCCGCCTCTTCATTTCCCGACCTCCCTCACCTCTCTTTCCACACGCGGGGTTGCTTTCTACCAGCTTCTTTTCCGATCTCTTATTTCCCGGGTAATTCCAAAATAGTTGTTCTTCCTCAGCAGCCTATAAGCCTCTTTCAATCTCTCCCCTCCCCTCCCCCCTCCCGCTTTTTCCTTTTCACTCAAATCGCTTTTAAGAGTTGCCTTTCATAGAGTTGGAAGGGACCCAAGGGTCATCTAGTCCAACCCCCTGCTGCAATACAGGATTCTCACCATAGACTCAGGCCACATACCAAAAGGTTCCCCCTCGAAGAGGGCCGCACCAGATGCTCCCCTATAGCCATACTCCCCTCCAGGCAGTTTCCAAGAGCTTCGCCCCCCCCCCCCCAAAGCTCCTTTCAAACTCAAATATATATAATCCAATTGTGTTGCGTAGCAACATTTATGCACTGCACCCCAGTCCTTACACCTCGCTGCACACACCCGTTTATCAACCAAATATTCGTTTTCACAACACACACCCCCTTGCAAAAAAAAAAGGTTCCACTAAGCCCCATTTCCTTCCTCCCCAACAAGGTCTTTCGCTTCTTAAAAGCCTCTGACCGAGACACACCTCAAGCTGGCTGGATCTCTCTCTCTGCGTTGCCCTTTTGAACAAATACGCCTTTTCCATCTCGTAACAGAAATCGCATCTTTCCCTTCTCCGCCAAAAGCACTTTTTCCCCAGCTGAAAGCTTGGTCCCCGCCCCCCAATCCACTCCACCGCTCCAACTGACTCTTGCAATGGACGGATAGATCTACTTACAGCAAGCTGGAAAGGAGACACTCCAAAATTCAGCATGACCCCCGATGGAAGGCGCCTCTCTCTCCCCCACCCCCGTCAGGCTGCAGCTCTGATGCTGAACCAGCGAGGCTGCAGCTGTTGACAAGTTCCCTCCCCGCCCCGGGCGTTCTCTGCCTGCCGCTGTCTTTATTTTCCTCTTTTTGTTCGCAGGCAGCTCCTCATTCAGGTGGCGGCTCCCCAGCGCAGCGCGAGCAAAGGCGGGCGCCAGGCGCGGCCAATCGCCTGCAAAGGTGTGTGAGGCCCTGGCCAATGGGCGGGCGGGGGCTGCGCGTGATCAGCGGCTGCCCAGCAGCGTGGAGACAAAGTCATCTCGGCGTGTACACAAACCCGGCAGCGTGTCCCGGCGCAGCCTTCGGGTAAGTCCCAGTTGCTGGCTGAGTCAGTGTCACGTCTCTTCCCGCCCCCGCCCCTCCTCCCCTCCCCTTCTCCGGATCCCTGTGGGAGAGGCGAGGTGGGCTGCAGGGATCTTGTGCTTAGCAACTAAGACAGCTGGTGGTAAAAGTGGCATGCAAGAATTTCATTTTATTTTTTAACCCTCCCCATTCGGCTCCATCGTCTTATACAGATAAGATATGTATATAACAGGAAGTAACCATGAATGTGGGTGGTAATATTGTTCCACAGGGAACCAGTAGCTAGGCAACTGAGTGTAGCTTTTAAGCAGCATCAGAGACAACAGCATTTATTTCTTTGTTTTTAATCCTTTGGCACTTATCAAGCTCACTGTAGCCCATGAAAATTTATGCTACAATAAGCTAAGGTGACACAAAACTCCTGTTTTTCCTAAACTAACAAGAGTTTTGTGGCACTTTGAGTTACTGCAACATAAACTTTCATGGGCCACAATGAACTTGGTAATCTTTCAGTTGCCAGAGGAATTTCAGAAATAGACTGGAAAGAGAAGCTGCTGAATTGCAACTTATTACCAAACTTAAAACCATGGAGAGACCTGGTCTGAACAAAGACATTGGATTCTTATCTCATTATACATGACAAAGCAATTTTTCACCTTCTCACCCCTTGCTTTTTCCTGTAAGACCTATTGCAGTCGTTAAGAGTCGTCAACAGGCTCATCACAGCTATCTGCCAATCACCCATTCCCACCACCCTTCTGAGTAATACCCCTCCCCACCTTCTCACTATATAGAAGGGTCTGGAAACTTCTGTTTCAGTGTATCTGAAGAAGTGTGCATGCACACGAAAGCTCATACCAAGAACTAACTTAGTTGGTCTTTAAGGTGCTACTGGAAGGAATTTTTTTGTTTCAGTTGCCAGACAACTCTTCTTTTGTTGCCTGTCTAGAACCTGCTTAGGACTGGGCACTGTTTACTATTCACCTATTTGAGGAAGAGTGTGATAATTTGTTTAAGAAGCTTGGCAATTAAGACTTCAGAGAATTTTAAGACCTGAAATTTTCTGGTAAGGCTTGGGAGTCAGGGAACCAAATTCTGTTCTTTTATTTGTTTGTGAAATTTATATACCAGCTTTTCCTTCAAGAAGCTCAAGGTGACATATATCCCCTTTCCATTTTATCCTCACAACAACCCTGTGAGGTAGGTTAGGCTGAGAGATTGTAACTAGTTCAAGGCTACCCATTGAACTTCATATCTGAGTGGGGATTTGAACCCTGTTCTCCCAGGTCATTGTCTGACATTCTAACCATTCCACCACACTGGCTTTCTTCCTGTATCAGAAGGAATAGGGAAAACATCAACATTAGGCATTGCATGAAAGGCCTGTCTCTGCTGAGGTGGGGATGGCTGTACAGTTGCAAGGTGAGCGAGCCATAAATAGTACTATCAGTAGCAATGAAGGTATAATACAGCTAACAGCAGTAGCAGACGACTTCGCTCCTGAGCTTAGCCTACCTAATTCCCTTTCTTAGCCTCTGTGTGGAAATTCTGTTGTGCAGCTCCTGGCTGAGCCAAGTTGTTCTGGAAAAAATCTTAGCTGACTATCCATGTCAGTTTTTATGGACATCACAGCCACCCACTTCATGCTGCTCTGAATATCTAACATGTTTTGCCATATTCTGTGGAAAAAGTTGTAGCAGCCTGTTTAATCTCAGGTATTCCTGTCCTTCTTTCTGTTCTTTGTTTGCTGTAATACATAGAATCCAAAACAGAGTTCAGTTTTTGTTTATGCTGGCTTCAGAAGAGTTCAGATTGCAGTGTTAACCCTAAATTATTACTGTTTACATTTGTTTCTCTTTGATCTTAATATCTCTGAACAAACATATCAGTGCTTTCTATCATTCTGGTCTACGTGCCTTGTTCTTGCCTGTAGTTTTCAATGCAGAATTAGGTGCCCCCAACTTCTGACACACGTAAATGAAGAGATGCAAAGTGTTGTTTTTGAAGTAGGTTAAGTGATACTTCCTTCTGAGTAAACACAGCTAGGATTGTGCCACAAGTCCTGTCCATATGTTACACATATGACTACGGTGTGAGTGTCTTAAATCCCTATTAATTGCCACTACCATTGCTCATAATAAGGATTCATTCCTGTTCGGCTATTAGTGTGGTATTAAGTAAGATGTTGCTGTTTTGTCTGGATAAGAAATGTTCTTGGATTCCACGGTGGAAAATGTGTGGCTCTTTTATCTGTCCTATGATTGTACAGTGGTACCTCAGGTTACATACGCTTCAGGTTACAGACTTCGCTAACCCAGAAATAGTACCTCGGGTTAAGAACTTTGCTTCAGGATGAGAACAGAAATCGTGCTCCGGTGGCGCTGCAGCAGCAGGAGGCCCCATTAGCTAAAGTGGTGCTTCAGGTTAAGAACAGTTTCAGGTTAAGTACGGACCTCCGGAATGAATTAAATACTTAACCCGAGATACCACTGTACTTAGGTGGATTCATTTTTCTGCTAATGTATTTCTTTTTGTTTCTATTTATTATCATTCAAAGATCACAGGGTTGTTTACAACATACATATACAAAATGAGAGCACACAATACATAACAAAAAAACCAAAAAGAAACCAATAACCCCCTTCCACAAACACATCTGAAACACCATGGATTATAATCATTACATCAGGAGAAACACTGGACTCAGCTTCATTTTACTTCTGCAAAATGGAAATGAGTCATGGCTTCCTTTCAAGTATGCTGGTGAGCAGGAGGACTGTACATGCTTTTTATACTGAGAGTATATGAACTACAAGCTGCATATGCACTTATTTTGGCATTCTGATATGAAACAAGAAAGAAAGAAAAGTAAGCCCCTAAGAGGAGAAGCGATGAAGGGTGTGATAGCTGTGTGGTAGCGTGTCAATTGCAGTGCAAGTGTGCTGCTCCTGTGATCACGCCTTGTCATCTAGTATGAATATGTATGTGAATCCACAGCTTTGGCTGAATAGGACACAGTGTGAGTTGACATGATACTTCTAAGTTCAGATCAAACTAGTAGTTAATGTCTTTCCAATCAGGAAAAGAGCCAGCACAATGAATGTTAAATTTGGTTGTGGGCAATGTTTGTTAGAATCCTGTCTCAGCCCAGGACTCATTGGCTGCTGTGGTACCATCCTTCCCTTAGTTGTGAATCTGGCTTGTCCTCGGCCACCCAGAGAGCCTTTGCCAGAGTAAGAATTTTAACTAATACATCTCGCATCTGATTAACACTTTTGTTTGTGCTGGCTCTTTCTTGGTTGCCTGACAGCTGCACTAGGGCCCCTTATAAACACACGTCTGTTTTTGAATGGGCTTGGTCCTCACCACTGCATTACAGTGCCCCCATATTTGGTGAGATGAGACCTAAACTGCTTTCTTAATAGCTTATTATTATTATTATTATTATTAGCTATTAAGAAAGCAGAATTTATTGCTTTCGGTTACTTATGATCACTTTAATTATTGTCAAAACAAAAAAAATTCCTTCCAGTAGCACCTTAAAGACCAACTAAGTTAGTTCTTGGTATGAGCTTTCATGTGCATGCACACTTCTTCAGAAAGGAATTTTTTTTGTTTTGACTATGGCAGACCAACACGGCTACCTATCTGTAACTTTAATTATTGTGGATATATTTGACTTCCATATTTTCTCAGGAAGCCACAAGTTCGCCTTCAAGGTCGCATTCCATCGATGTAGCAATGCTGAATTGCCATGGAATTGTCAAGATAATATACCAAGGACACTTGGAATGTGCTGGGCCAGCTGGGTGAACATAAACAGATCTATGCATTGTGATAACTGCAGCTCCTGAGTCAGAGGCAGAGCAGCAAAAGTGGATGGAGAAACCATAAAAGTGCAGAGGCCCTTGACCCTTTCTGCTTAAAGGCATATAGAAGGGAAGACTGCTGTCTGGGGGGGGGGGAGTCAGAGACTGGGGGAATTGCATGAGGTGAGTATTGCACCATCCCTAGGACCCTTTGGTGAGAACAGAAAGCTGGGGAAGTAGGTGAAATCCTGGTGAGAGTGGAGCTTTGAGAGAGGAGGATAGGGATAGGGGGACACATTGAATATCTGGTCTGCTGTTAACTTACATTGCTCTTTGTGAGATAAAATAAGCTGCTTGTGAGGAGGCTGCTATTGTTTGCATTTGTACTTTATTAATATTTCTGCACTGTGGCGAATTTTGTCATGCTAGACCCACTGTAAATGGACTTCCCTGTATTTTGCACTGAGACCCTCAAGGACATAATATGTGTCTGTGTGGATATGTGTGGATAATATGTGGAGACGGGAGGGAGCTCTGAGCTGATGTAATTAACAGGGTGATGGGCAGAGGGAGGTGCAGCCGTGCTGTTTAAAGAACAGGGTTAACAGAAAACTGGAAACCATAACCCACTCTGAACCATCCCTCAATCAACAAATATTCGGTAGCCATGCCAACCTTCCCTCCTACCATGTGGTGCCGCTGGTGAACACATCAGGCCATAATAAAGCAACATTCACAGTATGATTGCAAGTGAAAGGATTGACTGTGGACTGGGTTGTAGTGGGTAGGAGAGGTTATACCGTATTTTTCGCTCTGTAAGACGCACCAGACCACAAGACGCACCTAGTTTTTGGAGGAGGAAAACAAGAAAAATAATATTCTGAATCTCAGAAGCCAGAACAGCAAGAGGGATCGCTGTGCAGTGAAAGCAGCAATCCCTCTTGCTGTTCTGGCTTCTGGGATAGCTGCGCAGCCTGCATTCGCTCCATAAGACGCACACACATTTCCCCTTACTTTTTAGGAGGGGAAAAAGTGAGTCTTATAGAGCAAAAAATACGGTAGTAATTGCGATTTATCCTTCCAGGTTCCCATGTGTGTTGATTGATCAGAGTTTCAAAATCCCAACCTTAGCAATAAAAGCATAGGAATTAGACGACACAGCCTTGTTTTGAGCAAGTCCACCTATGAAGCAAGGTGTCCCCCTTTCTTATTCTGCTTAATAAAGAATTAAGCAACAACCTGCGAAGTAAGTTTAAAAATAGGATTTACTTACTTTATATCCATGCGTTGGTTCACAGCAACAGTAGCAGTAAGAACCATGCAGGCAAGATACTTATATTTACAGTATAACAAGCTCCAGGCATGTGCCTTAAGCTGGAGAAAGTGGCAGCATGTCTGCATCCAACACTGGTCAGAGCAAGGGAGAGGAGAGGGGAACCTGGCAATTTGGGGCACAGGGTCATTGAGGTGCTAGAAACACTCTGCTTTATCTCTCCATTCCATATGAATTAGGAGAGGCTGTGCAGGTGTTGTTGCGGTGCTTAGAGGCAGTGATGGACCAAATGGGACCAATAAACTGAATCTGTTCAAGACACAGGTGCTGAAGGTATTATTATTATTACTATTACTTATTAAATTTCTATAACCCCTTCATCCAAGGATCACAGGACAGTTTACAATATAAAAACACAAAAATATATAACATAGTAACAGACAAAACCAATACCCCTACCCCCCAGTTGAAAAGGCCATAGATTGTTTAATTAACCAAAGGCCTGTGAGAAGAGGAATGATTTGGCCCGGTGCCTAAATATATGTAATGAAGGCAGCAGGTGAGGCCCATTCTCCTGTTGGCACCCACTAGACTCTGATGGAGGGGGCACAGGAAGATGGGGCCCCACAGATGATGATCGCAGCTGTAGGTGATTCTCAAGTCCTGGAATTTGGTAGATGGCTTGCTCTGGATGGGTTTGCACTTCCCAAAAAGAACAATAAGGGTTTTCCTCAATTCAAGGCTGTCAGTTGAGATGCAGGTTGCCTCTGCAACTGTTAACTGGATCGTGAGAGCCTGGCCTCAGTAATCCACTAGTAACCTCTCGATTTGATTACTGCAATGCATTCTACATGGGGTATGCTTGTTAAGGACATTCTGGAAGCTGCAGCTAGTGAAAAACACAGCCACCGTGCCATTAGGTGTCATGAGACACCGATCCTCAGGAGGAAAGGGTTAAATCTCCCCCCCCCCACCTGTGATTTCAGTTATTATCAACCACCACCACCCAGTGGGGGAAGTAAGTACAGTGGGCAGTATCCAGTCAAGGAGTTAAACATTAGTGCAACAACTTTTAGCTATCCAGTGTAATTTCCCCACCTTCTCTTCTTCCTACCCACACTCTTGGCCCCTCCATTAAATCTGTTCCTTAAGGTTGGGGGGAAATCGGCCCATGTTGCAAATGTGACTTCTTCTGGGTCTAGATAGCAGACCCCTTCCAGAAACCAGCAACTCACATGCACAGTTCCAGTTCAGTGTTGATATGCCACACTCTAGGAGTTGTTACTTGGTGCATCCTGTCTATTTTGTATGTTTTATACTTTGCTAATCCTTTCTGGTAAGACATTCCTCTTTTGGGTTTTGGTTCTGGATCAAACAGCACTTAGCAAAGTGTCTCTTGCTTGTTTTGTAGCAAAACAATTATTGCTATACCATTGTTGTTGTTTCTTTTCTGTGATTTCTCTAGCTAGGGTCCTTCATTGAGCAGCATTTAAAAACATTGCATGGAGACTGTTACTGTTCACTGCCAAGTTTAATGTTGACTACTGAACAAATGATACCACCAGCTTCTTAAATTATGAATGGCCGACTGGCTGTTGACAAAGCAATTTTATCTTGCTCCCAGAAGCCCAATCAAATTTTAATTAAGGCATGGTAAAAAATAGTTCCACATAAGAAAACTGTTCTCAAAATTGTATGTGTGTGAGAGAGATCCTAGACTTCAGTGTTTATTCAGATTGAAACACAGAATAATTATAAACGACTTGGATGAAGGAATTGAGGGGATGCTTATCAAATTTGCATATGACATCAAACTGGGAGGGGCAGCCAATGCTGAAAAATAAATAAATCAGGATTCAAGATGACCTTAACAAATTGGAGAACTAACAGAATGAATTTCAGCAGGGACAATTGTAAGGTTCTGCACTTGGGCAGGAATAACTGGCTGCACAAATATAAGATGCGGGACACCTGGATTGCCAGTAGTACATGTGGAAAGGATTTAGGAGTCTTCATAGACCACAAGCTTAACATGAGTCAACAGTGTGATGCAGCAGCAAAAAAAGGGGTAATACTATTCTAAGCTGCATCAGCAAAAGTATAGTGTCCCGATCAAGGGAAGTAATAGAGCCACTCTATTCTGCCTTGGTCAGACCATACCTGGAATACTGTGTCTGGTTCTGGGCACCACAATTTAAGAAGGATATTGACAAGCTGGAACATATGCAGAGGAGAGCACAAAGATGAAAAAAGGTCTGGAAACCAAGCTTTATGAGGAACGGTCTAGAAAGTTGGGTGTGTTTAGCCTGGAAAAGACGAGACACAGAAGAAATATGATAGCTATTTTCAAATATCTAAAGGACTGTTACATGATGCAAGCTTGTTTTCTCCTGCTCTGGAGGCTAAGACCCAAACCAATGGCTTCAAGTTACAAGAAAGGAGATTCCGACTAAACATTAGAAAGGACTTTCTGACAGTAAGAGCTGTTTGATGGTGGAATGAACTCCCTCAGGAGCAGTGGAGTATCCTTCCTGGGAGGGTTTTAAGCAGAGGTTGGGTGGGCATCTGTCTTAGCTAAGATTCCTGCATTGCCGGGGTTGGACTAGATGACCCTTGGAGTCCCTTCTAACTCTACAGTTCTATTATTCTATGGTTCTGTTGTCTACCTGCTAAGCAAATACATCTGCTTCACAGATAAATGTGCACTCAGTAGGCTTTGCCAAGATTCGCACGTGCACGGAAGCAGGGACTGATGCAAAACAAGAGAAAGTAGATAGAAATATTTGTACAGGGTTATGTGGTGAGAAGCCAGGAGTTCTGTTTACAACCCGCCTGTTTAATCTCCAGTTTAGCCTGTTCCCTAACAAAAAAGAATTAAGGCTGATGGTGACTTGTCTGAGATAGTTAATGAATCCATGATGGATCTGGGGCAGAACCAAGGCTAAAATTCATGACTTTATGGACCATGTTGATGTTGTTCCAGAGTCATGTCTTAATATTGATTGCCAGCATGCATAAGCCAAATCAGATGCCCTTTTAGTTAGCCTGCATGTTTCCTGTTGTTCAAAGAGTGCAATTTATCAAACATGGCATACTTGATGTTTTTAGTGTTTTTTCTGGCATCGTCAACTGAACCCCCAGCAAATGCCTAAGCAGTGAGTTTCTCCACTAGCCGTTCAGCGCCAGGCTAGCATTTTGTTCTTTAAAATTAAGGTACTGTACTTACAATATTTTGGTAGTTTAGAGGAAGCTGCTCTGAGGTAAGCACAACATGTCATGTTTGTGCAACATTCAAAACCCTTTGTGTCATATCCCAAGTCTGGATCTGAAACCCTGCTTTGGTTTGCCCATAAGGGGAGGGAGTAGGACTGTTACATAAGATAAGCTGCTAACATCAGCTTCCCTGGTACTTGGTGAGGAGAGAAGGCATGTGAAGAATGAGACCTACATAAATAGAGCATATATGTATGAGTAGCAGTGGACTTTTGCTTTACATACCAGCTAAGTGTGACTCAAAAGTTGTATACAGTATGCACTGCTTCTAATTATTATAACCCCAGCTCTTAAATCTTGTACCAGGCATAGGCAAACTCGGCCCTCCAGATGTTTGTTAGGACTACAAATCCCATCATCCCTGACCACTGGTCCTGTTAGCTAGGGATGATGGGAGTTGTAGTCCCAAAACATCTGGAGGGCCGAGTTTGCCTATGCCTGTCAAGTTTCTAACTAGAAAGCATACTTACAGTACAATTGAATCATGTTTACCCAGAAGTAAGTTCCACAGGCTTTATTCCCTGGTAAATGTGTTAGCAGCCATAATCCTAAACTTTGTTTTCTTTTTATACTGTGTTTACTCTTGCAGACAAAAAAAAAAGCAGTGTTCTGGACTTAATGTTTCAGGTATTTCTCACAGATTAGCTACACACCCAGCTGCGCTTGTTCTCCTCCTGCCTTAATTTAGTGATGTGATGCATGCATGCTTTGTTTTTAAGCAGAAGCAATTAAGAACTGACCTTTAACTCTAAATAAAACCTTGGAGTCTGTTGCAGAACAATTTGCACCAGAATGACACAGTCTGGGTACTTCTTGTCATGCTACAGAGTGTTACTAGGGAGAAAGCACATAGTTTACATGCTTTCCAAACAGGTTCTGGGTACATCAGAGTTTGTTTTTACTTCGTTTTTCTTTCTCTCCTGCCTTAGATCCTCTTCTCTTTTCCTTCAGTATATTGCTCCCCCCTCCCCTTTCCACATATCATGATGATGTCCTTTGGTCATGTGTTAAAGTCAAGGTCCATGAGAATTTTATGAGGTTGATGCAGATAGTTTCCAAGTGAAAAGAGGACTGCAGTCATTTATCTGGCCAGTTAAAGCTACGGCTATCAAACTTGGAAGGTGGCCCTGTGTACACAATCAACTTTATCTGCAATGTGATATGGATTACGAGATGAAGAAGAAATATGGTAGGGAACTAGAAAAATTGCACCGGGTACCCCACCATTGGTTGATGGTGTGAAGACCAAAACTTTTGGTGGGGAAGGAAAGCAGAGGTGAAAAGAGAAATGCCGCTCCCATCCTCAATACAGTGGTACCTCGGGTAAAGTACTTAATTTGTTCTGGAGGTCTGTTCTTAACCTGAAACTGTTCTTAACCTGAAGCACCACTTTAGCTAATGAGGCCTCCCGCTGCCGCCACCAGAGCATGATTTCTGTTCTCATCCTGAAGCAAAGTTCTTAACCCGAGGTACTATTTCTTGGTTAGCGGAGTCTGTAACCTGAAGCGTATGTAACCTGAAGCGTATATAACCCGAGGTACCACTGTATGTTGAAATTGCAGTGGCAGACTTCCTTCTTTTAAATGGCACTTCCTTCTTTTAAAATGGCACTCCGAGTTGCAACAAAGATAGAAGCATTTGTGTGAGCTGTCGCTGAATGAACAGAAATGTGAACACGCTCAAGTAATCCAGGAGTTAGAAGGATGGAGGGAGAACAATGAGGGGGAACATCCAAGTGAGAGAAGGACAAGGCTAAAATAATTCTAGCAAGTACACTGAAACTAGCTTTGAAATTATTGGTAATTGTTACTTGCCTGCCCATAACTATTTGCTATCTCTTCCATATTTCCCTTCTTCTCAAACTCTGAGTCTGTTGTCCTCAAGCTTCTTATTTTATACAGTGTTTAATTGCCACTAGTGTATTGAGACTTGTCTTAATATGTGCCTGTTAGTATCCTCTACCTGCACTTGTCGGATAGGTACAGTGTGTATTTTCTCATTGTGTATTCAGGTTAGTTCCTAAATACTGACGCAGCACTTGCTAGCTAGGAAAGCAGGCAAGGTGCCAGGGCTAGCCTGTGTCCCTGAATGCTCTAGCTCAAATTTCCATCACTGTGGATCTTGTGAAGGGCAAGTTCCTTCATAAAACTATGTACAGGTGTTTCTGCCTTTGGACCTTAGCACATTACTCTGCAGTTGTAGAAAGGTTTGCCTTGGAAACGTTTGTCTGAGTCATATTTGTGGAAACGTTGCAAGAAGAAACTGCATGATTTGAACATAAGCATCACAGATTTCTTTTTGTGCGATGGGTTGTTATCAAAGTGTCCTTCACACCCACACACCCGTCTTTGCTCACTTGAAAACCAGTAGCATGAATTCCCAAGTAAATATTTCCTTCCCCTTAATTCCTCTTCTCCCTTCCCAGTTGCTTGTGCTGTTCTTAAAGTCATGACCTGGGAGCGGCTAATTGGTCAGCTGGACTTGATTGAGGGTGGGGGAGATGAGTCTCTTGCCCCCTTTTTTTCTACTTCATTGCTGAGGAAAATGACTCCTGCTGAATTATTTTACAGTCTTTCTATAGGTTTTTTTTTGGGGGGGGGGGCTTTTCCAAACAACTTCCAGCCAGGAGCACTATGGACAACAAGTTTGAGTTCCTTTGTCCTTTTAGTAACTCAACTTAATAACACAATTTAATATGATGTATATAATTTTAATTTTATTCTATTAGTAGCTGCTTGTTTGGTCATATCACAGGGCTGGAAGGAGTCCTCAGGTTTTTATATAAATATTTTGGTTCCATAAAGTATTGTTTATTTATGACGAATTGACATATAAACTAAAGGTATCTTGGGTTACAGCTAAACCTATGGATCTTGTCTCCATTTGTCAGCCATTTGTTACTCATATGATAGGCCAATCACAGGGATGGCACGTCCCAATGAAATATGGCTTTATTGATTATTCCTAACATTTGTGTCATACGTTTTCTTTATGAGGCTGGTTTTTGTTGGAATATCTTATTCAATGTGTAGTCTCTTGGGAATGTTCTTTATAATGGATGTGAAACCTGGTTTGATTCGATTTTTTTGTACTGTTTTTCACGTTCTTTATTTATTTCATATTTCTTATAGCTATGCTTCCATGTGACAACCATCAGAGCAGATTTTCAGAGTTAAATGAATTACTTGGGTACACACAGTAGCTTTTTTTGCTGAAAATTGAAGCAGTGTGACTTGATCTGTCTTCAGTTTGGCAAGCTAAGTGAAATTTCTCAAAGGCTACACTGTGCTCAGATGAGTTATATAGGCACCAATTGGATATGCAGTCAATCCACATTAATTTTTAAAAGTTCGCAGTAAGGGGCAAATGCAGAAAAACCTTGAGAGGCCACTATTAGACAAGCTAATAAGCTAAGAATGAGAAGTGAAGGAAAAGAAGACCTGCTAATGAGATAATTTTAATGCAGCTTCTTCATACATTACTATTTCTAATGAGGAAATGAACCTGTGTGAGAGAAAAGCATGTATCTTGTTGCTTGTAAAGGGTGTCTTTTTTGTTTGAATGCATACCAACAGCTGAATATTATAAATACTCAGCTATTACAGTGGTACCTCAGGTTACATACGCTTCAGGTTACAGATTCTGCTAACCCAGAAATAGTACCTCGGGTTAAGAACTTTGCTTCAGGATGAGAACAGAAATCGTGCTCTGGTGGCGCGGCGGCAGCAGGAGGCCCCATTAGCTAAAGTGGTGCTTCAGGTTAAGAACAGTTTCAGCTTAAGAACGGACCTCCGGAACGAATTAAGTACTTAACCCGAGGTACCACTGTACTGTATTTGAAACAACTTTAGATATTTAGCTTGTTGCGACATGTGTCCCAACACACAAATTACTAAGTAGACCCACCAAAATTAAGGGATCTAACATGGTCATATTCATTCATTTCTATGAGTCTACTCTAAGTTAAACTTCATTGAATACCATGTCTTTAACTTTGCAAAAGTCTGTGTCTTGCAGACAGCGTTCAAAACTCTCATTGTTCTAGGTGCATTTTGTGACAATAGCTTAAGCATTAGCTTGAGTTCTGGGCACAGTACTGTGCCTACGATTTCAGATTAAATCTGCAGAGTGGAAGGAAAGGGGGAAAACATTTCTGCCTCCCCACTTCCAGCTATTCTCTGAAGACTGGAGAAGAGACCCTCTGAAGAATATTAGGGGTGTGGGCAGGGGAAGGACTAGACCATATGAAAAAGGAACATAATATTTTAGCTGCAGTTCATTCATTTTCAGCTTTGTATTCTTATTATTAAAAAAAGTGTGCCTAGACATTCCATTATTGCGCCCATAACCTAGGTTTAAGGTGCCATTTAGCTCCTCGCTTTCATATCTCAGTTTCTAACACTGGTTACAGAGCCTTGTTTATTTGACACCATTTTATCATAAAAGTGAATAGCAAGGTAAAATATGGTGTTGCGCAAAAAGCCTTGGACTGGGGTGACAGATGGAAGAACTCAGTCAAGGCAACACTGGCTACGTAAGCCCTAAGTTGTTTGTGCTGCACTTAAGATGTCAGTCACAAGATATTGTCTTTTTATTCTAGGGCGTCACAGTGTAAATGATTAACACAGGCCATAGCATGGTTGGCACCAAGATGACACACTACATTTCAAACTGGAAAACAATATTGTTCGCTTAGTAAGAAGGATCCCAGGAGGATTTATATTTTTTTAGCAGGGAAAGGATTTGACCCTTTGAGTTAAAGCTGTTGTTTATATGAGTCTCTTGCACCAGTAGTACCTCAAACTTATTTTGAACTTGGGACTTATTTTAAAATTCTTCTACTTTGTGGGCTCCCCATATCCACTACCTATAATAATTTGTTTCCAGGTATCTTTTCCCTCCTGGAGCAAACAGGGCAGGCTGAATGGTACCTGAATGGTACAGGAACAAAGGGTTAAACACCCTTCCCATCCTATCGCTGTTCTAAAGTAATTGGCAGCCCACATGCACCCCTCACTGCACCGCAGCGTGTTTTTTAAAAAATGTCTAGAGAGCTGGCATAGATCTCCTGTCCTGGAATAACCTGTAGTTTGGCCCAGAGTTTAGTGGTTGGCTCCAGCCTCTTCAAATCAAATAGACAAGCAAAATATGACCTCTAGTGGACACTTTGGGACTGAGATTAACGATGTGGCAAATCATGAGAAACTTGAAAGAACCAGGTTGAAAGAATCCACACTGATTGGATTTGTTTATTTTGTTTGTCTTTTAAACCCCACCTCCAGGCAACCTCAGGACATAGAAATGCTTATCTTTCAATGTTGTGGATCACATGTTATACGAGCAAATTGAAATCTATACAGTGGTACCTCTGGTTACGTACTTAATTCGTTCCGGAGGTCCATTCTTAACCTGAAACCGTACTTAACCCGAAGCACCACTTTAGCTAATGAGGCCTCCCGCTGCCGCTGTGCCGCCGGAGCATGATTTCTGTTCTCATCCTGAAGCAAAGTTCTTAACCCGAGGCACTATTTCTGGGTTAGTGGAGTCTGTAACCTGAAGCGAATGTAACCTGAAGTGTATGTAACCCGAGGTACCACTGTATATGTATTTCATTCTTTCCAATGTACCCAGGAAGGCTGTAGCTGCCTCTGGGATGTTTCAGATCCTTGCTTGAGATGTTGAATTAAGAAAAACATAAATTTTTAATCCTTTTCCTTTCAGAGAGGAAAAACTTGTGTAGTCAGCCAAAGCTCTTTTATTGCCATTGTTTTTGGTTGTGGAATAAAAGGGCACTGGGAATCTATAATACAGGAAAGTACCAAGTCAGACCATTGGTCTACTTAGCTCTGTATTTTTTAACTCCCTGGCAGCAGCTCTGATGAGTTTCAGACAGGAGTCTTGCCCTGCCCAACCTATTGATGTCTGTGATTGAGCTCAGGGTGCTTTGCATGTAACTACCAAGTTACAACTCTCCCACTAATATCTGGCACATATTTTCAATTTTGTTAATTTTTAGTACAGTCGTACCTTGGATCTCAAATGCCTTGGCTCCCAAACGATTGAAACCCAGAAATGAGTGTTCTGGTTTTTGAACGATTTCCGGAAGCCGAATGTCCAGCGTGGCTTCTGATTGGCTGCAGGAGCTTTCTGCAGCCAATCAGAAGCCACGCTTTGGTTCCCAAACATTTTGGAAGTCAACGGACTTCCGGAACGGATTCCGTTTGACTTCCAAGGTACGACTGTACATTAACTTGCAGGAAAAAAGACTACCTATATTTCTGTGCTATTTTGTGTCCAACACCAGATTTTGCAAATCTAGTACACAAAATGATTTTTTTCTTCAAGTAGAACTTAATCTTTCTTATGCTTACATTGTTTGAAGGTTGGACAGCACCTGATAAGAGTGAACATCCCAAAATACATATTTTCCTAGCAGATCCTAGTCTAGAGTCGAAAATGCCCAGAGATGAATCTAGAAACATAGCTAGCTTGCTTGGGACATTGAGAAAAGGCAGCCTTGGAACTGGTTAGACCTGCCACAGCTGACACTAAGAAATGGGGGGAGGTATCATCTCTCTGGTCAGAGAAATGAGATGGACAGTTGGCATGATCACTCCCGATCCTCTGCTCAGATGCTGAGGCCGAATCCTGGCACGATGGATGCTCTGTGAGTGCCTGGTTCCCATGTCTGAAAAATGGCTGGCTGCCTTCCCTGGAAAGTTGGGCTCCCACTGGAGGAACAGGTTTGCAGTCTGGGAATGTTTTCTGGATCCTACCTTGTCAGTGGAGATCCAAGTGGCCTTGGTGGCTTGGAACACCTTTTGTCAGCTGCAGCCATTCCTGGATTGGAACAGCTTGATCTCAGTACTCTGGGAATTGGTAGCTTCAAAACTGGATTACTGTAACACTCTCTTTCTGTTTGGTCCAGAAGCTAGAGTTATTGCAGAGTGCTGCGGTGTAATTGCTGACAGAAGTGAGACACTATCGGCATGCAACATCTCCACTCCCCCCCCCCCACAAGTGCCAAATAATGTTTGTTCCACACTTTAATTGTATTGTTTTGGCACTGCTAAAGTTTGGTTTCAGCAAGCCTACCTTGGCATATAATTTTGGACAAGCTGCATTAGCATGTGATTTTTAGTGAGCATAGTTGTTTTTATTTTATATATTTAAAAAAAAATATGTAGCTTGTTTTTAATGTTTGCTTTTATTGGTATTTTTTAACTGAGCCTTTGTCTTTTGTAAGGTTTTTAAGAGTTCCTTTGTTAGAGGAAGCAGTGCATAACTTTTCTTAAATAAAATTTAGTGCAGCAACTAAATCTTGGGGGGGGGGGGAATGTCCTACTGTAAAGCAACTGCATAGTCCCTGCCCTAAATGCAAACCATTCCCTCTCACCACCTCTACACTGAGGTCATGCAGAGAACTGAAGCAACACCCAGCTCTATCTCCTTTTCATCAAATCCAGATGAGACAGTGGATTTTCTGAATCAGTGTCGAGGCACAGTAATGAACTAGATGGGTACCAGTAAACTAAGACTTAAATCAGACAGTATTGAAGTTTGTTTCCCCAGCTGAGTGGTATTCAACCTGGAAATAGTGGGTTTGTTCATTTATAAAACTACTTTATATAAAAGTAGTTCATTTACATAAAGTGGTTATATGCTGTCATCTCATAAAATACCAGGATGTGTGTACAATATGTTGTATGAAGATGCTTACTGAATCTCTGCTGGAAGAGGATTCTGGTGGATAAAATAATAATTTCATAAAACTTTTGAGTCTGTGGCCTAGCTAAACTGGAAAGGCCCATGGCTACCTACCTTTTCCAGTACAAAACTAGTTGCATTTAGGTACTGTCTGTAGCAAATATTCATACTGAAAATAATAAATCCATGGTGGCCATTGTATGCATGAAAATAGCCGTGGCAATTGTGATCAATCCTGAATTGTTTTGTAGGTAGTTGAAATAGGATAGTAGAAGGCATTTAATGAATTGGAAAATTAGTCAAAGTCTTAAAATCGATTGTATGTAATCACATGATCTGAGGAGAGCTGATCTGGAGAGCTAAATGACTTTGCTTGGTTCAGAATGACATTAGGTTGCAACTGCCAAGATTACTGTGATCCTTTGATTTGTGAAATGAAATCACATGTATATTCTGGAGGTGTGTCAGGAACATTGCTTTGGATGTGGTTCTTTGCAGCCTCCTCATTTTTGAGGCTGTCCCTGTGCGCATTGGCATTTCAGTAAAGGCCAATCTTTTCAGTTGGAGCCTAAATCCTTTTCCTTTGGGTTTCAGGAAGGGATACTTCCAGTCTAGGAACCCCTTTAAATTTCTCTAACAGTTCCACAGCATGGAACTGGCGACACTAAATGTGAGACTTCTAGTTGATGCCAGTTGGGTTCTCTGTGATATGGAGAAAACTAACAACAGTCCTCTGGACGATCTCAGTGTTTGAAATTAAAGTGTCAGGCAAACCTTATGGTATCTTGGATCCAGGTTTTTCAGGGTGTAGTAGACACTTGGACCTGGCCTGGTAGCAGAGATGTGACATACTATTGGCTGCCTGCCCCCATCAGCAGTCTTAACTGCTGTGTTCTGCCCTAGCTGGAGCTTTTGGAGCAGCCCCACACAGAGTACATTGCAACAATCCAGTCTCAAGGTTACCAAAGCACTCCCTGGGATAGGGAAGCTGGGCACCTACTTTGAACGTCCTTTCTTCTTTAGGGTGAATGAAACAAATGGGTCACATACTCCAACTGTACAAGAAGCACCTGATAAGCTGTTGGTGGTATATCCTGCACTCTTGACAAAGCTAGAAACAAAGTTCACTGATGCAATAACTACAGCTAGAGGAAAGGAGCCTGGAAAACAAGAGGAGCCTCCAGCGCTACGGAGGAAACTCAGCACTTGCTAGAGGTATCTATCAGAGGCAACATTTGAAGCTGTCCATTTGTGCAGACCATTCATCAAAATAGGGGAACACTTGGAAGACTCGCTTACCCCAAACAAGAAAGAACATCCATGGTAAGTGCCCAGTGTTGACTTAGTTTGGGGCAGAGGCATCCTATAGTAGACTATGTCTAAGCTACTCAGAACCTAGAATGGGAATTTGGATAGTAATTTAGAAGACAGAGGGGCAGAGTGTGCCCGCCAATGGCCAACTCAGATGCACTGGAATCCATCTTAAAACGTTTAGTGAACGTCAAAGATGATTTTCATGCGGCTGCGCTGCAGATTTGAAGAAAAGTGTGAGTGGAAAATGTTAGGCTGCTAGAATGAGCAGCAATCACTTGTGGTTTTGGAAAACATTACACCTCATAGGCTTAGCACTCATAGTGCTTGAAGCTTTCTTCAGCACAAAGCTAGGTTGGGAAGAAACAACTCTTAAGGGTCCTGCAAATGTCTAGCTTATGCCACCTTTATGTAGAGTGTGAGAGTGTTTGGGGGCAAAAGGAAGAATCTGTTCTTGCATTTGGTGAAAAGCTAAATTCATTTTTGGAATGAATGGCAGACCCATGTGCATGACTCCTGTCTCTTTGTGGGACTGAGAACCTGCATGTTGTGTACAGTGGTACCTCAGGTTACGAACTTAATCCATTCCAGAGGTCCATTCTTAAACCAAAGTGTTCTTAAACCGAGGTGCACGCTTCCCCGCCGCTTCTGTTCGTCTTCCGGGGCAAAGTTCACTAACCGGAACACTTACTTCCGGTTTTGCGGAGTTCGTTGTCCGAAGCATTCGTTAACAGGGCTGTTCGTAGACTGAGGTACCACTGTACTTGGAAGGCTACCAGGGTTAGTAGGCTCACTGAATACCCTCTTGAACACTGAACAGGATGTGAAGACCTTAAAGACTGCTTGGAGGTTGAATGATAGAAACCTATGAAACTGAGGGTAGCATTTATCTTCCTTTGCTGCTGTTTGTCTGCTGCAATTCTGTCATGACAATAGTAATTAGCATGATTGGGCTCCTGTTGACGTAGTACCTTGGGTAACAGACTAGGCAGGTGATTTGTGGGGAATGGACTTGAGGGCCAAATTGGAACCTGAACTGGGCCTGTTTTACCAAAGGGGAAGTGTTGTTTTCTGTCCCTCATGTGACAAGAAGCTACTGTGCAAATATTAAAATATGTGACAGGTATGGAGTTACATTACATGTCCAATGAACACTGCACCTGAGAATAAAACCCATGCAATAGATGGAACAGTCCCTTTGTCCTCCTTTCCATTAATCTTGCCAACTGGAATCTCATTTAAAATGTCAGCAGTTTGGTGCATCTAAACATAGCTTCCATCCTTAGCAGTTTCTATTGGGCAGGGCTATAGGTCTTCATGTGTAATCATTCAAATTAACAGTCTCTCTCAGCAACTAGCTATACTATACACAAGACAAAGTCCCATTAGTTAATTTGCTATATAGAAATCATTCAGTTTTATATTTGAATTATTCAAAAACTGATATTACAATATTGTAAACAGAAGAGATAGGTTTTAGCATATAAATTCAAATACATACCAAGTTCAAACCAGCTTTTATGGCAAACTGTCAAATACAATACAGACATTTCGAAGGTGACTGTACCATTTACAACAGAGTTGGTTAACTCACAACAGTTCTATAAACTTAAGAGCAGAATCCTTGGTATCTTTAGAGAGGCTTGATGATGGATATGACAACTGCCCCTGCTTTTTAAATTTCCTAATAGAACCCTGACAGATACTGGATCAAAACTCTGTAAAGTGATGTTATTTTCTTAATTGGAAAACTGATTTTGCTTTTTTCATTTTGTGCTTTAATGTTCACAACCATATTCCACTGTCAGGGTTATTAAGATTTAGCTGCAGGAAGCATTCATGCAGATTAAAAGCATCTCATATGGTTAAAAGCATATAGTACCTGTTATTTTAAAAGGATCAGGCTGAAGGGAATTTTCCCAAACCCCTTCATCTAGCAAGTATGCAGTTTTAGCTCCAGTGAACTGGAAAGGGGACAGAGAGAAGAGAAAGCTTCCTGCCAACTGGCATTAGTATAAAATGCATGTGCATCTGGCAGCCCATTTTACATTACCAAGTTATTTAAGTATACTAATCTCCATTTTCAAATTAACTCTGGCTTGGTGCATTTCAAAATTCACATCCAAGGCTACTAGGTTAGCAAAATAAATTAAAGTGAGAAATCAAGGGGAAGGAGGAATCTAAGCAACGGTGAGTAAAAGCTTCTATATTTTGCTTGCTAAGTCTAGCTGCTACAGTGTATCTAGAACATCAGGGATCTGGTTCCTAGAGATGGATGTAGACATCCTGTCAAAATGCTAATCAGAACTTTGTTGGAATACTGAGACTTTTAAATCCTAATCCTATGTTTGTTTCTGTGGAAAGTAAGCCCCTCCAAGATTAATAGGTCTTAGTTTCAACAGTGTGCAAAGTAAGTCTTGCTTTTTAGACAAAAGAAAGCAATAAGTTAGCTTTCTGTTTATTATATGCATTTTACTTCCTGTGAATTGATTTGCAGCACCTGTCTGCTTGCATGTTTTGGAGTTAGCTCAAATTAGATGCTTGAGGAAAACAGCAGACTGCACTTCAGCTTAGTTTTTAATCATGATTTAAAATTTTGTCAATTTAAACAGTCTTTGAATAATAACCTTACACCTTTTTGTACTATCGGTGTTGCTTAGATCTCTTCCCTGTATTAGCAGGGAGGGGGTAGGTGGGGAGAACAGTAAAGTCTACACAAAATTTTATTGCAATCGTACAAGGGTGGGTACTGCAAAGGTGAATACAACAAATACTATGATGCAATTTTACATTTATTAAACTACAGTTCAAAGCACAAATTTACACGTTCTAAATACACTAAACATAGCTAATGAAGTCACACTTGTTTCCCACTGACATTTCAGATATCAGAGGGAAAGACAACTTTACAAGACTAACAGAAATCCTTAGTATAAAAACTGTACTTGTATGTAAACTGTTTAACAGAGAACCCAAGTGATGGGTTTCCATCTCAACTAAGTCATCCATTTTGTTGCATATTTCGTTTAAATGCTGAGGGATTGAGTGATCTGACAAGTTTAAATGTTGTTGTTTTTTAACCTTTACTCCCCCAGTGAATTGTAGTTGTAGCTGGTTTTGCCTGGTCCCAAATGATTTCAAGTTTCAATAATTCATTCAAGATTGTTCCATTTTAATTCCAAACTGGAATGTTGTGACCAGACAAGACTACAGACATGCAACTGCAAGGCTAATTGAAGCATTAGTGCCTGTTTTAAGCTGCAATAGAAAAGCGGTCTTCAGGACTCAGCTGAATGCAAGAAGGCACAAAGAAGTAGTTCTTCATCAGTGTGTCAGAGGTGAACCCAGCATCTTGCATCTCACACCTGGAATGGAAAGCACACACAATATTCAGGCAAAATAGGGGAAGAAAGATTTCATTTGGGGGTTTTTCCAAGCACTGTAGCACCGCCCTTTCCTATTTTGCATACTGTTCTAAACACTGCAAGTTTAGCAAATTAAATTGCCTAATTTTAGCTTTTCCCAGCCGTTATGTTAAAAGTATAGATGGTACTTTTCGTGCACTTTTGATCATTATACTTCATCTTACGAGCAATGCAGTTGTATAGATGGTAACCCATTTAGGCACGATCGCCAATGTGTGGGTCATTTTTGACCTGGAAGAGGGCATAACTGGGTGTGCTTGTGTGTGCTCTGCTGACAAAACCCCTATATGAAATGGCCGCTGCCTGCATATATAAAATCCCATCAATCTGCAAGACTGATTAAATGAACTTAGATATCCACATCAACCTGTTCCTTCTTCCACAAGCTGACTTTCTATTCACTTAATGCCAAATTATGTCCTGGAAAATTAGCAAGATGGACAAAACAAGTAGAAAGGGAAACCTGTAGCCCTCCAGAAGCTGGTAGTCTAACTTCCATCATCCTTGACCACTTTATGTTGGAATCTAACATCTGCAAGGCTACAGTTTGCCCACACTGGTGTGTTACCTATAGACCAGGATAGCAGTGCATGCAAGTGCAGTACTGTATAGTGATTGGTTAGAGGCAGCCAGGCTTCATGTAGCAAGGCTTGGGCTGGCCCAGCATATACTTTAAGGGTCTACCCCAAGGAGAGAACTGTACCACTGTTGCGGTTGCACTGAAATACTTTCTTTTTAGCACCTAAACTACATGTGACCTTAGCATGGGTATGAATGGACATGTAATTTAAAAAAAAAAAAAAACGGATCTGCAAAGCTAGTTGGGCAGCCTCTACAAAGCAAGAGCTAACACACATGCTCTATCTAGATAAAATTATGCTTTATTGCCTTTGTATCTAGTGAGATCAGTTGAACACAAACTTTGCATTGTATAGGAACATGGGTCTCCCCATGTCCAAATCTAGCACTCTAGCTATTGTCATGACTCATTTAAAAGTGAGCATGTGTTGCCAGGTGAAAAAGGAAAAGCATCTGGGGGGATGGGCTGCAACAATTTTCAAAGGAAGTTTGGGTTTCTCAAAAGGTGTACACACATTGCTGAGATGTCTATGCTCTTAGAAATAGCTCACCTTCCTTCATAAAATATTGAGCATAGTGTTTTGTCAAAGTTAGATTGAATCATAAAGTACAACACAATATAAACTTACCAGTTACTGATTGACATTATGTAGTAAACTGGTGGCTTTTGGAAATCATTAAAAGCAGATTGTTCACCCAAAGCACCAGAACCCATATTGTCAAAGAGCAGCCAGTCTCCAATATTCAGCTCAGGGAGAAGACAGTTTTCCACAATTTGATCAAGCTCATCACAGGATGGACCCCAAAGGCTGCTTGCAAATAGAGGCTCATCTTCCTTGTATTTCTGCATGAAAACAGTTCTGACAGTTAGATTTAAATTTATACATGTATGATTCTACACATACAAAAGCAATGATAATTTCATTTGGCAATTCTTGTTGAGTATAGCAGCTTATAGTACATAAAGGTGCTCTTACCTTGTGAACCTCTGGAATAGTAGTCAAATTCTCAGATAATTTGCGTGCAAAAGAACCATAAACACCATCATTCATGTAGTACATGAAGACTGGTTCATCACTCCTTATTTGTTCCACTGTAACAAAAGATGTTACATTTTAATAACAGTTTCACAATATGTTTCCATTTACAGCCCTTTCTTAAACAGTTGCCTAAGTTTTTCAGGAGCATATGGAACATGCACATGGACAAGAAACATGATGAAGGAATATCAGATATAAGATGTATCCTGAGACAAATATGAATCATGACCTGGAACATTCTTAAGATTGCACATTAAATAAGATACGATTCTTCACTTAATTCAGTCTGAACACAGACATACTGCAGAGGTATGCCCTCGGTCTGCCATACAAATTAGCAGTACTATGCAAGTCAAAGCCTGAAGTCTTAAAGCTTAACAAAAATTGAAATGTAACCCTCCAGGCAAAACTCTCAGCCTGAAACAGTATGTTTCTATGGAAACTGAAAATATGTTCTAGTTTACAAATAGTAAATATTTTTTCCTCCTGAGGGCTGAGCCCTTACTGATTCAAAAAAGCCAACTGTCTTTTAAATTGAAACCAGCTCAAATACTGGAAGAGACACAATACCTCAGGAGATGAAAAAGAGAAAACAACAGCCTAGTTGTTCCAGTGTTCAAGATAAGGTAAACCCCCATTCTCCCAGCTGCCACCAGGACTGACCAAAGACCATCTTGTTTCAAGGAGAGAAATTTAATTTAATAGCTTATTTTTACTGCTTTCTTTGATTGTTTTAAAATATTGGAACAATAAGCATTAACAAACTGCTTTGTGTGGTTTCCCTTAAAGGCCATATATAAATACCACTAAGAAATGAAGCTTCTCAGCAACATAAAAGAGAATATAAGCTATTAAATTAGAGGCTTAATTTTCGGCTAGGATCCAAAGCACTGCTGTTGTTTCTTCAATCCTTATGCTGATTTAAGTGTGGAACAGGTTTTGCTCACCTTTAGAGAGAAGAGGTTTGTCATCTTGAACAGCTTTCTTGGCAATGATATTAACCGCTAGAGTAAATGCAGAAGAAACATAATAGCATCCAGGCTCCGCAATCACGTTCACACCAGATTCTTCAGGAAAGTAGGTATCAAGTAATGGACTGACAATATGATTAACCTTGAAGATAGAAGGGGAATGTCTATTTTAAAGCCTGTATTAATTTATAATTAACAATTTTAGTTCAAATTTTAGGTCTGTTCCTAGAGAAACGTTTGTCAAGTTGAAAGCTAAGGGGAGAAACGGTGCCACTCACTATCACAACTTGGGGAGGGGGAAAATCTGAACCAATCAAGTTGCATAGTTCGTCTGAATTTTACCTCAGAATAAAAAGGATACATGATGTATTATTGCTGATCTATTAAAATCAAGTGAATTGTATAAATTTTAGCACATTACCGATAGAGGACTACAACTGCTCCTATCAGGCTGTTTTCCCCAATGTTCAATCCTACGAAATATGATCTTGTTTTCAAATAATCTAGGTCTATTCAAAAGCAGCCATCTAAAATCTTGGGTAATTTGAAAATAATGGTTGATTTTGTTGTGATATTTAGACTCTTGCAGTTTTAAATTAGCACAACTGTGGTGTGTTCCTCCTCTCCTCCCTCTCAGTGTGAACCTGTATCCAAAAAACATTTTAGGTCAGTCAAGTAACTCCCAGCATGTGGGTTGCACAAACTGGAGAACCAATTCACACACATTGCTTTCTCATTTGTGCAACTAGACCAAAATACACTTGCAGCAATACTCATATAGCACAATATCTTTTAGAAAGCACTGTAGCAAAAACAGGTCATACAGATGCACATGCCACTATAATAAAATGTGACTGGGACCCAAAGATCTGCTTCCACATATGGAAATCTGCTTTCCAAGTTTGGAGTGGTTGTTTTCCTCATTAGGAAAACCAGGCCACCTTCTAAGATGCATAGCACATATGGATACAGAAGCACTGAGAAAGTTATGAAGCTATAAGCAGAGTTAGCTAAACTGTGCAAAATATCACTTGAAGAAATCAAATACACAAGTTGCATCTGATCTTTCATCAACAGTTCCTTGGATCCTGGCCTGCATGCTGTAACTTCTTATCACTGCACAAGTTCTTCCAAAAAATATTCATTTTAAAAAGCGTCAGAAGCTCTGTAATATTAAAACTTGCAAAGTCCTTTTTGGATGCAACAAGAAAATGTGTTTTACTATTGTGCAAACAAGCCTCAGGTTACTGTGCTCCCATTTCCAATTTTGGTGTAGCAACAAGTTCAGAAACTTTTGTTTTAAAACTAATCAGTGCTCTCTGTTATGTCTGAACTCAGAGGAACGCTGATTATTTTATACTTTGGTTTGGTTAAACAAGCCAGGATCAAACCAGTCTGCCACTCTTATTTTCTAAGTCAGCCTTCCTCAACCTGGTGCTCTCCAAATGTGCTGGCTGTGACTGATGCAACTTGTAGTGCAAAATTATCTGAAGGGCACCAGGTTAAGGAAGGCTGCTCTGTATCCAAATCTATTGTGAACTCAAGTTTCAATGATTGAACTGGAACTGAAGACTATAAATCCACCCTCCATCTCTGTATTCATTAGCTATTTCATACGTATATCCACTGCAAATGCAAATCTCAACTAACTGAATAACTAAATAAGCCAGTTTTATAGGAAAAAGCTAAATAAAAATCCGTACCTCCTCCAGGTCAGCTTCGTAATCTGTGAAACCACCACCAATGTTCAACAGGTTCATGGTAAAGCCAAATTCTTCCTAAAATAAAAATGCAGAAAGTTTACTATCTACAAGGTATTAGGTGCCCTTTTTGTTTTGTAATATAGACTCTTAAAACATTGAGCTCTTTTAACAAGACAAGGTGCTTTATTTGTTACCTTTTAAACGATTATACAGTAAATGGCAACTCAACAAATTTTCATATATTATGTCAAAAATAAATAGCAAACTATCTACAATTGTGTGATGGAATTAAGTAAAGTTGTACCTTGGTTCTCGAACGGAATCTGTTCCGGAAGCTGTTTGACTTCCGAAAATGTTCGAAAACCAAGGCTCGGTTTCTGATTGGCTGCAGGAGCTTCCTGCACTCAAGTGGAAGCTGCGTCGGACGCTCAGCTTCTGAAAAATGTTCGAAAACCTGAACACTTCCAGGTGTTCGGGAGTTGATCTGTATGTCATCTAAGCCGTTTGAGAACCAAGGGTTCACTGTACTGAACATATTCAACATGTGAACTAAGTGTATGCAAGTCCAATAATTCACTTACAGCCATATCAAACACACAGCGAGCATCAGAAATAGCATGTTTGTATACTTGAGTTTCCTTGCAAGAGCTTGACACATGAAATCTGAAACAAACAAAAACAAAGACTAACTTTAACTTAAAAAACTCTGCAGATTCTATGCGATTTACTCTGGCTTGACAAACTCACAAAGTTTGCAATAAATTAGCTTCACAATTCTCTCATTCTCTCAATGGCTCTCTGCACTTATTGAAGCCTAGACCATAAACATGATGACCATTACCCAGCCAATCAAATCTGTCTGTGTTCCATGCTAAACATACTTAGAAGAAGCTTCCGCTGAAAGCAACAGGATTTCTTGCTAATAAATATGGGACTTATACAAAGGGTAAACAAGAAGATGGAGTACAGTACAGTATTAGCAAAAGAGATCTCTCTACATTACTGAAATATCATTCAGCATTGAAGTTCTACTCCCAATCCTCACTAGTTATAGTTTTTTGCCCAAAATTATTATTTATTTATTAGTATTTATTGAATTTATATAGCACCCTATACCCGGAGATATATTTACACTTGAGGCAGGAGACCTGTTTTCAGTATAATCATCTTCTTGGAATTAGATGCTATGGGTGTCTAATATTTGCTACTAGGGACGTGGCGTTATATAGTTGAGACTATGGGAAAGCTGTAGCGAATTGCTTTGCTCTGAATATTGCTGTTGCCTTTCATACATGTATTTCTAAACATTTACCTTTTGTTTGAAATGGGCTTGTCCTATCAAGCCTTACATGTTAAATGACTTTCATCTGCCATATGTATTCAAATTAGGTGGCCCCCTTTAGGAACTAATTTACAGCCTTAAACTGAAAAGGTCAATTTTATCACACAGGAAATGCATGTACTGTACACCATATATAGGACAAACTTTTAAGAATAATTTTCTAGAGGCCTGGGAACTAATATCCCTGAAGAGTTCAGTTTCTTTCTCTCTCTGGTATTAATACTTCCTATATTCTCTTCCCAAATATTTGGGTGCACAGAAACAAGACACTGTATTATATAGCATTTTAATAATATGTATGAGATATAATTGGAAGCATAGTTATGAAACACTGTGGCTACTTTTATAGACATTCAGGATACCTTCCTAACATGAACATTTCAACATTAGTGACTGACTATACCATTTAAGTCCACTGCTTTCCTCTTTCACATTGAAAAGAGCAGCAATGTGAAGGGAAGATGAGGGAGAAAGAACATGATTACTTACTTAACACCAACTATTTGGACATTCAGCTCCTTAGCACATTCCATGAGGTGCCGACAGTTCTTCAGGGTGGTGCCAAACTTCATGTTCATCTCTTCCTCTCCATTAATGTCTTCTGTGGCAATATGAAGCAAGAGCCTAAGAGAAGGGGAAGATGATTGGGGCACAGTTGGTTTACAGCAGCATCAGCACATGTGAAGCCTGAAGACTGTCAGAAGTATGTTGATTATGTTGCCAATACTCCAGTTCCACCGATGGACGAGTCAAGGGAACCTAATAAAAATAATCCTGTACAGAGAGAAAACTAGCAATTAGGGCCTAAATATGGAGTCAAAAAGGATAAGTGGTTTGGAAATGCAGCAGCTAATAACTGCTGTAGCAGAAAACCTGTTGACTGCTGTAATAAAAATACATTACCTTGGATGTAATCATGGCTTTCATAAAGCTGCTCAGTGGTAACTTCTTGCAAAATGTGCTGAATATGGTTCAGTTCACATGTAACACTAAGTCAAACCATAGCCCCTGGAGAGACAGTTACAGCTGCTCCTTCTCCAGTCTTACTGCACTGCTGCAAGCTAAGATGTGGTTTGGTCAGTATGCCATCCACACTCAGGCTCATGGTTTGGCTGGAAGAGACGAGCTGTAAACCAAGAACAATCCTTGGTTACAGCTTGTGGTTTGTCTGGGACGAGACAAATCATGAACCACTATTTAGACAACATACTAAGCCAAACCATAGCTTAGCTTCATAGCAGGAGCAAAACAGCAAAGCAGCTGCAACTGTCTCTACAGGGGCCCATGCAGCCACAGCAAGCTAATGGTTCAGCTTACCTTTACATGCAAGCCACATCTATGACTGGGTTTTGAATACTGTTTGCTTGATAAGATATGGCTGATTTGAAATAGAAGGCATCCCAGATTTTCCCTCCCGCTGGGTACTTTTTTGAAGTATTAATTCCAGTTTTATTAGCTTCACTGCTTGCTTCCTTCTGTAGTAGTAGCCAGAACAGGCTGGTGGGCAGCATTTCATTTGAAAGTAACAGGACTTACACCCTTACAAGAAACTGGAACTTAACTCGATGACTGAGAGCATAATGAGTTCTTCGTTTCTAGAAAGATGGGTCATTTCTTGCAAACCTGAGCATCAATTAGCTGCTAATATTAATCCAAAGAGATACAGCCATTAATTTCACTCTAAATGTCTGTGTAACATCCTTAGGGCCAAATCTACCAAACCTTACTTTGGGAGCTGGATGCATTAATAGCCTTGCAAATGTCATACTCCACAAATGACTGTGTTAGTCCTCTGCTGATTCAGTTAACAGAAGTGACTGCATGGCCAGTGCTGGGTATTGGAACGAGTGGGAAGCTAACATCTTTATATTTTCCAAGTGTGTATTATATTGCCCCAAAATAAGGTCCACAGCACTCATGCAGATATGCCCTTAAAAATATGCAACTGAAGCACTATATATTATCCTTTTTCTTAAGGATCAATATACCTGATGATAAAAGTTTGGATCATAATATGGATTAGTAGTGTAGGAGCATATAACATATATATAATATTTCTTGAACACATGGCAATCACTGCCCTATTAAAAGAATAAACTCCAGCAACTTTTTTACACAAAGATTGACAATGAGGAAGGAGGTGCCCAATTGCATGACACATTTACTGGATGAACTCTTCTCTCAAGGCCCAGGAAGTCTGCAAGAATATTAAATTACTGATACAATCTAGAGATTGACATGCAGCCTTCATATTCTATTATTTCAAAGGGGCATGTACTTACCCACTAACTGCCTTATCTGTTTTAGATAATCCACCGCCATACATTTGTTCCTCCTTCATGCTGATGCTACCCCAAGTAAACTAGAAGAAAACTTGATGTGCACTTCTGGTGCAGCACCACAGTTCTGGCACGCAGCATATAGCAGCCTGTTCCAGATTTATACTTGATTTCCCCCCCGAAACATTCTGGACCAGCTCAAGGGATCTTGAGACAATTCTCACAGATGGTGATCTGAACAAACATGTGATACATTTCATCATGATGCCAGAGTCCCAAGCAGAGAATGGTGTGTGTAAATACATAGATATATTCATGTTTTAATATCGCCAGCCCACATAACCCAGGCAGGAGGTGCTTCCGAGTCAAAAGAAGTTTTAAGGTCTCTTGATAAAGCAATTTCAGGGTAAGTTAGTAGAATCTTCAAAAGCAACAGCTTAAAACTATGTTGTCAAACACACCTAGCTAGCATTTGGGTCATCAAGGTATACACTCTCAAGTTTTAAAGAGTTGCATGTTAGAACAGCCAAAGGAGACTTCTCTGCAAGTAGTATTTCAGAAGGTTATCCCTTTAGAGATAATTCATTATAAGCATATATTAAATTTAATTCAGTGGGCTCTGGTTCATGAAAGCTTATGCCATAGTACAACTTGTTAGTCTTCTAAGATGCCACAATAATGTTTTAAAATTGTATACTGTAATCCCAACTTCCCACAATGGTAAGTAAAATGAAAACATTTCTGTATACTTACTTTGCATTTGGATGGTTCCTAGCAATTTTCTTTAATTCGAGTTCACTGTCACATGTCAAAATGTTTACTCCAATTTTCGCTGCATATTTTATCTGAGAAGCTTGCTTGCAAGGATTTGTGAATATAATGTTTTCAGGAGAAATGCCCAGGTCTTGAACCAATGCCATTTCAGTCTGAAAAAACAAACATTTGAACAAGGTTAGAGGCAAATAAAGGTTGTGAAGAAGATTTAGAGTATATAAGGTTGGAATTTTTAAAAATCACAATAGTGGTATTAAAGGGGGGGAGTAATACCTAAAGCAAGACTTGTTATCCGAAGTTACGTAAAGTTTGCAAGCTGCCCTATCCCAAAGGCTAAGAAAATTCTACCTTAAGTTGTTTACCTCTAGAAACTCAAAGCCAGCTGTGTGTGTGTGTGTGTGTGTGTGTGTGTGTGTGTGAGAGAGAGAGAGAGAGAGAGAGAGAGAGAGAGAGAGAGAGAGAGGAGGCTTACAAAGTTTTGAAAGTTTCTAATGCTTGGTGCTCTGGAGCTGCCCTACATGCACATAATGTCCAAACAAGCTAAGCAAGTTACACTAATAAAACACGTCATTCTTAGTTGTTCTTAAGACATCACAATAGTATTTGGATTATTTTTATTTACTCCAGTTATGAGAGCATCAAAGTTGGGTACAAAAATCTCAATATGTGGAAGGTTCATAGGCTGGAGATGAACCACAGTTCAGTGGTGGAGCCCATGCTTTTCACAAAGGTCCTAAGTTTAATCCCTGGTATCTCAAGTTACAAAGAGATCTTGGAGAGCTACTGTCAGTCAAAGCAGACAATGGGCTAACTGGAGAAAGTCTGGCATAGTATATGGTAGCTTTCTATGGTCCTAAATAATATAATATGCTTGCAGTATCACACACCTCTGCATAGCAATAATACCGTCAAGAATGCATTCCATATCTCCCCCCCCCCCCCAAATATTAAGATGTTTAAATTCCAACTTAAATACATCCAGGGTGGTTTACAAAAGCTTTAGAATATTAAACCCAATACAGCATTAGAATAAAATAAGACACCAAATGAAACAGACAACAGCACAAGCATTAAGAATAAAAAGGCCAGGCCCAGCCACTGAATGTACCAAAGAATACAATTGTCTTCATAAAACTGGGAAGATGAGCTGGCTCCAGCCACCGGCCTGAGAATGAACTGCAGGGAGTTTGCTCACCCCTTATCTTCTGTAATGAACACTCTGCTCCAAATGCTAGTTGGCCTACAATCACAGCAGTGAGGGGAAGGTCATTCTAACCTTTGCAACCAGCCAGCGGAATGTTCCTGGATTGTTTGTTTTATTGCTCTAATCTGTTGTAAGCCACTTTAAGAATATAAACACACACAGAATGAACTAGCTTCCATCATGCCTAGGAGGTGGGTGCTCCATAAACAGGATCACCACCAGGACTATTTCTAGCCACCAACCTCCAAAGCTCTGGCGGCAGAGGCACATGAAGCGGAACTCCGAAACTGTTCTTAAGGAGTGAACAAGCTCTTACAGATATCCTCTACTAGAGGTTTAGGGTTCACAGCACCCTACCCTAATGTGGTCCCCTCCATGTTTTGGATTACAGCTTCCACCAGCATGGTTGTGCCGGCTGAGGGGAGCTGTAGTCTAAAACCTTTGCAGGGCACCAGGTTGGAGAAGAGTTGTTTAGGTAAGATGTCAAATACTTACTTTGCTTGAACATGCAAACCCAGTTCCAAGAGCTGCCATTATCTCAAGTACACCGACAGTGGAGTTACATTTTACATTGTAAAATGGCTTTACTGGTGCCATCACATTCTGCCAGTGGATGTGTTGCTTAATCAACTTTCCCAGATCACCAACAAAAAAAGTGTTGTTTCCAGTCTAGGAAGAAAAAGAGAAACAGTGAAACTACAGTTAAAGGCTACTACAAAGATATACAGTAAGTAGCTGGCAGTCATAGGGAGCATTTTCCATTTTGTTAATTAGTGTCCCAGACATTTTGCTTCCACTTTCCCTGGGCGTACCATGAAAATGTAACCTTGTTTTGGAACTTTATTTGTGGTTGAAATGCCTCTAAATCTGAAAATCGGCAGTACAATGTCTAAGCCAGGTAAAGCTGTGCAAGTTCTGAACGAGTGTCTAGAGATGCAGCAGTGGCCTGGATAAGGGCCAATAAACGGAGCCTAGAATCCTGGCAGGACTGAAGCTCTATGGCTGTGCCATTTCAGTGTCTAGGAGAAAGGCCAGTTTCCTGCTTTGGATGAAGCTGCACTCGCCCTAAAGGAGCAGCTATGCAGAGTGGAGGTACTCCTAAGTCCAACTTTGTCATCTGAGGCACAGATAAACCTCAGTGGCTAGGAGTGCATTTAACAGCTGCAACGGTTCCTGCATAAATTAACTGTGATGGTTCAAGCAATGGTAACGTCAAGGATAGACTACTGTAACGCACTCTATGCTGAGCTACCCTTGAGGCTGGTGCAAAATTCTAAATGTAATACTTGTGTTAAGGGAGCCTCTTGGGCTGCCAGTATGTTACCAAGCTACAAATTCTTGCTATCAATCTATAAAGACAGACATAATCTGGTGTCCTTAAAAGGCTGCTTTATTGCCTACACCCCTGCCTGATCTTTGTGATCTGTCACTCAGACAAGTCTGACAATTGTGCATTTCATATGGTGGTAATGGGGCTCATCTAATGAAATCAAGCTAGTATCATATGTCATAGGTTTTAGGCACCATCTTAACACCACTATTTTAACCAAGCCTTCATCAAAATGATTGTTTTTTGTGATTATTTTTTTCAGATGACCCATTCTTTACTTCTGTTTATTTTGCTTTAATGTTACTCTTGTGTTTTTTGCTTTTAAATGAAGTCCTGTACAACTGCATAGATTTATTTTTTGTTTGCAATATAAAAATACAAATAAAAATACTGAAAATGGAACACTTACAACAGTATGTTCATAAATGCAGTTGTCAATGACATCTCCGACATTTACTCCTTCATCCAGTAAGCCAATGGAGTAGTTTGCATCCTCAAGAAATCCTTTCATCTCAGCCGTATTCCGCAAAGCCGACAGTCATAAACCAAGAAACACAAGGGATGGGCCACAAAACCTTAGATCCGGGTCCTTAAGCTATGCAACAAACTGTTTGACAGAGAAGACAATAAAAAAAAATTACAATCGCAGCATAGCCTTTTAGAAAGCTTTCATTTCTCCTTCCCCACCCATGCTCTCTCTCACAGAGATCAGGGGGCTATCAGTAGTGTAAATATGCTGCTTATTTAAATTTGAAAGCAAAACAACAAAGCTAGGTATTCAGCAAAATTGGATTATAAATTGGGTGGGCAGCCTGCAGCCCTTCGACTATTTTCATACAAGGAGCCCAGAGGGAGAAGGGGGGAAACACTGAGGGGGCAGGGAGAGGGCAACAAACAGGAGAAACAGAGAGGTAGGGACAGAAAAGGGATGAACCCCCGCCACCCACTTTTGGCTCTATCCCCACCCATTGCTGTCAACAATTACCACTGAGGGAATGCTGCCTTCTACAGAAAAGACGTTCCCTGCCCCTAGCAAATTAGCACCCCATGTGCTAGTTTTCCACTGCAGAAAACTTTTTGTGATTTAAAAAAATGTATTCATTATCTGTGGGAAGCAGTAGGCATACAGAAAGACATTTTGCCAAACCTTTACTTTTACATTAACTTTTCTCCTTAATAATCTCAAACATTAAGAAGTCAGAGCCACTTTTAAAATAGTAAAGCCATTTAGTGGGGAGGGGGGATCATTTAATTACAGAGTAGGCTAGAATGCAAAATAAATGTGCCAATGTAATATTGACATGTCATCCAATAATAATTCAATTAAACAATGAATGTATGTTTATTTAGCATGCAAAATAGTTATTTGAAGTTCTTAAAGTGTTTGATGTGCGCACGCACACAAACCCCTTAAAGCTCCAAAGTTGAAGGGATGGGGGATGGGAAGTAAGAGAAACATTTCTCCAGACTTTTCTGGTCTGGGGGCTAAAGAACAAACCTCCAATTAGTCTACTCCAGTTCTCTCATTTGGTTACACCTATGTGTCACTTGTCTTCCAAAAGGGTGTTGGGGAAACATGTGCACACCAGGCAGGTTCTCTGAAGAACTGCCTGTCCCAGAGAGCTATGCTGACAAGAGTAAGGTAGGTTTTAGTCCCGGAGGCAAGAGCTCAAGCAGGTTTTCTCCTACAGCTGTCAGCTGAAGGTGGAGACCACTTTTAATAAGAATTTAAAATTATACCCAGACAAACCAATTTTAATTAATACCCTGTTCCTAGTAGGGTCCATTATATTTAACGTCTAATTGACTTTTTCCTCAATAAAACGTTTTATAGCACAACTTCAAGGTGCCTATTAGTCAGCTCTCTCACACACGAACAATCTGGGTGTGTCAAGGCTCTTCCAAGTTTTGGCACACCCCAAATGTAAGTATATTTGTGGTGAGCATTTCTATGAAGTTGCATGGTTAAGATTTAATTCACTAGTTATGATTAATTTAAAATATTTGTACACAGCAGAACAAATCTTATTGCAAAATAAAAGCTTAGAGTGCCTAGGCACTACACAATCATTAAGGAAAACAGCATGGAATGCCAGCATGAAAAACTTTTAGGTTGCTTTAAAGATGGGCATCAATTCATCAGGCAAACATTTATCAGCAATACAATTTATTGGCAAGACAAATATGAGAATCTACCCAACTTTAGAAGATTTAAAAATCAATCAATTTAATTTTGACAAGAGGCTACATGTACTAAAGAAACAAATGTCCTGATCCTATGGAGCAGCTGTGCAAGTGCAATAACTCCAAGGATCATACAGTTTGATCCCAGCATGTCAGACCTGCCTATATCAAGGAAAATACAAAGAACTGAGGAAAAGCTGTCACAAACACGGAAATATAGTCAATCATGTTTCTTTTGAGTAAATTATTTCATCCAAGAAATTAAGGTAAATTTGAGGTGTATTGGGTTGTTCTAAGCACTCGTTTCAATGCAACTCTAATAAACCCTGGTAGGGAAGGCTGCCAAATCAAAGTATCGTAAGAATTAAACATTCCAAATCCTCAGTGACTGAAATAAGGAAAGTTATTAATCTTCTATGAAGGCAGGGCAAGATTACAATTGCATTCATAAACAGAGTAATTCACAAACTCTCCTTTTCCAGCACAGTCTATCCTGCAGCCAGCTGAGCCCAGGGAAACCCAAAGTACCACATGGTTCAGTAGTTGCAAAGCCTGTCAAGGCTGCTAGTCTTTGTGACAACAGTTGAAACAGCTTCCAAGCTTCAACTGCTTCAGCCAACCAGTTGCAGCAGTTACAGATGAGACAGCACAAACAGTAAATTTGCCAGGATTTAACTACTAATAAGGATCATGTGGGTGCATTTCAGCATGATTTGAAATATCACACCTTCTGTTCTTTATTTCTCTGCAGATTATCAAAGCATTTCAGAGTATCAAACAATAAGTAATTAATATAGGTCTTCAAATGTAACAGGCAAGTCACAGTTTGGCTGCTGAGAATAGTTTTCAGACTCAGTTCTTCCTTCCAGGTTTCAGCAAAGCACAGTATGCTGTAATGTCCAAATCAGGTACACTATGTTTGTACAACCCATAGTTGGTCTCTCAAAGTTCAAACAGAAATTTCTCATTCTGATTTGGAAGCCAAACTACAGCTTGCGTAAACCACAGTTTGCCTGATTTAGACATCAGAGCAAATTATATTTGCTTCAACTAGGGGGAAAAAAAGGGAATATGAACATGCAAGGAAGAGGATGATGATGCAAGAAGAAGTATACAAGTTTGAAACCTACAATCTCAATATATCTAAGTCAGGTCAGAGCTAGGCTTCCAGCCAGGCTAGTCAAATAGGCTGATTCAAAACACCAACAATTTAGCTAAACGAAACAAAACCTGCAAGCATAACTTTTGTTTCAAGTCTATTTGACAGATTAGTCTTTTTAAAATTAAGGTGACATCCTCCAAGTTTTGCTTGAGTTCTGTCTTTTTCCATAATAAAATAGAATTACTGCTTGAAGCAGCTTCTCTTATATTAGTACACAACTGCAGCAGCAGGTTAGTATGTGGTACATTCTTTTGCAAGAATGCTGTCTATTATGTAATGGGACATGCTTCAACTAGTCATGTTTTTTTTATTTCAGTAGTGTTTAATCTAAATTATTTTTACTTCCAACAAAAATGATAACCAGAATATATTATTAGAAGATGTCTGATAAGGCACCAAGTCTGCAAAACCAGATTTCCTGCTGTGGTGATACAGAACTATAGTAGGGTGCTTACCGTCCATTTCTCTCCTCTATAATTTAAACTGTAACTAGTACAAATCATTTGTCCAAGACAGAATCCAAAAATCTCCTATAGTTGAAAAACTAACTTATGGAAAGTAAGAGGTACTTAACAAGACATGCCTTGGAGGCTGTGCTCTACAAGTAAAGTGCTGAAGTGATTTAGCAATGGGTATTTACATGTAACACATCAATAAGACAATTAAAGTTTATTCTAAACAGCCATTATCTCCCAATTAGCATACTGAGGTAGGTTACAAATGAACACAGAGGATTTATAAAAAGTATGCCTTTAATTTAAGGGAAGGCATCTTAAGGTCTTGATATGTAAACTCATACAAACACAGATTAAGGCCAACAGCTTTTCTTGAATTAAGATCAGGCTTTCACACATTTCCCTATAATTTGGAACAATTCATAAACCAAATTCCAGGAGGGAAAACTTAGTGAATTTGCAAGGGCACAGCTGTAAAAATAAAGGAAAAGACTCACATGGACAAGTTAGGAGATGGAACCCTACTATCATCAGCTAGGTTCCCAAGGTGGCTCAGCGTTGAAGTCGAACTGTTCCCGATAAAGCACTTCTCCTAATCCCTCTGGATAGTTGTACACCTGGTCAGAGAGCTTGCCCTGTAAGGGGGGGAAGAGGAGACTATCCATTATATATTCAACAGTAATGTTGCAAGTCCAGCTTTACAAAACCAATCTTCAAATGCACCCATCTCAATACAGCAATTGTGCTTAAGAAAAAAAGAGGAAGTTTAGCATACAGTACAGGATTTGTGCAGAGGTTACACTCTGGACCCCTACACATGTTGGTGGGGTCCACATAAGCCCATCCTGCCCCATCCCATCCCATCCCGTCCCATGATGTTTTTGAGTCACTTCCAGCTTTGGCACAGTCATGCATATATGGGACGTGCCTAAAATGGTTGCTGCCTGTATGTTTAGATCATTCATAAACATACATTCAGGTTAGAACACAGACTGAGAAGGCCAATTCAAACTTCACCAGAATTGTACAACATTCAGCTTGCAGTATGAAGGCTCCCAGGCAGTAGCAGTTTCATAGCAACTACAAGCCAGAAGCATAAATGAACATGCTGACTAAGTACTAAAATATTTAGCTTATCAACCATTTGTTGTCAAACTGAGTTCAGGGAGCCTTGGGGATCAGCAGAAGAGCTGTCCTGACCAACTCTGTTGCCACTGTCAAACTTCCCTTACAGTATGTAATCATAGGGAAAGTTTTATGTGTTCTGCTCACGTGGCACAATAGATCTGACCAGCACTTTGTGTAAACCAGAATTCTATACTGTGGAAACTACTTAAGCTCTGAGAAAAAGGGAAGAATGAAAACAAAGAATTAAGATAAGTGATGAACACACTTGCACATCATCCAAGTTCAACAAGAAGGAATAAGTTTAGATTAAAAATGGCGACTGAATTATTAAAAATGGAGAACTGCTGAGTGTAATATTCTCTCTCCAAGGGAAATGATGTGACAGAAAGGTAAATACTGTACATCCTATAGAAAACATATAGAATGTAGATTAAATTAGCAGAACCTCTATTTTTGTAACTTCTGGTTGATGGAAACATTTTTCAAGGAAGCAAGTTACAAATAACAGCTCACCTTTCTTGAGACATAAGTTGGACATTAGATGCTACATTAGATGGCTTTTTGTGTACATATGTTTTATGAACACTTGCTGAGAGAAAAACTACGCCTTAGCAATTAAATTACTTTGTGTAAACAGATCACTTTCATCAGCAGACCATATGCTATGTTGACAACTGCATCTAGACTACATTTTAGAGGAACAGTGACATTGGTACAAAGTCTATAAAGTGGTACTTCGGGTTATGAACTTTGCCCCAGGATGAGGACGGAAATCGTGTGCCACTCCTATTAGCAAAAGCACGCCTCAGGTTAAGAATGGTTTCAGGTTAAGAATGGACCTCCAGAACTAATTAAGTTTGTAACCCAAGGTACCCCTGTATCAAGGGAGGGCACCCTGAGGATCATCTAGTCCAACCTCCTGCAATGCAGGAATACGCAGCTGCCCCATACAGGGATCAAACCCACAACCTTGACATTATCACCACACTCTAATTCACGCCTTGATCAAACAAATATTAAAATCTTACAAAGGCTATAGACACAACTTCAGGTCCAAAAGCGAGAATCTTCTGGCAAGAGCCAGGGAGAAAAGTGGCAGACTGAAAGATCAACAGCAGCAAACTCCTGCCCACAATGGCTCGGAATAGGAATCCCTCAAGGGCAAGATTATAGAGCAGGGACATAATGGGCTACCATACTCTGTCAACACCCAAAACCTACATGAAAGTTTGAGCAGAGGCAGTAAGGAAGCCTAAAACTAGTAGTTGAAGGAAACCCTCACGCTACACATTAAATCCACCAACAGGCTAGTTTGTGGGCACATCTTGTTCTAGTTAATCAGGGATAAGGTCCAGAGACAAGCACAACGTCGGCGCAAGTAGCCAGCGGTGGGGAAAATAAAGAACCCAGTCCCTGTACCAACAGCTGTATAGCCCACTAAAAACCACAATTCAAGTCTTTCAGGTCCCCAGATAGATGTCCTAGTGGTAGTCCTTTACTTAACAACAATATTGTCCAAGGATGGCAATAGCCTTCTGAGGCAATCGGCAGACAAGTGAAACAATTCTACTTCTCTTCTGTTCTCCAGAACAGCTGTGCTGCAGGACAATGAGCAGCCACAGGAAAAAAAATGTATCTGCTTTGAATGTGCATCTGGTGGAGGGACAGTCTGGTGCATCTGTTCAGTCTGAATCCTTGCAGTCATCTTTCTATTCCTATCCTTTCTTCACAGTTATTCTTCATGTTTTATCCAAAAGGACCACACTGTGCCCCAGTTAATCCAGACCTCGAAAGGCATAAGTACCCTCACCATTCTTGATACATTTGCAGGACTCATCTATTAAAAAATGAGTAATCCAGCAGACTGGGTACCCTAGCTCCACAGAGCAGAAAAAAATTATTCTGTGTTGGTTCAATTTTTTATTTCCTCAGCACTCCTAAGAAGCAGGCATTTATGAGGACAGGACTATATTAGTTGTGCTTGGCATCCAGACATGAAAGCAAGTACTTCACAAAACTATGCAGAAATTCTATGTATTCATCCTGTAAACCTCTTTTAAAAAGGTTTCAACCTAATGTCTCCAAGAAGCCCAACAAGGATCAAAATGGTCCAAGTTGGAACAGTTGATTGTTTAGTGCACTCCATACCCTCTGGCAGAGGTGGAAGTGGAATACACCTATTCTAATTGGTGTATATACTTTATCAGATTGGAACACACCTTATGTTCCCTTGCATTCTTTACACCTTTTAAACATACTGTGAAACTCACTCACCTCCATTTCTACCATTTTAACTGCTTCAGGTGAGTAACCATGTTAGTCTTTAAGATTCTACAGAACAGCAACAGACTAACAAACCTATGCATCTGATGAGGTGGTCCAACAATTTATTATCCCATAATACATTTATTAATTCTTTAAAGTGCTACAAAACTTTGTTTCGCTTTTACCACATATACCTAAAAAAATCTTTCTACATTACACTTGGAAATAGGAGACTGATTGAATATTTATGTCACAATATATCCATTTCTCATATTTGTGCCCTGTTCTCTCTGCAAAGCGATTTTCATTAGATAACCCCCAAGAAGCAAGTTAACCAGAGTGAAGAGACTAGCACAAGTTCATGTGGTGATGACGTTCCTTACTAAGTGGGTGCTTCACCTGTTCAGCACTATCCACTTAGCTCTTCTAAAATCTAAAATAAATATTCCTCCGCGTCCACAGGACTTCGCAAAAGTTCAGTGCTATCATGGCTGTGAATTAGTCCTTTCCCTCCTAAAGGATATTCGTTCCTGAAACTCTAAAATCTATTGATGCCAACACCAGTTATTTTATTCTCCATGCTTATGCACATAACTACCCATTTAACAAAATTTACAGACAACTTAATCAAAACAACACACCTGTAAGCAGTTTACATAAAATAGCATAACATATTTATAATGACGTACCAATAAAATCAACAAGCTTCAAAAACAAGTTCACACAATAAAGGCACGTGTCTGGGAGCCGCTTTCTCAAGTACAGTTGTGTTGCCTTTTTCATTTTAAGGCGTGTGCAAAGCAGCAGTTCCTTCGCCACAGATGAGCTCTTCGCGTTTTCAAGCTATAAAGCAGAACATCCCCCACGTGGAGCGGGGGCGACCAAAAAGGAGGCCGAGTAGCCGATCACCCGCATGGCTGAACTGCCTTGGTAGTATCAGCAACCCAAAGCGAACTTCCATTGTGCGCCAAGAAGCCCTGCAGCTTATTCCAGCCGCCGCCGTAGCTCCCGCCCGCCTTCCCTCCCACGTCTGCCGGAGGCTGCTAGGGAAAGCTCAGAGGCTACGGGCTTCCCCGCGGGCGGGCGGGATACACCAATGCGCCTGATGTGGACGACAGCAGCAGCAGCTCTCTGGCGAGGCTGTAGCTGGGCAGACAGGGGAGGGGAGGGGCTCGCACTCCGAAGAAGCGCATGGGGCGGGGGATGCCGTGTCGCAAACCGCAGCGGCGGCAGCAGCAGCAATAGCATTGTTCACACCATGGCAGGCAGGCAGGAAGCGAAGAACTAGACAGGACCAGTCCAGACTGGAACAGACCCTCCTCCCCCTGCCAGCACGCCATGCTTCGCGGCGCAACTCCGCGAAGACGCCGTCGCCGCAGGGCTGCAGGAGGGCGCTCGCAGCTGGTCGCCAGCGCACATGCAGGGGAGGAGGAAGGGGCCCCGAGGACGATCGCGTCAGCTTGGTCACAGCGGATGGTGACGCTGAAGCAGCTAGCTCGAGCCTCCAATGACAGCGCTGCCTCCGAAAGGGGGCTGCAGGCTGGTCTGGCGAGACCTGCGCTCTTTTGAACTGTCCCTTATACTGGCGCCAAATATGTGCAGGATCCTCTGCATTTCAAAAGGCTTGCTTTCCTGCCCCGCGTGCAAAGCCCGACTCCACGCCTTTCCCTGTACTTCTGCCGCATCCCAAACTACGCAGTTGAGATATACTGTAATGCGAACACACTGGACCTGTACCATGCATGTTGGAAAAACACACTGTGATAAGTTTATGTTCCCATAACACCTAAATCTTGGTTCTAATGCATTAATTGTGTTAACCAGTAATTGTGCTGTTGTGGTCAGAAAGAAGCAGGGAGATAAGGTATGACAAAAGGTACTTTTCCACTACCAGTTCAAAGAACTTAGAGGAACTCTGGAGACCAGGGTTCAAATCTTCACTCAGTCATTAAGCTTACTGGGTGACCTCTGACAGTCTTTCATTCTAACCATCCTCAAAGGGTTCCTGATGATGATGAAATGGGGAGGAGGGACAACCATGTATGCCACCTTGAGCTCCTTAGAAGAAAGATGGGGCATAAATGTAAGCAAATGAACATTGTTGGACAAGTAAGAGGTAGCAGTTATTCCATATTAACAGATGGCCAAAGTTATGATCCTGTACCATTCAACAGCTAAGAGCTTTTCCCACTGTCTTCCCCACAAAGAAAAAGGAGATGTTTTGTCACATTTGTATCCTCTTCAAAGAACTCAGCAGCATTCATAGGATACTCATTCTCCTCCCCCCCCCCCGAAATTTGGTTGAGCTAGAAAAACTGCAACTTTCCCAACAGATGAGCAAGAATGTGGTCTTTCCTAAATTTAAATAACCATTCCAGCTTCTGCTGGGGGCATGGGTGTCAAATATCCAAACAGTTCCACCTGTGTCACTTCTCCGACATACGAAAAAATATGTACAACTCTTTACAAACTTTCTAAAAGCCAAAGTGTGTCAGAGACAAACCACATTCCCCTCAATGATGTCAAGTAGAATAGTTTGAACCAAGAAGCTGCAACCCTGCCACCTTCAAATCAGGACAGATTTTCTCAAATCCTTCCACACATGCTTAGGGACAAACTTGCAATGCTGATTGCCTGTACAGACCTAGGGGTTTGTGTTTATTCCTGAGTATTTAAAAACAAAAATGTGTGTTCTTGTACATATTGTGCAAGCGTCTGTCGGATCAGTAGGAATATTTAAGAGACATGTGCCCCAGAAGAATTGCAACAATTGAACAGGACAGGAGGTCTTGCTTCATCCCATTCCTTGGTATACTAGCATTAAGATATGTCTTAACACCAAGAAAAAGGGCAGCTCCAATAATTCTCATCCAGCCATGATGGAGATAAATTACTTGTTCTTTGAAGAAAGCAGCAGTAGTATTAGTGTCAAATTATGTTACCAACAATAAACATGGTATAGCCACAAACAATGGGTGCAAAATCATTTTGAGGCAAACCATGGCAGATGTTCTACATCCTAGGTAAGTGACACCTGTCACGTTCCTCCATTCCTGTGGCCTGCACCACTTCATACACCTTGGCAACTGCTTACAGGCTTTGACAAAAGCAGCTGGTTCCCATTCAGAGACACGTTAGGGCAGACATGGTAAAATCATCAGCCACTCCTTGCTGACACCATCCACCCATGCGAAGAGAGGGCATTGAGGGTGGCCTTCCTTGCTCACCAGGCGCAGGAGAAGGAAAAGCCCTTAGGTTAGCGCCAGACAATAACACAACCCGGAAAGCTGGTCACAATTCTATATACACACACAGCACACCTACAGATGAAAAAGAAGGTGGGGGAGGGAGAGGACGACCTCTGCCATGTCACCAGCTTCCAATGACTCATTTCATGGTCGAGAGGCCTAAATGCCCCCAGCCAGATCTCCCAGAGTCACATGAAGGCTTCACTTTTAGGGATTGAGGCAACTCACCATTGCCCACCCACCCAGAGGGCGGCAGGTGACAAGTGACCAGCCAGCGACAATGGCCACTACGAGGGGATAAGAAGGAGTCGTCCTCCTCCTCTCGCACACGTCAAGCGCTGCTTCTCGCCACCGCGGAGCCTTCGGCCTCCAGAGCAGCAGCCCACCCCTACCTCCACCCCCTCCATCTCCAACGGCAGGGCGTTAAACGGCTGCTGCTGCTGCTTCCCGCAGCTTATCACCATGAACTGACCCAGTTCTGAGGCAGCCATACACACACACACTCACTCACTCACACAGGCGGTGGCAGCCTCCCACTCCCCTCCACAGGAATCCGCCATGTTAGAACAGCCGCCGAGGAGCCCCTCTGCCATGTTGTCCTCTGGGCTCCCCGCGCCTCGGTTCCCGGCCCCGTCCGCCGCCGCCACAAATGCCCGACTCGCGGGGGAACGGGGCCGCCGAAGCCCGTCGGGCGGCAGCCCCCTCCCTGCCTGCCTCCCTCCCTCGCACGCGAGCGTCCGCCATGTTAGGAGCTCCTCAGCCCCGCTCCTCCTCTCTCTCGCACACCGCTGACCTGCTCGGGTCGGGGCTCCTTGGCCGCCCTGAGCGCTGAGGGAAGAAGCAGCGGGGAAGAGCGCACACTCGCCATCCTGAGCGAGCCGCCGGCGTGAGAGGGGCGTCCGCTCGGGGGAGCAACCTTCTGGCTCTTCCGGCCAGGAGCTCGGCTCTCTCCCTCCTCTTCTCCCCGCCTCGAGGGGGAATAAGTGTCGCCTCCGGGCTTGGTGTAATGGGAACCCCCCCCCCAGAGCCCCGAAGCGCGCTATAATGGGGGTGGGGTGGGGAGGCATCCTCTTTCCTGGGCTCCCAACGGATCCAGACCTACTGACAGCGCGCGCGCGCGCAGAGCGCGACCGACATCGCTCTTTCCTCGCGCCTCCTTTCGGAGCAGCTTTGTGCCGAGGAGTCACCATCTATGGCGCTCGCCGCCTAGCCAGGACCGAGGAGGAAGGAGACTGTCCACCCCCCCCGCCTCTCTGGATCTGGCCGAGGCCGAGGCACCTGCGCCCGGTTCGGCCATCACCCGCCTCCGCTGGGGCTGAAGGTGGATCTGGAAAGGCCCTCGCGCAAGGCGGGGGAGGAGAGCGCTGCACGGGGTGGGTGGCGTCCCCCTTTCAATATACACATTTCCCCAATAAATAATCATAATCCTATATAGTAGGTTAAGTACTCACGTGGGACAACGGCCCGAAAGATTTGGTAAATCGTCTTCTCTTTTTAGGCGGAATTTTTAAAGAGGGATGTGGGAACCTACAGCAGAAATACGGGAGGCGGCAGCGGCGCCTTCCAGGGCCATAGGCTGCCGGCGCGACCAGAGGAAAGAGCGCAAAGTTGCGCCGAGGCTTAAGAAAAAATAAGAGAGCGCGCGCACAAAAATGCGAGGAGGCGCGAGGGAGGCGCGGGGCAGAAGCCCGGGAGGAGAGGAGGAAGGCAGGCGGGCGGGCAAAGAAAAAACACACGCAAGACGGGAGACGGCGCGGCAAGCAAGATCGCCGAGGAGGCAGACAGGCAGGCAGGCAGGAGGAAATGGCAAAAGAAGAGGAAGAAGGGGCGCCGGCGGAGCTTTTATAGGAGGAGCCGGGCTATAGGCGGGGCTCGGAGGCACGCGTCACAAGCGTGCGAGGAAGGAGGCGCCTGCTCGCCGCCCTCCTCGCCGGGGGAGCGAAGGCGCGCGCGCGCTCTCCTCTCTCTCCTTGCGACTCGTTTCCTTCCTTCCCAACGTGAGTGACAGTTCCTCGGGGCTAGGAGGGCATTGCGCATGAGCGCAGCAGGCCACATACGCAGGGCGCAGAGGGAAGGGGAGGTGGCGGTGGTTCTTCCCGGGGAGGCCGAAGTTCGCCCTTTACTAAAGGCAGTCGCCTCGGAGCCCGCGTTAAAAGCGCATACAGACACATAAAGGCGTGCTGTATTTGGTTGGGGTCTGGCCTACTGTATGAAGTAATACACAAACGGAAAGGCGCTGAGAGCGTGTCTAGACTCTAGAATGTGCTTCTTATTTATTTCACAAAATTTATACACCGCTCGATTGTAAACAAAAAACCCTCAAAGCTGTTTGCAAACAGTAAAATCGGGGGAAATTTACAATCCTACTCCAAAACTTACAAAAGTTAAAAGACTAAAACGTATTTAAATTACCTCCTGTCCTTCCTAATTAGTATACTTTGCTGTTTGTTTTTTTGAGCCCATACTATTTTACAGAGGCTCTGTGCACTTTTAAGAGCTGTACAATGGCCGAAACCCAGGAGATGATGCATCCTTCCAGGGCAAGGCATTCTTCTGTCAAGAAATGCAGCATTTATGTGCCTGAAACTCTTGTGTGAAAGAGAGCTCTTCTGCCAACAAAACCAACCTTAGGTACTTCTGGAGGGATTAATTAGAAACAATTGTTTTTATGCCACAGTCTGCAATGCTGTTTATTTTGCTTGATATCCATATGGGCTGCTTATTTTAGTTCTGTACCCGCACTCACACTTAGTTCTTTTTCCTTCCGTGTGCCACAATATTTGAAATACACTCATGTTTCTAGCACTGCATTCCTAAGCACTCTTTGAGTAGTAGGCAGTAAGCCTTGGTGAATACAGTGGAGCTTACCTCTGAGTAAACATTTATGTACTTTGTTAGTACAAATGGAACAAATGGGTACAAGTTAATATTGGTTTAAGTCATTCTGCCAAGCACTTACCTTGCCACCATTTTAATCTGTGGCAAGGACTGCATAATTTCACCTGTCTGTTTGCATTTTACATTCTTCCCAGGCACTGGGGGATAGGAACTCTTTCAGAACAAGTCAAAGGAGAATTCTGGAAAACGCCTCATGACTCTTCTGTACCTTATCAGTATATGGCATGGAAGTAACAGTGTGTCTGTAGGACAGCTCAGCTGTGCTTCTGACTCAGTATACTAAACTGGAAGCATTGCAGGAAAAGGCAGGTTTGTCTCCCAAGGAGTCAGACAGGAACTTATGAAAAACAAACAAGTTCTGTTTCTAAAACTTGGTTATTGAAAAAAAATGCAACTTTGTGACTGCTGAAATCCTAACCCCACTAACCTGGGAGTAGGCCACACTGTGTAAACATAGGATTGAAACCGTACCTGCCTTTTGATTTTTTTTCTCTCTAAGAAACCTTACAATTAGCTTTCCAGTGTTTTAAATGTTAATCTTTTTCAGGTTCAGTGATAGACTGATGACCAAACCTGATGTTACATGGGAGCCATGGGCATAGCGGGGGGGGGGGTGGCGGCAGGGAGGGGCAGCAATAGAACAATAGAAATACTTAACTAACTGACCAATCATGACGGTTCTGCAGCCCCCCCAAAAAGGCCTGTCATCCCCCCAACAAAAATCCTGGTTATACCCATGATTGGGAGCCATGTAAAGTAACTTTTTCCTAACTTTTTTTTTTTTTTAAGGAAAGCAATCTCAGAGCCTTCAGTTGGGAGCAGAGGAAGAACTAGGAAGGTAGAGGGCTGATTAGCATTTCCCCTTTCTGTCCTTAATTTACTTGAAATCACCCAAGCAGCTTTCCCACTCATGCATCTTTCCCTCTGAAGGAAGCAGGATTTTGAGCAGAAAATGTCAGGAAGCGAAAGGGTTAAGTAGATTTTTTTCATTCTCTCCACTACTTTTCATTCTTTAAAAAAAATGTCACCAGGCTAATGCATGCAGCTCCTATTCTTACACCTAGGTTAGCCCACACAATATATTCTGCTACTTAGCATAAGCAACATGGTCTTCTTGACAGATCACATGCTAGACTGCTGCCAGTATTTACAGAACTGACAACAGGAGAGAAAGGGACTTGAGAACAAGCATGTGTTATAACCTCCCAGTGTGGTAGCTTTGGGTCATCTTAGTACAACAGTGAGAAGACATTGGCACACACTGTACCGTATTAAACATCCCACATGGAGCTTGAAACACTTACATAATGAAATAAAAGATCAAAAAGAGAGCAGTGTTTTGATAGGTTTGATAATTTGTAAAACAGAGTGTATATTTATGTAGCACAAGGAATAATAACAGGATTACAAAACGCCCGTCTTGCATTAAAAGTATGAAATTGGGATTGTTTCTTGCATTCCAGGACTAATTTGGGATGCAAAACGGGAAATATCCCTCCATTTCTGATGTTCAAGTGTGTGTGCCCTTGCTTTTGCACAAGAGGGAACTATCAGCTGTCTTGGAGGGAGCCTCAGTGTTAGCAGAAGTACCAAAAAAAAACCCTTAAGGGGAAACCCTGGAGTGGGGTTGAAACCCTGAGAACTGAGTGTGCTCAATGGCAAAAGAATGCTGACTAATTTTTTTTTTTTTTTTGGCGCGGGGAATGGCATGGCCTATTGTGGAGTGCATAGCTGGTTGATTAGAACTCAATAGAAACACTCCACGCTACAGCATTTCAAAGACACAGAGTTAACCTCTTAGAATTATACCTTTGTAGTAAATGAGGACATAGAGTAGCCCGTATGAACTACCGTCTGTGCTACAACCTTTTTGTGGTGGGTGGGTAGCGGAATATACTGCTGACAAATCACAACTATTTTAAAATGCTTGTTTCCTGTAGGCAGCTTCCCATTCATCACAGGGAGGGAAGTGGGGGAACCTAAAGGAACCAGGTCATGCAGACTGCAAGCCTACCAATTAACAGTGTGATTCTACACATGTTTATTCAGAAGCCCCTTTGAGCTCAATTTGATTTGCCCCAGATCAGTAGGTATAGAAGACTGCAGCCTATGCTTGAGGGTGTTTGAGCCATGGACTGCATGGGCTTCAGCTGGCCAGTTATCCATCCACCCCTCCCGACTGCTAGCTCAAGCCCTGCCAGGGGTGCCAAATTGAATAAAATATGGTGGGTAAGCTCCACCATGCATAAGTGGAAACATGACACAGTGCGCACACACCATTTGAATGGCAATACTCATCAACTGGGGGCGGGAATCAAATATTTTATTGGGGGATGGCGGCGAAGGGACTTCAGCCCCTAGGAGTTGGCTCCTTTAAACACCCTAACAATGCAAGCTGTCTTGCAGCAACAAATCGTGTTGTAAGGGGGCAAATTCACCTTGGTTAAAAGTCCTTAAGCAGAGGCTGGATGGCCACCAATCAGGGGTGCTGTTGTTGTTTCCAACGCTGGCAAGTGGTTGGACTAGATCCTCTCCAACTCTAGGATTAGAGGATTCTAGTATGAGCAAAATAATATGTGCCAAACAGTTTTAATCCTCTGCAATTATGAACTGGCTATTAATACCCCGCTTTTGCAGACCACACTCAGACAATGTTTAACAAGAAAAGTTGTGTTACAGGCAAATTCATTTAAAGCTTCTCTACCTGAAATGGAGGGCCTTTCCATAGAGAATCGGCAGAATGAAGGTTGTTCTTGCCTTTACAAATTGCATTTATACATATATAGGTACTAACCAAAATAATTCGATACAAACTTCAAGGTATAATTAAGGCTACCCATTATAGGCTACACAAATTTTTACCTCTAGGTCATAAATATGGCTCTGGGAAGAACACGAGGTATAACATCATTATAATTTGATAACCTCTGTGACGTGACGCATCAGTGCTCAGTAAAAAAATAAAATAAATTATTACCTGTCTCTTCAAAACCGTCTGTTGTCAAGCAGCATACTATCTGCCATATATTGTCCTCTCCTCTCTTGGCAGGCAAATCATTTCCCCTAGCTCTCCCAAAAACTTATATTTAATGTATCAAGTACTAATCCTTTTGGACACAATATTTTATAATAGTAAGATCCTATCCTGGAGTTATGCAAAGTGTTTATGCTGGCATTGCACCACATTTACACCAGTTAACACACGTCCTGTTTCGTTTTCAATAATTACCTACTTTTGTTTTATTTATTTATTTATTCTTTCTTAAGTACTTTATCGGCTGCCAATCTTATGTTGTGTCAGTTTGTTTCTTTGAAGTATATAATGTTTTGACAGCTGTGGTATTTTTTCCTTTCTTTTTGTTTTAACATTTAATAAAGATTAATTAAAAAATACACCACCTGCATAACCCCCTACCCTGGTGGCACAGTGCAAGTGCAAAGAAAAAAAAGCCTGAGCATATTTGCAGATATCACGGGGCTTAGTTTAGATCCTGGGCTTGCTCAGGAGTTGGTCCCACCCTCCGATGATGCTGTAAGATTAAACCACAAAAGAGATGCTATAAAAACACTTTCATTAGAGTCAGTAGAGAACCCCTGAGATCTGCCAACTTCCATTCCATCTGATCCCACAGCCATGTCAGGTAAACAATTCTGAAGCTGGATTCTAAATCCCAGTTTCTTATCCACACAAAAGTTCGAAAGACAGTTCAAGCAGAAAACGTTTTTGAGCAAGAGAGAGAGAGAGAGAGAAAGAGAGAGAGAGAGAGAGATAAGGTGTATATGTAAACTTAATTATACTCATATCATACATCTCTATGACTGGAGTGTTGTCTTCTTTGAGATTCACAGTAAGTGTCACTGATCAAAATTGTTTGCACAATGCTCACTTCAGCACCATGTCAGAAGATAATATTCCAGATAACTGATCTGGAATCATAGAACCATAAAATTGTAGAGTTGGAAGGGACCACGAGAGTCATCTAGTCTAACCCCCTGCAATGCAGAAATATTTTGCCCAATGTGGGGCTCATAGCAGAGCCTCTGCAAGGGAAATCAAGCTGTCATGGTTACCACTGCTCGCTGGAAAGCAAATGATTACTCCTAAACTGCTTTGTGCTGGTGAAGTCCAACACAACGCCAATGGGAAAACTTGTTTCAACATAGTTTATATTGCCACATCAGTGGGAGGCTGCTGCTTCGTAACCCTTATGCAGACAGGTGTGGTCTACTAACATTTTGAGAAATTTTCTTCTGCATGAGAAAAAAGCAGTTGTTTTCTACCCTTTAGAGGAACAGAGAAAGCAAATCATGTAGATCTTCCACAGCAACTTGAATCCTACAAGTACAAAGTTATCTCAGGCATTAGTGCCCTGGGGAGTAATACTATCTATAAACACTGTAGATGTTGTTTGGACTCAGAAGGTAGTAAAGATCTCTGTTAGATTACAAGTCTGCTTAGAAGAAGCCAAGGATCAATGGGACAGCATTAGTTCTACTGTTTATTTATTTGGCAGGCATGCTAACTTATTTACTACAAAGGCATCATTCATTCTAAGAAGTTAACTAATTTCTCTGCCTTTAGCAAATCTAATATGCTATAAACCAAGACAAATTTATAATTGTTAAGGGTTGTGTTGAAACAATTTCCCCCCAGGATAATCCCAAACATAAAATTTGAAGAAAGCTGGTCCTTTAAATAAAGAACTTTGAAGACAGTAGCACCACAGTCCTGTGCATAAATTAAGAGTAAGCTCCATTGGACATAGTGGGACTTATGTCGGAGAGCCAGTGTGGTGTAGTGGTTAAGAGCGGTAGTCTCGTAATCTGGGGAACCGGGTTCGTGTCTCCACTCCTCCACATGCAGCTGCTGGGTGACCTTGGGCCAGTCACGCTTCTTTGAAGTCTCTCAGCCCCACTCACCTCACAGAGTGTTTGTTGTGGGGGAGGAAGGGAAAGGAGAATGTTAGCTGCTTTGAGACTTCTTAAAGGGAGTGAAAGGTGGGATATCAAATCCAAACTCTTCTTCTCAATTACATTGATTCTAACATATTGTCATATGCCTCTCCTGCTGTGCTATTTGTTCCATGTTGCTTTTTATTATCATTCATTATTACTTCTTATTCTTTCTTCTTGTCATGGTATTTGATGCTTGCCTTTCTTACTGCATCGTTAGGAAAGTATGAGTTTACTCGCTGATGTTTTGGTTTTTCATTTCCTGGATTTGTTGTATGGCTTGTATCTCCAGCAGAAACAGTGCAAACCCTGCTCTAGTTGGGAAACAGGTCACCGCGCAGCAGGTCAGATCTGTATGGAGATACCTCCATTTCCCTATAGACTTGAGGAACCAGGGCTGGGATACTACGGCCGGGTGGCAGGAAGAGGGAAGAATGAACATGCTGGACGAATCTTGAGCGGAGGGAGGAGACTAGTGTAATGGATGGAGGCATTAATATGTTATTTAACTGCAATAAGGAAATAATATAGCGGCCTACGTACCTCAGATGATTGTTGCAAAAGCAACAAAGAGCCTTGTGGTACCTTTAAAAAGAATGCAGTATGTATTGTGGTGCATGTTTTCATGCTCTAGAATCCACTTAATCAGTTGCATCTGATAAAGTGGACTCAGGCCAGGAAAGTGCCCTGTAACAAGTTGCAACTCCTGGCTGCAGCCATACCCAGGCAGCAGACCTCCAGTGCAAGGGGCACCTGAGACAGGCACATATGCACTCACTCTATGATAAGAAAAGCTTTCCTTGAGTAAAAAGGGGCTGTGAAAATGACACATGCTTTTAGGGCAGCTGCATAACTCTTTTGCTGCTTTTTTTTTTTTGCCAAGGAACAGGAAGAGTCTTTAAATCTCCCAACCCAGAGTGCCGTAATCAGAAAGCAGCCTGCCAGCCATGCTTCACACACCCCCTTTAAGACATACAAAGATCCCTGGCCTGTATTAAGTGAAGAGATGGTTCAGGTTGGAGGCAGGCCAGCTGAGTGAGTGGATGTATAGTGGTACCACTGATTACAAACTTAATTCGTTCCGGAAGTCCGTTCTTAAGCTGAAACTGTTCTTTACCTGAGGTACCACTTTAGCTAATGGGGCCTCCTGCTGCCGCCACGCTGCCACTGCGCAATTTCTGTTCTCATCCTGAGGTAAAGTTCTTAACTCGAGGTACTACTTCTGGGTTAGCGGAGTCTGTAACCCAAAGTGTTTGTAACCCAAGGTGTTTGTAACCTGAGGTACCACTGTAATATGCTGGTCTGTGTACTTTCCCTCACCTTCCATGGGCTCTTGGGGAGTACATGAAGCCTTGGAAGCAGGTCATGGGAGAAGGACTGAATCCAAAGGTTCAGAGTCTAGAAGAAAAGGTTGCCACCATAAAAAATTGTAGAATGATGGCACCAGGTAGGAAAGGCTTCTTGAACTTGATTAACCCTGAGGCTACACTATTGGTGTATACTCTAATAAATGTGTTAGTTTTTGCTGCAGAAGACTAACATGGCTACTCTTATGGGAATAGGATTGCTATGGCAGTATAACTCACTAAAGATGAGGGGTGGCCAGCATGCAGTTCTCCAAATGTTTTCCACCATCCCTGGTTGTTGTGTTGGGGGGCTTACGGAAGTTGGAATTGAGCAACATCTGGAGGGCACCAAGTTAGTTGCCCCTGCTATAGATTGTAAACTGATGGAGTTTCAATCTTAGGAGCCAACTCCTAGGGCCTGTGGGGGCTTTGGCCCCCCACAATAAAATATCTGAGGGGGCTGGGCCACCACAAAGTTGATGGGCATTCCCATTCAAATGGTGTGTGTGCACTTCATCATGTGACTGTTTATGCAGGGTGGGACTTACCTGGGTCCCCACAATATTTTATTCAAGATGCCCCCCCCTGGTTGCAATGTAGCTTATAACAGTTAACTGAAAGATGGATTTATTCATTTCTTAGTAATGTGATGCCTTCTTGCTTCCTGCCTGATTTGTACTCTAGAAGAGCAAGCCACGCTCTTGGACATATTTCTGAAGGACACCACCACTACAGATGCCAGCTGAGAATCAGAGATCATGCCTTTCCCTTTAATTTCAAAATATAGTGAATTACAAGACACTACTGTGCTTCCTAATCCACCGGTCCGCCAATCCCCACACTCAAGTGCTGTAGTATGCAGGACCTGAGTTTTGGTTCACTACAGACAGAAAAGGAAGGTGGGCAAAGGTGGGGTATTGACACAGGTGGTGCAGGGGATACATCTTCTCTTGCTACTCCATCATTTTAAAGGGACAGGTATGGTCTCTGGAACTGACAGTAGCCCTTAGCTATCAGATAATCATTCTGCACATTTTCCCCATAATGTCACAAGACTAAGGCCAACTGTGCTCATGAATTTGCTTTGTTGCTTTGCTCATGAGCTCAGATGGAAACGCTTAAAAACAACAACACCCAGTTGTTTATTTTATTTTTTCAATTACTTACTGATGGCTTACTGCGCGGTTGTACAAGTATAAAGCGATTACATAATTCGATCTGCAGAAGGCAAGAATTCAACATGTAATTAGTTTCCAGCTGGAAGCCAGACAAACATATTTTTAAACGGAATAATTTTATGTGTACATTTTATTAAGTGCCAACATGAAACACCCTCTGGTTGCAGTAATTTTTACTGTAATTCTTCATGTTGCTACATGTTAAAGCTAGGTATCATTTGGCTATATTAATGTGACTTTCACATTAAGTCAGACTAGCTTTCACACTAGCTTTTTCCTCTGGAATTGATACCATTTTTTCACCCAATTAATCCGGAGAATGCAGAAAGCCTTGCACCATTGCATTCCTCTGTTTTATCAATTGTCCTCTCCCACTGCTGTTTTTAAGTGCTCAGTTTTAGTAGTTTGTTTTTTTGCAGCTCAATCCTTGCAAGTACAGATTGGCATAGTGGTTTCCCCCGACCCTGCTTTCCTGTTTCCATTTTTATTGTTACCTGCTTGCACCTTTGTCGTTACATTTCCTGCTCATTCATTAGCATTTATTTTTAATTCGTATTTTAAGCAGAAGTGCAACATTTCCTCTCTCTAAATGTATTAAAGTGAACATAAACATTAAACTTTGAGGGGTACTTCACTAGGATGATCAGTTGCTATATATATTGAAAGATGAAGTTACCTTTGAAATAGAGCTTGCCCACCTCTATGGGTTTTCCCCTTCAAGGTGAAACCAGAGAGGTGGGTTGAATCTGTTCTACATTGCAATTTTAGTGAGGCATAACTATGAGACCTAACTATACGAACTGAGAATGTGAAGACTCACAGGGATCCTTGACAATGCTGAAGGACTGTATAGCAAATGCACAGAGGCACCTTTACAGACAAATCAACAGAGGGATGGGTTCCCTGCAGATATGAAGTTTGAAAATTACTGCTTTAATGTTGTTTAGAATGGCTGATAATTTTTTCCCCAATAATAGCTGCTGATTTATAGTGTCTTGCATTTAGAATTATCATACTGATGTACTGGGAAAAGATGAATGTTAGAAAAAGACTGAGTTTGCCTGGTTGGGTAGCTTGGCCTCAGTTCATAAGACATTTGAAATTAAGGCAGTGTACACACTTATCCATCTAGAGTGCAAAGGAATGGTTTATCAGAATGCAGAATTGTTCATATAGTCAGCCTCTAAAGCAGTGTTTCCCAACCTTGTGCCTCCAGCTGTTTTTGAACTACAACTCCCATCATCCCTGACTAGCAAGACCAGTGGCAAGGGATGATGGGAATTGTAGTCCAAAAACAGCTGGAGGCACAAGGTTGGGAAACACTGCTCTAAAGCACATCCATAATACAGCCTACACAAACTTTAACTCCTCTATGCAGGGAGGCGGTGCTTTAAAGGTCTGATATATACGCAGCCCTCCTTAACGAACTGCTTTCAATCTATATGTATTCTAGATCTTGTCATCAACAAAGGTGAGTGTAGTTACATGGTATCTGTTTGAAAATCATCCTGTTGAAGAGGTTTTCCATGCCTTTCCCATTCACTCCAACACAATAATTGCAGTTGTGGGATATAACTTCAATAATTGCAGTTGTGGGATATAACTTCAATAATTGCAATAACTGTGTAGATCTGGTAGAAGAACCAAGACCTCCATGTGTACTGAATGTAGACTATAAAAATGTGTGCACACAGAAAAAAGTGATCAGCTATGGTAAGCAATGATTTTCCATGCCAGAGGCACCCAATGCAAGGCAGCTTTTTCACCAAGAACCATAGAAACAAATACAGGATATGGTGGTGCCTTGTAGTGACTTGGCCATGTCAAAATTCAATGCAATTGTGTGATTCAGCAATTCAGTTATAGTACAAAATGTCATTAGTTGAAAAATTGATCCCAAAGCTGCCGGTGGCATTGAAAAAGTAATGCAATACACAACAATTCTGTTAAGAGAGGGGAAAGGATTAATAATAAATTTATAAGGGACAGTTCAGATATCAGAAAACGGCTGTCATCAAAACAAATGACTCCAAATACAGCCTACCAGATTTCTCCCACAATGTTTTCGTTGGAATCCGGTTTCAGTAGACGTTTATGTTGCCACTTCCTCGGTTACTGATTTGCGTGTCCTTTTTCTTAGGTGCCCAGTCTTGTGCAAAAACAGATTTTTGTGGCAAGTAGTAAAGTGGATGGGGTAGTATTAGGTTTATTTGTGAAAATATATGTGAGGAAATATCCTTATGCTCAGAGTCCTGAACATATTTACTGAAAGGGAAACCCACAGAATCAGAAGGTGTTTACAGTGGTACCTCTGGTTACGAACTTAATTTGTTCCGGAGGTCCGTTCTTAACCTGAGGCACCACTGTAGCTAATGGGGCCTCCTGCTGCCGCCGTGTCGCTGCTGCACGATTTCTGTTCTCATCCTGAGGTAAAGTTCTTAATCTGACACACTACTTCCGGGATAGCGGAGTCTGTAACCCGAGGTGTTTGTAACCTGAGGTACAACTGTACTTCTAAGCAAATTGGTCAGAGCAGAGGAAAAGACAGGGACTCCCTCCTAACTATTCCACATACAGAAGCGGACCAAATCGGCAGCTGACTCTTATGTCAACACTAGTGATGTGGCAGCTTTCCCCGGTGTTATGTACTGAATTGAATAGGATCCAAACTGCAGCAGTCTGATTGGTCCTAGAACAATAGGATCCAAAAGGCAGCAGTCTGATTGGTCCTAGAACGATAGGATTCAGAATGCAGCAGTCTGATTGGTCTTAGAACAATGCAGCAGTATGATTGGTTGGCAGGAACCACCCAATCATGCTCCAGATAGAAGTGAATCCACAACCTGATTGGCTTACAGTAGAATTCCAGAATTAGCCAATCATGTGCAGCCCATTGTGTAAATAATGTATATAAAGCCGATACTTTGAGGGGACATTCATTCATTCCTCCTCACCACTAGGAGCTGAATAAAGAGCATGAAATCACTTTGCGACTCTGTGTATATTTCACCCACTAAACTAGAGACCTGTAGGCTAGCTTAGGGCATGCAAGGAAGACCACTATCAATTCTGCCATTGCAGCCACTTCCCCACCTGACCTGTTCCTGCATCTGCTGCCTGATGCTTGCTGTGCCTAAGGGAAAGGACGACCTTGAAACATATTGCGGAAAGTGTTTTTTCTTTCTGCACAACCCTATATATGTCTGCTCAAAAGTAAGTCACACTGAGTTTACAACAAAGCTTACTCCCCAGTGAATGGATATAGGATTGCTGCTCTGTAATCTTGTTGCCTGAGGATTTCTGCATAAACAATGGATCAACTCAAACACACAGCATTCTTGAGAGACTCCATCTGACTAGCCATTCATTGCAGATCATATTTTAGGAATTATCTGGGCAGAATAGAATGTCCTTCCAGGCATGTGCTGCTTTGAAACTTTAGTCTGCTTATGTCATTTGAAACCCTGTTTGGCCCCGGTTGAAAAAGGAGCCGGATCCCACAGCTGCTGTGTCTGTATTGGTATTCTTTTAAGAATGGAATTCGCCAGGATCGAAAGTGGAATCTCTAGGGCTGTATCCCCCTTTGTATGAATTCATTCATCACCATGTATTTAAAAAACGTAAATAATGCCAAATGGTCGGTTGCCTATGAGAACCAGGATTATGGGCTACCAAGCTCAGGTTGTTTTAAATACCTAAACTTAGGGAGGATTGGTGAAACAGTTCCAAGATATTTGCCTTTGACTGCTACAATTCAAACTATGCACATAGTTCCCATTACTGCCTTGAGCAGAGATGGAAAACAGCAGCAGCAGTGCTTATACAACCACAGGCCAACTTGGAACAAGGAAGGTTTCCACTCTTTGGCAGAGACTTTAATTTCTACAGAGTGTATGGAAATATGTGTCAGGGTCAAATATGAAAGAAAACTGCCCCCCTCCCGGTCTCTGATCTGGAAAGCCTCTCCTGTGGTGCAGCTGGGTGCTTTTTACATCCTGGACTTAATGGTCTTTCTTACAGAGATCTCCAGTCGCAAAGCACCTAATTGACACAATTAACATTTCTCCTCTTTCCTCCACCACCACCCATTCCATAATTTACCACTGCCTCTACCTTCATGATATGTTCGAACAAAATGGAGCAGCAACAACAGTCAATCCTGTTTTCTTTTTAAAGAACTTCGCAGTGTGCAGTTTTAAGCAAGGTTAAATCATAGCACCATCATGACCACAAGGAATAAAAATGAGTTTGCTTCCGCTGCCCAAATGCTGAACATATTCACTTGGGAATAAGCAATATTTTGTGAAGGAAAATATTTTAAAAGCAAAATTAATAAAATGAGCATATGTAACTACAGTATATGCATGCACAGCTAACTGCCCCCTGGCTATAACATGGTTGTGTGTTTTTTTTCATGGGGTGCTGCAGCAAGCAGTATCAACGCTGGAAGCCTGTGGCATGTTTGTGTCAGCCAGAGTGCGAATGCAGAATCTGTTTGCCATTGCCCTCACATTTCACTCTCTGGGTGGTCATTTGAGGGCCTCTTGCGTTGTGGGGCTTGGACTTCAGGTCCCAGGTCCAACGTTAGCTGCCATACTAGGCTGTTCCTCTAACATGTGGGAACTTTCAGTAGCTGCTCAGTGGTGAGAGAAACGTACTCTTTGTCTTTTCAGAGTCACTTCATCTGTCCTTACCTGATACACTTTACAGCAGAATCCTGACAAGGTAAAGTCCCTTGCCTAATTCTCTGTGTGTTTCTGCCAGGGACAGGCAGGGCTCTGAAGAGTGTGGAAGCAGGGGACCAGGGGACTGACCCAGGAGAGGGGGGACCAGCGATTTATGGGGGTTGGCACCACCCACAAGGCAGGAGGCAGGATGGTCAGAGCAGTCCAAGGCAGAGGGAGGCATGCAGGGTGTGAGGGATGGGCCAGTTAGAGCAGCTATGGCTTCCATGTAGGAGAGACTGATTATCTAGAGCCATTTTGATCTTGTTTTAGGCTTAGCTATGGGACAGAGATAGCTTTGATCTCCTTGGTGGTTGACCTATGGTGAGAACGAGACATCACTAGCTTTGAGAATGGAGAAGGGAATTGTTAAGTTCACGGCATGTAATGCCTTAAAAGAGAACATAATGAAAATGATTTACAGGTGGTACATGACCCCAGTCAAGCTTGCAAAAATTTACCATTTGCCCAATAATAAATGTTGGAAATGTAATGAGACTGAAGGTACCTTCTACCACCTTTGGTGGACTTGCCCAAAGATTAAAGCCTTCTGGGAAATGATCTATAATGAAATTAAGAAGGTCCTTAAATGGACTTTTCCTAAGAAACCTGAGGCTTTTCTCCTGGGCATGGTTGGCCAACTGGTGCCAAAGAAGGACAGGACCTTTTTTATGTATGCTACCACAGCAGCAAGAATTCTTCTGGCAAAGTATTGGAAGATGCAAGAACTACCTACTCTGGAAGAATGGCAGACAAAGGTGATAGACTTCATGGGACTAGCAGAGATGACCGGCAGAATCCGAGACCAGGGGAAAGAGACAGTGGAAGAGGACTGGAAGAAGTTTAAAATATATCTTAAAAACTGTTGTAAAATTGAGGAGTGTTGAGATGTCAGGGGGTAAGAAGTAGAGAAATACAGCTGTAATTAACAAGTTTAAGGAAATCTAATGAAAGGGAATTAATAGATAAACTGACTAAAGGGTTGCTAAAGAACTTTGGAATAAGGATGCAGCGAAAGGGAGGTATGGGGAAGTCGGTATATGTTTAATGTTGTGTATGTTTTTGTTCTGTAATGTGTTTGTCTTTTATTATGTGTTTGAAAAATCAATAAAAAATTTAAAAAAAAAGAGAGAGAGAATGGAGAAGGGAATTTTTCCACTTGAGGTGAGAGCACAGGTTCATTAATATTTTTATCTACTGGCTTAAAGCCTGTTGGTTCAGGTTCCTTAAACTGTGTCTGGAAAAGCAAGTTTCTGGTGATGTGTGTAAAGAGGTTGTTGGCGGCAAGAAACAGTTTTGCACAATCCAATCTTTTCATTTTTTGAATGCTATTTCTGTAGAAAAACTTGCCAACTGTGAAAACAGAAATGAAAGGCCCTACACATTTTATGTTCAATGTGATTTGGCAATAGTAGCTAATCTTAAACTGACTTACTTGGTTCTATAAGATGAAAGTCTAATCACAGTAATAAAAATAATCTTTCAGAAACAGATAAGATTCCCTTTTAGAAACATGTTTACACTATTTGGAAACCCATGACAGCTATCACAAGTATTAGATGGTTCACTCCTTGTGGAACTAAGCTGTTGTATTTGTGGAAGCTATAATTATCTTATATAATTCTGTTAATTTTCTTTAAAAATACAAAACAATAAAGTTTTAGGATAACCCTCCCTCCCCGCACCATCCTAAGAAAAGTATAGTGTGTTTATAAATTTTTTATACGAAGCATGGGCATTGCAAGTGAAGGCACCTAAACTTAACATCTATGCCATGTAAGCACGCAGTGAACACATTCTATGGTCTCACATATCATGCTCCCTCACGACTTGGACTCCATGAGGCCACGCTTTTCCTTAGACTTTTAGTCCCAATCCTCCTCTTCTCAGGGTTCTCCTGATGCATTGTGAACAGGTGAGTTAGATGCATGGGTGTAGCCGGGGTGGCCAAGACCAATAAAAAATACTTAACTGAAGTTCTGCCCGCCCCCCCCATATAAAGCCTGCCCCTACCAACATAAATCCTGAATATGCCCATGATTAGATGTTTATTATCTTGTTTGTATGCTTGTTTTATATGGTTGCTTTCAGATGTATTGACACTGTTTATTATGTTTCAAAGTCCATTAGAGCAAGACCTTTATTCAGAAAACTGAAATGTCACAAAATAGGACGCCAGCTTTCAAGTTCTCCAACCCGTTTATCAAGCTATATCATAGGTCACCAGTCTGGGGAGGGGCATGGGCACATTTGCAAATAATAAAAACTGTTGCAGGCACCTTGTACTCATGGCAACACACACACACACACACACACACACACAACGTGCACTGCAACCCTTCCAAATTGTTTCTCCTCCATTGTAATTAGATTTCAAAGAAGTCTCCTATTGTAGTCAAGGAAGCCTTCTACATAACTAACCAGGGAACAAAGTTTCGTTCTGCTGCTTGATACTAGAAGTCTTGATCCTGCAACAGAAGCGCTGGATCTCTCCAAGGCCTGAGACTGTCCCCTAAAAGGGAAAAAAAAGCCATTACTTGTCAGTGGCATTTTGAAAGGTTGTCCAGGTTGTCTGACCGGAGCGAGGCTTTTTCCTCTGGATCTATGATGATTTATTATTATGCTTGCAGCTAACAACAGTATAGAGATGGGCAGAATGTGCAGATCATATCTTGATTGGGTGCTGACAAGCCAGGCTCCAAACTAAACTAAGAAAGGTCACGTAGCATTTACAGAATTTGGAAGAAACCTAAGAGGAAGTGCTTTGTATATGGGGGAAAGGTCAAGGGAACAATGGCGAGTATATTCAAGCCGGACAACCTGTGGTATTAGTAAAATAGGTTAAAGTTTATGGCTTTGTTCCACATTCAGCCAGAAACTTATAAGGCTATTTTATGCAGGTACCACACTATTCATGTAGCAGCTATAGTATGTAGTCGAAGAAATAATGAAAGAGTACTGTGAGGTCATTTATCAATTTTTGCAAGCACAGGAGATGGAAAAATTCTTGCATAAGGATAAAGGGGAAAGCAAAATGTAAGTGAGAACAATGTGACATTAGTTCCAGTTGTGTCAAATGAAGACAAGGCTTTGAAGAAGACCTCCCTGGCCAACAGATAGCAGGACAGTCTCCTTTTTTCCATTGGTGAAACTTGCATTGGAGAGACTAGAAAAGATCCAAGACTTGCTTCCACTTGAAGCCTGGAAAACTGGCCACCTTCCTTTACTGAAATTGTAAAGTTATGTTGCAGTAAACTACGTCCCCTGTGGTGATTAAAGCCATGTGGGTGTTTGTTTTGAATTGTCTGCTAAAATTGCACTGCCCTTGTAATCAATAAAACTGATTTATACCTTTCCCTTTTGTGGTCTGGATTTCTTTTCCTGATCACAGTCTGTATAACCCTGGTAAACCTTCACAGTAATCTGTGTCAATGCCTATGGTCTTCTTTGTTTCTGTAAATTTACATATTTCTACATTTTGATTTCACACTTAGTTGTGCTTAAGAGTAGATTTGTTAAACATTAAACTCACAAGTCCCATTGATTTCAGTGGCTCTGTTCCATGCCTGATGGTTTCTGCAATCCTAATTCCACGTGCCTGGGATCCAGCCCCGCTCGAATCATCAGGACTTAACTTTTGAGTAGACATGTGGGGACTGCAAGCTACGGTAAGTCCGCCTCCAGTGCAATATCTGCTTTATTCGAGATTTTTTTGGCAAATAAAATAAATACTGTTTGTGAAGTCAGTATATGGCTATGTTAGGTGTGAATGATGCCATTATTAGCTGCACAACATACAATGAAAAGTGGAAATATAATTGTGAAATAAACAGCAGTTCACCGTTCCAAAACTCTAAAGTCTAGAACTACTTATTATGAAGTCACCATCTGTCTTAAGGCTGCCATCATTCTATCAAACCTTGTGTCATCGTCAACAGAATCCCTGAAAGTAAGCAACTTTCTAAGAGCCAAAGTTTTAGATATTAACTGAATTTGTCAATAGAGCAGCTTGCAAAAGGTACGAAAGAATATTTTCAAAGATAATCTACAAATGGTTAAGAATGAGCCCCCCCACTTATAACTGCCAACAGCCCCCTTTTCTAATTATATATACAATTTAAAATATATATATTTTTTAAAATGTGTGGCTTTCAAAAAGAGAAATTTAAATAAGTCTCTACAACTAACAGGATCCCTAGGTGTGTTCTCCCTCACAAAGTTGCCAGTGGGCAAACAGGCCGTGAGTAGCCATTTATTCCACACAGGATCATCCCCTTTCTAGTTGAAATATGGGTGAAGGAAGTTAATCAGAAGCTGGTAAATACCAAAGTATAACGAAGGAAAATTGACTTACATATATACCAGTAATAACACTGTTGCTTGATCTATATGTAATATTTATTTTACCCTTGACCATTCTATAACACATACAAAATCACTTAGGTCTCTCTCACACACACCCCAAACACACACAGCTGGTGCAATTGGACACAAATACAGAACCTAGGCACTCAAATGTTGTTAGACTCCTGGTCCCATCAGCCTCAGCCACGCTGCCATCAAAGGCACTGGGCAGAACCAGGAAAAGGTGGCAGCCCCCTTTTTCTTTTTCTTTTACAGGAAGACACCTATAGAGAATGGGTAGAATCCTTTTGACTTGATTAGGCACGCATTGTTGCAAGGCAATACTCATAATCACCACTACTTTAGGGTTGCTGTATTTTGAAGAGCAAAAAGGACGCATTTGCTGGTGCCTGGGGAGGGGTGTGTGAGCAGGAGTTGGCATGTACCAGGGCATGCTGTGGGCAGGGCACACGCCGGAGCAACATTGGAGGGTGCCAGGGAGGGATGCAGCAAAATTTGTGCATGCAAAATGGGGGGGGGGGGAGACATGTAAATATAAAGAAATCTGCCTCCCCCTCTCTGGGGTGTCCATGGGGTGGTGGGAAGGCATACAAAATAATTAACTAAAAAGCCCAGGAAAAGCAATGAAGCAAAATGGCGGCTTTTTATGTAGAAGGAAGAGGGAGGGAGGGAGGGAGGGAGGGAGGGAAGGAAGGAGAGAGAGAGGAGGATAGGAGAAAATGAAAAGGAGAGAGAGAGAGATAGAGAGGAAGAAGAAGAAGAAGAAGAAGAAGAAGAAGAAGAAGAAGAAGAAGAAGAAGAAGAAGAAGAAGAAGAAGAAGCAGCAGCAGCAGCAGCAGCAGCAGAAGAGGAGAGCGGTTTGGTACCAAAGGAAAAAAAAAAGGACATTTTAGCAAAATCAAAAAATCCGCCAGGACAGAAATCTTTCCCCTGAAAAAGAGGGCATGTCCTGGAAAAAGAGGACTTATAGCAACCCTACGTGGCCAGTGCTTCTGAAGTGAGTGATGATGATCTAACCTCTGCTTGACCCCTGTAGGATAGTCATAATCATGGATGTTCAGGATTATTTGTAAAGATAATGATGGTGTGGTTTACTTTTTATATCTCTGATGTGGTAGCCTATTGGGTTCAGGAAACGACTCCTTCCCTTGTATATAAACTAAGGTTACCAGACTTTTTTCACTGAATCTGGGGACACTTTTCAACTTCAATGGATTTTGTATGGGGACTGGTTTGTAAATCCAGGGACTGTCCCCGGGAAACGGGGACATCTGGTAACCTTAATATAAGCTATTAATTAAATCCACTTGCTTCAAAACTGCTACATGCAGAAATTAGATGTTGGGTGACATTGGATGTTGGGCACCAAATAAAATTCTGCTTACTTAACAGGTGCCTCACTGACTACCTTATTTGGGGCCAGGAAGGAATTTTCAATAGACTCAGACTGGCAAGTGCTTTCTTCAGCATTATCAAGCATGGTGTGCCTGCAGGTATGGAGCCCCTAGATGAAATTGGACGCAAACCCCCGTTTTCCTTGACCATTGGCCATGCTGGCTGGAACTAATGAGAACTGGATTCCAAGAACATCTGATTTCCCTTCCCAGCTGTATGGTACTTATTCTTTTTGTGGCACCGTGCACTCAGGATTGCATCAATTGATCTGTAAGGTAGTAAGATGCAAAAGGGAACAAGACTTTGCCGCTTTAATTGTTGTGTAGAAGAGCAAATTTCAATAGGTGTAGCTTGTAGCAGTTAGACTGCATAGACACCATGCATTTAAAGTACACCCCCCAGAAAACCTGGGAATTGTAGTTTGTTAAGGGTGCTGGGAACTGTAGCTCTGTGAGGGGTAAGCTACAGTTCCCAGGATTCTTTGGGGGGAGCTTTAGATGCAAGATGTGTACATATCCCCATACTAGAACTGAAGAGTTTTGAATTAAAATTGACACTAAGCCATTAAAAAATGGCCAATTACTTTCACTCAGCCTAACTAACCTGCAAGGATTGTGGTGAGAATAAAACAGGTAGGGGAGAGCCATGTATTCTACCTGTGCTCCTTGGAAGAAGGATAGGATAAAAAGGAAAGGAAAATAGGTAGATCGTCTTTGCTACCTTCCCAATCTAGACTCCGTGAGAAAGGAGCTGCTGCTGTTATTGTAACAGAGGACTTTTCCTGAAAATAGGAATGTGATAATGGATTATTACTAGTCTTAAGCATCTGCAGATGCCTAATTTAAATATGGCTTGACGATACTTCTCTGAGTGAGCATGCATTGTGCTGCACACTGTAACATATGATTCGAACCTGTGTGGACTGAGTAATGTTTGCTTTTTGTGAAGCACAAAATTATAACTAGGGCTTTAATCCTATACACATGTATGAACAGTAAATCCTAGGCTAACTGGAGTGTTAGACTTGAACTGGGGAGACAGTACTTCAAAACCCCAGTAAGCCATGGGACTTACTTCTGAGTATAAATGTATTTGAGCAGACAATAAAAGCAGACTTCGATTGACCCATAACAATTTCTCTTATAACCTTTATCAATGCAGGTCTAAAAATTAAACCAAGTTTTAATCTGCATTAAAATGTATCATTTTCTGTAAGAGCGAACAAACCACAAGATACTGCAGCTCTGATAAATATGCATGTAAGTATTCCAAAGAAAGTTAGTGGCCGAGTGCCGTTGCAGTATTATTCAAAGAAGGATCTTCCTAAATTAGGATATTACTCCACCAATTATCACAATGTACCTTGTGTGCACAGAACAATACACAAGAAAGAATTGTGGGTTAATTGGAACTTCAAGGATTAATGTCTAAGTATCAAGGTGCAAGATTAGATTACAAGGTACTTTCAGGCAGTGTTTAGCTGGTGGTTGTTCACCCACAATCCATGTAGGGATCATGCAAATCACAGCTGGTGCCGCTGAAGTGGTATCCCCATTTATTGCAAACTCAAATTTGTTTACCTTTTCTGTACTCACAGCACTATGTATTTCTTGCATGTCTTATATGTTCTGCTACATTTGGCTTCCATTTGAGAGTCGGATAATATCTGCCTTGTTATTCTGCTTCATCCTGGTGTTTATTGATATGTACTTGCAGTTAATCACCACAATCTAGAAATGAACGTTGGACCTGTATTGGCAAACACGTTGTTATGGCTGTTAGATTCCCTCTCTTTCTGTCGTGAAGAACACTGAATTTATTTGTTCCCTATCTGGCGACTGGCAGAGCAACTTGAAACCATGGCTAGGCAGTAGCTGAGTGTGACAGAGCAGTGTAGCTAGTAGTCCGTCCACAACCCTGTCATTCATGCTGGTTGGGGCAGGACAGGAGACAGACAAAAGCCTGCTTCAGGCTCCGCCAGCCTGCAGCTTCTGTACTGACTGGGCCCAATATTGTCAAGTGCTGGCTGTTGGGCCATTTCACCCTCACCATCCCCACTCCCAAAGGAGCCTAGGTCATAAATGTGTGACCAACCTCCTTAGTTTTCCTTAACTCCTGGATAACGTGGGAGGGGAGGCACTTTGCAGATTTACATTGCAATCGTATCCAAGTTTATTCAGAGAAGTATCTCATACTATGTTCAACGGGACTTATATCCCTGCAAGTTTGCATAGGAGCGCAGACTTCATTAGCTCAAGTTCTGCAGGCCACAAAACAGATTCCAGGTTTCACCAGGGCTACCGGGACAAAGTAATTAATTAATGAAATAAATGGTGTTGGGAGAGGAGCAACCATGATGTTTCTTTGTCCCAGCAACCCTTGGTGAAACCTGTTTTTCATCCAAGATGATCAAACTGGGGCTGCAGTCCTATGCACATTTGCTGGGAAGTAAGCTTCATCCTACACAGTGAAGGTGGGACTTGCTTCTAGAGGAAACACGCATAGAGTTGTGCTTTAAATCTACACAACTTCTTTTGCACGTGCTCTTAATATGGCGGCATTGTTTTCTTAATAACGTTACAACCTGCGGTGCTTGGAATTTCCACAAGGCTCAACTCCTTACTGCTCCCCTTCTTCATAACATGCAGAAAACTCCACATTCGAAGGAGAAAAATATTAGTTTATCAGAAAATCGCCTCATACCGAGTGAAACTAGAGGTCAGAGTACTAGCTCAGTCCTCTACACTGGTTGATACGGGAGTAGCAGCTCTCCAGGGATTTTTAGACAGGAGTCTTCCCTTGTCCTAATTGCAGATATCAGAGGTTGAATGTAAACAATTTGCTTTACTCTTTCCCGAATACCTGGATGTTCCTAATTAAAGTACTGCCCTCCAACGTTACTGCTGCATTTGTTCATTTAACAGAATCAACCTGTCATTTTTCATGCCTTCTCCTCTCTGACTTCATCATATAGTCCTGGCTTTCAGAACGAATGCCGAGGCTTAGCCCTGGTTCCCAAGAAACGAATATTATTATATGTAAATTCTGATTTATTTATTTTTTCCTCCCCATCATAATTTAGGCTGCCAACCTAATCCCATTTACCTGGGAATCAACCCTGCTGAATTTGACAGGACCTACTTCCGAGTAGACCAGGCTGGGACTGCACTGTTAATTAAACCTGCGGAATAACCTTTCTCGCGGTCCCCACGTAAATCTGAGCTTCACAGTGGGAGAGCAGAGCGCGGGCTCTTCCCTTGACACTGGCGCCCCTAGCGGCCGTCCGATGTCGTTCCCAAGCGTTCTCCACCAATCACCAACCGAGCTCCGGCTCCAAGGTAACCCTTAGCCCCGCCCGCCGCCCCTCGCTCTCCGGCTTCCCTCTGGGAGCTCCGCCCCTCTCCATCCGGGGTAGCTGCGGCTGGCTTTGGGCTCCCAAACGGGAAGCGCCTGGTCAGCTGATCCCTTCCCCGCCGGTCGTCACGTGATGGTGCTGACAGGCGCCGCTGCTCCCGCGAAGGCCATGGAGTGACGGGAAGGGCCCCTTTCGGCGTCCGCCGCTTCCCCCCGCGCCTGAGCTCCGCCGCTCCGCTCGTGCCCCGCTCCGCGGACGCCGGTGAGTGAGAGGCCCCGGCGGCAGCCGCCTTCGGGCAGGCTGGGCCACTAGGCCCCTGGTGCCTCGTCCGGAAAGGAGGCAGCTTCCCCGCTTCCCTTCGCCCTGACCTCTGGCTCTCCTTACCGAGAGGGGGGCCGGAGGGCGAATTTCTCTCCTGGGGACCGCTGGGTTTTTTAATGGGTGCTCTCAAGCTTGCTTCCCCCGCGCCCCACTCAGGTTTTCCCATTGATGGTCTCTTAATAAATTGTTATTATTATTATTATCATTATTATTATTAAGGGCTAGGGGCGTCAATGGGGCACGGCGGTCATTTGCGGGCTAGACCCCACTTCCTCAGATCGTGCAGTGCGTGTAAAAGCTGGCGCCACGGCGAAACTGCCGACCTAAGCTTTCGCATGTGGGGGTAGTAACAAGCGAAATCCTGCTCCTCGCACGTTGACAGGAGAAAGGCAGAAGCAGAGGACGAACCCTTCACAAACAAACGTGTGCTTATTTTTTCCGTGTGGAGGGTCTCTTCAAAGAGCTGGATATCCAGTCATATTGCAGTTTAGTTAAGTGTACTGATTCTGCCTCCAATTCTTTAAATCATGCTAACATACCAAACTCATCTTGCAGGTTTGGGTGTTCTTTTATGACTTTGTTCATTCAACTCCTGTCACCCAGAATAAATCAGATCCATATAAAAAAATACTTTGCTGGCACGCTGTCTTGTGACAGCAATGTGAAAAGATGTCCTCTAGATCAAGGGTGGGCCCTGCAGATGTTGTTGCAGCCCAACTCCCATGACACTTATTGGTCATGCTGGCTGGGGACTCTAACAACATCTGGAGGGCCACAGACTCCTCACCCCTGGGCTGGGAGTCTTTGGTTTGAAATATTTTTATATTGTTCCTTAAACAGATTGCTTTCTCCTTAAAAAAGAACTGCTTTCTTTAAGTTCCCTTCAGCATTGTTCTGCAACACAGTTTGTCTTAAAATTTTCAGTATAGGTAGATTAATTTGAGTTGGTTTATCAGAACTTAACCCTTAGATTTACCTAGTGCTTAGCCAAATATAGGGTTCCACTGTCACTGTTTGGAGGGATGGATTCAGGCACATACCAGGAACTTAGTTTTGTTCGGGTAAAGTGCTATGTCACTCTAGCACAAGAAATCCATTTTCTGTGGTTAGGGAAATGGAAGGGAAATGCACTGAAAAGTGGGATAAACGACTGATTAACAGGAAGACAAGCACCACATAAGTGAATTAGGATGAATTCTCCTTGTCATGTAACCGTCCTGTAAACAAATGCTCAATAAAGAACAGGCATAGCTGAACCACCTTGTAAGCTTAGTGTAAGCAAATGGAAGAATGTTGAATTGATGGGTTTATTCAGTTTAACATACTACTGCTGCTTTTATGGTAGTCCTTAATACTAGTGATTCCTCTAAAGATAAGCACTCTTTTAAAAAACATTTCTCTTCATTTCAAAAATACCAATTCTTATACGTAGATTACTCATTCCTATTTCTATTTAGTTCTAATCCACTTGCATTTTTAAATGTGTAGATATCTTATTCTGGTTTATTTAAATGCAAGGCTGCTTTTGCTAGGACCAGGGAAGTGGAGATAGGAAGATCTAATATGTTATTGAATAATATGTTATTGAACTATATAGAAGGGTCTGGTGACTTCTGTTTCAGTGTATCTGAAGAAGTGTGCATGCACACGAAAGCTCATACCAAGAACTAACTTAGTTGGTCTTTAAGGTGCTACTGGAAGGAATTTTTTTTGTTTTAATTGGTAAATAGTATTTTCTGTAAAGAGCAATGGAAAAAGGTTTAGTGATAATGGATACATAGACCATACTTTCCCCTACGTTCAAGGATTGTGAGTGGGGAGAAGTGACTAGAAAATCCAGAGACCCTTTTCACACAGCTCTGGTGCTAGGAGACCTACGTTAATCAGCAAGTAGACTGCAAGTTGACAATTGAAATTGACACCTTTAACACAAGTTCCCTATTTAAAAGTTCTAGGCTATGGTATGTGAATTTTCTTCTCTTCCTTTTTTCATTCTCCTGTCCAAACTGTATAAGTAATGTCTGAAATCAATCTCAGTACTTCCTTATTCTGAATAGAGTTCATTGTGCAAACTCTAAGAACAATTGAAGTACAGTGGTGCCCCGCAAGACGAATGCCTCGCAAGACGAAAAACCCGCAAGACGAAAGGGTTTTTCGGTTTTTGCGACGCTTCGCTAGACGATTTTCCCTATGGGCTTGCATCGCAAGACGAAAGCCCATAGGGAAATCTCGGGGACCTTTTTTTAAATGCTGGCGGTGGGGAGCAAAGCCTTTCCCCCCCCTCCGGACTTCAGAAGAGGTCCAAGAAGGCCGGCGGGGGCGAAAGGCTTTGCTCCCCACCGCCAGCATTTTAAAAGCGGTCCGGGATAGCAGGGAATCGCTTCCCGCTATCCCGGACGGCTTTTGAAGGCAGGTGGGGGGAGCAAAGACTTTTGCCCCCCGCCCGCCTTGGGAAGAGGTCCAGGAGACCTCCGCTGTTCCGGGGCGATTTTAAAATGCTGGCGGGCAGCAGCGAAGGCTTCGCTGCCGCCCGTCAGCATTTTAAAAGCCCCCGGGACTGTCCCGGGAAGGCAGGCGGGGGGGGAAGCAGAGACTTTCGCCCCCGCCAGCCTTCAGAAGAGGTCGGGGGACAGACTGTCCCCAGACCTGGTCTGAAGGCGGTTCGGTTTCCATAGGAACGCATTAATTGATTTTTAATGCATTCCTATGGGAAACCGTGCTTCGCAAGACGAAAAGACTTGCGGAACGAATTAATTTCGTCTTGCAAGGCACCACTGTAGTTTCTTCCCCTCCCTCCCCCCAAAAAACCTCCATCCAATGTCAATGACACATCTTTGCAGAGAATGCACTTGCAGTTACCCTGAGAGTTCATCCAAGAAAAAACAGCCATAATTTGGGGTGTTCTATTTTGCTTAGACATGAATCAATTACTGTATACTTCTTAAGAGATGTAGTATCAGTCATGTGAGGAATAAGAAAAGGGGATTTTGATTTGGGTGCACATTTTCAATTCACATTTTCAGCATTTTATTAAACTGTTTGAGTAGAACTTTACTATTATTGCTGATTAAGCAGTTGTGGAAGTGTTGTACAATGTGCTAATAGTTCTCATGAAGCCTAATTAGCCCTAAAAGCAAAGTGTGGCACTAAAGCTTCGCAATTCAGTAATATAGGAAGTAGTAGCCTAAAATATTCCACAGTCTCATACACTCATTTTGTTATAGGAGCTGATAGGAAGTTAAAGTCCTACGTTTTCAAGTGTATTAGTCATATGAATATCAGGCAGGTTGCGTAAGTTTGTCCCGCTAGGCTTCTACATCAACATTAGAAATTACATGGCTTGCTACTATTCAAAACTATGTGAATAGATGTTAGGAAGGTTACAGTTGAGTTTATTGTGCTTTGTGTTGATGCAAGGTTCTGTTGCCTAGTAAGATAGGTGTCCTGAGAAATAGCATCACATTTTTGGAAGGGCCGCTTAAATGCAAGTTATTATACAGTAGGGGGAAAAATAAATAAACTTCCATAGCTAGGGGTTCATCAAGAAACAAAACTTTGAGGAGAGGGGGATGAGTGGCTGTCATAAACTGTATTCTTCCCAGTATAAATATACTAATAGTATTTCCTTTTTAAAATGGTTATATTACCTATACGAACTGAAACAATAGAAAATATATTTTATAAAAAAGAAAAACTAAACATCATATAGTGTACAGTGTCTTCATGCTCACAATACCATACAACACGCAGCAATATTAACTGTGGAACCAATTACCCTGCCCTCAGATTATACAGATTAAAGATTTCTTGTAGCTGGGCAGAGCAGTCTCAGAACCCTCTTGCCTGTTGATGGTAGGAGTGGCAACATGGCACTATGTTGGACTGGGGTATTGTTTAGGAAGGTGGGTTTTTTGCGCGGGGTGTTGCTCTTGTTAATGTTAATGTTATTTTTTATATTTTTATTTTGGTTTTTATTATGTGGGAAATGTTCAGTTTTGTGTACTTTTTGATGTTTTGTTTATTGTTTGATATGTTGTAAGCTGCCTTGAGCATGGTTTTAACTTTGGAAAGGTGGCATACAAATAAAATGACTGATGGATGCTTAACATTCCATGTGGACAAGCATATCAGCTTGCCAGATGGAACAATCCCTCCCCACTGCCTACTTCTGGATTATGGGCAGGAGCCCCATTGCACAAGTGAAATATTTTGTACAGGGCTTCCTATACAAACCACTTGATATTAGTAAAGAAGGGGGGAAATTACTACAAAATAATTGACCATTCAGCATCACAAAAATTCTAATCTCAAAATAGAAGTCTACATAATTCTATATGTAATAAAGTAATAATAATAATAATAATAATAATAATAATAAATAAATAAATAAATAAATAAATAAAAGACTTTTGCTCCCCCCCGCCTGCCTTCAAAAGCCGTCCGGAGGCTTTTAAATCGCCCCGGGAAGGCAGGCAGGGGGGACAAAGACTTTTGCTCCCCCCCGCCTGCCTTCCCGGGGGCTTTTAAATCACCCCTGGACAGCGGAGAATGTCCCGGGGTTTTTTAAAATGCTGGCGGGCGGCAGCGAAGCCTTCGCTGCCGCCCGCCAGCATTTTAAGATCGCCCCGGACAGCCTCTGCTGTCGCGGGGTTTTTTAGAATGCTGGCGGGCGGCAGCGAAGCCTTCGCTGCCACCCGCCAGCATTCTAAAAAACCCCGAGACATTCTCCGCTGTCCAGGGGCGATTTAAAAGCCCCCGGGAAGGCAGGCAGGGGGGAGCAAAGACTTTTGCCCCCCGCCCGCCTTCAGAAGAGGTCCAGGACCTCTTCCGAAGGCGGGCGGGGGGCAAAAGTCTTTGTCCCCCCTGCCTGCCTTCCCGGGGCGATTTAAAAGCCTCCGGACGGCTTTTGAAGGCAGGCGGGGGGGAGCAAAGACTTTTGCCCCCCGCCTGCCTTCAGAAGAGGTCCAGGACCAGAAGCCTTCGCTGCCGCCCGCCAGCATTCTAAAAAACCCCGGGACAGCGGAGGCTGTCCGGGGCGATCTTAAAATGCTGGCGGGCGGCAGCGCTGCCGCCCGCCAGCATTTAAAAAAACCTCGGGACAGCGGAGAAGTCCTCTGCTGTCCCGGGTTTTTTTTTAAATGCTGGGGGTGGGAAGAAAAGCCCTTGTCCGCCCCCCCTCCAGCCTTCAGAAGAGGTCGGGGGACATTAATTAATTTTCAATGCATTCCTATGGGAAACCGTGCTTCGCAAGACGAAAAACTCGCAAGACGAAAGAACTTGCGGAACGAATTAACTTCGTCTTGCGAGGCACCACTGTACTGTGATACATCAAACATTAAAAGCTTCCCTAAACAGGGCTGCCTTCAGATGTCTTCTAAAAGTCTAGTAGTTGTTGTTCTCTTTGACATCTGGTGGGAGAGCGTTCCACAGGGAGGGCGCCACTACCGAGAAGGCCCTTTGCCTGGTTCCCTGTAACTTGGCTTCTCACAGTGAGGGTACCTCCAGAAGGCCTTCGGTGCTGGACCTCAGTGTCCAGGTAGAACGATGGGGGTGGAGACGCTCCTTCAGATATACTGGACCAAGGCCGTTTAGGGCTTTAAAGGTCAGCACCAACACTTTGAATTGTGCTCGGAAACGTACTGGGAGCCAAAAGAGATCGTTTTCACAGGCTTTCCCTGACCAAGTTAGGCCCTGGTTTATGTGTATTAGTGCATTGAATCAGTTTTAAATGCTTTTTGTTTTCATGCAGTTTTATTGATTTTTAGGCTGTATTTTTGTTTTAATGGATATTGTTTCACTATTGTATGTAAGGCACACTGCTTAGAGACTTTTAAAATATGAAGTGGTTTAGAAATGCTTTCAAGTAAGTGTTAAAACGTATGCCGGGAGGGCAGTACTGTATAGAACAGTGTGCCACACCGGTGGCCCAGAGGTGGAACAGAAATGAAGTTATATATTCTGAAAGGACCTTGTTCTCTATTGTTATTTAAATGTTTTTTCCCCCCTGTCTTTTGCTTCCCCAGTGTTTTACCTCTATCTTTCAAAATCATCAGCGTCGCAATAAAGTGGCAAAAATGACAGAGTTCTGGCTGATTTCTGCTCCTGGGGAAAAAACATGTCAGCAGACATGGGAGAAGCTGTGTGCTGCAACCATAAAAAATAACAACCTTTCTACCAATGCAAAGTTTAACATTCCGGATTTAAAGGTATACCCATTCAAAAGCACATGGTTTTGTATTCAGACTGTTTGCACCTTAAGTTTAGGGGAAATGAGACATGATGGTACCAACACAGCACACTCCTGTTGCCAAAGAATATTTGCCTGCTAATGTTACTTTGCTTACTAAATGAAGCAATTGTAAATCACTTACCTAACTTGTGAATTTGTGGAGTGCATGCTCCTATCTTCTACAGCGTGAACTGGAACTGTACAGTAAGGGGGCTGTTAGGCTTTTTAAAAATTCCAAATTATATTTTATTTAAGTTGCCTCCCTGAATGCAGTATCACAAGCTAATGCTGAATGTACTTGTGATATAGAACAAATGGTTAGACCAGCTTGGAAATCCATTTCTATTCCCTGCTGAGATTCATTGACTCCTGTTCCAATGTACTGGCATGGATAATCTCTTAACATTGTAGTTGCTGGCAGATGATAAATAAAATGATTATCTTTAAATTTCAATGCAATGTTGTTGTTTTAAAAAAGACAATTTTTAGACTGAAATCATATGCATGCAAACTTGGAAATAAATCCCATTGTATTTAATGTGGGACTTCTTTGTTATTAAAAATGCATAGGATTGCACTGTTAGTCTAATAGTTCCTTCTTACAGTTACCTTGTTGTATATGTCCTATCTAAAATAATTCTCATTCTTTCCTTTATAGGTTGGTACCCTTGATGTGTTAGTTGGCTTGTCTGATGAGCTGGCTAAACTGGATACATTTGTGGAAAGGTAACTACTTTTTAATATCCACCTAATATCACTGCTCACGTTTCTTCCGTTTTGTTGCAATATAGAAGCCTATGTATTGCCTGCTAATTGTCTGTTTTTTAGGTTAACCAGCTTAATGACTGTCAGTGTTAGCACATAATGGAAAGCGAAGAACCTTTGTGGAATAAACCATACTGTGCAGGCAGCCTGATCGCTCCCACGTACCTCCTCTGGTGTGAGCAGATAAACTAAACAAGGAAGGGATCATTTAGTATTGTGACCAACCCCGGGGATATGCTTTGCGTTTTCCTAACAAGCCAGGATAGCTAGCCAGCTTTAAGTTGCAGTTTGCTTTTGGCATTCCAATCCTTGCTTGTTATTGCCAAACAAACCACAGTCCTGAGTTTGTGTAATGATAAAGCTATCCCTGTCTTATTTTCTTTACTTTGTCAGTTGCCAGCAATCAGATTACGTGCACAGTATGGTTTATTATGCCATATTTATGAGTCTCCAACAATATTTTGGGTTAATTAGCTACTTCTTGGTTTGGACAACCATAACAAGTCACAAAAACCAAACTCGCAAGCAGTGGTTTGAGTTTGCCCTCCAAACTAGGTATGGAAACCAGCGTCAAACCACGAATTCCAATCCTGCTTTGCTAGGGAGGGGAAACAGGTGAAAAGAAGGATCATCTGGAGGCTCAGGAATGCTACCTGTGAACCAACCCAGTGTGTTAGTCTTAAGTACTTGCAGTTTTGCCATGTTTAGGAACGTGTGGTTGTTCTTTGACTGTCTGCATTGCTAAAATGATCTCTAAGAACATAAGAGCCCTGTTAGATCAGATAAAAGGCCCATCCAGTTCAGCATTCTGTTCTCACAGTAGCCAAACAGGTACAAAGAGTAAGTTAAAGAAGCAGGAGTGCAACAGCACCTCCTATTTTGTGAACCACCCTGAGACCCCTGAGTATAGGGCAGTATATGAATTCAATTTTTAAAAGAAGATCCCCGGCAACTAATCTTCAGAGACATACCGCCTCTGATACTAGAGTTAACTAGTGCACTTTATCGCCTGACACGGGAGAGATTTTTAGATATTGGCCTAACAGAAAGCAATGAAAAATTCTTTGAATTGAGTAAAATGACAAAAATCTGAGAAAGTGCCCAGTCTTAAATGACCCGTAGCTTTTGAAGAACAAAGAACAGATCTTATACCACAACAAATTTCACGAGCAGCATTTTGGAGAGTATCATGGGGGACAATTTGTTGTCAGTTTGAAACAGTTCTGTGAAATGAATTGTGACCTAATTGTGAGTCTCATTTGATACAGCCCCCAAGTTGCTGAAACGTTTAGTCCACAGACAGAAAGATGAATGGGATCTGCTTTCTTTTATCTTAATTTTTCTCTTCTCTTCAGTGTTGTCAAGAAGGTGGCACAGTATATGGCTGATGTCCTGGAAGACAGTAAAGATAAAGTTCAGGAAAACCTTCTGGCCAATGGAGGTAAATGTTAGCTTTCTGTGAAGGGTGACATTGAAAGTTGATGGTTTGAGCATGAATTCAGAAGTGATGCATAGGAGTTATAGGAAAGCATTTTCTGCAGCACAAGTGATAGCAAGAATTCAAAGCAAGCAGAAAACCTAGAAACCAACCTATAAATATAATATCTAAAAGGAAGCTTGCTCTTCAGCTGCAGTTCTGCTTTCCCTACCTTGTTTATAGTTCTAGATTTTTATGTGATCAGTGTCTTCTCCTTAGTTACATTAAGCACAAGCTTTTCATGTATGCTAATTTAAACATCCTTGAAATAGATAGATATGTTCATTGCATTAAAAAGACATACAAATAACTATGATGCTACTGATCTTGTCCATTAAATCTTTTGAGTGTGATATCTAATAATAGGTGTCACGGCCACCCAGATCTGGTCCCAGCTCACAAGAGACCTCACTCCGTTGCAGCTTATTTACAGGAAAAGTTTATTGAAGATTTCTGCTTCTCATACAGTTCAGCATTGTGGCCGTACGTCTGCCACGTTAGACCGCTGAAGTCCCCTCTGACTCCTCCCCTCTTCCGCACCAACTTAATAGCCTGGCTCTAGACCACCTCTTCCTCTCCTTTCTTTTCCGCAGGGTCTTCCTGCCCCCCTGGGTTCCCTCTCTCCGTGACTCGCCTGAGGCTGAATCCTCTGCCGCCTCTTCCCCCCTCTTTCTGGCTTTAGGGCCGGGCTCCTCCCCTGAGCTCTCTCCACTTCCGCGCGCCTCTACGCTTGAACTTGGCGCGCGTACGTTGCTGCTGACCTTTCTTTCGACCGCTACACCACCCCCTGCTCTGCTCTCCACCCTTTCCGGCTGAACACCCTGCTCCAACCCCCTCTCTCTGTTCTCTCCTAATCCTGCTCCCTCCGAGAGGCTGACGACTCCACCCCCTTTACTCCGTTCCGGCTGAGACGTCTCTTGCTTCCTCTGTCTTCCACTGGGCTCCTCTCCGCTTCTCCCTTCTCCTCCCCTTTGCTTGATTAAGGTAACCCCCTTTTGAGAATCCTCTGACTCGCTGCTCAGACTCGTGGATTCCCTCAGAATTCCGTCATCTTCTTCCTCATCCTTCTGCCCCTCCTCCCACTCGCTCTCCGTCTCCTCTGTCATCTCCTCCTCTCTCCCAGAAACCCTGACATCCATCCCCCCCTCGAAGCCCCCCCTTCCCCCCTCCCGCTCGCCGGGGACCGGTTGTGGAAACTGCGGCTCTTCGGGGGTAGGCTCAGGATACAGGTCGTCTACGTCAATGTTCTCTGCTGGCAGTTCTGTGTAAGTGTATTCGAAGTCGGGTTCTTCCCCCAAATGCTTCTCAGTCTCTGCTTCCATCGCTACTTCCTCCGGTGCTGCCCGCCAAGGACCTATCAGCCACCTCTTACGCCATTCCTCCTCTGGCTGCTCCTCCCACCAATAAGGGGTTTCCGTGTCCACCCCCGAGCACGATCCCCTGGGCGGGCTTGATTCTGGTGTTCTTCCCTCGGGGGAAGAGAAACCCCTGAACGTGCTATCTGACAATGTGGGTGTGAAAAGCCAGTCATCAAAGTACTCAGCTGGCATGGGTCTATGTGGGAAAAGTGCATGGAACTCTTCTTTCAAAAGGGGTTCGTCTAACTCGTAGCCTGGCACCCAACTATTAGCAGCGGCTGGTGTGCCCTCCCTGGCGAGAAAATATTCAACTCCCTCCTCCCCCCATCTCGAGTCCAGTATCTCTGTGACCTCGTTAAGAGGTTCTGGTCTTGGCGATTCCCCCCTCTCCGGCGCCCTCCTACGTGGCTCTGGGGGTGCTCCTGACTCTTGAAACCTGTGTGGGGTTTTGTAGGGAGTGAGCACCGACCTATGAAAGACCGGGTGCACCCTGGAACCTTCCGGAAGGGCTATACGAAAAGCCACCGGATTGATCTTAGCCTCAACTTGATATGGCCCTAGCTGCCTGTGTCCTAACTTCTTCTTGGCCAATGACCTGGCCGGCATCGCGTGGGCTGCTAACCACACCCAGTCCCCAACCTGGATGTCCTCTCCCGCCCTCCTGTGCTTATCGGCCTGCACCTTATACGCCTGTTTTGCCAGCTCCAAATGTCTCCGCAGCTCCTCGTGCACCTCTTGCAACTCCGCTGCAAACTGGTCGGCATCTTGAGGCCCCCCCCCTCCTGGTGCCGCAAATCTCGGGAAGGTTCTGGGATGACGGCCATTGTTCGCGAAGAAAGGCGTCACCCCGGTGGAAGCGTGTTTCGTGTTGTTGTAGGCGAATTCAGCCATCGGCAGATAGTCCACCCACGCCGCAGGTCGCTGGTTGGCGTAGCACCGCAGGTACTGCTGCATGATCGCGTTGACCCTCTCCGCTTGACCGTTGGTTTGTGGATGCCTCGCCGATGTCAGGTTGATTTTGACGTGCAAGATGCCCAGAAGCTTTCGCCAGAAAGTGGAAACAAACTGGCGCCCCCTGTCGGACAAGACGGACTGCGGAAGTCCATGCACTCTGAAGACGTGATCGATGAAGAGCTTTGCGGTCTGTTCTGCCGTCGCCACCTTGGCACAAGGGATGAAGTGCGCCATCTTGGTGAACAAGTCCACCACCACTAACACCGCCGTCTTACCTCTGGAGCTGGGCAGGTCTGTAACAAAGTCCAACGCTACCCTCTCCCATGGTTGCTGCGGTGTCTCCAGCGGTTCTAGCAATCCCGCCTGCTTCTGGTGCACTGGTTTGGACCTCTGGCAGATATCACACCTGGCGACGTAGTCCGCCACCTCTCCTCTCATCTGGGGCCACCAAAAGTCTCTAGCCACCAACTCCATCGTCTTTTCTTTGCCGAAATGGCCTGCACTAGGGGCGTCATGCAACTGTTGCAGAACCTTGGCTCGAAGATCGTCGGTGGGCACGTAAAGGGCACCCTTACGAGTCAAAAGTCCATCTTGTAATTGAAACTCATCGTTGTCTCGCGACCCTCCGCGTAGCTCCTCCATCTTGGACTGTGCAAACTGATCCCTTTGCAACGCGCGTCGCACCGCGTCCAGGTCGACTGCGATGGTAGCGCACGTCCACGCCTGCGGTGCGAAAATGTGCTTTGCTGCGATTGGAGCTGCTTCCTCCAAGTATTGCGGCTTTCGGGACAGCGCGTCTGCAATAACATTGGAGTCTCCTGGGATGTATTCTATTTTGAAGTCGAAGTCCGCAAAGAACTCCGCCCAGCGCATGTGTCGCTGGGTCTGCAACTTAGCCGTCCGCCAATACTCTAAGTTCTTGTGATCCGTGCGGACCTGCACCGTGTGCTTGGCTCCTATTAAGAAGTGTCGCCACGCTTTGAAAGCTGCATGAATGGCCAACAACTCCCTGTCCCATATGGTATAATTGCGCTCCGTCTTGCTGAGCTTCCGGGAGTAGAACGCACCCGGTCGCCAGTTGCCTTGTGAATCCTCTTGCAAAAGAACGGCCCCAACCGCTCTATCCGACGCATCGGTCTCTACCCGCATGGGTCTGCCGGGATTCACGTGGAGCAGCTGCTCTTCGGAGGCGAAAAGACCCTTAAGCGTCCGGAAGGACCGCTCCGCTTGTTCGGTCCAGACGAACTTCTTCTTCTTGGAACTGAGGGTGTCAGTGATCGCCGCCGTCGCGTTCGCAAAACCTTTAATAAACTTGCGGTAAAAATTGGCAAAGCCGATGAACCTCTGGACCTCTTTCCGATTTCGAGGGCTTTTCCAGTCCAACAGCGCTTGAACCTTAGCCCTGTCCATGGCCAGTCCCTCGTCGGACAACTTGTAGCCAAGGAAATCAACCTCTCTGACATCAAACTGGCACTTTTCCAACTTGGCGTACAGCCTGTGTTCCTTCAGCCTCTGCAGGACCTCCCTCACGTCCTTATCGTGATCCTCCGGCGATTCCGAGAAAATCAGGATATCGTCGAGAAAGCAGACACACTTCTTGTAGAGGAGACCTGCTAGCACGTGGTGCATAAATGCTTGAAAAACGTGGCTGCCATTTTGGAGGCCGAAAGGCATGACTCTGTATTCGTATGTGCCCAGAGGGGTGAACATGGCGGTCTTCCACTCATCTCCTTTCCGGATGCGGATGAGATTGTAAGCTCCACGTAGGTCCAGCTTGGTGAAAATCTTGCCCCTCCTGACGGTCGCTAAAAGGTCGTCAATCTTGGGCATGGGGAAAGCTTTGGGCTTAGTCAAGCTGTTGATGAACCTGTAATCCACTATAAGCCTTTTTTGGGGCGTGTCCTTCTTCTTCACAAAGAAAACAGGGCTGCCTCCCGCTGCTTTCGATTCCTGGATGAAACCGCGCTTGAGGTTATGGTCTATGAACTCCCGAAGCTCTTGCATTTCGTCCTCCGACATGGAGTACAGCTTGGCAGCAGGCAATTGCGCCCCTGGCACTAAATCAATCGCGCAGTCGTAAGGTCTATGAGGCGGCAACTTGTCAGCTTCCTTCTCACAGAAAACCTCCAAGAAGTCCTGGTACTTGTGAGGTACTGTTTGCACCATACTCAGATGCAATGGCTGCTCAGCTTCTCCTCCCTGATCGGTCTGAAAGCAATGCTGAGCACAATACGATGAACAAAAGTTGATCTGCCTCTGGTACCACGCAACCGCGGGACTGTGCCTCTCCAGCCAACTCATGCCTAACACGATGGGTGTGTCCGATAAGTGGGTGACATTGAAACTAATAAGCTCTCGATGGTTGCCAATCTGCATCATCATGGGAGGGGTTTGCTGCACCACTTGCCCCCCCAGCAACTTCCTGCCGTCCACCGTGACCACGTTCAGAGGCGTCGTTGCAGGCAGGAGCGCCATGTTGTGCTGCTTAACGAACTGCAGTCCCATGAAGTCGGCGTTGCTTCCCGAATCGATCGTTATTGGAACCTCAAGGAGTCTCCCATCAGGCAACTGGAGTGTTGCTGTGAGCAGAACTGCCGGTTTGGGAGGCAAAGGGTCCACGCTCTGCAGTGATGCTGGGGGCTTGTCTACAGATCCGCCTGGCTGAGCCCCAGTAGCTCTGCTTCCAGCCAGGCACTGTCGTTTCCCTGAAGCTGCTCCCCTGGTTGCACCTCTGCTGTTACAGTTGCCAGCGCTGCAGTGTGCTTCTGGAGCCTCTGGGGGCACTCTTTCGCCATATGGTGCGCACTGTCACAGATGTAACACTTCCTGGTTCCTCTAGGAGGCTTCGCTTTGGCTGCACCAGGGACAGGGCTCTGGGATGGCTTCTGAGCCCTAGCACCACCAATCTCCATTGGCTCCTCTCTGTCCTTCCCCATTGGCGAGGGGTGCGCACGGCTGAAGTCCCTGTGCCCAAAAGGGAGAGTCCTTGCTTGCGCACGCGCTTGGGGCCCGTCCTCCTCATGCCACGGACGCCCCTCATGTCGAATTCCAAGAGCTAAAGCCCGTTGCACCACGTCTTCTAGGGTCTGGGGTCTGTCCCCCCTAGCGATCTCATCCTTGATGGGGGGGCTCAATCCCTCCCAAAAAAGATCTCTGACCGGTTTACTGTCCTTTGGCCAATCTAAGGCGGTGAGCAATGCAAAAAATTTAGAGTGGTATTGGCGCACAGTCGCTTTCCCCTGCCTCAGCCCGTGCATTTGACGGCGCGCAATGTCCACATCCACAGAGGATTGAAAACAAGAATCCATCGCTTTGATGAACGCAGTTGAATCGCGACGGGCCGGTCCATCTTCGCGCCACAAATTGCGTAGCCAAGCCCTGGCCTCCCCATGCAGGTGCGAAACAATGAACCCCACTCTCTCCTCCTCATCTTTAAAATCGTGACGGAGTAAGTGCAGTGCATATACAACGTCCGCTCTGAAATTGGGATAGTCTTGCAAGTTGCCATTAAAATGCGGAACTAGGGCACCCCCCCTCCGTCCAAGCGCAATGCCCTCCGCTCTGGATCCTGGGGCCCCCGCCTTGTCCGCGCGCTCCCACCTTGCCTGCAAATCCTGGCACGTCTTCTCCAAGTCGTCATTCTTCTTCTGCGAAGCAATGACTGCCGATGTGAGAGCGGTAACCTGATCCCGCAGTGCAACCAGCTGCTCCTCAGCGCTCATGGCTGCTCCGGTTCGTGAGCTTCGCAAAAAAAAATTTTTGCTTTCTGAGAGGGGACTTACTGTCACGGCCACCCAGATCTGGTCCCAGCTCACAAGAGACCTCACTCCGTTGCAGCTTATTTACAGGAAAAGTTTATTGAAGATTTCTGCTTCTCATACAGTTCAGCATTGTGGCCGTACGTCTGCCACGTTAGACCGCTGAAGTCCCCTCTGACTCCTCCCCTCTTCCGCACCAACTTAATAGCCTGGCTCTAGACCACCTCTTCCTCTCCTTTCTTTTCCGCAGGGTCTTCCTGCCCCCCTGGGTTCCCTCTCTCCGTGACTCGCCTGAGGCTGAATCCTCTGCCGCCTCTTCCCCCCTCTTTCTGGCTTTAGGGCCGGGCTCCTCCCCTGAGCTCTCTCCACTTCCGCGCGCCTCTACGCTTGAACTTGGCGCGCGTACGTTGCTGCTGACCTTTCTTTCGACCGCTACACCACCCCCTGCTCTGCTCTCCACCCTTTCCGGCTGAACACCCTGCTCCAACCCCCTCTCTCTGTTCTCTCCTAATCCTGCTCCCTCCGAGAGGCTGACGACTCCACCCCCTTTACTCCGTTCCGGCTGAGACGTCTCTTGCTTCCTCTGTCTTCCACTGGGCTCCTCTCCGCTTCTCCCTTCTCCTCCCCTTTGCTTGATTAAGGTAACCCCCTTTTGAGAATCCTCTGACTCGCTGCTCAGACTCGTGGATTCCCTCAGAATTCCGTCATCTTCTTCCTCATCCTTCTGCCCCTCCTCCCACTCGCTCTCCGTCTCCTCTGTCATCTCCTCCTCTCTCCCAGAAACCCTGACAATAGGCATATTCAAAGTAGCCCCAGCTGAGAACAAGGGCAAGATACTTATGTCTGTTGTTTTCAATAGGTTTGATCTCAGTGCAACTTAGTTGGCTATCACCCTGAGTCGATAGTATCAGAAAGAAATGAAAAATACTGTCATACCCAAAGAATGGTGTGAAAGATGCCCTGTTGGAATGTTGATATATTTTTTCCCTTGTGGTCCTTTAAAAAAGTAACACCACAGATGCTTTTGTAAGAGTAGAGGTGCCATTTCTGAACACCAGTGAAAAAATTGATGTGATGTGTCTAATATGCCTTCAGAATTTACTAAAGTAACTTCTGAAAGAGGATTGGAGAATCTGTGGCCCTCCAGATGTTGGATTCAAGCTCCCAGCAAGTCCTAGCTAGCTTCGCCAATGGTTGAGGCTGACGTCCAACAATCTCTGGAAGGCTGCAGGTTCCTCAACCCTGTTCTAACAAGTGTTTCATCGCCCCTAAACTAGTGTATCATGGCTGGCCAAAATAAGTGTTAAGCTGTCCCACAGTAGCTTATTATTGTTGGTTACCACCTGTAAATCTAGGTTATCATTAGGTGACCTGAATAAATGGAACACAGCAATCCAGTGTCTTTAATTATGCTGAAAGAAATTGTCTGGTGGGGGCCACTTCTGTTCCTGCAGCACTGTCACAACAATGTCCTGTCGAAATGCCCCCCTCTCAGCCACTAAAGTAATAGGGGCTCCATCCTCTTATTGCTTCTGATCCACTCTAATTATGTATGTGCACAAAATTAATATATGAAAAGAAACATCCCAAACAGCATACCTTTTAATATGGCCTTGCTGCAATGGCTTCTGAACTTTCTTATACTACAGATAGTCTTTCCTGTGTTTTAAAAGGCAAACATCTATATAAAGTCTCCAGGAGCATTGCTTGGTAGGTGTATTTATTCATTCATGCAGGTTGTGCGCCATCCCATAACGTAAAGTTCTCTGGCTGGCTTAAAATAGTTGTGTAAAAAAGCAACTGAAATTCCAGGCAAACATAGCTGTTTTTAAAAGATGGGAACCCTAGATCAATAAACCAAACGGAACTCCACCTACCTAAAGTTAAAAACAGATTTTTGAAAAATGGGCCAGATTACTTAAATGATTTAAAAGTGAGCTGAAAGGTCTTCACCTGGTACAATAAGGATAAGAAATATGAAGCCAGGCTGTTCCATAACTGAGATGCCATTTTCCCAGCAGTCACTCACCACACTTCATTCAATGGGGGCAGCCAGAGCTGGGTTTCTGAAGAGGAACTTGAGGTCTGAGTAGGTACATAGAGGAGAAGATGGTCTTTCAGATAGCCTTGACCAAGTTCAGAGCTTCCGAGGTTAAACCTGAATTTTAAATTGTGCCCATAAATCGGCCGGGAGCCAGCACACCTGTTTGCCAATACCAATATTCAATCTTTGTGTTCACAGTTGATTTGGTCACCTACATAACAAGGTTCCAGTGGGACATGGCGAAGTATCCAATCAAGCAGTCTCTGAAGAATATTTCAGAAATAATTGCCAAGGTAGGATTATACTATCCAAAGACGTATAAAGCTTGTGTTATAATCTCTGTGGTACTGCATAGACCATGCACTAGGGTGTGGTAAAAATTGCTTCTGCTTTTTAGTCTCTTTGGTGTTCTTTTAAAAAAGAAGAAGAAACCATCAAAAATTCCCAAAGTGACAAACAAGTGCAGAAAGCTTCTGTGGTGCAAAAGTCCCCCCCATAAAAGCATACAGTGATTTATCAGGCAGATCAATGAAAACCTTGACCTGACATTTTAGGAAATGGAAAATTGTGTCCTATTAACATTAAGGACATGGGTGGCGCTGTGGGTTAAACCACAGAGCCTAGGACTTGCTGATCAGAAGGTCGGTGGTTCGAATCCCCACGACGGGGTGAGCTCCCGTTGTTCGGTCCCTGCTCCTGCCAACCTAGCAGTTCGAAAGCACGTCAAAGTGCAAGTAGATAAATACTCCCGCTTCGGCGGGAAGGTAAACGGTGTTTCTGTGCGCTGCTCTGGTTCGCCAGAAGTGGCTTAGTCATGCTGGCCACATGACCCGGAAGCTGTACGCCGGCTCCCTCGGCCAATAAAGCGAGATGAGCACCGCAACCCCAGAGTCGGCCACGACTGGACCTAACGGTCAGGGGTCCCTTTACCTTAACATTAAGAAAGGGGGGGAACCTGGAAAAGGTCAGGTAGTAGACTAACCTCTCATCAGGGTCTTGCATACTCTGGAAATGTAAATACAGTTAATAAAATATAAATATGCAACCCAGTTGGGCATCTTACAATATTGAATACTTTTAAGTGACAAAATTGGTATTGATCAGACATTTCAGAGGAATGAACACAGAATAGAAACAAGTAAAGACTTATCAGTGTTAGCAGATTATCAAGTATAGTTCCAGATTTGCCATGTTTGTCTTGTTTAGTGCAAACCTACAACACCATAAATCTGTATTCGTTTATAGTTTGCCCATTTATGAAGGCTCAGTCCTATACTGGCAAGTGTGGATTATCTCGTCGAAAATATTATTGATCTGATTTTCTTGTCTGTCTGTGCAGCCTTGCACCACAGTCCTAACTCAAAGGCTTGTTCTCTCCCACAACTTATGCCTTCTCTCCAAACTGGCAGGATGTAGCAATCCTGTTTCCTAACCGCACTAATTGTGACTAAGACTCCTCTATACGGCATTTGCCCTTGACAAAAACCCAAGCCTTTTCTTTTTCTTCCCATTCCCACTGCCCTGCTTGTTTCTCCTATAGATATTTGGGAATGGATGGGAATAGCTTCTAATTAGGGAATAGCTCAAAGAAGGGACGCTCTTTTTCCAGCTGCAGGGCTGCTGGCGACTGCTCTCTAGGAAGAGATTCATCTTGCTTAGTGAAATAGCTGGTAGATTAACTGTCTAAATAAATCATCACCAGTGATGAATGGTGCCATTGTGCTGAAGAGGAAAGGGAAGATAAAGCCAACTAAAGTGCCATTTGTGGATAGTGAGGCGTGCAGTTGTAGCCTTCCCTGGGTGGTCACCACAGCCAAATCATTGCTTTTCTTCTAGTTGGCCTCTTGGCAATTCCCTGCAGTAATTCCCCAAATATTTCATAGCTTCACATAAGTATGGGAACAATAACTATTCTGTATTGTAAAAGGAAGTAAATAGTCCCTCCCTGCCCGCTCTGTGATCAGTTTTGTTTCCAGTCCTTCAGAAAACTCTTGGGTGATGCCTTTCCCTTTCACCGTGAGCGCTGTTTACTTGAGCAGCAATTCATTAACTACCAGATCTTTCAGTAGATGCTCCTAAATACCACTTTTATCTGCTAGATGTTCAAATCAGGCATACTTCCTTGAACAAGCTTCTGTAGTCCTTCTGTGTTAAGGTTGAAGCAGGAACTGCCACCCAAGTTCACAGTAAACCATTCATTGTTTGCTGTGATGTGCTAAATGGGCCACAGTGGGTGGCATCCCCCTATTTTACAGAGAGTAGGACCAATTAAGACTGGAGTTAGCCATGGCTATTATTTTAACTGGGACTACTCTGAGTAGGATGAGCATTGGATATAGCCCTGTGATTTTGAAACTATTCTATTGGAACAACTTATGAAAAAAAGTTGTTTCAAGGCTGAAAATCCACATGGGTTTTCCAGAAAGGATCCAAGACCAGACCTAGTTAGAATTTTAAAAATAAATTTAAAATAAATTTTTTAAAAATAATCTTTGATGGAAAACTCTATGGTTGAGACCCACAGGCTGCCAGAAAAAAAACTGGGAGTCCAGGGCAACAGTACCTCTTAATGTGCACTTAAAACAGAGAGGAGTTTCAAGAGGGATTTGATAGTGTATGGAGGTTAAATGTCCAAAGGGAAAGGAATTTGAATTCCACTGGGTGTGTGGAGGCCCTGGGGTAAGTCTCAAATATGTTTCTGAATCCCACCCCCACATCATTAGCAACTTCAGTGACTGTTCTAGCCAAGTGTAAGCTCCGTTTAAATGGGTCATATATGCTACAAAAGAATGCTATTTCATTACTTCTGAGAATAATTTTCTGCCTTTTAAAAAAGTTCATAAAAAGGGGATTCCAAGTCGTAATCCTTTTTAAGGCAATTACTGTACAGATTTTTCGAACTCACTTTACTAATATAGTAAACTTCTTTAAGAAACTGTGTGTAAGTGATAATCTGTGGCCTTCTTCATTCTGGTGTCCTCCAAGGGCTTATGGAAACTCTAGTCCAAAACATCTGGAGGGTAACAGCTGGAATGCTGGCCAGTGAATGTTGTCTTATTTTCCTAGCCTGATATTCATTTGCACATAATTGTCATTTTTATAGGAAAGTCTAATGCAGTATTTAAATGCTTCTTAGAAAACACTGATATAGTTTTGCTTCTGAATTTTGTCCTTTAAAGGGAGTGACTCAGATTGATAATGACCTGAAGGCAAGGGCGTCTGCATACAACAACCTGAAAGGCAACCTTCAGAACTTGGAAAGGAAGAATGCGTGAGTTGTCTTCTTCTGTAAGGCAATCTGAAAGCAGGCTGATGAATTTGATATGTTCAATATAATAATAATAATAATAATAATAATAATAATAATAATAATAATAATTATAATTTTTATTTATATCCCGCCCTCCCCAGCCGAAGCCGGGCTCAGGGCGGCTAACAACAATAAAACAGTACAACAGTACAACACAACACATATGACTTTTGATTTCTGAATTCATACATTTCTCAGGCAAGGGCCTAAATTAGCAGATTGCCCTACCTCTGGGTTTGAACATACTGTACAAGATAATGGTGGAGTTAAAGCCACATTTGAAACAAGCTAAGAAAAAAACCTGGAAAAAAGAGGGAAGAAACGTATTTGCCATCATGTTGAAGTCATACAGAGAATTGTACAACAACCAGCCATATAGCTCGATTTGTCAGTCTTTAGTATCACAGCACCTGATCTTTGTTTTCAGATAACATTATCACATCACAGCTATAATAGAAAATTTAAGTGGTGGGTTCTGCATATCATGCAAGTTTATCTGAAAACTTGGGATTTCATACTTTACCAAGCTTAAATTATCCAGTCACTTGGATTGAGATTTTGGCTTTTTGTCAGTTGGTTTTGGGGCATATCTAATTGATTATATCACATCAGGAGCATTATAAAAATTGTAGCTATTTGCCGCCAAAAGTCTTATTATTCAGATCAAATTAAATATAAGAATTATACACTCATTTTTTGATCTTCTTGTTCTTTAACAGGGGAAGTTTGCTAACCAGAAGTCTGGCTGAAATTGTAAAGAAAGATGACTTTGTACTTGATTCTGAATATTTGATTACGTTGTTAGTGGTTGTACCAAAGTAAGTCTGTCTCCTGGTCCCAAAAAGAATCCTTGCTGAAACGTAAAGACAAGCATACAGAATGTATTAAGAGGAAGGGATATTTCGCAGAATAATTTGTTTGCTGAAACTGCTATGTTACCATGGAACAATTAAAGGCATATGTGGAAATGTGAAATCCACTTCTAATAGGCAGGGGAACAGACATTTTCTTTACATCTCAACATCAGCAAAAGCACTCAGTGTTTCCATTGTAAGTTGAAGCCCTTTCACATGCACTGCAAAATCTGTTCATTTATGAAGTCAGTCGAGAAATCTAGCTAAGCTGCGAAAACTGACCTCCAGGTTTCAGAAATTCTCATTGATTTGCTCTAACCTATTGAAGTGTTTAGCTTGTAAATTGGATTTACACATGTCAGTCAACATTTTGCTTCTTATCACTGCATTTATCTTCCCTGCCCTAACTCTCTCTCTATTAGCCTGCAATCTTAGTAAAGTATTAGCAGGCCAGGCAAACGAGGCTATTCTTTGTAATAATATTTTAGTCAAAGTAAATTGTGTTGAGGATGTATCTGAGTTGGTCAAATGATGCTGGTAGCTCATGGAAATTTACTAGCTTTAAAAAAATTAAAACGGAAAATACTTGCTAAAAAGGTATTGTCTTGGGGGAAAAAGACATTTTTAGGCCAATAAAGAGTTGAAACTAAAGAACAAGGTGTTGGGTTTAGCTTCTTGCTTAATTATGTAGAACATTCTATACATCTAAAATTATATACACAGCAAAAACTTAGTTTTATATTTCTATGTTTAATTTTACCCCATGCCTGCTTTATTCTGGGTGTTGAATGGGGCTTGCAGTACAAACCTTAGCATGTTTGCTTTTAAAGTAAGTGTACATAAAAATGCAATGAAAAACATGCACTTTGAGTTGTTATTGTTATTATACCCCATTCATCTGGCTGGGTTTCCCCAGCCACTCTGAGTGACTTGCAGTATATCTAAAAACATAATAAAAACATCAAGTATTAGAAGTTTGATCTTTGCTCTAATGCACAATGTTCTACCCTGTGAAAACCAGGAGTGCTTTTTCCTATGCAATAAAAACAAGAGTTTGCAGTAGGTACAACAAATTCCTTGCAAGTCCTGGGTCAACAGTATGATCTTAAAGCTGCACTGGAGAACTTAATTCTGTCTAAGTCTTAAGCTGTATGTACCACTGGGAATGAATCCCTGGAGTTCAGAGTAAATTGAGTAAAGATACATGCAATAGTGCTATAAAACTATTTCCTGACTTAGGAGCTGACAGAGCAACATCTGATGCAGTGCTAAGTTCTTCTGTAGATGGAAAGGAAACTAAGCAGCCCCTCTGTGTATTCATGGAGAAACCTGGAGGACACATCAGGCAGCTCCTTGGATCCTGGGTGTACACCCAGTGTATCCTGAAAACACTCATAGTGCTGATAGTGGCAAAAAGAACTTTGTGCTCCCCTCCCCAGGGATTTTTGTTAAGGCAACTAATGCTTAATTTTTCTATCTTTAGGATAAATTATAATGACTGGATGAAGCAGTATGAAACTTTAACGGATATGATAGTTCCACGATCCAGCAAGTAAGTTTGATTCTACTTACTTAGGAACACAGTTGAAAATAGGCTGATGTACTAAAAAAAAAAAAAGGAGAAACAGCTTTTGGAGACTTGGTTTGCCCAGTACTATACCCGCCCCCCAAAAGTTAGTTCTCTTTTAGAATTCTTTCACCACCTTGTGATTTGAGTCTTTGAATCAGGTCCGTTTCCCCAGAAACTGCATTCCTGAGCAATGAATACAAGTGCCACCTTATACTGAGTCTGGTTCCAGTAACGCCCAGTAATGTGTGCAGCCAGCTGTACTGTTGGCCACAGCCCAACCACATGGTACAATTGTTAGGAGAGGTGATGTTCAAAAAAACATCTTTTTATCATGGTCTCATTTGGACTTGAAGGTTGAAAGTCCAGTAATCTTCTTCTGGCCCAACTGCATTAGAGGAACCTTTGGTTTGCACAGAATTTGTTTTATGGGGCAAGGGAGGGTACAACTCTCATTCTCGCCCCTCCTCTGAAGCAGTATCAGTTCTTCAGTTCTAACGCTCCATTCACTTTACTAAGCAGGCAAGATTGGGAAAGCTACTGAAAGCTGTTAAGTAGTGTTGCAAATTTGAGGTCATTTTCTGAGAGAATACTTAAATTGCACACAGCGGGTTTAATGCAGCTAGCTTTGCTCAGAGAGGACAATGATTTGAATGTGAAATGCGACTCGAGCACTTCTCCTGTGAAGCATGGCAAAGGTGAGCTGCAATTACTCCTCTAATAGAGGTACACCATCTGTAAGCCTAGCACTGTAATCTGAAGCAGTACAACTGTGCAGCAGCAGCAGCACATAAGCTGTTTTTGCTGGTCTTGCGTTACAGGTTACAGTTTTTATTGCCGTATGTCTCTTCCTTTATTTTTTGACCTGTACTCCCCGGTGTCTTTCATTCTTTGCAGTGTTCTTTCGGAGGACCAGGATAGTTATCTCTGTAATGTCACCTTGTTCAGGAAGGCTGTGGATGAGTTCAGGCACAAAGCCAGGGAAAACAAGTAAGTGGTCCTCTTCCCAGGTTGTTTTTCTACCAAACAGCAATTGTAAAGCAACCTCCAATGGTCTGCTGGTCTCCCGATGCAGGTTTATGGTCCGCGACTTTCAGTATAATGAAGAAGAGATGAAGGCAGACAAGGAAGAAATGAACAGGCTGTCTACTGATAAGAAGAAACAGTTTGTAAGTTCAATGTGTGTTAAATACATTTGAAGATAATTCTTCAACACCCCCCCCCAAATAGTTTTTCCTTCCCTACATCTGCCTTTAGGGACTATTGAGATTAATTCATTGATATAAGAAACATTGCAGTAAATGCAGAGCGAGCAAAGCAGCCTTTGACAGTATGAAAGCTGTTATTAGTAATTGTAGATTACAGTTTGGGCTACGCTTTCCACTGTTTGGCTATTTAGTTTTCTAGATGGCATTGGGATATGTCAGGGCCCCAGAACCGTCCGCAAAGGCTGTGAGACAATTCATCTCCCACCCAGTGCCCATTACCTCCAGAGAAGGAGAATTTGTTGTGTGGGTCCCTTCCTACATGTAAGCTCTCAGATGTTTCTGTGCAGTGCCCAGTGTATTGAGGATTGCTACCATTTCTGTGGTTCTGAATGCATTGCATACATCTCCTGCTGGAGGTGCCCTATGTAATTTCTGAAAGACAAAAATCCATGCCAGTGGATAAGCTTGTTCCGTTTTCTTTCTGTCTACATTTTCCTGAATAATTTCATGACTTTTTAAAAGCTGATTCCCTCCATATGAACCTGCCTATCCAGTAAGATCATCTTTGGAGGCTCCCCAGATCTTCCCCCAGCCCTCCAGAGCTGGTTTTGAGAGGGGGGTGCTGATGAGGAAAGGAGAAGAAGCACCACTGAGTCCATGGAAATGCATTGTGCCGGTGCAACTGCAGCCTTGGATAATGTCCTATGCAGTAAAAGGGATGCAGGTGGCACTGTGGTCTAAACCACTGAGCCTAGGACTTGCCGATCAGAAGGTTGGCAGTTCGAATCCCCGCAATGGGGTGAGCTCCCGTTGCTCGGTCCCAGCTCCTGCCAACCTAGCAGTTCGAAAGCACGTCAAAGTGCAAGTAGATAAATAGGTACCGCTCCGGCGGGTAGGTCAATGGCGTTTCTGTGCGCTGCTCTGGTTCGCCAGAAGCGGCTTAGTCATGCTGGCCACATGACCCGGAAGCTGCACGCCGGCTCCCTCGGCCAGTAAAGTGAGATGAGCGCCACAACCCCAGAGTCATCCACGACCGGACCTAACGGTCAGGGGTCCCTTTACCTTTACCTATGCAGTGCTTTTTTTCTTTTTAAAAAATGTTTAGGGGTACTCATATTGAAATACTGATTCTCATTGAGGCCAAACTTAGATTCACAAAATGTTTAGGGGTATGCGTACCCTCTTGTCCCCCCAGAAAAAAGCACTGGTCCTATGTATTTTGGATGCCAGGTGAAGACGGTTCCCCCCCCCCCCATCATTTTAATCTGTGACTAGGAGAACCCTTGACTTGGTCTTTTATGTAATTGCTGTATGTATTTTTGTGTCTGCTGTTTTTATATTATTGCTGATAGCTTATAGTTTTAGGTAAGCTTCCTCTGTCTTCATATAGAAAGGCAGGAAATAAATGCTTAAAATGACAAGATGTTGATGTTCAGAATCTCAGTTTCCCCAGCCAAAGGATGCTTCCATTATCTCCTCTTGGCATGCTTTGGCCTGTTCATTCTGCAGAGCAGCTGCAGTAACGTTGCCATACACAAAACAGATTTGAATACAGTGCAAAGTCTCCTGTTGCTTAAAATGCCTTCTTGCTTTTCCTTTCCAAATACAGGGGCCTCTAGTACGATGGCTGAAAGTAAATTTCAGTGAAGCTTTCATTGCGTGGATTCATGTGAAAGCGCTGAGAGTCTTCGTTGAATCAGTTTTGAGGTATTTTTCTTTATAGATGAGCTATTGCTCCATTCCTTCAAGAATCACTAGCATTCCACATGTTTGGTCTGTGGTATCTTGGTAGCTGCGCTCTCTTGCACAGACAACAGGATTATCTGAATCAAATTACTGTTTACGCATTAACTAGGAACAAGGCCAATTTACTAAAGCAATCAGACAAGCAGTGAGATTATTTTAATATTAAATTTTCGTGATATTCCAGATACTTCCATGATCCACAAGGCAGAGAGGTGGTCTTCAAATCTCCCCCTTTTCCTTCAGTCTGATATGCTACTTTGTTTCTGCTGTTATTCTGGATGTCTGATGTTCTAAAGGGCATCCCTGGAACATATTTGGGGAGGCAGACAGTAGCACAGTGGGCTGCAGAAGGGATGAAAATTCCGCTCCCTCACCTTTTCACTAATGGGAGCCTCCACTGGAGCAAAGTGCCTTCTTTCAGCAGAGGGACATGACATATATCAAACTGGTTGCTGCTGCTCGCAAGAGCTAGAGGCAATGTAGTGCAGTAAGGAGATTCGCAATAAAATGCTATAACAGTTTTATGACAGCTGATTCTTAAACTGAGATAGCAAATGCAGGAAATTTGATTTCATACATACATAGATTTTCCACAGTTCTAATCATGCTGAAGGTGGCTTACAACATGAAAAAATATCATAAGTATTCATAAACAATAAAGAAAAAGTTAAAAAATACACAACCAAACTGAACAATTTCCACATTAATCACAACAAGATCTGAAATACAGATACCAAACAACAACAGCAACCCTCCCCAGCAAAACCCCCCAAACAACACCCCAGCCCAAGAGTCTGTTCAGCAGCCTCAGCTTCTGTAGCCAGAGTCAGGCCCCTGCCATCCCAGGCCAGGTGGAGAAGCCTGCAAGGCAAGGAGCAGGTCTTCCAGAACTCACAGCCAATATGGTCCAAAGATGATTCCAAAACCTTTGAATAAGACAAGTATTCCAAAATAAGAGAGTTATCACTTTCAGATACCTGTTTTATCCTTCTGCCTGTTAATTAGGCTTGGAGCACAAAGAGTGAACAGGTGCTTACTCAGAAACTTTTTAAATGTTTGTTTTTTATTGACATTTGTCACGGCCACCCAGGATGGGTCCCAGCTCACAAGAGACCTCACTCCGTTGCGGTTTATTTACAGGAAAAGTTTATTGAAGATTTCTGCTTCTCATACAGTTCAGCATTGTGGCCGTACGTCTGTCACGTTAGACCGCTGAAGTCCCCTCTGACTCCTCCCCTCTTCCACACCAACTTAATAGCCTGGCTCTAGACCACCTCTTCCTCTCCTTTCTTTTCCGCAGGGTCTTCCTGCCCCCCTGGGTTCCCTCTCTCCGTGACTCGCCTGAGGCTGAATCCTCTGCCGCCTCTTCCCCCCTCCTTCTGGCTTTGGGGCCGGGCTCCTCCCCTGAGCTCTCTCCACTTCCGCGCGCCTCTACGTTTGAACTTGGCGCGCGTACGTTGCTCCTGACCTTTCTTTCGACCGCTACACCACCCTTTGTTCTGCTCTCCACCCTTTCCGGCTGAACACCTTGCTCCAACCCCCTTTCTCTGTTCTCTCCTAATCCTGCTCCCTCCGAGAGGCTGACGACTCCACCCCCTTTACTCCGTTCCAGCTGAGACGCCTCTTGCTGCGTCTGTCTTCCACTGGGCTCCTCTCCGCTTCTCCCTTCTCCTCCCTTTTGCTTGATTAAGGTAACCCCCTTTTGAGAATCCTCTGACTCGCTGCTCAGACTCGTGGATTCCCTTAGAATTCCGTCATCTTCTTCCTCATCCTTCTGCCCCTCCTCCCACTCGCTCTCCGTCTCCTCTGTCATCTCCTCCTCTCTCCCAGAAACCCTGACATCCATCCCCCCCTCGAAGCCCCCCCTTCCCCCCTCCCGCTCGCCGGGTGCAGGTTGAGGAAAACGTGGTTCTTCCGGGGTCGGTTCAGGATACAGGTTGTCCACTTCAACGTTCTCCTCTGGCAGCTCCGTATATGTGTGTTCGAACTCGGGTTCCCCACCCAAAGACATCACAGTCTCTTCCTCCATCACTGTTTCTCCTGGCGCTGCCTGCCAAGGACCTACCATCCATCTCTGACTCCATGCCTCCCTTGGCTGATCCACCCACCAACAAGGGCCTGTCTCCTCCCCCCCCCAGTCTCGGATCCCTGGTCGGGCTTGTTTCGGGCGTATGGCCCTCGGGCGAGGAGAAACCCTCGAACGTGCTGTCCGACAAAGTGGGCGTGAAAAGCCAATCATCAAAATACTCCTCGGGCATGGGCTTGTGCGGAAAAAGTGCATGGAACTCCTCCTTCAACAGGGGTTCGTCCAACGCGTAACCCGGCACCCAGCTATTGGCAGAGGCCGGAGTGCCTTCCCTGGCGAGAAAATATTCAACTCCCTCCTCCCCCCATCTCGAGTCCAGTATCTCTGTGACCTCGTTAAGAGGTTCTGGTCTTGGCGATTCCCCCCTCTCAGGCGCCCTCCTACGTGGCTCTGGGGGTGCTCCTGACTCTTGAAACCTGTGTGGGGTTTTGTAGGGAGTGAGCACCGACCTATGAAAGACCGGGTGCACCCTGGAACCCTCCGGAAGGGCTAGACGAAAAGCCACCGGATTGATCTTAGCCTCAACTTGATATGGCCCTAGCTGCCTGTGTCCTAACTTCTTCTTGGCCAATGACCTGGCCGGCATCGCGTGGGCTGCTAACCACACCCAGTCCCCAACCTGGATGTCCTCTCCCGCCCTCCTGTGCTTATCGGCCTGCACCTTATACGCCTGTTTTGCCAGCTCCAAATGTCTCCGCAGCTCCTCATGCACCTCTTGCAACTCCGCTGCAAACTGGTCGGCATCTTGAGGCCCCCCCCCTCCTGGTGCCGCAAATCTCGGGAAGGTCCTGGGATGACGGCCATTGTTCGCGAAGAAAGGCGTCACCCCGGTGGATGCGTGTTTCGTGTTGTTGTAGGCGAATTCAGCCATCGGCAGATAGTCCACCCACGCCGCAGGTCGCTGGTTGGCGTAGCACCGCAGGTACTGCTGCATGATCGCGTTGACCCTCTCCGCTTGACCGTTGGTTTGTGGATGCCTCGCCGATGTCAGGTTGATTTTGACGTGCAAGATGCCCAGAAGCTTTCGCCAGAAAGTGGAAACAAACTGGCGCCCCCTGTCGGACAAGACGGACTGCGGAAGTCCATGCACTCTGAAGACGTGATCGATGAAGAGCTTTGCGGTCTGTTCTGCCGTCGCCACCTTGGCACAAGGGATGAAGTGCGCCATCTTGGTGAACAAGTCCACCACCACTAACACCGCCGTCTTACCTCTGGAGCTGGGCAGGTCTGTAACAAAGTCCAACGCTACCCTCTCCCACGGTTGCTGCGGTGTCTCCAGCGGTTCTAGCAATCCCGCCTGCTTCTGGTGCACTGGTTTGGACCTCTGGCAGATATCACACCTGGCGACGTAGTCCGCCACCTCTCCTCTCATCTGGGGCCACCAAAAGTCTCTAGCCACCAACTCCATCGTCTTCTCTTTGCCGAAATGGCCTGCACTAGGGGCGTCATGCAATTGTTGCAGAACCTTGGCTCGAAGCTCGTCGGTGGGCACGTAAAGGGCACCCTTACGAGTCAAAAGTCCATCTTGCAATTGAAACTCATCGTTGTCTCGCGACCCTCCGCGTAGCTCCTCCATCTTAGACTGTGCAAACTGATCCCTTTGCAACGCGCGTCGCACCGCGTCCAGGTCGACTGCGATGGTAGCGCACGTCCACGCCTGCGGTGCGAAAATGTGCTTTGCTGCGATTGGAGCTGCTTCCTCCAAGTATTGCGGCTTTCGGGATAGCGCGTCTGCAATAACATTGGAGTCTCCTGGGATGTATTCTATTTTGAAGTCGAAGTCCGCGAAGAACTCCGCCCAGCGCATGTGTCGCTGGGTCTGCAACTTAGCCGTCCGCCAATACTCTAAGTTCTTGTGATCCGTGCGGACCTGCACCGTGTGCTTGGCTCCTATCAAGAAGTGTCGCCACGCTTTGAAAGCTGCATGAATGGCCAACAACTCCCTGTCCCATATGGTATAATTGCGCTCCGTCTTGCTGAGCTTCCGGGAGTAGAACGCACCCGGTCTCCAGTTGCCTTGTGAATCCTCTTGCAAAAGAACGGCCCCAACCGCTCTGTCTGACGCATCGGTCTCTACCCGCATGGGTCTGCCGGGATTCACGTGGAGCAGCTGCTCTTCGGAGGCGAAAAGACCCTTAAGCGTCCGGAAGGACCGCTCCGCTTGTTCGGTCCAGACGAACTTCTTCTTCTTGGAACTGAGGGTGTCAGTGATAGCCGCCGTCGCGTTCGCAAAGCCTTTAATAAACTTGCGGTAAAAATTGGCAAAGCCGATGAACCTCTGGACCTCTTTCCGATTTCGAGGGCTTTTCCAGTCCAACAGCGCTTGAACCTTAGCCCTGTCCATGGCCAGTCCCTCGTCGGACAACTTGTAGCCAAGGAAATCAACCTCTCTGACATCAAACTGGCATTTTTCCAACTTGGCGTACAGCCTGTGTTCCTTCAGCCTCTGCAGGACCTCCCTCACGTCCTTATCGTGATCCTCCGGCGATTCCGAGAAAATCAGGATATCGTCGAGAAAGCAGACACACTTTTTGTAGAGGAGACCTGCTAGCACGTGGTGCATAAATGCTTGAAAAACGTGGCTGCCATTTTGGAGGCCGAAAGGCATGACTCTGTATTCGTATGTGCCCAGAGGGGTGAACATGGCGGTCTTCCACTCATCTCCTTTCCGGATGCGGATGAGATTGTAAGCTCCACGTAGGTCCAGCTTGGTGAAAATCTTGCCCCTCCTGACGGTCGCTAAAAGGTCGTCAATCTTGGGCATGGGGAAAGCTTTGGGCTTAGTCAAGCTGTTTATGAACCTGTAATCCACTATAAGCCTTTTTTGGGGCGTGTCTTTCTTCTTCACAAAGAAAACAGGGCTGCCTCCCGCTGCTTTAGATTCCTGGATGAAACCGCGCTTGAGGTTATGGTCTATGAACTCCCGAAGCTCTTGCATTTCGTCCTCCGACATGGAGTACAGCTTGGCAGCAGGCAGTTGCGCCCCTGGCACTAAATCAATCGCGCAGTCGTAAGGTCTGTGAGGCGGCAACTTGTCAGCTTCCTTCTCACAGAAAACCTCCAAGAAGTCCTGGTACTTGTGAGGCACTGTTTGCACCATACCCAGATGCAACTGCTGCTCGGCTTCTCCTCCCTGATCGGTCTGAAAGCAATGCTGAGCACAATACGATGAACAAAAGGTGATCTGCCGCTGATACCACGCAACCGCGGGACTGTGCCTCTCCAGCCAACTCATGCCTAACACGATGGGCGTGTCCGATAAGTGGGTGACATTGAAACTAATAAGTTCTCGATGGTTGCCAATCTGCATCAGCATGGGAGGGGTTTGCTGCACCACTTGCCCCCCCAGCAACTTCCTGCCGTCTACCGTGACCACGTTCAGAGGCGTCGTTGCAGGCAGGAGCGCCATGTTGTGCTGCTTAACGAACTGCAGTCCCACGAAGTCGGCGTTGCTTCCCGAATCGATCGTTATTGGAACCTCGAGGAGTCTCCCATCAGGCAGCTGGAGTGTTGCTGTGAGCAGAACTGCCGGTTTGGGAGGCAAAGGGTCCACGCTCTGCGGCGATGCTGGGGGCTTGTCTACAGATCCGCCTGGCTGAGCCCCAGGAGCTCTGCTTCCAGCCAGGCACTGTCGTTTCCCTGAAGTCGCTCCCCTGGTTGCACCTCTGCTGTCACAGTTGCCAGTGCCGCAGTGTGCTTCTGGAGCCTCTGGGGGCACTCTTTCGCCATATGGTGCGCACTGTCACAGATGTAACACTTCCTGGTTCCTCTAGGAGGCTTCGCTTTGGCTGCACCAGGGACAGGGCTCTGGGATGGCTTCTGAGCCCTAGCACCACCAATCTCCATTGGCTCCTCGCTGTCCTTCCCCATTGGCGAGGGGTGCGCACGGCTGAAATCCCTGTGCACAAAAGGGAGAGTCCTCGCTTGCGCACGCGCTTGGGGCCCGTCCTCCTCGTGCCACGGACGTCCCTCATGTCGAATTCCAATAGCTAAAGCCCGTTGCACCACGTCTTCTAGGGTCTGGGGTCTGTCCCCCCTAGCGATCTCATCCTTGATGGGGGGGCTCAATCCCTCCCAAAAAAGATCTCTGACCGGTTTACTGTCCTTTGGCCAATCTAAGGCGGTGAGCAATGCAAAAAATTTAGAGTGGTATTGGCGCACAGTCGCTTTCCCCTGCCTCAGCCCGTGCATTTGACGGCGCGCAATGTCCACATCCACAGAGGATTGAAAACAGGAATCCATCGCTTTGATGAACGCAGTTGAATTGCGACGGGCCGGTCCATCTTCGCGCCACAGATTGCGTAGCCAAGCCCTGGCCTCCCCATGCAGGTGCGAAACAATGAACCCCACTTTCTCCTCCTCATCTTTAAAATCGTGACGGAGTAAATGCAGTGCATACACGACGTCCGCTCTGAAATTGGGATAGTCTTGCAAGTTGCCATTAAAATGCGGAACCAGGGCACCCCCCCGCCGTCCAAGCGCAATGCCCTCCGCTCTGGATCCTGGGGCCCCCGCCCTGTCCGCGTGTTCCCACCTTGCCTGCAAATCCTGGCACGTCTTCTCCAAGTCGTCATTCTTCTTCTGCGAAGCAATGACTGCCGATGTGAGAGCGGTAACCTGATCCCGCAGTGCAACCAGCTGCTCCTCAGCGCTCATGGCTGCTCCCGTTCGTGAGCTTCGCAAAAAAAAATTTTTTTGCTTTCAGAGAGGGGACTTACTGTCACGGCCACCCAGGATGGGTCCCAGCTCACAAGAGACCTCACTCCGTTGCGGTTTATTTACAGGAAAAGTTTATTGAAGATTTCTGCTTCTCATACAGTTCAGCATTGTGGCCGTACGTCTGTCACGTTAGACCGCTGAAGTCCCCTCTGACTCCTCCCCTCTTCCACACCAACTTAATAGCCTGGCTCTAGACCACCTCTTCCTCTCCTTTCTTTTCCGCAGGGTCTTCCTGCCCCCCTGGGTTCCCTCTCTCCGTGACTCGCCTGAGGCTGAATCCTCTGCCGCCTCTTCCCCCCTCCTTCTGGCTTTGGGGCCGGGCTCCTCCCCTGAGCTCTCTCCACTTCCGCGCGCCTCTACGTTTGAACTTGGCGCGCGTACGTTGCTCCTGACCTTTCTTTCGACCGCTACACCACCCTTTGTTCTGCTCTCCACCCTTTCCGGCTGAACACCATGCTCCAACCCCCTTTCTCTGTTCTCTCCTAATCCTGCTCCCTCCGAGAGGCTGACGACTCCACCCCCTTTACTCCGTCCCAGCTGAGACGCCTCTTGCTGCGTCTGTCTTCCACTGGGCTCCTCTCCGCTTCTCCCTTCTCCTCCCTTTTGCTTGATTAAGGTAACCCCCTTTTGAGAATCCTCTGACTCGCTGCTCAGACTCGTGGATTCCCTTAGAATTCCGTCATCTTCTTCCTCATCCTTCTGCCCCTCCTCCCACTCGCTCTCCGTCTCCTCTGTCATCTCCTCCTCTCTCCCAGAAACCCTGACAACATTTTTTCTAAACAATACAGAAAGTAACAACTGGTACAGAGACTCTTGGATTTCATTAACGGCAGAGCTCAACATCCAATATACTATTGCTGCCCCTTCGTAATAGTATATTTCCAAAATAACTGGCAGGAGTGGTGACAACTGCATTCCAGAAGTCTCAGAACTGAAGCACATCCCCAACAGCTCTTAAAATTACTTTGCTCCTCTAGGTATGGTTTGCCAGTGAACTTCCAGGCTATGCTCCTTCAGCCCAACAAGAAAACAATGAAGAAATTGAGAGAGGTTTTGTATGACTTGTACAAGCACCTTGACAGCAGCGCAGCAGCAATCATTGATGTAAGTAACTCGCATTTTTACGACGTCCACCTACAATTCAAATTGTTGAAGTTGCGTTGACTGAGAATTTTCTTACACCAAGGAGACACTATCTGGCTCAGCCACATCTACCAGCATGGGAGCTGGTGCTGATTGGACAGTTTATAAGTTTGCCCTGATATTGGTAAAGTAGAAACCTGGTTGATTTGTAGTCCTAGGTCCTGCTAGAAGGGATGGCCCTGTGCAAACTACTAAAACAGTAATCACAATGTCTTGAGTGCTACAATGACAGATTTGGAACAATCATCTCCCATTCAGCATCACTTGGTGCCATGGAGACTCTGTTGATAGAGGCAGATGATGTCATTTATCAATCTTTGCGGAGCTAGTGGGAGTGGTTGAGAATCTCATTAAATTCTGAAGTTTCCCAGCTATCACTTGTGTTGTGTAGAAGTGGAGAAAATCTTGAAATCTTGCTTGTCAAGCATATGTTCTGTCACAAAGCTATGACCCTTCCCCAGTGGGAAGGAAATTTTAAAATGTACCAAAAAGATAAAATTCAGGTGGTTTTTGTCTGAGTCTGAGCAATAGTACTTGCACGTGTTTAAAGAAAATATGTGGCCATTAACTCTCCTGCTAAACTCTTAGTTGTTGAGTTAAAAAAAATAAACTTGTCTTTTATAGGCAACTATGGATATTCCAGGTTTGAACCTCAGTCAGCAAGAATACTACCCCTATGTGTACTACAAGATAGACTGCAACTTGCTCGAATTTAAGTAGATTACTTCTGACCCTGACCATCCTCCCATAATATTGGTGTCCAAGAAGAAAAGGTTGAAGAATGGTGATGCTCCTAACTCTCTCCTGTAAACCTGTTGCCTGCTTGCTCCCTCCCTCGCGTAGGAGAATAATCCCCATAGTGGTCCATCTCTTTGACATTTTCTTTTAAAAGAGAAATGTAAGTATCGCTTTTAAATTGATCAGGTCTGTAAATGTATATTGAGAGAATCAGAGTGTATTTATAAATAGTCCTTATTTAAAAAAAAGTTTTTAAAGGGTCATTCCTCTTTCGTACCGTGGTCTGCATCAATTCCATTGACTATCCTCCGGGAAGAACTTGTTTACAAAGGAAGATTGTGGGGAGAAAACTTAATGCCATTTTGTTCACTGTGTTTCATAGATATAAAACTTGTAAACATTGTTATTGAATTGTGATGTAAAATATGTGGAGATTGATATTCAGTCTGTGCTTTCTGAATGTTTTAAACTTATGCACAGGAAACATTCACAGGAGAAAAATAAAAGCACCTGTACTACTGTATTGACTGCTTTGTCTCACTCTGGTATGACTTTGTCAAAAGCTGGTAGGAAGCATTTTGAGAGGTGAGATTCATACGCTGGGTGCTAAAGCAAGCAAATAGATTTGTGGTGGCCATAAATGAAGCCAATCAATAATGAGCAATCGCTGGAAGGAATTGGCGGGGCTGGCAAGGGAAGAATAGATGAAGACCTACAGGACACTAATCAATAAGAGTATCTTCATTGCTGGGCCCAAGTAAATAGTGAAATATGATGGGTCTTTTTAAAGAGCTGGTTGATTCTAACATGCATTTTGGTATTACGAAGAATAATCTTATCATATTTATCGGTCAGATCCAATTCTTTATTTCTGTCGCTTGAATATTTTAAAACTTTTTGGAGCTTCTGCACTACCACCACACTTTTGTTTCTGGAACACCAGAGGGCACCCTTGTGCCACTTTCAAACAAACAATATTACAGTAAATGCAACAACAGGTATTGGCAAAATATTAAAATGAGAACTTGAAAGAGAGCTTCAGTATTAAACTGGTTTCTTCTAATAGAAGTGTGTTAGGAAAACAGCGTGATATTTTTTAAGTGCCAGGAATAAGCCAGACTTCCATTACCTTGTTCTGCAGATTCTACACACCTTTCTTTTCTACCTTGAGCTATAGTAGAAGATTGCAGGTCAAACGCTACAGTGAACCCACTGTATCCAGTTGTGTTCCTCCACTCGCTGAATGCTGTTTGATCCTGCAGAGCCTTAAGCAGAACAGAGAACAAAGCTATCCAGCAATTTCCTCTCCTTTGGAGAGCCAGCGTGGTGTAGTGGTTAAGAGCAGTGGACTCGTAATCTGGTGAACCGGGTTCGTGTCCCTGCTCCTCCACATGCAGCTGCTGGGTGACCTTGGGCCAGTCACACTTCTCTGAAGTCTCTCAGCCCCACTCACCTCACAGAGTGTTTGTTGTGGGGGAGGAAGGGAAAGGAGAATGTTAGCCGCTTTGAGACTCCTTAGGGTAGTGATAAAGCGGGATATCAAATCCAAACTCTTCTTCTTCTGTGCCACCCCAAATTTGTGGAACACTTTGGAATAATGTGGGCCGTGTCACAGCAGTTGCAGGAAGGAGGGAGGACCACCCAAGATCACCCTCCATCCCTTTTCCACTGACAGAAGGCTCCACTGAATCAAATAACTTTCCAGCAGCTTCTGGGGTGCCAGTTGGATGCAGCTTGAGGTCAACATGTAGCCTAGCTCAAAACTGGCCTTTTGAAAATAATGCAGCCTCTCAGTGCTGTTTGAATTGTGCTGCAAAATGCCAGGACCCAGCTTCCAGAAAGTTCAACCTGTTGCCAGAACTGCTGCTTACATAATCTGATGGATACAGAACACAACCTACAGTTACTCCTCTTTATTTTAGAGAACACAATTCATTAAAACAACAAAGCATCACTAAACAACAGTTGATAGCAGCATCAACCGAGTCTCTTCCAAACACCTAACACCTGTCTTTACATATATATTTTTTTAAAAGATTGTTATAAAAACAATAAACAGCAACATGAACATTTTACTAGGGAATATGTGAGAGGGATACAGGAAACAGGAGAATCGGAAAAATATTAAGAAGTATGTTGAAAATCACATAAAAAAATACAATTAAACGCAGTTCTAATAATTATTATTGGAATGGGTCCTTTAAGAGGATCTGACCAGTTTCTTTAATATAACATCTGAAGAAGAAGTGTTGATTGACTATTATTTCATTATCATCTCTCAGCAAGCCTGGAGGTAGTGGGTATGACATATTTCATGGAGTCAAATGCTACTTGATTCACGTCTGCCACAAATTGTGTATAGGTGGAGCCTGAATATGTTCTGGTATATTTGTGAAAACAATAAAATCACACCATGTGTCTATACATGCATCTCACCTATGTTGTCTATTTATACGTCTTAGCTTATGGGCAAGTTTTTCCAATAATGCTGTAAGCTGCGCTTGGTGCCATGCCTCTTGATAATTATTTTCATGCCCTAGCTATGGTTATTCTGGCTGCACTGAGCAAATGGCTTATCAAGTCCTTTTTCATTACATGCAAGTTTTGGTATGTGAACAAATTTAGAAAGGCAAACGGGGGTGTCATTTGAACATCTTGTTTAGCATCTACAGTTACCTTACAGGTATTAATTTACTCAAAACACAAAGCCTTTCTATCTGCTGCAATACATTCAAAAACATTTTGCATGTTATAGATATAAGAGGCTTCTGTAATGAAGACAGCGTTGTTAGACCTACACAGCATGTGAATTGATCGCATTACTAGAACTAATGGACTCTTGAAAATGCTAAAAGCAACCTTTGAACTGGCACAGACTACATCCTTAGGAGTATATTGTTGCAAAGAAAAAATAGATTTTGCTCATGCAAGCTGATAATTGCCCAATTAAGCAAAGCAAGAAGGTTGAAGTGTGACTTGTCTGGTGCTCTTGTAGGGATTGGGTTATGATAAACAAATCTCCCCCAGCGGAAGTGAAATACCGTATTTCCCCAATTTTGGGGGACACAGATTTACGAAGATGTGGAAAGATGACCCCTGTGTATAAAACGACTCCCGTTTTTTAACATTATTTTAGAGTAAAAAAACCAAACAGTCATACACAGAAAAGTACAGTAATTCAAACAAGATGTAGAGTACAACCCCACCCCCAATACAATCCACACCCGGGGGGTGGAAATGTACAGAGGCTATGAAAGTATCTTTCATTTCCCATTACATTTGGGCAACACAGGCACTTAAAGAGGTTTTCACTGCTTAAGCATCTCTCCTATTGGTTGAAATATGTTGATGGTAGTTAAACATGTTTCCTGCATTATTGTGCTTTTTCATGCAGGTGACCTGACATTTCTTTGTTGCCAGCACAATGGTTCAGGAAGCATGCTTTTCTACCATCCATGTTGCTCAGCTTAAAATGTGTTGCAAAAAATGTCTATAAAAACTAAATCTGAAATACCACGTAGTAGTCTCTTTGCTATAACTTGATTTTTTGAGAGTCTACATTGGGCCTCAGGATTTGGGGATGTGTAGTGTCCACTTCAAGGGACATGACTTTAAAATTGTCTATGGTCTTGGACCAGTTAATTCTTTTTCTGCTTCTTGTAGCAATAGCTGTGCTAGGTGGTGTATGATTTTTTTTAATTGAAAAAAGATTGAACTTCTGGATTCTAGCCTTCCAGTAACTTATCTGCTAATCATCTCTGCTTCTTTCGAATGCCTCCTCCTATTGTCACTTTCAGACTGTCCCACTCACTCTCCAGGTGAGCTGCCAAGATCTAAGAACAATGAATGTTCTTCACAGACATGGACCACCAGAATGAGGCTTGCAAATCACTGGTGGTCTACGGTCCACAGTTTGGGAACCCCTGGGTTGGACAACAAAAATTTGCTGGGGCAACTCCCATTGAAGACTGAAAAGTCTCCTTCAAGCAGAGACCATCTTGCTAGCAGATACTCCCATCTGTTCCTATGTCTTGTAAGTGATTAAATAGACATATGGGTTTTATACATATATATATTGAAGGCTTCTCACTTAGAAGGAAGCAGGTTTGCCTCTCATGCTCCTGCGCTTCCTTTCCATTTTTTAACAAATCCCAATTTCTTCCACACCACATGCCTCTCAACAAACAACACCTATCACTTTCACAGAGGTTACTGTTTAGAATTTTTGCCTGTTGCTAAGCAACACTTTCTTCCACACAGACCGGTTTCCATGTGCTAGTAGATGTGAATGCTCTCTTATCAAATAATGAAGTCTCCTCAGAGTCTGCAGTGCTTAACCTGGCTATACCGTTCTGAACTGCAGTAGCAGGCTTATTTTTTTTACCAGCTGCAGGCAGTTTCTGTTTTTTATATTTATTTTAAAAATTTATATGCCTACCTCCTTGCTAGTACCTCAAAGCCACTACTAACAGCAATGGTAAAACACACAAAATAGTAGAATAATAGAAAACCAAAAGCAGCAAATAAAATCAGCTGGCTATGGGGAAAAAAAAACCTTATTTCCAGTTCAAAGGTGGGGGGGGGGACTAGATAATGTAAAAGTGCCATTAATACGCCACCTTTCAAATTACAACAGTTCTATGGACTTCACTGCAGTGGATGAATCATTCATTTTGGCCTGTGTAAAATGTGACTGGCGTAACTTGGGAATGCAGGAAACTGTGGCCCTTTAGATGATTATGCTACTTATTACCAAGAAAAAATGTTAATTGCGTTCTAAACAATCGACTCAAAAGTGATTTACACGTTAGGTAATTAAAGAGTTAAATACATAAAAACAACAGATACATTTAAAACAAGACTAAAACCTTAACAAGTGGGTAATCGTGGTAATGACCCATTTATCCAACTGGGAAAGCCCATCGGAGCAAAAATGTCTTCAACCTTCCAGAAAGTGGAGATAGCAGGCACCTGTGGCATCTCAATTTGACTACCAGCATGACTTTGACTAAACTGTGGGAGGCAGTGGAAGACAGAAGTGCCTGGCGTGCTCTGGTCCATGGGGTCACGAAGAGTCAGACGCGACTAAACGACTAAACAACAACAACATGCTATCTCGACAAAAATGCTGTTCCCCAGAACAGGAGGCAGCCGTACTAAAAGCCCTGCTCTGAGCTTCTGCAGAGCAGGCTTCTGAGATCTATGAAACTTGCAGGAGAAACTCCTACAGAATGCAGCAATCTGCTGGGTGTGCAAGGGATAAGGTGGTCGCCCAATATTGCTGAACTACAACCCCCATTATCTTCTTGGCTATTCTAGCTGAAGATCCAGAGGAACTGGAGTCCAAAAACATATGGAGGGCCATAGGTTCCTCACCTTTGATGTATAATACAAGATTGTCACGGGGGTGGGTGGGTTAGGTTTAATTAAAGTGGTTGTAACAAATCCCATCTATTCAAAATATTGCCACATGCTGCCATGGATAATTAAGCATTTCCCCTTTCTTCTAGTTACACTGGTTCTCTTCCTCTGAAAATTTCCAGTTAACACCCAAACAGATGCATAAAGCTGTTTCACTTAATGACTTTTCCGTACTGGAAAGGATGATAAAGGTACTTGTCAAGTATGCAGGATGTAGGAGAATAACCTTTACTCTCCATACGATAGTATACCACACTCACCACAGTAAAATCTCTGCATGCATTCAGGTGAGAGAGTTTCCAGTTAATGTGCTTTACATTAGTTATGCTATACAAACTCAAGGCAGAAGGAAGCTCAGTTAAATTATTCTGCCCTCACAGCTTATAAAGCATTTTTGGGTTTGAGTCGAGCTTTTCTATTCACAAAGCATTCCCTGAACTGCAGAGCAAGGTTCAATTGTCCCTCTGTATCAGAGAAAACCTGCCTGCATTGGCATTGTTCCTGAAATTTTCCTGCCTCACCTAAAAATAAATTATATCACTGGCTTTACAAAACTCTTCCTGCTTGCACCCCACACTTTGCTCAGCCTTTTAAATGCTTGCCTGGTACTTTGCCAAGACTTGGCATATTCATCCTCAAAAAAACTTACATTTAAAAAACCTCTCAAAGCAGTTTGCAAAAAAAAAACCACCACACCAATAAAACAATAAAAAAAATCAGTAAAAACAGTTAAATAGCTATGTGAAACATTACCTTTTTCTTAAATGAGCAATAAGCTAAAAAAATAAGGTTGAAGCACATGTCAACGTTCTATACACCTGGGAAGGCTTCTCTAAATCCAATTGGTTTTAGCCCGCATTGAAAAGGGTGCAGTGAAGGTGCCTGCCTGGTGTCAAAGGGCAGGGAGTTCCAAAGGGTAGGTGCTGCCACACTGAAAGACTGATTTCTTACAAATGCAGAACAATTATTATGTGGCAACAGATGAAAGCAGAAAAATAGCCATATATGGGGTAAGGCAATCTCACAAATAAACTCTCTTTTGAACTATGGCCTCTCCCTAAAGAGCAATAAAGGACTGTTCCTGATGCCTCCTCAGCTAATCTGGTAAAGCCTCAAAGTTGTTGTTGTTTAGTCGTTTAGTTGTGTCTGACTCTTTGTGACTCCATGGACCAGAACACGCCAGGCACTGCTGTCTTCCACTGCCTCCCACAGTTTGGTCAAACTCATGTTAGCAGCCTCAAGAACACTGTCCAACCATCTCATCCTCTGTCGTCCCCTTCTCCTTGTGCCCTCTATCTTTCCCAACATCAGGGTCTTTTCCAGGGAGTCTTCTCTTCTCATGAGGTGGCCAAAGTATTGGAGTCTCAGCTTCAGGATCTGTCCTTCCAGTGAGCACACAGGGCTGATTTCCTGAAGAATGGATAGGTTTGATCTTCTTGCAGTCCATGGGACTCTCAAGAGTCCCCTCCAGCACCATAATTCAAAAGCATACAATTTGGAGGTTTTCCTCTCTTTTTGCTACCTGTGTTTAGTGCTGCACCCTTTTCTTCTTCATCCCCTAGCTCCTCCTCTCTTGGCCAGGACTGCAAGATTCAAACCCACATTCCAGATGAATGGCTTGTGTTGCCTCTCGGTGAGGTTAAAAAGTCCACCCCACTTTTTCCTCCCTCTTGACATGCTAACAGTATTTTATTACAGGAAATAAAATTATAATCATTATCCCACACTGAATTAAGGAGTAATGCTATATCATGTTATGGGGGAAAGGAAAGAACGGATTACTGTGTCATGTTTTGATACGGATGCAAAAACCTACTCAGTGACGCTCTGATGAGTCAGTTCAGTGGGTGGGAGATGATTTTATGTAATAACAGTATCGTTCATTTTCTCTGCTCGCACTGTTACCCGGCAGCACACTTCCACTGCTCAGCAACCAGTGAGTCAGGGATGTGTACACAACCGAAATGGGTTATATCTCAAAAGGTTGACATAGGTAATCCAAATCTGCAGCTAGAGTAACCTTTGTATCTGAGGATTTCGAACTTCTTTCTGAACAGCTGATCACACGAGAGAGATTTTCAAAAGGCAAACGAGAATATGTTTGTTCATGGTTCTCTTCCCATTTTTTTCTAAGCAGAACATTGCCGCATGGAGTTTTGTTCAGGATTCCGGACACCCCATTCCATTCCGCCCCTCCACCACCACTTCCCCAGTCCTTCAGTCCTGCACCCGCCCCTCCCCCAGCAGTCAGTCAGCATTCCATAGTCACTGGACATGCTCAGTCCTGGGCTGTTCTCTGACACCCTTCTCTCCTCCTCAGTTCCCCCCCTCTGCAGTCCTGCAAACCTTGCAGTTCCTCTCTAAGCCATGGGTAGGCAAGCTAAGGCCTGGGGGCCAGATCTGGCCGAATTGCCTTTTAAATCCAGTCCATGGATGGTCCGGGAATCAGTGTGTTTTTCCATGAGTAGAATGTGTCCTTTTATTTAAAATGCATCTCTGGGTTATTTGTGGGGCATAGGAATTCGTTGTTTTTTTTCTTTTCCAAAATAGAGTCTGGCCCCCCACAAGGTCTGAAGGACAGTGGACGGGCCCCCAGTTGAAAAAGCCTTCTGATACCCTCTCTCTCCCCATTCTCCCTCTCTCTGTTTGTGTGTGTAGCACCATTCTAGCGACATTGCCACTAAACTAAACATCAGCATTTGGGTCTCTTAGACAAAACCTTGTACTGTACTGTACTGCAAACTGCTTCTGTTCAGAGTTCTAGACATTTTGTTCCTCTTCCTCCCAGGAGAGCCAGTGTGGTGTAGTGGTTAAGAGCGGTAGTCTCGTAATCTGGGGAACCAGGTTCGTGTCTCCGCTCCTCCACATGCAGCTGCTGGGTGACCTTGGGCCAGTCACACTTCTCTGAAGTCTCTCAGCCCCACTCACCTCACAGAGTGTTTGTTGTGGGGGAGGAAGGGAAAGGAGAATGTTAGCCGCTTTGAGACTCCTTAAGGGGAGTGAAAGGCAGGATATCAAGTCCAAACTCTTCTTCTTCTTCTTCTCCCCACTGATCTGTTTTCCCCTCACAACAGCCAGTCAGCACCCTGTGCCCACTAAACATACTCAATCATCACAGAATCAGATAATTGTTGGAAGGAACCCCAAAAATAATCTAGTCCAACCCCCTGCAATGCAGGAAACACTAAAGAATCGCTGGTGGATAACCATTCATCCTCTGTTTAAAAACCTCCAATAAAGGAGAGTCCATCAGCTTCTGAAACAGCCCATTCCACTGACAAGCTTATCTCATTTGCTTGCTTGGGGAAGGGTTGGCTGGCAATGAAGTTGGAGCATTCCTGCCCAGTCCCAACTATATTAAAATATTTGATTTCTTCATTTATGCCTAAGGGCAGCTCTCACTGGGCACATTTAGAAATAGCTCCTTAGTGTGAACTAGGGAATGACCTACCCAGCGAATGAGGCTATGAGGCTTAAAACACAGCAAGGTCATTTTTACCCACGTTTTTATATTTTATATTGTATACACCAGAGAAGGGGGCAGAGATGTCTCCACTCAGTGCACACTACCTGGCTTGATTTCCTGCACCAAATTCCTATTCAGTCAGTGGCGTAGCGTGGGTTGTCAGTACCCGGGGCAAGGCAAGTAATTTGTGCCCCCTAACCCGTGGATTTGCGCCCCCTAACCCTAACCCCCAGATGTTGCGCCCGGTGCGGCCGGCCCCCCCTGCACCCCCACGCTACACCACTGTATTCAGTGAAGCTGTCATCAGCCCATCTTCCTTCGATGTGTTTTCAAACAGATCATAAGGTAGGGTAAACAATTTTCATCTTTCATTCTCCAACTTATTCTCTCTGCCTTTCTAAACTTTACAGCTTCTATAATTTGACCCCCACCTCCCCAGAAACATTTAAGCTTCCCAGAACATGGCTGCTCTTGACTCACTGCTACCTCCTTACCATTTCTTCATTTATTTTACCCTCCCTCTCCCTTCTAGGGCAAGCCTTCAGTAATCTACCTTGTAATTCTCAATAAAGCTTATTTTTTTCCTGGAAAATTTTCCTGTGTAGTCTCTGTTATTCCCTCCTGGGTACCTTGTGATGGGATTTTGTACCCAAGCATGGGTCTTAAATTTATGCTATGTTCCTTTATAGTTTGAGATATATTAGTTTCTGGAACAGCTCTATGCCGCAACAGCCTGTCCTCAAGCAAAATACATCCAAGGCTATCAGAGGGAAAATATTCTGCTGGTACTACTAACTTGTATTCCAAAAGGGTTTAGTCCAAGAACATTGAAAAGAACTTTCAGATGTGTGCCCTGACCAAGCATGGCAATACACTGAAATCAATTTTTTTACATTTTAACTGATTGCTACATGATTAAGTAAGCCCCATCAGTTAATTGTTCAGGCTCTCAGTCTTATCCAGCAAGATTGCCCTTCCCTCTCCAAATACATCAGGGCACTGCAGTTTCACAGGCACACCTCAGCCTCCTTCTCTGCTGATTAAGTGTAGTTATTATTTGGAGAGGTGCTTTAAATTGCTTGCAAAGGCCTCCACCAATTAATCAATTAAAGACTGAATCCCTAATAAACAGACACCAGAGCACCAATTGTTATGCACATATTATACAATGCAAATGAATTTTAGTGAACTGAAGGGCTCTCATGTAAAGGCCATTCTTCTTGAACCAGTTATCTAGGTCTTCTATTTTAGAGCTGTATTCCTCATATTTAAAGACTGCTTACATAATCAAGATACTAGACACCTATAGTGGACCTACACTTGGGGGGGGGGGTCCCCTGAAGCTTAAACTGTCATAGGGGGCCCCTTCACAACCAGCAATGAGGTCTGGGAAACCACTGTTATATTCTCCAACTCGGTTGTTCCACAACAGATCACCACAAATTGTGTTTTTGGGTATCTGCTTAAGTACTTTTGTGACCTCATCATTGTTCCTAGGGTCTAGATCTCTGTTAAAAACGGGGGGGGGGGGGGAGAGAGAGAGAGAGAATACATCAGCCACAACAGAGCAGTTAATTTACCGCAACATTCCACCTTTACATCTGTGCTACTAACTCTCAGTTTTTTAAAGCAATGTGGATTAAAGATTCTTACGGGGCCTCTCTGGGAACAGGGCCTCTGAAGATTGTATCATTCATTTCATAGTAGATCCACCTCTGTCTGTGCTTCACAACTGCATATGGTTGTCCACAAATAGAACAATTTTGGAAGTTTTTAATGAGCTATCTCAGATTACAACTCAGTCAATCCCAATAACTCCAGCATTAGCCTTATTTAATTTATATACTTCATATATGAACCAATTAAGAAGTAAGGAATTAATAACACAGCAGCTAGAACGGTAATAGAACTTGGAAAACTTTGCAACTAATGAATATTGATCACTGGAATAATAGTCTGGTAAGCTGCCATAATTGGAAAACGTGTGGCAAAAAATTGAAGGTGGCAAGGAAGAGAGAAAACAAGATAATTGTTGCACTGTAGGGTGTGATTTTACTAAATATACAAATGAAACAACACATGGACGAGAAAAACCTACAACATATATTGCAATATGGCGCAATAAAGCCGACACTATTCATTAGGTTCACTCCTAGTGGTTAGTATTTTACCCCCTAGTGACCCATTTTTTTCTTAGTTGTGTTATTTTATGATTTATGTGTGTGCAGTTTTTTAACAAAAACTAATCATCATCATCATCGTCATAATAATAACAACAACTGCTTTTGGCCATCTAAAGCATTCGCCACCATCCAGCGCTCAATGAACTCCAGTCCCTTTAGGGTTTGAATTCACTGCAGAGAGGGTTGGCAATTAGCCAAAATCTTGTGTACTTAAAGAATCGTTTCTTTTACATTGCAATGGATTAGCACTAACTAATGTATTTAATTAACCAATTCAGTATTAATTAGACAAGGAGACTTCCCTGGGTCTGGGAGGAGAATGTGTTCCAGCCTTAGCACCAAACTGTTCAGCATCATGCCTCTACTTTCAACCGACGTGCCGAAGAGATGTCTTGTTAGAGGAAAAAGAAACAGCCAGCCCCGCTTCTGTATTAATATTAAAGGCAGTATCAGTTCAGGCTCTTTGCACAGCCTTCAGCCCACAGCCTGGCGAGGAGGATTCTAAATTCCCAGGAAATTTGAGGAGAAGAAAGGGATGGGAACAGAGAAGAGGGAAGAAGAAGAAGAAGAAAAACCCTGAAGGGAAAGGAAAGAAGAGGACACGTAATTCTTATGGAAGAAGGCAACAGGAGGAGAAGAGGCAAGGGGACGTGAGATAGGAGAGAGCAGAAGCTCCGGCCAGGACTGACAGGGGGCCGCCCTGAGGAGGCGGGCGAAACGGAGGAGGCGGGAAGTCATGGCGCCGCCTCCCGCCGCTCTCCCGCGCCTGGCCGGAGGCTGGGCGAGGAAGGCGGGAGGGCGATGCTGCTCTGGCCGGGCCGCTGACCGCGGTGCTGGCGCGGAGGGGGACGGAGAAGGAGGAGGCCCCGCAGGATGGGCTGCGGCGGGAGCCGAGCCGATGCCATCGAGCCGCGCTACTACGAGAGCTGGACGAGGGAGACCGAGTCCACCTGGCTGACCAACACAGACGCCGAGCCCCAGCAGCCGCTTCCCGCTGCCGCCACCGGCCCCGAGGGCGGCCACGCCGAGGCTGGCCTGAGGGAACCCGGTGAGTAGAGCTCGGGGCTGTGGTGGCGGGAAACGCGAGCCAGGCGGCCCGGGCCCTTCCCGCCTCCTCGCTCGGTCCTCCGCCTCGCTTCCTTCTGGGCTCTTCTCCACAGCCAAAGGTTTGGCCAGAGGAAGCCGAGAGGTGGGCCAGCGAACAGGTGGCGAACACCTCACCTCCCTGTTGGGACATATTTCAGAGAAGTGGCTTTGCATTTCAAGTTCTGTCGTCTGAGCTGCGCTCATGTATTTATTCCTGCAGCCCTTGCTCCTCGTTCTGTGCGGTGGCTTGCAATGCAACCCTATTAGGTCCTGCATATTCAGAAGAGAATTGAAGACACAGTCACGGGCGGGGTTCTTTTTGGACCATTATCGTTCTTGCGACTTTTTATTTTTAAGCAGGGAGAAGGGTTAAAACTTTTCCTCCCTGCAATGTAAAGAGAATGCATAGCAATATGCAGCTCTGCTTAACTTACATCTTCATGTAACTTAACCTTATGGCAGTATCGTGATGCGTTTTTGTTTTGTTTTGTTGGTCCAAGACTTTGTCCGTATTATATGCTGCTGGTGTGACATTACAGAAAGATCAGGGAGGGACCTTTTGTTGCTGTTATAAGGAAAGGCTCTTCAACAGTCAGCAAAAGGGAGTTGCTGCTGAAAAGAAACCTGGTACCAGTGCACAACGAAGATGGATTGTAGCCTCAGTTCTATAGATCCTGTGCTTTACCAGTTTATGCCATGTAGTAAGTGGCACAAGGATTGTGAGGCTTGTTGTGAACAGGGCTTCACATATTTGGATGATTAGGCTGTCAGAGCAACCTGTCTGATCTGTGAACATGCAGATTTAGGGTTGTGCTTTAGTCAAGCTAGCAGTTCATAGTGTTGAAATCATGACTGAATGTTATATATTTCAATTACATGTTGCACAGTTTCAGTTGCAAACATAACATCTTTGGTCTCTGTCCATTTAAGATGGATGCTGCTGTGCTTGTGCTTACAAGGATACAAGACAGTCCTAATGCTTAGCCAGCAGCACCATATCAACTTAGCAACGTAGAAGAACATGAAATACTGTAATTAGGACACACTCGCCACAATGCAGACGGCAGGACTTCTGCACCAGTTATGGTATTGTGCCAAGTCAACTCTCCTAGCAGCTGCTTACTAAAAGCATCAGCAGGAACGCCTTAGCATCTCTGCAGGGTAGGTAGAACTCTTCTTGACCATAACCAGTGAGAGCCTCACAAGTGGGGAATAGAAGATTTGCTCTGTTTTCAGAACTAATGCTGCAGATAAGAGGTTTGCAGTATTAAGAGTTCAAATGTTGTTCATTGAAAACAGCACCACTCGTTTCCTGTCAGCTAACACCAGGCAACATTTTAAATACAATTCAAAAGAGATAGATAGCTGTCTGAATCATGAAAAGATTTGGGTATTTAAGGGGACTGGACATCTAGGGGCTTGCCCCCCTCCCTTTTGTCCCATGTTTTGAAAGCACGGATCCGAGAGGCTTGCCACTTGTTCCGAAAGCATGAGTCCGAGCAGCTATGCTTTTGTCCCACTGTTTCCCCCTGGAAAACACACTCAGTAGCTCTAAATTGGAACAAACGGTAATCCATGGAAAACGTGGTTGCTATTTGTTCCAATCCAGTGCTAAATTATGGGCTTCTCGGTGGGGGGGGGGGAGCAGCTGGTGAAACAGAAGTGTGGATGAAGCCCTAAGATGTCTTCTTTTTTACATTGGCTTTGGAAAATTGCCACTGAGATGCTGCTGTGAGATGGTTTGCTGTAGTTTTAAAGAATGTTTTGTTTTATTGCACTGATATATTACTTTATGAAGTTGTTACCCAGGCTAATATATTTGATTAAGGGTGGGACTTTTTAAAAATAAATAAATATATGATTAAAAAGAGAGCAAGAATAAGGTTGGCAGAGTTGCATTAGAGACTGGGATGTGTGCATTAAAGCCCTGTTGAATTCCTCATCATTTCATTACATAGTATTTAGTGAAATGGGCTAGGTATCCAGGGGATATTACTGTTATTTTATTAATTAACATAGATTTTGCTATGTATGCTATAATATTTGTCTTTGGAAGTATGTCTTGTTGGTTTCAAAGCAACCCAGCACCAAGCTCTCTGCCCATCTTAGGGATGTATACATGTGTTTTAAAGTAGTTGATTTTTCCCACCCCAGTCAAATCATTGTGAATGTGTACATGATAGCAGGTCAGCCATATGACCAGTTTAGAGGTGTGTGCCTGTAATAGATTATGTGGATTTTTATTCACAATCCATCATGAACATCCTGGTGGAATTGCTTACCATGCAGATTTAAAACAGGGGGGAAAGCCCTCAAAGGAGTTTTGTGAATTGACTCTTTGAAATAACGTGCACTTATGGTCACATTCTGCTTAATTTTGGCATGGTGGCGGAGGGGGAGGGTAATACCCAAATGCTATTGCATTCCTCCATAAACTGAGGAAATATCATTTGCTGTTGCTAACTAGGACTAAGCTACAATTACCTAGGACATCAGTCTTTGGATCTTCCGATGGGTTTACTTTTATTTTTTGAAATGCAGGTGTAGGGAACAGTCAGTTTGCTTATAGCAGCAGAGCTTCCCCTTATGCCATTTCTATAACTGAAATCACAGTGCTGCTGCAAGCAAATCCAGCCCCCACCTACATTTCAGTTATGTGTAACATGTAGTTTGACATTAGCAGAACTCTTCTTTAACCTAGCCCTCAGAATGATTCCATGGGTTATAACCAATGCTAGTCCTACTCAGAGCAGCCCACTGAAATTAATGAACCTCAGTTAGTCATATCTATAATCTCCAGTGGGTCTACTCTGAGTAGGACTAACACTGAGCAGGACTAGCATTGATTACAACCTCAAAATTTGTTTTCTCAATTTTGCCTTCTGATTTTTGTAGCCTGTGTATGAACCACCTATACATTTTTAATATATTTGAGTTTGGTTATATTTGTTATTGTCTTTGAGTAAGCAATGGTTAAGATTTAGCAGAAATTAACTGCTTGCAAGTCTTATTGTGTAAAGTAGGAGACAGTTTAACCATTCAGCTGAAATCAAAGGGACATAAACATTTATTTTTCTTAGACATTTATATACTGCTTAATTACTTGTATTTCTAAGCAGCGTACATAAAAAAGCAATCCACACAAAATGTGACAATAAAAAAATAATATTACTGGTATAAAGCCAAACACCTAAATTTGGCTGGATTTTATCCAATATTATAATTCTCCACTCATTTTTTTTCTTCTATTCGTTTTTTCCTCCTCATATCCCCTTTTTTATCTTAATTTTCAAACTGCAGCAGAGGGTGATTTTTTCTACAGTAAACTGAAAAGAGCAATAATGGCTATAAACAGAAGTTTGAAATACAGAAACTGTAAGACCTTTCCATTAAGATCATAACAGAATTTAATGTACTCAGTAGTAAGCAACACACTTAAACCCGCCGTGGAACTTTTTACCTGTACCAAACAATTGGTGAAGAAGAAATATCCAAAAACCGGTGTAGCGATATCAGTCATCTGGGATGGGTGGTATGAAAAGGCAAAGCCTTTAAAAGACCAACAACGGTGCTATACTTTTGTGAATGGTCTCAAAAAAAGGGAGGGGAGGACAATTTAGCAGTAGTTCAAGTTGCTCCTAAAAGCTTCCATTGAAAGAGAAAATGTAGCATGAAATCCTCCTTTCACAGACTATTAAAACTAGAAAAATTTTGTATTGCTGTTTTAAAAGCAGTCTTGTCACTCTGCTTCATTAGCTTCATCTAGAAAAGCAATCAAAGCAAAACTATTGAACTGAAAGGTTTTGCATTATCAGAAGTATTATTGACAGTTGGATTAGTTTTTCCATAGGCCAGAGATCTGCAATCTTTATAATCACAACCCTTTTAGAGGGAGTTGCTTAGTTGTATAGGATCCATTGCCTTCCCGCCCCCCGAAAACACTCTTAAGGGTATATTTTTCTGTGTTGAAACAACGTTTTGTTATGTATTGTAGTTCCTCCTGTTGCTCAGTCCCTGCTTCTGCCAACCTATCAGTTCGAAAGCATGTCAAAGTGCAAGTAGATAAATAGGTACTGCTCTGGCAGGAAGGTAAATGGTGTTTCCGTGCACTGCTCTGGTTTGCCAGAAGCGGCTTAGTCATGCTGGCCACATGACCTGGAAGCTGTCTGCGGACAAACGCCGGCTCCCTCGGCCAGTAAAGTGAGATGAGCGCCGCAACCCCAGAGTCGTCCGCGACTGGACCTAACGGGCAGGGGTCTCTTTACCTTTAGTACTTCTAATGCTGTTCCAAGTGCTATGTGGGGAAATATGGTTTTAAAGAGTCACAGATGCATTTTGCATTATGCCCCTTATATTGTAAATAGTCAATGACATTTATGCATGCTCCATTTTGGGAAATATTTACTTGCTGATCTTCTGGTTTTAAGTGATGTGTGTGTGTGTGTGTGTGTGTGTGTGTGTGTGTGTGTGTGTGTGTGTGTCTTTCAAGGCTGTACAGTTTGCTTGCTTTGCTACCACAGTAGAAGAAGAAGAAGAAGAGTTTGGATTTGATATCCCGCTTTATCACTACCCTAAGGAGTCTCAAAGCGGCTAACATTCTCCTTTCCCTTCCTCCCCCACAACAAACACTCTGTGAGGTGAGTGGGGCTGAGAGATTTCAGAGAAGTGTGACTGGCCCAAGGTCACCCAGCAGCTGCATGTGGAGGAGCGGAGACTCGAACCCGGTTCCCCAGATTACGAGACTACTGCTCTTAACCACTACACCACACTGGCTCTGGAGTGTTTATCCAGAAGTTTGTCATGCTGTTACTTAAACTTAGGCAGATGTACTACCCCAATCACCTGTCTCTATTACCTGTTAAGGAATGTCTACGAGATTATTTATTTCATTTATATTCCATCTTTTTCTCCAAGGAGCTCAAGACTGTATACAACATGTTTCTCCCTCTCCTCATTTAATCCCCAAAACAACTCTGCAAAGTAGGTTAGGCTGAGTGGCACTGACTGACCCAAGGTCACCTAGTGAGCTTCATGACCGAGTAGAGATTTGAACCCTGGTCTCCTAGGTCATAGTCTGATACTCTAATCACTACACCACACTTGCTCCGATTCTTGCTAGTCGAAGCACTTGCCGTTTGAAGAACTAATATATATTCACCTACATACATAAGGAATCTAAACCACCACCATCATTGTTTTACTTGACTGCTGTTTTGCCAAAATCCTATAACTGGGTGTCAGCTTCATATTACTATATATTTGGAGATGAATGTAGATAACGTCCCCAGTGTAGTACTGTACTTGCAAGTAAACATGTCTCTTACATGCACCTTAAGTTAGTAAGATGTGCATGGATTCATCATGCATGTATGTTGAAGAACCCATTACATTGGATTTGCATTGTGTTCAACACTTGTCCATCGCCATGTATCTTCTTCTTCTTCTTTGAATTTGTTAGTTGCCTTATCTTGCCAAGGCCAACCCAAAGCAACATACAACCAACCAGATAAACAACTCCCCGCCCCACATAGATACATGCATGGAGAGCCACCACAGAACATGACTTTGGGTTTTGTGTGTTCCTAGCCTTTTATCCCACTTCTAGCACCAGCTCAAGTGCTATGAGAGGATGCTGAAGATTCTCCTTCCCCACCCTTTCCCTGTTTCCTATGAGCAGTCATATATGAGCTCTATCTCTTGTGAAAAACATTTTCTCATATTATGTAACATTCAGGTAGATTTGTAGGGTTGGGGCAGAACATAGTCCTCTCATGAAGCTGATATGCAAGTCTCTGTGACTCAGTCTGTTATGGGCTACAGAAGCCAGAGTTGTTAGCTTAGCATCTGCCCAAAACTGACAGCATCCCACCATTACTAGGTCATATCATTTGACACTTGTCTTAATACTAATTCACTTGGCCTAGCACTCTAGACCGCATGTGCAAGGACTATCTGCACTGGAGCATTCTGTGTTCTTGCTTTTGACTAGATAACACCATAAATGAAACTGCTAGAATTTTTTTCTTCTTCCCTGCATTGCAGGTAGGCAGGGGACAACCATGGACTGAGCATGGACATAATATCTAGATTGATGGCAGTCTGTATTTTTGCACAACTTCTTTCTCAAAATCTAGGACTGCCAGCTACCAAATATGTGTTTGATGCTTACTGAGAGTAAAATATAATATGGTTTATGTGGATGCCACAAGCATGTTACTCTTTTCTACAGTAGTCCCCAAGTGACGCCACTAGTACCGAGCAACTCTACGCCCACAACTTTTATACCTAGACTCAAAATATAAGGGAACCCCCTTCCCTTCAAAAACACACACACACATTTCTTCCATTACCAGCTCCCTCATGAAAGCTTTGAGGGCAGGAAGGTGAGTCCTGGCAAATGGAAGGAGCCATCCTTTAATGACAAACCCAATCTCTCTCTCCCATGAAACTGGCATAAGGTGATATATAAAACAAATTAAAAATAACATAAGCATGCACTATGCATCCCAGCTATGCATTTTGCCTTCCATCTCCATGTTGCCACACAGCCTACCCAGCACGGCTTTATTTTAGCATGGCAACAGTGGTGTAGCACAGACTAGTCTATATGTCAAGCTCATGCAGGCGAATGGCTGACCCTGTGCAGCATTATTCACTTGAATGCCGTTCTAAGCAGCTTCCGTGCAACTCACTTGTGTGAAGCCTCAAAACTCCTGCACAGATGATCAAAAAGCATGGAAGGAACGTGCTGTTACTTCAAGACTATTTGTTCTTGAACAGATAAATATGAATGCATACGTAATTTTTACATGCTATTTTTGGTACTTTCCTCCTTTTTTGTTCTTTCCCCTGCAGTTTCCTGGAGTGCATTCTTCCACAAAGCTTGAATATTGCTTCATTCATATGATTTGATGCTTAAAGAATACTTCATTAGCCCTCTAGATGCTCCTGTGTGGGAGGAGCATCCTGTAATCTTGCGTTGACTTTTAGCACCAGAAATGGGACTGAACCAATTGTTTTCCTTTCCCTGCATTGCAGATATACAGAGGACAAGCAAGGATCTGCTTTGATAAAGAGTCTTTCGTCATAAACATTTTTTTAGGAGGTCTCCAAAAAGGATCACAGACTTCCCGTGCAGTCTTCTTGCTCTAGTTATTTGCATGTAGGTGGTGATGTGCACCCTTACAAATGCTATTTAGTTGGTAATATAGCACTTGCAAGAATAGTGATGTTGAAATTAACTTGAGACAGCCCTTTAATATTCCGTTTTATGGAGGACTTGGGTATGTCTGTGCTGTGCACGCCCCCCGCTTATTCCCACTGACAACTACTGACAAATTTGATATGTTCCGTCAGGGTATCAATGCTTAAAGGGATACATGTAAAATATTTAGGCTGCATGTCGAATCTAATTGGAGTTCGCTCTGGATGCAGTATGTGTACAAAATAGAAATATTGATGCAATGCCTGGTCTCATGTGAGTTAAGACTTCATTGATTATGAAACACAGTATCACTTCCAAATACCAAGCAGTGTTCCTTACCATTCCCTAGTTTACAGCATAGACTTAAGCAGCACTCTGCTTTGGGCAGAAAACCGAAAAATTTTCTTGTTTCAGAGGGAGTCGCATAAAGAGGTTGGCTGAATATATTGAGCCAATTGTGCCGTTATCTCCTGTCTGCTTTTGCAGCTGCTCTCAGTCACCTGACACAAAGTAACAATGCCTTCAATTTTTCGTGAAGCATATATGTAACCAAGAATCATGCAGACAAAAACCACCCCCAGTGATTATACGTATTTCCTTTTATCGACAGCTTTGTTTGGTTCTGTATGCGGGGCTTGAAGCAAAAGCTATGATTAACTGATAAGAGCATGTGAAAGGTTCATTATGTGGCAGATAGACACGTATAACTGAAGCAGCTGGCCCCCCAAAGTTCACATATATTTCATATCAGTGGTAGCATCGGTAATCATAAGGCTTGGTACTTGGCCAGAAAACCTTGAGACATGTGCAAAATGTTCTGTAGGTGGTATTGATTGATTGATTGATTGATTGAATTTACACTCTTCTGCCTTTCCTCCCCAAGGAGCTCAGGGAAGCAAACTGGCCATCAGCATCCCTGATACATATATGCTGCCACAGCATCCCTGATACAGAATCATAGAGCTGGAAGACACATCAAATATTGGCTTGATCAGGAGTGGAAAACCTTCTTGGCCCAGATGGCCAGATCTTTCTCTCTCCCAAACCCTGTGGGCCAACTTGGGTGAGACGTGAGCGAGGCCACTGACCTGTCAATCTGACATCACAATTACTTTAGATGAGAGGTGGGCAGTTGACCCATAGGGGTGAGGGGAGGAGTCTGATTTGCCAGTGCATTCCCCATAGGGCTTCAAAGGCACCATGGTGCCCACAAAGGCCATGTTGGCAACCCCTTCTTTACCCAAACCATCAAGGCTTACCACAGAAACTTTCAGATGGCTCTGCTTGCTTTCTTTGACAGGTTGCACACAGCCATGTTGTTTCACTGAGAAATGCTATATGATGATTGAAGGGCCCTGGTATATTTTATCTTTTGGAGAGAGAAAAAACAGCTGGGTGAAGAGCTAGAGCAAACAGATGGGGAGGAAAACCGGCCTTTCCCCCCTGCCAATCCCCCAGTGCCCACAGCTGTTTCACCCGATAAAAAAGCAGGGGGAGGAAATTATGTAACTACACATAATTTCTGCACTCAGGATGGCGAGAACGATTTTATAGCAAAAGTTCACAGAAATAGAAGAGAGGCAGTATGGGATGTTCTGAGCCATACAACGTATTTTTCCACAGCAGTATGGTTGCACAAAAGCAGGAAGTCAAACAGGACATAAACTATTAGCCATGGTATTCAACAGATTACTATTTATATTTAAAAGGGAATAGAGCAGGAGAAGAAGAAAAAAAAAACATCAGTGTTCTATTTTTGTTTTCAAAGACATGTCTGCTTTGCTTATGTCTCTCTGAATAATAATTCAGGATCTCGTGCTCCTAACTTCTGTTCAGTTTCTAATTTGTTGGAGGGGGATAGGAATGTGCAAACGTAAAAACCATCTTTTGGTAACTGGGCATATACAAACTGTTCACAAACAATTCTGTGAAACTGACTAGTTTTGTTAATATCTCTTTAACTTGAAAAATGTGTAAAACACCAGTAAATGTTTTGACTTAACAAAATGCGATTTTGTGTGTTCTTAGGAATTCTGGAGGATAGCAAATCAACTCAGACTTGTACCGGAAAGTCCTCAGCTGCAAGTGGAATAGGTAGTACTGAAAAGAGAGCTCACTCTGGTACACAATGTACAAAACTGACAGTTCACCCCACTGGAACTTCAGCACACAAACAACAAAATGGCTTTAGAACCACAGAGGTAGGTGCAGAACTACATTTCGAGTGACTCCTTGTACACACTGGTATCCTCTTGAAGCTGGGCTAATCCTGTTTCTCCTCAGCTAAAGGCCTGTCACAGGGCTATTAAGCCTGTGTCCTTTATACCGAAGTCGTACCTTCTAAACTAGTGTTTCTTTTTTAAAGTCACAAATGAATACATTTCTCATATTGCAAGGCTCATGACAAAGCAGTAACTAATGGGAATAATGGCATGCGTTGAACCTGTTTTAATTAAGGACATAAAGAAGAATCAAGTGAATATATTAATACTGCTTTGCTGTTATTTTGAAGACTAGTCATGAGCTGCTTAAGTAAATGTTACAAGTAGTGCAACATATCTCCTATTGCCCACTGGGTGTTCCTGTCGCATCTCTGAGCCTGCCAAGCATCCATAAAATCCAGCGGAGTGTCTGTGAAGAAAAACTGGTGATTAATCCAATTGAACATGGTCTAGATCTCATGTTAGGACCTACTTTGTGGTAGCAAAGTATTGGAGGATGATACAGTCTCACGATTAGCCCAGGAGCTGGAGGTTTCCCACCCCGCTTTACATTTATACTTCCTTTGAACTTCACTAGTCATTTTTTGTCCATTTGGGGACAATGTAATGTTCATGTAGGTCTTTATTATCCTGAACACAACTTGGTGTCATCTACAAACTAGTCCATGTTCCTCCTCATCCCTGACTTCAGATCCTTTATAAACAAGTTAAATAACACCAGTTAAACAGAGATCACTTGTGAATGGTAGGGAGGACGTTCCTTGTGATAACTTTCCAATTACTTTACTTCCTATTTGCTGGGTAAAAATGCCACTGTATCAACAATTTGACTGGCGATTACTACAAGATTACTACAAGATCAGGATAGAGATATTGCTAAGTTTTGCTTGTTGTTTTGATTGGAATATTTTGATAATTTTTATTTTACTCTTGTCTTTTCTCCTTGTTTAGGAAGTTTACTTCTATGAAACATCTTCTAAGCATCTTGCATTAAACTAATTTACTGTACACTCTTTTTAAACAGGCTAAATGGGACAACAAGAAAAACGTCACAAAAGAAGTCGCTATTAACGCCACCAAAACAATAAGACAAATTAGTAACAGAAGAATTACAAAGAACTGTGTGAATTAAAAGAGCCAAAGGAGAAGATGACTGAATTCTGCAATATTTTGCTGCACTTTAACTGATAACTTAATGTGAAGATCTCAAGATGTTTTATTTTTCATGCTGAATGTAGTGGACATCTGCTGTTGAGTGCCTTTGGAAAAACCGCTATCCTTGCTCTAAACTGCTGCCAGCATTGGATGCTTTTTGTTCTATATTGCCATACTGGTGAGGCTGGGCCAGCAATTAGAACATAATGTGTTTGGATTTTATACATTGCCATTTAAGTAATTAATATCACATAAAAATGTATACCAAAATATTTCAGGAACACTCAATCCCTCACAAATTGCACCTGACACATCTGTTTTTAGGTACATGTGTGAGTGTCTGGAGGCGGTTGGAGGGTGGATGGTGGCTAACAGATTGAGGCTGAATCCTGACAAGACAGAAGTACCGTTTTTGGAGGACAGGAGGCGGGCAGGTGTGGAGGACTCCCTGGTCCTGAATGGGGTAACTGTGCCCCTGAAGGACCAGGAGCGCAGCCTGGGAGTTATTCTGGACTCACAGCTGTTCATTGGAGGCGCAGGTCAATTCTGTGTCCAGGGCAGCTGTTTATCAGCTCCATCTGGTACGCAGGCTGAGACCCTACCTGCCCACGGACTGTCTTGCCAGAGTGGTGCATGCTCTAGTTATCTCACGCTTGGACTACTGCAATGTGCTCTATGTGGGGCTACCTTTGAAGGTGACCCGGAAACTACAACTAATCCAGAATGCAGCAGGTAGACTGGTGACTGGGAGCGGCTGCTGAGACCACATAACACTGGTCTTGAAAGACCTACTCTGGCTCCCAGTACGTTTCCGAGCACAATTCAAAGTGTTGGTGCTGACCTTTAAAACCCTAAATGGCCTTGGCCCAGTACACCTGAAGGAGTGTCTCCACCCCCATTGTTCTGACCGGACACTGAGGTCCAGTGCCGAGGGCCTTCTGGTGGTTCTCTCGCTGTGAGAAGCCAAGTTGCAGGGGAAGCAGGCAGAGGGCCTTCTTGGTAGTGGCACCCGCCCAGATGTCAAAGAGAAAAACAACTACCAGACTTTTAGAAGACATCTGAAGGCAGCCCTGTTTAGGGAAACTTTTAATGTTTAATAGACTATCGTATTTTAATATTCTGTTGGAAGCTGCCCAGAGTGGCTAGGGAAACACAGCCAGATGGGCGGGGTATTATTATTATTATTATTATTATTATTATTATTATTATTATTATTATATGAAAGTTGAGCTTTCATGCAGCCTTTCTGTGGTTGGCACTTCAGTTCAGTTTGCACATCAAATGATTTCCATCCTGATCCTAAAGATGTTCACTACAATGGCTGTGTACAGATTTGCAGGTTCTGTTGTTTATCTCAGTGGCATGCTGGGTGAGCCATATAATAATGGTCTGATTTGCTATACCATATGAGACTTACGATGTAACTGATGGCCAAGGTTTGTGACGGCATAGATAGGTTTAATGTAGCTGAAATACATGTAAGAACTGTGGTACTCTAACTTTGCCTGCTTCTGTGTCATATAGCAGCTTTGCACTGTGTGGCAACGATATGCCTGCAAAAGGGTGAAATATCCTATCACTCAAAATTGGGATCGCCCACAACTCATTGAAAAAAGGCAATTGATCTTGTGTCTCCTTTATCACTTATATTTTCAAAAGGAATTTGTGTATACATTTGCTACTGAAGTCTCTAAATTTTAAACAAACAGATTTGTTTTGAAGGAGAGCAAAATTATTCAAATAGTAATCTGAAGGACACAACTTCATTTTTTAAAAAGTTCTTCTGGCCTATAAATTAATAAAATTTATATGAAAAGTTAGTGTTTGGTGTCAAATCTATAGAAAAGGCACTTCAATCACAGATGAACAGGCCATTGAGACAAATAAAAAAATGTAACTAATAAAAATGTTTGTAAATTGTTTGACTTCTTAAAGAAATTGCTTGAGATGAAAATTCAGTGTTTGAAATCCATATTCAGTTTCTAGGCTTAATAACTGTTGGAGGATTGCTTATTAAGTTAAGATAACCATTGAATCATAGAACCCTGTATAGCAGGCATAGGCAAACTTGGCTCTCAGATGTTTTGGGACCACAACTCCCATCATCCCTGACCACTGGTCCTGTTAGCTAGGGATGATGGGAGTTGTAGTCCCAAACATCTGGAGTTTGCCTATGCTGCTGTAGACTTTACTTAAGACCTGTCTACTCTCAGAGTGATAAATTCAAATTACAACTGTGTGCAACATATATAATTAGGCTGCAGTCAGGATGCTTCAAGAGTGCTTATGCTCAAAGTTGGCAGCTGCAATACTCTCCAAGCTTACTTGGAAGTAAGCCCTAGAACAGTGTTTCCCAACCTTTGGTCTCTAACTGTTTTTGGACTACAACTCCCATCATCCCTGACCACTGGTCTTGCTCACTAAGTATGATGGGAGTTGTAGTCCAAAAATAGCTGGAGACCCAAGGTTGGGAAACACTGCCCTAGAACACATGATTCTGTGGATTATGTCATATCTGCCAATTTAGAATGTGTGTTTATTTATTGCATTTATTATATACTGATTAATATTTCTAAGCAGTGCAAGTAAAATTACAAAAAAATAAAAATAAACCATGCATAGAATAACAATTAAAAAATCATAATAAACCCAACACCACTTTAAAATGCCTGTTGAAATAAGAAAGCACTTGTCATATACCTGAAGCTCAGCAAGGAGGGTGCCTGTCTAATCTCAGACACACTAGTCATATCTATAATAAAATAAAAAGTTAACTTTGTTGGTTGAATAAGAGGGAAATATTCATAGCCTCTCCTTGTCCCGTATCTCTGTGATCACTGCTCCCACCAACTTCCCCATTTCTTACTTTAGACTGCAATCTTAAAGTTAGAGAAAGACAGAAATCTACCCCCCCCCCCCCCGGGAACATGTCCACAACTCATAGTGCACAAATCTACTGCAATGTAGTTGCAATGAGCATATAATAGTTCCTCTATGTATATATGCAGCCTTTGATAATTAATTTCTTCTCCATAGCTTGAAAGAGTTTCTGTGGCTAGCTTCTAATCACCGATGCACAGAACACACTTGACAGACTGTCTTTTCCTATTTTGATTCAATGCCCAGAGACCTGACGAAGCAACTGACTTGTTTGTTGTTGAAAAGGATTAATACTGCAAAGTGGTGGTTTTCAAAAGTGCCAAAATAAAATAATTGGTGAGAAAAGGAAACACAATGAAGTCTCAGTCTGCAGTGAACCACGCAGGAGCACGTGGGCTTTTAAAACAAAACATGCCTTGCGAGAACAGCCAAACTGAAGGGGAGGTTATGGTAGAGAATTTGTAATTATATGAGCATATCCCGGTTGAATGCTGATTAAACTGGACTAGGTTTAGTGTGAAATCCCCTCTATATATCACTACAGTATAATGATGCTGTGCTGTAACAGCTGCTCTGCTGACAAAATCACACATCAGGGATGATGAACCTGTAGCCCTTCAGATGTCATTGGACTACAATTCCCATTATCTCTGACCATTGTTTATGCTGGCTGATGCTGATGGAATTTGATCAAGAACAGAAGGGCTACAAGGTCAATGCCACACACCCCATGTGCAAGTTATGGTAGCTGCTTTTTCTGGAAAACAAAATGGGCAGATGAACAAGTAAATATGTTTCCCTGCATGTTTCAAAGGCCTCTTCGTGTTTCTTTATAAACACCAGTCCAGAGCAGTTTTTAATGAAGAAGCATTAAACATTTCCATTTTTATATGTTCTTAGGGATTCAGCATCCAACCTAACATACTGTATTTAGGAAACAAAATTACATATAATATTTCCTCCATGGTCCAAAGAAAACATGGGTCACATCCTGCTACAAATAAAATTCACTTTGGCAGGTGGACTATATTACATATACAATGCTACCTCAGGTTAAGTACTTAATTCATTCCGGAGGTCCGTTCTTAACCTGAAACTGTTCTTAACCTGAAGCACCACTTTAGCTAATGGGGCCTCCTGCTACTGCCGCGCCACCGTAGCACGATTTCTGTTCTCATCCTGAAGCAAAGTTCTTAACCCGAGGTACTATTTCTGGGTTAGCAGAGTCTGTAACTTGAAGCGTATGTAACCTGAAGCATATGTAACCTGAGGTACTACTGTAAACATTTGGGGTAATCAAAATGAAAGTGGTGCTATTTCTAGTTTCCTCAAAATGCATTGGGAACTGTATGTACTTAACCCAACTGTTCATTTCAAAATGGACATTTTCCACCTGGGGTTGCAAATCCTTGGCCTTTAAGTGCTCTTTATAATTATGGGCAGAGTAAAGTTCAGCAGGAAGAAATAAACATTTCCTCCCCCAAAAGCTATTCCCAAAGTTCCCAGGTTTTATTTTATTCTGCTCCAAAGCGTAAGAATGTTCCTAATTCTTTTCTTTAATCTCTTGGCCAAGAAGGGAGTGTTGTGTTGTGTTCTGAGAGGACAGAGTCACAAGTGAAGTTTCAGCAGGGGAACTTGTTAATTGCTTCTGGCCTTGATCCAGCTCTTAATTGTGCATAACAGCTGGTGGGGCTGGGAGGGGGTGTGCAATGCCAGCTGCATCAAAGGACACATCCACCCATCAGCAGGGCCTTGGTGAGCTATGCAACGTGGTTGTGTGATCCAGGTGCATGTGTGCATCCACTATGCACATGAAAGCTTTCCTCAATACACAGATCTCCCTCGTTGCATGTACACAGCGATGCCCAATGGGGTCTAAATAGTTGCTCCGAGGGCAGACTGTATCAAATGTAATCGCAGTAAACAAAGCAAAATGGCAGTTGGATACTTGCCTGCTACTCCATTGGTGCAGTAATATTAATGGTCACTTGGCTACAATGGCCATGAGAGGCAACCTAGGAATCTGCAGTGTCAGATATTACTTCTCACCTCTTTGAATATATCTACAACTCATGCTTAAACTGCTGCATTGTCATTTCATGTTGTGGCTTGTGATACCTAGACCGGGGAGACGGCACCAAGGAGCTAAAAATGCAAAAAAAATAATGTCAATAACTGCAACAACAAAAACCCCACTGAAATATCCCAGCCCAAGAGTCTGTTCACTCAGCCTCAGCTGCTTCTTCTTTTTGAGTCAGTCAGGATTCCACCCTCCCATGCCAAGTGCAAAAAGTTCTGCAAGGAAGGGAGCAGGTCTTCCAGGACTCAGATGTCTCCATTATTGCTTGAATCACAGATGGCCAGAGAGGGCTTGGTCCCTTTATCATTTTTAGTAGCCCGCTGAGCTACTGTTTTTAAAGGGCTACAGACTGGCTAAAATGGGAGTGAGCCAGGTTATGGAACTTGTTTATTTCTTTAAGGGCCATTCTAATTTTCTTCGCAAAATTCAATAATTTATGGTTTCCAGAAACATCAGTGAAAAAAGAACTGACAGTTGTGGAGCACATAGCCTTTGCCTTACTTATGGTAATGCTAAGTCAGGGTTCAAAACTGTAGGAGGATAATCACCTTTAAAATATGCTCTAAGAGCCTGCAGAACTATGGATTTTTTATTTTATTTTTTGCTGTATGCAAACACACATTTTTCAAGTTCTTTGTTTTTTAAAATCAGGTGTGACAGCAAATTCAGCCAAAAAATAGGCACAAAATTTCATGTTGAATTGCTTCCGTTTGGTCTCTGCTGTACAGGGCAGTGGAAACATCTAGTTACAGTGTTGCTGCCAAAGGCTACTGATATCCTGGGGATTGGGAATGGATCAAGTCAATCACTTGATCCAGGAACCACACAGAAAGGTATTGCAGGCATATCCCTTGGTGGCTAGTGATGCCACAGCTCTGATTTTTTCAGAGATTTAAATCTGGAAAATGTTACAGCTTCTCAGGCTTATTGGAAGTTGAAGGGATTTTAATATGCAGCTAAAGTGTTTTAAATGAACCTAATAAAATAATTATTAAAGCATTCTTTTAGCATAATTAACACCTTTGAACTGCCTGGTTGAAATACAGGTTTTAATTGCTAGAACACTGTGGTGGATGCCCAACCGTGAAGCTCCTGTTGTGGCAAATCTAATGAGAATGGATTTTCTGTTTCTCGTTTCATCACCTCACCAGTACTTTTTAGAAAAAAACATACCCAAAATGTCAGAAAAATCGTATCAAATAAATTAATAGTCTTTTCTGTTGTGTTGGGAGGGGGAATAGATGGGCAAACTATTTCTAAAAAACACACAGGACCAGTTTCCTGTGGTGTTTCCAGATTTTGAAGCAATCTGCTTCCAGCAGTTTCTCAAGGCGTATTCATTATTTATTATGCTCATTAAGTAAACAGCTTCTCAAGCAAGGTTTAAGGATTTTATTCAATTCTCTGATGCCCCCCACGAGCCACAGCTAAGATTTCATGTTTTGCAGATATAGTTCTTATTGTACTTCCTCTGTGTTTGCTCCAAAATTGATTTTAGGATTTGATGCTCTCAGGGAAGGCTTGGGCAGAACTAGACATTATCTTGGCAAATGTGCAGCCCCTGGCTGTGTTTGCTGGCACAATGGGATTTCAGAGTTAGGAGGAGCAGGGCCGGATTTAGGTTTGAAGAGGCCCTAAGCTACTGAAGGTAAGGGGGCCCTTTATATGTCCAGCTGTTCTTTGTCAGCGACAAATGGTTGCTGTTTATTGTGTTGAATATATGCTATGGTAATTTATGGACCTAATAGGTATATAAAGGCATTTGCACACAACAAATAGGAGCCTACATAACACAAAACAGTGTTGCTGTATGTAGGCTTTATTTTATTTGTTTTTTATCTTATATTTTGGAAATGTACATCCAGGTTTTCCCCCTTTGAATCTTTTGGGCGGCCCCAAGAGAGTGGAGCCCTAAGCTATAGCTTGTTTAGCTTATATGTAAATCCGGCAGAGGCACTTACAGGGGCCACAGAAAGTAAATTATCTGAGGACTACGGAAATAGAAATATTAAATAATATGACAAAGATCTTGATACAGATACACACATATATTGTCAGAAGCAGCATTTTGTAGTCAGATGTGCCTCAGATCATATGTTTCCAGTGGCATGTTATAGTCCAGACCTGTGTGGGATATATTTTCTATCAGATTATTTATTTACACATTATTTGTTTTCTTTACTGCATTTATAGACCACCTTCCTGATAAGGTATTAAAGATTAAGTTACAAAAGACAAAATAATAAAACAGTAGACTTCTGTCAGCCACTGGTGATCTCTTTGGGAGCTGATGGTATGAGAGTCCTGATTTGGGCTTTTTCTCTTCAACTTTCCTCATATCAAAGTTTTTACGTATGGTATTTCATGGAAAGGCAGATAAGGATCATTGTCAGTGGCTGCTTTGGGAGCAGATAGCATGAACTCCTCACCCTACAGTTCTTCTGCATGAATCTTTAATAGTAAGGAGCCTATTAAAATGCTCACATTTTGGCCATCTCTTTATACTGGCATTTAATGGACCAATGACACCAAATCTTGAAACCAAACATTACATGCAGAAACTAAAGCTTTGGTAATGTGAATCCAATCATCTCTACCAGATTGCCATAGGAGCTTGAAGTATCAGGTTGCTCCTAGTGGGCGTTAAAACAGAACAATTTACTAAGTAAGTCTGTAAGTAGCAGATGGGTTGCAAAGTAAGGACAGAATATAATTTGGGAACTTGGCTTGTAAAATGTTTAGGGGATAACCATTCTAGCAAGTGTAGACACTCAGGCAATTCCATGAAAATGTCTACCTACACACTCATTTTTATTTTTCATAGATTGTTAACTTGTTCTGTATCATTTTAAAGATAGTTTTCCTAAGTTTCATTATATGGCAACAGTTTTTCAAAATGGAATATTGCATGTGAGTAAAGCTACCACAAGTGTGACATGCAAAATGACTCGGAATTGCACTGAAAGTGGCTTTTGAGAGCTTTACCTTTACCTAAAAGAAGCCTCTTCTATAATTTGTTCAGATCCTCAGGAGCTTAAGAAACAGCTGGAGGGTTTTATTGCTATTTGTGTTGAAAAGACAAAATATTGATCATTTCTGTCATCATCTGTGTTGGCTATCTCCCAAAGCAATGTTGTATTGATTGTTCTGTTTCAGAAATCCTGATTTTGGTGCGTGTTTTTAGTACTTACCAAGCTACAAAACAGAACTGCAAAGCTTTGTCAATACCAGAGTCTACAATATACTGCAGTAAAAGCATTACTTTTCTTTATCCTCGGGTTGTTTGGTTTCATTTGTTTGCTTTGCATGCAACTAGTGTAGATTTTAACGTAAAGGTAAAGGTACCCCTGCCCGTACGGGCCAGTCTTGACAGACTCTGGGGTTGTGCGCCCATCTCACTCAAGAGGCCAGGGGCCAGCGCTGTCCGGAGACACTTCCGGGTCACATGGCCAGTGTGACATCGCTGCTCTGGCGAGCCAGAGCTGCACACGGAAACGCCGTTTACCTTCCCGCTGGTAAGCGGTCCCTATTTATCTACTTGCACCTGGAGGTGCTTTCAAACTGCTAGGTTGGCAGGCGCTGGGACCGAGCAGCGGGAGCGCACCCCGCCGCAGGGATTCGAACCGCCGACCTTTCGATCAGCAAGTCCTAGGCGCTGAGGCTTTAATCCACAGCGCCACCTGTGTCCCTAGTGTAGATTTTAGCTGTGAGCAAACTCTCTATATACTATACTATACACACACACACACCCTCAATTTTCTCTTTGATTTTTTGTTTTAATTTAATATAAGATACACAATATACAAAAAATTATATCCCCCCCGGTGCCATTCCTTGTGTAACCAAAACAGCACCACACACACACAATAGGAAGGTACTGGCATATTTGGGAAAAACTTGTGGTTTGCAGAAGTACTAAAACGTCAGCAGAAAAACCTAAAGAGGAAAAAGTTCTCAAAAACAACTAAGTGAGGACTAATATATTCAGGGTCTACAAAATACTGCCTGACTGCTGGAGAAAATAAAAGAAAAACTGGAGAGATAATACTATGGGGAAAGTATATAAGTCCCATTGGGTTTAATGGCACTTACTCACAGGTAAGTGGTTATTGGGTTGCAGCTTAAATGTGACAAAAAAATTGAGTGTCAAAACACAAAAACTGAGTGTCTGTTCAGCTTTGCAATTGACATTCAGGAGATTTATTAGTGCCACCTACTGGTTCTTTAAAGTTTTTCTGTTGAATCTAGAGAAATTAAAAGCAATGCCTTAATGACAAATTGATTAAAATAACATTGGGATTAAATTAGATTATAAGTTTTTTTGTTTTGTGTATTAAAAAGGATCTGCCATAAGGAAAAAGGAGACAAGACTTTGTGGTTGTTGTTTTTTTGCAATAGGCATAACAAGGTATGTAGTTGTACCCAGCTGCACCCTACTGCAGATGTAGATACCCAATAAAGTAGACTTGAGGCTTCACTGTGTTTGTGAATGAAAGGATGTCCATGTGTGAAAGAGTGTGCAGAATAATTCTGAAAAAGAGAGGGAATTGGGGGAAATGAACTCATTTATAGGTAATAAGAGCAAATTAATTGTCTTAGGAGTGTCCTGTTGGACAGAAAACTGGGTTCAGATGAGTGATTTTGTGTTCTGGGGCTCAGATCCTGGCTATGCCTTGAGATTATCCATGTTTACAAAATGACAGCCATTTTGTGACTAGCCATGGCAGCCATTTCACAACAGTTTTTTAAATCTCCAAATGTGCCCACAAGTTCAAAAAGACTGGTGACCTATTTCTTGCTCAACTCCAGCCATTAACAACTATTGTAAGAAATGCCACTATTTCTAAGTTGCAATCAAAATAAAAGCCATCAAAACAACAGATAATTCTCCTCTGTTAGGTCTTCATTTTCTCATCCCTACATTTTCTTATCTAAACAGCCTTTAAAAATGGTTTTAGCTACCTAGTAGTGCAAAGTAAGGACTTGCACTACTGTAGTTAAAACATGGTTCGGTTGCTGGCAAAGCAGGAGAAAAATAATTTATTTATTGTGATTCTGCAATTATCTTGTCTATAAATGTTACAACCACCATCTTACTTGTGTGCATCAACCCCATCTATACAAGGCCAAGCCCTGTGAGTCCCAAATTGACCTGGGTAAGGCTCTGGCACTGAATAATCTTGTCTCAGTGCCATCACCTTCCAGTTTGTAATTATGTGTTGGAGTGCCTCTTTCCAGATCTCAAAGCACTATACTGATGCTAATGAAGGTTTGTAAGGGTATTAAATAAAATTATTATCATTCACATTTCATAAAGGCACAGAATGGCAGTTGTGTGACTTGCCCAAGGCTACACAACAAGTCTGTGGCAGAACTGGTTGAGCAACACAGGAGCCTCACATTTCAGTTTTGTGGTGATAATTATCGCAACAATGAAAGGAGAGTTTAGCATGCCACTGACCTTTTGGGAGAGGGCTTCTTTGTTCTGTTTTTGGGTATTTTTAACCCACCTTTGTGTCAAAGGTCCCCTAGGTGGCAAATGATACAATAATCACAATTACAATGAAAAGTAACAAATAAACAAAAACTGGGCTAAAATAATGTTAGAATCACAATATAATTTAAACCATCTGGGCACGTAAGGGCTTTGCCTGGTTCTAAAATAATGTTAAGGTAGGTGTCAGGTAGGCCTATTTGGGATAGACATCACACTAATCGTATCTCTCAGATGACTGCGCTGGTGCATGTGGAAAGAAGACGTGATCATTCAGATACTGAAGTTCCAAGCCATGATCAAAACCAGCACTTTACATTGAGATAGATAGTGGGCAGCTCTCCAGGCTATTCTGTCTTTCTCATCCTCTCAGGGCAAAATTTGAAGGCAAAGATGAAGCAATGAGACATTTTTGGAGGAAAGGGATGAATGAGAACCGCCAGAGGTGGATTTAGGGTGGCATGACCAGTTCCACCACACTGGGTGCAGGGCCTAGGAGGCACTGCAAGAACAGAGCAGAACAGAAGAAAAGAGGCGGGCACGGGAAACCCACAAGGCCTGATCCTTTGTACATTTACTCAGAAGTAAATCCCACTGAAATGGGACGCAGGTGGCGCTGTGGGTTAAAGCCTCAGCGCCTAGGACTTGCTGATCGAAAGGTCGGCGGTTCGAATCCCTGCGGCGGGGTGCGCTCCCGCTGCTCGGTCCCAGCGCCTGCCAACCTAGCAGTTCGAAAGCACCTCCGGGTGCAAGTAGATAAATAGGGACCGCTTACCAGCGGGAAGGTAAACGGCGTTTCCGTGTGCAGCTCTGGCTCGCCAGAGCAGCGATGTCACGCTGGCCACGTGACCCGGAAGTGTCTTCGGACAGCGCTGGCCCCTGGCCTCTTGAGTGAGATGGGCGCACAACCCCAGAGTCTGTCAAGACTGGCCCGTACGGGCAGGGGTACCTTTACCTTTACCTTAAATCCCACTGAATTAAATTGGATTTACCCCTAGGCCACGAAACACAAGGCTGAACAGTTCCTATTTACTTGTCCTTAAATTGAAAAAGGGGGCTCAACATATTGCTATTTTATTATGCTTTAAAAGTGTGGGTTCCCAAAGTTCAATATATTTTAATATCTCAAATGTTTTAAATTAATTTCTCTGGCATCCTATTTACATTTGGAACTACATTCCTATTTATCCAAACCAGAACTACGTCTGAGATTTCCTTTAGTCTTAGAAACACTCTCTACGTCGCTCTCAACAGATTTACTTCAAAATAATAATCTTAACAAATAAACGAACAATCGTCTTGATTTCAATGACAAATAGGCATCTGAGATGTTTCCACTTTCTGGTCTGCTGACACCGGGAGCCAACATTTCGCCCAATACCAAGCTGGGTTGAAACAAAATGCAGAATGAGGAGACACCGTCGGTGTGCGGGTTAACAGCAAAGTGCACTCTGGCATTTTGGCATGCAGGTGAAGAATATCATTTGCCCACCTTTAAAAAAAGAAAAGAAATAGCACAGAAGGAAGATAAGCTTGTGATCTCGTAGTCCTCCCTCTCCATTAAGCTAATTTCCTACTTTCAAAGGTTTATCTGCCTTAAAAAAAAAAAAAAAGCGGAGGAGCATTAGAAACGCGATTCCTCCTCTCTCGTGGTCATTTCCACCCCTTTTCCCCCCGCGAGGGGAAGGGGAAGAGACGTTGGTGAGGCGCCGCCATCTTGGTGGAGAGGAGAGAGGGGGAGGCGGGAGCGGGGAGGGGATCCGGGTGGCCCGAAGAAGGTGCGCAGCACCGCCCCCTCGCCCTTCTCACCGGTCGTTCAAATATCGCGCGATTCTTCTTAGCACCACCACCACCACCACCTCCCTATCTCGGCTGGCTGGCCCTGCATTCTGTCTCCGAAAGGACCCGTGAGCCCGCGCGGCCGTTGGCGCCCTGAGGCGAGTCCAGGTGAGGCGCCGGCTCTCTGCCAAGCGGCTCAGGTGAGGGACGGGGGCGTGGCTTGGCGCCCAGCTGCCCGCCCCCCCGCCCCCTCCGCTGTGGTTTCTTCCCGTCTGAGGGACGCGACGGGACGGGGTAGCGACGACGCCTTGTGTTGGCATGTGGGGCGGCCGCCGAATAGAGGCAGGTTGGAGAGTGTTTCTTCTTCTTCTTCTCCTGCGCTGAGGGCGGCGTTGGAGAAGTATAAGAGGCCGTTTGTTTGGAGGACTTAATTAAATCCGGGTTTTCTGTTCCTCTCTACGTCCTCAGCATCTTGAAAAAATGCTCCATGGCAGGTAATGCCACTTCGAAGAGCTTTCAGGGCAAAGTCGTTGGCGGGCTCTCTCATTTCAAGTCTTCCCCACATGAAATAGCTGTATGAGGACAAGAGAAAAGTCACGAAACGGGGTTTGAGTTTTCCAGAGCCTTTCTAGCAGGCCGTCTCTAAGGTGGTAAAGCAGGGAGGGAAAATGCTGGCTGCAGTTCAAGCTGTGGAGGCATTGTGGAGGAAAGGAAGGAAGGGAGTTGGTTTTTGAGGCGGAGAGAGACTCGGTAGTTGCAAAGTGTGGGCGGAATGGGGCTTAAAACGTACCTGTTAGAATAGATCGTACCTCTCTCTCTTATTCACGTTGTAACGTGAGCTTTCTCCCCTCTGAAATGTCTGCCGTCAGCTTAATTGGTATGTAGGCATCTTTCCCTCTTTTGGTTCATCTGCGCGATGAGGAAGAAGTTTCAGAGCTCTCCAGTCAGCGCAGCAATGCAAACAGTTCTTTTGCAAACCACATTGTAAACTATAAATGTATTGGCTGTATTGAGGGCCCTCCTGTAAACTTGTATGTTGACGTTTGCTGCTTATATGGAAGATGTCTAAATTATATGTTTAGAAGTTATGACTGACCTACATTTTGAAAATTGGAGTGTGTCTTTCAAGTTTCTGATGTTGTTTCTGAGAAATTTACCCTGTGGGGTTTAGTTCTTCGTAACATGTAGTATGTCTTTGTAGCTGCAATCCCAAGTAATCTTCGTTGAATGTAGTGAGACTTATTTCTGAATGAACATGCATAGGCTTGTACTGTGCAGAATAGTAACTGATTATTAGCTGAGCTATCCTGATTGTCACTGCTGTCAACGACTGATCCAGTTGCCTTTTGCCTTGAGGAGGTGTAGGGTAATAATAGCCTACCTTATTTCTAAAAGTATTTGTAAGCTTTTGCCTTTTAAAGTTCTATTTGATGTATTTCAAAGATCTTGAAGCAGTTACAGCTATTGTTAACTGTTCTTTTTTCCTTTACAGTGCGCAAATGGCGAAGTTTATCTTTCAAGTAATCGAGACAGGCAGATGAGAATATGAAGAGAAACAGGAAATCCAGTCTTGCCATTTCATTGCAGTCTCTGAGAAATTAAAAAAGGAATATGTGTTTACTTTGACTGTGAACAAAGTATCCTGTGGAGAAGCTGATCATGACACAACACTGAAGTGTGAAATGCTTGGGAAGATGGGTATCTTTGTACTTCTGACTTTGAGCTTAATCTTAAACTTGACACATGGGCATAGCTTATTCACATGTGAACCCATTACTATCCCAAGATGTTCTGGAATGGCCTACAATATGACATTTTTTCCCAATGTGATGGGGCACTATGATCAGCAAACTGCAGCTGCCAGAATGGGGGTGAGTTGTTCTTTCTCTATCGTACATGCTATAAATATTTTTTCTGTTATATGTACAAATGTGATTCTGTCAGTAAAAAGAATTCTAGGTAAGACATGTTCAATATTACACATTATGAGGAAAAACCTAGTGTTCTGAAACAAACATAAAGAGAGAGATGCAGGTACAAACATAACAGTATGGGCATGTGACCAGATTTTAGGGTCTATTCTTACATGGTTTGAGCCTGAAAATTTACAAAAGAGCTCCTACATCCTGTCTGAATAAATGTATAGAAGATCTTCTGTGTTACCTTTTTAAATCTTCAAAGTGTTTAGTCATCTGAGCTTCCTGACTGTTTATATCTGGCGACCTTGTGCTGTATCCCCTCAGGCCAGTGGCATCTGCATGCAGTTGGCATAAAAATTCATTGCTGCCCATAAAGTTCTAAAATATGAGATGCATCTCTTCCACAGATCTCCTAACTGTGTATAAAAGCATAGGTGTAGTAACTCCTCAAATAGGTTTTGTTCATTATGCTAAATGAAAGGAGTGTTAAGCTTCTCTGAAGTTTATTCTTGTCTCTAACATACTCCTTCAGTTACAGGTAGGTAGCCATGTTGGTCTGCCATAGTCGAAACAAAATTTAAAAATTCCTTCCAGTAGCACCTTAGAGACCAACTAAGTTTGTTATTGGTATGAGCTTTTGTGTGCATGAAGAAGTGTCTGTGCACACAAAAGCTCATACCAATAACAAACTTAGTTGGTCTTTAAGGTGCTACTGGAAGGATTTTTTTTATACTCCTTCAGACTAGACATTCACAATTGTCCATGGTGCAATTGACCAAACATGCCTGTGAATTAGGGATGTAATCTAATTTTTTTAAAAAGAAACTTAACCATGTGAGTTTGAGTCAATTAATCCATGAATTGTTAGAAGGTGCATAAATTTCCATGGGATTTTTTTTCTAAAGAAAAAAGTACTTTAAAAATATGCATATTTTTCAGCAGGCTGTGTCAGAAGAAATTCTTTTTTCTGTCATGGAAGGCAATACCTTTTTTAAATAGTGGTGATTACTATGTACAATGCTTTTCAGTAATTGTAGTGAACATTAATTACAATTTTGAAGCAATGTAGGATGTCTTTTTCTTGATCTAAATATTTTTAATAGTTTGACTAAGCGCATCTGCCTGCTTGCTGATCCTTTCTCTCTAGGTGGTGCAGCTATAGAGCGTTGGTAATGGAAAAAGCAGACATCTCTCATGTGATCACCTGCACTCTCCCTCTGCATGGTACAGTGGTGAGGAATGAGCCCAATTGTCCTCACCATTCCACCAGCTTTGAGAGCATGAGCATGAAGAGACAATAGGGTCAAGGATAGGGCAAGTGATAGTTGCCTCTGAATGCCCAATTATCCTCTCCCTCTAGAAGCCTAAACCTGCTCATGTGTTCTTCCTTTGGGTGCTTGAGCTGGAAGAATTAGGCCCAGCAAAGCAGCTGATGTTCTTTGGAGGAGCAGTCACCACTTCTGCTTACTGGGCAGTATTGCGGCAAAAATTGGACCCACACACCCTGCCATCCACAGGGAGAGTGCTGTTTAGTGAGTGGTTGCTGCTTCCATGACTAGAGGTCTGTGCTGCACTGCCCAGAGAGATGGGTAAGCAAGTTGGCAGAGGCAACTTCTTGAGATTTCTTGCCAAGTGGTACCATGGGCCCAGTCCTCCCTATGTCAGTGTCTATACCATGAGCAAGAGAGGTAGTGAGAGCAGCTGCTGCTTTTCTTTGCTTGTGGATGGAGGAGGTGTTGAGGGTGGTTTCTGTGGGCTTCCTGGCTAGGATGTTCTTCCTCCTTCCGGCACTTCAGCCTCTGCTACAGAGCAGGGGAAAGGAGAAGAGATTGCTGTTTAGTGTTTGCCAGTTTTAATATGTATGTGTTAGTGTTTATTTTAAATATTAACATTTATAATAAGTCTCCAAAAGCATTAAACTGTGAATCTCCCCAGGTAGACTTTGGATATTTGGAATAAGAACACGAGTGAGGGGCACATTGGTATTTTCATCCTTCGCTTCCCCTCCCATTTCACCTGGAAGGAAGATGTGCATCCTTCAACCATCTGTACTGTTGAATCCTTATTCTGATTTCTGTCAGACACTTCTAGTTTTGGTGGTATATATTTTGGTGGTGTTTTCTGATATCTAAAGATTTCTAAGCACAAGCAAATATTTGTTTGTGACAGGAAAATTAAGGTACCTGTGCAATTAGAAATTGCACTGAAGCATTCCTTATTCTCTTGTAATATAACCGTGACAAGTCAGTGCATGTAGGAATGGAGAACAAAACTAAAGGATATGTCTTCTAATGTTGCAGTTCTAAGCACACTTTCTTGGAGCATATCCTATTGAAGCTAGAGGCACTTGCTTCCGAGTAAGCTTGCATGGGACTGTGCTGTAAAACAAGACTAAAACACTAATAAGTAGACAGATTTTTAGCTCTGTATATGAGCATCCATCAGAGCTAATGAACAAAGTGCTAAGTAAGGTAACATTAAGACATAAACAAAACAAAACTCATGCTAGATGGAAGTCTAAACAGGCTGTGTAAGGAGCCTCAGTGTCATAGTAAAGTTTTATGAGTGATAAAAGTAAAATTCAGTGATGGAACTATTGGAAGGGAGTTTGAAAAAATGTAGAAAACATTGAAACTTTGTAATGCTATTATATACAACTATGGTGTACCTGCTTTTGGAATACTTTGTATGCTTTTGGTTGGAATTATTAGGGAGAGGATTTGAAAGCAGCAGCAAGTACAGCAATATAAAAATATAGTGTACCCACTTTAGAATATTTTGTGCAACTTTTGTGTAGTCCTACAAAAAGAACTTGAAAAGGTAGAGAAAATGGTAACTATAGTGATAATGGCATGATGATGATGACTCATCCTTTAAAAGTCTTCATGTCTTTAGCCATTGTCGTCATTCTCTGATTGTGAGCTTTTCCAGGGTATCCACCTGCCACTATTTGAGAAAACAACAAAAAGTCTTGTAACACCTTAAAGACCAACACATACAGAGAGAGCACATGATGAAAGCATGAAGAAAAGGAAAATTAAACAAGTAGAAGAGTTGATAACTGAAATAATAGGTTTAAGCTGTTTTGATCCATAAAGATAATTCTCTGCACCATGCATTGCTACTGTGAAATTGCTATCCTGATAGTCCTCAAAAACTATTTCTATAATGCTTCTTTGTTTCAGATAGGTTAACTTTGCATAATGCTTTCGGTCAGGCTAAATTGTCATGCATTTAAGCAGTCTTCAACCTCGGCCAGTTTTATATTGTAATAGCTCAGTGGCATCAGCATACTGGTGATGAAACTGCTTCATCCCAAATCAATGCAGTCCACTTTTAGTTGTGACTAATAGCTCAGTTATTGGCTCTGCTTTGCTCCTTCCTTTGAGTGTTTGTTCCTGACTGGAATGTGTCCTTGAGCTCTGATAATGTTTCTTGCCTGCCTGAATAGAAGATAGAGAGGGGTATGTAGGAATTAGTATACTGTACAAATAAAATATTCATTGTCCATTGCTTTGCCCACTTTTGCCTGTGACCCCTGGAAGGTTTCCCAGAAGGGAATGCAGCCCCCCGACCAAAGCCAGCTTGCTCGTGAGGTGGGATGAAGTGCCCACTTCAGGTGGCAGAAGCACAAGAGGCAGTGTTTCGCCCACCCCACTGATTCCACCATCGCCAGAATACCCTCCCCTCTTGCCAGTGAGAGGGAGGCATTCCAGCATGTGGTGTTGCACCTTGTCTTCCCTGTTCCTGGGCAGAGAAGCCAAGCAGCAACGCTTTGTGGAATTGCTCCGGCAGTGGTGGGGGGTGCAGCAACAGAAGCGGTGAGAGGGTGTGGGAGCACAGGGCAGCAATTCCCATTTTGCCTTAGGATGGTAATGAAATGGGAGGGGCTGCTCTTCTGACTGAAAGTTTCCTCATCCCTGTATTATAGCAAGATAAGCTGCTAGTGCAAGCAGCCTGTATGCTCATTTGATATGGAGAAAAAAATGACTTCTTGTACATTTTGGGGTTGGGGTTGTTTTTCTGCATGGATCTGAGGATGCTTCTCAGGAAAAATAAAAAATATTAAGCTTTTGTATTTGTGCAAGGAGGGGACATCTCTTTTTACATGTACCCCATCAAATTGCAGTTCAGTATGCCATCTGATAACTAGATTGAAAATGGTTTAGACCTAAGTCCCTCCTTGGAAGTCAGTGTTCAGAGCTATGACCATGAGTATTATAAACTCTAAAACCACTGCTAATGGTGCCTCATAACTCACACCCAAGTGACTCTCCTCAGTTACTCATAAATCTGTACTTAGCGGTTCTCTCTGACCAAATGAATTTCTAACTTAGTTGCAAGTAGGGAGAATAAATTATCACTTGAAGTTAAGGGTTGATTTGCTATCCCATCAGTTTGTTAAGATAACTGCAAATACATTTTAATGTATCAACTGAACATTGCTGTCTGCTTTACATAACTGAATCTTCACGATGGAGATGAATTTTTAAAAATTAGTTCTGGGTATGGAAAGTAGCTGATGGGCAGCCTTGTGTGAGTCGCATTTCTCAACAATAGTTCCCGGTCTGGGAATGAGATCTCCTGCTCGGATTTGTTGAGAAGGTGAAAATATTACGGATTTTAAATATATGTGCTATTCCAGGAAATCTTTGGTATTCATTTTTTTATCAATATTTTATATAAGTTCCTTACCAAAAAAGAGAACCTAATTTTATTTTCCAGGAAAACAACAACTCCCTTTCAATTATCAGTTCTAATACAAGCTGCTTTGGGATTATAAAGCTGTAATTCATGTCATGGACATAGTTTAATAGCCACAGTGGCAAATAAAGGCCTTGTTTTAAAATCATAGATAAAAATGCAAACCAGATATGACCCAGCTAAAATCCTATGGCATACTGTTCTATTTCTTTAGTTCAGAAGTTGCCACTTCCATGTTGAGAGATACTATTGGTAGATGTACAGGTGTACTTTTTCTTTCTGTATAAGGTTGGTAGGTGAGAGAAGGAACCAGTTGGGTTGGAGACTGCAACACTCTTGTCAAAATTCTAAATGTTTCCATGGCCCCTGTGTGCATTGTATGCATGGAGTTACCCCAACCTTGCAAGAAACTTGTGACTCTGCCCAAAGTTTCACTCTCTTCAGTCTGAGGGGGGATATGGACTCAGCTCTCCCTGGTCAAAGTCGAGTGCTCCAACTGCTCTGGATCTTGAAACTTCTCTTGGGACATGGTCCATTAAACTTAAAATATAACTAGAGGTCTGTATAGGCAGTACTGTCACAGTTGCTTAACAAACAGTTTAATTAGGTAATGTGCTTACTAGGAAGTTGCATTGCAAAGCAGAATGATTAGTCCCCTAACTTAAGTTGTAGAGGTTTGAAAAGCTAGCTTGGAAGTCAGGCTTGCTTTATGTGAAGTAATGCATATACATAGGTTAGAAAGGGATAATACATGTGATTAAGAGAAAAGCTATTTTTAAACATCATTCTTTCCTTTTGGAGAAAGTGAATGATGCTGCGCCTCCAGTTCACGCAAATGTGACTTGTCTTGCTGAATGTGTGTAGTTTCCAAGTCCAGTGTTTTAACTTTAATACATTAGACCAGGGGTTGCTAACGCTTTTGGGCCTGTGGATGCAGGTAGACTTCTGAGAAAAGGTTGTGGGCACCAGTCACACTTCATCTCACCATTGTAAGAATTGAAAGGTGCACTAGCTGCCTAGCCAAGAGATTATCCCCTCCTATCCATGCACATGCATGCACACAGACACACTTACATGCATACATATGTTTACACACATGTGATGCATCTGCGCCCACACACTCTCCCTCAGCCAAGCAGCTAGACTTGAAAAGGGTTAATTTCCCCCCAAGCCTAATTAAGGATGAGTGATATTTCTGGAGAGTGCAGCTAGGGAGGGAAGTTCCAAGGCCACATTGTTCAGCTTTCTCCCCAGCTGCAGTTGACAGGAAGACCACCCCTCCTCCATGCCACAGCAATTGTAGCATAGGGAGCATTTTTTTAATGGCCCACAGCTTTGAAGGGTTTTTCTCGCCTTGCTGTGGAACACCACTCATCACCCCTGCCAAAGCACTGTGGGCTACCACAGATGGGTTTTTGAAACCTAATTTCAGCAGGAGGGTGGTGATACTGCTGTTGCCAGATTGGGAGGTGTCAAGGTCCTCCTATGGACACTAGGGGCAGCCTTGGTGTGTGCAGTGCCTGTGCACACAACTTTCTAGTTGCAGTGGCTGATGTAAGTAGACTGACATATCTTATATTCCACCCAGAAACCCATGCTGCTGTCTTGGATCCAGTAATTTTGCTGGTGACTCATTAGTATGGTTTGGTGCCCAGTTGCCAGACTGTAGTTTGGTAGTGATGAGCACGCCATAGGCTTGCCTACTCCTCTTCCTTCACCCTTCCTAATTAGCTTTAATTGAGGTCAGTGTTACATCTAACTGGCATGATTGCATTACCACTAATCATAGTTGGCTTGTAACCAGAGACAAGGACTTGAGGTGCTGACCTAGAGAGGGTGAGAGCCGAAAGGGGATGGGAAGAATGCTTCTGAATGTTCAGTTACCAAACTATGGTTTGACAATTAAACTTTAATGGATACTCTTGTCTAAGGCAAGTAATTGCCTTGTCTGTCACTCATATGGCCTCCCTGGCATTTGATTGGAACCTTTCAACTGATTTCACTTGCATTAAACCCAGAGAAACACCTTCACAGTTCTAAGATCACAAGGCAGTTGCATCTGTGAATATGCCGTGTATAAATGTTGAAAGCTGCAATAATTACATCATCTTGATCCTGATAGTGTGGTATAAATGTAGGGGATAATTTGCTGGTTTTAGCCAGGAGAAGTTTGGATTCAAATCCATACATATACATGAAGCTCTTTGGGTGGTCTTGAGCATGTTTGTGGACTTAATTAGATAAACTTTGTTAGGTACAAAACCAATTTTTCAGTAGCACCAAGGGCTACTGGGGAAAAGAAAACCCATGGTTTCTTTCTGTTTCTTTGTCCTAAGATAAGTGGGGGTAAGATTGGAACCTAAATTAAGTTATTGCAATGGTTATTGATTGCCTCAGGCCTTGCTGCTGAGGCAGTGTACAGTCTGCAGCGCAGTGTGGTTTAAACATTTATACCTGATAATACATGTATGCTCCCCCATCTTCCCCAAAATGAAATTGGCTTCTCTGCATCCCATGATGAATTCTGTTATCAAGAAAGTATGAAAAAAGTAGAAGTACCTATACTCTTCCATTCAGTCATGTACTTTTCTCCTGGGAGAAATTGGGAGCAGGTCATAATCTACATATTCCCATTCTCTCCTCTTTCCTTTAGCGAGCAGTAATTTGAACACCAAATTTCCCCAGACCCTGAGAGACAAAACCCTCTTTAAATACTTAAGAAACAATTCTTAATTTCCTGTGGAAGAATGATCTCAGTTATTGTGCATTCCACCACCCTCTCTATGCTAACAATTCAACTAGAGAATGTGTTTTCCTCTGCTCTTGTTGTTGATGGTTGTTGGGAAACGTGGACTTCCCACGTTTATGGAAAGTTTCCAGTTGGCCTATTTAATGTATATGAACAGTAGAGGGAAAATATGTCTATTTATGCATCTTCCAGATGGCCATTGAATATAATAAGCAAAATAAAATTATTTCATGTAGGTAAGTATAGAACCTGGTACTTTGGAAAGCGTCATCTGTCACTTTTAACAACTAGCAGAAGGAAATTACCGAATGCAAAGTGAGCAATAGGGCTCTGGATATTTAATTAAACATGTAACATGGTTACAAGAAACAAAATATGATGTGACTACTAGAGTATTCACAGTAGAAACCTGGAATTTATTACAGTGGCAGCAGCTACATTTCCTCATCCAACTGTTGCTGTCAGGTGTGGTTGTGTGTATATAAATACATATACACTTATTTCTTGTTATCTCCCCACCCCCAACATTTGATGCCTGCTAAAAATATTATTGTTTAAACAAGCCTACACAGATGCTTAGAAAGTTGAAGTAATTTTAATCTGTTTTAGTATTTTAAGTTTTGTATGTGTTCAAGTAGGGTTGTATTTTTTTTCCTTGATTTTTTTTCTTTTATCTTGTAAACTACTTTGAGGGGTTTTTTTACAGTCAAGCAGTGCATAAATTTTATGAAATAAATAAAATAAACAGATGAAGTAATTGAATTGAATTTTTGAATTGAATTTACTTTATTACGGTCACAGACCAGCATAAGCAAAACATCTAAATAAATAGCATAACATTGTGAGTCTAAGCGGATAATTGTTAAATAAATGGGAGCAAGAACCAAATGTAGATTAAAACATATACCTTACATAGAATATTTAATTAAGCATAAATAACAGATGAGTAAAATCTGATAATAAAAATTAAAAAGACCAGTTAAAACAGCTATATGGGGTGAGGCTTCAGAAGTGTGGAACTAACAATATGGGCCTATCATGGCAGCGCAAAATCTGGTGATTGAATATGTGACTTCTGGGCTTTCGTCCTATAGTAATAGGGAGATGTTGTGTTGTTCTGAACACCCAGGGAACTTATATAAGATGGGTTGGATAAAACTAGTTCGAATGTTTACTTACCTGGCAGGGGAGACACCTTGATCATGATGAAGTCATTCTATGCGTACATTCCTTAAACAAAGAGTCTATATATGCCTATAGAATTAAACTCTCAAAAGCCTTTTGGTGCTGAATTTCTTGCTCTGTGGGCTTGCTTTTTTGGTCAAGTTTTTTATTATTTCATTTTATAATGCATATAGAGCAAAGAGAACAATTATAACAGCAGATGAAAATTAAAAGATGAAAAACAAAACTATAAAATAGGCATGAGTACAGTTGCTCATGGGTTAAAATAACAAAGTCCAGGTAAAGACTATCAGTGTTATCAGATTATCAAGTATAGTTCTAGATTTACCAGGCTTGTCTTCAAAGAGGTTTGTCTTGGAAATGATGGTTCTTATATGCTAAATCATATAAAATGTGTCTGGAAGTTATAGTCCTTGTTGAAATCTCAAATTATGCGTGGTTTTACCCCACTATACATATATTCCAGAGGTGAGTGGTACCATGTCCAGTGTAAGATTTTGGGCTGTTTTACATTGAGTTGCAATGACTGTTCTTGCTGCCAAGATCATATAGGACCAATTCTTTTTGACAATATATTTACATTGGTTTCATAAAAAATATTCAGTAACATTAATTTTGGACAAGAAACAATAGTTTCTTTAGTAATGTTGATCATTTCTGTCAAAATTAAATTCCAGAAATCTTGCACAGTCTATGGCTGCTGCAGTGGGCTTCTGTGGTTCTCCCTGGAGCCAACTGCTTCCTGATGTTTTAAAAAGTTTTATGTTGACCACGTTAAAGATAGATGGGAGTTGCATGAATCTAACTGGAAAGAACTTGCAAGGTGCAAATGTCCAAATTCAATGTTTTGTAGTCACATCTTTCAGTTTGGTGCACACTCCAGTTTTTTTATATATACTTCCAAACTTACCTTTCCTCTGCTCAGCAAGATGCTCAAGATGCTTTCCCTATGCAGGGCAACAGCAGCAGTAGGAGAGATGGGGAAATGTGAAACATGGCTATTGGCAGAGGCAGATGAGAGAAGATGAGCTGGAGTGCCCTCAACCTCCATTTAAACACTTGTTCCACTTCTGAAATCTCATGATTTACTAATCTTTTGTAACTCAAGTTCTGTAACAAGACAGTGTCAGTTTTACAAGAAAACTTTGTAGATGTGCTAATCAAAGTATCATTTTCCCTCTCCCAAAGGATTTCCTTCCTCTTCTGAATGTCCAGTGCTCACCAGATATTCATGCATTTCTTTGCAAAGCATTTGTGCCTGCCTGTTTGGATCAATCGCGTGTGATTCACCCATGCCGAAGTCTCTGTGAAAGAGTGTACTCTGACTGTAAACAAGTGATAAACACTTTTGGAATTAATTGGAATGAGGAACTTGAATGCAGCAGGTACAGTGTTTTTAATTCTCTTTATTTCCAATGGATTTTACTCTGGCCTAAGACAAAGTCCTAATCCATACATTCATGCAATAAACTTCTCTTTGATTGTTACATATCAGCGTGTGTGCCTCCTCCACACAGATGATCTTCTGTATAAACGGGTGCTCTTGGTTGCAATCAATTTATGTGATGACACCCATCACCCCGAATGCATGCGGTTCTTCCATTCCCCCCTTTTTCTGAGGGGGAACAGTTGTGAATTGGACTCCCCAAGATTATTTGTGATGAGAAGAGTGTGCCTGCTCTTTCAAGGGGAGAGGAGCACTGCCAGGTTTATGAGTATGCTTGGACCAAGTGTATATCTGATGAAGTGAATAAGCAAATTTGCTTTGCATATATATTTCAACCTAGACTGTTCAACTTTTCCGTTCTCTTCTGTACAAGCTCTTTAGTGCTTTGGATTCTTGCTCATCCATATAGGAAACAGAGGTCATTACAGGACTAGCATGCATGGTAGTTGGTAAACAGCAGTTGAGGTGAGGAAGACTGAAGAATTAGGAAAAACTCATACCTTGAGCCCCCATCTCCTCAAAGATGAAGCACTTTGGAAGGAGAACTTTATTGTTTCCTTTTCTTCTGCCATGGTCATAAAGCACATAATATGATATCGCCTATAAAGGACAACATGTGCATTTGGAGGCCACTTTATTTTAAAAGTATTTATAAATAGCTTTAATACTTTTTAAAAAATCTATGTGTTATACAACATATAAAGCAAGTCATGTCTGGGTAGCTCAGTTGGTTAAAGCATGGTGCTGATAATGCCAAGGTTACAGGTCTGATCCCCTATGGAACAGCTGCATATTTACAGGAGGCTGGACTAGATGGTTCTCATGGTCCCTTACTTCTCTACAATTCTATGATTTTATGGCTGCATCTCTCAGGCAAGTGTTTGGCCTCAGCTATACTTGCTTTGGAAAACTCTTACAATGACTACTCCAGTTCACTCTTCCTGGAGCTGCCTTGAAAGATGCTTGGAAGAATGCTGTGAGTTGCCTCTTGACTGGCAAAGGCCACAGCTATTTTAGCATACCTGTACTGGCTTTCTGTTAGCTTCTAGGCCCTTTACAAAGTGCTAATGAAAACTATTAAAAAAACCTACCTGGTCTGGGGTCTGCATAGACAAGCATTTCCTCTCATATGTACCTCCCTGCTCCCTCAGATCTGTGGGCATGCACTGCTTCAAAGGGCAATTTGTCCAGGGCTTTAATCCCTGCCAAATTGGCAGACAGGGACTGAATCCTACTGCCTTGGCTGCGCAATCTTGGAGCCCCTGATGGAGCAAGATTGGCCTGCTAGCTGGAGGGTCCTTGCCCTTGTAATTGAGGTTAGGTTTCCTTTTTAAAAAAAATCTGTTTTTATTCTTTGCGATCCCAGTCCCAGTCTAGTTTGATAACCAAGCATCTGAAGTATGTGCTCTGAGCCTCTAGGCAAATAGCACTGAGTGGTCCCTCTGCATTTTCTCTCTTTCCTTTCTAGGTTGGAGGATTGTGATGAAACTGCTGCTGTCACTCCTTCTCTCACTACAAAATCTCATGACACTAAGAAGACTCCAGGACAGCCCAGAAGGGATTATGGATTTTGGTGTCCACGTCATCTGCAGACCTCCAGTGGCCAAGGCTACAAGTTTTTGGGAATTGATCAGTGTGCTCCCCCCTGTCCCAACATGTATTTCAGTAATCATGAGCTAGACGTCGCCAAAAGCTTCATTGGGATCGTTTCAATTTTTTGCCTTTGCGCAACTCTGTTCACATTCCTAACATTTTTGATTGATGTTAAGCGGTTCAGATATCCAGAGAGGCCAATAATATACTATTCTGTTTGTTACAGCATAGTGTCTCTGGTATACTTCCTTGGGTTTGTCCTGGGAAACAGAACTGCCTGTAATAAGGTAGATGAAAAACTGCAGCTTGGAGAGACAGTTGTTCTTGGTTCTCAGAACAAAGCCTGCACAATTGTTTTTATGGCTCTGTACTTTTTCACCATGGCTGGAACTGTGTGGTGGGTGATCCTCACAGTCACTTGGTTCCTAGCTGCTGGACGAAAGTGGAGCTGTGAAGCTATTGAGCAAAAGGCAATGTGGTTCCATGCAATTGCCTGGGGCATGCCTGGCTTTCTCACCATTATGCTTCTTGCCATGAACAAAGTGGAAGGTGACAACATCAGCGGTGTTTGTTTCGTTGGCCTCTATGACCTGGATGCTTCCAGATACTTTGTCCTTTTGCCTTTGTGCCTTTGTGTCTTTGTTGGATTGTCTCTCCTCTTAGCAGGCATAATTTCTCTAAATCATGTGCGGCAAGTTATACAGAATGATGGCAGGAATCAAGAAAAGCTGAAGAAATTCATGATTCGAATCGGTGTCTTCAGTGGCTTATACCTGGTACCTTTAGTGATGCTCTTGGGATGTTATATCTACGAGCAGGTGTACAGGAAGATCTGGGAAACCACTTGGGTTTATGACCATTGTGTTAAGTTCCATATACCTTGCCCTTATCAGGTAAGAGTGAAATACTTGCACAATTTATACCTCAATAATTAAGAATATTGGTATCTCTTAATGCTGCTGCACATGTATACAATGCTGGGGATTTGACTGCAGCAACAACTTGTGGGGTGCCTCAGGGTTCTGTCCTCTCCCCCATGATTTTCAACATCTACATGCAGCCACTGGGAGAGATCATCAGGAGGTTTGGGCTGGGTGTTCATCAGTATGCAGATGATACCCAGCTCTACCTCTCTTTTAAATCAGAACCAGTGAGGGCAGTGAAGGTCCTGTGTGAGTGTCTGGAGGCGGTTGGAGGATGGATGGCGGCTAACAGATTGAGGTTGAATCCTGACAAGACAGAAGTACTGTTTCTGGGGGACAGGAGGCGGGCAGGTGTGGAGGATTCCCTGGTCCTGAATGGGGTAACTGTGCCCCTGAAGGACCAGGTGCGCAGCCTGGGAGTCATTTTGGACTCACAGCTGTCCATGGAGGCACAGGTTAAATCTGTGTCCAGGGCAGCTGTTTACCAGCTCCATCTGGTACGTAGGCTGAGACCCTATCTGCCTGCGGACTGTCTCGCCAGAGTGGTGCATGCTCTGGTTATCTCCCGCTTGGACTACTGCAATGCACTCTACGTGGGGCTACCTTTGAAGGTGACTCGGAAACTACAACTAATCCAGAATGCGGCAGCTAGACTGGTGACTGGGAGCGGCCGCCGAGACCATATAACACCGGTCTTGAAAGACCTACATTGGCTCCCAGTATGTTTCCGAGCACAATTCAAAGTGTTGGTGCTGACCTTTAAAGCCCTAAACGGCCTCGGTCCAGTATACCTGAAGGAGCGTCTCCACCCCCATCATTCTGCCCGGACGCTGAGGTCCAGCGCCGAGGGCCTTCTGGCGGTTCCCTCATTGCGAGAAGCAAAGCTACAGGGAACCAGGCAGAGGGCCTTCTCGGTAGTGGCGCCCACCCTGTGGAACACCCTTCCAGCAGATGTCAAAGCGATAAACAACTACCTGACATTCAGAAGACATCTTAAGGCAGCCCTGCTCAGGGAAGTTTTTAACGTGTGATTTTACTGTATTTTTGGTTTTTATGGAAGCTGCCCAGAGTGGCTGGGGAGGCCCAGCCAGATGGGCGGGGTATAAATAATAAATTATTATTATTATTATTATTATTATTATTATTATTATTATTATTATTATAACTGTGATACTGCTTTGTCTACTGTTCTTCAGTGCTACTAAAGCCGCTGAGTGGTCCTACCCTAGTGTTCAACGTGGAATCCAGTCTTCCTCCAATCAGTATTGTCCTAGAAAGTATAAACTCTGAGAAAAAAGCAATGGAATAAATTTCTCTTTAGAACCCTCCTTGAAGATGTTAGTGACTTCTAGCTATGATTTCCTAAGAAGAAAATTTAAAAAGACTGTCTAAAAACAACAGCAAAACTAATATGCTGCTAGACAATAATCCTTCAGATTTTACACTCATCTGTTCATATTGAAGATAAGAGTCATTTTTAATATTGTTGCTTAAAACATGCTTTTCTTCCCACTAAAATAGATGGGAAAGTTATCTACATTGCATATTAAAGTCAAAACAAAAAAAATTCCTTCCAGTAGCACCTTAAAGACCAACTAAGTTAGTTCTTGGTATGAGCTTTTGTGTGCATGCACACTTCTTCAGATACACAGAAGAAGAAGAAGTGTGCATGCACACGAAAGCTCATACCAAGAACTAACTTAGCTGGTCTTTAAGGTGCTACTGGAAGGAATTTTTTTTGTTTTGACTATGGCAGACCAACACGGCTACCTATCTGTAACTGGCATATTAAAGTGAGGTTTTAAGTCACTTAGAAATGGAAAAAAATGGAAACAGAAGTTTATATTTGTAGATAGCAACCTCTGATCTACTTATAACTAGGGAAATGTTAATTCATTTTGGCTGCTTATGTAGTTCCCTCCAGATGTGAACTTCCATCAGCCCCAGGCAGCACATCCCAATGGTCAGGGATTATGGAAGCTGTAGTCCCCAACATCAAGAGGGACCACTTAGACTATCCCAACCTAGATGCATACTGCATTTATTCCAATATAAGGATTATTTAAGCAAAAATACTTATAGCAGAGCATTTCCTTTTTAGTGGTATTACTTTATTACATTCAGCTTGGTCCAAGCTTTTTAAAATAGCTATTTACTCAAAATAATATTTCTGGCATCAGCTAGTTAATGATTTTCAAGCTAATAAAAATAGGCCAGGGTGGTAATGGAGAGACCTGAATTGGCCAAGCTAATACAAAATAAAAATCTGAATACTAGGTAAGACAGACAAGTTAGCTCTTGAGTTAAATATCATTGCCCTTTTTTTGAGCCTGTTCTTCACAAGAGTGGATTAATTTTGCAGCGAACAGCAGAAAAGACACTGGTACATACCCCCAAGGCACTCTGAAAATCCTGCCACCTCTAATTAACTTCAGCCCATCAGTTCCATCGTCTTTCCTGTGTACTCAGATGACACAACTGTGTTACTGTACAGAGTATCACTAAAGAAATTGGTTAGTACTGAGCACTTTAGAAGAATTAGCTACACTTGTTATGCATTTCTCCCTTCTATACAGCTGTGGCCACAATTTTTGTGACTTAACTGTATCTGCCTTCAACATTTAAGAACACAGGCAAGTTCTAAAGAAGTTTCTTCAGGCTTCTCCTAAGGGATTTATGGAATTGTAGTTTTGTGATGCTGGAGTAACTTAACTCTTACGTGTCGTGTTTTTTCTCTCATTAATACATTTTCCCTCCATTCTAGCAGGGGTTTCAATGCAAACCCCATCATGATCCTGGAGCAAGGCAAACTTCCACTCCCCACCAACTGCTGGGCAGGGGGAGCACACCTTGCTCCAGCAAAAAAACAGTGGGGAGCTCACTTTAAGCTCACCATTGTTCCTTTGAAGTTATGCAGGCACTGGCCCCACAAATATGGCAGGTGTGGGTACTTTGCCAGAAAGTGCCTAACAGGCCGAACTGGGACCCTTGGCAGGCCAAAGTTGGCTACAGACTGGAGGTTCCCTACCCTGAGGCTTATTTCTTGTTTTTGTGTCATTTTCTAAATAAATTAAAATCACACCATTCAGTACTGTGTCATTGCATCATATTATCCCTGCTTACACTTGCAGCATTTCATTTACTGGAGTTTCGATGACAACATATTGTGATTAAGCTATTTTACGTGTGTAGCATAGGTACAGTATTCTCATTTTCTTAAAGCTGTTTAAGCCTGAGTGCAGCTTAGTTGATATAAAACTGCAAACTTCTATATCACTATTCATTTTCTGCTTTGAAGTATAGGGTCGGAAAACCATTTTTCTATTGTATTTTTAATGAATGGTTATTGTTTTCCAGGTCAAGATATTGGCAAGGCCAGAAATAATTTTGTTTCTGATGAAATACCTTATGACTTTAATTGTTGGCATCTCTCCAGTTTTCTGGGTGGGAAGCAAGAAGACTTGCTCAGAATGGGCAAGTTTCTTCAACAGGAATCGCAAAAGAGAGTAAGACACATTTTTTGTGGTAATATTTATTTTAAAAACAACAAGATAAAATTAGTGGGCACTGTTAATTGGTGTGTTTTAAAAATGTGTTTGTGTGTGTGTGTGTGTGTGTGTGAGAGAGAGAGAGAGAGAGAGAGAGATTGAGAGAGAGAGAGAGAGAGAGAGAGAGAGAGTGTATTCATCTTGGGTTGCTTCCTGACTTTGTTCATAGGATTGCAGGTCATTTTTTTAAAATCCCCACCCCCGAAAACATGTGGTCTCTCATCTTTGATATTGAACTTCCTATTGTCATCATTGTTTAAGTGCCGCCTCCCTCCCTCACATGTGAACCTGCAGTGAATTGGAACTTATGGGCAATACTATCTGCAAGGTCTAGAAGTGCCCTCACACGGGGGATTTTTTAAAGCTGTAGTTAGCCAGATGCTGAATTTCCTCCAAAACCAAATCTTCCTTGGTAAACTGGCCATTTTTTCTCCTTTTGCAAAAGAGACTGAGCAGTTTAATCCTGAGCAGCAGGGGTCTGACTTGGTCAAATTTTGTATCTGTTTTAATGCTATGCCATATTTTTATACAGTCTTTCTTGATGCTTGGCATTGCATAATTATTTGGAGATTGATCTCAGGAAGAGGAGAATTTGAGAATAATATTTTCTCTAAGCTCCCACAGAGTGGTCTGTTCTTCAGTTTAAATTCTTCTGGAGTATATTTTGAACAGTTTTATGTAGGCTATGTGTAAGTTCCCTTGGGAATACTTTTTTCCATTACTCTCCTTTGCATCCTGAATTCTTAATATGGCTTTTAGATTTCTGTATTTCTTTAAATTTCTTTAGTCAAGGTTTGCAAGCAATTATCTTCAACTCCTTCAGCCCACATTCCTTTACAATGAAGATGTATATTCCTTTCCATATTCCTCCTTTTTCCATTATTGTATAGCTATTTCATATGTGTGTCTTAGCAAAGTGATGCACTCTACCAAAATACAGCCCCTTATTATTACCCTGCTAGTTTGTCCCAGGTAGTCAGATTTATTTACCTACATCCAGAGTGTTGTTACTTTAAGGTAAATATTGCACTTTTTTACACTAAAAACTTCTATTGCTTGCATGTACAACCATATTATGCAGTAATATGAAACCTGGAGCACCATTTCTGGCCACTCAGTGAGTTGCTGTGATTTGATGAATATTCCAATCGTTCAATGCATTAATGGCTACAATTTTGGCAAATGATACAGATTATGTGAGGAAAGTGAAAAGCCAGTTTCAGGCACCTTGGGATTCTGTGGTGAGGGCAGGCAATAAGAGTGAAGACTAAGGAGCAGAGTGGGCCAAAAGTGTAGAGCAGAGTTTCCCAAACTTGGGTCTCCAACTGGTTTTGGACTACAATTCTTACCATCCCTGACCACTGGTCCTGCTAGCTAGGGATGATGGGAGCATGTTAATCATGATAATATTGCATGTTAATCCTGATCATATTGTTTTGAATACTAGTTGCGAGGGAGGCTGTTGCCCTGATGTCCCTCTTGTGAGCTTTTCACAGGTTCTGTGAACTGCCCTGAAACCTCCGTGTATGGGGCAGTATATAAATTCAATAAATAAAATAAACAAAAATATCTGCCTGCCTCCGTATCTATCATGGTGTAGAACCAGATGGATCTTTCATTTGATTCACTAGGGAAGCTATTGAAGGGCAAAGAGATGAAGACATGGATAAAGATAAAATACAGGTGGAGAAAACTTCCCTATAGACCTAGTGTCTGATAAAGTTGTGTGTTTTCTGTACCAAGAGAGTGGCTGAGTAAATAAGAATTAAGGGAGAACTAAGTTTCTTGTACTTGCAGGATTGTGGCTCCAATGCTACTTGCATAGAATATTGAACATGGGCCTGTGGTGCCAACTTGGCAGTTAACTTGCTCAATGTCCTGGAGCAAATCATGCACCCTCAAGTCCCTTCTTGTAATGAAAACATTTGAAAAAAATGCAGTAGCTCTTAAAACGACTGTAGCATGATCTTGTGCACTAGATAAGATATTTCCACCCCTTTGTAAAGATGGGAGTGGAGCAATAAATAGTTTATAGACTTGCTCCATATAAATATAAATGGAGGGGCATCTGGCTTTGATACCAGTGCATGTGAGAAGGACCTAGGGGTCTTAGTAGACCAGAAAATCAACATGAGTCAACAGCGTGATGCAGCAGCAAAAAAAAAGCTATTGCAATTCTAGACTGCATCAACAGAAAGATAGGGAAATAATCATTACCGCTCTGTTCTGCCTTGGTCAGACCACAGCTTGGACTACTGTGTCCAGTTCTGGGCATCACCGTTTTAAGATGGATATTGACAAGCTGGAACATGTCCAGAGGGAAGGCTACTAAGGTGATAAAAGGTCTGGAAACCAATCCTTATGAGAAGCAGTTGAGGGAGTTAGATACATTTAGTCTGGAGAAAGCAGAGCTTATATGATAGCCAGCTTGAAATATTTGAAGGGTGTCACATGGATGATGGAGCAAGCTTGTTTTCTCCTGCTCCGGAGAGTAGGTAGGACCCAAACTAATGGATTCAAATTACCAGAAAGGAGATTCTGATTAAACATTAGGAAGACCTTTCTGACAGTAAGAGGTGTTTGACAATGGAACAGGCTACCATAGAAGGGGGTGGACTCTCATTTATTGGAGGTTGCTAAACAGAGGCTGAATATTCATCTGGCAGGGATTCTTTAGCTGTAATTCCTGCATTGCAGAGGGTTGGACTAGATGATCCATTGGGTCCCTTCCAGTTCTAGAATTCTATGAAAGAAAGTAAAAAATGAGTTAAGAGAGCAGTCTGCCACATCTTAAAATTGGTAGTTTTGACAATGACTTCAGCAAGATGTTTGCACATCTGAATGCAATTAGCACATCTAAATAGTTATGGAGGAGGGTTGTAATCACCATGTATTGTCTTCTCCCAATCAGTCCAATCAGTGAAAGCCGAAGAGTATTGCAAGAGTCATGTGAATTTTTCTTGAAGCACAACTCTAAAGCGAAGCACAAAAAGAAGCACTACAAATCCAGCTCTCACAAACTGAAGGTGATTTCAAAGTCAATGGGGACCAGTACAGCTGTCACAACCAATCACGGAACTTCTGCCATGGCCATCGCAAACCATGATTACTTAAGCCAAGACACGTTCACGGAGATCAAAAGCTGTCCTGAAACATCTGAGAGAGAGATGGAAGCAGATGGAACGGTCAGCCAGAAAGTGAAAGAGGAAGAGTTTGCCTGCAGCGAACAAAGTGCACTGCACATGTTACCTAGCCCTAAAGTGGCTTTGGAACAGCTAGAAAAGAGAGGGAAGGCAGACAACACACAGGATATTGCCAGCTTATCTGAAAGCATGAAAAGAATGGTCGAAGGAAGGTAATTGCCTTTCCCTTAATTTTATGTGTTTTTAACTATTGCATGCTAGTTGTTACTACCATCAGAAGAGAAAAATACTGCATTTTACTTTTAAATAGCAGGAAATGGAAAACAAATCTTGCAAACAAAGCTTTTTATCCAATGGAGCTGCATTATCTGCACTGGAGTGGGCACCTAAACCAATCTTTAAGCAAAAGTAGCTACATTGTCTTAGACACCACACCTCTGAACACCTGAATATAGAATGCAAGGCGTAATTGTTCAGATACTTTGCTAGAATTTAAGAGGAGACAAGCCAAAGTATAAGATATTAGCCTCTAAGCAGTTCAGGAGAAAATCAAGGGCCCAGTTGGATGAATTGCTACGACAAAGACTCTGAACCAGTGTGGGAGCCTGTGCTCACTCCTAGATTGGATCTAGGAGACCTGACTTAGGTTTGCACAAGGTGGCTCAGTGTCCTTACATTTCAGTAATGCATCTATAAAAAGACTCAACTCCCACAAAACAGCATAAATATTGTAAAAATTCAGTGCACACTGATAAATTATGAAAACAAATGTTATTTTACTTTAATGAAGCTAAAGTGGTGATTTGGTCCATCTTGATACCCAAATATTCTATTTTCATTAAGCCTTTCATAACAATGTAGCCAATCATGTAGAGCAAAGACAAAGGTCCCATGCTCTTGGCGCAGAACCAGGATCTGGAGTTTGCTGGGTTATACTGTAAGAATCCTGATCAGTGTTTGAAACTCCCATTGTTCTAGGTGCATTATGTGACAGGGAATTTCATTAGTGCAAGCAGTTTCTGCGCCTAAGATTTCAGATTAAAACTGCAGAGTAGAAGGAAAGGAGGTCCTTTTTCTGCCTTCCCCTTTCCCCTCTCTGAAGACTGGAGAAGAGACCCTCTGAAGAATATTAGGGAGGTGGGTAGGGGAAGGACTAGACCATGTGAAAAATGGACATAGTATTTTACCTGCAGTTCATCCATTTTCAGCTTTGTATTTTGTGTAGGCACACCTTTTTAAAAACATTCCATTGTTACTCCCATAACCTAGGTTTAAGGTACCATTTTGCTCCTAGCTTTCATTTCTCAATTTCTAACACTGATCCTGATGCCTGGTTCAAAGACAAATGTAGCCTATGTTGTTAGTTCTGAGTGATAGCAGCTTTTCTACTAAAGGCTTTTTCCATCCCTGCTACCCAAAAGTTTTCGTTGAAAACTGCATGTCTAATAATTCCTGTCAAGTATGTGACCCATTTTTTAAACTTGAGTGTTTGTTTTGTTTGCAGCAGGGATGGGGAAACTGTGGCCCTTCAGATGTTGCTGGACTCCATCTCCCATCAGCCCGACCCAACATGTCCAATGGTCAGAGATGATGGGAGTTTTAGTACACCAACAACTAGAAGGCCATAGATTCCCCATCCCTGATTTACAGCAGTTATATAGGCTGCCTAGTAACATCATTCTCCGAGTAGTTCATAGGATCTCTTGTGTTTTAAAAAATATGTTTTTTCTTTCTGTCTTTTGTATGCATATAACAGGACAACTCCTAGAAGTGATCTGATTGAATCCCTTCCCCTCCAAGTTGGTCATCCGCACCTTGATGTTTCCCAGCCAGGCAGTCCCAAGGGGTCAGTCTTGTTTGCCCATTCCTCTTCAGATTCAAGGAAAGCTCAGGAGTCTGGTCACAGTTCAAATGCTTAAAAAGGAGAAATTGCTACGTGAGTCATTTCAGCTCATGGATGGAATCTGTGTTACACTGGAAATGACTGTTGCGCTCTGCTTTGCAAGGAGGTGCCACAATATCCTCCTTGGTCGCACTTCAGGTAAAACTAAAATTGCATTGTGAGGGGCCTAGCAACAGCTTCCTCTTCAAACTTTGGACATGTCCTAGCTAGCAGTAAGTTTGATGTGAAAAAGATGATGAACAAGTAAGTACTGCTTTTTATGACCTTCATGTCAAACTGCATGCAGTAGTGGAGATGGAAGGTATCTTGAGCTGTATTATAAAACTACCACCTACTACTAGCAGTGCTATTTACTGTATCATAAATAGGTGGGTCAGACAGGGGCAGGGGAAAGCTGATGCACCATGTGAGAATAACACCACGGTCCCATTCTTGGAGAATTGGCTTAAGCTGCAAAGTACAAGCAGTGACTTGAGCACCTGTGGCTGAAGTGTCTGCCTTTGCTGCTCTTATCAGCCAGCTCTGACCTGCAGGCCAGAGAAACCCTTAGCCTAGGTTCTCTAGTATGGTGCCAGTGGACACTACATCTCCCTCAGAAGCACCCCATGGAACTTGCCAAGGTATCTCCCTATTTTGGTTTTCAGCGGGGTTGAATTTTTCATTTGTCTTATTTGGGGGGGGGAGGGGTTCTTTTGTGAAATGGGGATTTCTCAAATGCCCCTTTCTTATTATCACATCTGGCAAGTACACATGTACATCCACTTTTGATTTCTGTGGTCCAACAGCCCTTGGGATGCTGCTGAGAAACGTAGCAGGGACCCTGCTTTTGCCTCTGCCAAAGCTGTGCAATTGTCTTTATGAATTACAACTGTATTGTAATAATACTGGGTGGTCACTGGTGCAGATGCTTCTGTGCAGGTATTTGTATTGGGTCTAGTAGACAAGCTATTTTTGTAAAAAAAAAAAAATCTTAGGTGCAATGGCTCATAAATTTTTGGGCCAGTAGTAATATTTTATGTTATGGTCTAAACACTGAAATGGAAAGGGACTCTTGAATCAAAACCAGTTTTGAAAGTAGCTACTTTTATACAAGTATAGCACAGATTTCTTTTACATGACAGGATGCTTTGTTATATACCTGTCTCCTACCCTTCATTATTATTATTGTCATTATGCTCAAGTAAGGTAAGGTGGGGAGTGGTGAAGCCAACCGCTGTTTAGATATTACAGGCAATAACCTGGGAATTTATTTAACCTCAATATTTCTACTCAGGGTGGTACCTTTCAAATCTGAGGCTTGAGCACAATCTAATAGTAGCTTATATTTTATAAAGTGAGATTCTGCATAAATTGGGCATTGAACCCCATTCCCTTCCCTTTCTTTTCCCCTATCAGAATAGACCCTTGAGAGAAGAAATAGACCACAGTACCTATGAAGCTAATTTCCTAGCCTTTTGTAGTTTTGAAGATCTAAGCTGTAACCTTCTATAAATTTTTTTTTGTTTTCTATTAGCTTGGAAAATGGGAGAACTGTGTGTTTCTTTGCTAGAAGTCATTCAGTCCTGATCTTTGCATTTTAAACATCAGTTTTTTTGTGATTTCTGAGTCCATTTATTGATCATTTATTGATAAATCAGCTTAGAAGCATCAACTGATTAAAACAAGCACTTTCTACTATTCTAGTCTACAGGTAGAATCTACAAAAACCAAATCTGTCTGATTCTACCTGATATAGTTGCAGCTTTCTCCATAATATAGCACTTATTCCAGAGCTGTGAAACAGCCCCTGGGCTGCTTAGATATTCTGGGTCAAGGCAGTAAAGACCATTCAGACAACTTTAATGGCTCCCAACCCTGGTGCTTTAAGCTTATTCCCACTAGCCCTTGGGATTTCTGCGCCGTGTCCCTACCTGGCAATGATATAAAAAACACCCAGTAGTCCTACAGCAAAGCTTGCTTTCACTTGTTTAGGAAGAAACTGGTAGGGTATCCTGTAGAAGACTGGAAATAGCAAGCTTGTCTCTTTAAATTCAGTTGAATTGCAGCAGCTGGGGTTTGCTGCTTGTCTAGAAAGGTGCATATCAAGGACCCGGATCCTGCGATCAACATTTTAGGACTTTCTTTGTGTGCCCCTTCCACGAGAGGTGCAGAGGGTGGCAACACAAGAACAGACCTTTTCTACTGTAGTTCCCTGTTTATGGGTTGCTCACCCCAAGGTGCCTTCATTGCATCTCTTTAGGCACCAGGTGAAATGTTTTTCTATAGCCAGGCCTTGGGCTGATTAACATGCAATGGATGGCCTTTTAAATAAGTTTGTGTAAGTGGGTGGGTATTGGTATGTTTTTGTTACATATTTTGTGTTCTCGATTGTATTTTTATGTTGTGAACCACCCTGTGATCTTTGAATGAAGGGTGGTATACAAATTCAATAAATAAACATACTGAGTGTATGTTTGTGCAGCTCTGAAGCACAAGGGCAGCACATTTATCAAGGAAAGGATGTGATTATGCTTAGCAGGGCTTGGGTAAACTGTCCTGGGTATTTCCCCTTTGATGCTGAAGTCACTTGCAGTTTCACTGGATCATATTTCCTCTGCATTCAATTTAACTGACCGCAGGCTCCAGTATCTCCAATCCTGCTGTGGCTCAGGAATGTTGTATTCTTTCCAATCCCCTTGCCCTTTTGACTGGATGGCCCTAGTAACTAATGTATTGCAGCACCGAGTTAGGTTGTGTGCATAGCAATCAAGCGAAAGAAGGCAAACAATTTGGATGTTGTAGCAGTACTCTTGCCCTTTGCCGCTTCTCATAAAAGAGCAGAAGGCAGCACAGCCAAGTCTCTCTTCATCTTTCTTTACAATTTGTTCCTTTCACAGGTAGAGTAGGGCAGTTGTGCTTCCTTGCTAAAAGGCTGCAGAAGATGCCCCTATACTTTAGAATGATATTTTCTGGATTTTACACAGGGTGGTGTCTCCTTATGCCAAGCACGGCATAATGTGGTAGAGCCCTACATCTTTTCCAAGTCAGTTATAATGATAAAAAATGAGTCAAAAGCCTGCCCCACAATGATATACACTGTGCAGTTGACAATAGTTACATAATGTGACTTTGAAAACTGCATTTTGAAGACTAATCTGCTGTGGGTCTAGTAAAAGCTAATGTTTTGTGATGCACTAATTCTGGGTAGCAAAATAAATTAAGTTGTTTGTGTGCAGCCATCTTGGGATAATAGTCCTCACCTGTTGTCAGGAGTCTATGATTACAGTTACCCCTGTTGCCAAAGCAGCCGTAAATTTAATGCTTCTCAGCAGCCAGCACCAATAAGCCACTGTAATATTTTGCTCCTTAAACAAAAAGTATCTGTTTCTCCTATTCAGCCACTGCTGATGAGTTGCTAAACCTGCCTTGCTAAACCTGCCATGCCTTCCCCAATCCTCTGACTGAACTGGAGGTAGCTGGTCCATCTTACTCATTTTCCTTGTGTGCTCAGGTTCTGTAGCTGCATCAGGCTAAAGGCCCATCTAGTCTAGCATCCTGATCTCACAATGGCCAACCACATGCCTGTGGGAAGCCCCAACCTCTTCACTAGTACTCTCTCTGCACTTGTCATTCCTGGCAAGTGGTATTCAGAGGTGCAGTGCCTCCAACATTTTCTCCATGAATTTGTCTAATCCTCTTTTAAAGAAGGTGGCCTTCTCTACATCTTGCTTCTACAGCACCTGCTCGTTTATTTTAACTGCACATTCCTCAATTCCAAACAAAAAGCTGCCTTGATGTTGTTGAATTTAAAATTCAAAATAGAACAAGTGTTGAATTTCTAAATAGAACAAGTGTTGGATAATGCCGGAAGGGGGAGAAGCCTTTCAATCTGTCCTGTAAGCACCCCTTTCATTCTGAATTGTAAGTGTGAGGAATATACATTACATTTGGCTCAGTGGAAAGGGCTAAGCACTGTGCCTTTGTTCAGATGCCCTTTTTACCATTCCAGCTGACTTATAGAAATTATTGTTCGCTACTCAGCCCAACTGCATTTTACGCTCTTAGGTAAGTAGTTCTAACAGAGACAAAGGTGATTATAACTGAGCTCTTATCTATGACACTAACATTCACTTGTTTTTATAGCTCTCCGTCTTTGTAAGTGGTTTTGTGTTTTTTTAAAGAAAGCACTCCCAGTTTCTTTGTTTTTCAACATTCCACTTTGTGCAACATCTTTTGGTTGTCTTGGACACCAAGTAAAACTATATTATAGAAAAGAAATGTAAATGGCAACTGAATAAGGAAGATAGTTCTGATGGATCAAATTGTTTCCTGTTATAACAATGTATTGAATTTTGAATGTATTATGTTCTCTGCATTTTACAACTTTCTAACTTATTGCCTTTAACAAAGACTATTGGTGGTTTAACTGGATATTTCCTTATTTTCAGAACATGCTATTCTTCCAATAACTAGAGTGACTTTCAAAGTTGTAAATATTCTCTGTGGGGAAAAAAATTCTCTTATTGGCACATCTGATTTTTTAAAAAAATGTCTGCAATTTGGCATATGTATTTTTACTATTGGTCAATAAAGTTTTCTATACTGTAAAAAGGTCACAAACTGTGTTGTGTTTGAAAACAGCTTGGAGCAGGGCCAGCTCTACTGTTAGGTGGAATCAGGTGGGCACCTTGGGCTCCAAGTCCTGGGGGTGCATGTGGCAGTGAAGTGTTGTCTGCTTAGAGCTTTATGTGCTGCCCTGCACCTCTTAAGCCAGCCTGCTGTCCTCAAGTATGGTAGACAACACCATCCTGATACATTGTGGAAGTAACATTCAACTAGTAGTCCGGTCAGCTTCTGCATCTTGTCTTCTGCCTCAGGCAACCCTAAACATGAGTGTTAACCAAATTTCTAAAAGCTAAGTGGCTAAGAGCTTAAGTGCAAATTACATTCCTGGCTGAAGATGGGAGACCCATTTTTCCAAATGTTAAGGCTTCAATTGTGGCCATCTGTATGCTTCTGGAAAGTTCACAAATAGATTATTGTGGAGAAAGCTGTTGCGCTATTTCTCTCCAGCTTGTGTTATGATATACTGCCATCTGAATTGTAAGATCCAGATTTTGCTACCATCGCTAGTAGCCATTGATATGTGGCAAGCATGAGTACCAACTTCAGTAAAATTTTGGGAGGCAGGTAAGCCTTCCCCACATACAGTGTTATCTTGGGTTAAGTACTTAATTCGTTCCAAAGGTCCGTTCTTAACCTGAAACTGTTCTTAACCTGAAGCACCACTTTAGCTAATGGGGCCTCCTGCTGCTGCCGCGCCACCGGAGCACAATTTCTGTTCTCATCCTGAAGCAAAGTTCTTAACCTGGGGTACTATTTCTGGGTTGGCAGAGACTGTAACCTGAAGCGTATGTAACCCGAGGTACCACTGTACTCGTTCACAAGATGCAGTGCATGAGCACCATTTGAATGGCAATGCCCATCAACGCTTTTGGGGGGCAGCCTCCTCAGTTATTTTATTGGGGGGTGAAGGAGTTGGCTCCTATGATAGAAAGAGTTCCATGTGTTATTTATACTCTCTGAACATTCATTATTATTTTGCCAACAAGTTTCATTTCATGACTTTCTGTTCATGTGCACCATCACTAATCTTATAAATTTCTGTCATATTTGCCTTCCTTATACTTTTTTGGGGGGGGGAATAAAATTTAAAGTGGCTACTTTTATGCCACTTTTTGCAGAGAACATATTCCACTTCAACCCTGATAAATTTTAATTCCCCTTCCTTTTTTTTTTAATAAATATTTATTAGAGTTTTTAGAAAAAAGAATACAATAGTAATAAACATTATTGCTTTGTTTTAACAAAATTTCATGATATCCTTGAACTTCCTCACGTCTCCCGCTCCCATTTACATCTTTAATAAATTTTTGTCAAGCAAATTATCATCTTATTTCCAAATCTATAACCACTTGCTTAAATACCATAAAATAATTCTCCTACTAATTGTTTCTCTTAATCTCTCTTATCATCAATTCTTAATCTATTTTAGTGATGGCCAATTATTTATAACCAAGCATCCTTCTTAACATTCCACTAAGTCACAATATTTCTGCAGGTAAGTCTTGAATTTCTTCCAATCTTCTTCAATCCTTTCTTCTCCCAGGTCTCGGATTCTGCCAGTCATTTCCGCCAGTTGCATATAGTCCATCAGTTGCATCTGCCATTCTTCCAGTGTGGGTAGATCTTGAGTTTTCCAGTTCTTAGCGAGTAGTATCCTTGCTGCTGTTGTTGCGTACATGAAAAATGTTCTATCTTTCTTTAACACCTTCTGGTCGACAATGCCCAGAAGAAAGGCCTCTGGTTTCTTGGTAAAGGTATACTTAAACACCTTTTTCAACTCATTATATATCATTTCCCAGAAGGCCTTCACTTTGGGGCAAGTCCACCAGAGGTGGAAGAATGTTCCTTCATTTTCTTTACATTTCCAACATTTATTATCAGACGAATGGTATATTTTGGCAAGTTTAACTGGGGTCATGTACCATCTGTATATCATTTTCATTACATTTTCTTTCAAAGCATTACATGCAGTGAAATTCAACCCAGTGGTCCACAACCTTTCCCAGTCCTCAAACATAATGTTATGCCCAATGTCCTGTGCCCATTTTATCATAGCCGACTTAACCATTTCGTCTTGCGTATTCCATTTCAGCAGCAAATTATACATTCTTGAAAGTACCTTAGTCTTAGGTTCTAACAGTTCTGTTTCCAACTTCGATTTCTCCACCTGGAATCCTAGCTTTTTGTCACTTTTAAAAATTTCCTTAATCTGAGCGTAATGTAACCAGTCTCGCACTTTATCCTTCATTTTCTCCATACTCTGCAATTTCCAATTGTCTCCGTCTTTTTCTAACAGTTCCCAATATTTTGGCCAGTAGGCTTCCATATTGGGTCTTTTCCAAGCCTTAGCTTCCAAGGGTGAAAGCCACCTTGGAGTTTTATTTTCCAATAAGTCTTTGTATTTTGTCCAGACATTAAACACTGCTTTTCTGACAATATGGTTCTTAAAGGCCTTGTTTATCTTAGCTTTGTCATACCACAAATATGCGTGCCAACCAAAAGCATTGTTATAACCTTCCAGATCTAACACGTCAGTGTCTTCGAGAAGTAGCCAATCTTTTAGCCAACAGAAAGCTGCGGCTTCATAGTACAGCCTTAAGTCTGGCAGGGCAAAGCCCCCTCTTTCCTTTGCATCTGTTAATATCTTAAACTTGATTCGGGGCTTTTTGCCCTGCCAGACAAATTTGGAAATATCTCTCTGCCACCTCCGAAAACACTCCGTTTTGTCCACAATTTGCAATGTTTGAAACAAGAACAACATCTTTGGCAGCACATTCATCTTAATGGCAGCAATTCGGCCTAACAAAGAAAGCTTCAATTTTGCCCAACTTTCCAAGTCTCTCTTAATTTCAGACCAACATTTTTCATAATTATCCTTAAATAGACTCAGATTCTTGACTGTTATATTAACCCCTAGGTACTTTACCTTTTTCACCAATGATAATTCTGTTTCTCTCTGAAACCGTTCTGACTCTGTATCTGTCATATTTTTCCCTAACACCTTCGTTTTTTGTTTATTTAGCTTAAATCCTGCGACCTGTCCAAAATCATGTATCAGTTGTAATACTCTTTTCGTACTAGATTCTGGCTCCTGCAATGTCAAAACTAGGTCATCTGCAAAAGCTTTAAGTTTATATTGTTTCGCTCCGACCTCAATCTCCTGCACCAGCCGGTCACCTCTAATCAAGTTCAGGAGCACCTCCAGGACTGAAATAAATAACAGAGGGGAAATCGGGCAGCCTTGTCGTGTTCCTTTTTCAATTTTAAATTCTTCCGTTACCACATTGTTAACTATCAATTTGGCTTTTTGTTCTGAATATATTGCGTCAATCCCATTTTGAAAACCCCGCCCCGCTCCCATTTCTTTTAAATTTCCCTTCATAAATTTCCAAGAGATGTTGTCAAAGGCCTTTTAATTCCCTTTCCTACACTGCTTTGAGAACTCTGTGCAGTCACACAAGTTCTGCAAGCTCAGAACCTGTATGACTGCACATACGTAGAGCAACATGCTGCGGTAGCATTTTGGCAACCAGCCAGCCCCCCAGGGCATGACTCCCACCTTCCCAGTCAGAACACATTTCATTGCTGCCCCAGCAATTTTAATTGCCATTTTCTGCACTATTCCCCATGTGGCATAATCAGAACTTGACAAAGTACCCCAAATGAACATTTGTATACTGATAAAACTGCATTAGGATTCTTAGCACTCAAAGTGCACTGAACTTTATAATACAGTACTGAATTTGCTTTATTCATTGCTGTAAGATGCTGTATTCAACAAGCTTTCCATAATGATAGTGCTATGCAAAGTTCAAACCAGCAAAATACCACCAGTAAACCATGGGTTGTATCCCACTGAATCGATGGGTTCAGGGAATGACTTGTGCAAATGCAATCGAATTTCTATTACCTCCCCCACCCACTGCCCCCAAATCTGCTCTGGGTTTCCCCTCAACCTCTCCCCTCCCCAAGCAGATTTGTGGGCATTGCGGCAGAGTGAGGGGGAAGAAGGAAGGGAAGTTCGGCCGCACTCACAGAGGTTCTTCTGTGCACACAGTGATTTTGTTGGCAACAGCCCCATGTTTGTTGGTATTTCAAGTCTGTGTAAACATCTTCTGGTAAGAGAAATAATTATAATGTTTCTTCTTTGCAGCACCTCTTTAAAACATAACCGTAGCCACCAGCAAAGAGCAGGAGGCAGCAGAGGATGTTGGTTGTGCTTCTGTTTGAAATGTTGTGACCTGTTTCAAAGCAAAGTGCAGGGCCCCCCTTTCCCCCTCCACCCAGACTCTTTCAGCCAGCGGTATGAAGTTTCATCTAGACTTTCCTTCCAATTCAGCTGCTTCAGCAGAATGAGAGAGGTAAGCTTAGCTTTCTGCAAAACACTGAAAGTGAAGCGGCCAAATGGGATGCAGCATAAGATTTCTCTTTGAAGTCTGACCACCCACTCTCACTGGAGCATCTCATTAAAATGCCACATCACAGGAAAACTGAGCATCCATCAGCTGCCACTGGGTGCTGTGCTCAGTGGTGCTTTGAAGAAGCTCGGCTGCTTTTTGTTTGAGCAAAACTCTTGCCAGTATTCACATGCAGTATTCACATGCAAAACCCCACAAAACAAAAGTGAGAATTTGGCATCAAATGCAACATGGCTTACAGGAGCTTTATGGTGTGAAATCCTCCTATTGCATTTTTATTTCTCTTCATTATGATTCTGTTCCTGTTTTCTTATACTTTTTGAAATGCAAGAAAGCTGGGTACTCATAAGAATCTTCCACCTTATTAATCTGAATCTTTTTGGGTGAGGGTAATTCCGTACATAATGGGATTTCTGATCTGTACTTAACACTGTTTGAGCTTTATTAATTTGATATACCCATGGAAGAGGAGAGAGCAATATTTTTCTTCTTCTTGCCTAAGTCAATATAGAAATGTAAAGGAAACCAACTTCCAGCATTTATGCAAACATTGATATACTGATGCATGTCTGTTCTCTACAGCTGGGCTTCTTAGAACTAATAACTTGCTGGAGGTTGAAGCTGAAAAGACCTGGCCTATGACAGTACTATAAGTGAGGGGAATCACTGTAAGTAAGGTTGGAGCCTGTATGTGTACAGTTCAAATCATAATTCCTAAAAGCAGCTGTTGTGTGATTTTATGGTAACTGAATAACAGTGATGTGCACCTTGATTTGTTTGCAGGAAGACTTCTAATATCCTATTGAATCCTAATATCATACTAAATTGTATTTAGGCCCATTTATAATGTAATGACGAACCATGGTTTACATGCTATGGGAACTCATTCTAGGTATGACTGATTTACCCAGATTAATGTTCAAAATTGCAATTAAAAATTGCATTTTTTAATTTGTTTAGCTGAGTGCCCCACTGTTCAGATGGGAAAGCTGAATATAAACATGTTAATGGAAAATAATACAAATAGGCAATACAGATGTCCCTGGAGTCAGGAACAAAGCTTGTTAAGATACACATAGAGATGAATCACAGCCTACCTTTCTTTATACAAATGTTTATATGTGTATGCATATGTGTGTTCCACTACAGTGTTTGGTAAAACAGTTTCTATAGATTGAAGCTGCAGGGCATTTCCCTTGTAAGTCATGCACTGTGCATTTATGTGCATAGGGTTTAAATATTTCCAGATGGATTGTGTCAGTGGCTTTAATGGCAAGTGGGCAGGTCCCAGCAAGCCTTCTCAGTAACAAAGATAAATGTGTACAGTGAAGTTCAGCTTCCTGGCAAGCAATTAAATGCCTTGTCTCTGACTCAGAACCACAGGCATTTGCCAGCAATTAACTGGAGTAATGCCAGAGAGCTCACAAATGATGGTATATATATATATATATTGGCCATTTTAACAATTGTAACAAAAAGTAGGAGTGTGTGGGGATTGTCATCAAAGCAGTGATAAAGAGTCGTAGAATCTACATTCCCCAAAGTGGCTAAGTTACTTCATTATTTGGTCAGGGTTCCTAACTCAGTGCTGGTTTCCTAACTAGGCATGAGGTGGTGATTCAGAGCAGGGCTGGTTTTGGCTGGAGTCAGTGGCGTAGCGTGGGTTGTCAGCACCCGGGGCAAGGCAAGTAATTTGCACCCCCTAACCCGTGGATTTGCGCCCCCTAACCCTAACCCCCAGATGTTGCGCCCGGTGCGGCCGGGCCCCCCCGCACCCCCACACTACGCCACTGGCTGGAGTTAGTTGTGGGGGGAATGGAACTGTCTTTTGGCTACCTCTTTGGTCCCACATCCATATCTAAATACTGTACGAGACAATAATTGTCAGAAATAATTGCCATTAGATATTGTGGTAGCTTTGTGTCTTAAAATAGCTGCAGAGGAAGTGTAACCTTCCAATGGAAAAGATAAATATTCAAACAACTCCAGCATGATTCCTCCAAATGTGGATGTAGTACATGACACGTAACCATTTCATGGATTTGTCCAACCCTCATTTTAAGCCATCCAAGTTGGTCCCCATCGCTACATCTTGTGGGAGTGAGTTCCGTTGTTTAACTGTATGTTATATGAAGAAGTACTTTTTTGTCTGACATTTGTTTCTTCCTGCTCTAACTATGATTTTGCCCTTTGCCAGTTCTGCTGATTTTGACTTTTGTACGGTGGAAGCCATCTTATTCTTAGAGGTGAGGTATTGAAGGCGCAACTGCTGATGGAAAAGTAAGGAGACACTTAAAAGATATGAGTGTGGCTGCACAAGGAGCTTACAGATGAGCTGAGATAGAAGAAGAGAATGCACAAGAAAGGGAAGAAAGGAGAAATGATGGAAGAGTAGTCGACAGCTCCACGGAGAAGGAGGGTCAAAGCTTGGATAAACTCAGGGTTGCAAGAGAATAATTTTTAAGTTTATTTTCGGCTACGTTTGAGGCAAGAGGAAGAATAAGCAAATAGTAGGTTGCTTTTGAATTATGGTGCTGGAGGAGACTTGAGAGTCCCATGGACTGCTAGAAGATCAAACCTATCCATTCTTCAGGAAATCAGCCCTGAGTGCTCACTGGAAGGACAGATCCTGAAGCTGAGGCTCCAATACTTTGGCCACCTGATGAGAAGAGAAGACTCCCTGGAAAAGACCCCGATGTTGGGAAAGATGGAGGGCACAAGGAGAAGGGGACGACAGAGGACAAGATGGTTGGATGGTGTTCTCAAAGCTACCAGCATGAGTTTGACCAAACTGCGGGAAGCAGTGGAAGACAGGAGTGGTCCTGTCTGAGTGGTCAGGGCTGGTCCAGGGGGCCACGAAGAGTTGGACACGACTAAACAACAACAACAAAAGGTCTTTTGAGAAGATTGAGAAATGCTATTGGGTTACAGAGAAGAGGGAACTTTTCAACACCCACTTTGCCTCTGTCTTCACCCAGAAGGAAAGCAGTGCCCAACCTGGTAATTAGAGAATACCGGTAAATGGAAGGAGGGAGCTGCAGCCCAATGTCTACTCTACACAACGTCCAGATCAGGGATTTCGTTTGCAACAACTTTTAACACTGCATCATCACTCTGTGCAGCCACCAACAAAAACGCGCAACCACAGGGCAATGTATTGCATGTGAGTATTTATAGCAATGGAGAAATCAAAACATTCCAACCCTTTGTAATGGTTATCTGTTGGTAATGCAAAGGGGGGTATCAGCAGGCAACTCTCTCTTTCGTGCTAAGGAAGCCTGCGTGGGCCGGGCTCCTCTCGCGCATCCCGCAAAGCCAAGAGCGTTGCATCTGGAAATGCAAGACCGCTCTCTCTCCGCAGGCGGATTCCGGACAAAGAAGCGGCTGCGTTTTCCTCGCCTGGCTTGCATCCAAGCAGACGGCTCCGGGGCGAGGAGGGAGATCCGGCGGCGGGGCAGTCAAGCCGGGCGCCCCCCAGCGGCCAGTCTTTGCCAGCGCCGGGAAAGCGGCGCCGCCGTCGAGAGGCGCAGAAGTTGCCTTCTCCCCTCGACTGTGCGGCGCGCTCCCTCCATCCTACCTCATCCCCTTTTCCTGCCTCCGTCCGCACGTGGCTGGGGGGGGGGAGACCCCCTGCCTTCTCCGCCCACCCCTCTCCCTCTCCCCCTCCGCTTAGCCGGGCGGACGCTGCTGCGGACTGCGCATTCCTGGCCGCCCCCCCCCCGGGGAGGGACTGAAAGGCTCGCTTATGCGCGGCGCAGACACTGCCCGATTCATCCGCGCCTCGGCTCTGCCTCCCGCTCGCTCTCTCCGCCAGCGCCATGAAGCTCCTGCCTCCCTGTCCGCCTTCGCTGGTCGCCTTCGCGGCGCTGCTGCTGCTGCTGGGGGTGCTGTCGGCGAGCCCCCCGGCCGGCCTGGCCGAGACCCCCAAAGGCAAGCAGAAGGCGCTTCGCCAGAGGGAGGTGGTGGACGTGGTGAGTGCGCAGCGAGGGCGCCGCGATCCCCGGAGGGGGCCGCGCAGGGTCTCGGGCTGCGGTGGGTCGTGGGTGGCATGGAGGCAAGCAGCGATCCCGAGAGGGCGCACGCATTGCGTTTTCCTCGGGGCAGAGGGATGGGGGCAGAGGCGTACCTTAGGTTCCCTTGCACCCTGCCCAAGGAGCTGGGCGCTCTGCCATTCCAAGCCAGAGTGGAGAGGCACCATTTTGGCGCCCACTGGGTGTCAACTTGGATAAAATATGGAGGGAGGCAGATAAGCCCCACCCCACATAATTGATCACAAGATGCGTCACACACATCATTTGAATGGCCTTGTCCATCAAATGGGGGGGGGGGGCTAGGAGTTGGGCCAGCACCCTTGGTGGACAACCTTTCCAAACCCTAGATACACCCCTCAAGGAGACCTCCTGCTTAGCCCTCTTCTTGGTGTGCCACTTCCAGTTTTACTCATTTATATCCCACCATAAGAAGCAGCAGCCTGGCTGGTAAAGGTAAAGGGACCCTGACTGTTAAGTCCAGTCGCGGACAACTCTGGGGTTGCGGTGCTCATCTCGCTTTACTGGCTGAGGAAGCCGGCATTTGTCCGCAGACAGCTTCCGGGTCATGTGGCCGGCATGACTAAGCTGCTTCTGGCGAACCAGAGCAGCACATGGAAACGCCGTTTGCCTTCCCACCGGAGTGGTACCTATGTATCTACCTGACATGACGTGCTTTCGAACTGCTAGGTTGGCAGGAGCTGGGACCGAGCAACGGGAGCTCACCCCGTCGCGGGGATTCGAACTGCCGACCTTCTGATCGGCAAGCCCTAGGCTCAGTGTTTTAGACCACAGCGCCACCCTTGTCTTGGCGTGCCACTTCCTGTCTTACTCATTTATATCCCACCATAAGAAGTAGCAGCCTGGCTAGATCAGGCTAAAATAGCCCAGCATCCTATTCTCCCGGTGGCCAGGCAGACACCGATGGGGGGAGTCCAGGAGCACAGGGGACTGCAGTGTGATTTCCTCCAAAGAACTCAAGGTGGCCTACCTGGTTCTACCTTGCATTCTTCAGGTCACCCTCACAACAACCCTGCAAGGTAGGTTAGGTGGCTGACTGGCTCCAGGTCACTCAGTAAGCTTCTTGGCTGACTGGGGATTGAGCCCTGGTCTCCCAGGTCCTGGTTGATGGGTCTGACCTCTGCACCATGCTGGCAACAATCGATGTGTAAGAAGAAAAGAATAAGCCAAGCCCCCAATGTTTTCGAGCTGCTGAATAAGATTAAGAAAACAAACCTGACAGACACAATACTGGAAAAGGAGAGGATGTGGGGAAGGAACAAATGAAGGAGCATTATTATCAAACGCAGCTGGGCGGAAGATGCAGTCCGCAGCCAGAATTCTACTAGTTTCTGAAAACTTGCAAAGATCCTTCTGAATGTTGAATGGCTCTAAAGCCACATTTAGATATGATGGTGCGCAATTAGAATAATTTACCAGTGCATGTGTTCCGTTTCTAATTTAAACTGGGTTGCCTGGGCGTCACATCCAAAAGCACACAAGGCTTAATGTTGCTGACGTTAAGCAGTTCTGGGTTTGGTAAGAAAATAACAAATAGTGTGCGAGAGAGGCACCATCTAGCAGGGGCCATACTGCAACAGGATGCTAATGTTGCATACATAATGTGATGCCAGGTTCAAACAACACTATGCAGATAAATCCTTACTGTTTACCTGGCATCATGTTTAAATAAAGCTTGACTGATGGAAAGTAATATTAAAGTCTGTAGATGGGGTGGAATGGGAGCTGTGCTGTGCTCATTGTTACAACTTGAGATCTCAAGGGCTGTGTACTTAAACATGCAGATGTTTATTCTTCATCCAGTGTGCTTCCACCTCTCATTTGGGAAGCGGTGTACACCTGATGCTATCTAGCCTGTTGTTTCTTATGAAATACTGCATTTTTATGCATTTCCCCCCCAAACCAGCTTTGGCCTACCTGTGTGTTAGACTGGCAATGCATACAGCCTTTCTCTCTGCTAACGTAAAACTCACAGCTGCCTGCAGGGTTGCAAAAGAGACAGCTGTGTAATCTGCTGTGGTGGGACATTACGGCTGCAGAGGATGAGTAATCTGACTGATCTCCGCCGCTCTTTGTTATTACTCACTGAGCATGAATATTTAGGGAAATGGTTAGTGGGTTTCTTAAAACATTCTTCCTCACTCAAGCCATTCATTGCCACGTTGGACACAGAAGCAGAGCTGGCCTTGGTAAGCTGTGGCTGTAACTCGCCACATTTCTTTAAGTAATATGTCCATTGGGGAAAGCAGTGCCTGGTTTATGTGTGTGTATACGAGACAAGCCGGGGGAGAAAAATGGTTCCTTTGCAACAACAAAATGTAATAACCAATGTGGTTATTGGTTTACTGTATCAAGCTCAAGCATCTATATATATATATAACTATGTGTCTATAAAATGGGAATAATTTTGATTTTCAGTATAATGGGATGTGTTTGCAAGGACCTAATGGTGTTCCTGGAAGAGACGGAAACCCTGGTGTCAATGGAATTCCTGGAACACCTGGGATCCCGGGTCGAGATGGACTAAAAGGAGAAAAAGGAGAATGCATGAGAGAAAGCTTTGAGGAGTCTTGGACACCCAACTACAAACAGTGTTCATGGAGTGCTCTGAACTATGGCATAGACCTTGGAAAAATTGCAGTAAGCAAGTACCATTGCATTTATAATGTATATTACAGCAACAGAGGTGGGTGAGGGTACAAAGATGTGGTGATCATTCTTTTCCTTATCGCTTTGGCTTCCTTATTCCTAGCATCCAGGGCCTACCTACTGCAGTCAGCAATCAGAGATCCACTTAAGGAGGCCCACTGAGGCATCTCAAATGACTGATGAAAGATACTGTAAGCAAGCTCTGGTATTAGGATTTAAATATAAAAATCTAGAGCAGAGGACGCAGAGGATTGCTGGAGAAGGGATGCTATTTGTCTAACTCTATAAGAAATAACCAGGAGTCTGTTGCACTTTAAAGACTAACCAAATTATTATGGCATAAGCTTTTTGAGGCAGCTGTCCCTTTAAGGTAGTAACTATTTCTTTTTAAATGACAAGTCAATAAATAATCAACCACTTAAACACACAACTTTTTCTTGTTTTGTAATAGGAGTGCACATTCACAAAGATGCGCAGCAACAGTGCTTTAAGAGTCCTCTTCAGTGGATCACTTAGACTCAAATGCAGAAACGCTTGTTGCCAGAGATGGTATTTTACATTTAATGGAGCTGAATGCTCTGGGCCGCTTCCCATTGAAGCTATAATTTATTTAGATCAAGGAAGTCCGGAATTAAATTCCACCATTAACATACACCGCACTTCTTCAGGTACGTATCAAGATAATCTTGTGAGACCAAGAAGAATTTCACTGTAAAAATTCTGGGCACATGTGAGATGCAGATGGCGTTACTTGCCTGGTTCCCTGTAGAAAATAAACACAATAATAAGGTAATAGGTACATCAGAGTTTTCCTTTCTGGTGATAAAGAACTAAGGTTTAGGATCAGACAGATGAGAATCAAACCTCCTCCAGGCTTAGACTCACACAGTTATAAGCTAGAAAGTATAGAGATATAAACACTGTCCTGTGAGCATTCCATTTGGAGAACAGCCTTTACCAAAGGTGTCATGCGCTTTGAAGACACTTGAACTCAGGACAAAAGGAAGAAATGTGCTAAGAGGAAGGCATGCTTGGCAAACCCTAACCATGATCAGTTATGGCCCAGAAACCTATGTCCCCACTATGGAAGGATGTTTGGATCCAGAATTGGCCTCCACAATCATTTATGAACTCACTGTTAAAACTGTGTTTATGGAAGACAATCTTACTTGGCTACGAGTGAATGCCAAAGAAGAAAGTATAGAGATATAAATGCAGCTACTAGAGCCCAACTCTAGACACCACCTGGTAGCCCTGCATCTGGAAGGAAGGTTGACAGAGCGTAAAAGCCATTAATGTTGCCCCACAGCAAACTGCTAGTGATGGCTGATCCATTCAGCTTCTTCCCTGAATTGTAGGATGCTATAGCAGAAAAACATTTGTTCCAGAATGCAAAGGTCAGAAACTACACCAATTATTGTCCTTTAAATTTGCTCAGACACACAGAGTATGAGTAGACAACTGAACATTGTTAAAGTTTCCATTAAAATGAGAGCACCTTCTCACAGAATATTGATTTTGTTTACTGACAGCTATAATTAGTTGATGGAGATTTTTTTTTTAACAAACAAAACCAAAACCTAAGCACGGGGCCGTTTCTTCCCAAATCACAATGAATGGTTCTCCTCTTTTTTTATGTCTATAATATAAATTTTGTTAAGAATAACATGAAATAATACAAACAAATAATGGGTATTGGTCACCAGATACAAAGCAAAATAAAGTCACAATGTGTATAAGGCAGAAAATAACAGCATTTTAAGTAAAATAACCAAGCAAAAAAGATTTATGAGTTATAAGGGGTCTTGATTCCTCCTGGTGACAGTTAATAAAAGAAATAAACATGAACTACAGTAATCAGCACCAAAAGTGGCTCTTCTCTTTTTAAAGATGCCAGTCCTTTGGAACTCCCCGCCTATTAATTGTACTGTTGCAAACATCCACTAAAACTTTTTATTATTTCCATGCAATTCTGTGTGGACATACAAGGGTGCATCCAATGCTAGTCCTACACAGAGTAGAACCATTGAAAATAATGAACATGATTAATTTTTGAAAGTAATAGAGGGGTGATGGGAGGTGAATCAAACGGTGCCTGGTGGGCACAGGTTCAATCCCTCTGTTTTGGGTGAAACCACTATGCTTTTTGTCTTTCATACAGTGGAAGGGCTTTGTGAAGGGATCAGCGCTGGCCTGGTGGATATTGCTGTTTGGGTTGGTACTTGTTCCGATTACCCACCTGGAGATGCTTCCACTGGATGGAACTCAGTCTCTCGCATCATTATAGAAGAACTGCCAAAATAGAGCTCTTTCAAAGATTCTCTTCCCCCTTTGACCACTTATATTTCATACCTTACATATTAACTCCATGCTTTAAATCTACAGTTTTCTATGTTATCAAAGTACTTGACTATAACGCACAAGCTTGTTCTACAGAAAATATCTGTAACCAAAGGATTTCTCTTTTTTAAAGTATAGTTTATGGGTTTCTACACTTTCTGGATTTATGTACTACTTTTGTACAATTTGTAAACAATTCTTACATTTGTTAATAAAGACAATCTTTTAGAAATAGCCAAATGAAAGGAATTTTAATTTTTGTGATCAAACAGAATTTGCTCACGCCTACACCTACTACTACAAATCAGTACAGTTTTAATTAAAATCTCACCAACTTTGCATTGAAAGGGGTGTGGGTGAAAAACCACTTGTAATGTTAATATAGTTGAATTCTGATTGCTTTCTAGAAAATAGTTACTTCAGGCTTAGGGGCTCTGATAAGCATTTGCACACTCTTCCTTTTTCAAGGCAGGGCAAGGCCACAGGTTCATTCCTTTCTGTATGCAAAACTTCAACCTGCAGTGTAGTGAATGGCAGTGATTACTCACATAGGAGCTCAGCCCATGCAAGCTGAAATAATACATGGAACTTTTGCTGTAAGCGAAATGGAAGGTCAAGCTGAGTTAGCAGCACCAATAAATCTCACAAATACATGTCACCCGCTCAAAGAACTAGCTTTAATATCAAAAGCATTGCAGGTGAGTTCAGGTGAGACTTTGCAAGTACAGCATCTTTATAGATGGTTCTATATGACATGCTCAGGAAGCAATGTGGAATATGCATGCAAGATAGATACATACTATCCTCATTTGCCAAGTATTCTTAGGCATTGAAAATGGGTTTTCTGGACACGTTTTTAATCAACCCACGTCTAATTTGTTGGGGGTTCAAGTACATTATGTACTACTCGGATTAAAGAATGAAACTAAAGAACCTACGATTACAAGGAAATTCATACACAAGGCTTTCAGAATTTCTCTTGCCCTTTTGTTCCAACTTAAAACATTAAATAAAACTACAAAAAAAGCTGAATGTATACCATGTAGCATTTCCCTCGCATGCAGGCACCTTTCTGCCATTTGGGGATGCCTACTTTCATATTTTTTTTGTATGATAACTTTCCATAGTTAAAACCCTGCTGTATCTCCTCACTTTTCAGACAAGCATGGTCTCATGAGACTCGCATCCATTTAAAAAATGAGAGGCCCAGACATGAGTTTTACAAATCAAAAAGGCAATATGCAAAATGAAGGTAAGTAGGAGAATATAGAAGATTAGTTATTCAGGGTGATAATGGAACAGTGAAGCAACAGTTGGCATGTGTATCCAGCTGAGGCCAGGCTAATCTTCCATTACTGATGCTTTTGCTTGATTTGGTATACTGGTGGCTTATGTTCCTTGGGCCAATGATTGGGGCCACAGCACCCTTTCCCATTGCTTCTGTACTCTCAAGGCAACCAGCAGCTGGAGCACAGTGCTTCCCAGCCACTGCAAGGAGGCTAAATCAAGCTGCCTGCCCCCACTTCCAGGCTAGCTTTCCCCATACCATCTGAGGAAGAGGCAGGGCCACTAGTCAAAGCCACTCATGTACTGATACAAAGCCCATCTGGATAAAAAAACCCAGTAATTTCTATCCAAGCACCATTTTAACTATTTCTAATTTGCCAAGGATTTAAACTGGATATGGGTAAAAGTGCTTTATACACTGGCTGTATCTTATCAAAAGAATTTATAGACTGGAATCCATGGGGCTTGTGCTAGCATTAACTGTAGACTTTGAACTGCTGATGTCCATACCCCCTCAAACACTTTTGAAATTCTCTTCGATTTCAAAGGCAGTTTGCCTGTGACATGGGGTGGTGGTGGTGTTCCAGAAAGCCGCATCTAAAAAACCAATTGGCTTTTCATTTATCTCATAAACTAGTTAAGTTATAATTACTTACCGAGTTCCAAATAACGACCACCACCTGTTTTCAAATGACCCTTTGATCTGCACATTCATTTTGAGGTTTCCCCTTCTATTTGCACGTTACAAATTCAGTTTCTCTTAGTAATGGCATGCAGAACTCTATGATCAATGGGTGATATCCAGTGAGTCATACTCAAAAGTTGATCCATTAGAATAGTTAAGAGCCCATAGATTTTAATGAGTCTACTTAGAAAATGTCATTAGATGACCGCCAGCTAATGCAAACTATACTAAGCACTATGACCATAAACAAATGTTGACTCAATCATGCTTGACCTTTATTTCTATGAGTTTTAAGCTTGCAGCCCTATGCACACTTTCCTGGAACGCAAGTCTCATTAAAAATGCATATACAAGCACACATAGGTTTAATGGGGATGTCAGGCCTTGGGAAGCTCCAAGAAAACCTTGGAAGGTCCCTTAAAACAGGATCAAATTTCAGGACAGGATCTGGACAAAGTAGGTAAAACCAAATCTTGTTGATGAAAGGCAGAATTTATCTTCGGTACAAAAGAAGGGTCAGTCTATAAAACACTATTTTTATGAAAAATGCAGTTGTTTGTTAATAGAAAGGGCCATTCAAGACCCGGCAAGCTGATAAAAGTGCAACTAAGAGGGAAGAATCCAAAGACTTTTGTGGCTCCAAAAAAGGACGTCATAAAGCGAAAAGGACCTTATGGAGATCTCAAGTTGGGGGGACCACACATTAAAGTAGCCCCTTGAAGAAATTGTTTTGAGAAGAGGATGAGATCCAAACAACCACGAAAAATGGAGAGAGAACATCAAGGAAGTGCCTGAGACTTATCTACGTAGGGTGTTTACTGTCAGCCTCATCTGCAAACCCTCCTGAAGAAAGTCAAGCACACTCTTGCAGGAACATATGCTCTTGGTAGTGCAGCAGTGGGCAAACGGTTTTCAAGTGTATTGGAAGATTCTTACATTGGATGGTCTGCAGAATGTCATGATGGTATCAATAACAGCTGAAGATAATCCAGATTTCTTTGGACTTTGCTGCTCAAGAACCACATCAACAGCTGCAACCACTCTGGATCCAGGCCATGGGGCTGATATAAACAGGTGAAGGAGTTCCAAAATCCACGGAAGACAAGGCCAAAATAAAGCCACCAGAATCAACTGTGCTTTCTCATTCTGAAGCTTCCTCAAGGTTTGAGCAATAAAGGGGATTGGGAGTGCATATATAAGCCTGCTCAGCAACAGGGCCAAAAGAGCATCCACTGCAGCCAGAGACTGGAATTAAGCAGAGCAGCAGGGACTTTGCTGATTCTGGAATGTTTTGCCCATAAGAGGCTGGGTAGGTTTGGCAAAGAGCAATATAGCAGCAGCAAGAAGATTGGTGAAATGGCTGTTGGATGGTGAATGATGGATAAGGGGAGTCTGCAGTGGTGGCAAAAGCATCTGCTTCTCATTGCCCATCCAACAGCTTTCCAACAGTGACAGGCCCTTCCACAGTGCATTGTTGTAGGGTTCTGGTTGGTGGTGCCTGACCATGACAAGTTTTGATGCTGGGCCTGCATTAGATCAGGCTACACGCTTGAACTCTAACATTCTATTTTTCAAAAGCTGTAAAGAAAGGTTACATGTATTCAGATATAAAATATAACATTGATACCAGCAAGGCAACACAATAATTTTTTTGCTTTAAAGACGACATAGTACTTTAGCACTTTCCCCATTTTGCAGTGTGCTGAGAGCCATATTATGCATTCAAAACTAACATGTTTTTCCAGTTCTATACTACTGAATCCAAAAGCTTCTCAATTACACTGATCCTTGCTAGTTGGGGAATAAAAGAATTTGGAAAGCTGAATTCATTGTGGATAAATACATGCACAATTTATTGGTGAGGTATCAGGTAGAGACTGATATGCAATAATCTGAAACATTGTTGGGGAACTTATTCCATCTAATATTTTTTACACCAGAGACCAACCACTGTGCATTAAGAGTCCACTGTGTTCATATAGCAGGGCTAAGAGAGAACAATTCACTCTAGAACAAAATTTTAAAACCACATTTTGCATCTATTTTCTCATCCAGAATGTTCAGATGAGGTAATATTCCTGGCAAAGATTGAAGATTCAATAAAGAAAAGATTTATCTAGTAGAACAAAATGAGTTCTAGTTTCCATCTTCTGTGAGTACCAGAAAAATAAACCAGACAGCTGTCTTGAATATCTGATTTGCTGCAGAGCCAAAAGGTGATGATGTCCTTTCCTGAAGCAATCACCAATATTTAGTTACCATTCTTCAGGCTAAGCAACAACTGGGATACTTTTTCATATACTACAAAGGTAATACAGCATGCAGGAGTGACTCTGAGAACATTAGGTATAATTCCTTTGTAAAATCCATGAACTCCTTCTTTCCTAGGGAGAAGCAGAAAGAATTTACTTGCAACTTCCATACATATTTTATAGGGGGAAATCATTCAGCCTATTAACTTTAAATTACATTATTCTGATTTTATTGTTCTTATTCTATTTAATTATTGCGGTCTTGTGTATCAGCGATAGAAAGAAAGGCAAGGTATAAAAGCAGGTCTGAATCCAACTAAGTGATATTCAGAATAGGTCCATTGATTTCAATGGGTCTGTTCTGAGTTTGACTTGCCTGGATGCAACCCATATAGATAGATAAATATCCACATATTTTTATTATAAATAGATCTTTTAGGTGACACTTCTACAAAGACCATCTTGAAACATGAAAACTGAATTTCTAAAGCAATACCTAATTCAGGAAAGCACTGAAAGTCCATACTGAAATAACACTGAAAGCTTATTTGCACAGAGAAGTGTTACGATCGCCTTGGATGCCTAGAAAACAGAGAGACTGTCCACAAATTGCCAAACTGACTTTAGCAATATGGCTAACAATACAAAGTTATTTTTCTCAAGTGATTTCTTAACAGGCATTTCACTTTTGATTTGATCATGCTGACCCCACATCTTTTCTGCTAGAGCACTTGTCTGTTTTTGCTTTTTGTGGAAAACCTCTGCTGTTAGGTTTCATGGCTAAGCCTTTCTGGCACATACCCCGACAAAGGATTACACATGGCCTATTTCACCTTGTACAACACTTCTCAATATATCTAGGGTTTTGTGACTTTATGTGACAGGTGATTTTCTCCTCTATTTTTTTGGAAACATGTAAATTATATCTCCACAGTCCTTCTGTTAACCCTCCACCCAATTTGTTGTGGGATAGTACTGGAGACCTGCTTGTTATAGCGGGAGGTGGAGGAATGATGGAACAGTTGCCTATCCATAGGTAAGAGTGATGATGCAACCTGCCAAGGAAAGCAGTTAAAAATGGGGCTGGGGAACTCAACAATGAAACTCAACAGGCTTACAATAAATTTTAATCTGAGTATGTCTTAGTGGAATATCCATACCTGTTTATACTTCACTACTTTTACAGTGAATTCCAAATTAGGTTTACTCAATGAACTCAATGGGGCTTAATCTCAGCAAATGTGTTTAGGATTGCTGCTTTAGTTTCTCTACTGCTCTCACAAACCCATTCATGCTTGTTTTGAACTTCTCTCAAATAATTATAAAGTTACCCAGCTGATATAACAGAGAGAGGAAACACACAGAGAGGAAAAGTTGAAAGCTTGATGTCTTTAGGAATGCCAAGTACATCAGTGATAACAAAGGAAGTCCTTTCATACCAGCTTTATATCTCCAGGCCTACCTCCATGTCCTACGGATGACATCGACCAATCCAGAGTATCTGTTGTGCTGATCCTGGAGACGTGCTCTCACAACCTGATAGGGATATGTAGTTGAAACTGCAAAAATTTTCGACAGTGCTGCCATTGTGATATATTCTAAAGTGCTCTAAAAAGAAAATGGTATCAATATTAGCTCCTAACAAATTCACTAAAAGAACAAAAAACAAAATTTCACATTTGACGCTGCTTATTTCTATCATTATACAAGTGTTAGTAGTACTAAGTTTAAATTCTAAGTAGATACTTCCATTTCACAGGATGTCTTACCAATTTCAAATCCGATCGCCTGTTTCGATGTCTATTATATTTTGATTTCAATTCTTCATATGCCATGAATTGAAGTGCTCCATGTGATGTTCCGAACAGACCAGGTACAAAGCCCTGAACAGAGTTTTTCAGACAATTTAAAATGCAGTTTCATGTGAAAAGCTGAGCAACCTATGACACAAAATGTATATAAACAATGGAATATAACTTTACAGTTATAAGTTTATAATGCCAGCATGTGGATACTGGTTGAAATGGCCAAACACAGAAAAATATGCAGGTAAGAGAAGAAAATATATGGAAACCAGTTTTCAAAAGAAAGAAAGAAAAAATAAAACAGCTGAGCTTTAATCCTGGCAAGATGGAGGCTCTGTGGGTGAGTAGTTCCTTTGCCTCAGAAATTAGTTAGTTGTCTACCCTGGATGGGGTTGCACTCCCCCTGAAGGAGCAGGTTCACAGTTACTTCTGGATCCAGCTCTGTCACTGCAGGCTCAGGTAGCCTTTGTGACTAGAAGTATCTTTTACCAACTGCTATTGGTGTGACAGCTGCAGCAATTTCTAGACCAGAAAAGCCTTCCGACAGTAGTTCATGCATTGGTTACTTCAAGACTGGATTACTGCAATGCACTTTATGTGTGGCTTCCCTCGAGCTTGAGCTGGAAGCTGCCGTTAGTGCAGAATGCTACAGCATGATTGCTGACAGGAGTGAGGCCTTGTCAACATATAACACTTGTGCTCAGAGATCTGCACTGGCTGCTGCTTTGTTACCAGGCCAGGCTCACTATTAGTAATCCGAAGCTCTTAATAACTTGGCACCAGTTTATCTACGAGATGGCTTCACCCTACATGTGCCACTCAAACACTTTGATCGACGGAATTGGCACTACTACAGGTGCCACATAATAGTCATTCTAAGTTTGTAAAAACCCAGTATTTTAGTGTGGCAACACCTAGTTTGGAATTTCCTGGCTATTGGTAACAAGCAGGAGCCTTCAGTGGACTCTTTTCAGTGCCTGCTAAAAACATTCTTCTTTAGACAAACCTACCCAGTTGCTTAAAAAGTTAAGGTAATTTTAATCTGTTTTAGTATTTTAACTTTTGTATGTTTTTAAGTATGGTTGTAAATTATTCCTAATTTTATTGCCTTATCTTTTTGTAAACCTCTCTGAGGATTAATATTTTTTTTTACAATCAAGCCATGTAAATTTTTTATAAAATAATAAATGTAGGAATTTTATGAAGCTCAGACACAAATTAAGGACTACTATCTCAAAGCCTGTGATCGCTTTATCTGTCTATTGTTATTGTGACAGTTATTGTGTGCCTTGAGTATCTTATACATATTTATATAGCCTTTTATTTTTACACACACTATAAATACTTTATTGTAATTCAACTTATAACTTCTCAAAAATCCTTCCAAGTCAATGGCTAGGAGATCTAAGAAAGCACAACGATTTCCACCCTCGGAGGGAGAAGGCCCAGGCAGGTAATAGGCTGCTGCTCACCTGTTCAGTTCAGAAAGCGCAGAAAGGGGGCATTTTGAGGAGGGGGGTGCTAACTGGATCCAAAGCCCTGTGGAGGGGCCTCATTCCTGGGTCCCTTGGAGTTTTGCTTTTTACTATGCAGTTCCAGTTTGGTGATGTCTGTGGACCAGTCGTCTGTGGTCAGGAAGCACCTCATCCTCTAAAGACAGTCCACTGATCTAGCAAGAGGGCAGGGCTCCCAGTTCTGCCAGATCAGAAGCCCCTCACTTTGCAGCATCATGAACTGACAAAAACTACTTTCTATTCAGTCTACTCACAAGTATGTCTTTTCCTTCTACCCATCTGTTCCTCCCTACTGGTTCTCCCACTACAGAACAGAATTATCTATTAACTCAGGCATACTGGCCCAAATACTGAGTGCTCACTGGAAGGACAGATCCTGACTCGGTTTAGACTGAACTCCTCACAAAATTCCCACTATCTGAAGTATGGCTCTGTGAGAAGAGAACTGAAAATGCTAAAGAGGCAGAGGGAGGATAATGATAATGATAATAAAGCCCACTGGCAACCTTATTCCAGTGAAACTCATGTAATAACCATTCACTGATTTGGGACACAGTGGTAAAATACTGTCATACCCATATCAAATACCAGAACTCCTGGCTTTGACTTATCTTACCTTATATAGGCCACGTACACCTTCATACTTGTATATTTTGGTAAGGGCATCAAGCATCCCTTTGTACTGCCTCTTTGATGGGTCAACACCAGCTTCATACTGCAACACAAGCCGAGTCTTTGTTACCCAGATTGGGTTTGTAATGCACAGAGTCATTGCTCCTACGATCAGATGGAGAGCTGACAGTTATTTTAATGTCAACACTTTAGCATTGTGCAAAAACAGCATTTCAACAACATTCCCTCAACACATAGGCACTCCTACACAAACCTGGAAATTTCTAATGCCAATGAAGTTTTATGCTGGCATTTAACATTCCATGTTGATTTAGCAGTTGTTCTGCACTTATCCAGAGCAGCAGATAAAAAGTATATTCTGCTAAAGAAATGGACCAATAGTACAGGGTATTTGCACAGTGTGCACTCTACCAAATGCTTTTGTTTGACTCCCTATATCATGGGTTACCAACACAGCACCCACTGAAACACATGAGCCTGTAGACACCTTGCTTGGTGCCTGTAAGATTCCCTTGCTGAAATTAGGGTTGAAAAAAGTCTGCTACTGTAGCCATGGAATAATTTTTTAAAGCCCAGCTCCAGCACTAAGAGCTTTTGGGAGTGGGTTGGTTTACAGTTGGCTAAAACAGAAGACTGCTTGCAAACCTAATTATAACACAGGAGGAACAATTTGGATGGGGTGGGAAAAGGGTCAACTCTTCCCTTTCCAGCTGTATCCTAAGTGCTCTGGAATCACCCTAGGTGTTGTGGAGGGAGTTATCTTCCTGGGGACTGCAGGTTAACTCTTGCCTCCCCAGCTGTATGCCCCCCCATACACACACACACTCCATTAGGCTTTTAAAAAATCAAAAACACTTTTTAAAGCCTGTCTAACAGGAGGCAGAGTGTGTTTGTGCAGAGGCACAGTTCTCATGCACTCATGTGTACATGGTTGCAGTACATGCTGCCCAATGTCTCTGGTTTGCCAATGTGCCCACAGCTTTAGTTGCCAACCTCCTCCCTAGATATTGATCAACAACAACAACAAAACACAGTATATGGAAAAGCTGAAAGTATTCACTAATCCCACTGTTATTTTCCTCACCTGCCTCAGCAGCTGACACTAAGTGTTCAGTTGGTCCAAGACTTTCCAGCTTATCCTCTGTCTTGTAGGCTTTAATGGCATTATAGCTGCAGAGTGAAATGTTGGGATAAGGTTAAAGCTGATTAGTTGTTTTACCAATATGTGAAATACATTCTGTATATCAACACACAAAGTAACACATAAACATTTGAACTAACTAACAAAAATGACACATGCTTATCTACAATGTATAGACTAGAAGCATGTACTTTGCAAGCCCATGGGCACACATCAGTAAGTAGAAGGCTCTTCCCCATTCTTCTTTGAACAGGTGTTACATATGCCATATCACAAACTGCTTTTAAAACTTTCCAAGAGGGCTAGAGTTCAAAGTCCCATGGATATATGAAACTAGAAGTTTGGTTATTTGGAATTCAATCATAGTATTCTATACATAAATTAATATTACTTCGAGGTTTTTTTTAAAAATGAGCTTTACAACTATAATTGAAATATAAAGCATTTAAATATTACGCTATTATCTGTACCATATATAATTATGTGCATGTATCTGTGTATTTGTATGTTGATGTAAATACTGTAAAAGGTTTACAAAGGTTGTGAAAGAAAAAGCTGTATCTGTAAGTAATTACGCTGCTTCCCCCTCCTTGCTAACAGCTCATATTCAGTTAATACTAGAATTCAATGGCGACTAAGAGATTGCTCATTTTGCTACTGGACCTGTAAAAACCTGCAAACATGCTGATAAGGAAGCAATATTCCAAAGTGTATTAATGTAGCCTTTATTATACCAAACTTCTATACTATAAACAACAGCAGATACACACACACCAGACAATAACCTCATGGCCTCTAGGTGTGATTGTAATAAGATTGGCTGTGGCTGGTGAGCAGTAATCCAGAGCAACAGAAGTGAGCAACAGAAGTCACACAAGTAAAAGCTGTTGATAATTAAAAGATTAGCTCAGTGCAATCTTCAGACTTGACCCTAGGCCCAGCGAACTTAATAGCAGATGCCCAGCTTCCCTCACTATTAACTGTAGGGATAAGATACTTATGACATAGTGTGCACTACTTCATTTCATTCAATTAGGGTTAAATTAAAATGCCACACTGGTATTCCTTGTCCCAGCCAAATTTACATTGCTTGCTCTACCAGTCTAGCTCAAAAACTCTCCAGTGAACTGCAGCTTCTGGTACAAAGGTCCTTCAAGATTAGCCTTTCAAATATTCAGTATTAGTCTTTCAAATATTGACCAGAACAATGGAAAGTAGTTTAAACTTACAAGAAAAAGTAGAGGCCCCAAGAGGCCCCTGCTCCCCACATGTTTGGCGTGACCCCTTGATACAAGCCACGTAAACCTTCATGCTTCCAGACGGTTTGCAGGCAGTGCAGGATACCATTGTATTTCGGTCTCAGCTCCAAGCCATCACTCACTGCACAAAAAACAACGGGAGATTAGTCTGAAGAAAGCGCATTTCTGAATGAGCCGGGACCACATAACACCGGTTCTGAGAGATCTGCATTGGCTCCCAGTGCGTTTCCGAGCACAATTCAAAGTGTTGGTGCTGACCTTTAAAGCCCTAAACGGCCTCGATCCTGTATACCTGAAGGAGCGTCTCCACCCCAATCGTTCTACCCGGACACTGAGATCCAGCACCGAAGGCCTTCTGGCGGTTCCCTCATTGCGAGAATTAAGGTTACAGGGAACCAGACAGAGGGCCTTCTTGGTTGTGGCGCCCATCCTGTGGAACACCCTCCCTTCAGATGTGAAAGAAATAAGTAGCTATCCTATTTTTAAAAGACATCTGAAGGCAGCCCTGTTCAGGGAAGTTTTTAATATTTAACGCTGTATTGTTTTTAATACTTGATTGGGAGCCGCCCAGAGTGGCTGGGGAAACTCAGCCAGATGGGTGGGGTATAAATAATAAATTATTATTATTACTAAGTGAACAACACAGTATGCAAAAGTGAGGCACTGCAGGAAGATCTTTTGAGAGTGAAAAGGTTAATTAGCTATAGACGCTGCAGTTGCTACGAATATGGCAAATCCAATGACCTCTGCCCTAACTCATTTAATGGGAATATCTGAAGAGGGATCCACGTGTAATCTGCTGAGTACCCTTAAAAGCCTCCTCGTTGCCAGAGTTAAATCATCCCCGGCAATTTCTATTTTAAACTACGCTAATTATTTCTATAAATTACTTGTTGCGCGTATTGTACAAACTAGCACGTGCAAATCGATGCCCTCTATTGGCGGGAAACGGAGCTGCCACGTCGCGCCGGGAGGAATTGTGGGGGAGGGTCCCCGGCCGTCGGGCCGGCCGATGACGTCACGGACGGTGGGCGTCGTGACCGTTGGTACGGCCGATGACGTCAGCGACCATCGGTGCGGCGCAGGGAAATGGGGCGGGAAGGAAGACGGAGCGCCTCACCTGCGAAGCGGATCTTCACCAGGTCGAGCGGGTGCAGCACCAGCGTGGAGATGACGCCGCCGCTTAGCCCGGCCACCAGGTTCTCGAAATGCACGTGCCTGAAGAGAGACCGCGCTGGTGGCGCCGAACTCGTCGTCGTCGTAGACCCCGCCACGGTGCATGCTCGGCTCTGCGCGCCTGGGACGGCGGCAGCGGGATTCATAGGAAAACTCCTAGGCTATATTTCGATTTAATAACAATTGCAATAAATAATAAACCCCTACGCAGACCTTAGCCGGTAACGTGAGTCGGCTGAGGTAAACTGCCCTTTGACCTGCGAGGCACTTGCCTCGTCCTATCGGGGAGCAGCAGCCGGTCTCTCCCCCTGGGCTGCTCCAATCGGACGGCCGTGCCTCCCTCGGTGGGCGGGTTTAGTTTTTTAGCCCGCCCTTGCTCACGTGACCAGGGAGCTGCCGGTTCCTATTTCACCCGCCCGTTAGTAGACGCTTGTTCCCGCAGTGGCTCTCTCGACCCGGAAGTGGTTCCTGGCTTTGCTTCGTTTCTGCCTGCTCCATGTGGGCTGCCGGAGGGTAGCGGGGAGCACCGTTTCTTCCGCCATCGCCATCCGGACGCCCTCAGTCGCAGACGATGAAGGTGAAGGTGTTGAGCCGGAATCCGGATGATTACGTGCGGGAAACCAAGCAGGACCTTCAGCGAGGTGAGAAGGGGAGTTATTCGAAAGGGCGGCCGGGTTTGTGTTGAGCGTCGATTCTTAGGAAGCGAAGTTTGGCTCCCTTTGCGATGCCGGAGCGGCTTCCATCACCTGAAGGCGACTCCCCAGTCAGGCTGAGTTTTCCTTTTCTCTTTTTTGCATCGTGCGCCTCTTCAGGCTGGGAGAGATCTCAGAGTTGTTCTGCACATGGCACCTTCCAGAGAGTCATGGGAACTGTAGCTTGTCCAGGGTGTTGGGACTTGGAGCGACAAACTGCGGTTCCTATTCTTTTCTTCCTTTTTCTTGGGGTGGGGGAAGGGGGGGGTCTGTACTTTTAAAGTATGGTTAGTACATAGCTTTGCACTGTGCCCATTATCCAAAAACCACGACCGAAATTGGGGAGGGAATTCTTTTATACGTGTGAAGTAAAATTTGGTGAAGAAAATCTATGGAGCACTGAGCACAGGGGTCTTTCCTCTCTCTCCCCTTCCTGTGACTTGGGTTGCATCTCGTTTGCAGTGATAAGGCCTGTGCCATTTGCCCAGGTTGCTGGCACAATCTGGGGCTTGTGTGACATTATGGTAAATTCTAATCTCATTGTGCAGAGCACTTGGATTATTGCAATGCATTCTGTGTGGGGCTACCCTCCAAGACTTGAAACTGCAACTAGTGATGCGGCAGCCTGATAAGTTAACCAGGACAGCAAGATGTATACATGAAACACCAATCCTAAAAGCAGTGCACTTGACTGCTTATGTGCTACCAGGCTCAACAACATCCTGGTACTGGCCTATGAGGCCTACTCTGCAGGAGTGCCTTTTTCAGTACCAGACAATTTGATCCATAAGATCATTGCTGGGGTGCCGGGGGGGGGGGACGGACACCCTATTCATGGACCTCCGAAGGGCCTTCTCTAGTGGCATGCTGACTTTGGAAAGCCCTCAGCTTGAAGATCTGTTTGTCTCCCTCCTTGCTTTACATAAATAGTTGTCCGTTAAATACATTTTTGTCTGGTTTTCCTGAATTGAAGTTACTTTATTTTAATACTTCAGAGCTGCAGATGATTTTTTGGTGTGTTATAATGGTTCTCAGGTTTCTGGATGTTTTGTATGTTGGTTATTATGTTTTATATATGATACATGTTTTATGTTTTATATATTATTGTATATTACTCTAGGTACTCTTGGGAGGAATGGTGATTTAGAAATGTAACTAGCAAAAAGAAATTTGCTGAAACATTGGATATAATTCATGAACATGTTCTACATTCTCTGAGCAGTGTGGTTGTTTGCCTGATCACCAGTTTATTGAAATCTCAATTTACTACATTAAATGGATTGTCTATGTAGTGACTGATAGAAACATATTTTTAAATATATATATTTGAGGGCTGTTTATGAACAATGTATGTTCATTTAAACAGGATTCTTAATTTACTCAAAGCTAGTAAGGCTGATCCAAAGTATGAGAACATTTTTGTTTTCCAGCATAGTGGTGTCTTATTAACTACGGTAGCTACAAAAAAGGCAAAAGGAAGCTTTATGACAGTAATCTTCTCTGTTGTTTTGTATGATTATTTGGTTTATAGTTCCACGGAATTATGATCCTGCATTACATCCCTTTGAGGTTCCACGGGAATATACTCGGGCATTAAATGCAACAAAATTAGACCGTGTTTTTGCAAAGCCTTTTGTTGCATCATTAGATGGCCACAGGGATGGTGTTAACTGCATGGCTAAGCATCCAAACAGCTTGTCTACAGTTTTGTCTGGAGCATGTGATGGAGAGGTATGTATAATTGGATAAAAACAACAACCATAAAGTGTCAGATCATGTTTTTACTGTGGTTATTTAATTCTGCAAGAAATAGAACCTTGCATTTCAGTTATGTGTGTGCCTATAACTATGAGCAAGACTGCACTCTCAGTTTTAGTGCTTAGGTGCTATGCCCTGAAAAAGGCCTATTTAATGGAAACAATTAAGAATATTTTAACTGTTGCTCTTGTTTCCTAGTGTATGTTCTCCTTCCCTCTTGAGACAAGGTATTTGGGGAGAAGAGTAGGATGGAAGCCTGTGACTTCAGGAAGTAATGATCCAATCATAGCATGAGGGATTGGATAACAGTAACTCAATTGGTTTCAGTTGGTGTTGCCTGTGGATATAGCCATGGAAGGTGCCTAGTCCTGCAATCCTATATACAGGTACTAGGAAGTAAATCCCACTGACCTCCATTGGGACCTGTTCAAAAGCTAAATTATAACATTGTCTTAAAAATTGAACCACCAATTAAAAGCTACCAGTTTAACACAAGTCATTCAAAGCTCCTCTGGCAAAATGCTGTTTTATTTGTCTGGTTTCTATCCAGAGTCCTCATGTGACTGTCCCAGAGCCCAGCAAGCAAGGTGGAGGGCTTAAAAGCTATTTCCGTAAAGGGTTTACTGGGCTCTGGAGACTCCCTCAATATATTGTGGGGCCATCTGAGATGTTGGGTGGCTGGGGCTGTTCTCGGGCTCATTCTGACTTTGTAGGATTTTACCTTTACATGCAACCCCCAGAAATACAAACTTCACGTAAGTTGTGATCACCCTGTCCTGATCTCTAGATTTCAAAAGGGCATCACACCATTTTGTAATATTGTTTCAAAAAACAGTATTAACGCTGAATTGTTCAATAACAACATGCTGTTTGTTTCCAATAGGTTAGAATTTGGAACTTGATGAAGCGTGAATGCACCCGTACATTGCAGGCACATGAGGGCTTTGTGAGAGGAATGTGTACCCGTTTCTGTGGTACTTCTTTCTTCACTGTAAGTAGAATAGTGGGAATTATGGAAAAAGATTCAAATGCTTGGTATACTTCTTTTTCTTTGTTATTTCCCCCCATTCTGCATTCTGTTTTCTAAATAATAGACTCAAGTACTTTTATTTTATGACTCTCACTTACTACTACAGCAGCTTATTTTTTATCTAGTTATCTAGCAGGGAATCGCAGGCTTGGGGGAGCGGGTCAAATGCAGCCTTCCAGCCTTCTTTCACTGACCCTTAGGTCTCTCCCCACTCTCCTTAAGTGCTTTTGCCTGGTTGAAATCTCTTTGAACTGCAATAAAGCTTTTGCCTGTCTGGAGGTAGAAATGTTTTCATAGAAACCTCTTGACTTTTGTGTGGGTGGAATGCAACCTCTTGTACAAAGGTGAGAGTTATTATGCCCATTTTTGCCTCTGACTTTACCCAAAAAGTTGAGCATGAGGGAATGTGATCCTGCAGACAGAAGAAGGTTTCCCACCTCTTTAGGTTTTACTCTTCCATACTAATGCTACTTTCTTGGAGCATAAAGCAAGCCCAGGGGTAAGCCAATCCTCCCAACCACTCCTGCTGTTTCAGAAATCTGCTGCTTTCTTTGAGTTTGAAGAGCAGGCACAATGTTCAAACAAATGTGTTCTCTGTTCGAAAAAACTATAGATTTACATATCCTCTTATTTAAATATCCTCTGTCACTATTGTAAGTCCAGTCACTCGGTACAAGTAATTCTTTTGCCTCTAGCAAACAGTTCAATAAAGTAATGGAGTCCTTGCAGTGTACTTCAGCATAATTAAATACAATCCCTCTTTAGTACAAACACGTATCTGTTGATGACTATTGTGAGACTTAAAATATTTTTATGGGTATTTTTTAATACCTGTTGTGCAGCCTAATCCAACTTGTATTTAGACATAAGTAAGTCCCATGGAGTACTTGCATTGGATTTGAGTCTTGGGATAGATGTGCAGGAATATTTGCAACACTATTAGAGCTAATAACTCTTCATTCATCATTTACTTTTCACAATTTGCAGCGTTCACTATGTTATTCACAGAAATACAGTTGCTTTCATAGCCCTTTTCCATAGAACTTTAAAAATGTTTAAGCATGCAGCTGGAAGGACAATAGATTTGTCACTCACAATCAGTGAGTGAGGTCCCAAATAAGGAGAACTGGCAGTTTAAAATGATGAACTATGCAGAGTTAGCAGGTCTAACAAGTAAACATAGCTGTCAACTTTTCCCTTTTCTTGCGAGGAATCCTATTCAGAATAAGCGAACTTCCCTTTAAAAAAGGGAAACATTGACAGCTAGGCAAGTAAAATAAGAGAACAAGAATATCAAGTATATAAAGAGGAATGGAAAAATTTGTATTTGGATACAACTGTAAACATGTGCAAACATTAGTAGGATTGAGGTAAATTCAACAATATAACACATAACAAAGGAATAATAAAGAAATAAGGGAGCTAAATGGATATACAAGAATAGATGGGGTGGGAAAATTAAAGGAACCAGGGAAGGGGAAGTTGTAAATGACTGGTGTGTGTGTGTGTGTGTGTGTGTGTGTATCTATAGCTATATCTATATGTGAGAATTTTGTCATTCAATCTGGAAGAAATGCAATCTGGCACCACAGTTATAATCATCACCATCACTTTTAATTTGTATACCTTCTTTCTATTTTACAATACCCAAGGTGGTTTGCAGGTTGAAGAAACAAAAAATGTACACCTTATAACAATCTAATCCAAGACAAAAATGTGATAATAAAACATAACTTGAAAATAAGCAACATATATCAAATAAAGTAATATTCAACAATCCATTAGAATAGTATAGGATAATATTAAATATCACATATGAAAATTAAACAGAAATCCACTCTTAACAATTATAATAAATAATTTCTGAACTATAATCAATAAAACAATGGCAAATCACAGTGCATAAAATAATACAATACAAACTGAGAAGCAGAGACTGGAGGGTGGGGCAAGGCAGGAGGAAGAAGGCCTTGCCTGATGAAGTCTCTCCCCTCACAGTTCTTCCTCCAGGAAGTAAATTTAAGATTGACTATGCACACTTGTTACTTTCATATAAACATCAGAAGGACTGAATTGTAACTCTCTTACTATGAATGCAATGTTTTCTCCAAAATCATTAGGTTGGTGATGATAAAACAGTGAAGCACTGGAAAATGGAGGCACCAGCTTATGGGGAAGCAGAAGAACCACTAAATACGATTCTTGGAAAGGTATTACTTTATTCATTGTATTGTTTTGCTCTCCCTTTCCTTCTATGTTTAAAGATTCAGATGAAGGTATTGTTTTACTTGAATACGAGCAGAAAACTATTGACCTTGGATCTTTGGTGTCAAAGATGATGTAGGTGTCACTGAATGCCGTTATCAGACAATATTCCCATAAGCTGAGTGCCCTTGCATTGCTGGTACAAAGCCTCTGTATGAGTTAGTTTATTTATTAGAGTTTTATACTGGCCTTCAACAAAAATGGTCATGGGTTGTTTTACAAAAAAGAGAGAAAAGAAGCATAATACACCTTAACCAAAATCATTAAAATAATTATCATAAATTACATAATTGGCATAAAATACCATAAATGTGAGTTGTCACATTTGTCAGCCACTAAAAATTCAGCAGGAAGATGAGTTTTCAACCCAGTATCTGGAAGAATACTAAGGGTGAGATTTAGGAACGGGAAGACCACTGAAAGGCTGCAGGAAGAATCAGGTTGTAATTTCCTGCCATACCTCTTGTGTATTTGTGTCCTGGTGCAGTAAGTTGTAGAATTCAGCTGCATATATTCATGGTAGTGATAATTATCCCCATTTCCTTAAAGTTCAGCAAATAGGTGTGATATTTCCGTAATAAAATTTTCTGGATAGTGGATTAAGCTACCATTTAGCTATTAAAAAATAGGTCCACTCAGGTATAGTGACTTGCTATCCTTTTGCCTCTGGTGGGATTTTATTTGAAAATGTGATAAAAAAAGCTTGTGCACACAAATGGGGTAAAAATGGTTGCAACTTTTGAAGTACTTGTAGAGCTGTACCCATGGTTAACTGTATTTTTTTTAAAAAAAATAGCTATGCTGTACTGTTCTTCCTAACCAAAGTTACTGGAAATGACTAGCAAAATGTCTGAATAAATAAAACAGACAATTGAGACCTTAAGGGTCCCTCATGAGATTGGGTTTCCTTATCAAGATTGCTGCTGTCTCTTGTACCTGTTGGCACTAGATGCAAGAGGGTGATGAGACAAGGGTGTTTACAAGCCTCCACCCTGACTTCAGATGTTCCAGCTGCTATTCCGCTGCTGAATTTCTGGGTCACAGGAGGTTTCAGAAGAAATAAATCCTGCTCAGCAATGGTTGCTGAAGCAGGACTCCCTTACTCTGACTGTTTTAGATGTCTCTTGCGGTTCCTGGCATTGACACTAAGCACAAAACCCTCCGAGTATAAAACCAGCAATTCATTGTTGGTACTCTTTTTTATATTTTCATTTTAAAGACTGTGTACACTGGAATTGATCACCATTGGAAGGATCCTGTTTTTGCTACTTGTGGTCATCAAGTTGATATCTGGGATGAACAGAGAACCAGTCCTTTATGCTCTTTGACGTGGGGAGTCGATAGCATAAGCAGTGTCAAATTCAATCCAATTGAGGTAACATTTATATATATTCCACTGTAAGTACTGTCACTAAGTGTTTTAGTACCAGCAACATAGTCAGCATCGCTGTATAAAATGCAGTTGTATATCCTTTTAGAGGAGTTGGAGGATAACTTGGGTAATTAAAGGTGAAGGAAGATAATGAGTGAGGAGGTTGAAAAGACTGCAGAAAGCACAGGCGACGGCAGAACTTCATGTCTGTGCTTGTTGCAAGTAGATTTTGAGGCAGGATTTTGGAAGGAAATGGTTTGATGGACAGTGAGGAGGTGGGGGTAGATGTACACAGAAAAGGCAAAGGGAGCAGAACACAGTCTTGGGTGAAAAGGTAGAGATGTTTAAAACTAAAAGTATTAGATTTCCCAATTGAAAAGTAAGATGGGGTCATTAACCCTAAAAAGAGCATCTGTTAACTATACATATCCAAGGATTGCACTCATTACATACACTGAGCAGTTTTAAGAGTTCCCCTGTCATTCCTTCCACCCACTCAGACTACTTTTAGATTCTCCCAGGTTTTAAAATCAGTTTAAAAGCATGAGATCTGGGAAATGTCTTGAGCCTTATCCCTTCCACATTATCTTCTTTTTTAGCAACAGTAGATTAAATAAGATAGCTTATGTACTGCCGCTGAAAATTACACTGTTTAAAAGATAGGGCTGCTGGTTTAAACAAGTCCTGTATATATTATACCTTTTTCAGTTAGCAGTTAACAATTTTGTTTAAGAATTTTGTTTTTGTTTTTTGCTTGACGATATTTACATTACTTGATATGCAACTGTTTTTTCAGATGTACCTTTTGGGAAGCTGTGCTTCAGACAGGAATATTGTGCTATATGACATGAGGCAGTCAACGGCATTGAAGAAGGTAATGCAAAATCTTTAAGATCCTGTGACTGAAATGTCTGTGTATGAATTCCCTGCACACGCCTTTTCATTTTGGAAGGGAAGTTATCTATTAAGTTTCACTGCTGAGGAGCTCCATAATTTTCATAGTTCTAGGTTGGGTGCAAGATTCTTTTAATATAGAATTCTTTGACATGTAGCATATAGAAAATGTAGCTTTTCTGAGATCACTTTAGGCCAGCATTGAGAAGCCTTTGCCCACAAGGCTGTTTCCCTCCACATCACACCCAAATAAGGTGCAAATAAGGTGTGCAAATAAGGCAGATAAATATTTGACTACAAAGGAACAGTTGGCAGACTTGAAATGTGCTCCCAAATGTTTCTTGGCAAGCGGAGATTTCCTTTGGATAAACAGGACTTTTCTAGCTGGATAAATGGGTCTTTACCACAAGTCTCCACTTGTTAGGGATTAAGTCTTGTTTTAAAAGTGTTTGTTGTTTTTGTGTTTTTAAGTGTTTTAAATTTTATGTAAATTGCCTTGAGGTGGTGGTTTAAAAGACGATTAATAATTTAATGATAGTGAAAATAATAATAATAATAATAATTAATTAATGTGGTGCATTTTATATTTGACACTGGGATTGGTTCCACTGGGGAGCTCCCACGCACAACCAATCCCTGCAGAAAGCGGGGCTTGCACTCATTGCTGATCAACTGATCTGTACTGACAGCAACCCCTACCGTGTTTGGCTGCGCTCCAGAGTTGCCTATTGGGAAGCTCCGACTGCATCTTATCCCTGTTGAAAGCAGAGGAATCAACTAAAGGGATCTTTCATTGTAAGCTGGCCTGAGTTCAAGCTGGTCTACTTTCAACTGATGCCATGGTGATGTCAGGTGATGGATGGGTGAGCACCCATCAAAAGTGGCCTTTGCAGGGGGGGGCGGGGTAGGGGAACACCTGTTGGGCTGTATCCAGTTTCCCACCCCTGCTTTAGACTACTGTAGGGAGATAGTGGAGGTATGAAGAATGCTTTGAACACAATACCTACCCTTGGAACTCTTTGCCTGTTGAGATCAAGCAGTCACCTTCACTGCACTCTTTTCGACGCCTGCTAGATACATTCTTGTTTAGACAATCCTACCCAGAAGCTTCGAAAGTTGAATCTGTTTTAGTATCATTCTGTATTTTTTAAAAAAGTTTTTCAGTATTGCTGTATATGTTTTTTGATTTTATTGTTTTACCTATTTATACACCACTTTGAGGTTTTTATAATCAAGTGGGGTGGGTGGGTGTGTACACACATTAAAATAGTGCGGATTTGGAAAAGGACAGTACCATGGGACCTCTCCATACCCTTATGTGTCACACTTCCTTATACAGTGGTACCTCGGGTTAAGTACTTAATTCGTTCCGGAGATCCGTTCTTAACCTGAAACTGTTCTTAACCTGAAGACCACTTTAGCTAATGGGGCCTCCTGCTGCCGCCGCGCCGCCGCCGCACGATTTCTGTTCTCATCCTGAAGCAAAGTTCTTAACCTGAGGTACTATTTCTGGGTCTGTAACCTGAAGCATATGTAACCCGAGGTACCACTGTACTAATTTCTGTTTCTCTTAGGTTGTGAGTCAGCAAGCTGGAGTCTGACTTTTTTAAACCTGTGTAAAACACTTAGGCTCCCTTTTTCCAAAATGTCACTGCTGTGGAAATGGAACATTTCAATACACAACATTGTCTGTGGATTAGAATAGATCATACAACACAATTGAAATTTTGTTGGTGTGGTTCAGTTCATGGTGTGGTTTGTTCAGTTATTTGGTAAATAAATGGTACAAGATCATGGTATGCAAATAGTTTCCCCACCGAAAAGGAGATATTCGAAGCCTCTTCAAGGTTCAGTAAAGGTGAAAGGTATTCACTGACTGAGGATAACAAACTTCCTTCTTTGGCTTACAATATCTCCCAGCTGTCGCTACTATTGCCTTTTAGAGTGGGACCGTACAGCATATGGACTGCTAAAGACTTTTCAACTAATCAGCCTTCTGCCAAGTGGGGGTCTGGCTAGAGTAAGTTGTCAGTTTTATCCCTTCAGCAGAGGATCAGGGCAGTCTCTTTTCATTGCCATCTGGCTTTTTTTCAAGCCTTGTTACAGAGTTTCTGATCAGCAAAGCAAATTACTACCAGTATGTTCCAGGGTCTGCATTTAAAACAGTTAACATAATTTCACTATATCTACCCTCCATAGAAGTCTACCCCAAGTAAAACAGGAGTGTCCAAGCCTGTAGTTTTCATTGGTGAACTACATGTACATTTCATTGGTGAACTATTACCTCAGTAAAGGAATTGTCATCATATGAGAAAAAATTATTGTGCATTATGGTTCTTCTGATAGCTGTAGAAGCCTAGGTGAGTTTGAGATCATGGCACCTGTATTTTTTTTAGCAGACCTGGCTTCTGTGAACAAGAATCCATTGGACAAATACACTTGATGATATCTTGTCATCTTGTCCAGTCTTCTTTTCAGAGGGTTGCTGCTGCCATGAGTACCTTATTTTGAATCTGCAGTTCTTGGGCTGCATCCTGAGTAATTTTTTGTTTTGTTTTTTTACTTGTCAGTTTCTTTACATGCGCTTTGTTTTTGGGAAATTCTTGATGCTGACACCAGCATATTCTACAGCTTGCACAGGCATGTTGGGAACTTGTGGAACTTGTACCAGTTGTTAATACATCTGTATAACTTCTAGTGATTGTCTAATAAATGTTTGAAAAATGTTTGAAAAATATTTAAATTTCCTCAGGTTATCTTGGATATGAGAACAAATACGCTTTGCTGGAATCCCATGGAAGCTTTCATTTTCACTGCTGCAAATGAGGACTTCAAGTAAGAATTATTGTTGCCTTACTTGCTCTCTATTTAGACTTCTTAGTTATTCAGAACGTTTGTAATTTTAAGTTTTGACTTCTGCTTTGTGTAAGGATATGATTTTTATAGAAGTTACAAGGAGGCTGTTGGATTTTATCTGGAATCCAAAGAGCTACTTATTTAAATTATTTTTACTTGTTGGTTTTTCCATCTGTGTGGACCTTCAAGATGTCCAATATATGACAATCAATTTGGCAATTCCTTCAGGAACCCTCGGGGGAGGACAATGGAACAAAAAGCAAAGCAGAAACAAACAATGCCTGGATGAAATACTGGGCTCATAGATAAGGAGGGGGTTCAATAGATCATTGCATGTGTATCAAGGTGAAGCTCATTCAGAGCAGAATTGGCCTCTAAGGGCAAAATGTACTCCTGGGGTCCAATGGGCACCTGCCATGCTTGCTTTGTAATTTATTTGTTCAGAGGAGTGTACAAGAAAAAATACAAAAATAGAAAAACTACTCCAATGCTTATAAATTCCTTTTTTTATGATGACACTTCATGATACAAGCAAAATGCTGTATCAAAGTCAGACATGTGAGTCCAAAGATTTTGAAAATACATTTGATTATGCTAGTATTCAGCCCCTGGAAATGAAGCTTTACCTGAGCAATTGAACATAATGGAATAAAGTGTAAAGTGTTAACATCCTTTCTTTTGCAGCTTATATACTTTTGATATGCGATATCTTGACAAGCCTGTAGTGGTTCATATGGATCATGTGTCTGCAGTCCTTGATGTGGATTACTCTCCTACTGGGAAAGAATTTGTGTCTGCCAGCTTTGATAAATCTATTCGCATTTTTCCAGTAGACAAAGGTCACAGCAGGTCAGTGATTTTACAAATAGGCTTCTCTTTGGACCCCCTCCTCCTTCTCCACCATTCTTAATGCTCTCATAAACTTATTTAATGTGTTTATTGAGGAAGGATATATCCTCCTACCAGTAGTTGTTTGTTGCTTGCATTGAAAAAATAATAATTCACAGCTGTTGAATTTCCAGTTGAATTGTCCAGTATTTCAGTACTTAGAATGTATATTGAATTTACAAACTAAAATTGATTGGGTTCTAAATCCTACTTTAGACTAGTTTAATGGCAGGCTCACTCAGTGGGATTTTTGCTTTTGCAAATCCACTCTTTCAAGAGTCTTGTGTCATGTATAATGGTGAGCTGCTCAAGAAACAAGTCACTTTTCTCTGCGTGGAGTGACCTTATTTCTTATGCTATCTGTTAAATTCTCCTGTGGGGCTGGGGGAGGTCAACATCTGATCCACTGGCAGGATCCACTTCCCTACCCCTACTTGTATAAAGTAGCTCTGTTTTCCTTCAGAATAGAGCTTTGCTTCTCAGGAGTTCAAGATATTATAAAAATACATAATTAAAGGAAACAGTTACAGTATTGACAGACTATGTTGAGACACAGTAAAGTCATCCAAACTCAGAAAATAATGTGTATGTGTATTAGTTGACTTCAGGATCCACATAACCTAATGATATCTTTTTAAAAAACATGAGTTTTGCATAGAAGTAATATTTTACTTATCAAAGGCACATTGCTGAACTTATTTGTCTAATCCAGGAGGCTTCTTTCACAGTCCCAGGGGCTCATAAGCCATGGCATATTTTGTGTTCCTAATTAAGCCCTGAATGTGAAACTTGAGAAGACGGAAGAAATAAGAGATACTCTGTTTATTAAGTTCATTAAAAGCCCTTGGCAAATGAACCAGATGTTTGTGTGATTAAATGAAAGAATCAAGTTATTCACCCATATGCTATTGTATTGCTCTTGTCCTCAGAAGAGTGATTTTTCAAAACCTGTGACAGAAGCAAAAGGCACAAATAAATTTTTTTTTTTAAAGAAAGGGTTAGGTGAAAGAAGCATCTGAAATTGCATACAATTATTTTCTTCCAGAGATCAATAAGGAGAGTAGAAGGCACCAATAAAGGCCCTTTCTGTACTTTTATCAGAATGGCATGACTGCTGTGAAATATGTCATGAAGTTAATGATCTAATACGTTAAGGAGTGATTGGACCATTCTTTAAAAAACTAACAATTTAAGCAAATGGGAGACTTGCTCTTTAGTTACTCTCTTTTGTCTACATAATATATGAAAAACAGTTAATCTCAGTAAATTGAATTTGTTGGTTGTTATCATACTATAACCTTATTTTATATGTGCACAGCCCAAGACTCATGGGGCTCTGGCTTGGTTGTGAGGTCCTCCTAAACTCACATATAAGCGTGCACATATGAACATACTTCTTTTCAGGCAAACCTCACTGAAAATATTGGGTGAGATTCAGTATAGCAGAAGAGGGGATCCACTACAACCCCCTGTGCACCCCCCAAAATCTGCTCTGGGCTTTGGGAGACTCCTCTTGGGCAGTTTTTTGGGGCATGCAGGGACTGGAAGGGGAGAAGAGAAACCACAAGTCCAATTACACAAGCAGATTTCCATCAACTAGAGGATGAATATTGTTTGATGTTGCCCACTGTTTATAGTTGAAACTATAAGCACCAATTAAAATTATATAACACTGTATGATATCAATCTGTATAATAAAATGGCCAAGACATACTTCAAAACTGCATCTCCCTTCACCTCAGAGCAAGATTGTTTTTTTAGTAGCCCTGTGGTGGCAGTGAATAATAAAATAAAGCTATGAATATGTATTCATGATTGTAATGTGCTTTGGTTGCATTCTGATCTTAATTGAAAACAAATTAGACTACTGGGGACATAAGCAAAGTCTCCATGTAAGTAGTAATTATCATCTATAGCTGTTCTATGTCTTATGTATTTATTTTTAAACAGTAGACTTGAATGAAGAAAAAATATAGGTTACAATAAATAATATAACCAAATGAAAATAATTGTAAATTGTACATAGTTGTTAAATAATTACAAGATGGGTACTCTGCGCCTTTGTAAATATTTTAGAGTATAATTTAAATCAGAACAGAGTACTTGCTCTAATTTAAGGCGTTATATCGAAGAGTGGAACTCATTTTGCGTAACATTGCTTTTGCAGCTCCTTTTTTCTCTCCCACAAAAAGCTATTCCTGTGGATTGAGGGACCCTTTGGAATAATGTTGCTGCTGCTTGTTGTTGTTGATTATTATTATTATTATTATTATTATTATTATTATCAATTGAATTGTCTTACACACGTTTCAAGCCAATGTGCAAGATACAAGAAAAGAACTGTTAAAAAACCTCAGTTAAAACCAAAAGAGAAAACACCAGCAGATATATATTTTAAAAATACAAATCAGATACCTTAGCAGAGACACATTCATCCAGCTTGGAATGCCTGTTGGAGAAAAAAATGTTCACAGTATCATCTAGGTTTCATCAAGATAGTCTCTGCTGAGTTTCATCTTTGCTGCCACAAGCCAAACTGGTCATGTGACTTTCAATGACATATGTTTCAGGGTTTTTTTTGCACTTAAGCAGAACTACAACCAAGCAGGTGTTGACTGAGTTTCTGACTGAATGTCAAAAGCTGATCTATATAGCAGCTTCAACGCCTGGTGTTGCCAACTGCACACCTAGTTAATGGAAGCTTAGCCGATAGTTTACCCCCCCCCCCAAAAAAAAAAATCAGTTTGGTCTTCCATGTGCTCAGAGTCATGAGAACAGGCTAGAAGTTGTCATTATTAGTACAGAGGTGATTCACATGACCACTGTTTATCTCATCTGTGTATTCTGGTAACAGACATCTTCCTTGAGGTGTTGGGTAAGAGCCCCAGAGATCATTATTTTTGAGTCTTTTGTATGCAGTTAGTAATTTCTGGGGATTTAGGTGGTGCTACATATTGTTTAATTTGTCTGCAGTACACATTGTACACCTTAAAAATAAACTTATTGGTCCCTTTTATGAATAAAAAATAACACTTTCCAGTGTTGAAAGGAAAATGCATGATGAAAGAAAACATCAATATAAATGTTCCAATTTAATAGGTGTTTTTGTTTGTTGGTTTTAGAGAAGTCTATCATACAAAGCGAATGCAGCATGTCATTACTGTTAAATGGACATCTGACAACAAATATATCTTGTGTGGCTCTGACGAAATGAACATTCGTTTGTGGAAAGCTAATGCTTCTGAAAAACTTGGTGTGGTAAGTAAATTCAAATTATATTTTTTTAAAGTGAATTAAGGCGACAAAAATATATTTTTGTATTTAAAATGCTGATCTTTAATTTGGCTTAGTTGTATACATGATAATCTTTCATTGCAACCGGCCTGCCTTGAGGTTGCTCATTTTCTTTATTATGGTATATATTTCTATCAATTGAATATAACTGTTCAGTGGCTCAGTTCACACGCACTGCTAAGAGCAAACAATGTGTTAGCATGAGGCCGTGGGTTCTCAGAGAGGTTATTGCTGCCACTGCAGTCCTTCCCCATTTCCACAGCAGTACCTGGGGCTCCTGTTCTTTGTTTTCTCCAGATTGTCTCCTCCAGATTTGTCAGGAGCGAGACAAATGATAAGCCTGAGTTTTTTATGACACATTAAATCAGACTGGTTTAGCACTGGCTAATGCAGCAGTAGGACTGGGGGAGGAGTGCAGAAGTAGCTCTTTGGCTAAATGCTCTTTGAGAGTAGAGTTGATCATTCAGCTCCATGCTCATGTGATACTGCCAAAGATTAAGCTTCTGAAGAAAAAAAATGCAATAATATTTAATGCATAGGAAGTGTCATGCAGGCTAAACCTTATTTATAAAAAAAGAAACCAATATGAATAAGAGCTTCTCCATCACTGCAGAATTCTCTGTCAGAGATGCCCTGCACAATTTTACTTGACGTTTGGATTAGACCTAAATACACTGCTTAGGTTGTGGCTTTCATAGTTGATGAGTGTTTATTTGACTGGTAGTTGTACTTTGACACTGAGGCTGCTCAAGTATTCATCATTTCTGACATTCATGTTTTCTTTGCTTCATTAATGTATTTGGCGTTGCACTCATTACGTAAAATCAGTGGAACACTCTAGCAAGAACAGCATCTCTGCAGGAGCCAGAGGCGCTTACCCTGTCTACACTCCGCTGACGATTAAGCCTATGATATTCTGGGTAACTGTGGTGGAGATAAGTGACATCTAGTTGTTACAGCTGCAGGAGAGTGTTCTTTAAAAAGGACTGTGCTGCTTTCCAAAATAGAAACTTTACGTTTCTGCATCTATGTAATGCAGACTTTGTGAAAGCAAATCCGCTTTTACATTGCAAAAGTTGTACGCAATTGAATAAGTTACATGAGATGGGCATTTTAAATATCTAATGCGGTGCACCTGATACAATTTATACACGCTGCACGCTAATCTTGGGTATCTTCTTCACAAAGAGAAAGCTACAGCTGTGGTCATGATAATGTAAACGAACTAGTAATTACAAGTATTCACTCATTGTAATGTTTTGTAGAACTCTCTTGGATTGTATAACAATTAGTATGGAGTTTAGTAATTCAGTGAGCTTTTATAGCCCAGTCCTTTTGAGCTTCTGTCTGAAGTAGTAGCATATAGGCACAAATATAATATTTGAAGTGCTAGTGTGAGGCCTTTGCTTCTACCTTTGCTATATAATAACAGGAATCATCTTTAATCTTGGATCATAGTCTCACAAGCCCAGGACAGCCCTCAAAGCTGATGCTTTGGAGGAATTTAGTCTGGCCTGTTTGCGCTAACCAGAGCAAGTTGTCAATATGCGTTGAACTGAGGTCAGGGAGGTGATGATACAATTGTGCATTTGCTTTTAAAAAAAGAGATATTGAGATTTCTGTTCTAGGTGTTTATAACATGATGGGGCTATGAACATAATGTGAATATCAGGTGCAGTTCATGCCTAATCCTGAGACATGCCCCTGGCTTCTGCTCTACTGCCATTTTGTGAAAATTCATGCTATATTTTATATTATACTGACCTTTGTATGAATGCCTCTCATCATGGATGTTACCCTGTCACTTCCTCCTATTCCAAGCTCCCTTCCCTCTCCTCCCCTTCCTGATTTTGCACACATTCACCTACACAGTAATTCAGGAGTGCTGTGCATATAAACTCACAATATTGTTTTTGTCTGCAGAAGGAGCAGGGTTCTATCAGCAACCATTTTTTAAAGTAATTGCCTTTAATTAAAATGAAAGCCTTTTAATTTGGATTGCATTGACAATTTGCACTGCAGGAATGCCTGGAATGTATTGCTGACTAAACAAACTATTATGGGATGTCTTGAGATAATGACCAAGGAAAAATAACGCATGTAATTTGTAAAGGATTACTGTATTTCATTCCTGTAAATGTCTGCTAACATTGATTCAATTTAATATCTTATATTTGAGAGCTAAGACAACTCCAGCTCCAGTTGTATCAAATGTTTTCCTCTAGAGCCCCAAAAGGTGACTTTCTTTATTCGTGTATGTTGGTGAAATCATTAGGGGTTTGGCATCAAGATGCTTAGGTTTTGACTCTATAGGTGAACAACCCCCCTCCCATTAATTCTCTAGACCCTTTTATAGATATAGAAGAAAAAAAATCAAGGTATCCAGGAAGAGAGGCTAATTGAAACCGTCCTACTCAATTAATAAAATAAACTATACCTAACTAAGCAGCTGAGTAGAATGGGCTTCTGCTTCCTTGCTTCCAGCAAAAAATTATTCCTACTCTAAAATGATGAAATTCTGTGTAGATTGCCAGTAAAGTGATAACAAATAGGCAGCCATTTTATAAAGTATGGCAAACTTAAATAATAAATATGTAAGTTCTTGCGTCAACTTCAGGTGCAAGTATTTATCCATTTGTGATTGGATCCAAAGGTGACCTACGTAGATGGACTTTGATCCAGTTGTGGTACCTGCCAACAAAATTGGGCAGAATGTGACTTCCAGTTATTTCCCCAGCAGCTTTCTATCCACATCATCTCCCACACTGAAGAGGGTTCTTCAACCCTCTGGGGCAAAATTTCAGGCGGAAGGGGGGATCTGTAAAAATCACCTCATCTCCCCACTCCTTCCATTAGTGGGTGCTGTGAGTGGAACTCTCCTCACAGGGTTATTGGAGCCCTAAGATGCCTGCTGAAAAATCCAAAGAAAAAATAGGTCATGTTAATGCTTGCATTGGACTGAGCAACTTGGGGATGGTAGCTAGTATGTAAGTAAGATGGGTTCCCAGAATGGTTTTAGGTAGCACTTTTAAGCAGACTTACTTGAAAACAAGTTCTACTAGTTCTTGGTTTTTCTGAGCGTCCAATAAGCTTTGACTACATTTTTGCCCACTGCTATTGGAACGAACTATTTATTTATTGAATTTCTATACCGCCTTTTTGCCTAGGCACACCAGGAGTTTTACACTTACACAGTTTTGCCACTCACTCATCTGCAGTTAAAAATGAAGCATGAACAGCCCCCTTCCTCCAGCCCCCCTCCTTCCTTCTCACGAGGCAAATGGTGCTTTTTGGCAAATAGCAGGGAGGGGGTAGTTTGCCTGGCATAGGCCCTGATGGTATCTCTGCTTCCCTCTGAAATACACGATTAATCCACTCCAGGGACTACTTCATATTTGCTGCCTCTTCTAATGGGCAGGGTGATTGCAGTTAATTGGAGGGTTATTTAACATGTGATGTTTTATTCCTTCTTACTACTCTTTCTGTCCCCTCAACCTGAATAGTCCACTTGTGGGGGATGGGAGAAGAATACACAGTTTCTAGTACATCTTTTAAAGAATCCAGATTCTTTTTCTCTCATGCTTGCACAGTGTGGATTGCACAATTTTAGCTGATATTTGCCAGGTTCTTGGAGATCTGGCAGTGACAGTTTTGTACCTGTTAGCAGACACACGGGAACCAACAATACTTCTTGTGGAATTGCACACTTCTAAAACTGTTCTGTTTGGCTTTATGAAATAAGTCATCTTTACCACCTGCTCAGTTTTAACACCAGGGTCTGTTTCTGTAGCTTCTTCCTCGGGAAAAAGCAGCTATGAACTACAATGAGAAATTGAAAGAGAAATTCCAGCACCACCCTCAAATCAAACGTATAAGTCGCCATCGACACTTGCCAAAGATGATCTACAGCCAGGCCAGAGAGCAACGCATCATGAAAGAAGCTCGTCGGCGAAAGTATGTTACTTCTTAACTTTACCTTGTTAAATTACATGTTATATTGGGCCATTCTTTCAGTTAGTCCAGCAACACTTTTGAATAGATTTAGAGGAAACTTGCTAACTTGAAGAGCAGTTTAGTTTACTCTTTTCTATTGAAACTTTACCAAATTGAAAGAAATCTGTACAGGAGTCTATTGGCAAGCTTTAATTATTTTAGTTGGACTAGATGATGTATTGGTTCTTGCAAATGATTCTGTAACATTTATTTGTTAATTTAAGCAATTAGATTGCATGAGGCAATGGGGTGGAAAGGGAAGGCAAAGTGGTGGTAAATACTCACGTTCAAGAGAAAAGGAACAGGTGGTTTCTCCGTGGAACAAAATAGACAATCCTTAGAAATAGTAGAGAACACTATAAAATACGTTATTCAGTTTTGTTTTAATTGAATCTGTTGCCTAAAAGAAGCAACTCAAAATGAGTTTCTGCCCAAGTTTATGATCTAGCAGCCAGTTAGTGATTTTCCAAATACAGTAGGGCATTTTCAGTATATTGTTTTTTAGAAGCAATGTAGAGTATGGTCAGTTAATTTGTTTTTTAAATAAAATTATACCCCTTGTGGCTGAAATAATCTAATTTTGATGTTTCTTATTTTAGGGAAATGAATCGCCGGAAACATAGCAAGCCTGGATCTGTACCGCTTGTGTCAGAGAAGAAGAAACACATTGTAGCTGTAGTGAAATAATAGTTTATATAATGCCTGTTTTATTGGTTGAATTCTTAAAGACAATGTGCACATCCTTTTACTTTTACTTTTTAAATGTCTCCATTACTATTGTAATGTTTGGATTTTGCATTAAAAAGGCATTTAAAATTTTATATCTAGATATGCTACTGATATAGTTTAGGTTAATTTTGTGACCTCCGCATTTCATTCTGTTGCACCTTCTGTCAGTCCAATTTTGTGTCACCTGAAAAAGAGACACAGTGTTGTATCCACTGCCAAAAAGGATGAACAACTTCACTATGCAACAAGCAGCTTTCCCTTTACTAGAGACTACATAAGCATTCAGCATGTAATTTCTAAAATCCTATGAAGAGTTCTTCATAGGCTAGATAATTTAGGAAACCCTAGTGTTATGACACTTGCCTGTGTTTCCTTACTGCACCCACCAACATAATTGGGCAGTTGTCAATATGTGATATTAAAACAAAGATTTGTGTTGAATAGTAACTTTGTAGTTGCCTAATTTAAAGCCTGACATTTCTAAACTGGAACAGAAAAAATAGACATAACCATTTTGAATGTGATTAACAGCAAAATGTTGATACCTGTTGTTGTACGTCTAGTTACCGTATTTTTCGCCCCATAGGGCGCACCTAGTTTTTTTTTTGGGGGGGGAATTATTATTTTTCCCCCCAGGCGCGGGGCTGGGGCGGGGGAAGCCCGAGCTTCGCCAGCCCCCAGAACAGGCTGCTATCCGCAAGCCTAGGGAGCCCGGCGTGAAGTTGCGCCGGTCTCCCCAGGCTTGCAGATATCTGCCCGAAGCCCGGGGCACGCTGCTCAGCGTGCCCCAGGCTTCGGACAGCAGGCTGATATCCACAAGCTTAGGGAGCCCTGCAGGAACCCTCTCGCTCTCCAGGCTTCAGCGAAAGCCTGCATTTGCCCCATAGGACGCACACATATTTCCCCTTCATTTTTGGAGGGGGAAAAGTGGGTCCTATAGGGCGAAAAATACAGTACTTTTATTGGAACATGATCAAGACAAAATTAAGAACTTATTCACATCAATTTCAGTTTAAGAGCTAAGCAAGATCTGAACGTCTGTATTATAATCAGTGGAGCTTTTAAAAGTTATTGACTGGCAGGATCAGGTCTTTTATTTATTTATCTGTTTGAATTTTAAAAATAACTAAGTTTGCTCTTGAAAGAGAGTGAAATGTTAACCAAGCCTCAGGGAACAGCTAACAGTAAATTAAAGTTGCTTTAATCTTATGGTCTCTGGGAATTGTGGACCTATGACCCCAGTAGGATATTGTGGACCTTCTTGATGGGTAGGGAAGAAGGTCTGCCCCCAGAGGCCACATTAATGCAGATGTAGAAACCTGAGTAGCTGAGCTCCTTGTATGTGGGTGGTGCATTCATGATGGCAGTCGGGAATTATAGTTATTCTGTATGAGCATTGCATTCAGAGTGCTCTTGAGCAGATACTTCAGCCATACCAGGAATGTTGTCTGTTTTCTAGACACCTGCCAGTCTGGTATGGAGGTGTAAGATCAGATCCCTGCTCTGCTTTGGAAATGGGCAGAATGGAGGAGAGGGTGTGAAATGAAGTACATATTGAGTCTACTTAACTAAGCAAAAGAAAGCTAACTTCATGTTTACTGTGTGATTCATTTGTTGCCCTCTCAATTTGTTACCTGAGTTATAGCAGCATAGTTCATCATTAAGTGGCCAGATAGAATTGGCTCTAAGCTCAATGTTGTAGAGCTCAATTAAATCAACTAGAAATTTTGTTTATTATAAATTAAGAGTATTATACTAATGGCTTTTCAAGAAAGATGTGAGAGAAGCCGTGGTTCTGTTTACACTCTTGCAGTTCTTCAATTTCGGCGTGAGATATTTAGAAAATGTAAATACTATTTTTCAGTCACAGCCATGTTGAAAGCAGAGAAAACTGGGGAGAAGCAAATAAGTTAAATCATTTAACAGATTCTTTTTTGTAGAGGGAGAAGTAAATTGGGAGTTTCCTTCCTTAAAGTGTTTAGCGGTAAGTCTTCCTTGATTTGGCTCACATGTTCAGCTTTTAAGTACTGTAAATAGCCTGCACACAATAGACTTCACCACTTACAAGATGTGATGTGAGGATAGTTTAAAGTAGATTGCGAAGAACTTTAGAAAGTATTGTGGTGGAATGTCTGTGTGGAATTGAAAACCTATAAAGATACTTCAAAATAAAATCCAGGAGCAGGACCCAGTAAAAATTCTGCCCTACTCAGATTTTTCTTGAAAAATTCACATAGACTATTTGTGATATCCTCCATAGGAATAATTCAGTAAGTACTCCTGAGACAGAAAGTACTGATCCCATATTATTGTATCTCCAAGTAATGCTGGAAAAGAAACTGAAACACTTGAAGAATCTCTGCCAATCAGTGAAATCAGTGGGAAATGGACCAGTAGCCTGACTTCATTTAAGGCAGACTTTGTTTCTGTGATTTCTGCAATAATTTAAACCGTCTGGGGGGCATCGATTGATACTAAACTGGCGAAACATTTACTAACAGTTGCCTTGTTTTCTGCTTGTAGTTATGGCTCACAAAATATCTGTGCAGTTTCCTCCGCAAATGATCATCAAGCCCTGTGGTGATGGCCTGGAACTTTGCATTGTGTGTGCTATTCATTACCTACTTCCAGTTCTATCAGTTGCTACTTACTCCCTGTGTCGAGTCATAGTGAGCTATAATCGGCTTCTCTAGGAGAAGTGTTTCTAATTGTGGGATTGGGTTAACGATCTGTATCTGAGCCTTCAGCAAGGAGCTTCTTGCATCTTAAGTGACAGGAGTAGGATCAGCATGGTCCTAAGTGCTAATTTTTCTGAAGAGAGCCTAATGGGTGCAGAGCTCTGCAGAGGATTTTATCCATAGGAACAAAAGACCTGAAGAAGGAAGGGGACCATAGGAAAATTCTGCATCGTAGATGAGATGGAAGTAGCACATCAGCAAATTTCTTTACCAGACTGTGTTGATGACAGGAAATGATTTCTCATGCCATAAGCATTCAGGACACAATAAGCCAAAATTATTTTTCCTACAAAGCAAGTAATCTAGTTTTTAAAATTGAAGGAGAAACATTTAATTGGTACAGCTGGATAAATAAAGGTGTATTTATAGATAAGCTATTTGAGGACTAGAGCCTGTTGGGTTTTTTTGAACTGGTTAAGGCAAAAATTTAACCTTTGTGAGCAAATCCATGGACAATATTTGCAGCTGCATCTTTTTGCAATAGAGTATTTGCAATCAGAAAATACTGGGATGTTTCTGATAAACCCGTGTTTCAAAATAATCCTTCTCTTTCTGGTTGTCTCTGAAGCTCCAAAAACATCAGCGAAAAAAGCATAGAAAAAAGTATAAAAAAGCATTTTAACTGCATTAAAATGGCAATCTCAAAATGTAGAACAAAATGGCATGCATTTGTTGGGAAAGTTTATGTAAAGTATCTCTTTTTCAAATATTTTATTCAAATATATGAAAGTAAAAGGATTTCCCAGTATAATATACACGTTTAGGGGTTTTGTTTATTGTTTTGCATTTTTTGCTCTGCCCATGTTTGCCTCCGGCCACATACATCACTGGTATGTGGCCCCCAGAAGGGTTCCCATGAGGTAATGTGGCCCTTGGGCTGGAAACGTTCCCCCATGCCTGGGTTGATTTATTTGAACAGCATATAATGTGACCCCAAGGAAGTGCCTCTATATACACACACACCACATAGTTAACATTTCTTGGTGTTTCTGGTTTCTGAAGAAAACCATGTAAGTCTGAATCAACTTTATGGTCAATGCTGCCCTTTTGCTCTGGGCTGAGAGAATAATCAGAGCAAACTCACTTCAATAAAATGAGAATTAGCAAACTTACAGGAACATGACTAAAGTGGTGCTCTTCAAAGTGCCAAAGCTCAGATTACAGGAATTCATCATATCCATGAATCAGATAGCATTGGTCTTGCAGTGTAATTCTACCTAAATTATGTTTGTCAGTTAAGAATGCCAAATTAAATGCTGTTTTGTCAAAATTTATTGCTGCTGTTGGGAAACTGCTTTGATGACATGACAACCCCTCTTGAGAGAGGAGGAAGAGACTACTTGGACGATTCCTGTTCTTGTGAAAAGATGGGGCACCCATGGCTGAAAGATTTCTCCCTGCTGCACTGCACTGGTGAAAGAGATTACATTATACAAAGGCAAAATCCCAGACGAAGGTCTCTTGTATGTATTCCATAGACATGAATGGGAATTAACTTTAATATTTTTGGAATAACACATAAGGCAACAAATACAAACATTTGCTGGTTGGGAAGAGAAGAAACAGCAAGCCTGATTTATTGTGTTCTTTCTTCACTGGTGCGAATGAAAGGACAAAAATGTGCATTGAATACTTTATCAATGGTTTGGGACCAGAATATATCAGGAACAGCATACCCCCGCCGTCCTCAGCATGAGCTTGTCAGGACCTTCAACACTTCAAAAATGTGTATTCATATCTGCATAGTATCACCAAGTAGAACTGTTTAGGATATTGAGAGACTGGATAATTTGAGTTTTGCCATTGCCAGGTTTGAAGGAGCCATTAGCAAATGCCCATCTGGTTCATATATCAGTGAATCTCTCTGGTACCAAAAATGTAATTCCAGGCATTGGGGGAAATTAAAATGGCAGCATCACCATCTGATTGCAAAATAGTTCATTTTCTAGCATTGACATTCTGTTTCATAGAAATAATGGGATTTTGCTAAGGGAAGTTTAGAGTTTGTTAATCCTCTAATGAACACTTCTCAATGTGTTAATTTTTTTGTACTCGGTGCGCAGAGAGGTTTTCCATTAATGCACACTTTCAGTTGGAACTCATCCAGGTACCGTAGGTATTAATAACACCATGGACGAAAACTATATGCAAGGTAAAAAGGACAGAACATAAAGAAAATTGGAACAATGAGGGTTGTATGTGTTGAGAGAAAGAAAGGAGGGCTTCTGAAACACTGGTAATTTCTATACATAATACACTTGAAGCCAAGGGTTCTGCATATATGCCAAGGATTTCTGGAACTGGCATGCTGGCTCCAGAATCCCCAGAATGCTCTTTCGAGATCTCTCAGAGCTGTCCAAGTTCCCATGAAATCTTGTGGAAGCATCACAGACCTGGAGAGAGCCAGTGTGCTGTAGTGGTTAAGAGCAGTAGACTCGTGATCTGGTGAACCAGGTTCGCGTCTCCGCTCCTCCACATGCAGCTGCTGGGTGACCTTGGGCTAGTCACACTTCTCTGAAGTCTCTCAGCCCCACTCACTTCACAGAGTGTTTGTTGTGGGGGAGGAAGGGAAAGGAGAAAGTTAGATCCTTCGGGTATTGATAAAGCGGGATATCAAATCCAAACTCCTCCTCTTGCTTCAGAAGGAAAGCTGAGAGCTTAAAAACTCTTTCCTCATGCTGGCTTAATTTACAGGATGTCAACCTGCTAGCATTCAATCATGTATTGCTGAAATTGCAGAAGTTACCGGTACATGTACATAAGATGTGATCGTACTGTATAATATTATAGTACCAGATTAGCCTGCATCTCTCTCTATATGCACACAAAACCCCATTATCTTACAGACATGTTCACAAAAGTATTACTTTGGGCATCTCTACACAGGGGGTATTGCAGTGGGCACAGTTACTTTAGGAACACAGTATTGTCTTGTTTTGGTGTGGAAATTAGCAAGAAGCAGCAAATGGCAATATAAACAAATGTCGTTTATTTTCATTTGGCATGTGTATTGGCATACATTTGAGTGAAATGGCTTTTGTCTTGAAGCACCCATACAAAGATGTAGAATAGCAAGATGGTTAGCTGTTACAGATTATATAGGCTATCCACATTCAAGCTTAAATAATTGCTGTTACAGAGAGAGAGAGAGAGAGAGAGAGAGAGAGAGAGAGAGAGAGAGAGAGAGAGAGAGAGCGCTTTATACAGAATAGAGTAGGGCACTAGAGGACCAGGCAAAATTGCAGCCTACATGCACCAGAAGGGAAAGCTCAAATGCAAATGACTATGGTTTGGAGTAATGCGTAGGTTCAGAAACAATGCGATGAGGGAAATGAGAAAGGTATAGATAAGAAGAAGGAGTGAGACACTAATAATTACCTGTGCCAAGGAAGGGAGAGTAAAGAGAAAGCATATGCTCACTGCTGAATCCAGACTTCCTGGCAAAGGCTAAACACACTTTGTATGGTGGAGAAACAGGCCTGGGTACCATTGACAGCAAAATATCCAGGAAAAGGGTTTTTAGGCTGAGGTGATGACTGGGTGGACATCCTTGTTAGCTTACCCTTGAAGTAAATCTCACTACCCTGGGTTTCTTAGAATCTTCCTAAGCAGCTGAAGGGGTTCCTAATAAAGTTCCAGAAATATAAAAGGCTTCCTTTTGGGATAACATTGGCTTATGCCTGCTAGGGTCATGACTAATCTGAAGAAAACAACAAGCATGTCTGAGAAGCAGTGTGGGGAGGCAGGTATAAAGGGCTTAGGTTTTGTTCATGCAGGCATCAGTGAGTTGAAGCAGACTTGAAAAAGTGGAGATGGTGGGTGGTTGCTGCTTTGGTTCCAATAATTTATGTCTTTATTTAAAATACTTAAATTATATTAAGTGTTCTTTTAAATTGTTAAGAATTAAAATTTGAAAACCAAATTTCATACTGGTTGATTTCTTAACACTTGTGTGTTTTCTTTAGCACTTGGGACAACCTGGTGATAGTTGCACTGTTTGATTCCAACCAGATGTTAGCATATCATTTCTTTCAAACTGATAGGCATGAAAGTTGTTGGGGATTTGGTTGTGAGGAGCTGAAGGGGTTCATTTAAGCTGAAGCTTCACTAGAGCCTTATTTTGGGGCAGGTTTCGTATACCCAACAATATAATGAAATACCGTAAAGCATGCCCCATGTCACGTGCAGAAAACAGTTCAAACATCATTTAGTGACCACAACTCAGCTAAGAACTCCTAAGGGAGAAATTGAAATTTATAGAATCCAAGCAGCTCTCATTATGGAAATTAAACTCTGAGTATCACTTTGCCAAGATCATTCAACTAGCGCAGCTGACTCTTATTCTAAAGCAGTGAGATCAATAGAAAATGGAAGAAGCCCAAAGCAAAAATCCTTTGTAGAATTTAAGGTAAAGGTAAAGGTACCCCTGCCCGTACGGGCCAGTCTTGACAGACTCTGGGGTTGTGCGCCCATCTCACTTAAGAGGCCAGGGGCCAGCGCTGTCCGGAGACACTTCCGGGTCACGTGGCCAGCGTGACATCGCTGCTCTGGCGAGCCAGAGCCGCACATGGAAACGCCGTTTACCTTCCCGCTGGTAAGCGGTCCCTATTTATCTACTTGCACCCGGAGGTGCTTTCGAACTGCTAGGTTGGCAGGCGCTGGGACCGAGCAGCAGGAGCGCACCCCGCCGCAGGGATTCGAACCGCCAACCTTTCGATCAGCAAGCCCTAGGCGCTGAGGCTTTAACCCACAGCGCCACCTGCGTCCCCTTTGTAGAATTTAGATCCTCCTTAATGTTTTCAGAAAACTGTTTCAGGTGGCTTTTAGACAGGCACCGTTATTTAGCTGTGGGGATCTTAGAATGTAGTGGTACCTTGGGTTAAATACGCTTCAGGTTACAGACTCTGATAACCCAGAAATAGTACCTCAGGTTAAGAACTTTGCTTCAGGATGAGAACAGAAATTGTGTGACAGCGGCGGAAGGCCCCATTAGCTAAAGTGGTGCTTCTGGTTAAGAGCAGTTTCAGGTTAAGAACGGACCTCCAGAACGAATTAAGTTCTTAAGCCGAGGTACCACTGTACTGATTATATTAACAATGTACCAGTGCACTAGTCCAAGTAGGCACAGGCAGGAAGCAAACTATTTTTGTGTCCCTGTGGCTGTGTACTGAGTGGTGCCTAGGTATGAGAAGTTAGCCTTCCCTTTTTCCAAGCCACTATCTGAAGCGGGATATGCTGGATTTTGTCCCTTAAGATGGCAGTTCTGTACACTGTGTACTCTGTATAATGATATGTGCATGGTGTTATTTAACTAAGAGGAAATACCACAGCAGCAGGGTATCACCTACTGACAAAACACTTGTTTTGTCGCAGCCTCTTTATTTATAGATATACAGGTTGGCTTGGGGTCAACAAACAGCGTCCAGAAGATGCTATCTTCAGACTCGGAGTAAGAGATCAAGAACCCTGTGCCTCTAGCTATCAATTGCTCACTTAGAAGATGTTAATTATATTGTTACCTGGTAATAAAGTCATCTACAATGACCCACACATTCTAGTAATAGCTAGATCACTTTTTATTAGTTGGAATGGGCTAGTTAAGCAACAGTTTCATTCTTCTCCCTTGTCTATCAGAAGTGACCATACACCAAGAAAACCAAGTCTGCTTTTTCAACAGACAGCAATTGCTTGGCTTCAATTTCATCCCACACTCAATTTGAGAACATAGTCTTTTCCAAGAAATGAGTATCATAGTCCTTGGAAAATATGATATTCTGGGAAGACCATCCTACTTGTTGAGAATACTGTTCATTCATTGCTGTGATAGGTTAGAGGTTTTATTTTCCTTCAAGAAGGAGGTTTTAATTCTCTTACAAAGAAATCCTCACCAGACATAGCCCACTTGGGAAACTACCAGTCTTGAATCTGTTCTTCTTGGACATAGACCAACGGCTGAAGAGCCAGAGGAAAGAGTAATTCTCTCTCAATTTCAAAAGAATACATGAAAGGTAGCTGGTATGTCAGTATAGATGTGTGGTCAGGTACTAGGTGTGTGGGCAATTCCCAGCTAGTTTTTTTTTAATCTTGTCAGACGTCTGAAGAAGGAAAACCCAAACTAATTACTCATAGATGCTGACAACACAGGAAGACTTGAAAGCACCATATACTGAGTGACAAAGGTCCACTCTGTTATGTCAAAGTCTCTACGTGGCTTTGCTGCCTGGCAACACTACGGAAGACCAAAGATGAAGTCAGGGAAATGCTGCCTGAAGAATCCTGGTACCATATGGACACCAAGGTATTTCTATTGCTAATACTATCCTTGAATGTGATTATATTGTATGTACAAATCTGTTGCAAGTCACTTTGAAAGTCTCTATAAAACAGTATATAAGTAAAACAAAGAAACAAACATCTTAATAAATGTGATCTTCTTGGTCATGGAAAACTATCATGTTTGCCACCAAGACAGTTTGCTCTGATATACATCTAGTTGCTTCCTCCAGTTCTGAAGTTGTGCTAACTCATTTTGAAAGAAGCCCCTAGCATTTCAACCCAGTAGCTAGCTGCTATAGAACTTAATTTACTATAGTTCCTTGGGTGATTGTTCTTTACTTCATGGATTTCAATCAGGCAATAATAAGATTCTGTTGAATTATTTGAAACAATGTTTAGATTTATTAGTAGGAGTAAGAAATGAGAAACTGGATTAGATGTTAGCTAATCAATGACCCTAATACACTAAATGCAAATAATGCATATATTGGACAATATACTCTAAGCTGGACACAGACATTTTCAAATTATTTCACAGCTGTTTATTATTATATTACATAGGAAATTATTCCATGTTCAAATTATTCCTAGCTGGACTAGGTGCAAAGCTTTCTGCTTTGGCAATAGTAGAAATAGTAGACATGTGCTGGTCGCTGGTGGGGACCTTCATCTAAGCACAGTCACAGTGGACCTTATTTGTCTTTTTCTCCTACATGTCTCCACCATGACTTTTATGCAGATAGATAGTAAAAAGTTTGATCTAGCATAATACAAATAGAGTCTGTTGAATTAATTTTATTTTTGTTATAGGCCATGCAAAGCTGCCATCAATTCGCTCACATCCTTGTCCACAGCCTAAAATATAAAACCATGAATCCAGTACTTTAAACTGCCATTGTGGTGCAAACGCAAAGATTATAATCATGGATCCTCATGTCTTTTAAATGGAGGACCTCAATTCCAACCCACTATCAAATTAGAGTTTGTGATCTGCATAGACTCACAGTATACAAATAACACAGTGCTTTGTGACACCTTCTTTTGGGCATAGCAGAAATAGCAGGTTGCATTTCAAAATGTTTACTCCAGCTTTGTAGGTTTTTAATGAGTTACTGTTTTAACCGCTTCTGTCCAGCTGTTTCTAGTGACCATTGTTTGCAGGATTTTTTAAAAATCTATTTTATTGATGGCTTTTAAATTAATTTATGTCATCTTGTACTGTTTCGTATTGGCACTGATCAAAGTTGAGCAACATTTTTTTAAAAAAGAAAAGTAAATGAATTGATGTAACATTCATGGAACTACTGTGGAGCAAAAATCTAGATTGGAAAAAACCTGTTTCAGAGGCACTTTGAACCCTTGAAAGTGTTACATTGAGTGCCAATACTAATAGTTAATATTGCATCATAAAAACCTAAATCTGAGGTACAGATTTTTATGTAGTGTTGAATGCATTAAAAAAAACCATTTTACCAGCTAGTCTCTCAAATAACCAGTTTCCAGGGCATAACTGTATTGAACCGTATCTGAGCTTGTCTGTAAACATTTTTTACAACCATCTGGTACAATGTTATGATATGAATGTATTAAGTTAAGAGGCTTCACATGGTAAGTGTATTTAGGAAGAGCTGGAACTATATATTTTATGATATGTGAAGCATAATTTGTTGTTGGAATGGAAAAACCATTCAGTCTGGGAAGTATCATTTCCAAATTCCAGTTTTTGTGACACAGTAATGAAAAGACTCACTAGCATTGTGATTTTTACAATGCAGTGATCTGATATTAGTATAAGTTTAGGAAGTGCTTTCAGCCTTCCCCAGGCTGCTGCCTTCCAGATGTTTTTGGATTAGACTGGGGCTAGTGTTGAGAGCTGTAGTCCAAAACATCAGGAAGGTACTAGGTTCGGGAAAGCTGAGAAAAAAATAAGTGTGATACATTTTTTTGAATATTCATTTTATTAAAAATAAAATTAATAACTTATAGGACTTAAATGGGAAAACTATGTGGACCCATTATAGTCTGATCTCTTTATGTGGATTACACACAGAGCACACATTGAATTTGTGTTCTTCATGCTGAAGGGATAAGCCATGGCTACACCGTATGATATGGTTTGATGTAAGGATACATGTAAAACTTACAAGGATCTATGAGGACCCATGCAAAAAGCCAGATGATGTTGGAAGGATTATTTTGGATAGTGTAGGTGAACTGTGATTATATAATGAATTTCAATATTCTATTTAAAAAAGGATACATGATGAGAAGATGTGCTACAAATCTAGGTTCCAGGATCGGTGCACTACAAATGATTAAACTCATTTTTATGAGTTACTGTGTCATCATGAGTACAAATTAAATGGTTCTGGAGCATCTAGGATTTTGCATCACAAGGTGGAATTTATAATCATTATAACGAAGCCCATAGGTACTGATGTGAACTATGATTTGATGGTGGAAATGGGGTAATTTTGTGTAAAAAGCACAAGGACTTGAGTCTTGCAACCATCTTTTTGTGCCATAGCAATGTCATTAACATCTGAATCTGTGCTTGTTGTGAAGTCAATATAAGAGCCACAAAGTTTAATATATGGGATCCATTTTTTGTGTCTCAGTGATGCCACAAAGTGCTGGCTCCTTGATTTATACCATGCAGTTTACACAGATGAATGCAAGATTTGGGGAGACCTTCTATAAATAAGTTATGAAGATCCTTCTTTTTGTGCCACAGTGGCAGTACTACAAAGTACCGAATCTGCAATGTTTACAGATGTTTTCCCCTCCCATGGAGACATTATAGTTATCCACCTGAAGGCACAGGTGGCTTCCAGGTGACAAGAGGAGCCGCAAACCTTGCATCTCTCTACATTGTGTTGCCGATTGCCTAGCTCAGCATGGAAGAAGCGAAACCATCCCAAATGGAGCCAGTGACAGGGAAGCTGCCTATGTTCTGCAGTGTGCCCTGTGGCAGTAGGACCATCGCTTGCCCTCGACCCCATGCCTACATGCCCAAAGGGCTGGCCACAGATGCCCTAAAGCCAAATACCTATGTCCAGGCCCTTATATCCCCTTATTAAATGAATCTAAAATAGCAACCGTTCTTTGGTTATGTAATCCCAAACACAGATTACAGCCCCCACTTTAACCCATAGCCAGCTGCAGCTGTCTGTCCACCCTGTTAGCGCTTCCCCTGCCCCTTGGCCAACTGCCACTCGCTCCATGTGAATGTGGCAGCAGGGCGAGTTGAAGTTACCGAGGGAGCAACAAATCCGCGTTGGGTCCAGACGAGCCAGGAAACTACCTTGGCACATCTCTTTTTTTCTCCGCGAAGTTGTACCTCTTTCTCCTCAGGGTTTCCCCTGGCTCAGCCATGCTTTTCTTCACCCGAATTTCGGGTGTGTGTGTGTGTATGTGGGGGGGAAGTGGACTCCCTTCTCTTCCATGCCACCTTTTCTCTCCGCGCCTCCATAGCTCGCCAGAAATAACGGCTGAGGCAGGCAGGGCGCTTGTCTGTCACTCTCTCCGCCCCGCCCGCCCGCTCCCTCACGGCCGTTCGCCCGGCCTCCCTGGAGCGGCTAGGCCCAGTCCTCTCAATTGCGCGCGTCCCCGGTGCCACTTGGCTCCTCCCCCTTTTGCCTCGCGTGATTTTTATCGCAGCCATTCGCCTCCTTACCCCCCCCACCCCCCACCCCCGCGCGCCTTTCCCGGTGCGTTTATAAATAAATAAACAAACGCAACTCCTCTCTCTCTCTCTCCTGCCCCCTCCCCACCTTCGCGCGCCGCTCCGCCTCCCCGCCCCCTCCCCAACGTCTCCTCACAGCCTACCTCTCCCTGCTTCACTCCCCCCCCCCTCCAACCGACGTTGCCGACGCGCGTCGTGTCGCACGAGGCTTCGTCTCGAGGCTGTGTGGGAAGCGAGCGGCTTTTCCCTTTAACGCTCCCCGCATTTCTCCTCAGCGCGCCCCGCCCCGCGCTCCGTTCCCGCGCCTTCAGGCGACAAGGCAGGAACGTCGCTGTCGGGCTGGGAGAGGGGGAGGAAGACGAAAGAAAGAGGGGGGGAAAGGAGAGAAAAAGAGAAAGAGCGGGAGGGGGAAGATTCGGGGAGGAAGATGAGGAGTCCCTTCCCGTGATTCCCGCTATTGTCGTCGTCGTCGTCGTCGTTCCCCCCGCCCGGCTCCCCTTTCCCTCCTCTTAATTCCGCGATGCGATGGGTTAGGCGGCTCGTCGCCAGCAGCGGAGCTGAGAGAAGAGCAGCCGAGCGAGGCAGCCACGAGAGGCGGCGGCGGCGAGGCCTTGTTGAAGCGCGGGTGGCGGAAGCGGCGGCGGCTGCTGGTGGCGGCGGCGGCGGCAGAGGAGGAGGAAGCCGCCGGCGGGAGCTGTTTTGCCCCACGGTCCCCTCCATGGACAGCGGGTTGGAATTATGAGCCGGCGGGAGCTGCTGGCGCCCGGGACTCGCCCTCACCCCAAGGGGTTTTCTCCCGCTCTGCGCTTCAGGGTGCCGGCGGGGCTCCTCTCTCACCATCGGCACCACCATTACTATTACAGCGCGCGACACCCCGACGCTTCGCCCCCTCAGCCCGGAGCCCCCGGCCCTTCCGCCGCCTCGCCAGGGCTCCCCTGGCCCGGGCGCCCGGCCACCTCCTCCTCTCCGGTCGCAAGCAGGGGGCGCCTCCGGTTGGAGTGAGCAGCCCCCACCCCCCAAATACTGCCCCTCACTCCGTCCCGCCAGAGCCCAACCGACACCCCTCACCAACTCCCGCCCCCCGGCTCTTTCCCTTAAGGCTCCTCCGTGTTGTGGTGTCCCTCACCCCGACCCCATTCCTCCCCCACCTAGTGCGGGCTCCCCCTTCCGTTTCCCTCGGAAGATCCTTCTCCCTCCCCAGAAACCATTACTGCCCCACTCCTTCCCCCCTTTCCTGCCACTGAGCAGGTGAGAGGGGTTGTGTGTGCGGAGGAGGAGGGGGGGACCCTTTATTGTTGCTCCCCTCTCATCTCACCCAAAGCAAGCCCCCTTTCCCCCCTTCACGGACGCTGCTGATCCTTCCCCTTCCCTCCCCAGCAGGGCATTAATTAGGTGGCCGACTGATTCCCAAAGTATATTGATTTGTATGTATTTCACTCCGTGGCAGCGGCGGCTGTTTGCTCCGCTGCCCCCGCCTGAGTTAGCCCAGTGTTTTCCAGTATAGAGTGTTGCTGAAGCTCCGTCTACCAAATATGTCGGCTCCTGTTGGGCCCCGGGGCGGCCCTGCGCCTCCTCCTCAGCCGCCTCCACCTCAGTCCGAGATGCCCGACCTCAGCCACCTCACGGAGGAAGAGAGGAAGATCATCCAGGCCGTCATGGATCGCCAGAAGAAGGAAGAAGAGAAGGAGCAATCCGTGCTCAAGTAAGGGCTACTTTCCTCTCTCTTCTCTCTCCCCCCCTTCCCACGGTTGTGTGGCTCATTCAGGAGAAGGAGGAAGGGTGAGGCCGCCGAGCCCCTCGCTTTCCACCCCTCCCTAGGGCATTGCTTGGGGCTGGCTGGCTAGCATGCATTTGTGTGAGGTGGTAGCCTCCTGAGAGGAGCGATTTGAGGGGAAGCCACGGAGGCTGCTTGCCAGTGCATTTAGCTCCTCATTGCCTCTGTCCATCCCTGCAGGAGATGGAAAAGAGCAAGCGGTTCCCTCCCCTCCCCGCTTTCCAGGCTCCTATTCGCCGTTCAGCCAGGCATGGACTGGGGCCAGGCGCCCAATATGGCCGCACAGGTGCTGTTGTAACCCGGTGTGTAGGAAGCGGATGGTTTCAGGAGGAGGAGGAGGAGGAGGCGGCGGCAGCATGGCTGGGAAAAGGAACTAAGCGCGCACGAGAATCTGGTGGCAGCTGGAGTGGGCCTTTCTCCGCAGTCGCCACCGCCAAAGTGGCCTTCCTTCGCCGCCTGCCTTGCCTTCTCTTAGCAGCCCGGGCAGAGCGGAGATGTCCCGGCGAGGCCTCGGTAGCCTTCTGTCGGGGTGGGTTTGCGAGAGCCGCCATCTTCCTGCAACAACGTGTAGCCCTCCCACCCCACATTGACCGGCTCCTTGCGTTCTGGCAAGCAGTCCTTGTCCCTTCACCTGTGGGCCACTTGGCCAGCAGCAGCATGGAGGGCGCAGGCCTCGCAGGCGGCAAAAGCCGCCACGGAGAAAAAGCTGCCGAGCTGCTTTGTAACTTCAGCACCACGGAGCTGTCCAGGCAGGCTCAGGGCAATTGCTTCTGGTCCTGATGACATTTCACCTTTCTTCCTGGGCTGTGTTACCTCCCTTTCTCTTGCAAAGCGATTTAGCTCTGATCCATTTGGCCAGTGATGTCAGGAAGCTCCATGTTTTCTCTGAATTTTTGTTTCTTACATATATGCCTTGTGGATGGCAAGACTACCTGATTGGCTGAAATACAAGCTTCTTTTGTGATCTTGTAACATGTTTAGCATGTTTTTGTCTATCATAGTAGCTACTGTTTGCCTGTTAAGATCAAGTTTGTAGACAAGATTGCGTTTGACTTTTTATGTTTCTCAAACATCATGTAATCACAAAAATGTCATTTTTCTTATGTAATGGCCACACTGACCTCTAAATTATTATTCACTGCTTTATGAAGTTATTACAGTGGTGCTCTAACACATACTGCTGTGTTTAATTTTAAGTAATGGATACTATGTAACATTTTGTCACAGGGTCAGAGTAAATGCTTCTGAGTCTAAATACTGCTAAAAATATCCAGCCAAATTACTAGGCAATCATAGTGATGTTAACCCATTGTCTTGTTGAACTGCTGATTCAAAATCTGCAGCTGAAAGCTTCTTGGCTTCTGGGCTGAGCTGATGACTTGTGCTGGAATCAGTGTGTATCATTAGCAAGGTGACAGTGAACAAAAAAATTATTGTTTTCTTGTAATTTTTATCTTGATGTAAAGAGAAACAGGTGGTTAAAGTATTCACACTTAACAATAATAATGAAATGTGTTTGTGCTTTGAAGAAAGTCAGCATGATTTATATTAACAAAAGTCAGGTTACCTTTTGCAATTCCAATTCTAACTAATAATTTAAAGTAATTTATACCAAGAACATATATTTATATGCCTTTGGCTATTATATCTTAAAATATGCATTAAAAACAATGTAATATGCAAACAAGCAAAGGCATTATTGTTATTAATAATATACTTTACCTGCCCTTTACCATGAGGTCACAGGGTGGGCAACTATAATATAAAAATTGCAATATTAAAAATAGTTAAAACAGATAATTGGACAGTGGCATCAACATTATAAAATGTATTTACCATGTTTCTAGTAACATTTGTGCTTAAATACATAATCTCTGTGACTAAAATAAGTTTGTTTTTTATATTAGAATATCTTATTTGTTTTTAATTGCAAGTTTGGTTAATAGGCACAAACACATTCCTCTGTTTTTAGACAAAATCATATGCGTTTGACATGTCTTTCATACACATACCTCCCCAATATAATTAGATATGAGAAATAAGGAAAACTTTCCCTCCTAAAATAGGAGAAAAATATAGTATGCATGGATTAATTGTGGTTTAGTATCATTTTAAGTTGGCTTGGGATCAGGCAGATAATATATATAATTTGTCAGTTTGTGTTTGCTTATGAGATCTTAAGATATCTTAGACTGCCATCTCTTGATGATATGGATAGATAGATACAGTACAAAGAATGGCATGTGCTGATGTAGCCAGAGCAACAAGTGTGAGGCAAGTGGGGAGTCCATCATACTTTGCTGTGTGTTAGTGGTAATCTCATCCTAACTCCTTAGTATGAAATAGTGTTTGTTCTGATATAGCAGACTTCACAATGGCTCAAATATTTAGCATCTGTTAGCTGGGTTGTACCTAGTCTCACCCTCTGTCATGCTATGACTCATTTCTGTGTGGAGTAACAATTTTGCATGATGACACTAAATCGCTTATGGTGAAAGTAGTGATTTCTGCAGTGCTCACACATGTTGTTATGTTGCTACAACATCCTGGGCATGCATATGATACTGGTGCAATGCCACACCTTATTCACATATGATTATCACTTTGGCAGTTGTGACCTCTGATTTGCTAGTACAGTGATGTACTGTTCTTAAATATATAGCTCTTTCAAAAGAATTATCCTTTTTCTTTCTCAAAATAGTTTCAATCTTCTCCCCTCCTGGTTGAATTAATTGTTGGAGGATGGGTGTTTTTTAAAAGCTTCATGTTGCTCCTAAGTTTACAATAATAATACAGTATGTTGGTGCTTGAAGAAGGCTGATGTGATTGAATGGAAATTGAGTTTTCTGTTTCTTAATAATAGTTGCAAATGTAAGTTTTGTTGCTCCTAGTCTAAGCATATCCTTCAAGGGAAGTAGCTTCCAAGCATATTTTCTGTATCATATAGAACTTTTGGAACTGCTGTTCAGTAAATGTGGCAAAGTATTCACCAAAAAGAAGTATATATTTTGCTTGTTTTGAAAATAGAACTGAAACTCTCAGAGTTCTTTAAAAAACTTACTTGCTAGGTATGTAAAGGATAAATTATACAGTGTTTGATATAAACGATGGATGGAAACCAGCTGGGCATTAGTTTCTCTCTGATATATTTTTATTTCATGCCATTTCTATTTTATTCATATTGCCTAATGAGTCTGTCGTTATTGTATTGACGTGCATACTAGAAGAGCATTCAGTGGTGTCACTATCATCTGTCACATCAATTATTCCCCCCCTTTCCTCTTCCCAGGGCAAAATTATTCATAGGCTTATATATGTATGTTTGTACATCCTTAAACCCATTACAGCCCCTCCTCCTGCTATACTTCTTTTGAAGAAACAAAGAGAAGTGGTGCCGAGTTAGAATCAGCAGGAGTTCATATTGATAAGGTCAGCAGCCACTCCTGCTGTGATTTGCTGGAAGTAGATGACATGTGAATTGACCATTTTGCAGAGACACCTTCTTTTGGCAGGTTATGTCCTGTGAAGGCACTGGATGAAGCCATGCAGTGTTCCTGTGGAGGGACTTCCATGGGTTTTTAGTGTGGTGATCCAGAATTCTCTTGCTGTTGGGATTGTTCTCTCTAAAAATATCCTATATATGGAATATCTGAGAACGAGATATTGCTATTAACCTTGGGTGATATCCAATTGTTTATTGGTATCCAATAAATAAATTGTGGCAGCCTGCTCTCACAACAGCCATTCTGCTAGCAGGAGCCCTGTATTTAGTATAGTGCAGTAGCCAAATCCAATGCATGCCATACATTTGTGAAAGGTGTTGTGCAACCTCTAGTGCATTTGCTATTATTATACTTTGTGACAGTTAAGCTTTGTGTGTTACCTCTTTTTTATACAGTTTGCACAACTACTTGTACAACGTCAACTCTCAAACTACTTATGCTATATTATGTTGGATCTCCCCCCCCCTCCATGTGTCAGTTTCACTAATTGTTACTATTCATTTTTACTTAGCTCAATTTGGTTCTGTGGACACTTGGTCTTGTGGACTATAATATAGGCCTAAAAGAGATATAAGAGGTTCTAGGATTCCTGAATAAACAAGGCAATCTAATGCCCACTGGGGCTGATGCTCGCTGGGGCTGGGAGCCAGTCTCTCTTAAAACTTCTATAGGAGGCAAGACATCCCCTTGAGCTCTGGTTCAGTTTTCTGTGTCTTAAAAGAGAGACAGGCTCCAATATGACTCCCATGCCTAGTGTGAAAGGCATTACCAAATAATTATATTAAAACTTGTGTGATGATTCTCAGCTGTCTGATAATGCTGGTATATATGTCATTTCCACCCCTTATGAAAATCTATTCTCATATAACACTAAATTTTTAGTGGTCCAGATGTATTTTATTTATGTCCAGTTCTCTGGGAGTTCAAGGCTTGCAAGAGAAGCAGTCAGTGTTGGTAAACCAGAGAGCAGACATGAGCAAGATCTTGGACAGCTTCAAGGGTCACCTGCTGGCTGAAGTATTCTTCTAAGTCTGGATCAAGCAGAAACCTTATGTAGGCTGACACGACCTGGGATGCAGTAGGCTCATTGGAGGGGCTGGCTGGCTGGTTAAAGGGTCCTTACTTTATTTGTGACATGTTACTTCTGTGAGGCTGAGGAGACAAAGATACTGTAGGGGACTTATTCTCTTAGAGGTCCCAGGCCATACATGGGTTCTATGTAGATATAGTGCTTAAGTATGAAAACTCATTCACTACTACCATGCCTACAACATAAAATGAAGTTGTTGTGGGCATTGTGTTTATGTTGAAAGTATGGGGAATAAATCCACTCCAACATAAAATATAATAATGGGTTGGTAAGATGGTGTGATTTGTTAATGCATTCAGTTGCATTGTGTTATAGGAAGTACATCAGCATTCACATTTCCCATGTATATGCAGGGCCTGCAGCACCAACAGTTGTGCTGGAACAGTGGCAAGTCATGAAACTGCACCAGTATCTCAGGGACATTAAAACATTTCAAACAGATATATAATATACATTAGTATTCCTGCTTTATATAAAATTGTCTGGATCTTTGATTTTCATGTAGTTGTTATGGATATAGCATTTCATAGTTATATTTCCATTTTAAAGTTGTTGAAGATTTATTTATTTCTAATATTTATATCCTGATCTTCATCACAAGTGATCTTTCGGTGGACAAAAGCCATAATATACAATTAAAACCATCAAAATAAGCAGTAAGGTAAGACAGAGGTAAAGGAGCCCTGGACAGGTAAAGGGTAAAGGGACCCCTGACAATTAAGTCCAGTCGCAGATGACTCTGGGGTTGCAGTGCTCATCTCGCTTTACTGGCCAAGGGAGCCGGCGTACAGCTTCCGGGTCATATGGACAACATGACTAAACTGCTTCTGGCAAACCAGAGCAGCGCACCAAAATGCCTTTTACCTTCCTGCCAGAGCGGTACCTATTTATCTACTTGCACTTTGATGTGCTTTTGAACTGCTAGGTTGGCAGGTGCGGGGACCAATCAATGGGAGCTCACCCCGTCGTGGGGATTCGAACAGCCGACCTTCTGATCGGCAAGCCCTAGGCTCTGTGGTTTAACCCACAGTCCAGTCAAAGGCAACTATGGGGTGCAGCGCTCATCTTGCTTCAGGCCAAGGGAGCCAGCATTTGTCCACAGACAGCTTTCGGGGTCATGTGGCCAGCAGGACTAAACCACTTCTGGTGCAATTGAAAACTGTGACGAAAGCCAGAGCACATAGAAACGCCGTTTACCTTTCCGCCGCAGTGGTACCTATTTAGGCATTTGTGTGCTTTCGAACTGCTAGGTTGGCAGAAGCTGGGACAGAGCAACCAGAGCTCACCCCATGACTCGGATTCTAAATAAGCAGTGCAGTTGCCTAGAACAACTTTCTCTGGCTTGGAGCCATGGTTGGAAAAAGGTTGGGAAACACTGCTCTAAACTCATTTTCAATGGTACTGCGAGAAGGGTTACCCAACAAATTTCAAAGACTCAGCAGGACAATATAGGAGAGGTGCCCCTAGCAAGGTCCTAAGCCTGTCAGAGCTTTATTTGTCAGAACAAAAACTTTGAATTGGGCCCTGTGAGCCATTGCAGGTCTTCAGGAATAGATGTTATAGGATCCTCACATTTTTAATTGAGTATCTCCAAATTACAGGATCCTGAAAAATAGTATAGTAATGTTTTCTTGTCACCCTTTCAAGGCCAGTAATGATATCTCTTTCATATTTTTCCCAAGTTGTCCCTTTCTAAATCCTATGGAAGAAACAATCTTAGAAGAATGTTTATGATGATGGTATTATATTTTCTTGTAAAGTATACCAGCTGAATCACATAAAAATGCTGTATGAACTTGTTGGTGAGCTTCTGCCCCTCTTTCAGCTTTCTCTTCCAAGTGGAGGTGCAATTGGCACAAAGGTCAATGAAGATCTCACCACCATCATTTTATTTATTCAATCTACAAATTTATACCCTGCCTTTCAGTCAAATCAGCCCTCAAAGTAGCTTACAATTATTAAAAAAGCAAACACAAGAACACACATCTAAATAACACATGGAGAGCAAAAAAATAGTCAACAAAGAACCAACTTACAGCATGAGTGACAGAAAATTAAGGCCAAAGGTATGACAAAAAAAGTGTTTTTTGGTTTATCGGAAAAACCCTCACAGGAGGAGTCTGTTGGGTTTCCTGTGGGAAAGGGTTCATAAAGTGGGCACTACACTTGAAATAGCCTTTGTACCATCAAGGAACAACTATTGTAATGTGCTTCTTCATGGGGCTGCCCTTGGAGATGGTTTGGACATTTCAACTGATGTAGAATGTTGGAGCTTGTCCCCTTGGAGGAGCAGCTTGAGTGTGATAGAAAAACTACAAACAAACAAAACACTTACTCTGTGGCAACTTCTCTGATGTCTACGATCAATTCAAGGTTCTGTGTTTTTCATATTGAGATTGTTTTGTGTAGATATATCGATAGATGTTATTGTCTTGGATTTTGAAAAAGGAGTAGGAAACAATAAATACACTTTGTACATAAAGGGGAGAGTTGCTGCTGCCTGTTAGAACAGACTATACTGAGATACAGTCACTTTGATCTGTGTTTTTTTTTAAAAAATAAAAAAGTGATGTATAAATCTTATTAAATAAATAATAAATCAGCCAATATTCTGATGGCAAAAGGCATCTTCATATGCTTATCTAGAACCACCACTCTGCTAAAAAATGCATAGGTACAGACGTGCTACAGCTTCTGCCTGAAGAGCTTGCAATCTGAGAAAGCTGGACAAGATTAAGATGAGGGAAAAGGCAGGATGTCATCAGATGTAATGAGGATGAGAGAAGGGGGGATTAACTTGAAGGAAGATGAGAATCTTCACACATTACTGTGTAGGTCATGATACCTTGTGATTTCTCTAACACCATATTGATCCTTACACTAATAAAGTGTGGGTGGTTCAGAAAAATGAATTTACTCATTACATTTTCATCCCTTGCTCATTCCTCACACATACCCTGCCCAACATATGTCTCTTGTCCAGCTCTTTCTATTTATTTATCATTATAACAAATTGTCTTTCTATAGAATAGTAAAAGCAGAACATAAACATTTACACAAAAAGTTAAAATACAAATGTTTATGAAGTTCAAAACATTTTAAAAGACATTATGTTTAAGACCAAAATTCCAGCCCAAAGTATGAGACATTTAAAGGGAGGTTCTCGGTGTCACTCACTCACCATGAGACAGCCAATCAGACCTTCCTAGGAAGGATGTTCCACAATTATAGTTTCAGAGCATCAACGGATCTCATTTCTTGAAATAGGGGAATTAGAGCAAAGCCATTCAAGGCTTTATAGGTAACACCCAGCATCTTGAACTGGGCTCAGAAACAGATGAGCAGCCAATGGATATGAACAAACATCAGTGTAACGTACTATTTGTAATCTGCCACCGTCATGCAGTGAGCAACAGAAATCTCTGTGAGCTGATATTTCTGGACTGTCCTTAGGGGCAGCCCCACTTTAATGCATTAATCAGTGCAAGAGGTTATCAGAGCATGGAGGACAGTGGCTAAGTCCCAGCTATCAAGGAAATGGTGCCAGCTTAAATGGCTTTAACTGATAAAAGATGCTGTAGGCCACAGCCACAACTTAAGCGTCTAGGAGCAAATTTTGTGCAGAGGCAACTTAAAGCTGCAAACTGGTCCTTTAGTGGATTGTGCTTGCCTTGAGCTTGTTTCCCTTGAACCTTCCTACCAACCATTCTTTTGATAGTCACTGTTGTTACAGACAGCCAATGAAGATAAACTCAGGCTGAGCAAATGGAAAGATGATAAACTTCCCTTTCCTCTATTTGTCATCACATACATGTTCCTCCAATTTCTTTCACATTTTTGTTTACCAGACTAATTGCTCTAAGCCTGTCAAAGGCATCACAACTGGATAAAATAATAAATAATCAGGTGATATAAAAGAATTCTGCCTGAGCCACTGCTAGTCAAAGTACAGCAGTGTTTTCCAACCTGTGGATTGTGACCTGCAAGGAGGTCATGAAATCTGTGGGTCTCAAGCACATGAGGAGGGTGAGGCAGAGGCTGGTCCTCTGACAGTGACACATGCCCTTAGTGTTGAAGGGGGTGATACAAAAGATTAGCACTAGAAAGAGTTGAACATGTTAGTTTGACCATGTAGCCTACTCTAGCTACCATGAAGAAAATACTGATTTTTCTCTAATAGCTCATTCTTTTTCCTTCGGAGTGAGAAATGTACACTCCCTGCTCCTTACAGTTACCCTTATTTGGTGTCATTTGTTCACAAAAACGAATAACTTTGCAAGTATAAATACCTACTTAAACAAATTCCATATTAATAAGAGTGTTAAGTAAACTTTTGCTTGGTTGTCTCAGATCATGATGATAAAAGAGGCAAAGTTGAAGTGCACAAAATGCACAAAAGTGATGCTGCCAAAGACCTAGGGTCCAGAATTCTTGTGACAATAATTTGATGGGTTACCATAGTTAGTAGTTTTGGACTTGTAGCTTGCCATACCAAAAAGACTGAGAACCACTGAAGTAGAGAATACTGGACCAGATGGACCAATAGTCTGAACAGGTGTAAGGCAGTTTTTCTAAATTTTAGACTGTTTCTTACCCATATTTCTTTACCCCATAAATTTCCTCTGACACGCAGAATCCCAGAATCTGACTTTCTGAAACTGGTGTTGCTGAAATTCAGCTAATTGTATCAATAAGGAGAGTATATTGATGTGATTCTTTAGGATGTTTTGGGTTTCTTCTGAGACTAGCGTAATGTTGGGTCTGAGCCCACAGTTGCTGAAATGCATGTTCCAATCTTGGAAATTATTTTGCTAATGCAAGCTTCTCATGTGCCAGAGCAAAAGAGTAAGCACATCCAGGATTGGTTGAGGATTGTTGACTGTGAGTCAAGTCTGTTACTCCTTCAGCATAGAATACAGGCACCACAATCAACCTAGGGACATTACGCAGGTTTCTGAACTTGGATCCTGAGATGGATGGGAAACTGCTTGTGCAAACAGGCCCTCCTTGTGTGATTTCCAATCCAGCAACTGGGGCTGTGCACACTGGCAGGGTGCCATTTCCAAAAGGTTAACAACCTACTGATCAGCTGCTTGGGATGGGAGAAAGTGCTGGATTCAGACCAAGCAGCTGACTGGTGAGATTTTTAACCCTTTTGAAAGGATAATGAAGATGTGTCACAGCAGCACTACACATACTCAGTAGGATTGGGGAAAGCAAAATTAGTTATTATTTGTTAATAAAGTTTAAGAGATTTAAAAACCCATATTTCAGGGTGCGCTGTGCTCTCACAAGGCAGCTTCTGGGACTCTAAAACACATGAAAATACAAATGCAACATTCATCCACATGCACACATGTATTCTTAGAGGGTTTTTGTTGTTGTTGAAATACCAACAATGATGAGACCGTATATATTTTCCTGTAAAGGGAATTCCACAGGTGTGAGGCCACTACTGAGAAATCCTTGTCCCTGGTCTCCCAGTTATGTGTCTTCAGAAATTACAGGTATTATCATTCGCTTCTGCCTATAATAGAAATAATGGGGCACTACATCTATCACTTGCTTTGAAAAACTATACTTCACTAATCTGGAATCTATAGGGTTAGCAGCTGCCATATATAAAATGCTAACTTACCCTGGCTACTAGGATAAAGGAGAATTGTGAAATGTTTGGGCAATAAATATACAACAACAACAAAAAGGTAAAATACTGGAACAGACATATATACCATACATACATAATTTTATATGTATACCGCCTTTCCACTCAAGGGGCATACAACATGAAAAAATACGTAACTAAAGTAGTACTTGACAATAAATAAATCTTTAAAAAAATACTTAACCAAACTGAACAGTTTCCACATAAATCACAACAAGAACTAAAGTAAAGATACCAAAACCAACAGCAACCCCCCCCCCCCGCAACAAAATCCCTCAACAAAACCCCAGTCCCTGAACATGAATGGAAAAGAATTTGACAGGCTACCTGATTAAATCAGCCTCAGCAACAGTAAGGGAACATGCCCTCAAGGTGATTCACAGATGGTACTTAACATTTGCTAAGCTGCGTCATATATGTGTGGGACAACGTCTCCTCTCTGCTGGATGGGATGTTCAATGCAGGGTACACATGTATGTATTTATTTCATAAAATTTATACACTGCTTGATTGTAAAAAAAAAACCTCGAAGCAGTTTTGGTGGGAATGTTTCTTAATAAGTTTGAAGTAATTTAGAGTAATTTCTGATATTTTACACTTGAATTGGATCTGGGACTGGCCCCGTTGTCTCTCTCCTGGAAACAAATAATGGTATTCTCTGTAAATTGCTAATGATCCATCTCCTCATGACTCACTGCGTGAATAGAGATAGCATTTCTCTGTAAAAGTGAACAGCAGCCTACCTCCAAAGGTGGTATGACTGGTTATAGCAGGAAGCTTTATCTGACAAACTTACCCAGCAATATAAACTACCCAGAGATGAAATAAAAAGTGACTGGTTCCATGAAGACTTGTTCATTTTTCTTTCTTATATTAATTCTGATCCAGGAGAACCTAGGCCACCGCTTTCTCTGACATTTTAGCAAGGTGTGATATCATAAGTGAGACATGCTTTTCTCTGTGCCAGCTCAGGAGAAATGCTGAGAGCAGAGACACCTATTGTACACCACCTCCATAGACCTGATGAAGACCTTTGACCTTGTTAGCTGAAAAGGACTCTTTACACTGCTCATCAAGATAGGATGCCCACCTAAACTTCACAAGATGATTGTGTCCTTCCACAAGAACACGCATGGCACTGTCCAGTATGGTGGCTCATCCTTGGATGTCTTCTCTATAAAGAACGGTTTGAAACAGGGCTGTGTTCTTGCCCCAGCTTTTTGGCATATTCTTCTCCCTGTTGCTCTCATATGCCTTCAGCTTGACTCAACATGGTGTGTACATTCAAGGAGCAGCAGGGGTCTGTTCAGTCTGACATGGCTCCACACCAAGACAAAAATGTAGTAGGTCCTTATCCAAGTGATGTTGTTTGCAGATGATGCAGCCTTGACAGCACACCCTGAGGAAGCTCTACAGACACTCTTCAGCCATTTTGGCCAATCTTTCAGGGAGTTTGGCTTTACCATCAGCCTAATGAAGAGCAACATCCTGGGTCAGGACATCACCAGTACTCCACAAATCAGCATTGCTGACAACATGCTTGAGGTGGTAGATTTTGTCTACCTGGGGGTTCCACCATAACCAGCAAGATCGCCACTGATGCTGAGCTGGACAAGAGTATTGGAAAGGCAGCTACGGCAATGGCTCACCTCTCCAAAACATTATGGGAGAATGTGATGCTAACATCCAATACCAATACAGTGGTGCCTTGGGTTAAGTACTTAACTCGTTCCGGAAGTCCGTTCTTAACCTGAAACTGTTCTTAACCTGAAGCACCACTTTAGCTAATGGGGCCTCCTGCTGCCGCCGCGCCGCCGGAGCACGATTTCTGTTCTCATCCTGAAGCAAAGTTCTTAACCGGAGGTACTATTTCTGGGTTAGCGGAGTCTGTAACCTGAAGCGTATGTAACCCAAGGTACCACTGTACAAAGGTCTACCAGGCTTGTGTGTTGAACACACAGCTTTATGGAAGTGGTGTGGGCAACTTACAAGTGCCAGGAGTGATACCTCAACACGTTCCACATGTGCTGCATCAGGAAGATTTGGGGCATCACATGGCAGGACAGAATTCCAAAGAAAGATGTGTTCTCCCCAAGCCTACTTTCCGAGCATGTTCACACTCCTGTCTCTTAAGCATACACTTGCTTGTATGCTTAAATCATAGGAGGCTTAGTTGGGGACATAAATTGTGCATCTTGATTAAGATGAGACTTAACATAATAGTTCAAATTTTTACTGCATAGATACATAATATTCAATACAAAGGGAAAGTTTGGTTGATAGATGGATTTAAAACATTAACTGAATTCCTGTTATCACTTTGCTTTGTGTTTGATGCTTTTACACCTTATAGGATAAGATACTTCCAAATACTCAATCAGGATCTGCTATAAAAAAAACTACAACAGTATGTTTATAGAAGATTTTGAATGTATTAGTCGCTGACTTGGCTGCTGCTCAGACAAGCTCCACTTTTCATATGTAACTGTTTAATAAACATGAACTTTTTTTTTTACCTTGCTTTGTGTTTTGTTGTTTCTGTTCTTCTATTAGCATTCGAAAACATAATTTAGAAAGTCTGCTAGAAAACCATGTAGTGTTGGAACTGTTAGCTGTGAATAAGAGATATATGAACTGCAGTATACGTAATTTCCAGAGACCTTTCAAGTTGTGTGTCTGTCTCATACATTATTTTGTAAAGTTCAAATTGCTAAATATATCAGAACATTTTCAGGTGGTTTCCTTACCTGAATTTAAAAAATGTGAATAGAGCAATGTAGCATCAGAGTTCCATGTTCTAACTTCATCTAATAGATGCCAATCCTGATAATTCAAGCAAGTATTTTACACTTGCAGCAGGGCTTTTAACTTAGCTTTTCCTAGAGAACTACCTCAGTTTCTGAAACTGGGAGAGCTGTCAAAGCCCTTGTCATATGCATCCCTAAGAGCCTGCATGAGCTCTTAAAACATGTTTACTAGAGAGGTGGGATTCTTTTTGTGGGTAGACTGCATGCTGTCCTGAGAATGCAGCTAAGGTAGTTTAAACCCAAAGATCCATATCCATAACAACAAAATCAGGCTGAAATAATAAAGAATGGAAAATATATTACTAAATGTGATGTAACACATTAATATTGAATAATATTGAATAAATATTGGATCACAAGTGTATTTTATCTCCCAACCTAATACATTCATAACCTTAAAGATTAAAATATATTATTAAGATATAAAGGAGAGCACAATATTAACAAAATAAAGAAAGAGGAATGCTCTGATTGAGTGTCCCTGTAACTCTGTGTGTGCATGTCTGTTGAAGTCAGAACCAGAAGCTAGGATCAGGAATTCTGTGCCTATGATTTCCAAACATTTTTGGATCTCAGGAAGGCAACAGAACCCTTTACCTGCTTCTTGGTCTAGTCTAGTGTGCAGATGTGTTTTCAATGTTTGAAGGTAGGTAGGAGATGAAGAGGGTGTGATGTGTAAGGGGCCAAAATCTGTTATTTTTCTTGGATTTTGAGTCTTATAGAGCATGTGGAAGAGGGAGGTATATGGTGATGGTGGGGAATAAGGAAGTGTAAGGAGGGGTCTTCTGGAAGAGGATAAGGTTTAAAAAGTTAAAAGTTTAATAATTCCCTTCAATATGGGTTTTGAAATTACCATTGTGCCTATTTGATACAATTGATGTTAGTTTCTGAAGAAATCTGGAGTAAACACATATTTTTCTAGTTACTTGCCCATATGTTTAACATAATTTACACTTCAGTGGCTTTTCTATCTGGTCTGTTTCCTAAGGGTACAATATGTTTTTCCAGTTATGGGTCTTCATTTGGTCAACCTTTGTATTGCCAATCCTGATCTCTTCTGACCTCATTGCAGCCCAGAGTCAAAGCTCTGGTCTTTAAACTCATGTAAGGAAATGTGGATGGCACTGTGGTCTAAACCAGAGCCTAGGACTTGCTGATCAGAAGGTCGGCGGTTCAAATCCCCACGACTGGGTAAGCTCCTGTTGCTCGGTCCCTCTTCCTGCCAACCTAGCAGTTTGAAAGCACGTCAAAGTGCAAGTAGATAAATAGGTACCGCTCTGGCGGGAAGGTAAACGGTGTTTCCGTGCACTGCTCTGGTTTGCCAGAAGCGGCTTAGTCATGCTGGCCACATGACCCAGAAGCTGTACACCAGCTCCCTCAGCCAATAAAGCAAGATGAGCGCCGCAACCCCAGAGTCGTCTGCGACTGGACCTAACAGTCAGGGGTCCCTTTACCTTTAACGAAACGTGAGTGAAGGTCAAAGAGGGGATGATCACAGCATGTCACATGGGCCTTGCCAACTCCTTAGTCCAATATACGAACCAAAGAATAGGTTGTTATGGCTGCCATGCTCACAGCTTATGCAGCACAAGATGCTGCTTTGGGGTAAGAAGCATTGATGTACACAAATTAACCAATTTGTGTACACAAAGGTTGTGTGTATCTGAATCAGGGCCTGCACCTTCAATTATATAATATTAGGGTACTCTCTCTAATATTGAAATAAGTACCAGTATCTCCGTCATGAGTTATCTTTGTTCCGGTATCTTTCTTCCAAATCCTCTTTAATATTGAGACTCTGTGAGTGACTGTCCCTAAAGGAGCAAATCTCTGTGGGTGGGAAGGACAAAAATAGGATACAATTTAGAGTTAAATATATCTAATTTAGTCATATGTGGTAAAGAACTGGGAATATGTTAAAAGAAGCATTTAAGTCAGAATTGTTTCCAATATTGATGTGGGTAGTTTAAATTTTATACCTATATATACACTAATAGCTAGTTTAGCATGAGATAAAATTATTCATTGTTGTATAATGGCAGTTCAGCAGACAGCATTAGTCAAACCTGGATTTTCAAACTGCCAAGGGCTGGATTCACCTAACCAGTCCAATCAGAGACATTCTGCAGGCAAGCCATGTGCTCTACTATTAAGCCATGACTTTTTCCCATTTAGTAGATACTCATATATAATACTTAAAGTGGTCAAGTAATTTTGTTGAGGGGAGTTAGCTCATCTTTTGATGTATTTCATGCCACATGTATCTCAGGTTACTGCAAACTCAAGACACTTCAAACATTCAATGAAGTTGGCTGTTACTTACAAGCTAATACTGTTGTATACAAACTAGTAATTGGGTACAATCAGTTAAGTGTGCTTCAATTTTTCAGAGGAACAAGTATGCTTCACTGCGCATTATATTTTGTCTGTTCTCCTGATCAAGTATTATAAATAATACAACTTCCATCAGTTCCAGTCAGTTCACACAACGTACAGTATAATTCAAAACAAAATATTAATAAAATATACAATAAACCTATAAATGACATAATTAGTACAGTGCACAACTGAATTAGCAATTAAAGCAGCAAAGTTAAAGCTTCAATTCCAGTGTTTTAAAATGTAGCATTCTCCCAATACTTTCTTAAATTACAAACCATTAAAATGCCTAAAAGAATAAAAATGTATTAATTTGATGCCTGAAAGATCATGAAAGAGGCTAGGTTAGCCTCTTTAGGAAAGGAATTCTACAACTAGGGTGCTACAAATGAGAAAGTGCTTTTCTTCATTGCCATCTTAATAATCTTTGATGGTGGTGGCACTGTGGGAAAGGCCTTGGTGGAAGATCTTGGTGCTCAGGCAGGTTGATATTAGAGGAGCTCACAAGCTGTGAATAGATTTAAAATTAAAAAGCTTGAATTGGGTTTGAAGCAAACTGGTAACCAGTGTAGATTTTGCAAAGCTGATGAAATATATTTCTAGAAAACTGTCCTAGTGAAAATTTTGGCTACTGTATCTTGAACTATTTGCAACTTCCAAATTATCTTCAAGGGCAGTTGCACAAGTTACCAGAGCATTGTTCATGGTTGCCAGATGATCTCTGCACAAGAGACGTTCCAGTTAGTATACCAGCCTTAGTTGGTAGAAAAGCCTATGTGCCTCTGAGGTTATCAGTTCCAAAGTGACATAGGATAAAGAAGTACCACAAAACTGCAAACCTGAGCAGAAGGACTGCAATTCTGTTCAAAACAGGTCAACTCCTTCCATCCACACATACTGCTGCCTTCTTATGAGAATCAAGTTCAATTTATTGACCTTCATTTATGTTATTACTAAGTTTAAACAATGATTGAGCTCCTCTGTAACCCCCACCTGATTTACATGACATAAGGAAATTGCCTCAGTTAAATAGCATGTGGAACAATATGGAACCCCATGATACTGTAAAACACAAGTCTATGGGTCTGAACAGTTGCCCCTGAAGACTGCACTCTGACATCTGGTATGCAGGTAGGAACAGAACAACAGTAACACTGTGCCCTGCAATTTACACAGGTAATCCAGAAGGATACCATGGGCAATGATATTGAAAGAAGTCAAGAAGAATAAATAGGGATGTTGTCCTCCTCCTGTCTGTCTGTCTGTCTCTCTGTCTATCAGGGTGGCCCAGGTGGCTTCCATACTAGAACTAATCCAAAATGTTTAACCCAGCAATCAGCACTGTATACTTTTAACTGGGATAATTCTGTTTAAAATATTACTCAAAATAAATGTTGGGATCCAAAGAATCTCATGCTGAACTCCACATGCACTTTGAAGTTCCTTCTGTTTGATAGTGTCTTGCTGTGTTGGCCCAACAAGCCAAACTTCCTTTGATACTGTGCAAATGTCTGTTATAAAGGGGGGAAAGGTGCTTGTATGCCTAACACCAGATTTTAAATCTGTGACTAAGAAGCAGTTTGACTGATTAATGCTTTTAGCTCTGATTACAACTGAAAAGACTTGCTAATAAGAGTTTCTATAAATCTGAGGGCCACTTACTGTTCCTAATATTCTAACCTGAATAATCTGTTACTTTAAATATCATTAGTTGCGACTAACTCACAGTTTTTAAATGAGGTCAAACTAATTAGAAGGGAGATTTTTTTAAAAAAAAATACTCACACTTGTTATTTGTTATTTTGTTTCTCACATGTGTCAGCAGGCACATTTTAAGTACAGTACACACAAAGGTTTTGTGTGCATTTCTTCTAAATACATACAGGGTTGTGACTACTTTCAGGGTGAACTCAGAGATGCTTGTGTATCCTATCCAGTCCTTGTACAGAACTTATAAAGCAATCCTAAATCTGCCTAGGGATGGCTGTAGCAGCAGAACCACTGCTGCATTCTGTGCTCAAGGCAGACGATGTGGATGTGAGTATTCTTGTCTCTTTCAGTGTGCCAGCTCCAGGATGGCACAGCAGAGGGGTCCCAATTACTCCTCTTACCTAGCAATGAGATGGTATAGAATTCAGTAAAACCTTGGCCAGTCCAAATCTGCCCTCACCACAACCCCCAAATGCTCCATTTTAGGGCCCTATGTTGGATATTTCCATCAGGAGGACTGCCAGGCCAAACCTCTACAACTGTAAAGCCCTCATCTGTGACACTCCTTTCCACCTGCTGAGGAAGCAGAGAGGGGTCCGTCCTATCTCCCATGAGCCATCAACACTGAAAGGATAGTATTGTTCCTTTAGTACATTTCCACGCAGCATCTTACAGCATCATTTAGCTGATTTGCTCTGGCATGGCCTATTATGTGTATTAACTTTGTGCTTTCCTATGCACTGTGCTGTTTTAGAGGATCTGTTGCTGAAAAATCTGTGAACACAAGAATAGAGCACTTTTACATTATGAGCTTAATTTATTTTTAGGAAGTATATTTAGAAAAACCATGCACAAGATGGGGTAATAAATTGTTGGACACTGTGTACCATGCTGTGTTTACAAAAAGGGAGAGAATAGCGTCAATGTGGAATTGCCTGTGAGGATATGCACAACGTTTCCCCTTATTTCAAAAGCACTAGCAACAGTAGGGAGTATTTGCTGGTCTCATTTGGAGTAGTTTGTGTTTTGAGGTAAACAAAGTGGAATAAAGTACGGTAGTTTAGTGGACAGTGAGCCATCTGTTGTGAATATCTTGTTTTAAAATGGTTAGCTCTCTTCAGTGTTTGCTAAAAGCACACTTTCATGTCATTTTTAATAAATATTATAAAATACTTATATACCGCAATTTCATAAACATATCAAATATACAACACACATTATAAATACTACTGTATATAATGTAAGGACTCTAGATACCAATTTGTAGGACTCCTATGTATGTGCTCCAACTATGCTGGAGTATACCATATTTGTATTCGAAACAAAATAAAAAAATTCCTTCCAGTAGCACCTTAGAGACCAACTAAGTTAGTTATTGGTATGCGCTTTTGTGTGCATGCACACTTCTTCAGATACACATGTGCATACAAAAGTAACAAAAACACATACACACATGTGCAGGCCCCCGCCCCTAAGATCTTACTTGGGAGAAAGTTCCATTAATTAATTCTCTGCTTAGAAATAGAAGTCATTAGAAAAAATCTTCACCTGCTCTTGGTGAGCTAAGGTAGATCCTCTAGGAGCCTAGAGGATGAGAATGGCCACTTAGCATCGGATGCTGAGGAGTGGCGGTTTGTGGCCCAGTGGAGGATGTCAGGACCTCCTCTCATGGCTGCATGGGGTGTGGGGAGCCTGCCTGTTTGAATGGGCCAGTCATAGGCAGGGAAGAGGGCATGGCCATGGCGTCAGACCTGAGTGAAGACTTTAGTCCCAAGTCTTTGCTCAGGTCTGCGTATTTTCTATTTAAATAAGCCATGTCAGAGTCAGCCAGCTTAGTTGGAGATGGATCCCCTATCTTCCTACCCTGTGCAATAGACTTTTATCCTGCCTGAAAGTGGACAGGTTATGTGTGGGACCTTGCTCTGGAAATACTCGATTGCTGTATTCAAGGCCAGGGAGGAATTTTCCATCAGACAAATTGGGCAATTGTCACAAATTCTTGGTTGATTGGCATTGGGATAGATCCTTACCCTAGGTACCCTCCAGCTTTTTTGGGACTACAATTCCCATCATCCCTGACCACTGGTCCAGTTAGCTAAAGATGATGGGAGTTGTAGTCCCAAAACAGCTGGAGGGCCAAGTTTGGCCATCACTGGCCTAGGTGGTGTGGAAGTTAGGTGCTTATCCCCCACTGCTACAGGAAATAAGTACTCTTGTAAAGGGGTCCAGGAGGGAATATTTTTGTCCAGGTGCCCTGATGTGGGCTGATGGGCAATAGCATTCTTCCAAAATGGCGATCCTGGAGGGATCAGCCTGATTTGATGTACGTCATAGGGGGCCCCTTAATCCAGAGTCGACCCAGCCAAAGTAATCAGCCAGTGGGCAGCTTGTTTGATTCAGGATACATACCCAATGCCTTCACCAAAACCTACTTAATCTGTAGTCAATAAAGTTGTGGCCTATTTGAACCCAATACCTTTGTTCTGTGCCTTATTTATCTTCCACATCATCGTTGTACCTGGGCCCAAAACTCAATGCTTGACATAATTTTTTTTGGCCTAGCTACTTCTGCAACGTCAGTATTGCAGCTCTGTGGTGCATGCAGTGTAACAGCTATTGTGATTCCATATGTGCTTATAGACCTCACCCTCTGGGTTGATAATGTTTACTATTTAATGCAAAAGTGACAGAGCAGCTATTTCAGAGATATTTTAGACAACGAAAACCAGAGGAAATAATTACACAAAAAAGGCAGCTGGTCTACTTCCTGCCATTTTCAATACATTTTGTGTGCACCGAGTGTTAGAAATGTTTTGTTCACCATGTTACTAAGTAACAGCTTGTTCTATGTTAAACAAAGAATGATCAATGGCATCTGTCACAAACCACCTGTCAGGTTGCTTGGCATAACAGGTTGTTTAGATGTGTTTTTGCTTTGTGTAAGAACACTTACTGGCAATGTGTTTTAAAAATTTTAGTACAATGTGCTATTTTAAAGTTTTCACATAATGTATCATTATAAATATATTTTAAAATATTTTTTTAAAAAGATGTCCCTGACATTATTATGTTTATTTCTCCTCCGTGTTCAGATTGTGGCTTTAATAAGGAGCTCAGTCCTGTTTATCTCAATTAACCATTTCTGATTTTTACTATTTTATATTACGTTTGCCAGCATATGAGTGAATGTTGTGTATAATATTGGTGTTATATTGTTTTGCACATTTTGTGAGACACTGATACTTTTCTTTGATTTTTGAAAGTATGTTTTATTTTTAATTTATGAAAGGGACTAAAAATTCTAGGTTATTCTAGTGAAGAATTGAGAATAATAGGAAAACCTTAATAAAGATGGGTGTATTTTGAGTTTTGCCATCTGGGAGTAGTAAAGTTTAGTGCCTTTGAAGATACAGTCTTGAGTTAATGAAGAATCCACCAATGCCTAGATTCAGGAGACATGTGCTGGTAAGCTTGTTATCACTGACTGACAGTATATAGAATCCCCTATGCCAAATCAGGATGCATCCAGATGTGTGAAGTGGAGAGTGGGGTCCTAATTGACCCTTTAGTTCCAGGTGAGTGAACCCACAAGGAAAAGGGGGAAATAAACCCCACTTACACATTTGTTCCTACTGGGAGACAAAACCATGATTCCTTGAAAGGAGGGCCAATAAAGGTAAAAAGGACCCTTGACAGTTAAGTCCAGTTGCAGACGACTCTGGGGTTGCGGCGCTCATCTCGCTTTACATATTAAGCAGAAAAAACTGGTCTAAATAACTACTTCTTAAAAGCTTAGGTCCAACGTCTGAAACCTTGGTAGGCAAATAATTACATAATTTGGGGACCATCATGAAGAAAATCCTCTTGGTAGGGGCAATCAACTTGTTAGAAGATGGGGCCTATCAGAATATTTGTGCTAAATCTGAAGAAGCGGGAAAATATAAGATGTTTCCTCAAGTATTAAACAAATTTACCTAATATACATATTTCTGCAAAGCAATTTCCCTAAATTAATGCAGTTATGAATATTATTTTCACAAATATATTCATTTTTGTACACATTATTTGGCTGAATTACTGCATCATAAAATTTGAAGAAGTGCAAATTGTGAAGGATGTTTTGGAAAGTGTGAATTAGGTAGTTTCACCTTTAAATGTGAACTGCATTGAATTTCTCGCCATTACCTAACTACAGTTCTAATCATCCCTGACTATTGGCCATGATAACTTAATTAATGCCTTAATGAGCCATTAATTATAATTGTTGCCAGAGCCACCAGCTTCTTCTGACTTGCCAAAACGAACCAGGATGGACAAAGCTCAAGCAGATAAGTCAGGGCGTGAACAGAACCAAGTATTCTGTCCGCATCCTTGGATGTCAACCAACAGTTGAAGCTTATCCAACAGTACTTGACCAAAGGAGGATTTGGTAAAATCGTTGCAAAACAGCACTGAGAGTTCCAGCTTTTCCAATGAATCAAGCTGTGATGTAATAATTAATTAATTATTCCAATCAGCTCTGCTGTCGAGATTATATGTGTGCAATGATGGCAGAAAAGCATTTCTAACATCACAAGGGGCTAGAAATAGTCTGACAACTGCTAGAAATAGTCTGGCAACAGTGTGTACACAGCCTCCATGCAAAAAATTGTCCATGTGTATATATGTAATCTTGCTGGCCAAACTTAGATTGATTTCTTATGTTAGCTGCCTTGAACTCTTTGGAGGAAAGATGATATATAATCATTTTAAATAAATAAATGTAGAAGCCATAAAAACAAAGGAAACTTATAAGCCATTAGTCACTGTACAGCTATCTATCATTGTGATGGGAAGAGAGGAAGTGCAATTCATGTGATCAGAATAGGGGAAATAAGTTGATATGAATTGTGACTTCCATAGGTGCCATAGGTTACAGCTGCCCAACAAAGGGTTTGATTTTTGTTCCACATATAAATTAATCTGGTTTAATGATGTTAAATTAGTTTTAAGGAGACAAGGTTCATTGTTCAGAACATCATGTGAAAGGTTTAATTTAAACCTTTGTATAAATACATGTTCTGAATAATTTCCAAATCAAAAGAGTTTGGGAATGCTGTTGGTTTCCAGGTTCAAATAAGCAAAGAGAAGTCCATTTGTATGTTCAAAAGTGTTTTGGACTACTGATTAGAAGGCTTTATTTATATTGACAGCAAAGTATAAAAATAGCAACTTTTTGCTGAAGGTTTGATTTAAAAATAAACTGAGCTGAATGGCTCATTTGAGTGCTGGGATGGTGAGTCAGCTTCATCCAGAAGGATTTAAAAAATCATCTTTGTGAAAGTGAACTTTGCTTCTGTTTCATTCCTAGGAGTCAGATTTTGAAATGCTTTTCTGGCACAAACCCTGTTTTCTACAATGGAGCATGCAGTAGCTAAAGAGTCTTATAATCATTCTGTCAATCTCATATAATGTTTAAACATTGTAGGAGATCAATGAGAATCTCTTTTCCAGTTCTTAGCATTACATGCATAGTTAAATAGGGTTATGTTAATTTGGTTAGCACTATTTAGCTTTTGGGGATGTGGGTGGCACTGTGGGTCATACCACAGAATCTAGGACTTGCCGATCAGAAGGTTGGTGGTTTGAATCCCCGCGACAGGCTGAGCTCCCATTGCTCGGTCTCTGCTCCTGCCAACCTAGCAGTTTGAAAGCACGTCAAAGTGCAAGTGGATAAATAGGTACCGCTCCGGCGGGAAGGTAAACGGCGTTTCCATGCGCTGCTCTGGTTCGCCAGAAGCAGCTTAGTCATGCTGGCCATAGGAAGCTGTACACCGGCTCCCTCGGCCAATAAAGCGAGATGAGTGCCGCAACCCCAGATTTGGTCACGACTGGACCTAATGGTCAGGGATCCCTTTACCTTATTTAGCTTTTGTAAGCCATATCTTCCACTATACTGAGCAGCACTGGGAACCTACCTGTTCCCAGTATGTTGTTGTTGTAGTAGTAGTAGTAGCTGCAGTCAGTCATTGATGTTGTTCCATGAAAGCTCCCTTCAATCCCATGTGCCAACCCGCTAAGAACAAAGGGTGAAGAGAGAAGGGAGCTTTTGCTATGCAGGCTGCACCAGTCCATTATTTTACTAAGCATACTGTGTGTTTTTTTAAAAAAATATTTTTTCTATTTGTTATTCTGTTTTCCTATAAGGAAATCAATAGTAAACTTGTTTCAGTGGTGCAGTGGAAAGCACTGCCAAAGTTTTGTGAAAAGGGGTAGGTGGAGCCCTGTACCTAACTGTGGTTCCCCATTGTCACCCATTGAACCTGCCCTAGTTGAGATTCCTGCATTGCAGAGAAGACCCTTGGTGCGCCTTCCTACTCTACTATTCTATGATTCAGTGGGGAAAAGAGAACCATTCAATGTGGTGCCTCCTACACTCAGAACCACAATTTTTTCCCCAGAAGGATACCATGGTCAACGATATCAAAAGCCACAGAGAGGTTGAAGAGAATCAACAGTGTTACACTCCCTCATCTCTCTCCTGACACTGACCACAGCTGTTTTGGTTCCGTATCTGGGCCCAAAACCAGCTTGAAATGGGGCCAGAGAATCCTCTTCCTCAAAGCATGCCTGCAACTGGGTCACCCGCCCCCAATTCCTTGCCCAAGAAGGGGATATTTGCAGCTGATCATGGGTTGCTTAACATGTCCACTCCACATATTACTTAGACAGATTGACCCTTTTGGCCCAGCAATGCATTTTGAGAGCCTTCACTCCATTATGAATGAAAGTGCCCCTATAATGGATCCTAGACATAAGTGTGGTCTTTCTCAATCTTGTTCTTCAGTGGGCCCTGGTATCTTAATATCAAAATAACATGTGTGTGTATTTATTTAACCATTACATAATGTAAAACTACCATTACTCAATTAAGGATGTAAAAGAAAAGTAGAATGTGTTGCAAAAATATGAAGTACAGTATGCTCTTTTGCTTTGTAGCTGGTAAAGTAGTGTGCAAACATTACTTTTCCCAGCAGCTGGGAAGATGCAGATGAAGGGGAAAGCCAGAAAAAAGAAGAAATGCTCTTCTTTCTCTAACTTCCTCCTTCCACAAATTTCAGATATATTGATGAGAAGGTCAGTAGGTAATTTTGTTTATTTCATTTATGTATCTTTTTTCATGAAACACCACAAAGCTATTTCATAATAAATACTACCAATAAAACATACATTAAAACATTTTCAAATTCAAAACAGATACAGACTGGATAAAATCTCAACTTACAAAGCTTGTTGAAGAAGGAATTTACAGGCCAATTAGCTTAATGTTTGTTCCAGGAAAACTGGGGGGAACTTTATTAAAGGTAGAATAAGAAAGCATATACAGTGGTACCTCGGGTTACAGATGCTTCAGGTTACAGACTCCGCTAACCCAGAAATAGTACCTCGGGTAAAGAACTTTGCTTCAGGATGAGAACAGAAATTGTGCGGTGGCGGTGCAGCAGCAGCGGGAGGCTCCATTAGCTAAAGTGGTGTCTCGGGGTCCACATAGGGGTCCCCAACATTTTTGGATCAGCAGGCACAATTTGAATTTTGAGAAAGTACTGTGGATGTCAGTCACAGAATTGCTGTTGTGGGGAGCATGTTGTTGTTCTTTAGTCATTTAGTCGTGTCTGACTCTTCGTGACCCCATGGACCACAGCACGCCAGGCACTTCTGTCTTCCACTGCCTCCCGCAGTTTAGTCAAATTCATGCTGGTAGCTTCGAGAACACTGTCCAACTATCTCGTCCTCTGTCATCCCCTTCTCCTTGTGTCCTCCATCTTTCCCAACATCAGGGTCTTTTCCAGGGAGTCTTCTCTTCTCATGAGGTGGCCAAAGTATTGGAGCCTCAGCTTCACGATCTGTCCTTCCAGTGAGCACTCAGGGCTGATTTCCTTAAGAATGGATAAGTTTGATCTTCTTGCAATCCATGGAACTCTCAAGAGTCTCCTGCTGCACCATAATTCAAAAGCATCAATTTTTCGGCGATCAGCCTTCTTTATGGTCCAGCTCTCACTCCTGTACATCACTACTGGGGAAACCATAGCTTTAACTGTACGGACCTTTGTTGGCAAGGTGAAGTCTCTGCTTTTTAAGATGCTTTCTAGGTTTGTCATTGCTTTTCTCTCTAGAAGCAGGCGTCTTTTAATTTCGTGGCTGCTCTCACCATCTGCAGTGATCATGGAGCCCAAGAAAGTAAAATCTCGCACTGCCTCCATTTCTTCCTCTTCTATTTGCCAGGAGGTGATGGGACCAGTGGCCACAGTCACTGTTGTTTTCTCCCCTACCTATGTGTTGCTGGTCCTGATTATGGATATCACACACCCACACACACACCCACACACACACCCACCCCAATGCCATTGCTGTCTAATAATAACAGGGAGCATTGTCCAGTACCAGGAAAAATATACAAGGTGGACACACCACACTCTCTTGCACACACTCTTTCTCACTGCACACAGACCGATCACAGACACATATAAATCTCTCTCAATCTCTCTCTCTCTCTCTCTCTCTCTCTCTCTCTCTCTCTCTCTTACACACATTTATATACTTCACATATATAGAGTCATACATGCATCTCTCCCCATCTTTCACAGACCACACATACAAGCAGACAACAAACGTTTGCTTCCCTTTCTTTCACACTACACCTTTCTCTCTCCACCAAAGTACATATCTCTCATCATCCACACAAACAGAGCATACTTGTGTCCAAGGCCAGCCCACCCATGAGGTGAGGTGAGGCAGTAGCCTCAGGGTGGCAGAATCCACACAGCTGTGAGAGGCAGCAGATCCGCCTCTGGTGCTTGTTGGCTGCCTCATCCACTTTGTGCCCCCTGATGCTGCTGCCACGTACACTTTTGCTTTGTTTCCAGCTTTCCTGCACCCCCCATTTCCTTCTCCAGTCTGTTTCCATTATGTTGTGGCTTTCCTCTTTCCCTCTCCTCCCTCTACCCCTTTCCTTCTCTATTTAGTCCTCCTCACTGCAGTACAGCATTTCTCCCCATGTCATAGCATATTACTTTCTCTTCCTTTCTGTTTCACTATCAAACCATTGAGAATCCCACTCAAGTTCTGTGCTGCATCCGCAGCTGCCTCCTGATGGGTAGGCTTCCAGCTTTTCAAGAAAGCAGCTTCAGTCTCCAGGCAGTAAGCCATAGTGCAGAGGTGAGAATGAGGTCAGTCAGTGGAATGGGAAGAGGAGGCATGTTTTTTGTGGGCACTCACCCCCCACCATAGTACCTTCTCTCCATCCAAAGACAGTTAAAAATAACTCAAGGAGGGTGCAGAGCAGGACTGGAGAGGAGTGGCCTGAGCCCCAACAGAGAGGCTTGGAGGGCTGCATTCCATGATATTCCCTATCCATGCACTACCCATCACCCTTAACATACTAAAGTACCCTTGAGTGTCATTTTCTGGTTTACCTCAGGCAGTAAAGTGTCTTGGGCCAGCCCAGCTTGTGCTTCCCTGCCACATTCAGAAAAGCCGCTGCACAGATGAAGGAAATGTCTGCTTTTTTATTTTAAAAAATGGATAAAATTCAAAGAGCTTTAAAAAATAAATAAAGTTAAGGTACAGAAAAGACACCAATATGGTGCCTGGGGCTGATGGGTTGGGGATCTCTGATATAGAAGAACAAGTCTTGCTGATACAGAGCCATCATGGCTTCTGAAAGGGTAAATCCTTTCTTACTACTTTTAGTGTCAACAGGCATATAGATAGGGGTAATCCAGTTGATGTTGTGTATTAAGGGTTTTAAAAAGCTTTTGCTAAATTCCCTCATCAAAGGCTCCTGAATAAGCTTCATAGGCCAGGGAATGAGGAGAAGTCCTCTTATGGTTTAGTAATTAAGTATCAGGAAACAGAGAGTAGGAAGACATGGACAATTCTCTTAGTTGAGAGATGTAGAAGGTGGAGTCCCCAAAGGACTGGTATTGCGAACTTTGCTTCTAAACTTGTTAATAAATAATCAGGATTTAGGAGTAAACAGTAAGCTAGCCAAGTTTACTGATGACAACAATTTTTTTAAAGTGGTTAAAACGAAAAGGGAAAGTGAGGAACTCTAAAGTAATATCTCCAAACTGAGCGAAAGGGCAGTAAAATGCCAAATGCAATTCAGTATTAAAAAAGTGTGATGTAATGCACACCGGGGCAATAAAAAAATAAAAAAATGTACATATGTGCTCATGGGGTTTGCACTGACAGTGACTGACTAGCAATGAGATCTAGGTCAATCAAAAGGTAGACCCAGTGTATGACAACAGCATGATGATGACAACAGCTTCTTCTTCTTCTTCTTCTTCTTCTTCTTCTTCTTCTTCTTCTTCTTCTTCTTCTTCTTCTTTACCCCACCCATCTGGCCAAATGAATTCATTCTGTAATATCTTATAAATATATATTGTAGAATAATTGAATTCATTTCTGCACTGTTTTTGGTATTTTACTGTACAGTTAGTAATATCTCATGTACTGCTTATTCTAAATTGGAATATTTTACAGAACCTTTATAAACATATAATCCGGGAAAGAAAAGAATATCTTAAATTTCTTCATAAAATCAATTCTTCTCAGTGTAATTTCATATTTTGTTATTTTGCATTGTTTTCAGGGGGAGGTTATTAATAGCATTTTGTATTTACAGACTCATGCTTTCATACTGTCTCTTCATGAATGACAGTTCTATTCATTTTAAATGAATACACCAACTGCAAACAAACATGAATGAATGTTCCTAATTAGCTGGTAACAAGAGCATTGAGTTCCTGTTTTAGAACAATGATTTGTTAAATAAATAGTCTTTGCAGCTAGGACTCTGGATCCATTCAGTTATTAAACATTAAGCAATCCTCTTCATATGAAAGTTAATGCCTCATTGCTCAGTGGATCACACAAACATGAAATACAGAGTTAGCGTTACATTTCTGTTCTGATAAAATAAATTTTACCAAAAGAAAATATTGTCTGTTTAAAACTTCAGATTTTATGATTTAAAATCAATCTAATGAATTATTAAGTGGGTGCAATTAGATTACCAAACAGAACGTTAACAAGTACATTTTTGGAAGATAATTAAATTGCATTACTTAACTATCTTATAACACCCCTCTCCCGCCCCAGTGCTTCTCAAATTTATGTACTCAAGTTTCACAGACTACATTCAGGAATGAATCACTTATTGTTTGAAGAATTTTGAAACAAAAATGCATTTAGATACACAACTTGCGCTGATTGTTAACCATCTCAGTATTGCATTGTTAGAAACAACCTTGGGGTACATATTAAGAAGGGCAATATATAAATGTACCTAAAGAAAATTTTCTGCTGAATGGTCTTCTAGACTTTGTCCCTTTTTGCATCCCTGGGCAGAGATGACATCAAATTTTTTGGCACTCTGGTCCATGTCATTCCCCCAGTCAGTCACCACAGAGAAGGCTGGCCAAGTGACTCATATAGTCACACATGCCACCATCTCAGCAGCCCCAGTACCGGTATTTGCTGTTGACCTCCCTCATAGCAGACACCAACTGACTGTCATTAACTTAAAACAACAACAACACCTCATCCAATATGTTATTCAAGAGTTCTCTCCACCCCACTGTTATAACTTGGATGAATCTGTATTCTCATTTCCATTTGTGTGGCTGTAGATTTTAATTTTTAAAATTTCTATACTGCCCTTCATCTGAAGATCACAGAGCGGTTTACAATATGAGCTTATAGATTTCTAACCTAAAGCTGCCTTAAGTCCCATCAGGAAAAGAAGCAGGGAATAAAATAAAATAAAATAAAATAACAGATTTGTTTTCTGGCACCTGATGGTCCTGGTTTTCTAACATGTTAATGGCTTTCCAGCAATTCCCAGCTGTTTGTTTCCTCAAGAACTGGAAATCTTTAATGAGTGAGTTCATTATGTACAGGCATACGTCTAGGAGCAGATAGATGAAATAATAATTAAGGAATGGCATGTTCTCTTAGAAAATGGAGCATATTGCCCACTGGTATGGAGGGAAAGATTAGACTGTCAGCTAGTAATGAAGATAATTGCTACTCCTACATGGCAGACAAAAAAGACAAACCAACCAACACCAACAACAAAAACTGTTGACAAGGGTAACATGTACCTCTGATGTCTTTTGGATGCCACTATTTCAATTTTGTTCCTTTACCAAGTTTAACTGCTTGTTACTTGGTATAGAGTTATTACAGCAGTCTAAAATGAATGGTTATTGAACCATTTCACTCAGTTCATTCATCATTCAAAGTTGTTTTCAGACATCTAACTGAATTTATCTAAATTATGGATAAGATAAAAAAAAACACACCACCTGTGGAGCTATATGTATTTAAAAGTGGGTTAGAAGTATCTAGTAAAATAAATATCAGGCTGAGACTTCTTCAGATTTCTGGTGGAAGACGGTTTATGAACTTGGTATAAGCCATATAAAATGCTTTTCAGCACGCACCATCTTCTAGGGTACCCTTAAAGCGGTAGTCTCCAGAGTCTCTTATTGACTCCTAGTGGGACCCTGCAATGGAATATAAGTATGGATGCATTTACTAAGGTGTGAAAGACTCAAGTTGCCTCATTTAAATAAGAAGTTACACCTTGAAATGTGCCTCAGAATGCTACAGCTAACCAGTGAAGATGCTGCAACAACTCACCAAGTCAGGAAGTTTTTTGTCCTACTGAAAGTTTCTGAGCAGTCTTCATGGGCTATCAGTCTCATGCAGACCATGCTGTAGTATTAAAAGGCTAAAGGACATGAAGGCATTCATAATGAATACCAGAACTGATATAAAAGATCTGTCTTAGGTGGTTGTAGCTGGTGAGAAAAAATCCTAAACATCCATACTAGTTGGAGCTAGTGAGGAATCTGTCTAGAAACACCGGAAACATTGAAGTAACAAGCACACAACTTTTCTAAACTTATGCAGATTTTGGCAGTGTAATGTTCTCTGCAATTGCTATTGCCACCCACCTGGAGGTGCTCTGAAACAAAGGAACTGATTAACTGATGACAGAAGTTAACCTACTTTCTGTTTTGTGTATGTGTGTAGAGAAAATTCAGAGGAGTGACAAATAAGGAATGACTCTAACAGGGTCACTGGAGCGGGGCAGAATGGATGTAAGTTGTGGCAATGTAGATTTAGGAAGAATATCAGAGAACAGTCAGGTCTCACAATAGAGAGATATAATAAGTAAGGTTCACCAAGGATCGGTGCTTGGTTCTGGGTTTTTTAGCTGGTTCCTAAATGACCTGGTGGGACGTGGGTGGCGCTGTGGGTTAAACCACAGAGCCTAGGACTTGCTGATCAGAAGGTCGGCGGTTCGAATCCCCGCAACGGGGTGAGCTCCCGTTGCTTGGTCCCTGCTCCTGCCAACCTAGCAGTCCGAAAGCACGTCAAAGTGCAAGTAGATAAATAGGTACTGCTCCGGCGGGAAGGTAAATGGCGTTTCCGTGCGCTGCTCTGGTTCACCAGAAGCGGCTTAGTAATGCTGGCCACATGACCCGAAAGCTGTACACCGGCTCCCTCGGCCAATAAAGCGAGATGAGCGCCGCAACCCCAGAGTCGGTCACGACTGGACCTAATGGTCAGGGGTCCCTTTAGCTTTTTTAAATGACCTGGTATTAGGCTGAGCAGTGAGGTGGCCAAGTTCGCTAGTTACACCAAATTGTTCGTCACACAATATATAGTTAAACTATGGAATTTGCTTCAACAAGATTTGGTGGTGGTCACTGACTTTCAAAGGAAATTAGACAATCATGGACAATAAAGCTATATTTGGCTATGTATCAACTCCATAATCAGGAGGTTTACCTCTGAATAACAGTTGGAGAGAAACAGTTGGCTTCCTATAAGGCATATGATTGGCTACTACATACAGGATGTTGGATTAGATAGACCTTTGGGCTGACCCAGCAGTTCTTTTCTTTTGTTTGTGTGTGTGTGTGTGTGTGCGTGCGCGTGCGCACATGCGCGGCCACACACACACATGCACCAATCGGAATAGTAATACTGGGCTAGGTGGCAGCTTCAATAGTCACAAGAGAAATGAAAATGTTTCCTTGTTATGTTTACAAATGTACATTATCAGCATGCTATTGAACTCTTCCCATGATTTCAAAGATGACTTTAGTTTTGTTTTGCATCAGCACTGAGCCCTTTGCTCTGTGAAATGCTTCTTTATTTTTCTGCAAGCATATGCACTCTACTCCACTGCATCATTCAGAAACACAATCAATGAACTTCCTGCTTCTGTCCACAATAAGAACATCCTGTCAGCATCTAATTAACAGGGACCATTTTCTGAACTGAGACAGGGGCTCAGCTGACTGACTGACCAGGTGACTCACACAAAGCAAAGAATAGTGTGCGTGTGCGTTTTTTTAAAAAACCAACACAAAATAAAAAATAGGGTCAAAACACATGATATGTGAAATATGTTATTTTAGTTCACATATATTTAAAATAACAGGAAAGAAAGAGGCAGAGGGGCATTATCAGGTTTAAGACTTGTGAATAAGGTTTAATATTTTACCAACATTGGTTCTGACAAAAATTGGTCCCTCAAAAGCTACTATTTGCCCTGAGAGGGAAGCTACAGGGGACTGCTATTGTCAGGACTTTGGTGCAAAGGGATAGATATTTAAAGCCCCTCTACCAACACGCTGAAGTCTTGACCAGTTTAGGGAAGTTTCTAATGTTTGATGTTTTATCGTGTTTTTAAAATTCTGTTGGGAGCCACCTAGAGTGACTGGGGAAACCCAGACAGATGGGTTTTTACCCAGATGGGTTCAAACAACAACAATTATTATTATTAACCCTGATCCCTCCATAATTATTGTTTTTTTAAAAAATATATCAAGAAATATCTCCAATTTGCAAATCTTCTGTCTTTATTATTTGTAGTAGGAGCACCATATCTAGCTCCCTCAGTGCTAGTTTCAACAGTGGTACCTCGGGTTACAAACACTTTGGGTTACAAACACTTTGGGTTACAGACTCCGCTAACCCGGAAGTAGTACCTCAGGTTAAGAACTTTGCCATAGGATGAGAACGGAAATCACGTGCTGGCGGCGCGGCGGCACCAGGAGGCCCCATTAGCTAAGGTGGTACCTCAGGTTAAGAACGGACCTCTGGAACGAATTAAGTTCATAATCAGAGGTACCACTGTAGTCATATGCTTGTTCTTCAATTGCTTTCTGTGCACAAATATATTTCAGAAAGAACACCTCTTGCTTTACTTGCTCCTTACTTTTTCTTCCTTTTGTTTGTGGCACTGAGTTCCAGATGGTTGTTTTGTATCAGCCATAGCTCACTAGAAAAATGAATACACTTTCTAAATAAGATTAAGATATGACTGGAAGATTTAAAATTAAGTGCATTTTCACAATCAATCAATCAATCAATCAATCACATAACCTCTAATCAACTCTATGGTCTAACAGTTCTAATATATGGATTACTTCAAAAATGATAAAATTCCTCAAAATATAAAAGAGAAGAAAAATATTACCAGAAGTTTAGAAGATATAACAAAATCTAATCTGTTTAAAATTGTGCCACTCAAAGGTCAGTACTGTGTCCCTCTGAGGTCAGGACTCAGGCCTTAGTAGGCTGCCTAGATTGCCTAATGATAGCATCTCTGAGGTAGCTAGTGTATTGCTTTCGAAAAGTTGCTAGAATACAGCTTCTTATGCTCCAGCAAATCCAGCTGATAGTCATCAAGCCAGTGGAGTCTTCTGTGTTCTCACTATGATTATCCAGTCTTAACAACTGAAAAGGTATGTAGGGAAGGAGGTAGTCTTTCAGATATTTGCAACTTAAAGGCTCAGAACCTTGAATTGATCCCATAAATGAACTGGGAACCAGTGAAGCTAAGTTAAAACAGGTTAAATGAGTTCTAAATGGAACCCCAGCCAGTAATTTGCCTGTTCCGTTTTGAGGGCAGCCTGTGTAGAATGAGTTGCAATAATGGATGCATTTGTTCCTCATTTCCATCTGAGGCAGGTATTTCAGAATATCTGTTGTGACTTGCTCTAGAGCAGTGTTCCCCAACCTTGGGCCCCCAGCTGTTTTTGGACTACAATTCCCATCATCCTTGACCACTGGTCTTGCTAGCGAGGGATGATGGGAGTTGTAGTCCAAAAACAGCTGGAGGCCCAAGGTTGGGGAACACTGCTCTAGAGGACTACCTGTTTGTATGGTCACCGTGGGAGCCATGTGTGTAATAAAAGTTGTTTTGTGAGTTCTGCAGGTATAGCATAACTTCTCCCAGTCTTTTACAGATGTGAACCATCCAGGCCAGTAGTACTGACTTTGGACTATTTGGGATAGCTTCTCTATTCCCAAATATACTCCTGCTTTGCTGCAGTTTAGTGCTTCAAAGATATTCAGGACTGATCCCTGTGGAATCTATTAGTGTATGAAAAGTCATGCTTCTCAGTGCCCTTTGACACCTAACTAGTAGCCCTTGCTATAGCTATAAATCAGGCAAAGCCTCTTTGTACTGAAGCAAATTTGGGTTACATGGTGCCTCAACATGGAACTTTTGCAGGGTCCTCCTGCCTTTCAGCTTCTTAGGCATGGAATAATTGAATCCATGACTTGGGCTTCTTTTAAAGTGGTGGCTCCATCTCCTCCATCATCATCACCATCATGAGATTCCTCCTTCCCTTCCAGCAGTGGTTTCTCCTGGTGTCAGGGTTATGATTAAAGTATCAGTATGTTTTCCCATGTCCCCGGAGTCCTTGTTAGCATCATCTAGAATTGACCATCTGGACAGAGCATGAGAATTTTTGTGTTGTTTTCTTGTGCAATGCTTAATCTGGTACTGGAACTGAGCCAGGTGTTCAAGCCAATGTGCCAACTGTCCCTGTGGCTCATGGAAGTTATGAAGCCATTGAAGTGAATTGTGATCTGCCCTTAGCAGGATTCCCCCCCCCCCCGAGGATATGTTGAAAATCTTAAGTAAATGTCACTATAGCCAGCAGTTATAGTGGAGTGGAGTGGAGTGGAGTGGTTTCAACTTTACTAAGGATTCTGCTAGCATGTGCAGCCATTCTCTCCTTATTACACCATCTTGTTATATTAGGACCACACCAATATCAGTCACTGACATTTGTACCCTGAATAAATGTTAGGTGGAAGGCCTGGGTAACCCAGAAACAGCCTTTGCTTTAACTTTAAGAACACTTCTTATTAAGTTCTACTGGTACATTTGCTCTTTCTCTGATATTTTGTGTAATTGCTGGACAATTGTGGCAGTTAGCAATAAATAGTGTATAATAAAAACTTAGATAACAATACTCCATACCTTAGTGATTGACTGCGGTGTTGGCTGAAATCAAATGCCTTCTACTTTGCCAGGGTCTATTGTATCCCATCTTTGGAGATTATACGATGTAGGTATCTTACTGCATTTCAAACAAGTAGCAGTTTGCTTCTGAAGTACAGGCTTAATTTTCAGCAGGTGTTCTTCAAAAGATCTCCCAATGACAATTATGTCATCAATATATACTAGGAAATATATGTCTTGTAGGTTTACCAAGACAACAACCACCAATCTTTGAAATATCCAAAGAGTGCTAGAATCCAAAAGGCATAAAATTATAAAAATCCCTGCTTGTTAATAGCTTCAGTCAGTCATCAGGGCTTCCTTCTACCTACCAGTAGCCACTGGCCATATCCAGGATAGAGAATCAATATACACTTGCAAGTTGGTCTAGGGCAGAGGTGTCAAACTCAAACTTGCAGCCTGTAAACTGTATCTGCCCCTTCCCCCAACAATTTAGCATGTTTTTAAAAAATATATTTTTCTGTAAAAAAACTTCCCAGCAGGTGGCACTGTTGAGTTCCACCTTTGCGCCAATGAAGGGAGAGAGTTCAGTTTGCAGTGTGTGTTTATGTCATTTTTTTTTGTCTTTGCAAAATCTTCCCCTTTCCCTCTAGTATGCATGGGTGTAGTGTGTGTGTGTGTGTGTGTGTGTATGTGTGTGTGTGTCAGCCACCCCTCTAAATAAAGTAAATAAATAAAAATACTTGGCTGGCTAACCTGTTGTATCACTGATAACTCGGTTCTGTCCCCACAATAAATCCTGGCTATGCCCATGCTAGTATGGTGCCAATATTTGGCTATATTGCTAGTACTTTGGCAGCAACATCTTCATAACCACCACAACTGAATGGAATGTCCCAGATTTGTCCCCCAATGCACAACTTGAGATTCTGTTGTAGACATTAGTGCTGGGATATAGTCTTTCTGAATCCTGCCTATGGTTTGGGCAACAAGAAATTCATGTGGGCCTAATGATATGCCTTCCTCTCACTCCCACCCTCTTCCAAGTATATTTCACTTTTTGAGGATATTGTTTGTTCCATTGTAACTCTTTATCTCTACTTTACCTCATAATGGGTGTCGTGGAAAGCATTTTATATTTCCAGAAGTGGCTGGTACAGTTCTGTGAAGCCACACTCCCAACACTGGTGTTGTTACTGCTTGCTGGTATGGTTTAAGGGTGGGGTCGTGGTGAGTTTGGGACTGTGTGGGCACACTGATAGGAGTACCAGATTGGCTATGACGGGGCACCCATAGAGCCCTAATCTTCCTGATGTCCTGCCTGGGTAGCAGGCAATAGTGCCAGTGTTGGGAAGATGGCTCAATAGTACTGCTCCACCTGCTGGCTGCTCCTGTATCCTACACAGTACAAAGGTCCTTAAAATACTGATTAGGGGAATTCAGTTCCCACTATGCTTCTTTGAAAGCTGTGACCAAACATTCACAAGATAGACAACATGTCTAGGATGCTGGTGTTTTGCCATATTCGCATGACTCTGAACTTAGTCTGGTTTGCAAAGACTTCAGTTTCTGCCAGTCATCTTTAGTGGTGCTTTCTAGAATTGTGCATACACAAGGAAAATGCCCCATAATCAATCAAAATATAAGATGGAGGTCCATAACTTTTATTTTGACTCTATCTCATTGGTTTGCAGGATATATTAAGTGAGGCTTGCCAGTTTCCAGGTGGAAAGTCGTCTCATAACTCTCACCTGGTGAAGTTTCCCGGCATCTTTAAATTACATTGCTGTGGTGTTTATGTTTAAAATGATATTTCCTGCTACATTTTCAGTAAAAGTCTTCTAATTTGTTTCTCCCAGGAATCTGTTTGTGGCAGTGTGCTTTGTCCCATTGGCCTGCCCTCACGTTTTCTGCCTCTTTGGGTCTGCATGGTTTTCTTGCTGCTTTCAGTTCGCTGATAACATGCTACACACTACATTGCTTTCATGTATTTATCAACTCTGGGAGTTTTGACTTTCCTGTAGCTGCAGCAGTTTCTGCTTTCATCTCATGCACTTTTGCAGTTGAAGTGGTGCTGTTATCAGGTGTTTCTAGGGTATGTTTAACGTTGAGACTATCTCAGTGACTTCCTTCATATAGAGAGCTTTTTTGATTTCCCTCAGCTACATGGGCCATAAAGTGACTTTTAGTGAGGAAGCTGCCATTATAGTCTGGGGAAATTGGCAGACTAGAGTCTCAGGGAATATCCAAAATTTTGGAGAGGTTCCTTTTCTGCTTGCCTCTCATTACTGAAAGGTGCTTGATTCTAATAAGGAAGCATCTGCTCAAATACAGCAGCAACATGTGGCTAATGAATGTAATAAATGTATTATTATTGGTAGCAGAATGTCATCCAAAATTTACAATTTCCAAATAATATCCAAATAATATATATGTCAGTCCATAACCAAAGAGTAGTCAACGTAATGAGTTACTGGCGAGGAACACCATGATGCAGGCAGGATGCCTTTCAATGTCCAAGAAGTATTGTAGTGGGTGCTCCAACGTAACAAATTCAGTAGCAATCAGCAAACAAGTGGAACAGTATATCTGGATTGGATCAACTGTTTTGAAGATGAATCTTCATCAGCTGATGATGAAATTAAATACATTACATACAATGAATGCTAACAAAAATAAAACTGAGCAACCTGCATAATGAATAAATAAGGAATACATACCAAGTAATTTTTAGAAGAAGTTATTCACAGGTGTGTCAAATAACAAATAATTAAGAACAAAGTAAGAAAATTTAAAGGTACAGTATCTCAAATCTGGCATCACAACGCAAGCTGAAACCATAAAGTTATTGCAACACAGGGGTTTGTTTTTGTCACTCTAATCAGGAAGCATGGATAAAGACAAAACAAAAACATAAATAAAAATAAAATAAAGCAGACAGGTGTGCACACACACAGACTTAGAGGTAGACAGACACATACAGGCAGTGACTTTAAGAGTGAAAAACAGCATGCCCCCCTCTTCTGTGGAAATGCTGCCACTTACTCTTAAAGATCAGGCAACAACATTGATCTTGGCGTTGTTGGACCACAGCGCTAAGGTAGGAGAGAAACATTTGCCTTTTGCCTTTTACTGTCAAAGAACAGGAAGAGGCTTAGGAATCTAAGATGTTAGCACTGAGTGCTTAGACTGGAGTAAGTAGATCATGTGATTGACTAGAGATCATGGTTTGACCAAAATGGCTTCAGAGGCCAAATTCAGAAGCCCGGTGGGTCTAATTAAGCCTATGAATTGGAGCCCCCCCCCCCCACTCGCTGCGATGCATTCTGAACTGAGGTGTAGGTTTGTAGATCCCTTTGTGTTAGGCCTCTGAATATCTTTTGGGCTTTGCCTTGCAGTAGAAAATCAAGGAAATGAAGCTTGATGGCCTTATTCCAGTTATTTGTGTGTGTAACTCATTCAGCGTGATTTTTCCAGCTGACCCAGCTTTGACTATTTCCATATCCCTCTAGCATGAAAATAAGCTGCTGTAGTAATTGTCTCCATTGCCCTGTGCAATTTCACCAAAAAAACCTCAGGGGTATATTGAGTAGCAGATGGTATGGTGGGGTAACGGTGTTCATTCGACCTTCCAAGAGCTGAGTGGCTGCTGCTTACCAAGAGGGAGACGGAGCAGCAAGATGGCAGGGAGGCTGGTGTGGTGCAAATACACCCGCAGGAGTGCCATATAGCCTCCACCAATGGATTTGCACTGCATCAGCCTCCCTGCTGCCTCTCCCTCAGATCAGTAGCTAAAGGTACTTCATCAGGTTCAAAAATCACACTGACTTGTATCTGAGAATTAACAGTTGATTTGGTGGGGTAAGTAAAGAGGAAGACTTGGTGCCACTTTAGGGGATGGTATGATAAAAGTACTGGTTTAAAAGTGAAACAGTCTAGACTTTCCTGTTCCTTAGTTCAGCTTCAGCACTAAGTGAGGCTCCACAACTTCAGCGCATTTCCCAGAGAGTCACTTTAACTAGCGACAAACCCAAGGCTACCTTTCTATCTAAACTGCTAGCATGGTTCTTCTTTTCACATTTTGAGTCCCCACTGGTGCTTCACTAGCCTTCCTACGCCTGCTCCCAAGCTACATTATTTGTTTGTTTGCTTGCTTGCTTGCTTAAATTGATTTCCCACCTGTCACCCTAAGGTCCCAGGTTGGGTTACATTAATTTAAAACCAATATAAAGCACCTTGCAATAACAAAAATAGGGTGGATCCTAAAAACATACATCTTAGGTGTCAAAGGCTTCAGTAAAGACTTATTGTCTGTTTTCTGTCTTTCTCCCTGCTTTCCCTCCCTTTTCCAGCAATACAACTCTGTTCCCTTGGTCAGATATACAGCTCACAGCAGAGACTGTTGAGAAACGTAATTCGACAGTCTCATGCATTACATTACACCTGGGCACTGATCATGCTGGCTGGGAATTGAAGCATTGCCCTCAAGATCCCTTCTAACTCTACAATTCTATGATCCTAAGTCCAACAAAATCTGAAGGGCAGCATGTTGGCAAAACTTGCCATGCTAGCTCATAGCATCATGTACAAGCAACAATTGGAATTTTACATCCACTTTAGGAGCTTCAATTTCCTACATTTCTGAGGCAGCAGCATGGGACACATTTGGCACTTTTTGTACAGGAAGAGTGACTGGATTTCAGTAAATGAAGACTAGCATGACCTAGCATAGCCTTCCCTGAACTGGTGCTCTCAGATTGGGGAAGGCTGACCTAGCATATGGTATGGCTCTAAACACAGAGTGTTTAGAATATTTTGCTTGCAACATTGTTAATGAAACATTGAATTTTTAAAACATTTCATATGAAAAGTGTAACAAAATAACAAAATATAAATGGAAGTTGTCTGTTAGATTTGAGAATGCTTTGTTAAACTAGGGAATGTGTTAACTAGTCTTGTTCACACTTTTTTGATTAAATTTCATGTGGAGGATGAAATTTAGCTTTTATCTACTTGCTCTTAAGATTCGTACACCGTTGTGGGCTTCTGATGCTTATTGCAACAAGGATCATCACAGGCTGAAAGCAGTTTGAACCAAGCATTTCATCACAAACTTAATGTATTTACTTTACAGAGAAACAGAGAGATTACTTAGTGATTAACTCTTCTACAAATATGTGAAGAGATGCAAAATACTTGCAATTTGTTATGTTTCATTAAATTTTTAAAAATATTTTTATTTGTAGCCCTTTTTATTGTTTATAGTGACTAAAATAATGTTAAATTTAATATATTAGTTTATGGTTCAATATATGCTGTAGGTCACATAGCTAATTAAAATAATTAATTTTCATTATTTAAATTAATTCTGTTGAAAGAACTAGGTGTTCATTATGAAATGTCACAACAGTAATTAAGAATTTTAGGTGTTTTTTATTTTATTTATTAAATTTGTATACCATCCTTCATCTGAAGATGTTTGTGATATTGTAATAATATCATTAGCCTAGTGGAAAACTTGTCTAGATACAAATTTTGGCAAGTGAACAGGGAAATGACAGCGTTCTTTCTGTTGCCTGTCGAGCGAGAGGGTGAGGACTGCAGATAGGATTTGTGTTCTAGTACACTGCACTCAGCTGCACAAACTTATTTTTTTAGGGTGAAAGAAGAACAAAAACCACAAGCGACACAGTAAGTAAAAAAATCTTAAAAGTGTAGTGGGCTTGACTTCTCTACCTTTGCCATATTCTGCTTTCTGCACCTTTTGATGGTATTAGGTTTCACTAATATCTGATAGGCTGCTGGTAGTCATCTGCTTTCTGATTGGCTTGTAAGAGCTGCTTGCGGCTTCTTACTTCATCCACATATTAGCTGGATGTAGTTTCTTGCTACCTGCTTCTGGACTATTTAAATGTAAAACTTTATTTCCCCTTACATCCTATTAGTGGCTGACTTAATTGCAGTGAACATTCCCATTGGCTTTAGCTTTTCTGCCTTTATATGACTATTATTATTGGGTAAGAAAGCATTTATGCTAGTGTGATTTTATTTGGTTATTCAGTCACATTATTTGCTTATTTAAACAGGTGGTTTCCCTTTAGTGGGATCACTGAGCTGGTAAATAACGTTCTTCAGCCACAGCAAAAACAACAAAATGAAAAGGAGCCCCAGACGTAAGTAAGCCGCTATCTGTAGACTAAGTACTGCTGTAGCATTAAAACATACCACAGAGTATGTTTAAATAATATATAACATCCTTATAAGAACATCTTTCAAATTGAGGCTGCAATCCTGTGCATGCTTGCTGGGTAGTAAATCTTGCTGAACTCTTCTGACTTACTGCTCAGTTAGCATCTATAGGATTAGCTATATAACTGATTCTGCTTTTCAATCTTTAATTGGCAAAAGGAAATTGAACCTGGCTTCAGGATTGGTTGGTTAGGAATGCTTCCTGCTCTGTAGGGGACCAGCTTCTTTCATGAACTTCATGTGCAGAACTCCTTCAAAATTAAGATGACTGATATGCATGAAGAGCTTGAATTTTCAAATCAGTTGTGTGAATGCCCCTAATATTTATGTACACATATTTACCTACATCATCACTGTGTCATTCCTTTACAATATCTGTCAAGTTGCAAGGCAGATATTGTCTTCTGTGTTTACCATCATGCATAAATGGATTTCCCTTAATGAGAACCATATGAAAAAATGGCTCATTTTTTAATTTAAAGATGTGATGGTTGTGACAGAAATGGCAAAGTTCGGAGACTCAGACTTAAGCTGAATCTAGTGTTAGAGAATTATACATCAAGGATATTAAAAACTGAACATATAAGGGTACATTGAGTTTTACTTTTGAGTTTAAATGGTGCTCTCTCTCCCCCTTATGTCAACCAAATAACTATTCTGAAGCATCAATATTATTTATTTATCTGCTAGTAATACAAAGGCTAAAGAGAAATGGGACAAAATGTTTTCCCCATCACACCTCTACTGGTGTGTGAGAGTTGTCCTTGGATCTTCCTGAACATGGTTGATTGTATTGTATATTACTTGGGCTTTGCAACTTGATTATTGTATTTAAATAATTTTTTATAATTAAAAATCCAGGCTGTGAATTAGAGTCCTACATGCAGGTAGTGTACTTATTGTTTGACTGAGACAGATAAAAGTTCTGTTAGTTTTCTTGCTATACAATGGAGAAGCCTCAATTTAATGTTATTGATTTAATGCAAAGTGATTCTTTTGAAAGCCTATGAATATCTTTTAGTGATTTTTTTCATACTGAATTTATTTGAAAATCTTTTGTTTTCTATATATTTGATTATAACTTTATCACTGAACTACCCTTCTAACTTTTGCCATTCCTTAAGGTCTGTTCTTTTTTTTAATTGATTCTTAATTTCAAATAACAAAACATACCCATACAAGGAAAACAGAGCTTAGTAACTGCACAGTAAAGAAAGAAAAATAGCGGCTATTGCTGTAGTTTTAGATGTTTCAAGAACGGCAATCAAATGAAAATGTCTCTCCATAAGTTTCTATGTGTTGATGAAGGATGAAAAGCATGTTTGATTGTCTTAACAAAGTCAATAAAAGGATACCATGTCGTATAGAAGGTGTGATTCTTCCACTTGATCAATATTCGTTTTGTGAAATGGTTAATTTGTTCAAAGCAAGATATCTCATACCTAGGAAATCCAGGCCTCAAAAAGATTTGCATTTAAAGTTTTCCCATTTTTTTGCAATCACTAATGTAGCTGCAGTTAATAAATGGGGGATGAAGTCATTATCGGTTATGTTATTAATCTGAGAAGTAAAATAAGATAATAGGGCTTATTTTGGGTCTGGTTGTAGCGATTGCCCAATCATTTAAATTAATTAGTTGAAAAACGTTCTCCCAAAAGGGAATAATTTTGAGGTTGAACCACCACATGTGTGTACTAGAGAGCCAAGGAAATTGCATTCCCACTAGCAAAGGTTGAATATGTTGTGATTAATTCCATATAGTCTGTCTGGGCACATGTACAGCAATGTGCTATCTTTAAAGCATTTTTATGACTCTTTCAAATTTGCTGACCCTGTGTCTTTGGAAGTACCTCATGAAGTGTACCAGTCTCCACCTCTGCATTGGAGGAAGGATTTTGTATCAGTATTGTGTTTCTTTTTATTATTATTATTTAGTTAATGTGTGTCTTGTAAAAAAAAAGGTCTGGGTTATCTCACTTTAAAGCAGACCATATCCCTCTTCTTTTATTTGGTGTACTCAGGTCATTTACCTTGCAAGTTATTTCAGTTAAGTGTGGCGCTATAAGATTAATTTAAAATTACACAGCATATACCAGGCAATAGATCTATTAAGCATCATAGTAATTTCAGTGTTATTATCATATTCCATCAGTACAAAATAAAGATGCCATTAATTCCAACAGGGATTAACTTCAACATTCAAACTCTCCCTCCCCCTGTCCTAATCCTCCAACCTTCCCAACAGAATAATCCCTACACCTCTGGTTGGGAGCAGAATAGTCCATCTCTTCCTTCATGTGCCAAGTGCTCATGAATTAAGATGAAATTGGGGGTATACCAACAGCTTCCATCAGAGCTGTGAAACAAAACATACATTACGATGATAGTTCAGGAATATTAAACCAGAGCTGTAAGCAAATGTATCTGCAGAGGCAGATTTGGGGCATTGCAACGGGTTCCGCCACACTGGACACCAAGCCTAGGAAGCGCCACAGGATGTTGCAACTATGATGTAGTGAATTGAACAGAACTGAAGGTGAATTGTGGCCTTACACAGGGTCTCACTAAAATTTGAAAGACCTAAGTTTGCCCTGATGTATGTTGGTTCAGATTGCTAAAACTGTAGAATTAAAATATTCAGAAATATGAGACTAACTGCGGGTTGCTATTAACTACTCAACAATCACAGGGTGTTAATTCTTTCTTTAGAAAAGCATTTTAGCGTGTCTTGTATTTCCAGTTTGTTTTATAAAACCATATTCCTAAGCAACTTGGAAGTTCCCTTGAAATTAGTCATTCTTAATGCCATATGGATTAATTGTGGAGTTAGATAAACACGTAATCTTATTTGTTTCTATGTTAATTATTCTAAATGACTAAAATCTGAATCTTGTATGAGCTGATGTGATATAAACAGGTTTATGTAGTGGTTACTAGAGCCTCTTGAAACTGGTAGCGTGTAAGGCAACCAACCAACAGTAGGTGGAGCCAGAACCAATGACAAGCAGAGTTAACCCATTTTAGCTTTGTCCTCTGAATATTATGCTATGTACGAGGGCAGGGCCAAGACATTTTGGCACCTGAGGCGAACCATAAACTCCCACCTCCCTCCCCACAAGGGAAGAAGGGGTGAGTGAAGATCTACATCACTAACAAGGTGGGGCACAGTAAACATCTGTGTTGGGATCTGCTGTCCTTGTGAATACTGCCATCTGAGGCAGTTGCCTCACCTTGTTTCCTGGATGGGCTGGCTCAGCTATGTGCAGTTGCTTTTATTTTTATGTATAAATAAAATGGATTGTCACATCTATCTGCATTTTGGGATTCTCCATGGGGCTATGGCTATTGGGATTCTCATGATGAGCTCATGTACTTCCAAAAGAACCACTAGACCATGATCTACTAAGGTGATAATCACACATATGGAGAGGAGTGCAGTATTGTGCCTCCTGTCCTGTCCCTGATCTCTGTATGTTTAGCTGGAAGTCTGAACAGAGTCTGTGTATATTCAATTATACATGTTTAAGTTCTGCATGCAGGATCTGAGATGTATTTTTGTAAGGTTCATAATGTCATAGAAAGAGACTACACATGTTCAACTTGTACATGCATGTGTTCTATTCATTTCTTGGATGTGTGGAGGCCAGACATGGGGATTCTGCTTCTATTCCATGTAGTCAGTGAACATTGTTTGCAAAGGGCTGAGGTCAATGAAGAACATGAATAATTATACTAAATAGAGAAGAATATATAGCTAGCAGCAACTGGTTTGTGGATTACCGTATGTTTTTATTATTTGGAATTCTCAAGGAAACCTTCTTGCCTCTGATCTTTAATCACATGGGCTTCCTCTTGGGCCCCATCGTACCTTTCCTATTTTGTGGTACACATTCTAGCCAAGGTTCTGTTATTGTGGTGTCGCATGTATGTTCCAAACTAAAGGAATAATATATACCACCTTATTGTTAATATTCAAAGCTTTAAGGCCCTGTTATGGTTGTGCTTGTAATTCCACGACTGATTTTCTCATCAGAGTTTTTGTTAATGCAAAGTAGCTGCAGGTGACTTGAAGTGGGGATTTTGAGTGGTGAACCATTTCAATATGCCGCTTTAGCTACTTTTTGTCCTGAATGGGAAAAGATATGGAGATCCCATATTTTTCCCCCATGGGTGGGGGTGGGGGGGGAGCTTTTTTTCTTCAAAGAAAGGATCTGGGAAAGAAAGTAGAGTAGAAAACTTTATAAATTTTTAATTTCACGTTGTGTGTTTAAGTGTGAACTTAAAAAGTGCAAAGTAGCCCCATATATGTGCATAAAAATATTATGATATTAGACTTATGCAGACCAGACTCCCAAAGCTATAGTGAAAGCAGAGAGTTGGAGCCATATGTCTGTGGGTCAGTAACCAAATAGCATTGTTGTGTTCTGATTAGTCGAGACAATTCTATTCAGTGCAATATAATGAGATTCCTCCTGGCTTTCTTTTCTTGGCTCACAATAGTGCCTATCACTTTGCCAAAAAATGTGTAGGTTTTCTATTCTGGCTCCTAGGCCTAACCTATACATTTAGAGTCTCAGCCCTGAGACATCATTGCTGACGGTACTTCTATGGGATTGTCAGTATTAGCTGTGGAAATACATCTGTTGCTAACAGTGAAAGGAAGATACTATATGTGTTTAATTATATCTTTCAGCTATGCCAGTAGCTTACCCATATTATCTTGGCCCATGTTCCTTGACCATGCCTAATATGTGTTGATATTATGACATAATATGCCCTCCCACAGTTCATTTATGAAAACAAAAACACTCTTGTGTACTTATTTTCACAACCAGGCTGTTAGTGTGACCTACCTGCATTACACATTACTGTAAGCTCTTCTCTACCTGCTGCACACTGTATTCATTTTCGAGATTTATTCTGCTTCAGTTTAGTAATTTTTGGGTGGCAATCCCATACACACTTACTTCGGGGTAAACTCCCCATTGAACTTTGCAGGACTCACTTTTGAGTAAATCTGCACAGGGTTGGGCTTCTGAGTCTTGTAATTTAATATTAGCTTTATTATTTTGGTTAGATATCTTATCAAACGTTCTAACTGAACTTCACAAGCTGTAGTGTATTATATGTAGTACCTGGATCATATGGACTTTCTCTGGTTTGTAAAGAGGAGAGGGGCTAGCCTGTATTCAGTCACTTGAACACTCTTACCAGCTTAGAAAATATCAGAACCATGTATGTCTGCGTGTTTCTGGATCATCAGTTTATTGAAATTTGTGCTGCTTTGTTTGCGGGGAGATTAAGAGCAGAATGGCTATTTAATGAGCATTCATTCTTATTTGGTTGCAGTTAGGTTAGATGACATTGTGTCAAAGCAATGTTATCCTACACATTACAGTGCATTTCCCCATCACTTTTTGTATCTCAAAGTCTTTCCCTGCCACAGAAAATGGTACTGTACTGAGTTTATCACCCTTAACTTCCATGCTAATAAATGAGTTTACAGAGAATGAACTGTATTCTATTATAAACTTACAATTCTGGTTCCAAAAAAAGATGTTGCATGTGGTCAACTGCCTGAAATTTGGGCATATAATTTCATATAACCAGGTGACAAGATTGGCTATGTTTCAATATATGCAACTTACACACATTATGGAACAAATAATAGTTAAATATAGCCCACACTGTCAGAATACTAAAATTGAAAGTATAATGGTACATGCTAACGTAAAGAAAATACCTCTTACCACTTTGGCAGCAGTTGTGGTCTGGCATGGCTGTAGGCAAGCCAGGGTTGGCCTTCCTGTACAGCTGGCTGGTGTCATTATGAGCCTTGGCCAACCATGGGGAGTGTCAGGACTCTCCTTAATTTCAAAGTCAAACTGGCCAATCATAGCCAATTTAGGGGGTGGAACTATTGGTGCAGAGCAGATTTAAGCCTACGGTTGGTAGACTTGAGTCAGATCTTTCTTAAGCACATTTAAACCAGCTGCGCTTGCTTTCAGCATCACAGTTGGCAATGGGTGTTAGGAAGCTTGGATGCTCCTGAAGAGACTTAGCAAGTAGCCAAAGAATTTTGGCCATAAAGTGGCTGAAGATTGTTGGCAGCAGCAGTGGAGCCTGCAGAAGAGGCCAAAGATTGCATGTAAAAGAAAGTGGAAAAGGGATTTGAGAAATTTCTGTTTGACCATAAGACAAACATAGTGGATATGGATTTTTAAAACAATATCAAAAACATTAATAACCACTAATCTAAATGAAAGTTTTTAAAAATCCACCAATCAATGGTATCTTACACCCCCTAAATTAAGATAAACTTATTTTGCTGGAGATGTAGGAGATTAAGGGCTATCTTCATATTTTCTGGAGTTGTGTAAAAAACAACAACAAACCAAATCTGGAATTTGGTTCTCAACACAGTTCAGGAAATTAAAGGATATAATATGTCAAGAAGCTCTAAGAATACTCTTTTGTGTATATTAAAAACAGAAGTGAAAAATACCAACTTAAAATAGGTTGCTAGTTTATTACCAGGACCAAGATTATACATTGGTCAGTTTTGGAAAGGAAAAAAACCCAGCTCCAACATTAAAAGAGTGGTTACAGAATATATGGACATATCTGAGAAGAATTCCAAATAATCAACAATACAAATTCATAGAAAGATGGACATTTTAAATTAAGTATTATAATAAAAAGTCAATCCTTGCAACTCTTTCCCATCCATATGATTTTGTATTCTTTCTTTTAACATATTCACAGTCCCAATCTATTACTCATTACGTATTCAAACAAAGCAAAGAAGGGTGGTGCTGGGAGGCTGTAATGAAACACTTAATGATATCTAAAGCCACTCATGTGGAAAATTAGAAACTATTCTGAAGTTTTGGGTTTTTTTAAGTCCAATCTTTTGGGGAAGCAGGTTTGTGGCACAAGAGTTCCAAATCAGCTTTAATTGAGCAGCCTTAATTTACCAGCATTTGATTGAATCCCTCCTGAAAATAGTGGCTGTCTGGACGTGCCCCATGTGTTGGGTTTCTGTATCTGTGTAAATTCCTTCATTCTGCGGGTACATTTATATGTGTATTCCTGGAGATGTCATGTACCTCATTTTCAATAGCAATACTTTCAACTCATACTAACAAAAGTTTTGAAAAGGCTCCTGCAGAATCTAACCAAAAGGGAAAATAGACCTTCATGACATGGTGGATGGAAGGGTATGTATTGGTCTTTTTGCTTGGTTCACATCTCCTGCCACTGGACAATATTGGACTTCATATAAGCATTATAGTAGACTTCAATAAAGAACTTCTGTGAACTACTCATGGACTGTTAACACTGTGTGGGGTGGGCCATTGGGGGGAATTTCCCCCCTTCCCATTTGTTCTCTTTCTTGTGCGTACCTAAATAAAATCATTAAAAAGGATGGGAATAGAGACAGTGTGTACCAGGGACTGGGACCACAAATCTACTAGGGATGGGAACCACCAAGGATGGAGACTCTGTTAAACAGGCTGTAGGGCAAGAGCACCTTTGTGCTTTAATTTAAGCAAGTTTAAAGTGATACATATTCAGGAATTGTAGTAGCTGGTGCCCATTAGAACTGGTAGGGTAGAAGGCAGAAGGGTTAACAGAATCAATTACTTGCCAACTTAATCTAGTTTTGCTCCAATCTTTCTACAGACTGATATTGAGGAGTTAGCTAACAGGTGGTGCCACCCTCAGAACTGGCTGTAATTAAGAAGTCAGGCAGGAGCATAGGAAGCTACATTAAACTGAGTTAGAGCCACTGGCTCATCTAGCTCAGCATTTATGCTGACGGGCAATGACTTTCCATGGTTGCAGACAGGAAACATCCCCAGCCCTACCTGGAGATGCTGGGGATTGAACCTACAACTTTCTGCCTGCAAAGCAGATGCTATACCACCTGGGTAACAAGTTTGCATTCTTTTAATAAATGAAATTAATGGTTTATCCTCATTTTGGGTATGTTCCCCCAACACCCTTAATAGCAGTGTCTTATAATGTGTTACGCCTGCCAACCTAGCAGTTCGAAAGCACCCCCGGCTGCAAGTACAGCGGTGCCTCGCAAGACGAAATTAATCCGTTCCGCGAGTCTCTTCGTCTTGCGGTTTTTTTGTCTTGCGAAGCATGGCTATTAGCGGCTTAGCGGCTATTAGCGGCTTTGCGGCTATTAACGGCTTAGCGGCTATTAACGGCTTAGGGGTTTAAAGAAAAAGGAAACAAACTTGCAAGAACTCGCAAGACGTTTCGTCTTGCGAAGCAAGCCCATAGGGAAAATCATCTTGCGAAGCGACGCAAAAACCGAAAAACCCTTTCGTCTTGCGCGTTTTTCGTTTTGCGAGGCATTCGTCTTGCGGGGCACCACTGTAGATAAATAGGGACCGCTTACTAGCGGGAAGGTAAACGGTGTTTCCGTGTGCTGTGCTGGCTCGCCAGATGCAGCTTGTCACGCTGGCCATGTGACCCAGAAGTGTCTGCGCACAGCACTGGCCCCCAGCCTCTTAAGCGAGATGGGCGCGCAACCCCAGAGTCGGACACGACTGGCCCGTACGGGCAGGGGTACCTTTACCTTTTTATAATGTGTTACGGGAGCTGGTGGCCCTGTGATCTAAACCACTTGCTTATCAGAAGGTCGGCGGTTCGAGTCTGCACAATGGGGTGAGCTCCCATTGCTCTGTCTCAGCTGCTGCCAACCTAGCAGTTCGAAAGCACAACAGTGCAAATAGATAAACAGGTATTGCTGTGGCAGGAAGGTAAAAGGCGTTTCCATGAGCTCTGGTTTCCGCCATAGTGTTCCGTTGTGCCAGAAGTGGTTTCGTCATGCTGGCCACATGACCTGGAAAGCAGTCCGTGGACAAACGCCGGCTCCCTCAGCCTGAAAGCGAGATGAGCGCCGCAATCCTATAGTCGGTTTTGACTGGACTTAACTGTCCATGGGTCCTTTATCTTTTACCTATAATGTGTGAGGCTTGTGCTTGGTAGCTGCTAGAGTAGGAGTAGGGAACCTGTAGTTTTCAGATGTTGTTTGAATACAACTTCTACCACCCCTGACCATGATTGCTGAAGATCATGTGAACTGTCCATCTGCACAGTTAGGTCTCTGTATAGAGTGTCTGGTTCATACATGGTACTGTCTATGTCGTGGAGGTGACGAGATGCATCTTTCACCACACAATGTAAAGACTTTCAGTGGCTTGGTAAATGCTTGAATTGTACTTGTGGTATAATTCTATCTGTGGTTGGGAGTTGCTGTTTCAATATGTAGCAAGGTCAGACATTTATCCCCGATCTAAGTTTATTTTCCTATCTCGCTCACTATGTGAGAGCTTGGCTTTATCATGTTTTGCCCCCTGTTGTCAAATAATTCTCTCTCTGTATTATTGTTTGCTGCCAGTGCCTCTGCCCTATTTTTTAAATTTTGTTTTAATTATAGAAACAATTTTAATCTGCTGCACTAAAATCATTGCATCACCAACTGTACAAGTGCAGGGCATAATTGGCTAAAGCAACATGTATTACTCCAGGCCTCCCCCTCGCCCCACCCCCCTGGTCACACATACACAGCTCTGAACAGCGTAAGATTAGATGATGGAGTGGTAAACACTCCTGATCCCTGACTATGCTAGCACACCCAGCATTGTCCATGCTTATCTCCTATTCATTAAAAAGGAAAGCCATCAAGTAAGAACAATACTGTTGCAGCAGTAAAAGGATACAAGTTATTTAATAATTGAACATTCTCATGAATGTTGTAAATGATGTGGAATGAACTCATTCTAATCCTGATACTGTAATGTCCAGGGGTGTTATATTTCTGAGTTAAGGTAGACTGATCTATTATTTGGCACTTGTTTATTTTTGTCACGTGAGATGAAGTCTTACAGACAGTTAATTCTGCATTTGCTAGTGTGGGTAATATCTTCTCAGTAGTAACAGATTTTTTGGCTTCAAACAGATGGCTCTTATCTGCTGTACATAATATATTAGCTGAAATGACAGACTTTTCATAAATGCACTAATGCTTAATTTTGTTATTTTTGCACCATCAATTTTTAAATATTGTGACACTTTTACAGTGGGTTAACCACTTTATGAATACACTAAAAGTATAGCTTACTGAAAGCATGTTGGGGGGGGGAGGTACAAAGTTTTGCATATGAAGTAAAATTTCTGCATGCTGAATTTTTTTAAGCCTACTTTCTTAATTGATTTTAAAAGAAATTTCTGATTAATGCTTTTTTGGATTCTATGGACAAGTAAAGTTTCAAGTCAAATATAAGTCAAAATGTGATGAAATTCATTAAGTAAACTGGTTAAGATTTATAGCATGGCTAAGGTCGTAAATATCAATGAGAGATAGATACTAATTATAAAGGTAAACAGCATTAGATATGTAATGCAGGTAAGTATTATCAGCTGGACAAGATAAATTCTGTTTTGAAATAGGTAAAGAATTTTCATGGTGTCTCTAGCTGAAAAAGTAAGCAATGAAACGACTTTAATGAAGAGATCAAAACAGAAGTATGCAAATCATAGTTACACCATAAATATATAAAGAATAATATGTAACTTAGCATTGGTCTCACAATTTTAATTGACCATATGGTTCTCTTCTACACGTTTGCTTTTGAGTCCCACACTAAACATTGTACTTACAAAGCACTTGCTGGATGGCATATTGGCAGGGAGCCAGACTTGCAAGATTAGTAAACAAAGACAAACTTTATTCAGTACTGAACATTGTGGACAAAAAGGGCAAGCAGACAGGTCTGCCAAAACAATTCATTTTCTTCTTCCAGTTCCTCTTTCAGTTATTTGGTCTGATTTCATAATACACAGTTGCCTTCAGAAGGCTGTTATTAGTTTAAAATTTGTTTATAATTTCCACATTAGTAAAATATAATTTTTTGAATGGATTTTATGCCTTTTTTCTTTATGTAAAGGTAAAGGTAAAGGTAAAGGTACCCCTGCCCATACGGGCCAGTCTTGACAGACTCTGGGGTTGTGCGCCCATCTCACTTAAGAGGCCAGGGGCCAGCGCTGTCCGGAGACACTTCCGGGTCACATGGCCAGTGTGACATCGCTGCTCTGGCGAGCCAGAGCCGCACACGGAAACGCCGTTTACCTTCCCGCTGGTAAGCGGTCCCTATTTATCTACTTGCACCCGGAGGTGCTTTCGAACTGCTAGGTTGGCAGGCGCTGGGACCGAGCAGCGGGAGCGCACCCCGCCGCAGGGATTCGAACCGCCGACCTTTCGATCGGCAAGTCCTAGGCACTGAGGCTTTAACCCACAGCGCCACCTGCGTCCCCTTTTTCTTTATGTACATTTACCTAATATAGTTTTAAAAGCTCAAAATACTAAATCCACTATTCCTTGTGCTTCTCTGTTGTGGGTTAGTAGTGAAGCAACAGGCACTGGCACACACTTGCAAACTCCATTCCCTTGCTCTTTTTAATGCTCAGGTTGCCACCTCCCAATTCAGAAATTATTCCTGTTATTTTTAAGGGTTACAGGATGGGCTGAAGTTCAGCAAACTGGAACCAATGCTGTAGCAGTCTGACTGTTCTGTTTTGCCACCCAGAGCAGATGAGAGTGGGACCCTCAACAGTGTACCTACCTATGAGCAAGGGCTGTAGCTCAGTGGTAGTCTATGCTTTGTGCTGTGTCTTGAAAAGGAGTTACCATTAGTCTTCTTCCTAAACTGCATGCTGAATTCTCATATCTAAGTCTCATAGAGTTGCACAGGTATATTTGGCTCAGAATGTTTTATTTAGTTCAATTAGAACTACTATGAGGAAATAACATCCAACTAATCCTGATATGTTGATGCAGTGTGTGCTATAATAATGTGATTAGTTGGTTAATAAAATATTGAAATATTTAAAATGTAATCACTGACAGACCTATTTTCTTATTGCTGTCTTTGTATTATAAATCTTCTACTGTTTGCTTCTGCAGGAAATTGCACCAACAGTTTGAAATGTATAAAGAACAGGTGAAAAAGATGGGTGAAGAATCACAGCAACACCAGGAGCAGAAGGGTGATGCTCCAACCTGTGGTATCTGCCACAAAACGAAATTTGCCGATGGCTGTGGCCATAATTGTTCATATTGCCAAACTAAATTCTGTGCACGTTGTGGAGGAAGAGTGTCGTTACGCTCAAACAAGGTAAGAAAATATATTACAATGAGTATTCCTGATATTTTATTCTGGTATTGTTTATTTCTATTACTTTGAGAATATATGTTGTTCCAGATATGTGAGGTCCACATTAGATTGTTTTGTCTTAAGTTTTTAAGTGATAACGTGGAAGAATTAGTGTCTGTAAAGACCTTTCCACATCATAATTGCAGCCTTTGTTCAGAAACCATGGATTAAGCCGGGAATCTTAATACCAATTTACAAAGGACTAAGTCCATTTGAACTTAACAGGGTTGGCTTCTAGGTAGAAATGCATATCAGATATTTTTAAAATAACATGACAGTTGCAGACCAGCTATTTCACTCATGGCTTTTAAGGGTAGGAGATTAAATTAAAGAACTGTCTTTCCTGGCACATGAGTGGGTAAGTAAACAAATAAGTTTTTGTGAGAGGCCTTTGGCTTTTGTGAACTTATTTGGAAGGTTTGATTAAGTATCTGAAAAGCTAGTGTACTAAGTCCATTTCTTCTCTTGGCCAAAGGTACAAGGTTAGGCATCTGGATCATGGCAATACCTGGCAGGAGGGAGGATTAACCATTTCTCCACCAGCTGTTTTCTTACTGAAAATGATAAATGACCACCCAGCCTCTTCTTAAAAACCTCCAATGAAGGAGAGTCCACCACCTTCCGAGAGAGTCCATTCCACTGTCAAACAACTCTTACCCCCTACAATGCAGTAATCTCAGCTAAAACATCCATGATATCAAATCTCTGCTTAAAAACTTCCAAGGAAGGCGAGTCCACCACCTCGTGGGAGTCTGTTCCACTGTCAAACAGCTCTTACTGTCAGAAAATTCTTCGATATTTAGCTGGAATATCCTTTTTTGTAACTTGAATCCAATGGTTTGGTTCCTACCCTCCAGAGTGGCAGAAAACAAGCTTGCTCCATTTTCCATGTGACAGCCCTTTAGCTATTTGAAGATGGCTATCATATTGGTACCACTCCAGCGGGAAGGTAAATGGCGTTTCCGTGCACTGCTCTGGTTCGCCAGATGCGGCTTAGTCATGCTGGCCACATGACCCGGAAGCTGTACACCGGCTCCCTCAGCCAGTAAAGCGAGATGAGCGCCACAACCCCAGAGTTGTCCACGACTAGACCTAACGGTCAGGGGTCCCTTTACCTTTACCTTATCATATTTGTCTTCTCTTTACCAGGCTAAACATACACAATTCCCTCAACTGTTCCTCATAAGGCTTGGATTCCAGGCTCTATCATCTTGGTCACCCTCCTTCGCCTTGCTCTGCTTCTCCAACCATGAACATTTGTCTTTATTCAGAACCCCTGAACTGCTAAGGCCAATGTTTGGACAGGATAGCCACTCCATTGTCCCTTCTGCCTGGTTTTCTGTTTCACCACAGCAGTCAATCAGCATTTTGGGCCTTCTGCGTATGCTTAGTCCCCATTGTCTTGGTTTTGCTCTCCTTAAGGATTTTTGCTAAATATTTTTGGACTTTTGCAGACCTTGAGATTTTCCTGCTATACATAGATGGTACCATTTTGGCTATACCACAGGAAATTGAGTTAAATCTTAGCATTAGCACTTTTGCAAAGTCAAAAATCTTTAACAATTAGTCAACAGCCATTGATTCTACAAAAAAGGTGAAATGCTACATATATTTATAATATTTATCATTTATAACTCAATAGTTTAACCCAAAGTTAGCAGCCACCTATTACTTGCTACCCTCCCTAATTTTTATTGTTCTGAATCATACTGGCAGTCAACCATATTTGATTCAGCCCGTTCCTTTTTAATAGACAAAGCTGCAACAGGAAAGCTGGCTAGATCAAACATGCATCTGGCTTGCCAGCTGAAAGAGCAGAAAGTCCAATTCTTGAACTTTTTGCAGCTCCCACCCTCCTTTGTAATTTTAAGGTTGGTGGGTGCAAATCAAATTGGCCTGTGGAAAAGGGTGGGTAGGGTGAAGAACTTTGGCACACATTCAAGGAGATGGGTGCGTGTCTGCTTACCATACCATAGCTCTTGAAAAATATCCTGCCATACTTGCAGACTGCTGTGTGAGACTCTTCTCACCAAAGTTCATAAGTCAACAGCACTTTCTATACTGATCATGTGACCACATGATTTGTCTCTGTTTCAATAATGCTGTGTTTCTAAAATTCACAACAAATTTCACACTTCTGACTGATTTTCAGTATATAGGTCATACTCCCAATAGAAATGGCAAAAGGATTTATGAATTTTCAACTGGCGTGTACTGATTGACCTCAGGCTAGTGACATAGTGGCATGTAGGAAGTGGACAGCAAAGTGAAAGCTCACAAGTTTAACATCCCAGTACATTTTCCACATTGTGGATGGTGTAAAATATTTTATCATTTTAGAAAATGTTTCTTTAATGTACTTTTCCCAGGAGGAAATGAAGGCTGAGGCCCATACACATAACTGAGTAAGTATAGAGTTCTAGGAATTAAGGCCCATTTTCCAAAGGCTGGAAGACAAGTGAACCCTATGAGACCTGAATCTTATTGACAAAAAGGTGTAGGGACAAGCATCTGCCCTATAGTAGGAAGCTGCAGCTGCAAACTGGATTTCCCAATCTTAACCTTGTGCTCTTTTAATAGTGAAAAACTCAGGATAGAGAAAAAATTGACCACTCTGCACTCTCCTACACATTAACAGCAAAGAAGCATAGCCATAGGAGTTGTTTAAGGTATTCATAATACAATGTGTTTGAGCAAGGTACTTCTGCCTAGTAGTGAAGGGTTAGCACTTCAAATGGGAGAATTCCACAAAATCAAGACAGGCAGATAGAATCCACAAAACACTTCCAGATATGCCCTAGCTAGGAAAAAGTTGTGACAAACAGCACATCAGGAAAAGGAATGGAATATATGTGCATATACTGGCCTAGAATAGGCTTTACCAGTTCTGGGTTTATTATGAAATGGAAGCTGACCAGACTTTAGCCTTCTTCAGCCATAATGCCATGAATGGAATTTGGGCTTGCATACTTCCCATACTGTATTTTGCAACAGAGGCCAAAATAGGCAAAATATGATGGGTGGAAAGCAAATTTCAAACCATGGTTTTCAGGTATGCTTTTATGGAAAATCATAGTTTGCCTGCATAAACTAAATTTTGCTCAAACTAGCAAAGAAGGGAGAGATGCAGACAGTGGGAGCATAGAATCATAGAATTGTAGAGCTGGAGTCTAGGACTGCAATCTAAAATTGTATTCCGTATTCCTCAATATACCTAAATTCTTCATTCGATATAAATTGTGAGAATCAAGCAATTTTGTATAATTTATAATGCTTGTTTTGTTAGGCTTGTGGATGGGCAAGAAGCCTGTAGGTTACCAAAGACCCTCTCCTAAACCTTGGAAAAACTATTTAGACATGCACCCTCATTTATGAGATTTCAGCAGGTACTGTATTGACTGCAGACTTTCACCGTACCTTCATAGCTGTAATGTCTGGAATCTTTTTAATTTTTGTCTTTTTATATGAAAGGTAACTTTCATAGGAAGTTTGATTCTATGACCAGTACTGCATCCTAGAATTATGCCTAGATAGTTTTGACTCCTTGTAGTCTGCAATTTCTGTGTAGTGTAGAATCTTCAGTGATGCTGATGTTTCTGGAGGACTGAGATATTAGATGTTACTGCTGGGAGCTATTGTACTCATTTCTATTAAGACACACACAGCTCTTGGCCATATATATTTCATATAGCTTTTATAATGATAGTTTCTTTGCAGTCTATATACTAACAGATATTACTGGTGGGGGGAGGTTTCAGAATAGAAGTAACTTTCTTTTTCTCTTTTCTCTTTTCTTGTTCTTTCTTACTTGCTTTCATGGATATGCTCTCCAGGAGGATAAAGTGGTTAGAACCTTTTTTTTGTCTCAGATAATTTATGTTTTGGTATTTTATGTTCAACTGGGTTGCATTGCTGAGGTGCATTATGAGTGCAAGTCAGTTTGGCAGTACTGCTGGAACATGGGCATTTTCCTATTGTTGCTTTTGTAAACTATATAAAGTCTAAAGAGGAGATGCACATGATGAGATACTGGGGACATGCAGAAGATTTTCACCATGGAGCCGCAATTGGCTGCGGTTACATGATGCACATCCACCACATGTTTGAAGATGCAACTTCTCCACTTCATACTTTATATGTTTATAGTGGTGAGGAAGATACACAGATACTATGTAATGTGACCTGGTTTTCACTAAAGTCAGTAGTAGTTGATCCTTTTCAATTAAAGGCAAACAATGGAAATTGAATTTCTAACAAAAATTAATCAAAAAGAAACCAACCTTGTGATATATGAAAATTCTCTCTTAAGCAAAGTATTAACATTAAAGCATATATTTGTTTTGCATTCTGCACATGATGCATGTTGAAAATTAATAATATCTTCCTCACTAATTGCTTTTCTCTTTAATATTGCAATATGGGATCATATTAGGAGGAAGAATCTGTTGTATAATAGCTATATTATTTGTAGCCTCTTTTACCCCATGTTCTAACTGGGCCTCAGCAAGTACATCAGCATATTTATAGCTGTATCCAGAGAGCTCACAGTATAAGCTTAATGGGTAAAAATGCAACCTTAAATTTATTAGTGAGCAAGCCCCATGAACACTAATACATTGGGTTGTATTCAGTGCTGCTGTTCTGCTTATGCAACATGTTCTCACATGCTCACTTGAACTTCCCTGACCTCTCTTCCCATTCTGGGGTAGATTTTTGGGGTGCACAGGGGGAGAAGAGGAGCTCTGCTTCTGGAGTGTGTGATAAAACCCATACTTCCAAGTTAGCATGCAAAAGCTTGCAAGACACATGCCATTACATAACAAAACCCTAATAGAAGCTGGTTAGATAATGTAAAGCTGTAAACCTTATTGACCTTTAATCTGTAAACATTGATTAATATCATTATGCCCCACTGCACATATAATATGGTTTTTATTATTAATACAAAAGGAATGTTATAAATGTAAACCTAAATTTTCTTTAAATTCTTATTTCATTTTAGTTGCTCGCTGTATCCATATTGCATGAGTTATATACTAATATACACAGGGCAGTGTCTGAGTAAGTTATACTCAGGGTAGACCCATTGAAATCATAACAGTTTTGACTGACTTAAGTCCTTCGATTTTAGTGGATCTACTCTGTGACTTAGTTTGCACTACTCAAAAGTAAATGGTGTTTTAAGAGCACTCTCCCAATCTTGTGTTCCCAGCTTAATAGCTGATAGAAAATAATAAAAAGTACATAAGGCCAGAATAATATAATGTGTTGAATACAGGCTTAGCCATGCTTAGAGTAGATCCACTGAGATCAGTGGGACAAGTTAAATGATGACCAGCCAGTCTCATTGATTTTCAGTGGGTCTCCTCTAAGCATGGCTTAATTTGTATCCAAGTCAATGTTCTGGGAATGCTGCTGCAGTTTATTTTGATGAAAAGAAAGAATACTGCTTTTACAAATATTACAATTTTAAAATACTGGAAACACTTGCTGCTGTCTATCATCTTTTGTGTAACTTTTTGAAATGAAAATAATTTGCATAAGAGCACAGTTGTTCAGTAAAAGCCATTAGGGGGTTGTGCCTAAAGTCACTTATGCAGTTACTTAGAAGTCACTGGGGTAGTTATAATGTAAATTTGAGGACTGAAACTCAGTGTGCTTAAGATCAAGCTCTAAAGCATTGTTTAATTTTTAAAGTTGTATTCATTCTTCTAGCTGTTTTTAATCAACTAAGCAGCCCGGAGCACTGGACTTATATTGGAAGAGAGGGGTATAAATTCCCTCAAAAAATAATTTATAAGAAACCTTCCAGGGATTAACAGGGTCGTTCTTGGTTTTCCCTTTGTACTGCAAACTATTGTGCTCCATTGGATACTGTTCTGTACTTCTATAAGGGGGAATATTGCTGCTTCTTTTGAAAACAATAGTGTTCTTATTTATCTATAGCTTTGGCTTCCAAGTGGAATTTAAAATGATGTACCACTTGCTTGACACACTGTTTGTATAAGGTTGCCCTTATTGTGTTACTAGTTTCTCTTGGCCAGTGCTGTGACTGGCAGTAGCTCTTCAAGATCTTTGGAAGAGAGAGATCTTTTTCAGCCTTGCTGCCTGAAATTCTTTGAGTTACTGACCACCGCTCATCATTGCAGCAAGAAATGAGACATCTTCCTTTGACGCTGGAAGTCTAGGATTGCCCTCAAAATTAGCATTAATATAAATTATTCTGCTTCTGAGGTTTGGATTAGCCTGTAATTTGTATGGCATCACTTGTTCTTAATACATTTCCTTTGATGATTAGAGAAATTTTGTCTAGTCCCCCCACCCACCCAGTTTCAAATTATATTTCTAATGTTTGTGGAAAGCTAAGATATAAATTCTAAAAATAAATATAATATAAATTCAAATTAGTTCTCCAAGGGATTCTCTATTCAGCTTTTGAAAACTTAAGAAAGAACTGTAAAATCCCCCTGTATGGCTGATAATGGCTCTAACATGATTTCAGTCAGATTTTTCAGTTCCATGGGGTACATTTTTGGAGCTTCCTTAAATAAGTGAATTTACACCAGGGAAATAATTACTAACTAGTCCTTATTATGGTCATTTACCCAATTCTTCTGAATTTTGGGGAATGCATTCCTTTGAGATCCCAAAGTTTGCTGTTGGGCATGTGTGCAGAGTCCATGTGTGAGCAGTGGAAGGTAGTGCTAAAATAACCAGGTAGGAGAGGTACTACTCCCATGGTAGACAATCCATACTACTGAAGAAAGGCCTCTGTCATCCCCATCAAATGCCTCTAAACACACTGAGCAAGTTTTGATGTGCATGTCAGGGCCGGCCTATGTCCAGAACCAGAACTGGGTGAAACCTTCTCAGAAAAGGAGATTCCAGTCTGGCACCAGCAATTTCTGGGAAGAGTCATATTCCCAGAAGGAAACCGCAACACCTAACTAAGAATACACCCCTGCTCCAAACCCTCCATCCACCAAATCCTGAAGGCTCTAGATCATTTGCCCTTGGCAATCTTAGCAACTCCACAAGTAAAAGTGCATATGAGAAGGTGCAACACTTGCTTGGAAGCACAGAGCACCCAGTGTTTGGATCTTACTCAGGAGATGATATCCTTTTAAAAGTTGTCAGGATAAGTGTTCTAGAAGTGTGGGTCGGCCAGGCTGATTTAAAAATCCTTTTGTTGCTCTCAGGAAACTGGTGGAACCAAAATTCTATCCCATTTTCTGGTTTCAAACTCTAGTGTTTATCTGGACAGACTGTTCAGCACTAGACCTCTAATCGCTGACGAAGGCTGCTGATGCTGCTGGACAGATCCTCTGTACTCCAGCCTCCAAGCTGCTTGCGTTTCCTGAATCTTGCTGGTCTGTGGGGATGGACAATTATTTTGCCCTTCAGCACATGGGTCTCAAGCCCTCTGATTCTTGGTGAATCATTTGGCTCTGGTGGATTGCTTCCCTATTTAGAATGAAAGACTGGAAATGGGACAGTACTTTGCTTATACTGATGCTAGTCTTGTTAGGGCCTAAAAGTGATTATGAAGGAAGGAATAACATTGATCTAAAGATACATAGCCATTCCTCCTCATCCCACATTATGCTTTTGATGAAAGGGGTATTGCTCTTTATCGCCCAAAGAATCTTGAGAAGAAAGTGAATTGTGCACAGAGCATATTTTTTTCTGGGAGTCCAATTCAGCCTCAACTATCTTGGCACTAAAGGGTGCTTCAGCTCAATCCCCTTTGCCAAAAAAGGATTAAAGGGGGAGATGTCACTCATGCATTTTCATGAGGTTGGAATGCAAGAGGATTGAATAGAGTTGCCCTCTCCCCAGCAGAGTGGCATGACAGCTAGGAATGTATAGCAGTGCTGAAATCCTACAACCTAATACAGTACTGAGTGGTGTTGTGTCATTGAAATAACTCTTGATTAGGTTGTTAAAGTTTTTCTTTAAATACCAATCTACAAATGTATCAACCATCCTTTAAACACATTTTGATATAGTGATAAGTAATGAACATGAAGGAAATGCCACCTGCGGAATTAGATCAATAGTCCCTGTAGCCTAGTAGTGCCAACCCTGATATTCTGTAGCTCTCTAGGATTCATGGTGTGATCTTTTCAGCCCTGTTACGTAAGTTCCTTAACTGGATGCCAGGGATTGAACATGGGACCTTATATATGCAAAGCACATGTTCCAGAGCTGAGGTAAAGCCCCTCCATCACGACATCAGTTGAGACGAACTCTAAAAGCTCTTCAGATGCAGAGCCAGAATGTTAAATTGTGTTTGAGTGTTATGTTATATTGACCAGCTGGTGAGGCATTCAGAAACCATATCAAGTGCTGTTAAGTTTCAGACATAGGCCTTTTATCAAACTTAGCTAAGCAAATCCCTTCTTTTAGCCACAGGTGTGTAACAGCACACCTAGGATTCTTTTGAGTACAGTTGGACATTATGGCACAGGAGGAGACAATGAATATTTAACCAGATAGATTTGGCTTCAGCTGCTGGAAACCAGTGCCGATATATATAAATAATGAAGACATTGCTATTAAGAGAGTAAAGTAGAAAGTATAACCAGACTTTCTTTTGTTCTTGGCTGCTTGCTCAGAGCTCTGTGTGGATTGTATCTATAACAAATAGATGACTGAAAACTTCAGGAGTTACATGGAATTGTCCTTGCTTACAGTGGGATTACACCCTCTTTTAAAACAGTAATTTAGTGCTTTATTTTCTTTTGAATGGTAATTTCTGGCAAGTGTATCTTTTACCATTATGTACACTGGATGTGCCACAGCATAGGTTTATGAGAAGCAACTCCGCGCTCAGATATAGATAAGATTTTGGATACAATAAGTGTGCAGCATTATTTTTCCCTTTGAATGCATATCGTGTTTTAACAAGCTACAAAATATCAGGAATGGATCATTACAAATCCACTATTTTTAAAATTAAAAAGATGTCTACAGTTGTGATCCAGGGGATCAGCGGAGAAGAATGGATTTCAGGTAGTTAAATTCAGTTACTTAATCTGTGTGGGTTAATATTTGTGGTTTTTGTAGAAGATTGTTAGTATGATAATTTAGTAAGGTAATTTGCTCAGTACAAGTTGTTTAAAGGACTGTCTAAATATTAAAGCTTTGGAGATAAGGGTGATGACCAGAAAAACAATAAAATGAGGTACTGTACCTGAAATTGTTTGTGACAGTATATCTTTAATAGCTGCATTTACTTACTGTATACTTACAGTTGCATTTCCCCAATGTTGTTAAACATATATTAGTGTAATTTTATCTTTCACAATTTTTTCTCCATTTAACTTGAACTGAAATAATAATAAACTAATTAAGGATTTGCTGGTGCTAAATTGCTGAATCATTTGATTAACAAGGATCTAGTTAGGTGTCTGGTCAGCTTTTGGTTTCTTCTACATATTCTGCATAGATGTAGTGTTTTCTATAATGTTGCAAAAATAATACTATATACTAGCATTTTGTAGATAAGTGGTGTAAGTACTCCTTTTCCGTAAAGATTATATTTCGTTTCTCTCTGCCGCAAAGGGGTAAAATAGTTTCAATCAATTCCTTTTCTTATACGATTCAGTTGTCAGAGACTTTGCTGTGGGGTGTAAATCATGTAGTTGTTACATGTTTTGTATGATTACTTATGGTAGAAGAACCAGAAATATTTTAAAAAAAATAATTGTCCAGTAGCACCTTCAGATATATCTGAAGAAATGTGCATGCGCGCACACACACATCTACTGCGTCAGACCAACACAGCTACCTACCAGAATCCAGAAATATATTTGTTTGTGAAATAAAAAAGTAAACTGTCAGGTTAATTTATCTGCAACATAGTTATTACTGAATAACCATGTATATCTGTTTTGTCCTTTTACTGGTTTTCAAAGATGTTATACCTTTATAGTGGACTACTACATCATTAAAAAAAATATAAAACAGATCATGTCAGCAAATATCAGCAATGCGTAAGTATAGCAAAAGATTAAACATTAGGAAAGCTTGAAGAGATGCAGTCTAATAATCCAGGTCAGAATGCCCATTCACTATCCCATTACAGAATGATAGTGTATGTTTCTCAATTCTTACGTTAAATAAGTTGGGAGTTCTTGTTATTAAATATACCAAGAAAAAAGCACACCAAGAACTCAGGACAATGTAAGTTTCAATAGTGGGAGTGGTCGCACTATTTGAGTTTGTAATTCTTGTCCAAATACATACTTTTGAATGGATTAGCTTTTGTTACTATTGTCTTGTGAGTAGGGACCACTCCCACTATTGAAACTTACATTGGCCTGAGTTCTTGGTGTCCTTTTTTCTTGGTATGTTTCTCAATTCTGGCATATCTGTAATTTGAAAAGAACCATTTTGTATTTGCTGAAGTAGCTGAGCACTGGAGGATTATAATTGCCCCATTAGTTCTACTTAGCTGTGTTTAGTTAATCCCCAAGCCCATCTCTTTGCTGGGACCACTGCTTTGGCCTAAGCTTTTGCTGGGAAATTAACAACACTGATTTGTTTACATGTTCAGGGTGCAAATTATAGGCTGAATATAATGAAAAGGAGAACCAACTATTCCTGGAAGAATCAGGGTATCTGCATTCATCTGGGGATAATGAATAATAGTCAATACTATCTCTGGTGGCTGTAGTTCAGGGATGGTTGGTTCTCCTTTTCATTATAGTGCCTTGGGCCCAAGGCCTGCATTCCCTCATGAGCAGCCTTCCAGGAACCACATGCCAGTAGTGGGTGGGCCAGAGACAAAAGTGGGTGGAGCAGTGAATGCCTCTCTTTACAGTGGTACCTCTGGATGCGAACAGGATCTGTTCCAGAGCCCCGTTCGCATCCTGAAGAGAACGCAACCTGTGTCTGCGTGAACGCAGGTCGCGATTTGCTGCTTCTGTGCATGCGCGTGACGTCATTTTGAGTGTCTGTGCATACATGAGCAGCGAAACCTGGAAATAACGTGTTCCATTACTTCCGGGTCACCGCGGAGCACAACCCGAAAATGCTCAACCTGAAGCAACTTTAACCCGAGGTATGACTGTACTTTGGTGCAGTCAGTTTTATTTCAGCATGCAAAAGCTGGATATTACTACATACTGTACATGCATACAAATACAGCTTTCTATCCAGGCATAGAATAAACATCATCACAGTTCAAGGACACAGCTTGGGGATAGGTTAAGCAAGGGTGAGTTTTTTGGGTGTTACTTGGATAGGAACTTAATTGACTTGCCTTACTTTTTGTGATGTGAATGAACTCTAGCAATAATTTCTTGTAATCAGTTTTTGTCAGTTTTCTTGTTTAAATGTAATGGGTTTTATTGCTTTATTTATTTTTCTCATGACTTGTGCACCATTTTGTGTGGCAATTGCCATAAAAAGCAGTATAGAAGCCTTCAAAAATAATTTCTAAATTTGCATCTCTGCAAATAAATTGGCATATGCAGATTTGTGACCTATGGGTCTATGTCCCAGATCTTCTAAATAACATCCAATGCCTCTGGCTGCATGTGTTAGTAATGAAAAATAACTTTTTAAAATTCTCAATCCATTGGCTCAATCAAATGTCTAGCATTTGGAGCTGATTTTTACTTGTGAAATTGAATGGTACAAAACATTATACAGTGTACCTCTGGATGTGAACGGAATCCGTTCCAGAGCCCCGTTCACATCCAGAAGTGAACACAACCCATGTGTCTGCGCATGCGCAGGTCGCGATTCGCTGCCTCTGCGCGTGCACGTGACATCATTTTGACCGTCTGCGCATGCACAAGCGGCGAAACCTGGAAGTAACGCGCTCCGTTACTTCTGGGTCGCCGCAGCGTGCAACCCGAAAATACTTATCCTGAAGCTACTTCGACCTGAGGTATGACTGTAATGCTGTTGCAGTTCATATAACTCAATTCCATGAGCCCACTACTCATGGAGGTCTGAGAATTAGTATAAAAGCAGCTCTCACCTCATGTTTCAATACTAGGAATCCCTTCAAGGGAAGTGTGGAGGTGACCAGTAGCATTCCTTCTTGTGGAATTCTGTTATTTATCATAGTTACTTCAGTTCAATTGAGTTATCCATTGCTTGCCTCTGCCCTACTTGCTACATTGAGGCTGCCATTTTTAGGAGGAAGAGTTTAAATCTTACTGTGTGACACTGCAACTAAAGCAACCCCTAGGTTTGTCTCTTCCATGAATAATACTTAAAATCAACCAATAAAAGTGTGTGGCACAAATTTACCTTTGTATTTTTTAAAATACAGATACCCAAAAGCCCAAGCTCTTATTTGTAACATGACTGTAGGTTGATGCAGGTCTGACATGGGAGTTCAATATATCCATGGCAGCCATGGACCTGTCTCAAATAGTCAACGGCTCAACACAGAGAACAAGACATACCATTGGTTTAGTCTTCACACCATGTGGGAAGGAGGGTGGTCTGGAAATAGGGTGGTGATGAATATCACTCCATTGTCATGGTAAGGACATGTTCTGGTGAGATTTGGACTTGCAGAAACGATTGTCCCCTGCAAGGATGCGGGATCAGTTAGCATGGTTCACCCCAAGAGATGATAGATTTCTGAGTGCTCTAGTTTTCCCCCAGTAGGTAGTGGTTCTAGTGGGATAGTGATACTTATGAGCCATTGACATGATCATTTCTGTAGGCCCTCTCCAGTGCTGTGCAGTCCATTTTGTTCCTTGGTATACTAAGTAGCTGATGAAACAGACCGGGAGAGGGCTGGAGGGTAAGTGGTGTAAATCTTACCCAGGAGCTGACCAAGCTCATGTTCAGGCTCATAACACATCCTACCACATGGCAGGGAGAGCAGCAAAGAGATTCTACTTCACTGCCTCCATTGCATCCTCTAGGAACTATCCAGCAGAGTTGTTCTGTGTGGTCTGGAAGTTGGTTACTTATGACCAAGGGGGCAGACCTCTGGAGCACTTGGTGACTAAGTGTAACCAGATGTCTAAAGACATCAAGAATAAAGCTGCTTGGCTCTGTAGTGACTTAGATGCTGCTATTGTGACAGGGCCGGCTGAAAAGTCCAACACAATGTCAAGCAAAGTGTTATGGGATTGTGTCCAGTTAATGTGGTCTTATATTGGGTATAGGATACTTGCAATGATGTGCCTGACCACCTGCTCATTAGTTCCTTGTATATCCTGGCTTATTTAAGACTGGTGGGGTGGGGTGACTGAGCAGGTCAGAGGTGTGGTAAACACATATTTGTGTGATGGTGGTACCTACTGCCCTTAAAATGCAGTTGTATGTCCATATCTCAAAAAGCCTGGTCTAGACCCAATGGAGTATAATAACTAGGTAAAGGTAAAGGTACCCCTGCCCGTACGGGCCAGTCTTGCCAGACTCTGGGGTTGTGCGCCCATCTCACTCAAGAGGCCAGGGGCCAGCGCTGTCCGGAGACACTTCCGGGTCACGTGGCCAGCGTGACATCGCTGCTCTGGCGAGCCAGAGCCGCACACGGAAACGCCGTTTACCTTCCCGCTGGTAAGCGGTCCCTATTTATCTACTTGCACCCAGAGGTGCTTTCGAACTGCTAGGTTGGCAGGCGCTGGGACCGAGCAGCGGGAGCGCACCCCGCAGCAGGGATTCGAACCGCCGACCTTTCCATCGGCAAGTCCTAGGCGCTGAGGCTTTAACCCACAGCGCCACCTGTGTCCCAGTATAATAACTATGCACCCCTTTATTGGCAAATGTGGTGGTATATACTTGGTTGTGGAGAAATTGTATTCCTGGATGAGACTGATTATTTAGATCAGTGTGGTCTATCACCTGGCCCGATGAATGCACATGGTTCTCAAGTTTGCGGCCCATGGCAAAATTTGACTCCCCCCCCCCCGGCTTTCTGCTACCTTTCCAAATCCTGGTAAGTGAGGTTCTGGCCTTTGGGGAAGGAGGTGTGAGGGCTCTGACAGGGTCCTAGATTCCCCTGGCCTCCTTCCCAAAGCCTAGTTAGCACTTTCACAGCTTTGCAAAGGAGGTTTTTATTGCATGGTTTTATGCACTATTGTTGTAAACCACTCTGATATTCTTATGAATGCAGTATATAAATGTGTTGGGTTTTTTTTAAAAAAAAACACAACAAGAACAAAAAACAAATAAAATAACTTATAAGTGGTACCTAATTTCAGATTAACCCACCATGTTGCTTTACTGCAAGGCTGGGGAACTTGCAGCCCTGATTTCATGTGAGTTGCAAAGAGGGAGAGCAATCTGGAGAAAGGGGTAGTAGAGGTTTTTCTTTTTAGTCTGGCCCAACCAATTTCAGGTTCTAGCCTCTCTCACAACCATTATGCAGTCCCTAAAAGATTCTCCCCATCACAAGGTAATGCAATCATTGCCAGAAAAGAGGCTGCTCAACCCTAATTAAACTCTGGATATTTTATCAGTTTAAGAAGTCAAGAAAGTAATTTTGTCTCAGTACATGTGCTTGGGAACGCAGGTGGCTCTGTGGTCTAAACCACAGAGCCTAGGACTTGCTGATCAGAAGGTTGACAACGGGGTGAGCTCCCATTTCTTGGTCCCTGCTCCTGCCAACCTAGGAGTTCCAAAGCACGTCAAAGTGCAAGTAGATAAATAGGTACCACTCTGGCGGGAAGGTAAACGGCATTTCTGTGCGCGGCTCTGGTTCTCCAGAAGCAGCTTAGTCATGCTAGCCACATGACCTGGAAGCTGTACGCCGGCTCCCTTGGCCAATAAAGCGAGATGAGCGCCGCAGCCCCAGAGTCAGTCATGACTGGACCTAATGGTTGGGGGTCCCTTTACCTTTACATGTGCTTGAGGCTCAAGGTAACACAGAACAAACTTTTAACAGCATCTTGGTGTTAGCTGTAGCATAGGGGTGGCTTGTCCATTAGGCGAAGGGAAGTCATTTGCTTCAGGATCCAACCCCCTCTGTTGTGTGGCTACCAGCCCTGCAGGGGATTAGCTTGCACCACCAACACAGTCCCATTGTCCTCACCGCCGCTGCTGTGTTGTGGTGGCAGTGCAGGCAAAGCTGCAGGTGAGGGTACAGTTGTGATGCTGGTGCTGGCAGCAGTGGGGGCAGGGAGGGGGTGAGGTAAGGACCCAGATAGGCTAGTTCCTAGTGGGATTATTCTGATGAAATCTGTCTGACTGGCTCTTGAGGAAAGGTGTGTGAAAAAAGCTAATCAACTTTGCTAAAAAAAGCTGTCAACCCTAAGACAGAGGGGGGAAATGTTCTAAACTCTAAAAGACAGAAAGTGTGAACCCAGACTTTCTGTGATAGTAGTTCCAACAGAGATGTTAGGATGTCAGCTGAAAGCAAAACAAAACATACATAGACAGCTTATATAGGCTTGCCATACGTCAGGAAAATTCCTGACAAGTCCTGCTTTTTGGGTGTAAAAATGACATCTAGGGGGAATTTTGCTGAATCAGCAAAATGTCAGGGAAAAGCCAGGTGTATGGCTATGTGATGGAAAACGCCGAGACAACAACTCCAAAAGCTTAAAATCACTACTTTTGGGGTCTTCCTAAAAAAAGGAAATATGGGAACCCTAGGTTATAGTAAGTATTTTGCAGTGTGTGTGCGCATGCCATAAGGTTAAAAAACTGCTCCTTGCTCTATAAAGCGATGTTTCCTTCCTTCCTTCCTTCCTTCCTTCCTTCCTTCCTTCCTTCCTTCCTTCCTTCCTTCCTTCCTTCCTTCCAACATCTATCTATCATCTATCTATCTATCATCTCTCTCTCTCTCTCTCTCTCTCTCTCTCTCTCTCTCTCTCTCTCTCTCTCTCTCTCTCTCTCATCTATCTATCTATCTATCTCTACAACTTGATCGTAAATAGAACCTCTAAGCTATAAAACAAATGCTATATAACTATTACCTTACTTTTCTGTGTATAAGACTAGTTGTTGTTTTTTTTTACTTTAAAATAAGGCTTAAAATCTTGGGGTGTCGTATACGTCAATGAGGCGGGAAAGATGAAATATTCTGTTTCCCATTCCAGTGAGTCCTGAGCTACAAGGCTTCTAGGCTGGCTGAATCCTCAACAAAAACACTTCCCCATTGGGGGATACACTGCAAAATGTTGTTGTAAGGCTCACTTGTCTGTATGCATTTTGAAAGGGTCAGAAGGGCTGTAAGAAACAGCAGCATGATGACCTCATATTATTGATAGGATTCAGCGATGGTGACAGTGTACCCACCTCACATTGTTGTAGTAGTTGGTGGTAGAACCCATTTTTTTGTAGCATTCCCTGTGCTTCACCTTGTAGCATGATCCTTCCTTCCATGTGACTACAGATGAGGCTGATAAGACTGATCTATAATTAAAAGAACTAACTATGACATAGTTCAAGAACCTTAGGTTCAGTGTGAAAACAATTTTGAGCTTCTCGGCTTTTTGAATTTTATTTTAAGGTTTCCCCTTGTTTGTGGGGCACAGAGGAATTGCTGAATGCATTAGTATGGATGTATGACAAATAATGAGCATAAAAGAACTGGCATTTGGCCAGCTTGGTATCCTCACTACTATATGAAAGAAAGTACTACAGCACAGACTAGTGGCTGAGGGAAAGAATAGAAGAGGAGAAATTTCCCTGTAGATTTGTTTGTAACATAAAAAATAAATGAATAAAGGCTTTTTTCCTGTTATCTCCATGGAGTAAATATAATAAGAAAGTGGTTGTGTTGTGGTCTGAGTAATAATAATATTTATTATGGATTATCATTACAGCAAAATGGTTTTCTTTGCAATAGTGTGTTGTGCGAGGAACATAGAATCGTAATATAACAGAGTAGGAATTGAAAGGAACTTTGGAGGCCATCTGGTTCAACTCCCTGATCCATACAGGATCTGCAGTGCTGGATTTAATGGCATCAGTCCTGATAAGTGGCTGTCCAGTCCCTGTTTAAATAACACATCAAGTTGGGTTTTAAATGTTAAGGGTTGTTTCCAGCAAAGTTCTGCTTACAGTAGAGCCATTGAAATTAATGAAGCTAAGTTAGTCATGTCCACTGATTTCAATGGGTCTATTCTGAAAAATGACTAACATTGTAAACAACCCTTACTATTTAGCCAGTATAGCATTTGATATCAATTATAACTGTGCCTTTTGCTTCTTTAAGAGTGTAACACTTTCTGGAATTCCATACTGGTAAAGTGTTAGTCTGATTTACACATGTCTCATTTACATATGTCATGGGTCGGCAAACTAAGGTCCGCAGGCCGGATCAGGCCCAATTGCCCTCTGGATCCGGCCCGCGGAAAGTCCTGGAATCACCACTTGGATCAGCGTGATTGTTCTGGCTGTGCCAATTTTTTTACAATTTTCTTTGGGTGCCACCCCACCACACCGCGGCAGCGCCTCCTCCCTCCCTCCCTCCCTCCTGGCTTCTCCCTGCCCTGCGGAGGAAGGGAGCTGGGCTTTGGTGCCAGCCAGTCCGAAGCCTTGCCATCCGCACACTGAGGTGTGACCCAGACTCGCCACCTGCCAGCCAGCCTCTCCGTCCATGGCCGTGCTGTGGGCATTTTGATGGGCATGTTGCGGGACTTCGGCTGGAGCTTGGTGCACCTGCTGGCCCCGCACTTGGCGCCTGGGAAAGCTGGCTTGGAAAGGAGAGGCGCCGCCACCACCGCTGGCTCCCAACCGCAGGCAGAGAGCAAAGGAGGTAGGAAAGCAGGGAGAGGGGAGGGGCTGGGGGAGAGGGAGAGAGAGAATCCCCCCTTTGCTGCTTGCGTGTGCACACAGTCCAGCCCACCACAAGGTCTGAGGAGCGGTGAACCGGCCCCCTCCTAACAAAATTTGCTGACCCCTGACATATGTGAAATACAACCAGAGGTGGAGCTAGTGGCTCCAGCATCTGGAGCGGCACACATGCTGTGCACCCAGGGGCGGGGCAATCCTCCCCCGGGGGCAGGATGGTGAGCGTCCCACAGGGGTGGGGCGGCAAGTGTCCCATGGGGGAGCGGAGCCTGTGGCAAGTGTCCCAGGGGGTGGGGCGGCGATGTCACCCCTCTCAGGGATGACACCCAGGACGGACTGCACCCCCCGCAACCCCCTTCCTCCGCCAGTGAGTACAACCACTTGGAAATGTCTCACTTGGCAAACCATTGTATGAAATGGTGCATTTTAAAAGGAGGGTATACCTCTATGGCCTTGCACACAGCTTTTGGACACAACAAACTAAACCCGAGTTAATGCAAGGCCAATGTTGACTGATTTCTGAATTATCTTCTTGCTTGAAAGCATCTGGGAGGGGCTTTTAATTTATAAGAGTAATGGCACTAGAGTAGAGGTGTTACTGTTAACTATTCCCCACATCCAGTGCCATTTTCTCAATCTAAATCCCCTCCATAAGCTACTGATATAAATATAAATATAAATATAAATACCCATGGGAGGAAAATAAGGGTACCATATTTAACCCACATCAGAGCAGGCAGCAATGGGGGAAGTAGCACAATTTAGATCAAGAAACAGTATGAATAGAAAGTGTTTAACTGCTCCCTGATCTTATTCTGATCAAATCTGGATTCCTTCCATGACTCTTTTAAACAACAACAACAACAACAAAATCAGGAAATCCACTCACAGATCTTGCAAGTAATATGACGTTTCCTAATATCAGGAACCACCATGTCCATGTGCTGAAATCTCCTCTTCTACATTAAGGATGCAGGAGTCCTGTCCTCTGTTTCAGCTAGTCACCTGGACTTTCCTCTCCTCAACAGCCAAATGCCATCTATACAGTAGGAGAGAGCTTTCCTTGTATTATGGCTTCTTAGAAAATTGCTCAGGAAATAGGAACCACTTCTGCATTATAAATTGCTTAGTGAAAAAGGAGCCTCCAGACACATGGTTGAGCCCTTTGGAGAAGCACCGCTGTGAGTTTTTTCTCAGCTGCAAAAATTTCCTTTATATAGGAGAAGGTCTCAAGCCTTTCAGGTTGCAATCCTATTATATAATACTAATTTAAGACTAAGTCCTACTAAACTCGTACTAACTTCTCAGTAGACACCTGAAGGATGGCACTGTTTGAAGCAGTCTTTATTCCTCTTATTTTGTTTTCCTCCTATCTTCACACAGAGTTACAACCTAAGATTTTTCTGTAAGCCTTCATTATATGAGGTATGTTTCAAATCCTGAATGTCTAGTCTTCAACCTCAGGAAGTACTTTAATATTTATCAGCACAGAAATTGTCTATCACTTGCATAGGTGATGCCCCATTATACCTAGCTGGAATATTGAATTTTGGATGTAATTCCTTTAACTTTGTGCCGAAGTATGATTTTCTTTTTTCTTGTCATTTTTGACTCTTCACTGTGTGAGTAACACAGACCTGGACGGTGGAAGCACCATATCAGAACCATTTGATATATTTTTTTTAAAGAATCGCTTGTGCTATAGGGTGTAATCCCAAGTACCTCCTCCTCCAGTGGGACTTTGTGGAGTGACAGGGCCACTGCTTCATCTACAACTCTGCTGTAAGTGGCAGCCACAGCTGAAGATGGGGGAGGGTGGCATGATTGAGTCTGGTTGTGACCCAATTGCTGCACTAGCTCCACTGCACTAGTTGGTTAAGTCATTGGTGCCACACCAGCCCTAATGAGGTCATGTGACAGCAGCAAGACTGGCTTGGCATCCAGCAGATCTCGTGACAGCTCAGACCTGCCTCTCCCCACTCTGTTTTGGAGCTTTCTGCTGGCTCCCGCTATTTGCTAGCTCCCACTAATGAAGATAACATCAGCAGGCCTACTGCCTGTCTGCGTGTTCAGCTGATGGAAGGGGGAGGTTGGCAGGAGACTGGAAGAGGTGGGATAAAGACCTAATCCACCCCAGCCCAATATAACAACAATATTATTATTATTATTATTATTATTATTATTATTATTATTATTATTATTGCAGCTAAGTGTTGATAGCAATTTTTATTAGGGATTGCAATAGATAGAAAAAATGTACAGTTAATTGACCTGCTGTCTTTCACTCAATTTATTACATTTAAATGCTTTGCTTTTCTGAGATATTGCAGGGATTGTGACCATCTTAAAAACTAAAAACTGCCTTTTATTATAAGGAGGAAATTCCATCTCAATTTTTTTATACATATTTCTTTGAAATATTTGATGCTTTTTGGCTTATAAAACTATCAAGAATAAAATCCAAATCTAATAGATCAAACCTAAAATCCAATTTAAGATATGAACAGCAATAGGAGCAGTAAATCAGTACAATTTAAGATATGAACAACAATAGGAGCGATAAATCAACCAGCCATTAAATACCTGGGAGAAGAGAACAGCCTTAATTTGGTGCCTCAAAGATGTCATATTTGGCACCAAACTTGTTTCTGAATGTGGGGGTGCAGCCACAGAAAAAACCCTATATAGTGGGCACAACCAGTATCTCAGGGACACTTGGAACAGACTTTCAGAAGATGGTGTTAAATAACTGAAAGGTTCAGATGAAAGAAGTTATTTCTTTACATACCTCCTTGCCTCCAGACCACATAGAGCAAGGCAGCCATCACAAAAAGCATGACAGATTTGGGATTACACTTGATGGACATATAATTTCTATGGGTTTTATATACCTAATACTGATCTTTTTTTCCTGATATGGACTCTAATGCTTGCTCTATGAACAAATGTACTTATTTTACATGCCTGGATATAGTTTTTTTGTTTTTGTTTACTGTTTTATGTTTGCATTAGTTGGTTCTGATTGTTTTCTTGTTTTGTACTTACTAAAAATTGAAATAAAAATATTTACTAATATATATATATATATATATTGTGCACCACCCTCACCATGGCATCAGGGGAATTAGGCTCAAGTGAGTGAACCTGGACTTCTGAACCTGGACTTAGAGAGAGAGATTAACCTTTCCCTGCCCCAGAGTTCAACTGAAGCCTGGAATTTGTTTGGGCCCTGCACCTCCTGGGTGAAATTGCAGAGCCATAAAAAGCTGCCTCCTGCCATCTCCAGCTCAAAGCTAGAGGGGAGAGCAGAGGTGTGTGAGGTTGCATCTGTGCCGAGCTGATCATCTGCAGGGGCAGATCAAGCCCACATACCCCTGCTTATCCTTTCCAGCTCTGATCTGGATAAGAAAGGTAAAGGCACGTGTGCTTAATCTTCTTCTGTGTCCTGTTGGGTGCAGATGCAGAATAAGCCTCTGCCTCCTTCCAAGTCTGAACTTTTGAGGGAGGTAGGTGCTTATTTCCTGCCCCCTTAGAGCCAACTTTAGATCTGGAGAGAGGGGCAGGAGAGTCTTCTCTGTTCATGCTGTGTTTTAGACACAGCATGTGGTCCAGGACAGTATACAACCTGTTGGAGAAGTCCGCTCACTCTTCCCGGTGGGCACCATTGTGGGCCGTCATTTCCTCCACCCAAGGAGATCCAACAGGGAAGCCCCAGGGATGGGATGGTTTCCTAGGCAGCAAAGGAAGCTTCTGGGCTGAGCTTGCTGCCTGGGAAATGGATCCCACCCACTTGCTCAATTAGCAAATGATCTACAAGGGCAGTCCCACATGCAATGCATTACAGTAATCTGACCTGGATGCTGTATTCCATAGAGGCTATCTGGGTATCCAAAGTCAAATCTAATAGTATCTTAATATGCACATTTGATCCTTAAAGGGGAGTGTAGCGCCTCCATTACTTCACTGGATAGTTGAATCATTTAATATTTGAATAATCTGATTAAAACTTGCAACTTTTGTTTAATCGCTTTGATCATGGAAAAGTGAACAGAGAATTTTAAAGACCACATAATGTTTCTTTGTATCCTGTTACAGATAGGTAGCCGTGTTGGTCTGCCATAGTCAAAACAAAACAAAAAATTCCTTCCAGTAGCACCTTAAAGACCAACTAAGTTAGTTCTTGGTATGAGCTTTCGTGTGCATGCATCATTTGCAAAGGTCATTATTCTATTTGGGAACATTGGTGCCTCACATACACAGTGCATGCACAGTGTATCTGAAGAAGTGTGCATGCACACGAAAGCTCATACCAAAGAACTAACTTAGTTGGTCTTTAAGGTGCTACTGGAAGGAATTTTTTGTTTTGTCTTTGTATCCTGTTATCATTTGCAAAGGTCATTATTCTATTTGGGAACATTGGTGCCTCACATATAGTGTAGCCACCCCATAATCCCTCCCTTTTTTCTTTGGAGTAAAATAGTAATAGAGCATAAACTGTAGTTATCACTGGACACTCTTCATAATAACCTAAAAATTGCCTTCCTGAATGAGATCAAAGGTCCATTAAATTCAACATTCTAACTACATTCAGACAACCATCCATGGCTGCATAAGCCTTCTCTCCTCCCATGTGCACTAGTTTATCAGTAAAGATCCTTATTTGTATTAAGGATTATTTCTACAGATAATTTTTAAAAAATCACGTATAGTCATAGCCAATTTTAGACCTCATCACCAATATGCAGTATAGGGTGTAATTCAATGTCACACTCTTCCAATTTTTCCATTTCAGATTGTCAGACAGAACAATCCCCCTTCTTTCCCAGCACACTGTTCTGTGGGTTCTCCTGGCTACCCCAGAGCTATTTTGGGGGGCTGCAGGGGGCACAGCAGGGAGAGAAATGGGAAAGTCTTGTATAAGCAGAAATTCTTCCTCAGAGCTTCTGCTGACAGTGCTCAATAGGTGAATCCTGCCCACAATCTCCAACATATAATATTTGAATACAGTATACTGTACATCTCTACTGTACAAACTACTTGTTCCTTGATTTTAACTTCAGTCTTGCCTGCATCTTTACTGAGATCCTCCAAGTGAATTTAAAGTAGTGCTGGAGCTTTGCTTCAATCTTACATCCACTGAAAAGAAAATTTAACAAATGTATTTATGGAAAATTGTATATTAAAATTGATAAATGGGTGGCTTTTTTAATTAAAAAAATAATGCCAGGCATTGTTGGCATCTGTCTGTCTTGGGAGATAATGGAGGAGTGTGCCTTTGGGGGTGAGGTCAAGCTGCTGGAAAGTTGCAGCGTCTGCTGTGACTGTAGAGACCGATGTGGGAGAGGCATGTTTGACTGCAGCTGGGGCAGAAGAAGGCATCCAGTTGTGCTGTTGCAGATGCACCATGGCATTTATTCTCTCTGTGCTTCTCCCAGTGGTCATTTCTCCTCTGGTCACTGCTATGGATACATGACTTGACAGCCTGTCTCCAGGCACTGTGGTCATCTGCAAGGGATTCCCACGTGGCAAGGTTAATGTTGCCAGCCTTCATATTTGCAGGTATCTTTGTAACACAGAGTTGATCTACCAATTAGCCTGGTGCCAGAAGCCATAGAACACATCCGTGGTGATCCTGCCATCTTATATGTGGATGTGACCAAGCCAGTGTGGACATCACTGAGACAGGAGTGCAAACATGTTGGAATGTGGGCTTGGGAGAGCACATCTTTGTTTGGAATTCTGTCCTGCCATGTGATACCTTCATATTGGTATTGGTTGTTGTCCTAGCTGCCTTGACAATATGCTTACCCAGCTCAATGTTGATGGAGAAATTGCTGGTTATGGTGGAACCCAGGTAGACAAAATTGCCTACCACCTCAAGTGTGTGTGGGGGGTATTTGCACCGTCTTGACCCAAGATGTTGGTCTTTGTCATACTGATAGTAAGGCCAAACTCCCTGCAGGCTTGGGCAAAATGGTCAGTGAGTCTCTGTAGACTCACTGCACTTTCTTGGAGTGCATTGTCAAGGCTGTGTCATCTGCAAACAACATCTCTTGGATAAGGACCCATTGGACTTTTGTCTTGGCACAGAGATGTACCAGGTTGAGCAGACTCCTGTTGCTCCTTGTGTGGATGTCCACACATTTTTCAGTTGAGCTGAAAGCATATGAGAGCATCAGGGGGGAAAACATGCCAAAGAGGGTTGGAGCAAGAACACAGTCCCTTTCCACACCGCTCTTTATAGGGAAGGTGTCTGAGGATTAGCCATCATGTTAGATGGTGTTGCACATGTTCTTGTGGAAGGACACAATGACCTTGTTAAGCTTAAGTGGACACCCTGTCTTCTTGAGCATTGTAAATAATTCTTTTCAGCTGACAAGGTCAAAGGCCTTCGTCAGGTCTATGAAGGCAACGAACAAGGGGTGTCTCTCTTCTCAACATTTTTCCTGCAGCTGGTGCAGTGAGAATATCATGTTGACTGTTGACCTCTGAGCTCTAGAGCTGCATTGTGACTCGAGATAGACCCTGTCAGCAAATGGCTATAATCTGTTGAAAACTACACTGACAAAGGCTTTCCCCACAGTACTCAACAGGGAGATCCCACCTTTGTTGTTGCAGTCTTGGTGGTCACCTTTGTTCTTGTAGAAGGTCACAATGCTGGAGTCATACATGTCTTTTGTCATGGATCCTTGTTCCCAACACTGCAAGAGAAGGCCGTGGAAGTGTGTCATGAAGGAAGAAGTGAAACTGGCTTTCAGCATTCTCCAGGAACAAAGCAATACCAGTACTGGGCACAAGGTGGTGCTCCAGCCTGTGCCATGAATAGCTTCCTCTCTTTACTATAACATTTTAATGCTTCAAAATGTATGCATGCACGAGGTGTTTGTTTTTTAAAACAGACCACATTATAGCTTCTTTAAAATTTATATATCCACTATAATTTAATCAGGGGTTTTTTTGCCTTTAATACAAAAAGTTATAACATAATTAAATTTAAGGCGACAAATGTATAACATGAACAACAATAATTTTCTTTCCATACAATTTTGTGTGTTTTATCCATTCATTTATTTCTTTATACTATATATAGACTTCATTTGACAAAAAAATCTTCACAAGTTAATTTACCGCCGGACAAGGTGGTGGAGGCAGCCTGGGTTTAAATATCCCAGCTTGCCCTTGGGCAATATCCTGTAGCCTGCCCACCCATGATTAGCAAAATATTGGGCAGGTTTGCATCCGCTTCCCAGGCTGGCGAGAGGCCAGTTTCTGTTGTTGCAGCAGCCTGGGAAAAGACCTTGCCTCCATGTCCCATGCTGGCTTGTGGTGCTGTGTTCTCACCCCAGGGCTGTGTTCTCACCCCAACTCTCTTTGGCATATTCTTCTCCCTGTTGTTCTCATATGCCTCCAGTTTGACTTTCATGTACTTTCATGTACAGTATGTACCGTACTTTCATTTGAGGACTGACGGGGTCTGTTCTACCTGCTACAAAAGTGCTGCAGGTGCTTATCCAAGAGATGTTGTGTGCAGATGACACAGCCTTGACAATGCACTCGGAGGAAGCTCTACAGAGACTCATTGACTCATTTTACCCAAGCCTGCAGGGAGTCTGGCCTTACCACTAGCCTAATGAAGACCAACATCCTGGGTCAGGATGTCATCAGCACTCCACACATCAGTAGTGGTGACCACAAGCTTGAGATGGTGGACAGTTTTGTATGCTGTGTAGCTCCAGCATGCAATTGCTTATCTACCTTATTTAAAACAACTTCATATTTAAAAAACAGATGAACAACAGTGGGACTTAACTTTCGTTTTAAAAATTGTTCTCTATTTCACACATTTTGTTTGTTTCATTTGACATTTCATTTTTTCACTCACAATACTGTTGAAGAGTCCTGTTGGTTTTGTTTCCCTGCTTTTGATATAAGTGAAATTGAAAAGCATATTCACAGGTGTAAGTGATGCTGTTCAGTCAAGACATAAAATTTGTGTGTCCAACTTTTTCCAGCTCTTAGAGTTTGCATTTATTCTCCCTCCACTAAAAAAAGCAAAAAAGGGCAAAAAATAAAAGCAAGCTGCACAACTATACATCCATTCCAAAACTCACCTATATTATGTAGAGCTCACCATTCTTCCACTAGTGCTGGATGGATTTGTGGGAGGGTTTATACAAAGTAAAAATGTGGCTATAGTGTGCTTTGCAGCATCATGTGAGTATGTGAGATAAACATGAATGCCTCACAGAAGGAATAGAGAGAATCTGGGCCTATGCCCATGCTTGACAAAGTGTATGAACAAATTGCATAGTGGGACTGTAGAAGTATGCTCTAGTTGCCTGTAGTGCTTCCAAACATTTAATGAACATTTAATGTACAACATGCATTCACAAATTCCTATGTTGCTGTTGTTTTAAAAATTCCATTAGAAGACATAGGATTATCCAATAAAACACATTATCCATTACTGTTCAATATCAGGAGGTAAAGACTGCATGAATGTACATATGGATTTCCAGAGGTATTAGCTGCGTTAATCTACTGCAGAAAAAAACAACAGAGAATCTTGTCGGGGAAAAAAAAAAAGTCCAGTAGCACCTTAGAGATCAACTAAGTTTGTTCTGGGTATAAGCTTTCGTGTGCATGCACACTTCTTCAGATACACTGAAACAGAAGTCACCAGACCCTTATATATAGTGGGAGGGTGGGGTGGGGTTTTCCTCAGAAGGGTAGTAGGAGATGGGTGATTGACTCAATGGGTGTGGTAAACCTGTTGACGACTGTTGTTGTTTAGTTGTGTCCAACTCTTCGTGACCCCATTCCTGTCTTCCATTGCCTCCTGCAGCTTGGTCAAACTCATAATGACTGTTATCAAATCCAAATCCAAACTCTTCTTATGACGACTGTTAACGACTGTAATTAGTCCTACAGGAAAAGACAAGTGATACTAAGCAGATGACCAAAAATAGCTTTAGCATATGTAATGAGACAAGAATCCAATATCTCTATTCAGACCAGGTCTCTCCATAGTTTTCAGTTTTAGTGTTGTTGTTGTTTAGTCGTTTAGTCGTGTCCGACTCTCCGTAACCCCATGGACCAGAACACGCCAGGCACTCCTGTCTTCCACTGCCTCCCGCAGTTTGGTCAGACTCATGCTGGTAGCTTCAGTTTTAGTAATAAGTTGTAATTCAGCAACTTCTCTTTCAAGTCTGTTTCTGAAATTATTTTGTAATGAGACAGCTGCTTTGAGAGCCTGTATTGAATGTCCTGGGAGATTGAAGTGTTCTCCTACTGGCTTCAGTGTCCACACAATGTTTTTGGCATCAAAATGCCAGGCCCCGTTGTCAATGACCCATTTGTGATATGCCATTCCAACCTGGAAACACCCTAACAACTTTATTATAGTATCAACTTTCATAGACTACAGTATATCAGTTGCATCAGAAGTATTACTTTGAGTTACAGGTGTGTAACTCAAACACACACAGTCGAGGGTGGAATTACAAACTGTCAGAAGGAAATGAAACCCAGAAAGTACAGACTGTGATGATTAGGTTATTAAGAGTGACCATAAATACTTCCTGCATTTCATTTCCTTCTGACTTTGCTGGTTAGAATTCCCCCTCCCAACTGTGTGTGTCTTGAATAATAGAATTATAGAGTTGGAAGGGACCCTCCAACCCCCTGCAATGCAGGAATCTCAACTAGCTCATACATGACAGAAGGCCACCCATCTTCTGCTTAAAAATATCCAAGGAAGGAGAGAGGGAGAGAGAGAGAGAGAGAGAGAGAGAGAACACATTCACTTCACACTATATACTTCCCAGCCCTATCCCCCCTGCTGGTTAACTCTTCCTCAGCTGGCTAAAGCATCTCTCCCCTGTGATTCCCATGATGATTGGCTCCATGCTGCTATTAAGTTTTTTCCAATGCTTAATAGTGGCCTACATTTCCCCTTGTGCTGTTCAGCTAATTGGGGAACAGCTGAGAGTGATGAAAAGGGCACTGGAGCCCCGCCTACCCCAGGCCTGCTGCTTGTCTGATCAGTGGGATACTATGTTGTGAGCCATTAAGGTTAGGCAGAGTGCCAGTTCTGAGAAAGAAATAGAAAATAGCATGTTTCTACTTAGTGAGCATGCACGGAATTGCACTGTTGTAAAAACACTTATTTTATTGATGGACTAAGAAGCACCTGTGCGTGATCTAAAATATGATTAAACACACTGCAAAACTTCTGGGTTAAATTATTTTCCTATATATTTTTGTTAAGATTGTAATGACTATTATGAGGAAGTAGTGTTTAAGAGGCTGTTTCTGGATAACTAGGACTATATTTGGCAGATATTTGGTGTGAAATAGCCTTTGTTTTCCACCTTCTGGGAAACTAATACACATTTCCTCTCTTACTTTATATATAGGTAATGTGGGTATGTAACTCGTGCCGAAAACAACAAGAAATCCTCACAAAATCCGGAGCCTGGTTTTATAATAGTGGAACAAATACACCACAGAAGCCTGATCAAGAAGTTTTTAGAGGGCTGCGTAACGAAGAAGCACCTCAGGAGAAAAAAGCAAAGCTGCATGAGCAATCCATATCAGGGTTGGAACGAGGTAGATCTCAAGGGCTCACAAGGCAAGACTCCATAAACGGCTCAGGAGGGAAGGTAGCAGGTGACACGGCAGACAGGTAAGGAATTGGCTCATTATACTTCAAAAAAGGAGTTGTCCTATGTTTATGAGTCATATTATCTTTGCATTTCTTTTTCATGTTTAATAAGTTTTGTCTAAGCAGAATATAAAGAAGCATTTATTTTCAGAAGTATGCAAGGTCTGCATTATTATTTCCTTACCATTTATATTGGGATGATTCTGTAAGTGAGCATACACTTTTCTGTAAATTAGGAAGGGCTGCATTTTGCCTTTGTGGAATGAAAAAAGCCCAAAGTTAGTCCATTAATTCTGCAGCATAAATTAGATAAAAGATGCATAAAAATTGGAATTTTCACTAGTTCAAAGTGTCAGAGATTTATCTCTCTTTCTACATCTGTGTATGTGCTGAGAGAATGGATTTTATACATCTGAGGCCTAAATCAGAAATACATTAACTGCTCAAAGGCGACTGCTAATCTGCATATTTTAGTTGGGTACAGTTTAAATTATTTTTTCCTCAAACTGTAGTTTATGAATGTTCTGCACTTATTTCTTAGTGTTCTTCTTAAATTAATATATTTCACACTGGTGGAAAATACCTCTAAGCCCTATTAAAATATTGGTATATGGGTCTAGGAATCATACAAGTTGAAAAGGCTAGTGAATTTTCTCATTGTTTCTTGAACTGTACTACTGTTTCTAGTTCATTTACAAATTTACCTATGCTGATATAATGACTTGCAGCAGAATCCTATGCATGTTTACTCAGAAATGAGTCCCATTGTGGTCAATGCTATGCATTCGCTACTAAGTTGATGGCACAATAGTGTTGAAATTCTGTATCCACTTCCTTGAGAGTATGCCCCATTGAACGCAGTGGGACTTTTGACTAGACATGTAAAGAATTTAACTTTAAGAATGGTCATTTGAATTCTCTGGACTTCAAATAGGCGTTTGTAGGCTATATGAACTATCTCATGCTCTACATATAGTTTATAAATAATGCTGACTATACTTTTAGCTTTGATTAAATTAGATACTTTATCTTTAAAATAACAAACTCTTTCTAGCCTTTCAAATCTGGATTGGCTATTAACGCAATTCTAACTATGTTTACTTTGACTTAAGTCCTGTTGAATTCATTGGAATAAATGGGGTTTGGATTGTGGCCTTAGATAAATTTTTTGTTCCTTTTTAACTGTGATTGTCATGAAATAGATTTCTTTAAAAATGTAAGCAAATCAAGCTTTCTTACTAGAACCTACCAGATTGAACTGCTTCTTTGCTCATTGTCCTTTGCTCCATTTTAAATTGGCAGGTCAAATACTGATTGGCTACAAGTGCTCTTTAATTATATTCGTTGTCTTGAGAGACACAACATGGTGTCTGGCAGCTGAATTCAAGTTAAAGTGTGATAGCACAATACTATTCATAGCTAATATTTTTCTTAAATATGTACAGAAGATGGAATCTTGTGGGCTCTTCATTTTTACAAGAGAGACTGCGGAGCTGTCAAGTGTATAATTCTAAGTGCTTTGTCTCAACTATTGTAGGGAGACTGAGACCACAGAACTGTTGTGGGGAGAAACCAACAATGTTTGCTTAAGACCTTCCTAATACTCTTGGGTACAAATCTCAATATGCCTCTGTACAGACACAATTGTTAACAATTACAGCTTGGTTCTACTTTGTTACAGTAGTCATCAAGTGACCACTCTGAGATTGACATGGGAAAATGGATTGAGATTATTTTAGACTGGAAGGTCAACATCAGTAAAACCTTAAATTATAAATCAGTACATTTAGATAATGGATTAACTAATTCTACTGGCAATATGTATTCAAGTAATTATTATCTAATTATCCAGATTATTAAAGTCTGATTTTAAGCCACTTTTCTTAACTCCCTAGTGCTTTTAGTTGTCCCTTGTGTTTATTTATTTAAATATTGCATTCATATTCCACCTTTTCTCCAAGGGGGTGTGGGTGGTTCAGCCCCTCCTCATTCAACCCCCACAACAACCCTGTGAGGTAGGTTAGGTAGAGAGGCAGTCACTAGCCCAAGGTCACCCAATGAGCTTCATGGCATTTAGTGTTGCTAGTCTGTGAAACAAACTTCCAGCAGAGATTTGACTGGTGTCCTTGCTTCTGATTTTTGGGTGTCTCTGAAGACTTTTTTTTTATGATGACAAGCCTATGCAGTTTAAAATTTTGAATGCTTGCTCCTTACTGCTTTTAATGATTTTCTTATTATATTGCTACAGTGCTTTGATACTTTTTATGAGAGGGTGGTATACGAATATTATTATAAATATGAGAATGGAAAGCTATATCCTGATAATTTGAAACTGACCATGGCTTACAAATTTGCTGAAAAATAACCCGATCTGTGTGATGCAGGCAGGGGTGGCTAACCCTTGGCTCTGCAGCTGTTATACTCTTCACATCTATATTCTCTAACAATTGGCTATACTGGCTGTGAGTGATGGAAGATGTAGAACAACAAACACGATCTAGAGGATATCACATTGGATACCTTAATGATGGGGGAAAGTTCAGGATCTTTTGTAATGTAAAATTTGTTGTTATTTAGTCGTGTCTGACTCTTTGTGACCCCATGAACCAGAGCACGCCAGGTACTCCTGTGTTCCACTGTTTCCCACAGTTTGGTCAGACTCATGTTGGTAGCTTAGATAACAATGTCCAACCATCTTGTCCTCTGTCGTGCCCTTCTCCTTGTGTCCTCAATCTTTCCCAACATCAGGGTCTTTTCCAGGGAGTCTTCTCTTCTCATGAGGTGGTCAAAGTATTGGAGCCTCAGCTTCAGGATCTGTCCTTCCAGTGAGCACTCAGGGCTGATTTCCTTCAGAATGGATAGGTTTGATCTTCTTGCAGTCCATAGGACTCTCAAGAGTCTCCTCCAGCACCATAATTCAAAAGCATCAATTCTTCGGCGATCAGCCTTCTTTATGGTCCAGCTCCCATTTCCATACATCACTACTGGGAAAACCATAGCTTTAACTATATGGACCTTTGTCAGCAAGGTGATGTCTCTGTTTTTTAAGATGCCGTCTAGGTACCAATATTTCCCTATACAGTGGTACGTTGGTTCTCATACTTAAACTGTTCCAGAAGTCTGTTCCAAAACCAAGGCACACTTTCCCATAGAAAGTAATGCAAAATGGATTAATCCAATCTAGACTTTTAAAAACAACCCCTAAAACAGCAACTTAACAATTTACCTCTACTGTTGTTCTGTTAATGGTTCTCTTGGCTTTCCAGCTTTTATCCATTTCAACAGTCACACAATCAATCAATCAGTAGCTGAACTGGGTTCCACACAGTCACAAAAACAAAAAAGCCGCAAAAACAAAAACACAAAATAAATAACAAAAACAGATAGACCTCAGCATGGCACTCAGAATGGAAGTGAGATACTCTGAATGGAAACATTGCACTCAAAACGGAAGTGTGGCACTCAAATCAGAAGCGTAACACTCAAAATGGAGCATGTTCAGCTTCCGAAAAAAGTTCGCAAACCAGAACACTTACTTCCGGGTTTGCAGCGTTCAGGTTCCAAGTTGTTCAAGAACTAAGCTGTACAAAAACCAAGGTACCACTGGAATATTATCCCTGATATTTTTCTTTTTGAATGTTTATCGAGATGGTTTCACATACATGGACTTTTCATTATATGAAGCCAAGGCTTAGTTTGGATGTAACTATAAGCCATAGTTCATTTATTATTATCAATTAAAATATTTATGTGCCACCTTTAAAAGTAAAGGTTTCCATGAAATAATAGTATACAATACAGAACCATCACAAATATTGAAAGTCAACAATAATGAAGCAACTAGGCCTTCAGCCGAGAACCTAAAGATAGGTAGACAAAACCAACAACAGCAAAAAGCACAACATAGTAACAAATCAACTATCTAAAGAAATAATTTGTTTTAAAACATGGCTGATTGAATAAACCACGATCCCACACACAGATATTCAAACAATATTTGCTAATTTTCTCTCCTCACCTTGTGACTATCTAGCTGCTACATTGAAGGTTTTTGTGGTGCCTGAGGATCGGCACAGCACCACTGTTTCCTTGCTATTATCACTATTAGTGGGCTACAGAAAAGCAGCAAGGAACAAATGCCTTCCTCCGTGGAAATTGTTGGGGATTCTTGGCACACACTTGAGCAAATAATAATAATAGTAAGAATTTTATTATTTATACTCCGCCCATCTTGCTGGGTTTCCCCAGCCACTCTGTGCTGCTTACAGCATATATAAAACATAATAAAATATCAAACATTAAAAACGTCCTGATACAGGGCTGCCTTGAGCCTACAACGTTATGTAGTTCTTTATCTCTTCAACATCTGAAGGGCCCCCCCTGCTGTATCCTGTTTCAAGGTACTTTCATTGAAACTGGCCATCTTCGCTAATCCTTTCCTTCCAACCCTTCCCATGACTGGGGCCACTCTTTCAGTAAAGGCACTTTTTTTTAATTTTCAGTATTAACATTTACAGAACACATGTTAACAATAACTTGGGTTCATATGGTATAAAGGGGGGGTGGTACATTGTTACAGAAACAGGTTTTAAGAGGAAGTGTGTCAATGAATGGGTGGATATGAGAGGCTTGAAGGAGCAGAATGACACAACAAACTAAGATAAAACCAAAATATTGGGTTTGGATGTTGTGAGTAGCTGAGATTCACAAACTAACTTTGAACTGTGATATGTGGGTCCCAAACAACCTATAATTAATGAGCCTGATCAAGTTTGGACATACAAACAAACCAGAGTTAAGCTAGGCAATTATAGTTTAGTTTTATGTCTGAACTAGGCAGAACTCGCACCCCTCACCTTCCAAGAGCCTTCTCCTTAACGGATGACGGTGGGGGATTGACTTGTGGATCCCACTATGGGACAGTTTGATTGCAAACTGCTCTCCCTGCCTGGGGGAAGGTGTTAATGAATGGAGTTTTTGGCATGTCCTGCAAAGAACCACAGCCAAGCAAGAGTGTCACTTGGTTTCTTTGTCACTACCGTCTGCAGTTTCTTCCTGCTCCATTATTTTTAAGGCATTACAGTACAATATATCCATCATAGCAGGATCATTGATATTAAAAACTGTGTTGTACCACACTGTGCAAAGATTCACCCATATATTACCACAAAACATGCAGTTTTTTTCAAAAAGAATGTTTGAAATCACTCTTTGAAAAATAATGTGTGATACTGGACAACATCAAAGCTTGCTTTGTCATCTGGTAAGTGATGCTCCACACTTGCAGGTTATACATGTCAGATATGAAAATGCATATATAAATTTATCCTAAGTCTAGTTGTTTTAAATTAATGAGAAATAAAAATATCTGTCAGAACTACTTTTTGTTGCTTTGAAAATTATGTTGGGAAAAATATATCTTATCTTAAATATCACTCTGGCAGTGCAATATACAAAGATGTATCACAATTGCACCATTTGCAGATTGACTACTGCCTAAACAGTTTGACTTACGAATCGAGGTCACAACATCCCAATCATTAGAATATGAAATAACATGAATAGATATTATTGCACCCAGAATATGATGCAAAGGAACCTTTCCCAGGCAAAGATTTTGGCAATTGACCCTTTTCATTCTCTATGGTGCTACAGCTGTCCTTCCTGAATTCAGTTACATGCTACAGTAGCCAAGCAGCAGGTACTGATTCCATACTCAGCATGTACAAAACAAACACTGCTTTGTTCTAGACACCAGAAAGACTTGAAAGTTGCAGAGTACTTCTGAATCTTAATTGTTTTAAGGGGAAGTGCTGTTGTCAGATTCCACCTATGTGCTAATGTGATGATTATTGCTGGAAGTGAGTATGACTTGCAAGTAATTTTATGAATTCATCCTACTTAGATAATAAATTAATTGGCTTGGATTTGAAAGCTGCAGTTGTATATACACCTGGGAGTAAGCCTTGTAAATTCAGTGGGATTTGATTCTGAGTGGACATGCATAGCATTGCACTAGAAGTTGCTCCTTCATTCACATGGGGGGGGGGGCAGAGAGAGTTAACCAACTCTCCCTTTCATCTGATGCCCCTCACATTACATCCTGTGCCTTTACAATGGACTCCCTAGCTTTTCAGTAAGCCTAGGAGACTGCAGAGGGAAGGGGTGGGTGAGAAAGTTCTGTTCCATGATCCCAAGATCATCACCTGAGGCCCTTTTTCATGTGCCTCCTCCATAAGAGGTCCAGAGGATGTCAACACAAGAGTCAGCCTAAAGAAACTACTGTGGCTACGAAAGGAGCTTACAGAGGAGCTGAGATTTAAGCAGGGAATGTATAAGAAATGGAAGAAAGGAGAAATTACAAAGGAAGAGTATACACAAGTAGCCAACAGTTGCACAGAGAAGGTCAGGCAGGTCAAAGCTCAGAATGAACTCAGGCTTGCAAGAGAGGATAATAATAATAATAATAATAATAATAATAATAATAATAATAATAATAATAGGTTTCTTTGGATATGTTTGAAGCAAGAGGAAGAACAAGGAAGTAGTAGATCCCTTGTGTGGAGAAAATGGAGAAATGCTATCTGATGATAAGACAGAAGGCAGAACTGCCCAACACCTACTTTGCCTCTGTCTTGAGCCAAAAGAAAAGTAGTGCCCAACATGGTGATAACAGAATAAACAATGCAAGGAGGGAGCTGCAGCCCAATATAGGAACAGAGGTGGTTATGGAACATCGAGCAATTTATAATGGATTCAGATCTCCAGGGCCTGATGACCTGCACCCAAGGGTACTAAAGGAGCTTGCGGATGTAATCTCAGAGCCTTGTGGAACAGATGTCATCCTGGAAAAAAGTGACAAGTGGGGTGCCACAGGGTTCTGTCCTAGACCTGTTGTTCAACATATTTATAAATGATTTGGATGAAGATATTAAGGGGAAGCTCATTAGATTCTCAGATGACACCAAACTGGGAGGGGCAGCTAGTTGCTACTGAGAACAGAATTGTGATTGAATATGACCTTAACAGATTGGAGAACTGAGCCAAACTAGCAAAATGAATTTCAATAGGGACAAATAACAAGCTGCACCAATGTAACATAGGGGACACCTGGATTGCTAGTAGTACTCGTGGGAAGACCACAAGGTTACAATGAGTCACAACAGTGTGATGCAGCAGCAAAAAAGGCCTATGTTATTTTTGGCTGCATTAACAGAAGTATAATGGTTGGTAAAGGAAAGTAATAGTATCCTTCTATTTTGCCTTCCCCTTCATGGAAGGGGAAATGGAGGCAGTGAGAGATTTTACTTTCTTGGGCTCCATGATCACTGCAGATGGTGACAGCAGTCAAGAAATTAAAAGACGCCTGCTTCTTGGGAGAAAAGCAATGACAAACCTAGACAGCATCTTAAAAAGCAGAGACATTACCTTGCCGACAAAGGTCCGTATAGTTAAAGCTATGGTTTTCCCAGTAGTGATGTATGGAAGTGAGAGCTGGACCATAAAGAAGGCTGATCACCGAAGAATTGATGCTTTTGAATTATGGTGCTGGAGGAGACTCTTGAGAGTCCCATGGACTGCAAGAAGATCAAACCTATCCATTCTGAAGGAAATCAGCCCTGAATGCTCATTGGAAGGACAGATCGTGAAGCTGAGGCTCCAATACTTTGGCCAGCTCATGAGAAGAGAAGACTCCCTGGAAAAGACCCTGATGTTGGGAAAGATTGAGGACACAAGGAGAAGGGGACGACAGAGACAAGATGGTTGGGTAGTGTTCTTGAAGCTACCAGCAAGAATCTGACCAAACTGCGGGAGACAGTGGAAGACAGGAGTACCTGGCGTGCTCTGGTCCATGGAGTCACGAAGAGTCGGACACAACTAAATGACTAAACAACAACATTTTGCCTTGGGCAGACCCTACCTGGGGTACTGTGTCCAGTTCTGATCACCACATTTTAAGAAGGATATTGACAAGCTGGAACATGTGCAGAGGATGGTGTCAAAGATAATCAAGGGTGTGGAAACCAAGCCTTATGAGGAACGGTTGAGGGAATTGGATATGTTTAGCCTGGTAAAGAAGAAACTGAGAGGAGATAATGAAAGCCATCTTCAAATATCTAAAGGGCTGTCACATATGGAGTAAGATTGTTTTCTCCTCCTCTGGAGGCTAGATTCAAAGTACAACAAATGGGATTCTGACTAAACACCAGGAAGAACTTTCTGACAGTAGGAGCTGTTCAACAGTGGAACAGACTCCCACTAGATGCTGGACTCACCTTCCTTGGAAGTTTTTAAGCAGAGATTGGATATCATGACTGTTTTAGCTGTGATTACTGCATTGCAGGGGGTGGGATTAGATGACACTTGAGATCCCTTCCAACTCTACAATTCTATTTCTCTTCTTGTCATTATGAGTGACTTTAATTTGGTATAGTATACAATGTAAACTTGGAATTTAGTACTGCCTGTGATCAGTAGATTGAAAGTTAGATTGTTGTATTCATTTGTTCTAAACTTCTAGATTCTATAAGGTATAAAGAAGCACTAATTCACACAGGGAATGCAGATTATAGAAAAATAAGTAAGAGAAGCTCAGAATCTGGAAGGTAGAAGAATTAAAAGAAAAGCAGGAATGAGCAAAAGGTTTGAGGAACCCAAAAATAAACTTAAATGAAATGGATGTAAATAATGGTTTTGGCTTCAATCATTCCTTGTATCATTTTGTCCACCTTGCTGTGGATGTTGAACTGTTAACCGATAATTTATTGTGTTAAAAATAACCTCTTGAGTGATATAGAACTAAATATAGATATTTCTTTTCCTAAATGAGGATTTTGGACTCTTGGTTCCTGATAGTCACAACATGCTTTGTCAGTCTGTTCTTGTCTCTGAGCCAAATAGCTTACCTTTCATTCTGGCTCATTTTAAATATACACATCACATGCACAGTCACTATCTCTATAGTTGAACAAATAACAAAAAAGGAGCTAATGTAAATAATAAATGGAGACAGAACACAAATAATATTTCATTACTACTTGCATGGAGCATTATGGAGACCTTTAAATAATAGAGAGAGAGCGAGAGAGAGCAGGGCTTTAGTTTCTCTTGTATACAAGATTAAGAGACGGTGGTCTCTTTTGGATGTAATGCTAAAACATGGTTTAGTGTTACGAAAGTGAGCTGCAGCTAATCTTGATCTTGCATACACCCTTCCTTCCTTCCATGTGTCCACAAGGTGGAGTCTAGTAAATTTTGCTTCGATTCTAGGTTAACCAACCTGTCCTGACATCTGAATGTAGACAAACTGTGATCAGTTTTAACTATGACATGTTGAAAGAAACCAGTATCATGGTTTATAAAGCTAGGTTATTTCATTTAGTTGTAGTTAAGATTATTCATAGTTAAAAATGGCTAAATCATGGCTAATTTAAAACAAGAATGAAAGCTTATGTGTTTCCTGCAGCTGTGCTAGCAAAGGAGAAGGTGTGTATGTGTGTGTTTGTGCACATGACCCAGAGGCTTACTGCAACGCATTCTTACAATGATAAACCAGGGTTTACCTATGAATGCATCCAGTGACTTATCCAATGCCCTCTGGAAAGCTTCATAACTTACTAGGAATACAAAGAATGCAAGATAGCTAGATAGATATAACATATATGCTGGTCCCACTCTATGAATGCTTGCTGTGAGACTTATCTGAACACAGGGAATCCAAACAGCTATATGCACTGCAAATTCCATGTTCGGGAATGCATTATAAATTTTCCCATAGGATTAAATGGAAATTGTTGACTTGTTATGAGAACAGAAACCATTGACTCGTTACGTGAATTTTCGCCTAACAAGTGATTTCCAGGGAACACATTGTATTCATAAAGTGGGAACTGCATACATGCCAGATTACCATGCATAGCCATGTGAGAACTGCTAATCTTTCAGGGTCAAACAACAATTTGTTGAAAAACAAATCAATCTTGGGAGGAAACATGAAAAATGGCAAGCTTTACATTTATGATGGAAGTGAGTCAGGAAATATAAAGGTGAAAGGAAGTCTCATAATTTATCATGAATCAAATTAAGCTTGAGAGAGGGGGAAAATCTGGTGAGAATAGATTGCCTTAATTGGAATTTGACAGATGGTGAATGAGATATCAGTTCGGTATCCTAAACCTGGAGGATGCCTCAGTCATATGTTTTTCACATCAATTTTTAAAGCAGAACTAGGAGTGGAACTTCCATTTTTCACTTAGTCTCCAAAAGGTTTAATTAACTTGAAGTGTTCAGAATTAAAATATTTTCTTTGCTTTCCTGTTGTATTGCTACTATTTAATATATATTAAATACTAGCAGTGAGTCGTGTGCTTTACAGAAAAGAGAAGTTGTAGTCTTATATTAGACAAGATGAGTAGTGCAGATGGGTGAGGGGAGAGGGAGTTCAGAATGGAGGCAGAAATAAGTTTATTTTCTAAAGAGATATCATGCCACATAGCTCCATAGAGCCCTCAGGTCAGAATGGAATATTAAAAAGCCTAGCAAACAACTAGTTCTTTCCTAAACAATTACAAACAGGAGACCAGTTAATATGTGTTTCAGAAGCAAAATTTCCCTAAAATTGTTTTGATAAAACTGTGCAGTCAAGTTGATAAATACTGTATTTTAGGTGCTTGCAAGATTAAATATAGGATAATATATGTTTCTAGCTATTCAGTCTTGGCAAAGAAAAAAGGATAGCATTTCCAGTATTGCAAAGGCTGCTCATGACAAGCCATTATTGCTTACCATTTATAACTTCAGCAAGACCTTGCTAATCCTGAAGCAGGCAAACATCCATCCTAACAGATGGACATGACTCTGGGGTGCCCATTGGCACTCTATGCATAGGAAATGTGTGGTTGTGATAATCATGTACAAATGATGAAATAGCTATTTATTCTCAGATAAAAGAGGAAAATGACACATGTTATTATAAGCCAAATTTTGAGAGATGCTGATTCCTCCTCACCTTTCTGAATAAAATCTCAAAGTACCTTAAAAAAAAGAAAAGTTAGCAAGACAGAAAGAGTTGTTTAGTGGGCCACATCATATGCACAATGCAAAGAAACAGAAATATATGTCTCATGTGTCCTACACCAGTGGTTCCCAATCCTCCCCCTTAGACCACCTGAAAATTGCTGAGGGTCTTGGCAGAGCACTTGGTGATTTTTCTGCCTGTTGTAGCAATTGTTGTGCTAGGTGCTAGGTGCTATATGATCCTTAGTCCAAATCATGTCTGTAAAAATACAGCTATCTGAATGAAGTTCATCTGCAGACCACTGTTTGGGAACCCCTGCCCTACGTAAACTCCGTCATGTCTGATGAATTCATATGTGCAGATCAGATCATATATCTGTAGGAAACTACAGTTTTTATGTAGTGTGCTTATCTAGCAAAATAGATTTTTATGCATTTGCCATCCATGTTGGAGGGTGCACATAGCTTTCCATGTGAAAATTATTTTTATTCAAAAATTTCATAATGTTTGAAGCCGACAGTATAGCTCAAACTTTAAATTGTTAACCAGTGGGAAGTGCTTTTAGATGACCTGAAATACATTCCTCCAGCTACAGCTAGAGTCAGTAATCGGGAAAATGTGTTTCATATACCCAAGGCTATGAAGAGCTATCTTATATTGAGCTAGACCAATGATCCATGCAACTCAGTATTGTCAACCCAGATTGGCAATATCTTTCAGATCCAGCTCTGCAGTGTTTCAGGCAGAGAGACTGCTCTGCCCTACTGCTTGGAGTCCCTTAATTAGATATGTTGAATAAAGCCTTATGCATAGAAGTATGTTCTATTTCATTTAGCTATATATGTAATATGTTTGAATATCTTTCAGTGTGAAAACTTGGTATAGAACTAGAAGATAAACAATTTCAGCTGAGAATTGTCTGTTTCTCATTTTTGAAAAAAAATTGATTTACGTTTGAATCTGTTCCATGTATCATCTTCCTCCCTTGCCATATATAACGTTTATAAAATAACACACAGTTTCTCTCTTTGCATAAAGAAAAAAATGTAATATAATTTACTAGTTGGAAATGTCTCCTCCTTTGGGAAAAGCTACTAATCTGGGAAAGGATGGTTACAAAGATGGAGAAGGATGGAGTTCCATGAGAAACATTCTTGTTTGTGCCGTGTAAGTACTTTTGCACTGCTAGCTGAACAAGGAATCTACTCCTTCAGATGGTATAGACAAAACTGTCAGAAGGTTTTTGCAAAGCTTCCAAACAATCAACAGGTAGTCTTTAATTAGAGATTAGTTCTGTACACTTATAGACATCTGCTGACAACGTATCATTGGAGGTGAAATTTGTTTACAGGAAAAACATTTCCCCCCCAAAAAATAAAAGCAATACCAGAACTTAATCAAGTTCATGTTTGCATTTGCAATCTAGGAAGAGTGTTCACATTGTTAAATAAACTGAATACTGTAGACAAATTATTCTGAAATCTTAATTTCAAAATGTTACCCTAGTTGTCAGTGATGGTTGCTTGGTGAAATTAAAATTATAAGTGACATTTGAGGCAAAATAGTGCCAAAAACATTCCCCCATACTTCATACCTTATTTGAATTTGAAAATAATATAATGAAGTAGAAGTAGAAGCATTTTGGTTTCTTTATGGATACAAATGATTACAGAAATAACATCATGCAAGAATGAATCAAAATAATGAGCTATGTGGTTTTTTTGTGTTTTTTTTTAGTATTTACAGTTTAGGGACCCATAATGATTTTATAAGCAAACTGGTACCAGTAAACCCTCTGCTGTGAGTTGATGGATTCATTTTTGTCTGTCAAGTAGCTTGTACAGATGCTGTTGTCCATGGTAATTAATAGAAAATCAATGAGAAAAAGAGCAACTTGCAGCGCTAATATAACTATCTAGGTGATTTTATAAGTAACTTTATAAATCAATATTATGCTGAGTTATGTCTGTTGATCACCAAAGAATTCCTATTGATTCTAGTAAATTCCAGGGCAAAGAGTTCAAATTAAACACCTTAACTAACCCTTAACTTACCAGCAAACAAATTGAATGGCTTTTTTCAAACTTTTGTTGTTGTTGTTTAGTCGTTTAGCCGTGTCCGACTCTTCGTGACCCCATGGACCAGAGCACGCCAGGCACTCCTGTCTTCTACTGCCTCCCGCAGTTTGGTCAAACTCATGTTGGTAGCTTCGAGAACACTGTCCAACCATCTCGTCCTCTGTCGTCCCCTTCTCCTTGTGCCCTCAGTCTTTCCCAACATCAGGGTCTTTTCCAGGGAGTCTTCTCTTCTCATGAGGTGGCCAAAGTTTTGGAGCCTCAGCTTCAGGATCTGTCCTTCCGGTGAGCACTCAGGGCTGATTTCCTTGAGAATGGATAGGTTTGATCTTCTTGCTCGAAAACCAAGGTTCCACTGTACTCTTCTTTCTAAGTGAGGTTAACTCTGAGAGTAGATAAATAGGTACTGTTGCAGTGGGAAGGTAAACAGTGTTTCCGTGTGCTCTGGCTTCCATTATGGTGTTCCGTTGCACGGAAGCGGTTTAGTCATCCTGGCCACGTGACCCGGAAAGCTGTCTGTGGACAAACGCCGGCTCCCTTGTCCTGAAGTGAGATGAACATCGCAACCCCATGGTCACCTCTGACTGGACTTAACTGTCTAGGGGTCCTTTATCTTTTACCTTACTACATTATTTTCATTCTATTTCCAGCCTAATAATTGGTTTTGTATCTAAATAAAATAATTTTCAATAAAAAGTAAAGTGAATGACTTTGAAATATAGAACAACAGCTTTCAAATGGCAAATAACAATCACTACACTTTTTATGAAATGTATTTTTTTTAGCACAAAGACCAAGGAGTGACCAAAGGAGTTAAAACAAAAGAGAGATTATTCTACATGTAATCATAATGTATAACTATAGAAGCTATTTCCAGTTAAAATATTTAGACAAAACAGCAATAAAACAAAACAGCACCAAAATCAATACCGGCCAGGAAATTCCATATATTAAATTACAGTCTTTCGCTGAACATAAATACAATTGCTGAACAGAAATAGTAAAAAACAAAACAAAAACACTTCTGCAGAATAATCCTATGCATATTTATGTGGAAGTAAAGCCCACTGTGTGGAATGGAGCTTACTTCTAGCTAAGTGTACATAGGATTAAATAGGTTTTTGCCCTCACTATATCAATATTTAATAGAGATTTTTCTTGTGTGAGACGGGTGGGAAATGCAATGCAATGCAATGAGATAACCACCTTACTTCAGAGAGTCTTCAGTGAGTAATACATTCTTTTAACATAAGTTGCCAGTTTGTGTTCTGTATCTAAGGAACACATTCTGTTTTTGCCTACTGATTTCTGCACTGGGAAAGCTGGGTAGCTGGCCTGGTCCTCAGTGTTATCACCAGGATCCTTAGTCTGGGTCATCTTACAAGTCAGCTTGTTTCTGGCTGGCAGATCATGAAATTTAATCTCAACAGTATTAAATTAGAGTCTGCCACAAGCCTTCTCCAGCCTGGTATTCAGAAGCTTAAGGGAACAAGATTGGAAGAGCCTAATAGTGTCCTTTGCACTCCATCACCCTGCCTGGTCTTCTGAATATACACACATATTCCCTGACCAGTAGTGTCTCCCTTTTGGAATCACATTTTCAAGATCACAAGAACATTGATCACCTTGTTGGTAGTAAGTTACACAAAATGGATTGGGGCAGAGATAACTGCAGCAAGGCACCATTACTTTTTCAGGGAAGCTGTTGCTGCCATGTATTCAATTACTGGACCATTTGCCACTTTTTCTGAGTCTCAGGCTCTTACCCATCTCTGTGGCTCCACTTGGAAACATCTACTCTTCTCATTGCAACATGGTACAAATAAGTAAAGCATTTTCTTGAATAGCCCTTCAAATATCACTGAATTGGCCTGACCCACTTTTACTTCCAGCTCAGTCTTCAAGGCAACCTGAGAGGAAATGATAGGTTTGTATAAGGTTGATGGAGTGCTTCAGAGGCAGCTACTCTGTTCAGAGCTTCCAGAAATTATCTCCCCCGGGCGATCTGGCAAGCCCCCTCTCTTGCTGTCTTTAGAAGTGTTGTGAAGACCTGTAAGTTTTTTATGAGTCAATCTTAAGGTCTTTATGCTAACTCTGAATTGAAACACTGATTTAAAGCTTATTCTATGATCTTCCATTCAATGCAACTTAAAACTGCTTTAAAAGGCAGCACAAAACAGTCCATCACCTGAAGTGGGTAGCAGTTGCTTCCCCCCTCTTCCACACCTCACTGCATTTTCCTTTGTTCTTCTCCTCTTCCTGCCTGCCACCACCTTGCAGTTGTTGCTCTTCCTGCTCCTCCTGCTCCTCCTGTCCATACTGCCACCTCCAGTTCAGGGCCATTCATACCTCTCAGTGCTGTGTTCTACAGGAATGAGGCTGTTCCTCATAATGAGGCATTGTGGCTTAGATAGGCACAGAGAGTGTCTGCTGCTTTGCCACTATAGCAGCAAAAATAATTCAAACTTTAACCAAGTTAAACTAAGATGGCCACGTGTTTGCCACTTTAGTAGTGATGTAGGCACTCTCCATAGTCACCTTAATCACAATATCTCACTCTGAGGAAGGGCCCCTATTTCACAGTAAGGAGTGGTGGGCTCAGATAACCCTTTTGGAGTGCCGCCATCCAAATCCCCGCAACAGGTGACTGCACTTCACAGCAGGCAGATAGCCAGTCATTTGTGGATGTGATGGCAACTGCTTCTACAACAGGCAGACTGACTAGTGACTGAGCAGTCCATGGACTTCTGTGATCAGCCGCCTGAGACATATGTCTCATCACGCTTAATTATAGGGCCCTCCCTGTTAAAAAGGGCATCAGTCAAATTCATGCAGGAGAAAGCTACCAGTGGCTACTAATCATGGTGACTATATATTATCTCAAATAATGGAGGCAGTATGAGTGTGGAAAACTGCTCTTGCATTCATGTCCTGCCTTTGGGCTTCTCATAGGTATCTGGTTGGTGACTGTGGATGGGCCTTTGGTCTGATCCAGAAGGGCTCTTCTTATTTTTAGTATTGCTTTTATAACTCATATTGTAGGCCACCTTGCAAAGACTTTATCTTAAGTGAAATATATAAAAACCTTCATCTTATTTATGCCAATCATACTCTGTGTGCTTTCTATCTTCTGAAGTGGAATTCCACCTTGTTCTGTGAGCCTCTCTGCACCCAAAAAATACATCAGCCGAGTCCCTAAAAAAGGGAAAAAAGGAGGAAGCTGTTTGCTTTAAGCATACAGGCTACTAGATAGTTGCTGTACTAGACAGTTGCTGCATAATAGTTAAATTAATAGCAGTAGTGTTGCTTTTTAGTTAAATTGCTGCTGAAAGAAAAGTCAAAATATTTATTGAGTCCATTATGTACTTTTATATTGTGTGCTCTCTAATGGGAACATAGCTATTAAAGATATAGCTACTAGGCTGACCTGCATGATATTCTCAAAGTACTTTTTGGTGATATTAGTACATGCATAACAAATGAAGAAGAATGTTGCATGATGAGATATTTGAGTGTTTTAGGCATGAAGTTCTCATTTTTAAAGACTACTCTTAAATAAGTGGCTCCAGGGTTGGAAGTCATAGCTAGTCTTAGAGAATTACCTTTTATCAAAGTAAAAACAAATAAAAGTTTTTTATATGTTACACTTTGACTGAGATATGAATTAGTACCATTTCCAATCAGGAGCTCAGCAGAACAACTGAGTATTCTAATAAAGAGTTTTTCCACTTAAGGTTTAAGAAATATGTACAAAACTCTCCTAAAGCCGGCAAAGGGCCTTCCATTCTTTATTTAATTACACTGTACATTGGCTTGATTTAATTAAACAAAGAAATGCAAAATCTATGTTGTTCCTGTGCTCCAAGGAAGGAGGGAGTAGAGCACTTCTAGCAGAGCAGTTAAGAAGAGACTTCCTTTTGTATTGCACTTTCAAGGCACAGGTCCACACTGTAAAGCGCCGTATCTGAGTGTTTTTCTGTTTCTTTTTGGTCCCTCTGTTTCCCCTGGGAAAACATGCATTTGACTGCTGAATCAGAGCAAACAGCAATCCACTGAAAACCCAATTGTCATTTGCTCCGATTCAGCAGTAAAACATGGGTTTCCCGGTGGAAAGGGCTGGGACCAGTGGCGTAGCAAGGTCAGGTGGTACCCGGTGGTATCAACCCCCCCCCCATTGATTTTTGCCTGCAAAAATGGTTTGACTTTTTTGGGGGAGCAAAAGTTGTGACGCCTCTGGCTGAGACCAAAAAACCCACCACCACTTGGACATAGAGCTTTCATGCCTGAACATGTGCCTAAGCATGGCACAAAAGGAAGTCTGGGTTTGCCCTTGCTGGCTGCCTGGACTTTCTCCTTCCTGTTGCTGCTAAGCTGCCCTAGCAGTTGAGAAAATGGAGCAGGGGAAAAAAATTAGCTTCAGGAAATGGCAAAGATGGTACAGCTCCTTTCTTTCCAGAAGTGGATGTACGGTGAAGGGTGAGGCAGCATTTGAAATTCTCTTCAGCCCTTTCTTTGTGTAGGGGCAGCTTGTAGCAATCACTTTCAGCATTCCATGCAAGCAAAGTTCATTGCCTGGCGTGCGAGCAATGCAATGCCTAAAATAATTTTACAGATTAGTGAAGTTTGAGAAATTATGCATTGAAAAGTAGAGATAAGTTACATTAGTAAATTTAGAGCCATTCAGTGCTCATCATGTCAAGCTGTATAACAACCCATATTCCAATTTTTCCTCTTCTGCTTACAAGAACATTTACAGGGTTAGTTTTTTCTTGCCCCAACCTGTCTTGTGTGCTTTGTTTCATGCTTCACAGTCTTTTGAAAACAATACAGTACAAAGTTAGTGGTGACTCTTGATGATTTCAGTAGGTTTGAAATGAATTTAACTGTGTGTGGCTTTGTGTCATTTTCCCTGCTGTGACCTTTGTCATGATCATCAACATTCTTTCATGCCTGGTAGGTAATTTTTCTTTCTGTCTTGCCAGACGCTATCCCAGCTGAAAAACATTTTGACAGGCTTGCTGTCTCTGGATGCTTACTCCCAGAAGTCTATTAATGTCTCTGCTTGCCATTTTTCTCTGCTTTGAACAATTTAGGTGCCCCATCGCTTAATATTGTGATCTGCTGTACATTCCATCTTCCTGACTTGCAACATATCTGGAGACCAGACCCACCTTATCTCCTCACCCCATCCTAGCACTTTTAAGGGTAATCAGACATGGGGGTCTAGCTGGTGGGGCAATCTGGAAGGTTAGCAAAACTGAGATGGAGATTTTTCTACAGTTGTTGGGAATGGGTGTAAAGTGTAGCTGCAGAGTATGGAACGAAAGAGTGGTGGCAAGCAGAAGGAAAGACTCATGGCTGCAGTGCCAAAGAGCTTCAGGGCCAAGGTGAGGGACAGGGCTGCTTATCTACAGAGTCTGCCTAAAGGGTTGTACCTTGAATAAACCAGTCAAAGAGCCAAGCTAAAGGTGAGTTAGGACCAAAGAGACATTTCACATTAGGAACTTAAAAATTGGGGGAGGGGGTGTACTAGGGTGACAGTACCATAGATGCTATTTTGTTGAAGCATATGACTTAGATGTAACAATACCATAGACTCACTGATAGGATGTCAACTTAGAAGACAATAGAGGACAGACAGACAGGATGGAGCCCGTGGTCCAGTCAACTTGCCAATATTTTTTTATGAGAAATCAGAAAATTTTAAAAAGAATTAAAAAAAAAATCACCTTAGTTTGATTTAATATTTGAGTGTGTTGAATAGAATTAGGCCTGAGCTGTACTTTCTCCTTAATTATAGCTTTGTGTGATTCTTTTCTGCAGGTAAAAGCCCAGCATAAGGGCATGAATTCATGATGGTGGGGAAACATTCCAAATTGCTTCTGGGAAGGGGTGCTTACTTTGTTTTTCATTTCATTTTCTAACAGTTTAAAAATCATTGCCTCTTTCTGCAGTGGTGTTTACTTTTGTTGCCTCCCGCCGCCAAATGTTTTAGCTGTAGGAAAAGTATCTTATTCTCCCCCTGCCCACTGTGGCAACATTTGTTGCAGATGATCACAGCATTTTCAACACTATCTTCTCACTTTGAATTTTGTTCATTTAGTATAAGGATCTGAGAAAATAAAAACAAAGTTAAAATTACAACTCCCATTTTAAGTTGTTACAGTGCTCATAAGTGAAATATAATTGATGTGTAGGTCATTTTAATGGTAACACCCACAACCTCTACTCACAGCTAAGTGAACTGTGGGGAGGAGCATGAGTTTACATGTCTGAAGCTAGCTCCGGACTTCACTAAGAGTGTGATGATCTACCAACTAACTTCCCCATGTCACCAACAAGGGATAGCCTGGCAGCAGTGATTCGTGCACTGGTAAACCTTGATGCTTTCTTACTGTAATGTGCTCTATGTGGGACTACGCTTGCACCTGGTGTGGAAGCCCCACTTGGTGCAAAATGCTGAGATCTAGACTATTGATGGGGGCAGACTAGCTCGTAAGTATGATTCTTAAAAGGTTGCACTGTCTCCACATGTGTTATTGGGCCAGGACCCAAGGTTCTTGTGTAGATTTACAAGGCCCTGAACAACATGGGTCCACGATCAGTGATATCCTGATCACTGTCAACTTTGGGGGAGTCTCTGTTGTTGGTTTGCCATTGCTCAGATGTATGGCTCATGACTTCTAGAAGTGGTGACAGATGACATGATAGAGATGAAGGAGAAGATTTAGCATGATTTTCTGCTGCTCCAGAGAGTAGGACCCAAACTAATTATAAGAAATGAGATTTTGACTAAACATAAGGAAGAACTTTTTTATGATAAGAGTGGAAAATACTACCTCAGAAGGTGATGGACTCTCCTTCACTGGAAGGAGAGGATTTGGAAGGCCATCTGTCAGGGATTCTTTAGCTGTGATTCCTGAATTACAGGGGGTTGGACTAGATGACCGTTTGGGGCACTTCCAACTCTATGACTCTGTGATTCTAAGCCTTGCATTCAGTGGAACTGTCTCCTGAGATTAGACAGGCACCTTCCTTACTGAACTTCAGGGGCATGACAAAGACTTCCTTGTTCCAGCAGACATTTTAAGCTAACATTCAGTTTTATTATAATTATTTATTGTCCTACTTCCTGGGGATAATTTTTATGTACACTGTTTAGAAATGCTAATAATCCAGCAGTATATAAATTTATTAATTAGATAAGATACTGTTTTAATATAAATGAAATGGTATGCCTTTCCAGACTGAAATCATTAGGTAAAATGTAACTCATGGTTAAGTTATCACATCTAAAAATTAACCCAGAAACTTTAGTTGTCAGGTCTTGGCATCATATTTCATGGAAGGGCAAAAGTGCAGGATGTAATAAAGCTCAGCTGGCTGTCTCACTTCAATAAGAAAAAAAATTGATCCAGAGTAGCCCTCTGAGATTTCTCTGAAATCTACATTAATTGATTTTTAGGGAAATCCATAACCAAGGCTAACCTTCTATACAATAGGCTAAAACCTGACTGTTGCTACTGAGAGCCCATAGTTATTAGCTAAGCTGCTTTGAGGTTGTGGAATGTCTGCAAATACTCTTAACTGCTTGGTGTGAATGTGAAAATAATAAGTTAATTTGGCCATAGGGAAACTTCCAGTGTGGCAAAGGAGAAAAGAAGTCATTTGGATGACATTCCTCAAAAGCAAATCAGCTTGTTTACAGTATGTGAACAGAGTAGATGGCAGATATTCTTCTTAGTAAGCACAAACCTATTCTCATAAGGAAGATAGCTTGCCCAAAGATGACACACAGGAAGGTGAAGATCTCCCTCATCAGAATCTTATTGCTTCATCCATAGTTCTTAAGGGCTCTCAACTAGTTAGATGGTCTTAAGGAGGAAAAATAGGGCCATATCAGGCCACAGTTCACAGTTAATAAGCTGTCTTTGGCAGCTTGCCTACATGACAGATGCCTCTCTGTCAGGACCATGGTGCCAACATTGCTAAAAGATTCCAATTATGACTCAGATCATGAGAGGTGAGTGACCTATCAAAGATCTCACTAGTATAGATGTTGTATACAAAGGTTTTGTTTCTTGATTACCACATGAACAAATTGTTGCAGAGCTCATGTCCCTTCCCCACTTTTTCTCTAGTGGTTTTCATATCCTGGTTTCAAATTCTGAAAAACAGTTTCTTGGTTCAGATGTTATGAAAAACACTGTTTCTTGTGACAGTCTGTTGAGAGACTATTGGACACTGGGACCATGGAAGAGTGTCACCCCCCCAATATATATTGGAAAGGAGCCGTACTCAAACACTTGCAAGCATGCAAATTATAAGGATGATTTGAAACCTTATAAGGAAAATTGCCTTAGACTTTTGATCCAATTAGTTCACTCTTCTCTACAGTAATGTTCACCAGTGTTAGATCCCCAGATGTTGGACTGCAACTCCCATCATCCCCAGCCACCTTAGCGGTTGCCAGGGTCAATGGAAGTCATAGTTCAACAATATCTGGGGATCCAACATTGAAAAACATTAGTCTACACTAACTCCCAGCGGCTTTCCAGGGCTTCAGGTAGAGCTGTTAGCCAGTCCTTCTGTAGATACAAGAGACTGGATCTGAGGACACTGTGTATGCAAAATGTGTGCTTTACTGCTAAGTTATAGCCATTTTCCCCAAACACAATAATTCAGGACTGAGCTTTGTCTCTGAGGTCGTGCCCATTGCACCAGCAGTCATTTGTATAGCACCTTAGAGGCATGTACTTGCACATTCTAGCATGTCCATCCTGTTGCATAGGTACTTTTGATGGTATTGTCAGCATATGGAACTGCTGTTTGATCTTTCTATGTTGCCCAGAACTTCCATAAAGATTTTTAGTGTCACTAGTTCCTTAGGTGCAAAGGTTCATGGGAAATAGAGTGCCTCTTCATCAGAGCTTTCCAGTGAGAAAGCAGTGTAAGCCAAAGCTCTGTCTCTGTAGTTGGAGGTGCTGAAGGAGCAAGACTCCTCGTAAACTGGAAAAGAAGACTCTAGAGTTAGCCCCGACCATTCAGTATTTGTCAATAGTAGCCCAATTACACAAAATCTAATATGTAGGAAGCAAAAGTGTGTTAACTGTTGGCAAGCATTCCACCCTTCTCTGCCCCAGAGCCTTCTGCTTTGATTTCTTCCACTGAAGCCATGCATTAGGTAGACTTCCTTCTGTGCTATGCCTTTCCATTTTGGAACAGATGTTTTAACAGTGGTGGTTAATAGAGAGGTTACCAGATCCACAAGTCAGAACCAAAGTAATTCAATTCTGGATATGGGCAGAGAACAAATTAATGTTCTTCCTGGTTATCCAAATCATGTCACCAGGCCGATAACTGTAATGAGCCAGATCTAGCAGAAAGACTAAAAAACAACAAAATAAAACAAAACACACACACAGTTCTTGACATAAATAAAATTTTAAAAAATTGTCCAGTAGTGCCTTAGAGACCAACTAAGTTTGTTCTGAGTATAAGCTTTCGTGTGCATGCACACTTCTTCAGATACCTGCTACTGGACAATTTTTTAATTTTTTATTTATTTTGACTGCATCAAACCAAAACAGCCACCTACCTGAATCTAGAAACAACACTTGAGTGATTGATAAGGATTTCAGCCATCTGATGGAGGAACTTTGATCAGATGTGAAGTAATCTGCTCTATACCAGGTCAGAATATTTGTCCACCTAGCCTAGCCCAATATCATCTAATCTCAATTGATTAGTTGTTCTTGTCTCCACCAGGAGTCTTTCACATCACCTGCTACCTGATTGTTTAAAAATATCAGGTATTGAATGTAAAACTTTTGGCATGCAAATCATGGGCTCTGCCACTGAACTGAATGAATTGGTCTCACAAGTAATGAATATATGTACTAGACCAGTATATACTGATGCCCAGAAGTGGCCAAATTAACTTTCACCCGTTTTCACTACTTGGATGACTTCTCAATAATTTTGTATATCAATTACAATACATATATTTTAGATCCAAATTTTGTAACGAATCACTAGGCAAACCACCTACTGGTTTCTTATTTAAAGTTTTCTTACCTCAACTTTGTTCCTTAGAAAAACTTCCCTGTAAATAGGACTGTGTGCCCTGAAATTCAACTAAATACATGTGTGTAATCTAAAATCTCATGCAATAGGGTTGGGATAATTTCAAACACAACAGTTAAGCTTTAAAATCATAAAGTGGCTTTTGAAAGTAGAATAGTTAGGTTGAACACTAATCTTACCAAATCAATTTCTAATTAACTTTGGGTAAACACAACCATGTTTCTATTGTGTTTTTGTAGGCTAGTGACAATTGTAACCTCAGAAAATGTAAAAGGAAGAATGCATTTTTAGGTAGCTTTTAAGAATTGTCTTTACTTTCTGGCAACAACTGATTGATATGACTGGCCAAATTTTATAGACCTGTACAAAAATGCTAATAATAATAATAATAATAATTCCTTCCAGTAGCACCTTAAAGACCAACTAAGTTAGTTCTTGGTATGAGCTTTCGTGTGCATGCACACTTCTTCAGATACTTTTTTTTTTTTTTTTACTATGGCAGACCAACACGGCTACCTATCTGTAACTGGAAAAATGCTAATATGAGTCTTCTTGCTGTTGCTCCTTTGTCCAAAAAGCATTTCACTTATGTTATTTTCCCATCCCACTCCAATAACTCCAGTGTGGTGTAGTGGTTAAGAGCAGTAGACTCATAATCTGGTGAACTGGGTTCGTGTTTCCACTCCTCCACATGCAGCTGCTGGGTGACCTTGGGCTAGTCACACTTCTTTGAAGTCTCTCAGCCCCACTCACCTCACACAGTGTTTGTTGTGGGGGAGGAAGGGAAAGGAGAATGGTAGCCGCTTTGAGACTCCTTAAAGGGAGTGAAAGGCGGGATATCAAATCCAAACTCCTCCTCCTCCTCCTCCTCCTCCTCCTCCTCCTCCTCCTCCTCTTCTTGTTGTTGTTGTTGTTGTTGTTGTTGTTGTTGTTGTTGTTGTTATTATTATCAGTTCTTCTTGCCCCAACAGTACCAGAGCTCCATTTTTCTCTCTTCTAGCCAGAATATTCTTGCTTCTCTTCCCCAGAGTCCAGCTACTTTGCATTCTCCATATATTACTTTCATTTCGTCTTTAGTTTTACCTTCTTTACCAATATTTGAATGGGAGAGTAAGGAGGGCAAAACGAGAACACTACATTAGATTTGCTTTCTGAAATTGCCCTGGAATTGCATTGAATGATTGGTGAGTCGCACTATGTCTCTTGAGCCACACTTAAACCATCCCTGCGGTATGCAGATATTTGTTAATTGATCATAATTAAATCTGTTGTCTATTTGATATTTAAGAAATAGCAATACAATAATATTTCCGTGAGCCCCCAGTGTGAAACTTTGGATTGGAGCCAGACTAGTTGCACTGGGTTCCCATTGAAATCTATATAAAAATTTAGTCATGACTAAAGTCCTATTGATTTAATAGGAACTTAAAACAATTAAAAATTGGACCTCAATCTATATTTAAATTTCATAAAATCTGTTCACTGTGGGATTGTAAAAACAACCCTCAGAACAGTTTGCAAAAAAGAGGTAAAGCAATAAAATTATTGATAAAAATAATTAACAATGATAATTTAAAACATTAAAAAGTTAAAATAGACAATAAACTTACACTTCCCATTGATCTCTACTAGAGACTTCATGTAGACATTAGATCACTATGACTTCTCTGTGCTCATAATATGCAGACAAAAATGTAAAAATGGAAATGATCTTCAGTTACTTATTTATTTAACTTGTTTGTCGCTTGTCACCCAAGGGTCCCCAAGCAATTTATATTGAAAATCGTATATATTATACATTATACCATAGACAGAGGGGATCCTATAATATATTAATAACATATACAACCTATGGGGGGGGACTTTAGCAATACTCAAAAATAAACAAAGCGAAACAAACCCTACTCACTAGCAGATAAACATCAAAACTCAGCACCAACACCCCCTAGCCCTAGTTCATATCAAACTTGTGATTTATTTTTCTTAACCACTTCACCCCACCCCAAAGTCAGGTGTCAAGACCAACTGCTTTAAATCAGGGGTCCTGGGTCCTCCAGAGATTGTCTGACATCTCCTTTCAGGGAGAGCAGCAGCAAAACAGAGCAGAAAAATGGTCAAAGTCTAACATCCTCTGCAGTTGTCCCAGCTCCTACGCCTCTCCTGCTGCAACTGATCAACTTACTATTGGAGAATTTTAAGAAAATATGTGGTTACTTTTTAATAAGGAATGTTTGAACGCTATCAAAATGGAACTACCTGCCATGTGCACGGAATGCTAATAAAATTGGCAATGGTATTGAACATTTAAATTGCCTCGCTTCAGTATCATTATGAGAAAATGCAAGCTTACCTAAAACACGGTGTTGATCCTCTACAAGGGCCAAATAAAACTATACTTCGGACCTGCTCACCTTTTATTTGACAAACCTTCATCTGGTAAATATGAGCATGACTCACTAAAACATGCTGCTAGAAAATCAAATCAATAACTTAGTTCTTTCAGTTAACTGATTAATGTGACATTATATATTATTTAACATGTTTTAGTGTAAATACCTTAGTTTTCATGGTCTGGGTATTCCTGTTTCTTCTGTGTTTCCCTCATCTTTCCATATTCACTCTGAAACACTGAGCATTGTGGCTGTCATTCATTTGGCTCTGCAGGGGTTCCCTTTTGAGCCTATCAGTGCACTTCCTTAATTAGCTGTAAACCTGCTTATTCCTTTTTCCTTAGGGGCTAAAATTGCTTTCCGTACACAGGCTTTCATAATAGCCCTCACTGTATTTTATTTTATATAGGGAGTTTCCAAGTGGCTGATAGAATATCTGATTTTCAGCATGCAGTATTTAATATTATAAGGCAAATCTTATTAATTGGCATACTCCCCTATGATAGTGATAGCATATATAAGCTTCAGTTTGGTCCAGAAGAAGAGTGAATAGCAGTGGAATGATAATTTGTATTCATGGATGGTTGTATTTTAGATTTTCTCTGCTGTGCACACTACAAAACCTTTAACTGTGTTCCATTAGATGAATAGTCTTGCAGGCAAGTCACTGCCTTGCTGCACTGTACATGTATTGGAGTGATAGGTCTACAATCCTATAGTTTGCTAAGCGGATAGACTGGTACAGAGCACTTGATTGGTTTGATTGCTGTTAACATTAGTGAACAGAATGCAGCAAGCATCCAAAATGTGCTGCAGGTTTCTGCCTTTGGAGCTTTCGGAGCCCACAGTATATTTAAGTGGCAAATTATTTGGGGAGAATTTGAAAATCTGTGTGATAAATCATTGCTTCAATGCTTGGAGCACAGTATGTGCAGTAAGTAATAGAACAATAATGAAGAGTAGGCTGTGTGCTGTACTTTTAGCTGTCTACGGAGAATAAATTAAACTGGCAAAGGACAGAATTGCCTTTTATCTTATGCAAGATATGATGCAGCTTTTCAAAAAGTGAAGACAAAGAACCTATTGTTACATTCTCATTGCTACATGTTATCATTTGAAGAATATGGTTGCTATTTTTAGAGGGGTCTTTCTGCCTTGTTCTGCTGGGAGGGGGAGACCTATGTACGCTGTCATTGGTGTTAGTCATTTTTACAGGAGAGGAAAGGAGGAGGAGAAGCTGCAGAAATCCCCCCCTTTCCTCCTCCTCCTCTCAGGCAGTAGTAACTGTGTGAAGATGCCTTGTCCTCGTTTTTATTACTTCTGAGATTTTATTGCTGGCAGCCAGATGTGCAGAAACTCCTGACGACAGCATCTATTCACTGCGTGTTTTTAAGAGGCTTAGAGAAATATGAGTAGAGTACATGAAAGCAGCTCAGCTTCACACTTCAGTTGGGAATGCCCAGAAAGCTCACTGCTGTTTGGAATTCTTGCTACCGTGAAGAGAAAGCAGTACGGGTGCTAAATCTTCCACGACTGAATTAAAAGAATAATGACTGTACAATTAACTACCAGCCCTTGCTCATTTAGTCACAGTTTTTATCGAAATCAGGAGAAATATGGAACTTGATTGGCATGTCTGCATTTGATGGTGACTGCAAAACAGATGAGTTTTTGCACAGGTGGTAAGGAGGAATAGAAGGGAAGAGAGAAAAATGCAATTTGAGACATTGCGCCAGGTCTGCAATTCTGTATTATCGCATTTTCATGGAGTTTTCTCATCTCCTCCAAATATTTTACAAAATGATATTTTTGCACAAACGTTGGATAATGCTAGGTAAGTAAGACTGTAGCATTTCCCCCTTCAGCACTGGAACGTTCATGACAGCAGTATGTGCATGTGCTTGCTTTTCAGTTAGTAATTGCACATAATCAGACCTTGAAATATTAAGATGTGTATAGCAGAAATTAGTCTTTCATTAGTTATCTGTTGCTTTGCATAATATATTTAAATGAAACTTGTTATGCAGGAATTAAATGACTGCATTACTGCAATAAAAATGTGCAAGCTGCAATGTGGGTACATTCTGAAGCACTTTAACTAGCATGATCAGATAGGTAGCAGTAAGTATAGATCCCGTGCACTCATGAAATATTCATGGAATATTTGTGAGGCAAAATCATTGCTGTTTGAAAATGGCAATGCACAAGGTTGTGACCACTTGACCGTAAATAATTTGCTATAGGGTGTAAATTAGTAGTCCTGTATACATTTTGCAAAAATATGCAGAAGGAATATCCTTGGGAGGGAAAGAGGTTGTTTCTGAGCTTAGCACATTTCAATAACAATCTTAAGTATATCCATTATGAATGATTAGATTATGTTTTGCAGCAGGTCAACCAGTCTTGAACACTATTTCATTATGGGTTCTCATTGTTATTTTAGTGAAGTGATTGGAAGAAAGGTTTGTTGATTAAAGTGAGTGTGGTTGTTTCGGGTTCTTACATGTATTTAATGCTATCCTGCATTTTCTAGTAATTGGTATGTTTTGTGACATTTAATCAGTAGGCATTCCCTGCATAAATGGCATTTAGAGCTTTAAAAAATATTTAGGTATTTAATGAGGCAAGTAAAAAATATTTAGCTGAAAGGATGTGTGAAGGTGAACAAGGGAGAAAGCAAGCAATAGTTTTAGATTAGCAATGCATTGTCATAAGTGTTCTAGAATAGGGAGCAAGTAATACTCTGAACAGCAAAGGAATCTTCATATTTTTTATTTGAAAGAATTTTGGGAAATGTTCCACGTCCCCCTAAACAGCACAAACTGCTGTTAATTACAAGGCTATTATGGTATTATTGATTATTGTCCTTAGCACTTTCCTCTTCTGTTACCCACCATCATTTTGGTTCTTTTTCAAAACAAGTTTTGCATCACTTTTTATTGCCAATAATTAAACTGACAAGCTTTCACAATGATGCAGCCAGGTTTTAGTAAATGGTGTTGCAAGATAGTTCAGTTTAGAAGATCACAAGTTGTAGAGTTTTTCCCCCTGGGGGTTTTTTTTTTTTTTTTTGGTCATTTCTTCAAAACTTGACAAATTGAAATAAAAATGGTTGAACTACAGATTATTAGTCTAAAACACTCCATACCCCTAAAGTGCATATCACAAGGCCTGTAGGCTAGCTGACTGTTCTCAGGCACCCACAAACCTATTCTGTTCTGCTCATGTGTGCTGTTGCAGTTCCCACTCAGCAGGCTGCATGCTTGCTTTTGGAAAAAGACAAATTCCTTTTCTCTCTATGCTTTTTCTGTCTGTAAATCTTTGTACTGTGTTTAAAATAGCTTTAGATGTAGCAGTGAGCACATTCCATGAGAATGATTAATAAGAGAAGAACTGTGGCCTTAAACTTAGTTTTATATTTTAGTCTGAGGCTTATTTTACTTCTTCAAACAATCCTGAGCTAGTTGTCCATTGTGCTTTAGGGAAGAAGCTCTTTTTATGCCCCCCCAATGGTATATATGTAGTATTAGGAACAAGCTGAGCCATGTCTGCCTGCTATGGTGATTGCATTTTTATAGTGTTACTACAGTAGTTGAAAACTTTTAAAGACTTACATATGTAAGTAACTCTTATCCTGTCACTTAAGGAACTATAAATTATTTCAGTTGTCTTATTATCAATAATAAACTGAAGAACATATCGATTTGTTGGTAAATTGTTTTGAATTAAAGTAACAATTATGAACAACTTACATGTATCTTATTTGTTAGTCTTTTCTGCTTACTATTGCAATAAATTCATTTTTTATTTCTGATTGTGCAGTCCTTCTCCTTTAAATATATTTAGACTGCAATCCCATGCACATGATCCTAGTAGTAAGCCCGACTGGACACTGTGGGACTTACCTTTAAGTAAATATTCTTAGGATTGTGCTGTTAGCTGTTACTTTGTTCATAACTAATTAATGAGTAGCTTGCATTTTTTTAAAAAAAGAACATTTAACAGGGGGACATGCAAATGCTTTTAGCAAATGATTTATATTCAAATTGTAGAAGAAAGTAGCTTTTAATTTTTTTAGTGCTTAAGTAGGAAGGGTTCCTTGACAGTTTTGATTTTATTTGTAGCTAGTATTTTATACTAGAGAGAGAGAGAGAGTGAGAGAGCTGCTGACCGGTAGGCACTGAATAAAAAAATGTTAATACAAAATTTGTGCAGCCAGCATGTTCTTGCTTTGTACTGGTAATGTAGCATTAAATTTTATTTTCCTGGAGTGTGCCAGACACACACGCTTGTCTTTTGTGGAATCCTGAATATGTGTTGCCTTCTCACACGTACTGCATGCTAGCAGTAGTATTTATTAAAGTGCCTCCTCCTCCACAGTTAGGAAGCTTACTGAGTGGCTCTTCTTTTATTAGCTGTATATTTAACTGGGGGCTTTCTTTTATAGCTAATCCTTTTGCTTTATTAACTACACTGCAATGCTGCTGCATATACTGCTATTCTGGCCTGCATGCATGTGATGTTGTGGTATGCCGTGCACTCCCAAACATGTGTCACTTTCCTAACATTCCTAACTCCATCTTGCTGAAGCAGCACAATTTTGCTCACAGGCCCACGGCAATTGCACACACATGCTAATAATGTGCACTAGTCTGGATGTATTCTTTATTTTAGTCATTGTATTTTATTATAAAATCCCCTTGTTGGAAGAATGATGTCTTTGCTTTAGCTGGTGCATAGAATGAACTTGTTTTTGCGTCTCCTATGTTGCAATGGAAATGAAAGGTGGTAAAGGGAGGAAAATAGAATAATTATCTTACTCTCTTCTAAAAATGAATTGTAACAAGGTCCTAATTCAGTGCCTGTATTTGCCTCAATATAGTTTTATAGGGAGATTCTCTGGTAAGACGCTAATGTCCTGTGGGCTTTGGTTTATTTAATCTTTAATTTTAATTAAAGTGGTTTTCAGAAAACCCTTCATTTTTGGTTATATTTACTGGCCTTTCTGAATGCTAGTCTTTCATCAAAGAATGAAAACCCAGCTAACATTGGGTTGTCAGAAGCTCTATTTGCAGCAGTATTCTTTGCACTGCAATGGAGTTCAGAAGTGCTTTGGGCATATTCAGATGAACGTATCATTGCATAAGAATGGGTATCTTTGGTGATGAAAATTGCTACAAACTGTACAGAACCTAACTCTAATTATGCATTTTGCATTTGACCTCATTTGTTGTCCTTTGAGGATGAAGACATAGTGCCTTTAATGCCCAGCTTTCTTTCTCATCTCTTTTTTTTATTCCTGCTGCTAACAGTGAGAAGGTGCATGTTTGGCCACAGAGGGGCATAAGACAACTAATGGTTCCTGAGAAAAGTCAAATGATTATTCCTAGGCACTGTGCATGACAGAGAAGCAGCAGAGAGCTTTGTTTTGATGTTTTCCTATTTACAAAGTCCTTCTATTGAAAAGAAAGACATGTTTCTTAAAAAATACAACAGGGTTGGCCTTATACTATGAATTTTCATGCTTCCTTTTCAGTTGTTTAGTGATTTGACTCAGCCTTGGGGAGAAAATAATACTGGATTACCCTTGTAGGATTATTATGTTAATAATAATATTACTTAATTTGGGAGAAGAAAAGGCTAATCCGGAGTGGGTCCCTAAGACGGTTGGATGACACCTTGTACGCCTCCTTCTGGCAACTCTTGCAGCCAAGCTAGTTCCAAACATATTGTTTTGCTTTACTTTGGACTACATCAGCGAGGCCGAGAGGGGGGATTGTCATCTGGGCAGCTCAAGATTGCCATACACACTGCCCAGGCTTGTGCCCCGGTGGGTCACTTTGGTGCCGCTAACACAGCAGTTTGACTTCACCCGCAGAGGTGCACTCCCGTGTCTCTCAAGACAGAAGGACGCCAACAAGAATGACAAAACACTGTACTCTAAACATCACTGCTTTTTTGACTCATAACAATGTTACAATGTGATATCCAGTACTGTACAGTATTGTCATTGTGCTATATTTCCGTAGCAATTTTCTGTTTCTGTAGAAAATATGTTTTTCTATATACAAACAAAAAATCCAAAATGAACTGCTTCTTACACACATCTTATATGTTTACACTGTAAATGCACCATGAACCAACAGTAGTGGTTATGGAAACTACTGTATAAGGATAGTCCACTTTCCACAAACCCAACAACAAACTGTATCTAAACTGTGAAAAAGAAATTAAGTAAAGTGTCTGATCCTTCTAAAAATGTTGTGGCTGAAATCATTGTATTTTACTCACTTTATTTCTTATGTCACTCTGATTCCTGAAAATGTATTGCCACTATTTTCATTTGATAAGAGACCTGCAGTATTGCACTGACTATTTGATTCTTTTCTTTAAGTTGTACAGTGGTACCTTGGGTTACATACGCTTCAGGTTACAGACTCTGCTAACCCAGAAATAGTACCTCGGGTTAAGAACTTTGCTTCAGGATGAGAACAGAAATCGTACTCCGGGGGCGCAGCGGCAGCAGGAGGTCCCATTAGCTAAAGTGGTGCTTCAGGTTAAGAACGGACCTCCAGAACAAATTAAGTACTTAACCTGAGGTACCACTGTATCTTCAAAACTATTGCATAAAACTGGAACACTCTTAACATGGCCTCATTTTCAGTGCACTGTTTTCATATTATTTCACCATAATAATCTTTTTATACTTCTTCTCGAAATACATGGTGCTAATAGTGCTATACCATGGTGCTATACCATGTCCTAGAAGGGCACTACTGGAACTCTTCACTAGGTGGTGAGAAATGAGCGGGGGGAGAGACTTGGGGTGTTTTACGGCTTTCACCTGGCCCTTCCTATTGCCCACTACCCACTTGCCTTGATTTGTTGTAAAACCTCAGAGGAGGTGAAGAAAACTGGAAACAGATGGCCTTTTTCAGTCTAATTTGACCATAGCCTTATAAAAGGCGCCACCACAAAGGAGCAGTAGGCTGCTACTGCTATGTCACCCTTGTAGAGGTAACACCATGTGGGGTGGTTCTGAAAGCAGTGATACTTGGGGAGCAATGAGAGTATGGGCACTACTCTCTAATATTCTGGAGAGGATGAGCTGCTGCTGAGTGAGAGACAGGAGTGAAAGAGTGTGTAAAGTGTGAGTGGGGGATACTTAAGGAAACAAATTTAACAAGAGTTTAGATGAGTTCTTGGTTACAATATTGGATCATTTGGTTATTCTGGATAACTAGCTAGCTAGCTAGTTAATTGTGTATGTTGCCATTGGTGTGCTGGCTTTGTGGTTATTGTGTCAAATATTGTACTCTGATTGTGGTGAAACCTATGATGTCTGATGCAGAACAAGCAGTGTGATATGTGAGGGTGGTGGTTATGGGCATAACCTGCGACAAGTTATTTCCAAGAGAGTATGATATGGCATGGTGATCTGAGAAACAGAGGAACAATGGCTTCAGGCCATCCTGCCTACTGATCCTACCTTGCATGTAACTAGTGACTTGGCTATTGAGGCCCCTAGCTGTTATTCAATGCCAGGTAATTAGACTACCCTCATCCATTATTTAATTATTGATGAAGGAGCTGACCTGGCTTATACAACTGAGACTGAGGTTGGCAAGCTGCGTAGAGTGGATTTGACTCGGCTCTGCCTGCTGGGGTTCTTGGTGCAGCACTATCCACAGTGGGAGAGTGGAGTCACTGTGGTCTATAGAACATCTATTCTGTTTAGCAGAAAACTCTTTCACTCTTTCACTTGAGAGCCTGTACCTGTTGTTAGGACAATGAAACAGATTGGTGTATTGCCTACCCTTCTGCACCACAACGTCTCTGGCCAAGCTGGAATCAAGTGTGGTGTTGGAGAATCCCCAGATGACTGTTCAGGGTGACTTTAATTTTCATGCTGAGGCCTTGCCTGGACTAGTTCACATCTTCATGGCTACCAGCACAACTACGGGATTGTCCCACAAAGGGAGGGGCACAACTTCTATTTGGTCTTCACTTCAGGGCACATGGAATAGTCTGGATCATAGCTGTCAACATTTCCCCTTTTTTAAGGGAAATTCCCTTATTCCGAATAGGATTCCTCACAAGAAAAGGGAAAAGTTGACAGCTATGGTCTGGATATTGGAAGGTGGTCATAGTCAGACCACTATCTGGTAAAGTTTGAGCTTATGGCCTTAGTCCCCTCTCCATCACAGTGGTCTGCCCCTGGAGACTTATGGAATCTAATATATTCCTGAATGCTCTGGGGGATTTTCCAGTAGCCAAAATTGCTGATTCTGTTGAGGACCTTACCTAATTTTTGAACACTGAGCTGAGGAGAGCTATTCACATGGTCATACTAGGTTGCATGCTGTGACACTGGAGCTTATTGTAGTCTTTGGTATTCCTCAGAGCTAGGAAAGATAAAGCAGTCTAGGGCTATAGCTAGAGCAGAAGTGATGCATAATCCATTGTGAAACAGGTGGAGCATTGTCAAGTAGCTGCCCAGCAGAGCTCTTTCTTGAGGTTAAAAAGTTGTTACTGCCTGCTCCACTTAATAGGGCATTGAAAGAATCAAAGACCTGCTCAGATAAGTTTGCTAGGCACCTAGGGGACAAATTTGCTCATCTTTATGCTGATCTTGATGCCACAGTTAGTATCTGGTGAGTCATCTATTCAGTTCTGTGGGATCAGTTCCAGTTACTGAGAACATGGGTAAAGTGCTTGTGGCTAAGCCTTCTTGACCATTCCTCATCTTGGCTTGCTTATGCAAATAGAGAGCTGACTTTGCATGCTAGGGTGTTCCCCACCAGCTTGAAGGAGAAGGTTGTGGTGTGTCTGCCAATAACCCCTTATTTAGGTAAGGTAATTGAGAGGGTAGTGATGGCTCATCTGCAGACACTTTTGGAGGGAACTGATTAGCTGAAACCATTCCAATCTGGGTTCAGGTCTGATTTGGGCATGGAATCAGCCTTGGTTGTCCTGATGAATGACTTTAGCTGTGGAAGAGACAGGGGAAGCATGATTCCATTACTTCTACTGGGTCTCTCCTGGATTGTCTCTGAGTTGGAGGAACAGTTTTATGGTAGTAGTAGTAGTAGAAGAAGAAGAAGAAGAAGTTGTAGTAGTTGTAGTAGCTGTAGTAGTTGTTTTTGGAACTATCAGAGCTCCTAGAGGGTTGTGCAATGCAGGGATGAACTCACCATACCTTGTGTGTGAAGTTGCAGAGTATAAATACCCATTAGAAAGAGTACCAGGACTAGGGATTTTATTTAAATGCCCTAACTCAAAAGTATGATTCTTTGTAAAACTATTATGTTGAAGCAAATGTTTCGGGGGAAGAGGAATTGGTTTTGATAGTTGTAAAAAAACACCTAACTGTTGATCTTTATGTCCCCACACCTGTGAATTTTTTAGATATTTTATTTTCTCCATATCTTATTTTCATTTATAAATTGTATTGCCAGTAGACTCAAATTTTATCACAACAGACAAATGCAACATAATACTAAGGCCGTAACAGCACTCTGAAGGGATGGAGCTTCTGCTGCTGTTTCACGTTGCTGCATCATGGCAAAAAGATATAATGGAAAACGAAGTGCATTCTTAAAACATTTTTGTAATGAAAAGATGGTTTACTGCAAACGGTAGTTGTGGGCCTTAAGAATCCAGACTAGCTTAAACAAATGGAAATTTTTCTTCCACACAGATCTCTTTTGTATCTCTGCTCTTTTGGTTTTAAATCAGCATTGAGCTATGTTGGTGTGTATTCTTTGCTGGCTCTACTGACTGACTTTTCTTTTATTCTTTCAAAACCTTGCTTGATGGAACACAGTGAGACAAGCTGTCAGGGCCATAGAAAGCCTCCTTTAGGAGCAGTGGTAATTGAACTCCAGCTACCACCTGGCACAGGAGTAGGGCTCAGAGCCAATGAGTCAGGGGTTACTGAAATATGTAGCAGCAGTCACAAGCCAGGACAAGAGTCAAGCAGGGTCAGAATCAGGAAGTCAGAGATAATCCAGAGACAGAGTCAATAGCTGTGCTGGGTGAGAGCCAAGTAGTGAAACTGAGGCAGAAATAGAGCTAAGTTGTAGGCAGGAATATGATGGGTCTCAGAATTTCTGGTAGTGATACAGACTTAATTAGTGTCTAGCATGGAACTGCCCAGTTTCAAGAAGTTGAATTCATCTAATTAAGAGCTAATGGCATTGGCATATCACAAACAAGCAGAAATTATCTAGATACAGACCAGATATCAAGGTTTCTGCACTTGTTTTGGGAAGATATTCAAGATCTGGCCATAGTCACTTCTGAAGGCAGTCACAAAATGAATAAATCTGTTTTGCACATACTAGATAAATACAGTGGTACCTTGGGTTAAATTGTTCCGCAGGTCCGTTCTTAACCTGAAACTGTTCTTAATCTGAAGCACCACTTCAGCCAATGGGGTTGTAACCTGAAGCATATGTAATCCGAGGTACCACTGTAATTGGTGCTTGTGAATCAGGCTTTGAGAATTGGAGAGGTGTTAAACCTTGTTGCTGCTTCTCCGGCAAGGCTGAAATTGGGATGGAACTACACATTGCCTTCTATTGTTCCTAACCCCATGTCTGCCTTGCAGTGCTAATGCAGATCATTTCCAGAGAAATGTCAACTGATAGATGTGGGTTGCTTAGCCATTGGTTGCCTCCCATAAATTTATTTGAATACTAATGTTATTTTTAAGCAACCCTTCATCAAATGAGATCCTAGGTTGGTTTACAAATATTTATAAACAAACCATTTTTAAAGCCCTTCCCAGTAATGTTTAACCTGTTTTCCCTCAGCTGGCCTCCAGCTGAAAGGAAAAGGCAGGGGGAGGAGAATGATTAAGTGCCTCCCATGTCCACCAATTTCCCCTACAAATGCCTCTACCCGGTACAGTACTACATTTGCATGGGCACCAGCCAGGTGAGTGGAAGGCAGGGGGCTAATGCCCCCTGCTAGAGGTGGAGCTCGGGGGTCCCACCCACAACCACTCCCCTCTCTTCCAGGAGGAGAATCTTTCTCACTCTTCTTTATTTAAACTTCATGGGAACCTACCATATATTTCCTGCCATGCAACTCCTTCCTTCTCCTGCTGTGTTTTCAAACCTGAAGTATGTGGCAAACAGAGGAATTTTAGATATTCTTTGTCCTGCTGCACAAGATATTTCCTGTATAAAGTTGTGGGGTATGATTATGGATGGATTAAGTACTTCTTTATAATACTGTATTAATTACAGAACTCTGTATTGGAACACGCAGGTGTGCTAGAGGACAGCTATTGTGCTACAAGAAATACGTTAATTAAATAAGTAAGGCTGATGTGAGCTCAGCTGCAAAAGAGACTTTCCAATACATCTGTGCATAATTCATTGTTCTGCCCTTGGCTCCTTCCAATCAGCTTCCATTGTTGATGTGTAATTCTGTCCTATTCCTGCACTGGGTGTGATTGGATCATGCAATAATTTCCAGCACAGAGAAGCTGCACTCTTGCCTGCCTTTGAACTAGGTTGCCTGTTGTGTCTGACTAATTGCTCTAGGTTTTAGGGCAAGTAATATGTACTGTCAGTTTCCTTCAAAGTAAAGTTTTTTGGGGGAAGTATAAAAGTGAAGTGTGCCTAATTTTACTTCAGAGGAAAAGTATTGCAGTTATCAGACATTTAGCAAACACTGCCTCCATTCAATATGCTTCCTGGAAGAGAAAGGGTCTTTTTTAATCCTCAGTGAAATATGGATCAGTGAGAAAGACTGCACATACAGAAAGAGGATGGTTCTATTAAAATAAGTATCACATCTTGATAAACTTGGTGTGTGTATTCTCTGTAGTTTTGTTAGGGTGCAATCATTTTGAACTATGAACTATAATGAATGTGACTTGTCTCTATAAAAAACATACGTAGTCTGCAACAAACTCCCCTCCTCTCTCTGGGTGTTGTCCCCTTCGTGGCAACTAGCTGGAAGTTTAGTCTTGTCTGTGCAGTAAGTCTTACCTGCCATGTCAAGTTGTTAATCAGTTGTTCTCCATTGAATACAAGTTCTCCTGACTTCTGTTGCTTCCTGGTTTTAGGGCAGACCCATTGCAAGGTTTCCTCACACAGTGAGTACCCTTTCCAAACCCTCCGGATTAGTAAGAGGAATTATTGTCTTCACTTGGAAGGAAGTAGGAAGGAATGGAAATATTTGAAAATGTGTGAAAAACTGGATATTCTCCCACTTCTAAAACCATTAATCCATAGCTAATCCAGGAATTCCAAATTGGAACTCAAATGGGACAGGACTCAGACAGGAATTTCAGAAGGTGAATGCTGCACATATTCAAATTCCCAACCCCGCTCTGGGTAGCCAGGTGAGGCATGCAGGCTACTCTGGGTTCCTCAGCAGAGGAGTGCAAGGGACAGTGGAGGCGCTGATACAGCTCCTTTTTTAACTATTTCAAATCAAGCTTGCTGATGCTCCCCTTTTATGTTGGATGTACCATTTGGCTATGTATGGACAAACTCTTGGAGAACTGAGATCACTAGCCATGTATATGATAATGCATAGGTGTCAAAAATTGTTTGCAATACTGCTGGGATAGGGAATCAGTTATATAACTAAAATAATATTGTAGAGTCATTACTGTGCTTGATAAAGTGTACATTTATCTATGGCAAAAGAAACATTTTTGCATGTAAAAACATGGTTTATAGAGGTATGACAATGTTCATTTGATTTCTCTCTTTTAGTATTAGCTTATTTTCATAGAGAAAAAAATATTCACCTGACAATCTTCACTGTGAAGGGCGAAAAGCCCAAACAAATTGCATGATGATCTTTACTTAACACATATTTTGAATGCTTGGATGGTTGAATAGAATTTTCAATCAACAGCAACAATGTGCAAAATTAAAATTCATATATGGTATTCAGTTCAGCTCTGCTGGGGAACAAAGTGCTTTTATAATTACTGATCAAGAAAGGCATTATTCAGGTTTCATTGTGCTTTAAGTGTGTTATTAGTTATTTATAAGCTATTGAAGCATTGCTGATTTCAAAAACTGCTATGCAGATTTAATACAAATGCCATCTGAAACTAAAGATGACATTTTGCAATGGAAAAGCTACCCTTAAAATATGAGTTAATAGTGTGGTCACACAGCAAAGTGCTGTTCAATCAATGGGAATGAGAATGCCATATATTTCAGTGTGTAGCTACTCCAAAGAGAATTGTTTGGCAGAGGAAATAACCACATAGCTGATTTCTCCCACTAATGCAGAAGTTTAGCATTAGATGGGTACAAAATATTTCACTTCTTACAATTCCATATTTTAAGTGGAAGTTGTATGAATATGAAAGTTTGCAAATCACCCAGGATATTCTCTCTCTTCACGGTCTAGGTGGTCCAGGTCACTGAGACTGTTCAAGTATAAATTTGCATAGTTGCAACTTTATGTAAAAGATCTATCAAATTTTGTTGCATAGGCTAAACAGATCTCATCACCAACAACATTATTTTCACAAGCATTATGTATTGCATTGTATCAAACATAGCATAACCTTTTGTCCAACTTTATCTTCCCAGAAATTTGGGATTTATGTGAAAAGCTGTTCTTTTATTATTTTCCCAGCGATATCTCCTAATCCATCTTCTGTGAAGCAACAATACTTTAGAGATATGTTTGAAGATTATCCCAAGCCATTGGGTTTTAAACATAAAAATGCAACTATGCATTCCGTTTGGCCCACGTAGAACCTTAGCATAAATGTAAATTTACTGGTAACCAGAAGTGATTCTCTGCCCCCAAACTCCTAAACAAAATATGATCTTCCCCATTAACTGATGTACCTTGAAGTGCAGCCATGTTACACCTGATACTGATGAAGCAGCCAATAGTAAATGGCCATTTCACAGCCTTGCTCCTTTTTTCCTATGCACCCCTTCCCCCTTTTTAATACTCCTTTGTCTTTGGTCTATTGGCACTCTCCTTGTTAAGCCTCAAAATTCATCATCTGTTGCCTGTCTCCTTTACCATTTACTTACTTACTTACTTACTGCCCTATACCCACAGGTCTCAGGGCAGTTTACAAAATAAAATCACTAAATAAAATCACTAAAATACATAATCAAAATAAAATCAAAATGGCCCCTTCTAATGAAATTCCCTGCCTCACAATAATATGCTTGCTTTCCCAGTTGCCGTGTTTAAACATCAGCAGTAGGACCAAACTACATGTGACATGTGAGATCTTTGATTAGATCTCATGACATTTTAATTTTAGTTTCAAAGCTGCCATGTGGCGCCCTGAATTTTATTGGAGCAGCCGTGTTTTGTGGGAGGAGTTTAATTCTATCCTCTGCACTGTTTTCCCCATCTAAACCTGCCCCCTGAAATGCCATTAACCCCAGCAACAGAAAACTAATTAGAGGTTACTGTTATCCACTTCCCTCAAGATGGATCCCTCCAACTCTATTTTGACAAAGTCAGCTCTGATTAAACTGCAATAGTAAACTGGTTATAGAACATGAACATGGGGAGGGGAGGGGCGCAATCCTCACAAGACAGGGGAACAGGACTGGGATGAGAAAATAGGATATCCGAATTGAACAACTCTTCTGACATTGTAAGCTAAGTCAATATTGATGTTTTATGATTAATTTTGAGGATACTCGTATTTCTCCAACAGCAGGAGACATGAGTGTATCTATAGAAATAACTGTCTTTCACTGTTACAATATGGCATTTGACATATGCCTGTGCATTTGAGCTGGTTGAGTCATCAGTAGGGCTGGTCTTTAACACAGAGGCCAAGCTTAAAGCATTACAAGCGGCTAGCAAAAGCTATATTCTAAAGTGAAAACATTTTCCTTTAACCACTTTGGCATATGTAACAGCAGAGGAAAAAAGAAAACACATGCAGGTTCCTTTTTCCAATTGCATGTCCATTTTCTCTTTCTGTATCTTAATGTTGAACTCTTATTATGGATAGATATTTTAAGTGAGCTTTTCTTGCATCCTTTCAAACTCTATCCAAAATATTTGAATGTTGTTGTTGTTGTTGTTGTTGTTGTTGTTGTTGTTGTTGTTGTTGTTGTTGTTATATTATCCTTGCTTTACCCTAAGGCCCCATGGTGGGTTACAACAATTTAAAATACAGCATTAAAAGACTTTAAAACAAATTACAATCACAAAAATAGGTAGGTCTTAAAATATGTATCTCAAATGTCAAGTTTCAGCGTAAACAGAGAATGCATTCTTTTTGTACATATATTCTGCCCAAGTAAGTAAGCTCTGGAGCCAACTGACGCTTCACAGATAAGATTCACCTTCCGTTGTGTGGGCAGGGCGGTCCCTCCCCTTACCTGGCCGATCCCCTGGCAACGCCTCCCCAGGCAGGATTGGGCGATTGGCTGAGGTAGGCGGAAACCTCCAGGTATCCAGCCTGGGGAGGGCGAAGCCAGCCCGTACTACGGGGAGCCGCACTGGGATCCGGAGGGCTGCGCGCGACCACGCAAAAGGCTCCCCCCATTTAATGTTGGGAGTGGTCATTGTACATATATTCAGTCCAAGTAAGTAAACATTAGTTATTAATATAAAAGTTATCAGCACAATAGTTAATTCTGCATTTAGTAATTTAATCATTGTTCTCCGTAGGCATACTTGTGTAAGAATATGTCCACAACCTGTAGATATTAATGATAAAGATAACTTTATTTGAGTTTTTAAAATAACATATTTGAAACAATCTACTTTAATGAAAAGCAACACAAGATTATGCCTCTTGTAATTTGTAATTTACTACAAATATTAACTGACCTTAGTAGGCAGCCAAACACCTGATTTATTGGACCCCCCACACTTAATGGCATCTTTTTCTTGGCCATGAGGATAACCTCATCTCCTGTTCCAATGTTGGATCTTGGACAAGGGGTGAGAGATTGTTTCTCAGTTACACTGCACTGCCAAGGTAGTTGGAACACTGGAGGATCACATTGGCAGGAAAAACCTCAGCTTGAAGCCAGAAAGGAGGACAGGATTGCCTTCCATAGGCACTCTCCAAAGGAACTTGGTAGCCCAGCTTAATTGCAGGGATGGTATTTTTCCTCTCTGCACCTTTGCAGAGGAAGGTAGGAACTTGCTCACTTGTCCTTTCCCAGGGTGCTCCTGCCCTGGCAAAGATGAGCGCATGGGAGCCTGGAAGAAGCAGAACAAAAAAAATTCCTTCCAGTAGCACCTTAAAGACCAACTAAGTTAGTTCTTGGTATGAGCTTTCGTGTGCATGCACACTTCTTCAGATACCTAATTGTCCGCTTCTTTAATTATAATGTCTGGGTTGTTTCTGAGATTATCTATGGCTCTCCTTTCAGCATGGTTTAGATTTTGTTGTAAGCGATGGTGTTTTCTGGTCACATCTGTTTGGATTCTGTGGCGGAAGCAGTCAATGTACAAGTCCAGTGTGGTATTGCGTCCATCAGGAGGGGTCCATGTGGAGTCCCTTTTTGTGTAACACTTTTTCGGTGGTAGTTGGTGGTCAGTGTTCTGTTGGGAGGGTGGTTGTTGTTCTCCAGTGGGTTGAGAGGTGTTGTGTTGTGAAGTTGTTGCTTGTTCTGCTTTGTCTTGTTGTTGTGTGTGTTGAAAATACTCCTTCAGGCGTAAACGGCGGAAAAATGCTTCCAAGTCCCCGCAGAACTGGATCATGTGTGGGGATTTGGCAGGGCAGAATGACAGTCCACGTGAAAGGACTGATTCCTCAGCTGGGCTGAGTGCTTGCTGTGAGAGATTGACAATATTGTTGATCTTGTTTTGATTTGTAGCCTGTAGGTTGGAAAGGTTAGAGAGTTTCTTGTTTTTCTGTTTTTTCAGTAGCTCCAGTTGAGAGTGGTAAATGTTTTGTTTTTCCTTTTGGAACTCTTGCCAAGCTTGGTGGTTCCTGATAGAGTTGTCCAATACAAGGAGTTCCTCCTTTATTAGCTTCTGTTTAGAGTAGAGAACGCTGATCAGGTGTTTGAGCAGCTTCTTAGAGAAAGTGTTGCATAGTTTTCTTGCATATTCAGTGGGATACGTGGATTGTAGAGGGTTCTTAATTCTAAGACCCTTGGGTATAATGTCCAGGTTCTTGCATTTAGTAAGAAAGAAGATATCAGTCTGTACCTGTGCAAGTTTCTTGGTGAGGTTGATGGACTTCCATTTCATGCGGCTCAATGTGGTGCCTTCCATAGTTCCAGTTACAGATAGGTAGCCGTGTTGGTCTGCCATAGTCAAAACAAAAAAAATTCCTTCCAGTAGCACCTTAAAGACCAACTAAGTTAGTTCTTGGTATGAGCTTTCGTGTGCATGCACACTTCTTCAGATATCTGAAGAAGTGTGCATGCACACAAAAGCTCATACCAAGAACTAACTTAGTTGGTCTTTAAGGCAGTGTTTCCCAATCTTTTTTGGGCAAAGGCACACTTGTTTCATGAAAAAAATCTTGAGGCACACCACCATTAGAAAATGTTTAAAAAATTAACTCTGTGCCTATATTGACTATATATAAAGTAACTCTCTTTAATAGGCCTCAAATAAACACAAAGAAAGTATTTTATAATTACTTTATTATGAAATAGTAAGTACCGTATTTTTCGTCCCATAGGACGCTCCGTCCCATAGGACGCACCTACTTTTTTTTTGGGGGGGGGGGAAATAAAGGAAATTTTTTTTCCCTTTATTTTCCCCCCCAAAACCAGGTCGGGGAACAGTGGGATGGCGGTGCTGCACCTCCCCGCTGTCCCCCGAGCTTGTGGGGCTGGCCCATGTCTGCCTGGCGCGAGGGGCGCTCTGCTTCAGGGCGCCCCGGCGTCGGGCGGCAGGCTACAGTCCGCAGCATGGGGAACCCTCTGTTTCAGGGCGCCCCACGCGCCCCCCGGGTGCGCAAGGCTTGCCAACACGAGCGCGGAGCACGGGGAGTCCTCCGAAGGGCGCCCCATGCTCCGCGCTGCCAGCTGCCGCCCGCAAGCCTTGCGCTCCTGGGGGGAGATCCCCTGGGTGCGCAAGGCTGGCCAACACCAGCGCGGAGCACGGGGTGTCCTCCGAAGGGCGCCCCGTGCTCCGCGCTGCCAGCTGCCGCCCGCAAGCCTTGCGCTCCCGGGGGGAGATCCCCCGGGTGCGCAAGGCTTGCCAACACCAGCGCGAAGCACGGGGCGTCCTCCGAAGGGCGCCCCGTGCTCCGCGCTGCCAGCTGGCGCCCTCAAGCCTTGCGTCCCGGGGGGAGATCCCCCGGGTGCGCAAGGCTTGCCGACACCAGCGCGGAGCATGGGGCGTCCTCCGAAGGGCGCCCCGTGCTCTGCGCTGCCAGCTGCCGCCCGCAAGCCTTGCGCTCCTGAGGGGAGATCCCCCGGGTGCGCAAGGCTGGCCAACACCAGCGCGGAGCACGGGGCGTCCTCCGAAGGGCGCCCCGTGCTCCGCGCTGCCAGCTGCCGCCCGCAAGCCTTGCGCTCCTGAGGGGAGATCCCCCGGGTGCGCAAGGCTGGCCAACACCAGCGCGGAGCACGGGGCGGCCTCCGAAGGGCGCCCCGTGCTCCACGCTGCCAGCTCCCGCCTGCAAGCCTTGCGCTCTCGGGGGGAGATCCCCCGGGTGCGCAAGGCTTGCCGACACCAGCACGGAGCACGGGGCGTCCTCCGAAGGGCGCCCCGTGCTCCGCGCTGCCAGCTGCCGCCCGCAAGCCTTGCGCTTCCGGGGGGAGATCCCCCGGGTGTGCAAGGCTTGCCGACACCAGCGCGGAGCACGGGGCGTCCTCCGAAGGGCGCCCCGTGCTCCGCGCTGCCAGCTGCCGCCCGCAAGCCTTGGGCTCTCGGGGGGGAGATCCGACTCACCCGCCTCCCTCCCACGGCACACCAGGCAACGTCTCGTGGCACACTAGTGTGCCGCGGAACACCGGTTGGGAAACACTGCTTTAAGGTGCTACTGGAAGGAATTTTTTTTGTTTTGACTATGGCAGACCAACACGGCTACCTATCTGTAACTGGAAGAAGCAGGTGAGACAGTGGTATAGAGTAGGGAACTGACATCTGGGTTATTACCACACAAAGGTCAAAAGGCAGGATTGCAACAAGCAGGCCCATGCAGAGCTTGTCTGAGGCCCAGGGCCAGAGTCTTGTCCCCAGTTGCTGGACTTTAGTTCAATGACAGTGCCCATATTTCATACTGCTCTACTCACTCAGCCAGCTGCTTTCCCTCCAAGTTAGTGTTTGAGTTATTTCTGGTTATTTGTGTGTTCTGACACCTGACAGCTGGACTCCTACGTCAATTGACAGTAGTAGGAAACTGCCTTAATATAAAGACTTGCAATCAGCAACTGGCTGTTGTGTAGATTCCAATGCCTGTTCATCTCTAGATCCTGCCTCCACCCCGCACAATCTAATGGCTGCTTTTAAGGCTCCATGGAGACCTAGGGAGAAAAGACTCAGAGGGAGAAGATGTGGATTTTACTTCTCAACTGGGTTGCTTAGCAGCAGCACATGCTCAAAATTCATATCTTCTTATCCTTTGCTTTAGCGGGAGATCAATGATGCCCCTACACTGGTGCTGTTCATAGATGCAGTGTCATGCCTTTCATCTAATGTTAGATACTAAAGAACTAGCAGCACATCTCAGTGTTCGTTTTGTGGATTGTAACCTTGAAATATTTCAAATGTTTTGAAATATTTTGAAAAATATTTAAGAAACTTCAAGTTGGCTGTAGTATTTATATGATAAATAAGCATGTTTCATCACCTCCTCCATCTTCTTTTCTATTCAGTCTCGCAGACCTCCTACTACCAATCTCAAAGCTGACATGACTTCCTTGTTTAGCAAGACTGCCAGAGGCTCTTTTATGTGAAGCCAAGAAGTGAATACTTAGGTATTCTTTTTCAACTAGTTAACAAATATTTGATCAGCAGGCCCACTTTAAGTGTCCATATCTTTTATAATTAGTTTTCATTTTGTAGTCAAGCCTCATCTAACCCTGATCTCCTGGGTTCTGAAAATTCAAAGGAGAAAGAAAGTCACCACCACCATCCTTACACTACTGCTGTCATAATTAAAATACAAGAAAGTCAAAATGCATAATTCATCTTTTGTTTTCATTTCATTCATATCCCCCAAAATGTTCAGTAAGCAAAAATTTCACATTCTGTAAATTTTAATCTAAGCATCACTTGCTTAATTTGATGGTTGAGGAGATAATTAATTAGAACTTCAATTTTATGCACACTTATTTTGGATTAAATGTATTGAACTGAATGGGACTAACTTTTGAGGAGGTTGCATAGAATTGGGATTCAAGAAACTCCACTCAATAGAAGCAGCCAGATAATTTCAATATGAAGTTAGAACAGAGGCAGTATAAGATCCCATTTCAAAGTGGGTAGGGTGTTTGTTAGCCATCATAAAATTTGATCATTTACTGGCAATGAAATTGAATTCAGGATTAAGCCTAGAAGGACTTTTTTTACACACCCATGCCCACACTCTGTTACATTGAATTTAGGCCAAGGGATCATGTAGTCCAGTATCATTTATGCATTTAACAATGGCTGGCTCATGTCCCCCAAAAGTACACAAACGGCATGAATGCACAAGTCCTCTCACATGGTATAGCAATGGATTTCCCAGTATTGGTTGTTTTGGGTGATTGTAGTGACCATTTTGGCATATGTGATATATAAATTAATAAAATAAAGAACAATAATCAAGGCCCCTTTGGTTAAAATTGCTCACGATTTCACGGTCACCATGTTTGCAATGGGTCTGTTTCAATTTGTTGTTGTTGTTAATTACATTTATATACTGCCCTTCACCCAAAGATCACAAGGCCATTTACAGTATAAAGTTGTTGGATGCCTGACTTCTATCAGACCCAGCCAGGATGGCCAGCAATCTAGAAGCATCTGGAAAAACTGATTTCCATCCCATCCATGCTGCAAGGTGTATTTCTGACTTTCTATCTCTTTTGGCTGGATGGTGGTAATCCGTGAGTGAAGGACTGTAATGTAATTCTTTCATCAAAGAAACATAGACCTGATAGGATTTATATTCTCTAGGACTCCCAGTGGGTTGGGGGTCTATTCATATGATTGGATCTTGGCTATCTGGATGGATTACTGAAAGCCTTTGGGATGGGTGAGTTCTCTATTACGGGGACTGGCAATTCTGTCAAAATCCTGGTTGACTTCTATAATGTGGAAATGAGTCAGTTAGCTAATACAGTTGCTTCTAAGGGTGATCTCCTGCCTGCTGACTTCATGGATTTCTATGAAGCTTGGTACAATGTTGAAAAACAGGGACAATGGCTAAAGTAATCATGAAGCATTTCAGTCTGTGGATGCCCAGGAAGTGCCTGTTATGTTATGAATTTGTTCAGCCTGAGGAAGTGGGGAAGGTCCTTGGCAGTCAGAAGCCAATGCTCTGTACTTTTGCCATCTTGGTTAAAGATTCTGGAGGAAGAATGAAATGATGGATGTTATATACGGATTTTCTTATGGGACCGGGGGGCAAGGGGGTGATATATGTTAAAGGAGCTCTCACCAAACTCCTCCATTCTTTTTTAAATAAAAAAATTAAAAAAATATTTATTCATTCTGAATAATATTTTTGGTTGAGATGCTGAAGCATCTGCTGGCAGTACATCTATAATTGGGCATTATCATATGCTAGTTGTGATCTCAGTTTATTGAGTAGTGTTTCTTATGTAGCTACAATGACACCATGCAAGAGAAAGATATCAGAATGGTCAAGTGAATCTCAAGATTTACAGAAGCATATTTATTTTAAGGAAAAACTCCTTAAATGGGGAAACGCCCCCACCTGCCTGTAACACTTTACAGTGGTGTGGTCTCTCCTCTATCCACATTGAGGTTCTTCAGAATGCTGGGCCACTCTTTATGCAGGTAGACCTGGAGAGCTCTTCGTTCTCATAATTTATATGGGCAGCTCTACCCAACTGTGCTTAGATTCTAGCCCCCCTTCTCCTAGTCTGGCTTCTGTACAGAATTAACACAGGCTGTGGTATTGCTTCTTTCATCATCTTTGTATCCTTCCCTTTGGCTTCCTAGAGAATGAGGTTGCCAATCTTCTACTTAGCCTGTCAGCATTGGGTTGTCTGTGCATCCTTGCCTGTATGTGGACAAAACACAGCAGGGCTTTTCCTGCAGCCACATCTTCAACTGTCCTCTTCTTTTCTCCCCACTTCAAGCCCTCACCTCTGTCTCAGTGTTTCTGTTTCATCTCTGCACATTGCGAGAGAAGGTGTGCCCTCTATCCTGACCTTAACTGCAGGGGAAGTTTCCCGCAGATATTCACAACAGTGTGTGTCAATGACAGGTCCTACGTCACACTGCCCAATGAGGACCAAGCAGTGGACATGGAATGCTGACTGTTGGGATGGGTCCATGCCAAGACCTAGAGAAGGAATGAAGTGGTTGGACTCTGAACAGAAAATACTCCTGTGGCACTGGCAACATTTTGTTACAGGTCCCATTTGTGTATTTGTGAAACATTTTTTGACCAGTTTCCAGATTCCAGCCCAGTTTTGGGACTGAGGCTGTCTAGATCATCTTGGTTGATGACCTATGCTTGCTGTGTATATCTATCAGTTCTGCTTTCACTGCCATCAGACATGTGTACTGCATTGTGCTGCTCAATAGCGGTCCATGTGGTGGATGGGAGCCATGGAGCTGCCATCTTAAAACCAGCATCATGGCAGTTCATCTGTACTGGGGTGGGGCAGCCCTGACCTTGCCACCACCCTGTCCCACACCAGCTCATCCAGGTAAGTTTCAGCAACACCTGTATCAGGATGATGTCTCCGCCCCAAACCATGGGCTCCTAGTGGCACAAGTTTTAGTCCTGCCTAGAAAAGCAACTAGAGTTGAGCCTAATATTGAAGAGAACTCTTAAGTTATTTTTAGGAGCACCTTCAGCACTTGATTGTTTGGCTTATTCCTGTCTCTCTTGTTGGTAGTGCCATACAGACAGAAGCATGGTCACAATTTGAATTTGTCCACACACTATTTTTAGAAACTTCTAACACATGGCCGCTTTTCTCTGGTGTGGTACCCACAGGCGTATTACTAAATATCAGTGTGGTATTTTGAATATGGTTCCTTCTATATGGTGGTTACCACCACACATATGGAAATAAGAAATAAATAGGATCAGTTCCCCTAAAGCAAATGTTTCATGTGAGAATTGCTTTGGGGTCATCATAAAAGCATAAGTAAAGTGTAGTTTTTTTCCTTTATTCCACTTTGTCTTTGCACTAGATCCTCCTTAATTTTTAAAACAAGTGTGGGAAGGTTGGATATTTGAGGTTGAGAAGGTGTGGATATTTTAATTTTTTAGGCCCAGAGCATAGGCTATGCATTCATTTGCTTTGCTTTACCTTATATGAAAGTTTACTGCCTTTCATGCTCATCTCCATAAAACCCCCCTAAATTCTATTTACCCATATCTTCTAACTTGGAAAAATAAGTTCAGTGTACCATAGATTATTCAGAAAAGCAGCTTTAAAAAATGTTTTTCAGCTCTTTCACCAGTAGGGATTTTAAACCTGTTTCAGTGCAAGAGTGTAAACATATTAAAATATTTTGATATAACATTCGAATTAGACCATTTTGAACAGTTTAAAAATGCCTAGTGATGTCCTTTTTGCAGTCAATACTATTGTAGCAAGGCACTAATCAGCTAAGTACCATAATCCTCCTTATAGGGTAAATTCTTACTTGACCTCCAGCTATATACAGCACATAGTAACAGCATTAAACTGTAACCCTTCTCTCCTGCTCTCCACAGCTTCTCTACTGGGTCAGCATTTAGGCCCAAATAATTTTTAGTTTTATTTTATATAGTTTACCTTTCCTCTCCCAGATGCATTATATTTTGTATTTGGAGGTGAGGAAAGGTTTATGAAGAAATTGTTTGGAAATCTGGGCTCCTAAATTGAAGTGACATTTCACATGGTTTCCTCAAAGCTACAAGGATTAAATGAAGCAGTAGGCTGCACAGAAATTGATGCATTCTCGGGAACTTGATGCTCCTGACTTTCCAGATGTGCAGTGGCTGATCAGAAGGTAAAGAATGAAATAATACATGGACTTTAAAATTTTTACATTATTGGTTTTATGGGGAGTATTAAGAAACTTTCAAAAAGTAAATTGAGCTTTAAATTATTTATGACAAACAACTAGGTTTTTTTTTTTTAAAGGGTCTAGTTTATCTGATTTTTAATATCCGGGCTTTTAAGCAGAATATCACCATCCATAGATTTATAAACTTTAGAATGTGATTGTGATTCTTAAAAGGGTAAATTTGAGTCACTTAGCTAGTATTGTTGCGGTGCAGTTTGATATCTTGCTATCTTGATTTTTTATTTGCTTGATTAACGAGACTAAAATAGTAATTCTGCATATCATCCAGTTATTTTATCTGGATCATCCCATTTTCTGTCTGAAATGGCAAGTGTGTTGCATTTTAACTACTTTGCTATTTAAAGTACTAAATACTTTAGGAAAACATTTTGTATTATAGTTGGTGTTTAGTAACTTAACTAATGGTAATAATATATCCAGAGGGATAACAGCAAAAGAAGCCAAGTCTTGTGGGGCCCTAAAAAACTCAAGCCCAGTTATCAGTTGTAAAAACATCTGAAGTCAAAGTGAAATAAAACATGTTATCTGCACTAGATGTTACAATTTCATCATTAGTAAATATTTAGCCCAAAGCTAATTATAATATTAAAACCACTATGTCATTTTGATGCATGTTAAGTTTAAGGTTCAATCAGTTTAAAACACTAAATTGCAGAACTTTTAATACTTAGTTTTAAAACACTGAACCAAACAAAGGATCCAGTTCTACTTATGAGGTGGTAGATTTCTGAACCACTAAGGAATTTCATTTCAGAGTAATAAAGAAATGTGCATATATTTAGGCATGGATGTGAAAAATGTTCATCTTGTCCTATTCTCCTCACCAAATGGGGCTTTGAACTTGTGTTTCCTCAAGTAGCAGATTCTTTAGCCACATGTTTAACTTCTTTTGAAACTAAGGGCATTTCAAAAGGAAGTTGCAAACAGCCATGGGACTTCCTTGTTGCTTAAATTGGGGAAGTCAATTAATACCCCGCTGTGTTTGGGCATCCACAAAGAAGCTCTTTAGATCCTGGCCAATGAGTAAATGTCTTCAGAAGAGTCCCAGTGAATGATGTAGTTCTATAAAATACGTTTTAAAAGAAATAACTTTGGCATGCTAAATAATCGTTTTATTTACTGTTTATTGAAAGATTGTATGTAAAGAACCTATGGTAGTAAACACCTCCCCAGATATCCTTCCCTCCAAAGCTATGATGAAAACTTAGCAAAATAGGGAGGGGGAGGGAAGGGGAACTAGAAGAGACACCAATAAATGTGGGTGAGGAAATCAGGACTCAAAGAGTTCTTAGAACTCAGACCAGATACCATTGCATTTAGTCCTAGCATCACATCTACGAAATATTATTTGTTTTTTGGTTTCCAGGTCCAGAAGTTCATCCACCCAGGTTTTGAAGTGCAATGGGGTCAATGCCTTCAGGTATTGGAGAGTGAGATGCTTATGAGATGATAAGCTATCAATGGAGCTAGCAAGATCCAAAACAATCTTTTTTATTTTTTATTGCAGAAAACTTCCACATTTTTCTTGCACATCTTAAGTACTTCTTCTTGAAGTTTTCACCAACGCGTGGATTTATTTACACTGTTACACTGTTTACTTGATTTCTTCTTGAAATGCGATAAGTTTCACAATGTAATATTGTATCTTTTGGGGAGGGGGAAACGAGCAGTTGAAAACTCAGTTGAGTTTTCCCACCTCGGTAATACAGCATCTGTAACATGATTTATTTAGTTAGGGGGTTTGCATAAGCAATTTGTATCATTTTTGTTATTGTCCTAATTTGTGCTTTGGGAATTCTTACATGGAATCAAGTAGATAATCACAAGAACACTTTTGTCAAATATTGCTTACAAAGGGATCTTGAAATAGATTAATGAGATGAGAATACAGTGAATGGAAACAGTCCTGTGGATTTCAGTGGAATTTTAGTGAGATTTCCAAGGCAATAGATAGGTTTACTGGACTGAAGACTTCTGTCCCAATCTGGCTAAGCAGACACATAATCTAAGCAGGCTTCTACATGCATATCATTTGGTGGAAAATACATTAGTAATTGTAATATTGTACTTATGTTGATGATTCTGGAGTACCGCTTGCATGTACTGTATGCCTTGTAATAGTGGGCACATTGTGACGAATATAATGTTGTACTTTGCTTGCCATATATTGTGTTTTGGTATGCTGAGATTCAAATGGCATGGTAAGGCAAACTTTGGTTCATCTTAGCATGACACAGCAGTAAAAAGGACCTGGGAGAAACAAAGTAGCTGCAAACTCTCTTCTGGGGCACACACATTCTCACACCTGTGGTAAGCCGTAACTTGGCTTACTGTTGTTATTTCTAAAGCAAAGTCACCTGGCTGAAATTTAGAACAGAGAAACTAGAAGGAAGGAATGCATGCTTAGGTGATGGAATGTTGTTACATATGTTAGGATGTCATTCATCGTTTGCCCTAGACTGCATTCTGGCTCTCAGCTTGCTATGCTCTAATCACAATACTTCCATAACCTGGGATATATTCAGAATTTTACACAAGATATACAGTTCTTCAATATTTAGCTTTCTCACTTCTGAATGATGATATGATTTATGGAAGTAAACAAGCTAATGAAAATATTTTTTTAGATTATAACTTTCAAAAGAAGTATTATTTTTATTATTTATTATATATTAAATTTCTATACCATCCTTCATACAAAGATCACAGGGTAGTTTACAAGGCAGGAAAGAAGGAAACGTACATATTTTATTTCTTTAATTAAATATTTATAAACCACAACTTCACATAAAATACAAGGTTGTATACAGGATAAAAACCCAATATTACAATAAAACAATAAAAATGTGAAACGAACCAGTAAGAACTGATGATCTAGCTTATCCGAGAATTGTTTGTGCTTTGATTTTGATTTTTCATTCTGTTCTGAACTTAGCTCATTTTATTTTAAAAAAGTATTTAGCTACGGTGGGACATAGTGTAAGGCAGATAAGTAATGGCTGAAAATAATAAAATATATAGTAGGTAGCTATCCTACAAGAAATTATTTGAACATTTGTACTGTCAGAAGATGCATATTGTTTGTTGTTAATTTTATTTTACTTAAGTGGCTACTTGATATAAACAATACAAATAAGAATCCTGCCCTGAATTATTGAATAAGTTCTGTAAGGATAATTCTTTCATAATTTCTTTTTGTATTTTCCCCTTTTAATTAATTATGGCTTGGAGCCTAATTTTAATTAAGTTACAGTGCAATCCTGTACATAGTGAAACATTAAACTTATTCCAGAGGGTTGGTGTACAGAGGAGGGAATTGCCAAAAGTGGGTAGTGGACTTCTCAATTTGGGGCACTCCCCCCCCCAATGCTACTGATATCCCATGTAGTTTAGGAGGGTCATCAACCCTCGGGAAAGGTTTCTGCCAGGGCTGCAGGAAGGAGGAAGGTGTGGAAACTTACTTAAGTTAACCCACGTAGGAACCAAGTCCATCTGTTTATCTGTGAGTGATGCAGACATCATGATGTGAATATGAAACAGATATGTTTTAAAACATGTTGCTAGCTTAATTTTTGAATTTTTCATTGCATATTGTATTTTGTATTTTTGTTGTCCTGCTTCAGCTCTCCTTTTAGATGTGTAAAGCAATTATATAAATATAATAAAATAAACTTAAATTAACAAATGTGGTATGAAAAAATAGGAGAATTACAACTTACTTGATTAAACTAATGTATTTTTGTTTAATTAACTCATTGTATTATTTAATATTTATAGAACACTTTTTGAATGTTCAGATTTTTTAGATACATTATCCTCTTGTAACCATTAAAACAATGCTGCAAGTATCATTATCAGCATATTGCAGACGGTGGCCATGTGTGTGGGAGGCTGAGCCTGATACTGGATTTACTAAGGCCACCTAAGTGAGTTTCCTGGAAGAGATGAAATTTGAACTGGGGATTTCTTGATTCATAATGCATTCTCTTAGCCACTATGCTACATATATCAGCTCTGGAAAACAAATTCAACTTAAAACAATGTGCTTCCATCTGAGTGAGTGATTATCAGGTTATTAGAAAGCCAGTGCAGTTATTATAGTTCAGTCAACTAGAATAATTAGTTTGGAATTAGTTTGTAACAAATAAATTGTAAACATTGAAAATATTGATAATGTTTACTTCTTGTTTTTCTTGATGACTTAGAAAAAGAAGCCCATCAATATCCAGAGATCAGAACAGGAGATTCAATCAACAGGAGGAGAGAGACGACTATTCACAGTATGCAACATCAGACAGTGCAATGCCAAGATCACCATCAGATTATACGGACAGACGATCACAACATGGATCTCAGTTATATGAAGAAGCTGAACTTGATGACTACAGGGATGCGAACAGGAGAAGTCGCAGGCGTTCGAGGGAATATCCTTTAGAGGAAGATGATGTGCAGAATAGAGAGGAATATGAGAGGCAACGGCGGGAAGAGGAGTACCAAGCACGATACCGAAGTGATCCTAATTTGGCTCGTTATCCCGTCAAACCACAACCATATGAGGAACAAATGCGTATTCATGCTGAAGTGTCCCGCGCACGTCATGAACGAAGGCACAGTGATGTGTCTTTGGCAAATACTGAACTGGAAGATTCCCGGTTATCTATGATGAGAATGGAACGGCCATCACGGCAAAGGTCTGCATCTGAACACAGAGCTGCCATGGACCAATGTTCATATTCAATGGAAAGAACTCAGGGACCAAGTCCCAATCGGCAAAGAAACACAAATCACAGCCCTCCAACACCTAGGAGGAGTCCCATTCCTTTTGATAGGCCAGATATGAGGCGAACTGATTCATTAAGAAAACAGCATCATTTGGATCCTAGCTCAGCTGTACGGAAAACAAAACGTGAAAAAATGGAAACCATGTTAAGAAATGATTCACTAAGTTCAGATCAGTCTGAATCAGTTAGGCCTCCACCACCAAAGCCTCATAAAACAAAAAAAGGGGGTAAAATGCGTCAGGTTTCACTGAGCAGCTCTGAGGAAGAGTTGGCCTCTACTCCAGAGTATACCAGCTGTGACGATGTAGAGATTGAAAGTGAAAGTGTTAGTGAGAAAGGTAAGAATTTTGCTTTTACTGCATAGGTGGATTTTCTGTACATTCTAATTCTGTAAAAGAGAGGCATCTCTGCTGCAGACCTCAGGTGTTTGGTGGGGGGTATTTTGCTTTGTTTTTACACTTATGGGTCACATACAGTCCCTTTGATCAGCATGGGTAGATGAAGCTACAAATTAGTCTAAAGTCTAAGAACTGAAGTATGCAATAAATATTCATGTTTCTAACTATATACTTATAAAAAAATATAACCATAGTGGTGGGAGTGATATAATTGGATCAAAAAATTGTACTAAGGTATTTTCTGTTTGAAAACCCTCACTTGCTCCTTTTCATACTATTTTACTGTGTTAACTTTCTTCCCCCATCACACACACACATACACACCACAAGAAGGTACTATTAACTCTTCTGGGGAGGAAAACAAATACAAATGTAGTTCTCTACAGTAGGATTAATACTAGTTTCAGGGAAGGTGATTTCAATCTGCAAAATGATGTGGACAATTTTTTTTAAACCCTCTGCCCTAACATCAATCTCCTGTTCCAATTTAGCCCACTCCCTGTGGCTACTTTTAAGTGAAAATGGAAAAATCCGGAGGCCCAACCACATATCTCCCACATCAAAGTGTAGTGTGATCTTCCACGATGATTAAAACAAGAACACAATTATAACACGGTAGAAGAACACTTAATAGAAACATTTGCTCTGTTCTTGTTCATTGATAAAGCGCAGGTTATGGTTAGTGTTGGTTAAGTACATGAAAGGAGGAAAATTTGTGGGTCATAGTTTCAGTTCATATGGGTCTTCACATGAGCGTGCGCACACATACATGCACACATGACAGTTTAGCAAAAATGTGTATATTGTAACTAGCAGTGGGACCTTATAGCTCATCCTTTTGACTGTCAGTCTTATAATTGTATTTTATGTTGAAACTGGATTCTAAGCATTGTGTTCTTGGAAATGGGAATGAAAACTTGGTTTGTTTTTAGTGATAAATAATGACCAGTTTACACAGATGGAAAAGAAACAGTGATTAACACCGACTAAATGAACAAACAACTATTAACTAAACAAGTGTGCTTAGCACTGCAATCTTTTTCTTACAGTCATATTTCTTCTACCTTGCTCTCTAGATCAAAAACATACATAGAGTATAAAATAATTTTGTAAGGTCTGAAGTCAGTCTTAAAGAAATGATGGTTGTCCTCTTTATGATATGGAAGTGGTGCATTTTTTATTCTGTAATATAGTGCTGTGGACTTCGTTTGTTCTTTAATGTGGCCCAAACTGCCATCTTTCAAATGGTTTGCCCCTAGAATATACATGCACACTCTCTCATGGACAGATTGGTCACATTCATCTGAGCCAGTGCTGTGGTTTTTCTCTCTCCAAACAAACCACTACTCGAAGACAATATTTTTTTAATTGGCTTCCCAACTGTGATTTGTTTTGGAGAAACAAACCACAAGTGCTGGTTCAGATGTAATGCTAAACCAGCTGCTCTGTGGTTTGCTTCCCTGCTTGAGTAAGGGAAAAGTGAAGCAGGAACACTCTAAGCTATGTGATCAAAAAGCAGCTCATGCACAGTATGGCTAAACAAACCATACTTTGTGAATTAGTGTTGCACCTGAACATGGTCATTCACAGGTATGTTTGTATCCTCATAGACTTCAGTGACTGTTCTCTCTCTCTTTTACATTCCCTCTTTCTGTTGCTTGGTTCATGCATTAGCTGTGGTTTGAGGGCTGGGAAGGAAGGTAGGAAGGAGAATGTGGGGAAGAAACTGAATGTATACACTACATGCTTTTCACCCCGTTTCTGAAATTATGGCAGATTGCTATAAGGCATGGTACCAACTTATATTTATCCATCTCCAAAGACCTTCAACTCTTGCATATGTGTTTTGTGTCTTCTGATATCCACCACTGACTGGTGTTCATTGCCTTTCAGTGAGATATATTGAGAGGCTATACAGTATTGTTTGAGTGTTTTATAGTGGACCATCTCTGAGCAAAATCTATGGAATCTGAATGTATCTTCTGCTGCTAAGCTCAAGGAATAGTTACCTACATGGCAGTGGAAGTATCAATGAAAAATGTGGGGATGAATCTACACATCAGAAAAATAAGTTCAGAAGGATAAGTGTTTAAGAATGCAGTAGTTAATCTAGTGTGTAAAATTGGTGTCATAGCTAGAGCTGTATTTTCTCCTGTGTCCATTTATACAGTGGTATATCTGTGTATTAACAACTGATGCCACACAGCAGTTCTGTAGGGCTTCATTTACAAGCTATTGTTCAACCACACTAATAAGACCATATGTTTTTTAAGTTAAAAATAGTTTATTTACAAACTCTCCAAAGGTCAGATGCATGTGCTTTACTTACAGCATTCAGAAAAAGTTGCACAGGCAGTAAAACTTGGTTTAGTGAAAGTGGTGAAAGTTCCTAAATTCTTCTTCTTCTTTGACAATCACTCGTAGCCGAGGAAGATTGTCTTCCATAAACAAGATTTTAACAATGAGTCCATAAGTGACTGTGGAGGCCAATTCTAGATCCACATGTCCTTCCACAGTGGGGACATTGGTTTCCGGCAGGAGTTGATCACGGTGTGGATTTGCCAAGCGTGCCTTCCTCTTAGCATGTTTCTCCCTTGCGTCCTGAGATCGAATGTCTTCAAAGCCCACGACACCTTTGATAAAGGCTGTTCTCCAACTGGAGCGCTCGCAGACCAGTGTTTCCCACTTGTCAGTGTTTATGCTACATTTTTTTAGATTTGCCTTGAGACAGTCCTTAAACCTCTATTGTTGACCACCAGCATTACGCTTTCCATTTTTAAGTTCGGAATAGAGTAGTTACTTTGGAAGATGATCATCAGGCATCCGCACAACATGACAAGCCCAACAAAATTGATGTTGAAGAATCATTGCTTCAACACTGGTGATCTTTGCTTCTTCCAGTACACTAATATTAGTTCGTCTGTCTTCCCAAGTTATGTGTAAAATTGTAAAAGCTGTGCTGCTGGAGCTGCAGCAACCAGCTAAGATCTCCTCACCTGCTGAGCTTCTCTGGTAGACTGAGGGAAACAAAAGGCTTGGTTACCTTCCTCCCAAGGCGAGGAGGAGTGACCTAGCTAAGCCTGGCAGGACAGTTTACTCTGTGGCATTAACCCTTCATGGATTAATTAGGTTTAAGGATGTTGGTTAAATGAGGCTGGTTGTCCCACATAATGATCCTCAAAAATCACTGCAGATGGCTATTCTATTTTAGAGCATAAGATTAACTGATTGTCCCACACAGAAGTGTGGTTCCCATACTGTCTCTTCCATGTTCATAAACTGGTGATTCTCTACATATTTTTCATCATAATTCTTGTTTATTTTACTTTATGATTTTCATAATCTCATTCAGACAATTTGTTTGAAGCATTATACAAATAAATTTCAGAAAAAATATTATATAGTTTTTCTCACCTATTTTCAGTGACATACACCTTGTAGAGACTGGTGGAGAGCCAATAATACATATGAATAATATATAAGTATACTGTATAGAAGGGTAAACATACCGTAGCATTTGCATATTACTGAAATCCTGTTTTCCTGCTTCCTTTTTCAGTACAGGCCACTGTAGAACATACTAGGCCCCAAGGGTGTCTACTAAAGATAGTTACACTTTGCATTCTAAGTGTCTACATGCTTAAAAATGAATATTATTAAATTAGGTAACGCAACTGGGCAATATGGTTGATTTATACTTCCATGTATCTCTGATTTTGTGGGCTCCAGAGCTTGTAATGTGGACTGCTGAGATTTTTTGCTAAGATTTCTTCAGTTTGTGCCTTGACTTTAATAAATCTAGTTATTAAAGCTTATTAATGGAATGGAGAAGAATTTTGCTTCCCATTTCTGATACTAGTTGACAGTCTTCTCTTAGTATGACAGTATGTTCTAAGATGGTGAACTTATTTATTCTTATTTGTGTCATCTATGTAGAAGAACTAACATGTTCATTTGAAACTTGATATTTAATTTTACATTTTGACCTAAGATCATTATTATGTCGTAATAACAATAACAATAGAATAGGATTTTATTATTCCTTTAGGCCTGTTGACAAAAGTCATTTTACAGTCGTACCTTGGAAGTCAAACAGAATCTGTTCCGGAAATCCATTTGACTTCCAAAACGTTCAGAAACCAAAGCACGGCTTCTGATTGGCTGCAGGAAGTTCCTGCAGCCAATCAGAAGCCCCGTTGGACATTTGGCTTCCAAAAATAGTTCGCAAAGCGGAACACTCAGTTTGTGGTGTTCGGGAACCAAAACGTTCAAGTACTAAGCTGTTCAAAAACCAAGGTACAACTGTATTGTTGTTTAGTCGTGTCTGACTCTTCATGACCTCATGGACCTGAGCATGCCAGGCACTCCTGTCTTCCACTGCCTCCCGCAGTTTGGTCAAACTCATGCTGGTAGCTTCAGGAACACTGTCCAACCATCTCGTCCACTGTCATCGCCTTCTCCTTGTGCCCTCAATCTTTCCCAACATCAGGGTCTTTTCCAGGGAGTCTTCTCTTCTTATGAGGTGACCGAAGTATTGGAGCCTTAGCTTCACGATCTGTCCTTCCAGTGAGCACTCAGGGCTGATTTCCTTAAGAATGGATAGGTTTGATCTTCTTGCAGTCCATGGGACGGACTCTCAAGAGTCTCCTCCAGCACCATAATTCAAAAGCATCAATTCTTCGGCGATCAGCCTTCTTTATGGTCCAGCTCTACAACTGTACTAAAAACAATTAAAGAAATTATCTTGTAAACTTCCAGACAGTTATCTTGTAAAATTCCACAGACAAATCTGTTTTGACACAGAATAGATACCAGCTACATTAAAAGAGACATTTCCCTGACTCTGGAATTTTAAATATAACACATCCCATCATTTCTTTTAAACCAATGTGTCATGCAATGGTTAAGAACAAGGTAGTTTACTCATCCACTAAGAAAATAGAACACAAGACTAAGCTAAATATGTATAAAATACATTTGCTTATACATTTAGAAAATTTAGAACCTGCTTTTCAGTGTACAAAAAAGTGAGGAACAACAGAACATAAAAATATAATTTAAAACAATAAACAACAGTAAAAAATTCATAATAAAATAAGCAGCTAACAGGAGAGTTTAAAAAATATAGTGCCACTAGTACCTCTATCTAAAAAAAGTTTCATTTTTGTGGTTAAATGGACCACGTTCTTGGAACTGGCAAATCTCAGATGGCAGGAGTTTATTTAAATGCGGTGCTACTATTGAAAAAGCTTTATTCAAGGATGAAATCGGTATTGCTTTTGATTGAATCCCATTGTGCAGCTGGAAGTAGGTATGAAAGCAAATATTCCTTCAGATATCGTAGACCCAGCAGTGGCAGACCTTGGCATATCAAGTTTTAGTGGTGCCCTGTGCAACGCCGAAGTCCGGCACCTCCTCGCCTCTCACCTTCTGTTGGATGTCATAGTTGCGGTGCCTGCTGTGACGCCCCAGAAGCTCTGCACCAGGGTGACCACACCTGTCACATTCCTCTCGGTCTGCCTTTGGACCCTGGCTATATGGAACAATTTATTGGACCTCCGGAACTATTTACAGTGGTACCTCGGGTTAAGTACTTAATTCGTTCCGGAGGTCCGTTCTTAACCTGAAACTGTTCTTAACCTGAAGCACCACTTTAGCTAATGGGGCCGCCGCGCTGCCAGAGCACGATTTCTGTTCTCATCCTGAAGCAAAGTTCTTAACCCGAGGTACTATTTCTGGGTTGGCGGAGTCTGTAACCTGAAGCGTATGTAACCTGAAACGTATGTAACCCGAGGTACCACTGTAATTACTTAACTCGAGGTACCACTGTACTCCAGTGCAATCTATGTGGGGCTATCCTTGGGCCTATTCTGAAAGCTACTGCTAGTACAGAATGAAGCAGCTCAACTGTTGGTGGAGGCAGTTGGCCAACACCATGTGACATCTCTGTTAAAACATGTATGCTGTTTGCCCATATGCTACGGGGTTCTTGTGTTGACATTCAGAGTCCTGAGCAGCTTGGGTCCAGGATATCTTAAGGGCCATCTGAGCCCTTATATTCCAGCCTTATAAGTGAGAAGATGCAGAGGAATGCTTTTAGTTCTCCCTCAAGTTATAAAGCCTAACTGGCCTCAACCAGACGTGAAGGCATTTAATGACACTAGTCCCATGTTGTTTCCAGCAGAAATTCAGCAGGCAACCTTGCTTGTGACTGTGTCTTGAAGACTTTTCATATGTTGACAGGCCTATGCACAATGCTTTTTTTCTGGGGGTACTCAAGGGTACCCAGCACCAGCAAATTTTCCCCCAAGGAGAAAAGCACTGGTTAAAAGTATGGCACTTACTGTTAACAACTTCATGTTGAATACCACCACATTTTTCTAGAAGAAAAGCACTGGATAGGGTTTAAGATTTTGTTGGGTTACCAGTCATTTTAATAGTCATTCTGTACTTCTTTTAATGTTTTATGATGTTTTTTACATTGTTGTATGCCACCCTGATATTATTAAAGATTTTCTTGATTTACAGAAGTATGTGTAATGTCTCTCATATTTTTTCCATGCAACATTTTTACAAATCAGTTTCATTTGTTGAGACATTAGGAAGAAAAGGGGGGAGGGGGGAAGATGGGTGGGGGTGGGGTCGGGTAGCGATGTTTCTATTTTGCTTAATGTATGTAGGGTTTGGTGTCAGCGTTGCTCATGCAGTTTCTCTGCTGTTCACTTGTGTTCCTTTGGTGGTGAGAGAGGTTGGGGTTGGCCTTGGGTGTGGTTGTTTGTTTGTGATTGGCTGTGGTGATCTTTGTTTTCATGTGTGAGTGGGGTGGGTGGGTGTTTTGGATCAGGTTAGCCATATTGATTTGTATGCTGTTGGTGGATTATTGTCATTGTCTTGTTGGGCTATGTATGTGATAAAGGCGTCTTCTTCTGTTTGTCCCCGTGTCAGTTTCAATTTATTGGTTAATTTTTCTATTAGGGCTGTTTCCCATACTATTTGGTACCATTGGTCCATGCTTACTCCTGACAGGTCTCTCCAGTGTTTGGTTATGGTGTTTCTGGCTGCTGTAAGCAGGTGGGTTCTTTGTGGTGTAAATGGGCATTGTTGTCTTGGAAGATGTTTAGTAGGGCCAATTCTGGGGTGATTTCTAATACTTGCTTAGTTATTTTACATATTTCTCGTATGGCTGTTGTCCAGAATAGTTGGATTTTGGGGCACTCCCACCACATGTGGAGGTATGTGCCTGTGGAGGTGCACCCTCTCCCGCATTTTGGTGAGGTTCCTGGGCATATTAGCGCTAGTTTTCTTGGTGTTAGGTACCACCTGTAGGTGAGTTTCAGAGTGAGTTCTTTTCTTTTTGTTGACATGGATTTAAAGGGGGGTTTAGACCACATTCTGGTCCATTGAGTGGGGTTAATTTCATAGCCTATGTGTCATCCTCCCATTGTTTTTTGATTGCGTCTAGGGGGTTTGTGGGATTTTGGAGTAGTATTTTGTATATTGCGGATACCATCCCTTTACCATTTCCCTTTTTTGTTAGGAGGAGGTTTTTGAAGGTTGTCAGGGGCCTAGTTGCTGCTGATTTTACTGTTGGGTTGTTTAACCAGGGCATTTGGGTGTCTTCTAGTTTGTCTTGTATTTCTTGTGTTGACAAAGGTTTGTTATTTTTATAAAAGTCTATTAGGCGATATAAGCCTTTGGTTTGCCAGGTTTGTATCTGAAGGTTTGGTGCTGCATGGTGGAATAATGGGTGGTATGCCAGGGGAATTAGTGGGGATGGGGTTGGAGATAGTTTGCCTATTTCTGTTTGCCATGCTTTGAGCATGGTCTCAATTTTCTTTAGTTTGGGAGGAGTGGGTACGCTGTGGTGCAGGTATTTTCAATTGTATCCCTCTCTAGGTGTACCCATTGTTTTGTCTCATCTTCTAGTATACATGGGATTATATGGCATATTTGGTTGGCAATGTAATAAGCTTCCATGTTGGGGATTCCCCTTCCTCCTTCTGAGGTGGGGAGGTGCAGGTATTTGGGGCTTATTCTTGCTTTTTTTATGTGAGAAGATAAAAGAGTGTAGTTTTCTCTGCCATCTGCGGAGTTGGGTTGGGGGAATCTAGATTGGGAGGGCTTGGAATAGGTAGGTTAGTTTTGGGAGGGTGATCATTTTGATCATGGCTATTTTGTCTGAGAGAATGAAATTCATGCTGTTCCATCTCTTTCGGTCTTTGTTAATTTGTCGCCACAGAGGCTTGTAGTTATGGAGGTACAATTTATTGAGGTTTTTGGTTATTTGTACCCCTAGGTATCTGAATTTGGTGTGGCAAAGTTTTATTTTGGTGACCTTAGTGAGTTCTTTTTGGGTGTGAGGAGGGGTGCTGAAGCACATAGCTTCTGACTTTGTAAAATTTACCTGTAGGCCCGACACCATTGCAAAAGTGTTGAGTTCTCTGATTAGGGAGGTTGCTGTGCTTATGGGGTCTGGTGTTGTGACCATTAGGTCATCGGCAAAGAGCCCTAATTTGTAGGTTCTGCCTTTTATTTCCACTCCCTTGATGTATGTGGCTGATCGTATTCGGATTGCTAAGGGTTCCAGAGCCAGGATAAATAAGAAGGGGGAGGCAGAATGCATTATAAATGAACACATGTGAAATTCACATGGACTGGAAATTGACAGGTCCGTTCATCCCTAGTTAATGTATGAATCAGGGCTTTTTTTTGTTCCCTGTTTCATATTCATTCGTTCTCAGCAACAAATGGATTACAACACTGATCTCATATGTTTGTCTAAACCTGTATAGATTACTCCAGAGGGTATAGATTGTTATCATTTATATAATGTTCTTAATTTCATTTCAGTTGGAAACCTGACCTAACTAATGTACATTAATGTCAGGATTTTATTTTAGAAAAAATTGTGGTGATAAAAGATGGAGTAAGTGAATATATGAGGGTGAAAATTTAGCTATGATTTCATTGCCCTCTGCTTTGTCACATATTTGTAACATAAATATATTGTTAACAGACATTTAATTTAAAATATTTTGAGATTTACATTTGATGCCTTAGTGAACATTTAGATTATGATTCTCTTTGAGGGCTCTAGTTATATAATCTGTTTACTTGGAAATTGGAGAATATGTGGACATCAGTTATATAATATGAACTACAGTCATACTGCAGTTTTCATCACAATGCTCTATGGTCCTTTTTTATATAAAAAAATTGTCAGTAACAAAAAAAGGAAGAACTTTTGTACAGCATCTCATTAAAACAAAATCTATTTGCCATTTTGGCAGCTAAGTGCAATACAGTGCTAGATATAATTCTAGGATCAAAAAACCTTCAGTTTAAGGCATACTTTACAAGCTTTAGAAATTCACACACAAAACAAAAAGCAATATGTCAATTAAGGCAACTTAATTTCTGTGCCACATAAATAGTAAACACATTATGCAGTCTCACAGGTTGTGCTTGCTTATAGCTTAAGTCTCCATTCATCCATATTTTCCAACTAAGGCCAGATTGTCGTTTTCTACAGATTGAAGGCAACTCTCAGGCTCTAGGCATTAAAGCAGCACCGGCTATCTAGGTGTGTCCTGTCCTCTCGCTTACAGTATATGCTTTCATTTGGATTAAAAAGAATAGTATATGTTGTGTGCACGATCTTCTTTGCTGTATGTTTACTGCTTCTGGAACAAAAATTAAAATTAAAACAATGACATTAGAAGCTGCCTTATCCTGGTCAGACCGTTGATCCATTTAGCTCAATATTGACTGAGCTGACTGGCAGTGGCTTTCTAGGGTTTCAGACAGGGGACATTTCCAGCCCTACCTAGAGATGCCAGAGATTGAACCAGGTGCCTTTCACGTATAAAGCAGGTGCTCTACCTCTGAGCCCTAATGACAACAACAGAGTCTTCTGGCACCTTAAAGATGTACTCATCTACTGAGGCCTCACCTTTTGTGGACTGAAGCCCACTTCATCAGATTAATGGAGTGTTCTCTCAGCTGGCAGCTGTGTATACATAGTTACTGTGGATGGCAGATGTATATACACTGATATACAGTACAGGGGAATCATAAACATTGGAGCTTGAAGGACACAAAATACAAGAGGTATAAATTCTGAAGCCAGTGTGGTGTAGTGGTTAAGAGTGGTAGACTTGTAATCTGGGGAACCGGGTTCGCGTCTCCACTCTTCCACATGCAGCTGCTGGGTGATGTTGGGCTAGTCACACTTCTTTGAAGTCTCTCAGCCCCACTCACCTCACAGAGTGTTTGTTGTGGGGGAGGAAGGGAAAGGAGAATGTTAGGCGCTTTGAGACTCCTTCAGGTAGTGATAAAGCGGGATATCAAATCCAAACTCTTCCTATGTGGAGGGGGAACAGGAGCAGGATTCTGCCTGCTGCCTGTTCCCTAGCTGTTCATTCAACCAAATGGCCTCTTAGCACTACTTCAGATAAAAGCCATTGTGTGTAAGTAACTGTCCCATCAGTGCAAGGATTTCCACTTCTGCAGTGGAATTCGCCACCAGCACGCATGCCTTAAACCCTCTCCATATCTGCTGGAGGGTTGGGGGAACCCCCAGAACACATTGGGGGGGGGGGAAGAATGAGAGAAAGTCCCACTGAGCAAGTGGAAGTCGTTGCACTGATGGGATGGTTACTTAGCACTATATTGGATACAAGCAAAAACCCTGTATTTGTGGTATGATCACATTTCTCCATCATATCAACATCCTTGGGGTTGAATGTGTGGATGAATGTGTGGTTGAATTCTTGCCTGGGGTTTGAATGTGTGGAGATCTGAGTTGTGGCCTGTGGGCATAAGTCCTGCTCCAACTCTGCATGTTCAGTCTCTCCTGATTTTGAAATGGAGAACAGGGTTACAGTCTATTACTTTTCAACATGAAGCTCAAATGCATATGTATAAGATAAGCCGTGGTCATTAACAACAGTAGTCATATTATTATCTGTTTATTTAATTTATATCCTCCTTTCCTTACTGTGTCCAGACTGAATAACAGCATAAAATCTGATAAGACTATATCTTCAAACAATAATTAAAATGACAGTTTTAAAATCTACAGTGCCTGAATGTTCCTATCCCTTTCCAAAGGGCTGGACAAATAAAAAAATGGCTCTAAATTCCTTATGTCTCCACCTCAACAGACCAAATTTGACCAGTGGACGGCCCCACTTACCTGTCAGTTACTTGACATCAGGACTTATTATTTCCAGACGTTTAAAGGAGCAGTGTGGGGCCGTTTGAATCCTATAATGTTATGGCTGTAAGGCACCAAAAGGGTCAGAGGCCTTTGCAAGTGCTTTGTGCTGCTCCTTTAAACATCTGCTTTTCATCTATGTATAAAGGAATAGCGCCTGGAGGGAGATTTAGCACACCTTGCTTCAGCAAAGGAGCAACCAGAGCTCATTTTAAACTCCCAATTGTTCCATTGAAGTCCTACCTTTACCCACACCTGAGGCTATGTATGGTACCAGGCAAAGGGTAAGTGGACATGGTTTCCCCAAATGAGAAGGCCTATCAGACTATGTTTGGCCAATGGGTTGGAGCTTTCCCCCCAACCCCAATATAGATGTTGACCAACATGGAAGATAAAAAGTCCTGGGGATTCAAGCAGTGATCCCTCAGTGCTATCATCTGGAAGCAACCCTGGAGGGTAGGAGTGGAAACCCACAGATCATTCCAGGATGATTCAGTGGTCAATAGTCTCAAATGCTGCTGAGGGATCAAGGAGAATCAACAGCAAACCAGTCCTACCATCTCTTTCCCAATAACGATAATCAAGCAGGGCATGCAAGCCAGAAGCCATTCTTCTTCTTCTTTACTTATACCCCACCCCTTTGCTGAGTTGTCTGGCGCCTAAAGATATGTAATGAAAGTGTCAGACAAACCTCCCTGGGATGAGCATTCCACTGTAGAAAAGGCCCATTCACATGTTGCTATCCTCTGGCTGTCTCGTGGAAGGGGCACATGAAGAAGGGACTCACAATCCATCTCATCCAAGTATGATCTGCAGTTGCTAGGCCAGTACACAGTCAATCAGCCTGCCCCCAAAATGAATAGTAGCAACTAGGTGGTAGTTGCCGCCTAATGAGAGAGTCTTTTCAGAAGGGAGGTGCACTACTGCTTCCTTCAGTGCAGTGGACCTCTCCTACTTCTGTAATGAGGTCTTAATCACTGAGCGAGGATCAGGAGGGCACATGGTCAGCCTGCTTCCTGCAAGCGTCATGCTCATATCATCATTAGTGCTAAACGAGAGGTGTGTAAGAGATAAGAGAGACATGGTGGGGGGTGGGACCTGTTGCCACAATCTCAGGGCATTCTTACCTTTGGACTTGCCATGAGTGTTGGCTTTACAACTTTCCCAATTTGGTCTTTGACATGGGGGGAATCAACACAACCCTGTGTGACTAGCAATTGTAGGGTGTAACAACAGTACTTAGCAGTTGCACAGTGTGTTAAAGTGTTCAAAATAGTTCACAAAGTTATCCTTACAACAACCCTCTAGTGAAGGAGGTCAGTATTAGTAGTTCTGTCCTGAAAATAGAGGTTTGAGGATGAAAGAATAGGAGCTTGCTGAATCAGAGCACTTGAACTTGTAGAGTGGCTGTAAGCTTGGCTTAGGCATAGGAATTTAAAATGTCAGTGAAGCAAGGAAGTTTACTGCCATTTTCAAGTAGCACTTTATTAAAGGTAACACAGACTGAGAAAAAGCAGTATTTAAATTTTGACCTAAAAAGGAAGATGAACTTTCCATAAGTTGTATGTTTGAGCAAATTTCAACTTAGCATAAATTTCAACTTTCAGCAACATCACTGGAGGTGGAATTAGAAGCACTAGCTTCTAGAATTAATGAAGCAAAATGGATGGCATGGATCAGTGAATGAAGCATCTAATCCTTAGTTCCACCCCCTGATTAACCTTGGGAAAAAACTCTTTTATATGAAGAATGTGAAATCAGAACAGGATCTAGTACAGTGTGTTACTGCAGAATACAGAGCAAGGAAGAATATTAACTGTTATTACACAGTTATTTATGGAAACTGGAGGCAAGGATGTCTGAGAATATAATCTTTAAAAGGAAGAAGGAAGATTTAATGCAGATTTGGGTCTAAATGCCATCCAGGTTGGAATATCTATTTTCTATGTCACTTTGAGTAAAGATTGCCTAACTTTATGGGGATGTTTTGAAGTAATAGATTGATGATAGTTTTTTTATATTTAGAATTTAACCATTTTCTTATTGAAAGGGACAGGACAACTGGCATAAAATAATAGGAGATTATTTTATGCACATACATTTTTCAATTATTGGGTAGATTAATTGTTATTTAAATGAGCATATGAATGATACGTCACTTTCAGCTTAGTCCCACTCATTTAAGCGTGATACTAGCTGACATTTGAAATAGAAAATGTGGGGGGGGGGGTTCTTTAATATGGTAAGACAATATACGGTCTAATTTACTATGGGAGTACATTTTATGTAAATCATGATGAAAGAAATAGAAGTTGCTCAAGAACAGTGTCGGCAGTATTGTAGTTCCTATTTTCAATTAGGCTTGTTCAGGGAAAGTTACAAGCAGATTGTGAGCTTAATTTTAACAAGCTTAATTTTCTGAAGTGACATGCTGAATCTTTACATTTTATTTCATATGGTTTTATATTGCAGTTTCATATTGATAAAGTTAATGTGGAGGCAAAATGGAAATGAAATAATTTTGCTTTAGGCAATAATTTTCTTGAAAAGAGAAGCACCACGCCCAAAGACAAACTTTCCATTCTTTGTAAAACTGTTATTGTTATTTGGAAACTCAGATGAAAAAAAATATCACTAACATGGCCTGAACAAATTTAAGAGATTGCAGTACTGTTTAATTTGGTTTTAAAGTGCTGACCAGTATGGAGTATGCTCAATCAACAGGTTTTATGAGTGTGTTTAATTATCTGGATCAAACCAAAGCAGATGTTACTAAGCTGGGCTTAATTCTTCTCTCCCATCATCTCTGTGGATTGTTTGTTTCTGCAAAACAATGGTGTTCTGCCGTTGTCTTAATTTTTGAATGTTTCACATATTCTTACAGAATAACAGGTTACTCTCCAAAGTGAGAGAACTGAATGAAATCTGTTCAATATTAAACACAATATAGTGGAAATAATATTCAGCCCAATGAAAACAATGAAGCTATTCAAATATACCCTCAACTCAGTGCAGTTTATTATCTAATTAAATGCAGATCAAGCTGTAGAAGTAGATGCCCTGTATCTGAATTAGTTCCTTCCCCTCAGATGTTCGGGGAATAATACTGCACCTTTATTTTACTGCCTAAAATGTTTTCTCTTTCAAACTATCTACCTGTATTGCTAAAAGCTTATACTGTGAACACCCAAGCATTGTGGATAGTGGGAGAGTATGAAATTGTTTTTGTATGTAGACTGTGGGCCAGAATGAAATGAACTGCAATCTATCTGCAAACCTGGTAGGGAGCCTTAGGATAAGCACTCCCTCCTTTCCATATCCAGGGTGATTTCCACTTGCCTTTCTATGCGCACTCATGTTAACAATGGTTAATACTGATTCCCTGGTGGCCCGCTGGAATGTGGAGTTAACCAGGGCTATTGACTGTTTGGCTCCGGACAGCCCCATGGTTTTCCACGGATCTGGCAATGAAACAATCGTTGAGACGGCTAGAGCGCTGGTGGTGGAAAACTGACCGGACATGGGTTAGAGCTCAATGTCGAGCCCACCAAGTGGCGGTAGCGACAGCGAAGAAGACTTTCTTCACCGCCTCTATTGTATCTGCAGAAAACAGGAGCAGGAGAGTTCTTCATGTGGTTCGCAATTTAGCGGAACCACCGGCTCCATCGGGGCCCAGTATGGGCCACATGATCTCCTGCAATGATTTTGCAAAGTTTTTTGCAGATAAAGTCGCTCAGATTCGGAAAGAGGTAGACTCCACCATGGGAGCAGGGCTGGGGCGGGAGAGTGCTAGAGTCCTGTCTAGTCAAGTTGTGTGGGATCAATTCCAATCTGTTACCTCTGAGGATGTGGACAGGCTGCTTGGATGAGTGAAACCAACCACCTGTCTCTTTGATCCTTGCCCATCCTGGCTTATAAAAGCTAGCCGGGAAGGGCTGGGCGATGGACTTCGTGGGGTGGTGAATGCTTCCCTCCGTGAGGGAGCCCTCCCAGATCCGCTGAAAGAGGCGGTTATTAAACCGCTTCTTAAAAAACCATCTTTAGATGCGGCCACGATGGCCAACTATCGCCCAGTCTCAAATCTTCCATTCTTGGGCAGGGTGACTGAGCGAGTGGTTGCTGAACAACTCCAGGCATGCCTGGAAGAAGCGGACCATTTGGATCCCTTTCAGTTGGGATTCAGGCCTCATCATGGGACTGAAACTGCCTTGGTCGCACTGGTTGATGATCTCCGGCGGGCTAGGGACAAAGGTGAGAGCTATTTCCTATTTCTGCTGGATCTCTCAGCGGCGTTTGATACCATCGACCATAACATCCTTCTGGACCGTCTTGAGGGGCTGGGAGCTGGGGGCAGTCATACAGTGGTTCCGCTCCTTCCTCCTGGGCCATGTTCAGAAAGTGGTGGTGGGGGATGAGTGCTCAGACCCCTGGGCTCTCACTTGTGGGGTGCCTCAGGGTCTGTCCTCTCCCCCATGCTTTTTAACATCTACATGCAGCCGCTGGGAGAGATCATCAGGGGGTTTGAGCTGGGTGTTCATCAGTATGTGGATGATACCCAGCTCTACCTCTCTTTTAAATCAGAACCAGTGAAGGCTGTGAAGGTCCTGTGTGAGTGTCTGGAGGCGGTCGGAGGATAGATGGCGGCTAACAGATTGAATCCTGGCAAGACAGAAGTACTGTTTTGGGGGGACAGGAGGCGGGCAGGTGTGGAGGATTCCCTGGTCCTGAATGGGGTAACTGTGCCCCTGAAGGACCAGGTGCGCAGCCTGGGAGTCATTTTGGACTCACAGCTGTCCATGGAGGCACAGGTCAAATCTGTGTCCAGGGCAGCTGTTTACCAGCTCCACCTGGTACGTAGGCTGAGACCTTATCTGCCTGCAGACTGCCTCACCAGAGTGGTGCATGCTCTGGTTATCTACCGCTTGGACTACTGCAATCCACTCTATGTGGGGCTATCTTTGAAGGTGACCCGGAAACTACAACTAATCCAGAATGCGGCAGCTAGACTGGTGACTGGGAGTGGCTGCCGAGACCATATAACACCGGTCTTGAAAGACCTACATTCGCTCCCAGTACGTTTCCGAGCACAATTCAAAGTGTTGGTGCTGGCCTTTAAAGCCCTAAACGGCCTCGGTCCAGTATATCTGAAGGAGCGTCTCCACCCCCATTGTTCTACCCGGACACTGATGTCCAGCACTGAGGGCCTTCTTGCGGTTCCCTCACTGTGAGAAGCCAAGTTACAGGGAACCAGGCAGAGAGCCTTCTCGGTAGTGGCGCCCTCCTTGTGGAACGCCCTCCCACCAGATGTCAAAGAGAACCACAACTACCAAACTTTTAGAAGACATCTGAAGGCAGCCCTGTTTAGAGAGGCTTTTAATATTTGAGGTTATTACAGTATTTGATATTTCTTGGAAGCCGCCCAGAGTGGCTGGGGAAGCCCAGCCAGATGGGCGGGGTATAAATAATAAATTATTATTATTATTATTATTATTATTATTATTATTATTATTATTCAAACTTTGTTGTCGTCTAGTCGTTTAGTCGTGTCCGACTCTTCGTGACCCCATGGACCAGAGCACGCCAGGCACTCCTGTCTTCCACTGCCTCCTGCAGTTTGGTCAAACTCATGCTGGTAGCTTCAAGAACACTATGCAACCATCTCGTCCTCTGTCGCCCCGTTCTCCTTGTGCCCTCCATCTTTCCCAACATCAGGGTCTTTCTCTTCTCTTCTTCTCATGAGGTGGCCAAAGTATTGGAGTCTCAGCTTCAGGATCTGTCCTTCCAGTGAGCACTCAGGGCTGATTTCCTTAAGAATGGATAGGTTTGATCTTCTTGCAGTCCATGGGACGGACTCTCAAGAGTCTCCTCCAGCACCATAATTCAAAAGCATCAATTCTTTGGTGATCAGCCTTCTTTATGGTCCAGCTCTCACTTCCATACATCTAATACAAACTAGGTTCCTTCATAATCATGGTTTGCAAACCCATTTCAGGACCAATGCTCCAATTTTTATGTGCTAACCATGCCTTGCATTGATTCACATGTAATACAGAAACATGTTAAATGCTAGAATGGTAGTTCCTGTTTCCCAGAGAGAGAATTTATAATTTATAGCTACCTTGAGTGTCCATGTTCTACTCTTAACTTGTATATTTCTGACCCCAGACTTAATCTCGGAGTTCATACATTTTCTGACTACTTTATGATAATAGGCCACCATCATTTTATTATTTTCCCCAGTGACAGCGCACCACATTAAATATTTAGGCATCTAGGTTTATAAATGTGTACTGTCAGTGGTACAGATTTCTCTGGATCCATCTTTGCCCCTCAGATTTGGCTAGACTGATATGAAAGCCAGTTCCTGAGTTTCCTACTGTAGGAGTGGGAACATTAACTGTTGAAATTAATGGTCCTGTTCATGCACAACACTAAACCAAACCAAATCATGGCAACCTTACAGCTTGTGGTTTGTCAGGATCAAGACAAATCAGGAGCTGAGTTATGGGCATGATGCTTAGCCAAGCCATGGATCTGGGAGTCAATCAGCTAGGCTCCCAGGGGATGGGGTTTCTGGAGTAGACCTGACAGAAGACGACTTTGGAAGTCAGTTCTACAACAGGAGCATAGAAGGGGCCAGCTTGCTGACACCTCCACCACAGTCTTCAGGTGAGCTTCTCACCCACCTTATAACGCTAATTACTGTAATTTTGGCATTTCCTTTTGTCACAACTTTCCTTCAGCAGAATAAGCATCAGGATGGGTCCTTAGATGAGGGGGCAGAGATTTTGGAGGATGGTGATTTTTGGTTGTAAGCCTAACTCAGGGACTGATTATCTATGTTGCCCACTACCAGCAGCCAGGGGAGGTACTCATAAGTGGTTCACACCATTGGGAACCTCAGCAGTGGTGAACTCCAGCTAATGAGAGACAACTCATCAACCAGCAGACAAGCTGGTTGATCACATGGATGCATGCCCAATGCATGGCCTAATTTTATGCAACCTAAAGTTGTGTGTGTACTTATTTATTGCTTGCTCGCACACCACATGGCTGCATTGTGCATAGGTCCGTAACCATTTTTCTTGATTAACCTTGGGAAACCTTGGGAATAATTTAATAGTTTTTTTTCTACTCGTACAGGCTCATTAATACAAGGTTTCCAGTCCTGTGTATTGATAGATTAGATACAAATATTTAAAGTAATTTATAAATAAATGAATTCCTAGCTAGATGCTTCATATTGTTATTGCAGTTGATGGACTTTAATTTTTTATGATAGAATTCTTGTCAATATTTAATGTGACTAATTTTGAAACCACAGGAGAAGAAAATAGAGCATAAGAGTTGCTACATGGAGGAAATTAAACTGATGGATAATGGGCATTTTGTTTAACAACGTGCTGTTAGTCGTATAATGCTTCCTATGGCTCCTGCTAGCTTAGAACACATTAATATAATTGCTGCCACTGGTGGAACATTAATTATGAAATCAGACTTTTTTGAAAAATCTGAAGGTTTTTGAAAATATGAAGGTTATTTTAGTGGCTTTCTAGACTTAAGTTGGTGGGTATGTTAAGCAACAGACAATTGTAATGAACCCTGTAGTACTGAATTCCCTCCAGCACCTCCCATCACAATTAATACTTCCCCTCTTTGGACTTGTTCAGCCCAACCCAGTTTGTGACACATTAGTCTAGTTTGCATATCACAGTGAGCTCTCAAAGAGAAGCGTTGTCTTAGTGTGTCATTTGTAGCCAGGATTGTGATTACATAGTCTCCAACTGCCCCGAAAATGCTGAGACAGCCACAAAACCCCTCAAGCCACCACAGTTTATCACTGTGTCATGCAGAGTCCCAAATTCTGCAAGTGGGGAAAGGGAGTGGGGAGAAGGAGGAGGCAGCCTGGCCCCACACAGTGGCACCTGAGGGGTGGGGAGAGGGCAAGGTGCCAGATTGCTGTTGCTGTTCTCCTCAGCTCTGCCAGCTGGTAGTGCTCAACGCATCCAACTACGGTGATGGATGGTGGCAGCAGGTACCTGGATCACACAGGCGCATGGGGTCCTTTGGAAGTCATAGCCACTGACTGTAGAGACTATATTGCTGGTGCCTTGTAAACATCCGGTGTGGGTGCATCCTCTGACGCCCAAGGCAAACTGATGGAAGCCTCATGGTTTTACCATATATATTCTAAGGCTCCTGCATATAGCCAAGACATTTGCCTGTATTGTATTACTACATACTCGTCTTGGTAATAGCCATTGGGGCAGCCCTTCACTTTTCCCGTATTCCATCAGCAGTGCACGTATATAGGGGGTGGGGTGATGACACTGGTTTAGAATAGAATGTCCCTATTTTACCAGAGGAATGTGCTAAAAATGGCATCTTTGTGCGATGAACTACTACTCTTGTGTAGACATATAATACATACCATCGCAGCTATATTGCCTACTGGTCTGCAAGGCAAAATTTTAGAATTACATGTCACTTACTGTATTAGTTTGGAAATCAAAAACAGGAAAATCAGAATATAAATGCCCATGCTTCACAGTAGTTGCCACTAAAAGTCAGAGTAGATCTAGAATTCCATACCATTTTCCTCCTTGTGCTTTGTAACCAAAAGGTGCCTAAATTAGGTTCCAGTTTGCCCAGAACAAACGCTAAGCAATAAGCTGCTTCTCAACTCTCCCCTCTCATCATTTTTTTCAGGTCAAAACAATTGTCCCAGGCCACTTTTTCTCCCATGGGGAAAAGATTCTGAATACCAATATCTATTCCGCCATGTATTAAAGAACAACAGGAAAGGTTTAAGATATAAACCATTACCCATGCGGCTTTTCTTTGCTCAGACTGACAGCTGAGTGAGGCAGCTTTTCATTGGGGGGGAGGGGGCCATGGAGGAAAATCACACAGAACTGTATGTATGTTTGGCCATATAAATTGTATATTCTTCCCATTAAAGTCCTTGCAGCAAATGGCTGCTGTAATTTCTAATCTGAAATGGTTGAACTATTTATATTTAAGATTTTGCTTAAAGCTGGATCTGCTTTAAAAATATATATTAAATGTTTATACTGATTTTTAGAAAGTATATAATTGTTTGTTGCATTGATCAACTTTGAAGTTGTTTGTTGGCTGGTTACCTCATACTACAAGCCAAGTTCTAAGATCAATTATCCTCTAGTTTTGGCTGCAAAAATCACTAAGTGTGATTGGGAGAAGGACGAGAGTGGGAAACATGATTTAAGTCAATAAACATCTTGATGATCTTCAGTTACAATGAACAGGCAGCCTATTAAGTTACAGATGAGAATTGATTCTAGAGATGATGCTCTTGTACTTGCAAACACTTCCATGTAAGCACTATCTCTTTTTATAAAACTTATCTTGGTGTATAACTCTTGGTTTTCTTTTCTGGTTATTTTTAAGATTTAATGTAGTATAAAAAAAACTCTAAGGACCTATTATGGTGTAACATGGTTTGAGGTAATGTTTTGACAATAGATATGCATTACAGATTGTAGATTTAGAAAACAATCTTTTTAAGCTCCTGTGAACATGTGTAGTAGATAATCACCCCAAACTTCTAAAGCTTGAATCCGCATTCAAACAGTATTTTACTATCTTTCCACCTACCTCCTCCAACCGCCAACTATCCATCCAACTGCTGGTCTGACCACAATTGTACTACAATTGTGTACATCAATGCAGGAGATGGGAAAAGCGCTGGAGCTTCCATCCCTGCAGGAATCAGGTTACACATGGAGCCATCTAGGTATTAGTCTGGCCTAGTAAAGTTTATTCTTGACTGCTTTCTCAGGCTGAACAGAACAGTTCATTGCTCTGGGGCAGTCCAGGCAGTCTTTCTGCTTTTCTGCTTCCATGCCATCTTCTTATATACATCTTTGACCAGTAGAAATAGTGTTTGCTTCTGGGCCTCCACTCCTGACGGAAAGTATGTGAAGAAGCATGGCTGGCTGGTATTAGCATTTCTTCCAGGTGAGGGATTATCAGTGATAATTTATCACTCCCATTTTGGGAGTTTGGATGGGGATAAGGAAAGGATAAATGGGACCTTCCCAACTGCTATCCATGTTAGTTGCTTGACTTCGGCTTCTCCTACCTGAACAGGGAATTTTGCTGTCTGCTAATTTGTAAATCCTTTAAATGAGGGGCAGATTGAAAGCATAATGCATCCGCTTGCTGACAACAGAAAAAAGATGGAATTCCTTTTCTTTTTCTTAAGTAAATGTTTCAGAAGCAGAGAAACCACAATGTCTTTGATAATGATAAAATTAGCTACATGAATTAATTTTCAACTGTAGTAAATAATTCAGTTACCTTTATGTGAGTGGACTAATATTTTGTATAACTGCTGTAATTCTTATTCTGTCCATACTAGTCAAAGGTTAGTAAATTAGAAAGTCTATGTTATGAAATAAACAAGATCCAGCCATATTAGACTGGTTTGCACACAATTCAGTGTGTGGTTACCAGCAGCAAGGCCTTCTTTGTGGTTGCACTAGCATTATGGAACTCTGTGTCTACAGTGATTAGACAGGTGCCTACTATTCTGTGCTTTAGATGTCTGTTGAAATCCATTGCTTTTACCCAGCTGAACTGTTTATAACCATGGCTTCAGACTGTGGTTTGTTGACAGTAAACAAACCATAATTAAGTTACTAGACAGGATTCAGATGAACAAAGCATAATTTAATAAGCCATGGTTTAGAGTTGTGTGCGAACCAGACTATTAACTCATCCGTGTCAATGACACTGGTATTATTTTTCAGTAACTATTATTCAGGCTTCCCTGCAGGATAATTAAATATATATATACCTTTAGGAAATTTGTGAATATTTGGGATTTACAACTAGTTTTATAGAAAGGATTAGGTTTTCTTTTTTCAATTTTATTTAATCAATGGACTTCACATGGTAAACCAAATTGTGGCTTTCTGGGACCATATGAACGTGCAAGTTCCTGAAGAGGAACTCACTGCTGCTTTGTTTGTTCCTGGTCTTTTTTGGTGGTCCACCACCCTGAGTTAAGCTAAGGTTTGGTTTAACATGTTGTCCAAACCCATATTTGTGGTTGAGCTCTTTTCTCACTAACCACTAACTCACTAACCTGTATCCACAAACATTTGTTTTTTTTCCTTTCTACTGACCATTTCTTTCTTCACTGCCTTCCTCTCAACTCATTCCAATTTGTTTATGTCCTTGTTAAGGTGCAACAACTGAAAATGTATACAATATTTCAGATGAAGTTTTGACTAGTGCTGAATAAAGTGTAACTATTACAGTACTTGGAAAATATGGGTCTATTTAATGCAGTCTAAAATCACATTAGCCTGCTTTTGCAGCTGTATCACTTTGCTGACTCAACTACAGCCCTGAGATCTGTGTACTTCTGCCTAGTCAGGTATTCCCCATTCAACCAATTATTTGTGTTCAGTAATCTTCAGATGATTGTCTTCTGTACTAGCTAAAAATAAGTTTCGGAATTAAACTGGACAGGACACTAAATCCATCATTTGCAAGGGTGTGTGTGTAAGGTGTGGGGGCTCTGATTTTTGTTAGGGCTGCAGAGCATGTTTAGTGACTGTTCTCTGAGGGACAATTTTTGTCAGGATTGTGGAAATGGAAGAAAGTATTAAAGTCCTTTCCTCATGTGACAGGATCCTGATTAAATTGGGGGCTCTCAGGCTTTCTATTAGTGGAAAAAGAAAATGTAACTGCAAGTGATGCATTTAGTGTCACACCTAGTTTAGTTCTATGTGTACAAATACAGGATTTTATTCACGATAGTTATGTCTTTTTGAAACAGATTTCTTAAATAATAATAATTTTATTATTTATATTTATACCCTGCCTGTCTGGCTGGGTTTCAAGTTGTATTTCCCCTTTTAGTAGAACTTCACCCTTATTGCCTTGTATCTTTGAAGCCAAATTATTCTTCATTTTTCTTTGTTGCATATTTGAACTGCCAATTTTAAGGTCCTTGTTCTAAATCCTCTGCGTGTGAATTCTGCACAACTTTCAGTCCACAAAACCACAATCCTGTGCACAATTAAGAATTGAAGACTGATGAGTTGTTGTTGGTGTCTTCAAGCTTTCCCTTTAGCATTAAAGTTAGAGCAGAAAATTGTTTAGGGGTGAGGATAGAACTTATGGGAAAGTGAAAATCTCTCCTTTCTTACCTCTGACTACCATCACAGGATTTTTAGAACTGAATTAAATTCAGAAGGTTTAATGTCCCAGAAATCACACTTTAGAGTAGCATTTTGTATTTCTGAGAAGTGTAGGGCATGGTGGTGAAGTGTTCAGTACTTTCCTACATACTAAAAGCAAACGTATTCCCGAAGTGTGAATCCTTATGCAGCTGAAAGGGCACCACCCATGGAGAAGAGGAAGGTATCAGCAGGTTTGAGAGAGCCAGGAAATTGATAGAAGTGAAAATATATTTAGGGGTAGGGATCCAAAAGAGCCCAATGCAATAGAGATGCAGTGTTGGCTAAGTGATGGGGTGGGTGGGAATGGTGGGTGGTGGAAAGGAGTATTACACAGACTGGAATTGCAAACAGGAGCACTGCTTACTACATTTTATTACAGGTCTCAACTGTACCTGAACAGCTAAATCCCCTAGAATGCAGGGTTGTAGCCCTGTTGAACACTGCAGAAAATATGGTGGATCTTTTGCAGAGGGAAGTGACCTTTGACACATACAAGAACATTTGATGTTTTTGTTGTCAAAGTGCTAGGTCTAAAAATGTCTTCTGCTCCTTCCTATTTCCCCTCTCTTTGTTCCAGCTCCCTCCATATGTTTATCCCCATCCCTTACTTAGAGCTTGTTGCATCCATACAAAGAGGTGAAGGAGAAGAGGAACGAAACATGAAAGAATGCATAGAATTATATCACTGTCTTAATAAAATAATATTTACATAGTTTTTTAAAGATTGTTTTAGATTAAAAACAGTTTTATATTTTTTATAATTTAGCATATGAATGCTGATGTTCAGTTTAACAAAATTTAATTCTAGGATTATTTTGTACTCTTTCTTAACAGTCTATCATTTTTTGGCAGGTATGTCAACATTTTGAAAACATTTTGGCAGCATAGTGGGATGTAGCATAGCATTACATTATTTAGATGTATTGTTATAGTTAAGGGGTTTAGATATCTGCAGTTTTAAAAAATCCCTAAATTCCGCTACTGCTAAACTAAAATGTGGCTTTTGGAAAGATATATTGCACATTTTATGGCCTAATTTTTGTTGCATCACCTGAAAGATGTTTTTAACCAAAATTTGAAATATATTTCTTCTGAACTGAAGCAGGTAATTTTGCTTACATGGGGTGGGGTGTACAGTAGAATAAGACTTGTACAAAGTAAAGAGAGTCCCATGCATGAGCCCACTTGTCCTACCACCATGGCACTATTATAATTTAAATAAATTAAATTTGTAAAAGCTGTCTACTTATTTTCAGGTTTGCTTTGGCAACCATGAGAGCTATAAACTTGCTGTTTATTCTGATGTAACTATTGATGAACTAAAGTTTCTGCGAATCTGTCAGATGTTAGAAGCCATATTTTATAAAGCACATTCTCAACCAAGCAGATTTCTAGACCCCTCATTGTAGTTGTTTATATTTATTATTATATTATTGCTGTTAGGGGAAAAAAGTTTGAACATGACTTTTAAAAAGTTTCTTCCAAGGCTATTTTCTAGTTCAGTGTTAACAAAGTTGATATACATCTCAGCTGATGGGCAGACTAATACTAATCTATCCACACTGCTTCTGGGTGTTAAGGTTTGGTGGAGATATTCGTCTGCTGGCTCTGTAGGTGATGAGGCTTGGCCACAGCAAAGGCCCCTGATTTACCCCCCAAAATTGTGGCAGAACATTTTGAGGACAGAGTAGGGCTGGACCTTATCCGAGAGAGGAATCTGATATTCTGTGCCAGCCTGGTGTTGGTGCAACAAAATAGGTAAAGAAACTGCCCCACACCTCCTAGTGGGGCTGCGTATGTGGCAGAAAATCCAATGTTCCGCCCTAATACATCTGCATTGCTGTATTGGTTTGTCACTAATATAAATAAAATAAATAAGCATTGTGCTAACCAATTGTGTCATGAACCTATATTGGCAGCAGCCTGTTTCCTTCTACTGTCTACATCCCAGCGATTTCAGTGGAGCTTATTTCCAATTTAATGATCTAAGAGCACAGCCAAATATCCTGATCCTAAGCACATACACCTAGGCGTAAGCCCTTTTGAAATAAATGGAAAACTTACAATGTTCTATGATATCAGCCCTAAGTCGTCCACCCCGGTTCATAATGTTTCTAATATTCTCATACACGTTTGTGAAATTTGGAATGTAAAGTGATGTTAGAAACACCAAATCTTTCACATTGACATGCCATGTATCTAGATAATGTGCAAGGACACTCTCACTCACTGTCTTCCACACTTTATATGCTTCATTCTTTTGGAATTTCTGCTTTTTTCTAGAAAATACGGTAGTGAGCCAAAACCTCTAAAGGCAGGATGATACACAAATGCAAAGTCTATTATATCTGTCTGTCCTTTCTTTCACTTTTCCGTTACTGCACTATCTTGTCTGTCTGATCCTCACAGGAGACATGGATTACAACTGGGACCATACGTCTTGGCATAGCAGTGAGGCATCCCCAATGTCTTTGGTGAGACATGTGGAGCCTTACCATTCAGTTTCCTTTACCATTTCATGTTTCCTTTGTTTTATTTACATCTCTGCATGTTTTCTTTTTTGTATCCTTTTTATCCCACACCTGTAGGGGACAGTCAAAGGGGAAAAAGAAAAAGTAGTGAGCAGGCAGTTTTGTCGGACTCTAACACCTTATCTGAAAGACAAAAGAAAATGGTGTATTTTGGTGGCCACTCTTTGGAAGAGGACTTGGAATGGTCTGAGCCTCAGATTAAAGACTCTGGGGTAGACACCTGTAGTAGCACGACTCTAAATGAGGAGCATAGCCATAGTGAAAAGGTACTGGCTTTGTGGTGCCTGCATTTTAATCTGCTCATTTGGTCTTTGTTTGCTCTCTGTCACTCATTAAACCAGATCAGTAATAATAAGGCAGGTCTAATTTAACATTTCTTCAGGTGCAGAAAAGAAAAACAAAACCACAAACACTGGATTGCTCTCTTGTTTCTACATCTTGAAGCATAAGGAGAAAACATTATTCAGGCACTAACAATAAACATCACTTTTATGGTCACACAATAGTATTTGGTGATCATCACCTTAAACCAAAAAAGTGATTTTTAAAAATGAGATCTCTGGATTGGCATGTTTGGTTATTGCTAAATGCCCCTGGGGCTGAAATTAAATTAATAGTTTAATTCCCAGGTTGGAAAAAATGGGTGGGGACAAAATTACATAAGTTTACACAGAAAAGTTGTTTTTCTTTTTTCCCTTTCAATGTCATGTTTGTTCATTTGTTTTGTTGCCATGTCATTTTTGTGCATCATGGGGTAGTATTTGTCCTTGCCATCTGCTTTGTGTTTTTGGTTGTTGTTTTCACTTTTTATTTGAGGCTTTTTAGTGTTATTAAATTTAATGAGGGATAATTTTTGTGCATGCTGATTTCTGCATGTGTGAGGGCATGAAACTAATAGACAGCTGTGAAAAATTGCTATGATTACACAAACCAAAGGTGCTAAAATATATATTTTAAGTTACCATACACTATAAAGTAAAGAGTGTGTGGTAAATGAAGTATTTAATAATGAAATTACTGTGCATTTCTTAAACTTAAATTGATACTAGACTGTGAACTTAGGTACCTGCAGTTGGAAGCAAGTTCTGCTAAAATTATGATGGGAATTATTTCAGGCAAGGATGCCTGGATTTAGGCTGTTAAGTATAGTATAACAAAAATATAAAATAAAAGAAATGTAATGAAACACTTTTGGACAATCTCAGTTGAATTAAATTTTAACTCAATCTCTTTAATTAAGATTTAATCCAGAATCCATAATGTAGCTTAAATATAATATTTTGAATAGATACAAAAGGAATGTGACATCTAGAACAGTAATAACATGATGGTTAATCCATAATGATCTGTCTTAACTGATAAATTGCTTTAGAGTAGAGCTTTGGTGTAGACACATTTGGAATAAAATCATGTAAAATGTTTAAGGAGAAACTGGATGACCTAATAGGTTGATATCAGTTCTAATTCTTTACATATAAATATAAAGCCAGTAGTGGTGTAATCATAGCCATTTCACAATGCTTAAAACTGGCAAATGGGAATGAAGTTGATACTGAGACTTTTTCAGAGACTGAATTCTATTGATTTCCCTCTCTGTTAACTATATGTCTATAGCATCCTGTAACCTGGCAACCATCCAAAGATGGAGACCGTTTAATTGGTCGGATTTTGTTAAACAAGCGACTAAAAGATGGAAGTGTGCCTAGAGATTCTGGAGCAATGCTTGGATTGAAGGTTGGTAACTGAGCTTTTAAATATATTTATCAGTTGAATCCTAGTGGTTAAAGGTATAGTTCTGATGCATTATACAGACATGTTACCTTTTCATACATTACTAAAATCTTGGGCAACATGCATTTCAATGAAATTGGGTTGCATGACTATGGTATCTGGTATTGTTAACAATAGTTCAGTCAATAGCTTGCTGTGTGCGATATGCAAAACAATTTGAGGGCAAAATCACTTGGATCTATATCAAACTTGATGCCAGAATTTGTGCAGATCTATTGGAGGTCCATATCTTCTTATAGCTTCAGTTGTTGCTGCTTGAGAACATGGACAGGACACTTGCAGCAGTAAGGCTAACTATGTGCCCTCTTGATCCCTACTCATCATGGCTGGCAAAATCAAGTAGGAGGGGATAGATACAACACCTCACTCTTTGTATGGAGAGGCTGAGAACCCCCCCCCCCGCCCAAACCCCAGGCGACTCCCTAGTGGAATAATAACTCATGACAACGTGTTATGGGATTAAAATTGGCCACAACTTTATTAAAGATTCAGATGTAGGGAGACCTTGGCTTAGGCATTGGGCGTTTATCCCTCCCAGTCCCCAGCCGGGGATCTTGGGAACATCAAGGTTATCCAAAATGTGTGGGGGTTGGACTGACTCTGGGAAACATATGTTTAAGCAGAGAGCCCGCCCCCCATTTTGCTGCAACGCAGGGGAGACCACTGACAACCTATCGGCGTATGGCCAATGACTCCTCTCAAAACAACCCCTTTAACAGGGAACCCTGGGATCGCCGCCGCAGGGGGGGCGTGGGCCACCACTTCACCCCCCCCCCATTTAGGGAAGTTAGACTAAAGGATTCCGCCCAAGGCCTGAAACCACCATCCGAGACCGCAAAATCGCAGTCTCGCCGTCAAGACTACTTACACCTGAAAAGGCCCTTCACAGTCTGACAGCCATTCCAAAAGGCCATGCCTAATGTCGCCCAACTATTGCTTGTTACCCATAGTTGTGAGGTGCACTCTCTCAGGCCTGAAGAGTTCCTTCCTACTCTTTAAGGCAGTTATGCCCACTTTCTTTCAAGAGTCAGGGTGCAGCCTTTCCTGGGTTATCAAGAGTGTAGGAGCCTGTCAGCTGCGGACAGGCACCTGGAGGAAATAGGTCTGGTTTCAGACTCAGTTTTAGCACCAAAACAGCCTTTTGATTACCTTTATTAGGAGAAAGAAGGTGGGCTGTAACCTGTTGGTTCTCCTTGATCTTTTGTGACATTCTATACAATTGTCCATAGTGTGCTTCTAGAAGAACTTAGAGGGTTGTGAGTTGGGGCACTTGGAGTTATTTCTTGAAAATCTTAGCAGTGAATATATTTGATTGTTTTAATATGTTTTCAGATTTTTAAAATGCTTTTAATTTTTTATAAAAGTGTTTTGCTTTGAAGGGCTCATTTGAGAGGAAGAATGGGTTAGAAATTGAGTGAATGAATAATTGCTGTGTCCCCCCCCCTTTCTTCCAAACAGGTTGTAGGAGGAAAAATGACTGAATCAGGTCGGCTATGTGCATTTATCACCAAAGTAAAAAAAGGAAGTTTAGCTGATACAGTGGGACACCTTAGGCCAGGTATGAGAGGAACATTCAGCTGAATTATGTAACTGGGCAGTGTCAATAATGATTGTTTTTTGGTGCATTGTGTGATTTAAATGCAGTGATTTACTTCTATGCTGTTGAAAACACTGTTAATCTCTTCATCTATTCTAATTCTTATATTTTATTTGAGGGGTAAAAGTTGTGGTTGTATTTTAAACATTTTTTTAAAAAAATCAAACCTTATATTCCTTTGGAAGAGCTGAGATTATCCATTCTTTGAGTTATTCTGCTTCTGTGGCATAGCTTACTTACATTTTTTATTATGTTAATTTATACCAATTTCTATTCTGTTGCTTTCTTTCCCCCAGGGATGCGATATTATTTATTTATTTATTTAATTTCATAAAATTTATATACTGCTTGAATGTTTTTAAAAAAACCTCATAGTGGTTTACAAAAGATAAAGCAATAAAATCAAGAAAACATTACAACTCTACTTTAACAACCCTTTTTTATTACCAAAGTTAAAATACAAAAACAGATTGAAAGTACCTCATATATAGACCATGTAAGGATTTTCCGCTCTTTTGTTAGGGGGACCCAATTACAGTTTTTCCTTTGTTTGAAGATATACATACTGTTTCTAGTTCTCAACCTAAAATGGAGCTTGCTTAAACTATGCTCCCAACTTGATGGTCTCACCCACAGGTACAGGATTGTTATATCTCTGTTTAACATGCAGATGGCTTATTATCTCAGTGTGTTCATTTTTGAAAAATCTAGAAATGGATGCCTTCATATTCAGTTGGGTTATTCTGTAGAATATAAGAGAAGGTGAACAATACGAAGGGAACCAATGGAGCAGCTGTTCTATTTTGAGGCTAGTCTGTTAATTTACATCAGTAGGAAAACTGTGTTTCTTCACAGACATTTTCCTGTAGAATAATATATTCTCTTAGAAGGAATTCATATTTGGGTTGAATTATATTTCTGTGTTATTAGTTAATGTTAGGGCTGATACATAACTTTAAAAAACATTTTCTAGATTAAAAAAGAGTCAAACGTGAGCAATTCAGCAAGAACACAACCTACAGACAAGTTTTCCTTCTGAAACAAACTCTTATGGCTACCATTGCAGGTGATGAAGTGTTAGAATGGAATGGAAGGCTTTTACAAGGAGCCACCTTTGAAGAAGTATACAACATCATTCTAGAATCCAAACCAGAGCCACAAGTGGAACTTGTAGTTTCAAGGCCAATTGGGTAAGTATAGGTTCCCTTCATGAATTGTTTAGAATATACACAGGCGTTACAAAATTAGGCTCCAAACTGAATTTCACAGCTTTGTTTCTGTACATATGAATGCTCCGTAATGAATCAGCTTCTTTAATCTCAGCTTGCCTCTTCCTTCTTCCTTTGGTACCTTTCTTGATTACTACAGTCTGTTCTATAGGGGGCTATTCTTGAAGTGCTTGGAAATATCAACTAGTTCAAAAGTTATCTGCCAGATTTATTTACCTAGAATTTATCATATCTTGCCAATATTGAAAGATCTGAATTAGTTTTCAATTTATTTCTGGGCAGAGTGTAAAGTGCTGCTTTTGACTGAGATTGAAGCCCTTCATGTTCCACACAAACATGACTTCTGATTAACAAAATCTTCTAAGGCCATATTTCTCCATCTTTGGAGGCTATGCAGATGGTTTTTGGAGAGAGGGCCTCTGTGACGGTTCACATTTTTGGAATTTAGTATCCAGAGAAGTCTGGTCTAATGACATGACTGTATCATAATCATTCCAGTACCATGCTAAGTCTGTCCTGTTTACCCAAACTTTTAATGAACACCGACGGCTTTTAATCTTCATGTGACTCTGTCGGTATTTATTCTGAATGGCGGTTCTAGTTTTGTATTATTAGTTTTAGAGTATCTAATTGTTTGATTTTTTTAGTCACTCTGAGGATAGTTTAATAGTATAAAAATGAACTATACGTTTTAAACAAATAAATAAAATCAGTTTCTCATCCCACTAGTTATTCCCACATGAGTTTAAACTCACAGATGAGTTTAATGATTTTCCTAAGAATAAGCTCTTGAAATTCAAACCCAAATTCCTCCTTTTGGTTTAAGTATAAAAAGCAAATAGTCCCTCATTTGATTCATTTGTAAGCCTAAAGCTATAGATTAGAGCTTGTGTTGCTTGCTGAGACTGCCTATCAGCATCCACTTCCTGCCACCACACCAGCCCATTGCCAGCTGTCAGGCCTGGTCCTCTTCAGATCACCACACAAACGCTTCTTGTTCTTTTATAACTTTTTATTGTGTATTAACAAAACAATCTTATAAACGGTTCTTAAATATTATTCCTCAGAGTCACTTCTTTCAGATACCTTCTGAGCTCTGCTTCTCCGTGACCAGCCACCCTCAAAATGGCGAAGGCGCCTTTCCCTTTGTTTTCCCGCTCTTTTTTCTAACCTCCTGGCTAGAGCTGGCCTGTATCTCCCCTCCTCCGAATCTGAGCTAGAACTGAACCCTTGCCTTTCCTGGGAACAGCTGGTCCCTCCCTGTTGTTCCTCTTGCTCCCTTCTATTAGATTCACTGCTCTCCTTCCCCCCTTGGGGAATGCTTTCTCCCTCTGATAAACTGAAAACTTCTAACTCTTCCCTGATACCAGCCACCTCCCTTTCTTTTATACCTTGCTCCATACCTCTTTTCTCCATCTCCTCACAGCTCCCCCAACCCGCTGTCCTTCTACCATTGGTAGAACAAAGCCTTTCTTCCCCTCACCCCATCCACCCTGCAGCTACCACCACACTGCAAAATCCAGGCTTCTTTCTGGTAGGGGCACAGTGACAACATGGAAGGACAAAGGTCTTTATCCTCTTCATTCCCATCCCCACAACAGTGGTGGCAATAACAACAATTACAATAGTAGGAGTAGAGAAGGTTGGCCTAAACTGTGTGTGTGCGTGCCTGCCTGCTCCACCAGTCTGCCTGCTTGTGCCATCTGCCTGGGCCACCATCCTGCCTTCTTCCCCTTCCCCTGGTCTGGTGGCAGTGGCAACAACAGGGAGCATTCTGAAAGCCCCAAGCAGACTGAAACCATGGTTTGATATCCTGCTTTGTTCACCAGAGGGGATTGGAAAGATGTAGGCAAGAATATTTTACAAGCTTGTTCTCTTAATGAAACCATAGTTTCTTGTTGTTACATGTAAACCAGACAATTCAAATTGCAGAGCTAGGGAGTCACATTCAAAAGCTAAATAACTCTAGATGTAATTCTTTATGGAACTAAATCAATAAATAAAATCTAAGTAGAGTTGCGTCTTATTGAAATGAATAGAATTTGTGCATATTTTGTGTATGTGTGTGTCATTCCTTATGGCTGTAGAGAGAGCTGAAGAGGTGAGAGGTAGTTTGGTAGTTTTGGAACAAAAAATGCTTCTCACTTCTGACCTGATTTGGATGCCGTTGTTAGAAAATATCCAACTTAGATGGTTTGCTTGGATCACTTTCAGTGCGTTTTGTTGACATGTTGCCCATTATTGGACATTAGGAGACATTTGTGGGACCTGCTACATATATATGAAGTTGGAGTGTACTTCATCAGTTGTACACTGTTCTTGTGACTGTAATTCATTTTGACTGTTTTGAATTTTGAATTATTGTAATTTACCGTGGGGTCTGTTTGTGAAGGGTAAACAATAAATAAATAAATAAATTTCCAAGATACTCTTGTTAGTTTTTATGTTATACAACTATCTCTATCACACTTTACAACTGCATATTTACACCTATGGAAATATTTATATATTTATAGGAAAAAACAACAGTATATTTTCTGTGATTTTGCAGTGTAATATTCTATCTTCTAGTTCCATAAAGTATAAACATGATTTGTTTTTCATAATTGCAGAGATATTCCCAGAATACCTGACAGTACACATGCACAGTTGGAGTCCAGTAAGTTTCATTTTTCTCGATTGGATGCAAGCTGGAAATTGAAAAGATGTTTGTGTTCCTTCTAAATTTTGCCTCTTTGTCTGTATCTGTATAGGTATCACTCTTCTATGTGTCTTATCTATGTTTTCTATCATTCTTCAATAATAAACTATCAGAAGTCAGGAAATCTAATGCTGGGGTTGGCATTCTTTTATAAATTCACTCTTCTCTTTATTAAAAAGGGAAGAACAACCTAGTGGGTAAAAATAGGATTGACGTCAATCCTAACTTCAATTTCCTGCTTTTTTGTTAATGCTGTGTGCTGCAGCCTTATTAAATAAAATGCATTTCATTATGTTCAATATTTAAAATCATTATTTTTATATTTTAGAGAAAATACTACACCATACAAATATTTTAAAGTGATTGAATATTTGGCCTTTATGGATCTTATTAATGTTTTGGTATATGCCAGGTATCAAGAATAGAGCATGCCAACAGCAACGTCGGAGTGACAGCTCAAAACCTTAAGTTTTGGCAGATTCATCTGCGCAGCTGTGTAAAATTGAGATGCTGTTTTCTTCTTCACTTTAGTGTTGGTTGGGGGAATCATCCCAAACAGGGCAGATTCTTCCACACCATTTGGATTGAATTCCCTCCCAATCCAGCCCTGGAAGATATAGCCCACAATGCTCATTTCGTCCCCCTGACCATCTGGAGGCATGATTGGACTTCCACTTGTACAACATTGGATACAACCCATAATTAATTGTATCAGCCATTAATTTATTGTTGGATGTAAAAACCATAATGATTTTAAGACCCCCTATAGCATCTTCTTACTGGAGAAAAAAAAGCTTGTAACCAAAAATATTTTTTTCAAGATGCAAAATGTTATTTCCTTGACTTACTCTAAAAATAATATAACAAGCAAACAACTTTATCCTGCCAAACCCAAATATTCAGAAACAAGTTCTTGTTTTGCAGTGTTTTTAATATAGGCGATAGCAATTGAGCTGCAGTCCTCAAGATACAGAGCATTTGACTTCGATCCAGTCCCAATGATTCAAGCATATGTTTAAGTTTCCATTAATATAATGAATCTTTAAGTGCTTAGCTTTGGCTAAATTATACCCATTGTTTTGCTCATTGTGTTCATATTTAGAGATTAAATCAAGTTTTAAGATTATCTTGTTATCTTTTCAACACACTGTGTATTCATGTATTTTTGTTCAAATGATCCTTTTCTTAATGTTTATATAATCAGAATATGTTTAATAAAGTAAAATAAATTTTACTTTCAGGTTCTAGTTCGTTTGAATCTCAAAAAATGGACCGGCCTTCTATTTCAGTCACTTCTCCCATGAGTCCAGGCATGTTGAGGGATGTTCCACAGTTCTTATCTGGACAACTTTCAGTATGTAAACATTTGTTCAGTTTGTTCTTATTTACTTTGTTGCTTGTAATAAAGTATTGTTAATGGAAAATGCCAGGTAACTATATACTGAAGTTGTTACTATCCTTAATTATTTTATTCAGCTATTTCTCAACATGAATTACAGGCAACCCCCATTTATGCGGGGGTTATGTTCCAAGTCATTGTGTGCATTGGTGGAGCATGCGTAAGGCGACCCCACCATGTTTTGTTCCTGGCCCTGTTCCACCCTCTTCTGGTGCTGAACATGGTGCACAGTTGTGCATGCATCAAATATATGCAAAATCGGAGTTGTCTGTAATTACAATCTCCTCCTGTATTCAGGATATTTATATCTAATATTTTCTGTTTGTAGAATTATATTTTTCATTTCCATATGTAAATCATGAATGTGCACAGTTGGCTACAGCTATTCACAACAGATTCTATAAAACATATTCAAGGAAAATGTAGGGTCCCATGTAAGGGCCTGAAAAATTATTCATGTCTTCAATAATTTGAAAGAACTGAAGCACAAGCTTCCGCAGCCCTTTCCTGAGCTAGTCTGAGAATCCACTAGTTCGTGATCATATTCATTCTACTAATTATCACTGTGGCACAAGATTTCACACAGAGAACAAAGCATTTTGGCGATTGTGAACCTATTCTTTTTCCTTGGAAGTGCGAAAATGATTTTCAAAAGTGTGTGACATTTGAAATCTACACCAGTGCTTCCAGTAAAACAGTTCATAATATTAATGAGTGATATTAGTTTGAAAAGTGTGAGCATGATGATCAGCAATTTCGGAAGAGCTGATGTTTAAGTGGTAGCAGGTAGAGAATGAATACAGAATGTATTTATGTCAAGAGAATACACAAAATATAGGGAAATTGGAAGGCAATTTCTTTGGCAGCAGGATGTGCAGTCCACCGGGAACTTGTTCTGACAAAGAACATTGGGATTGACTGAAGAATGGGAAACTTTGGCAGGGACTGAGATTTTCTTGTTCAATAATAATAATAGTAATAATTTCCCATGTGTTTTCCCACATTGCTTATATTGAAACCACTTGAGTTTTACTGTGACAGAACGAGAACAAGGACTCTGATTCTCTTGGAACTAGCTTGTAGTAGCATAGCTTGCTTTTCCCTTTGGTCTGACATGATGGATTGTAGTCCTCAATAGACACAGGAATCAGATTGTAAAAACTTGAACAATACCTAATTCTCTGGAGGGAGAAGCTGCACTTACTCACCCTACATTAGGAAACAGTAGACTGTTGTTCACGTCCATTTTTATCCCCTGGGGTAGACAAATCTGCAAATGTTTGTTTCTCTTGGTTTCTCATTTTTCAGTCTTAAATTCAAGTCTCTCTGCAGCAATTTGTTATCATTGATTTTTTAAAACCCTCATGAAAATTTGGCAGCATCTTAGTGTGATTTTCTCCTGTACACATATTTTTTATGCAGTTTTGGCTAATAAATAGATTTTTAAAGGAACTTCCCCCCAAATAATGCATTTTTGATTATTTTAACTAATGTATCCATGTTCTGCACACCTTTACCTAACATATGTGTTTTTGTACATGTTGGCTAGAGAAGTACAATACAAATTTTGGAAAAGTTCAGATTTTGAAGGATAGTTGTATTTCAATTCCCAAAATGGGTGAGTTATGGGTATTTGAGTGCACATACTCATGTGTTTTTTCGCAACGAAAATAATGGATGAAGGGTGTGTAGAAGCCATGCTGTTTTGCATAGTATCTCTCACTAGTGATCCTCCTTCTCTTGCTTATCAGTGTTGGGTGCCTTGTCTTTTCAGTACTGTTTGCAAAAGTAGGGCTGAGGTTCCTTGTTGGCGTTTATCTCTAAATTATTTCGATACGTTTAGTACCTGTTAACTATAAGCGTGATTCATCTACAATATATGTTTTGTCTGGCTGCTGACTTCTTGTTAAAGTGATCCCATTTTTGTACAATGTGTTCCATCACTAGGTTTTCCCTTCTGTGCTTATAATTTTCTAAACATGGAAAATTTAATATAACGCTAGTCCATGCTTCTTGATATGTGTACTGTGTTCCCTAGTTGGGGGGTGATCAGCTGGTGTGCCATGACTTGCTGCTGATTCACTTAAAGTCCTATTTCCCCATTGTGACTTTGAGGACAGTGGGAGAGGAGGTAGGAGATTCGTCTGGGCCTTCACACTGACTTTAGTGTGAGTGTTTTGTATCACCTTTTCTGCAGGTATAACATCCTGTCATTGCTGGGGCTTGCACTAGACCTTCACCTGAGCATAGCATCTGGACTAAACTTTGCTATTCCCCCATCATGCCCCCAATTCCACTGAGATTTTGCGGCCATTCTCTCTTCCCCCCAGCCATACCCATCTGACCTGTTATGTTATACTGTGTGACATCAGGTGTGAGTCAGGTAAAGGTGTGGCCTGCACAGCATTTCTAAGCTGTTTCAGTAGCATTTTTGTCACCTGACGTGTTTATGATGTCAGGTAATGGACAGGTGGATGGCCATGCACTCCTGGCAGACTTGGCCTGTGGGGCTTGTGGTGATAGAATCTTGGCCTGCTGGGTTGAAAAAGTTCCCCACCCTTTACAGGGGTTCCTCTAGCTGTAGTACCATCTGTCACTACAGTCAACGTTAATTTGTTATGTTGTCATATCTTTTAGGCTGCCAGTGCAAGAGCATTTCATAGTGAAAGTATCCCACCCATTAGGCAGTGTGCTGATTTTCAGGTGTCCCTAACACTTTTTCTTCAAACAGCCATTAATTTGGTCACTAGAGACCAAACTTGATGTGTGTTTTTAAGTTTCTCTTAGCATGTGTGTCCCACAAATTGTCTTTAATTCACTATAATCCACCTGACAGAATATATTTTTGGAAAGATAAAAAGTGTATGTTCCAACCAGCTTTATTTAAACACTTCTAAGACCTATTTATTTCATCAGGAGAAATTGAAACAAATGCATAATACTTCCAATACTTAGTTTTGGCTGATCATGCCCTATGTTTTATAAAGACTAGCCCTTTCAAGAAGAAAGTTAAAAATCCAGGAGGATTTTTTTCTGCAATATCTATTTGAAATGAGCTGAAGTGGTATAAAATCATTAACTTCACTCAGTTTTATATGGAATCTACAGCATTTCAGAGTAAGCCCAGATTCTGCATGGCATCATCATGAAGCCAAATCAGAGTGAGTGCAGGAACAGAAGGTAGTGATTCCTACCCTCATTCTTATGTCTTATGACAGAAATATTGAATAAAACAACACCCAGCAGAGCAAAATATAACTTCTGCCAGGATCCAACAATGGAAAGAGTAACCTCTTCTCTTAGGACCATATGAACAGGCAACAGGGGTAGCAAAAAAATGCATTGCGAGCAGTTTTGTAAAACCTTTCATTCCTCCCAAGTCCCTGTTCTATACCAAAGAATATTCTAAAGTTCCTTTGGCGCACCTCTAGCGTACACTGAATAAAACCTATTGGAATCAGTTTTTATTCTGGGGAAGTGGCCTTACTGATACTGTTGGTTTGTCTTCTGCAGTAGGTTTGGGTGCGCCGCAGACTGAAATTAGTTGTGGCCTTGGTCTAGGATTTTTGCCCTGATGTTGATGTTGTCCACTCGGACTTTTTGATACCTTTTAACAGTGTTGATGTTGAAACATCTTGATGTCGAGACCTGCCAAGTGGTTTTCATTAAATGATTAGTTCGAGTCGGCCCTAGCAGAAATGTCTCAAAAGGTTCCAGGGGGTGGTTGCTCATCTCTTCAGAGGAATTTGCCGTATGAAGTACTGCAGGAGTCCATCTTGCTCATCCTACTGTTCAGCTGGGGAAATCTTGCATAATATGGAAGTGGAGTCAATATTTAGATGACTCACAACTCTTTTTCATCTGACCCATATGCTGCAGTTGTATTCAGGAACCACAAATGAACTGTGCACTGTTCCCTTGAGTACAAGTGAGTCACTGGATTCCCTCTTCCTTCCTTGTGGTTCAGGCAAAAACTTGCTGTAGGCCATCATTAAGAACCTTGCAAGGGAGATATATAAACAAAGTTTTAAATAACTGTAACAGTTAAATTACCAACACGTGTGGAGCAATTCTGTTATGAAGGCTCAACCTGAAAACACAGATGGGGGATAGACAATCTTTTAGCTCCAAGTGGTTCTTTGACACATATGCTGTTCATCTATAATGACTGACATAAAAAGTGGTGAAAACAACTTTGTCATCCATTGGCAGCCATCAAAAATCTGAGGAATAAGGGGCGGCCGGGGGGCGGGTGTTCATGTAGATAAGCTTAATAGAAACTAAAGCCAGAAACACAGGAATGATAGAAATACTCATATTTTGATTTCTTATTATCTGGGCTTGTATTATTGCTTTGCATACTCTTGGATATCTCATGACACTTGAAACTACAATATTGGCAAAGGGTCTTTTCACTAATTTAGTCTGATAAGGCAGCTTTCTGTAACCTTGGGGATTAGACTGTTGTTCCACTTGGCACTGACTTTTAAAACTGTTCAGAAATTGTAGTGAACACAGTATGTGATGACTTCCTAACTATGAAGTGCTTATCTGGAAGCACATTACTGTAGTCTCCTGGAAGAAATGTACACCTCTGGTTTTGTTTTTAAAAGCTGACATTGCTTCAGCTATATACACACTTAATAGAGCAATTCTGCGCTCTGTTCTACTGTCATAACCTCCTAAAACTGAGCCAAATCTGTACAATTGTGCGAGATCCTGTCCGTAATTGTGGAATTTCTTCCTGACATTTTTCAAAAGGCAAACTTTCAGTGACCAGAATTAATCTCGAGATGCTGGTGTTGTGGTGATGATTATTGTGGTTTGAAGGGATTATATTGTTTAATTAGTTGATTAGATTCAAATACTTATTCTTACATATTTATTTATTTATTGGATGCATTAGCTCATTTTGAATCTTTGCAGAAGTGTGAGGAAAAACAATCAGTAAAGAAGAAAATATTCATAATGATTTAAAATTATATAACTGCTCTGTAATGTCAGAAGAGCTACTAGCAATGTACTGATCTCCAAGAAACGGACAGAAATGTATTGTTGGTTTGCTAGCATAAGCAATAGTTATGAAAAATATTTGCCTTATCATGAAGTCAAAAAGAATTCAGATGAGGCTCTGATTAGGACTAGAGCTAATCCTATTCAGAATACTTTTGTACAGTTTATTTACCAGCGTATGCATTTTACAACAAAATGTAAAATCCATTTGGTCATGTATTTTATTATTTACTTCACAACATTTATGCACTCTTGACTGTAATGAAACTTTAAACCATTTCAAAGCATGTTTGTTTCTCTGTTGGTACAACTAAATTACTTTGGGGTTTATCCATACACACAGGCTATGTAAATAGACTAACATTCCTCAAATATACTCAATATAAGCTGATTCTTCTTTTTGATGTTGATATAGCACATTTTGAAGGACAACTAATTAGCAAGTGTAGCAAAACAACCTTTATTAGTGAGATCTGCAATGTATCTTGCGTGTTGTGAACCGCCCTGTGATCTTCAGATAAAGTGCGGTATACAAATTTAAATAGTAACCATCATCATCTGCATCCAAGAAAGAACCTTAAATTGAAACCAGTTTTTCTGGTCAGGCAGAGGGCAAAAGGAGATGAATTAAGAAGCATTTAATTGAGTTAGAAGTACAGTCCTGATATTATTTTGGGAATAAGGATGCTTACCATGAAAAAGGCAGCAAGTCACAGGCTGCTCCGAAAGAAGCCCTTCCTTGGAGTGCAAGGACCAGAACCACTATGAGCCAGTTGATAGGTGCACATTGACTTGGAAATGTGTGGAATTTTCTCCTTGCAGACAGATTATCTGCACACACTTCAGGGACCCAGTGAATGAGCATAATTGCTGATTCTTCACATTAACCACCCAGCTTACATTCTATTCCCCATAATATATGCACTTTGTATTGCTTTTTACACTTTTATTATAGGACATTCTAGGGATTTTGGAAATTGAAGAGCAAAATAGAAATGCTTTAAGTAAAATAAAACATTTACCAGCTGTACTGACCCACAACATTTTACCGGGAGGTGCTAGGGTAATTTTGCCTGTGAAACATGCAACCATTGACCCACACTGCCCCCACTTGTGGTTGAGCAGCTAAATATTGGCTTGGCTGCCTCCCAATGTTGTGGATGGGAAGTGTGGAAACTGCTACGACAGCAGAGGGGTCTATTCTTTTGACATAACACATTGAGGCTCACATGCTCCTGGTATCCTTTGGTCAACTGTAAACAAAATGGCCAGCTGTTGCTCAGGCGAGAAGCAAATGAAAGTAAGGATGTGGTGTTAGAGGTCACACACCAGAACATTGCCACACAGGTGACAAACTGCCCATTAAAAATGGGCTAGCTATACAAGCAATGACTGGGGGTGTATAAAGGTTATTTTTAGTCATTACATTTTGTATCAAATGGGTAAATCTGAATTTAACCAATAAAAAGTACAGGCTGGCATTTTGAGCATGATAATGTTGTGTGGATGGTGCAAAAAAGTGTGCATGAGTAGCACTGATTCTGCTGTAAACTCGCCTGGAAGCACCCCAACAGTGCTTGCTTTTCTGTTTGTCCCCACAATGTGTACTCAACTTGTAAACTTTATTTTAAAAGAAAATTTAAATATTGTTATGCTCTCTCCTATGAAATGCAGCATATTTTTGAACAGTATATATTCACAGCTATATTTACCACTATTGTATGATTTTCTTTTCAACCAGATATCTATATTGCCACTTTCCACTTTAGCATTGGTTTATTTTTAAGCTCAAGATGCAGGGAAACCCTGGTTTTGAAATCCATGCAATCTGTGGTTGCTCAGTGCTAGAGAAAATGCATTCTGTATAATCTCAGCAGTAGTCTTATGTTACTTCTTCAGACATTGAAAATCTTAACATTAGCTGTGCTTTGCCCCTAATTATGATAAGCTTGGAGTAGTATAGCTTTATTTTAGAAATGCTAAGTGCTTACAACAAACACAGTCCCCCCCCCATTACCATTGACTGAAACCATAAAGAAAAACTTTGATGAGAAATGATGAAATATATGGTCTTAGATCTGCTAATGAATTGCATCTATGTCTCTGATACATCATTTTATACTGGTTATTATGGGCGGATTCACCTAACGAGTCCTGTGCAAGAGCTTCTACTTGTGTAAGAGGGCTTTCCCTCATTCCGCCCTCCTGTGGCCCTTGAAATTGCCTTGGGGGGTTGAGATAACCCCAAGAACAGCAGGAGGGGAGGAGGGGGAGTCATTATGTCTGGCAAGCAGATATGCTGGGGCAGGTGGAATGTTTGTAATTGTGGCATGTTGAATTCCACTCAGTTTTTCTTATAGTGCGATCCTGAGCATGTCTACTCAGAACTAAGTCCCATTGGTCCAATGGGAATTACTCCCAGATGAGTGTGTTTAGGATTGTAACCTTAGTTAATGGTGGGGAACCTGTGATCCACCAGATGTTGTTGTATCCCTGACTGCTAGCTATGCTGCCAGTGGCTGATGAGAGTCCAACAACATCTGGAGGGAACATAGGTTCCCACCACTGTCTTAACTTATTATAACCGACTTTGCACACAGACAAATGTCTCCCTCTTCTAAATAAGGCAGCTTTTAACGCAAGCCACTCACTATGTGAAACAGGTTGTGTTATTTCTTATTCAGTTGAAAGTATGATTGGTGGAGGAACATACATGAATTTTAGTTTTTTAATAATGCAATTGCAGATTTTATTTATGCACTGCATATTTAACAGTTCTCATTAGATAAACATGTTTGTGGTGTAAAGCAGTGTTTTATTAAAGTTGTGTGTCCTTGTTTTACTTTTGGTCTTTTAGTTTCCAGCGTGTTGTCTTTTTGGTTTTGTTTTATTGCTTTTTCTTTAATTTTGCTTACCAGAGCCAAAGCCTTAGTAGAAGAACAGCGCCTTTTGTTCCTAGGGTTCAGGTAAAGGCTTCATCTGCCTGACAGAAACTAAAGTTGTGTTCCCCTCTCCTACGTTTTGTTTGACTTGGAAAATGCATAGTAGGGAAATGTCACAGTTTGATCCATTTTCCCATTTTAATTTTAATGTGTTGCTTCAAACCATATTAACAAATTTCATATTGTCTTGTGAGCAGCTTGAAACTGCATGGTGATTAGAATACTGTACTAAACTAAAATTTAAAGAGACAACTAGTTTTTAGTTTTACTTTTTTCCTATATCTAATTAAACAAGCACAGATTTCAGCAATGATAATAACTGTGTGTTGCATAAATTACATACCTTGAACTAAGATTAGTTCAAATCTTATGCTTTGGATGTTTGGCCTCATTGTATCAAGTTTGGTGTCTCTTTAAATCACACATTTCCATTACAAAATTTCCTTTTTTGCATTTTCCAAATGACAGCAGTTCCCTGAGCAGAAGACGGGCAAATAAATTTGTACCTTGTCTAAGGAATGTGTACCTTGCTTGCATTTTGACACATTAGTTGAACTATTAAAAACAATAATGATTACAAAATAATTTCCCATTACTACTAGGGATGACTATATTCTGATCTTATTTGGGTACAAGTTGTTTGCCTTTTTTCATTAGGAATCCCTTAAGGTACTGTAGATTAACCCAACTGTAGGTTGTAAGAATGTCATAATGCTTATCTTGCTTTGCTGCATGCTTACCATTTTATTTATATTTTTTGTATAGAGAACATTACCTGCTTTTGTTATAAAGTATTTTTGTGGAAATGCTCATCATTTGTATAAATGCTGTATAAGCTTATTCTTTTCATGCTCTTTCACTGCTTAAGAAAATATAAAAATTGAAAGTTCAGAGTTACATGAATTATAGTTTTTGTTATTGTTTAGAAAGGAAAGCACTTATTATTTTAAAAGATAACCACATGAAACAGGCCACAGAGAACTTAATGGGAGACAGAGAGTCAAGTCTACATGCAAATCCTAATGCATTCTCAATTCTTTGGCTAGCATTAAGCCTCCTAACATTCTCAGAATTTATTATGTCACTAAAATGCAAAATTCTTATTTCAGAATAAAAATAAGGGCATGTTTTTGCAAACATTTTCATAACAGGATTTTTGTTAATTTGTGCTGGGTGGACAGTATGGGGGAATGCTAAGATGTATCTTAATCAAGATGTATTCAGACAACTGTTCCAGTTCAGCTCCTGCAAGCTCCTGCTCCCTAACTAAAATCCCGATTGAAGGAAAAGAATCTTCAAAAATAATGGGTGATATCTAGTGTTGCATGAATAGATTTCCACTTGCTCAACGGCACTTCCCCTTCTTTTCCTCCAACTGTACCCCTCACCTAAAAAATCTACTCCAGAGAATTGAGACAAACCCTGAAGCAGATTTTGTTAGCAAGGAGAGGAAGTCCCATTGTGTAATGCAAAGTTATCTAGCCTGTATTGACAATATCGTTCAAATCAGACTACATCTCAGCAGTATGGATATCCTATCTCCATTGAAATAGAAATCAAGAAACCAATATAGCATTTCTTGATTTTCTACAAATGTAAACGCTCTTAGTCGATTATAACTTCCTAAAGTTATTGCTACATTTAAAGGTATATCTAAATGAATTAGCATTGTTTTGAGTAAATACAAAATGGCATGGCCCTGACAAGGTGGCCAGTCTTTCTTTGCAAAGAGTGTGGGCCACAGCTCAGCACTATGGAGAAAGTTCCTGCTTCCATCAAAACGAAGCAAATGGCAAATGACATGTGAGAATAATAATCATAGATCACCAGATGATAGTCTCAGTCTTAAATACCTCCGTTCTGTCATCTCCCCATTCTATTGGTTAGTTTTTTTCAGGAATTGTAAGCTATTCCAAATCTAGGAGATGAATTTGTTTTATAAAGATTGAAATAAAAAAGGCTGAGTGAATGCCATATTACCTTTAAGTACAGTGCAGAGCTGAAGTAGTAAGTTGGTTGCCATATACTTGCATGTAGAAGACTTCTGTAAACTGAATGTAAAATGCCTTAACAGGTCAATTACTGTAATGTGAACAGGTCTGTAGTGTACACAACTTTATTTCATGGTCTTTCTACATATACTAATCAAAATCTGAAGTAGTCTTTCATGAATTCATATTGCATATAAAAATGTTAGGATATCTGTTGCTCCACACATGCACATCTACGGCATATACATAACAAAAGTAAACAATTTTGCATATTTTTACATATGTAATGTAGTGCTAAACAGATTATACATACAAAATAAATTTCATCACATTTATCATTTTGGGCCTTAAGGCTACAAATTAGAATGCCATGAAGTTACCTATACTGTAATAGTAAAACAGATACAGTGGAAGTCTAAAAGTTACATTTGCTTTTAAGGATAAATGTATTATGAAAGAAGTAGATTGACTAATTTATAATTTCTCTTTACAGATAAAACTGTGGTATGACAAGGTTGGTCACCAGTTGATAGTCACAATATTGGGTGCAAAGGATCTTCCTTCAAGGGAAGATGGAAGGCCGAGGAATCCCTATGTTAAGATTTACTTTCTTCCTGACAGAAGGTAGGATGAAAAAAAGGGCTTAACTACTTTAAATTAAATTTCTGTGAAAAAATAGTAATGTTTGGTAACTAGTATTGATCATAATATCTCAGTTACTGTATTTTTGTGAGAGAAGAAATCCCAGACAAGGAGCACACCTGATCAAATATCTGAGGAAGTTGTAAGGGTTAGCTTCTTTGCAGGGAAAAATAAATGGTGGTCTTATTAATGATGGTCAATAAATTTTGAAACTTTTAAGCAGGAGAAGATAAATAATATCACACAGAATGATGTGCCTATTCAGGCACATTGTTTATCTAAGTCATAATAACTATGCTTTTATCAGACATTTGAGAAAGGAATGTTGACTGTGGTGGTAGCTTGCAGTAATCCTGGTTAAACCAATAAACAATCTTATATATTTCCATAACCCTTAATGAGAATTTGTGAGTGGATGTTGAGAGTTACAGAGATATTTTACAGGGTCTTTAGTGGCAGAAAAATGTGATGATTCAGAACAACCCCTCGCTGTCCTACAGGCTTTCTAGATTGGTAAAGGCTGCACATGCACACTGCCCTCCTAGTGCAGTTAGAAATGTGAGTGGCAGAATGAATGCAAGTGGCCTACTGCTTGTTTTTCTTCAGCAAGCACAAGACCATGTCTACTATCTGACCTTGAAGTCATCGAAGAAGTTTGAGCAGATGGCATGCTTGACGATCTTTGTTATGGGTCCAGAGCTGAAGCAGTGGGGAGAAAGTGGAGTCCCTTTGGCCTTGAACCTGCTGCAAGAGTCGGAACACCTTGGATTTGGCAGTGCTTTTTGCTAAAGCCCAAGAGAAACTTGATCAAGAGAAATAAATTGTGGCAGGAGGGGGAGAGATGCCAAAACTTAGTAATTCCCTATTTATATAAACATCAGTTGACCAACCTCTTTATTATGGTCAGTGATCAGTAAAAAAATAACTTTGTATAACTGCATTAACTGTAGTAGGGATTAATCTAACCAGCCCTGCCACTGTGAAAGCCCTGTGTAAGAACTTCTGCTTGTTCAGTAGGGTTTTCCCCACCTGGCTTCTCCCCACATGCCCTGAAATTGTATCTGGAGAGAGTCAAAATGACCCCTTGAACAGCATGTGGTGTGGGAGGAGAGGGAGAATCATTCTAGTGGCTAAGCAGAGATATTTGTGCAAATGGAAAAAATGGAAGAGCACAGGGTCACTTAGATGTTTTCCTGCTTTGCTTTGCATGTGATTTCAGTTTTTTAGAACTATCCGTATTTCTCGGAACATGCAATTTTCAACCAACTATGAATTCTTATAACTATCCAAATTAGGCATTTTAAACATGAGACAAAATTATGACATTTTGTTTTTGAATCTTGTGGTAATTTTGATACTAGTTTGCAATATGCTGTCAGTGTTCATATAACCCCCCTCCAAAATATATTTTAAAAGTGGGCCAGTTAAAAGGCACTGCTATGATATCTTTATCAGAAAGCATTTTTTCCAAGCAATTTACCATCTGTAGGTGTATCATATACGTATACTATGTATGTATAGAAGAAATGCAGTTTGTTTATTATTAATTATTAAGACAGTCCCAGAATGTACATACTTTGAAATTATAGTGGCTCATGCTTCCTTTTTATAATTTTCACAGTTGTTGCTTTTCTTTTAAGGCAAATAGTGTAGATGTTTTCCTTTAATTACTCTGGGTGTTTCCTTTCAAGTTCAAAAGTAAAAGTAGCTTGTTCTATTGAATTTGTTTTCTTCTAACAGTGAAGCAGTCTCTCCCCTGCCTCCCCCACCCCCAGAAGAATAAGCTTAGTAGGCAAAAATAAATCTCTTTTATATGGAAAAATAACCTGCTAGAAATAAAGTGCAATTAAACAACTCAAGCATTTAATTAGGTGAGGCTGTGAAGTTCTGACTAAACAAATTATACAGGAGAAACTTGTCCAATATAACCTAGTTCAATTCTCCAAAGTAAACAAATCTTTAGTGTCTAAAATAAAGTCATTAAGGCTACATTAAAAAATCCACATATTCCAAAGGAGTTTAGTGATAATAAGAGAGCTACTCTGAAGTAAGTTGTTTGATTCTGTCATTGGGTAAGATCCAGAGAGCCAGTTCTTTTATCAACTTAGATTAAGTTGTGCCAATGATAATAAACCTTGTCTTGAGCTGCTGTTTTAAAAATAAACTTAGCAGAAGTTTATACATAGGTGTATTAGCAATTTCAGTAGGGAAGAACCATGTTCATCTCTTACAATAATACTAAAAGAGTGTTCTGTGGCTCCTTAAAGACTAGGTATCACTGGACTCAACTTCCATCACCTTTGACCATTGGCTATGGTGTTTGGACATACTGGGATTTGGAATCTGAAAACATCTGGAGGGCTACCCTGCACACTGGGTTGCATTAAGTGTTAGTCATACTCAGAGTAGTCCCAATGAAATTAATAGGCATGACTAACATAGGTACCGGTACATTAATTTCAGTGGATTTACTCTCATTTATTTGGCTAGAACCCACTTACTGGGGGTAAGCCCCATTGAACACTCAAAGGATTTCAGCCTAAAAGCATTACTTCAGACAATATAAGGAACATGCCTACATAAAGAAAAGTATTGGGGCCTTGTGAGCATTCATTTGTATTTGCTGTATATTTGCAAAGAAGTTTCTGAAGGCAAGTCTAAAGCAAGCCTTTGTAATCTTCTTCTGGCAGCCATTTGTTTTATAAATCACATATTCAATGGAATAGCAACACTTAATCTATACTTCTCAATTACAGTGATAAGAACAAAAGAAGAACAAAAACAGTAAAGAAAACATTGGAGCCCAAATGGAACCAAACATTCATTTATTCTCCAGTTCATCGGAGAGAATTTCGAGAACGAATGTTGGAAATTACTCTTTGGGACCAAGCACGTGTTCGTGAGGAAGAAAGTGAATTTTTAGGAGAGGTATTCAAAGCATTTTAGTAGACTATTAAGAGTTGTTGAGGGGGGGAATCAAAAATATATTTTATGTAATTTTTGTTGGGCAGAGTAACCCTGTGGGTTTGTTGACATAAACAGCCACTGAGATTTCTTCTCCTGTTCTGCATTTCTGTGAACTGCTGCTCTGTTCTGTGGTCCTGTGTTATGTTGTCATGGGTAGTTTTATATTATTTAATGTAAAATGTACTTGTTTTTAATTATGATTGCAGGGTCCAGGTTGGTTTGTATGGGGAGGGACGGTTCTTGAGGTATTGCGTTCCTGAGCCATTTAAGGCTTTATAGGTCAAAACCAGCATTTTGAATTGGGCCCCAAAACTAATTGGCAGCCAGTGTAGTCAGGCCAGGATTGGCGTAATATGCTCAAACCATCATGCCCCAGTGAGCAATCTGGCTGCCAAATTCTACACCAGCTGAAGTTCCCAAGCCATCTACAGAGTCAGCTCTACATATAATGCATTGCAGTAATCTAACCAGAAACTCAATTTACTTTCTAAGCCAGAGAATAATTTATTGAGAATATAGTGCTCAATTTGTAATTAAGTTCAGTTTTTGAGCTAGATAAATACAATTTTTGGCAACATCAGTAATCCTCATCTAGTTGGGGTAATTTGAGGATAGGTTGCACTTTTAGTCACATTTACTCTTTCTAACCTAAACACATTTTTACTGCATTGTTCCTCGTATTGATTTCTAATACAGAGATTTGTTATGAAACTAAAGTGGCCATTAAATTTTCACGATATGCTGGAAATATGTGACTACAACGTAATGTAGACTTTATGAAACATTTATGGTGCAAGTGGTGCTTTGCACTGTGACACGTTTTATTCTCTTTTTAGATTCTAATTGAATTAGAAACAGCACTGCTGGATGATGAGCCTCATTGGTACAAACTTCAGACACATGATGTCTCCTCATTGCCACTTCCCCACCCTTCACCGTATTTGCCACGCCGACAGCTTCATGGAGAGAGTCCCACGCGAAGGTTACAAAGTAGGTTTTCTGTTCTATTAAAGGCATATTCATTTCTATGTGGAATACAATGAAAAACCAGCATCTGTAAATATTGATCTTTTCTTGATTTCAGTATTTTTACTGAACTTTATTGATGGAGTGTCATACTTATATTAAGAAACATCATGCTTGCCTCCCCTGGTTTCTTTTCCTTCTCATAGCCATACAATCATGTATGAAAAATGTTGATATAATGCATTTCGTATATCATTCATTAGCCTTTGCAACAGCTAATACGCACTTCATAATGGTGAATATATATAATTTGAGGATTCATGCAGGAGAATAGACTGCTTCAAATCATGATATGCTGAAATTTGATTACTAAACAGACAGTTAATCTACCTCTAATGCAACTTTCCTAAATGAGACTTCTGCTTCTATATGTGATTTCCTCACACACAAATTGAGCAGAATGAGGAGGTGAAATCCTCAAGTGATACAGTGAATTATACTACCTCAGACTGCAGGGGTATGAGTCACATTTTTGAATCTGCCCCCATATAAACAAAGTTCTATGCAAAAATTACTCTTGACTGTTTACAAGCCCCCCCTTTTTTTTTACATGGGGACCAATAAAATGTGACCATCACCTGCATATTTGATATGTTCTATTCTACCACCTCAGGACTTTACAGTTCATTGACTACATCATTCTGTTGCATGAGTAGAAAAGGCCAAAAAAACCTAAAAAACAACAAGAAAACTTGCAACTTCAAGGAGTTCGGTACAAAACTAACCTGAGACAGATTATACTTCACCTCCCAAAGCCTGATGAACAGGGCACATCTTCCTCCTAAAAGTATAATTTTGAGATGAGATGCACCTCAGTGGATAGGTAGTTTCAAAATATTGGAATTGCTAAAGTATTAGACATGGTATTGAGATGGAACCCCATGTTACAAGGCAGCAGCAACAAAATAGCAGTTGCTTGCAACAAACTGGGGAGGGTTTCATATGAAATCATAGAATTGTAGAGTTGGAAGGGATGTTGCATGTAGGTTTCCTCGAAACATCTGGCTGACCACTGTTGGAAACAGAATGCTAAACTAGCTAGATCTTTGGCCAAAGCAAAAGAATGATATACATTATTTCTTCTTCATATGTCCACATATTTTTTCTCTTATATGAAATTGGTGTTTGGGGCATGTTTTGTTAATTTGCATGTTTGAATGGTTTATGCGCAGGTTTATGACTATAATTTGTATTGTAATGCACGGATAAGTTATTTGGGGCTGCAATCCTATGCACACTTATTTGGGAGGAAATCACATTGAATTTGGGAAAACATGCACAGCATATACATAGGATTTGAACAGTAAATCAGAAAGAATGTTAAAGGGCTGTTAAAGTTAAAACAAAACTGTGAATATAGGTAGGGTGAATAGGGAAAGGGAAAGCCCCCTCTCTGCTCATGGTCAAAGAAGCAGAGACAGATGTCCACAGATTTTAATGAATTATGTCAGCTGGGGAATGGAGTCTGAAATCAACATATCTAAAGGCTTTGCAACCTTTCTGTTCTTTTAAGGGTCCTATTCCTGTGACAGCTATATGACTCCCAGAAAGTAACAGGGGTAGCTTATTGCAAATAAAATTCATGTGGGACAGCCCTGTTAGAAAACTTCAGTTGCTTTAAATAGATTGCTGGTTGGGACTAGGCCTATGGAAAACATTACCAGCATTTCTGTAGGCTGCTGCATTGATTTTCAGCTCATTTCTAAGAATGATTCAAGGTGTTGGACTTCAACTTCAAAGTGCTAGATGTCTTGAGATTGAGTACCTTGAGGCCTGCCTGCTCCAGTATAAACTTTCAAAACAACAAGGGCCTTCTTAGGTTCCTCCTGCCTTCAGAGATAAGGCGGGTATTGATTGGAAGTAGAGTCCTTTCAGTTGTAGGATCCTAACTTTGTCAAGTCGTCTCCAGGGGGACTTGCCCAGGACTGATCTTAATGTGTTTTTGGTGTCATAAGAGCAGAACCGTAGCTAGGTGATCTTGCACGCCTGGCAGAAACGCCCAGATTGTGCCCCCTAGCCACAGACAAATTAGCTCTTCTTTCCACCTCTCCTGCAACCCCCCCCCCATTTAATTCACCCCCTATTTAAAACCATTTCTTATGAGGCAATAATCAATATTTATATTTATGGACATATTTTGTAGCCGATTTTGCGCCACCGCCACCCATCGCCTGCGCTCCTGGCAGGGGCCCACCTCACCACCCCCTAGCTACGGTCCTCCATAAGAGGCATAAGTCCCTTAAACTGTCATCCTTGTGGCTTTCCACTATGAGGAATTTTGTGGCTGTCCTAACCCTGACCCTGCTTGGTGGTGTAGCTTGAGGATAGGATTACATTGTTCATTAGAATATGTTGAAAATAATATCATAATAGTTGCCAGAATAGCATGTGTGGTTCAGTTTGCAGGAACTATTGTATTCTGGTTTGTATGGATTTAAAAAACAAACTCACTCTTAGGCTGCAGTTCTAAATACACTTAATGCAGTGTAAGCCTTATTGAACACAGTGAGATTTCAATCTAAGAAAAACATGCATAGGATTGTAGTGTAAAGATTTAACTAGCTGTTCCACATAAAACTGTTATCCAAAACTAAGTTGCCAGATGATACACATGCCTGTTGCATGTCAAGTCCTCGTGTATTTGTTTCTGATATCACTTCATTTTAACATTTTTTCCAGATAAAGGCATTTATTCATATAATTCAGGTAAATTATGAGCATGCTGTGTATTGCTTGCTTCATATACACCATTTATTTTGTTGATAAAATGCTTCTGCTGCTTGTTGTGCACCAGTTCAACTGCTGTGGGTTTCTTATTCTGCTTTTCAGAGATTTGCCCTTGCGTTATTTCTAATTTTAGTTGCTTAGTATTATAAGCATTTGCTGAAAAAATCCAATGTTTTTCTGGACTGTTTATTTGTTTTGTCGCCATGTGAAGGTGTATATAATAATATTAGTAGATTTGTTGAAACTGGTATACAGTTTGTGAGGTGAGACAGCCATCAGTGATACTCAACTATGTTTTACTTAGAGCAGACCTGCTGAAATTAATGGACCCAACTTACTGATATCCATTAATTTCAGTGGGTCTACTCTGAGCAAAATCTAGTTGAATGCCATCCCATATTAAAAGGTTTTGACAATGAAGTGCTGAAGTAAAAGCGAAAAAATAACTTCAGTATTTTGGAATTCACAAGAAACGTGATATTGTATTATATTGGTTAGAACAAAACTGGAATACCATAACCAGGTTTAATTCACATTATTGACAAAGGTAATGCATCCATGGTTCCTGTTAAAAGTACCACCACCACAACAAAAGGCTGACCCTACCAAGAGAAATAAGGTGGGATGGGCAGGCTGCTAAGCGATGGGAGTACAGAGCATTTCTCAATTTTTCTCAGCTTTATTTGAAGGGTGAGAGAGAGAAGGGTTTGTTCTCTAGAATATCTTCCTTCACAAATCCTCATGGTAAGCAAAACTTACTGCATAAGTTGTCATAAGGCAAATAGTACAAAAATGAAACAGGTTGAATCTTGGACAGCAGCTGGTATCATTAATTTTTAGCAATATTCTTTCATAAACAGCCCAGGTCCTTTACATAAAAGTTGATTCATGACTGGTTAATCTGTATTTTTCTTCTAAAAATCACTATTCTCATTTTTTATTTGGCACTGTCAATGTCAAAAATACATTTGTGGCAGTCCACTCACACAACAGCTAGTCTGTTCATCAGAACCTTGTTAGCATAGCACAAGAGCCAATTCTAATGGGGTTTTGATGCTTGCAAATCATGTTGTGCAAACACTATTCTTCTTCTTCTTAGTGAGAGATAAGTTGGTGTGCTACTGCTTGCACAATGAAGCTTGTGTTAACATTATGTTGGATCTTATCCTTTTCCTTTACAGCTAGGTTTTCCGTTTACATTTAGTAGATCTTAATTCTACTTTTAAAAATAGTTGTCGTCTTTTCCAACTCTGTGCCATGCTCACACTTTACGTGCAAACTCTCCGTTAATGCAACTCATTAACAATGTTGAACAACAATAAGGCCCAGCAACAATACTTCTGAGACCTGAGTTTATATGGTTTCTCAATTGCACCATCCATTCATAGTATTTCAGTGTTCAATTTCTACAAGCTGATACCAGTAATTTGATACCACTAATTTGATGCCAAGATCTTTTGGTCAGTGTTCTCTAGCTCAAACTTTGAGGTAATACCCAACCCAAAGTCTTGCTAATGACAGACTACATTGCATTTACTTCTTTTCTTTTTAGGGGCTTACAAAAGGGTTGCTTTAAAATTAGTACAAATAACTGTAGAATGCTGATTCTGTAGTCTGTCTTCCTTTTGTGCTTTGAGAAATTATAAGTAGGATGTTCGTTCTTCAGATATTTTAGCTCTTGTTTCTGCTCCATGAATGCTTAAGTATTTCTTATTCTTAACGTGGATCCTATAGCATGTTGTATAATTCATCAGCTGAGTTACATACCAATTCAAATGCAGCACGTTCAGTTCATGAATTCAGCCTCAGAATATCAATCATATAAAATTGGTTGCCCGTTCTTTGTGTTTTCCATTTCCAATAGCTTTTATGTTATAACCAAAGTATTGAGCTCTATTTGTACACTGAATACAGAACAGTTGTGCTGTCAAAACAAAGGCAAGGTATTTAAGTGGAAGGACGTGTTTATTGAGGTCATGTTGTGTTTCAGTGTACAGTGAATAACAGTACACTTGCTCCTTGCAAAAATGGAAGAAGCAGAGGAGCTTATTCTGTGCTTTGTTGTTGTTGTTGTGTAGTCGTTTAGTCGTGTCCGACTCTTCGTGACCCCATGGACCAGAGAACGCCAGGCACCTCTGTCCTCCACTGCCTCCCGCAGTTTGGTCAAACTCATGCTGGTAGCCTCGAAAACACTATCCAACCATCTCGTCCTCTGTCGCCCCCTTCTCCTTGTGCCCTCCATCTTTCCCAACATCAGGGTCTTCTCCAGGGAGTCTTCTCTTCTCATGAGGTGGCCAAAGTACTGGAGCCTCAGCTTCACAATCTGTCCTTCCAGTGAGCACTCAGGGTTGATTTCCTTCAGTATGGAGAGGTTTGATCTTCTTGCAGTCCATGGGACTCTCAAGAGTCTCCTCCAGCACCATAATTCAAAAGCATCAATTCTTCGGCGATCAGCCTTCTTGATGGTCCAGCTCTCACTTCCATACATCACTACTGGGAAAACCATAGCTTTAACTATACGAACCTTTGTTGGCAAGGTGATGTCTCTACTTCTCAAGATGCTGTCTAGGCCTGTCATTGCCCTTCTCCCAAGAAGCAGGCGTCTTTTAATTTCGTGGCTGCTGTCACCATCTGCAGTGATCATTGAGCCCAAGAAAGTAAAATCTCTCACTACCTCCATTTCTTCCCCTTCTATTTGCCAGGAGGTGATGGGACCAGTGGCCATGATCTTCGTTTTTTTGATGTTGAGCTTCAGACCATATTTTGCGCTCTCCTCTTTCACCCTCATTAAAAGGTTCTTTAATTCCTCCTCACTTTCTGCCATCAAGGTTGTGTCATCTGCATATCTGAGGTTGTTGATATTTCTTCCGGCAATCTTAATTCCGGCTAGGGATTCATCCAGCCCAGCCTTTCGCATGATGAATTCTGCATATAAGTTAAATAAGCAGGGAGACAAAATACAGCCTTGTCGTACTCCTTTCCCAATTTTGAACCAATCAGTTGTTCCATATCCAGTTCTAACTGTAGCTTCTTGTCCCACATAGAGGTTTCTCAGGAGACAGATGAGGTGATCTGGCACTCCCATTTCTTTAAGAACTTGCCATAGTTTGCCGTGGTCGACACAGTCAAAGGCTTTTGCATAGTCAATGAAGCAGAAGTAGATGTCTTTCTGGAACTCTCTAGCTTTCTCCATAATCCAGCGCATGTTTGCAATTTGGTCTCTGGTTCCTCTGCCTCTTCTAAATCCAGCTTGCACTTCTGGGAGTTCTCGGTCCACATACTGCTTGAGCCTTCCTTGTAGAATTTTAAGCATAACCTTGCTAGCGTGTGAAATGAGTGCAATTGTGCGGTAGTTGGAGCATTCTTTGGCACTGCCCTTCTTTGGGATTGGGATGTAGACTGATCTTCTCCAATCTTCTGGCCACTGCTGAGTTTTCCAAACTTGCTGGCATATTGAGTGTAGCACCTTAACAGCATCATCTTTTAAAATTTTAAATAGTTCAGCTGGAATACCATCACTTCCACTGGCCTTGTTATTTGCAGTGCTTTCTAAGGCCCATTTGACTTCACTTTCCAGGATGTCTGGCTCAAGGTCAGCAACCACACTACCTGGGGTATACGAGACATCCATTTCTTTCTGGTATAATTCCTCTGTGTATTCTTGCCACCTCTTCTTGATGTCTTCTGCTTCTGTTAGGTCCTTTCCACTTTTGTCCTTTATTATGGAAATCTTTGTACGAAATGTTCCTTTCATATCTCCAATTTTCTTGAACAGATCTCTGGTTCTTCCCATTCTATTGCTTTCCTCTATTTCTTTGCACTGCTCGTTTAAGAAGGTCTTCTTGTCTCTCCTTGCTATTCTTTGGAAATCTGCATTCAATTTCCTGTATCTTTCACCATCTCCCTCGCATTTTGCTTGCCTTCTCTCCCCCGCTATTTGTAAGGCCTCATTGGACAGCTACTTTGCTTTCTTGCATTTCCTTTTCATTGGGATGGTTTTCGTTGCTGCCTCCTGTATAATGTTACGAGCCTCCATCCATAGTTCTTCAGGCATTCTGTCCACCAAATCTAAATCCTTAAACCTGTTCCTCACTTCCACTGTGTATTCATAAGGGATTTGACTTAGATTGTATCTTACCGGCCCAGTGGTTTTTCCTACTTTCTTCAGTTTAAGCTTGAATTTTGCTATAAGAAGCTGATGATCTGAGCCACAGTCAGCTCCAGGTCTTGTTTTTGCTGACTGTATAGAGCTTCTCCATCTTTGGCTGCAGAGAATATAATCAATCTGATTTCGATGCTGCCCATCTGGTGATGTCCATGTGTAGAGTCGTCTCTTGTGTTGTTGGAAAAGTGTGTTTGTGATGACCAGCTTGTTCTCTTGACAGAACTCTATTAGCCTTTGCCCTGCTTCGTTTTGGTCTCCAAGGCCAAACTTGCCAGTTGTTCCTTTTATCTCTTGACTCCCTACTTTAGCATTCCAATCCCCTATAATGAGAAGAACGTCCTTCTTTGGTGTCACTTCTATAAGGTCTTGTAAGTCTTCATAGAATTGGTCAATTTCAGTTTCTTCAGCACAAGTAGTTGGTGCATAAACTTGGATTACTGTGATGTTAAAAGGTCTGCCTTGGATTCGTATCGAGATCATTCTATCATTTTTGAGATTGCATCCCAGTACAGCTTTCGCCACTCTTTTGTTGACTATGAGGGCCACTCCATTTCTTTTACGGGTTTCTTGCCCACAGTAGTAGATATGATGGTCATCCGAACTGAATTCACCCATTCCCGTCCATTTTAGTTCACTGATGCCCAGGATGTCAATATTTATTCTTGCCATCTCATTTTTGACCACCTCCAACTTACCCAGGTTCATGGTTCTTACATTCCAGGTTCCTATGCAATATTTTTCTTTACAGCATTGGACTTTCCTTTCGCTTCCAGGCATATCCGCAACTGAGCGTCCTTTCGGCTTTGGCCCAGCCGCTTCATCAGCTCTGGATCTACTTGTACTTGCCCTCCGCTCTTCCCCAGTAGCATGTTGGACGCCTTCCGACCTGAGGGGCTCATCTTCCAGCGTCATATCTTTTATATGCCTGTTGTCTTTGTTCATGGAGTTTTCTTGGCAGGGATACTGGAGTGGCTTGCCGGTTCCTCCTCCAGGTGGATCACGTTTGGTCAAAACTCTCCACTATGACCTGTTCATCTTGGGTGCCCTGCTCGGCATAGTTCATAGCTTCTCTGAGTTCTTCAAGCCCCTTCGCCACGGCAAGGCAGTGATCCATGAAGGGGTATTCTGTGCTACCTGTTGCTTAATTTCACTACATTTAGAAAATACACAACAGCTGAGGGAGATAAACCTCTCTACTGTATATGAAATATACAAGTTCAATATCATCAGTTTGACTATCTTTACTAGCTTGTTCAGCTCTATGATTTAGTCCTTTCATATCTTATTTGTATACTCATTGAGGGCTAAAGTGACCCCTCCTGTCCAATAGGATTATTTTATTGTTGACAAATAGGTTAAATGTGGTTGTAAACTGTTGAACAATATCTGCCTGCTGTTGTGTAAGAAACCGAGAAGTGGGTAAGCATATTTAAAATCAAACCAGAGTCTCAATTTTTTCTTACGTGACCTACTGTTAAGGTCTAATAATAGACTTGGGCCAGCTTTTGCTGATGAAGCTCTAGTTATTTTGGTAAGTATTGTGATCACTCCATTAACATATAAAATACTGCTTTTCTCTGCTTTTCACAGCTATAATTTGTTTTATAGGAGACAAAAGCATACATGGAAAGCTATTGAGCCTTGTTAACAATGATCAGCAAGCCTTAATAAATGTAGTACTCATTTAATAGAACGGCTATAATTAATCCTATGATCCTCTCTTTCTTTTGGCAGGGTCCAAACGAATAAGTGATAGTGAAGTCTCAGACTATGATTGCGATGATGGAATAGGAGTAGTGTCAGGTAACAAATTTATAAGATTTTCACACTGAAAAAGTTTATATTTATAATTTGTCATATAAGTTGATTGACTTACTCTTTCATTGTTGTGTTTTAATTAAAAACCTTCCTGCTTGTTTAGACATGCCATGAGGTAACTTGGCATGCCAGTGGGATCTGGAATCCCAACAGAAGTGTTGAACAGGCAGAAATGTTAATTCCTTCTAAGGAGTGTAGGTATTACATGGTATGTTTTGCTTCAAGCTGCTTTTTCTGTCCCCTCCCCTTCCTCTACTCTTCTGGCATGTAAATAGTTTAACACTTTGAAATATAGGAAGACACAACTCTGCTATCTTATGCAGGAGCCCCAACAGCAAGTACAGCTACAAACTAAATATGCTATCCACAGTGGTTGTAGGCAGCTCATCATAACTGCTGTCATCCCCTATTGGGATTTTGTTAGCTTCACTTTTGCCTGAGCTTTGTTAAGTACATCATAGAGAGATATAGTTATTTGGCAAAAGAACATTTTATTGTTAGCAGTTCCTTTAGAGCATATTTAGTAAGCAGATGTTACATCCATTCTGGATTTTAGTAGCATGTTTAAAGCAGATCAGTTTATAGGACCTAGGCACACTGCACAAATGGTCTCTAAATCATCATGTTAAAAGAATGGGAAGTACCTATTCATCGTTCCTTTTTGTCATAAAACAGAGTGCTAGTTCCAGAATCAGTCTCAAATTGGGTTCATGTAGTACAGTGACCATATCTGCAATTCATTCTCACTAACAGTAGCATATTGTCATGAAATGGGAAACTGGACAGCTTTTACCCTGTTAGTGTCAAATAGCTGTGCCATATTTTGATATGCATTATCATCCATAAGGAGGAAATGTGTGTATGACATTCAGTCCAGAAGATGACAGCTCAGAAGAAAATACTCATGAAAGCTTAGAGGTGAGAGCTCTTCTAGGAAATAGTTTAGGATGTTTAGGATGAGGGATTTTACACAGTACTGAGTGGCATGTGTTAATTTTTTTATACTTTATTTGTTTGAAAAACCCATCTAGTTTGTACCCATCTAGTTTGTATTTCTTAGCAAATATTACATAAAGAAATATTCTGTCAGTGCAAACCACATTCAATTCAATAGTCTTTGTGCCAGGAGAGCACTTTGAAGATAAAGAGTTTCTTTGTAGAGATGCTGACAAACATTTGTTTCCTCGTTGTTCCTTCTTTCTGTGCTGGAACTTCTCAGCTTGCTTCCAGACCTCTGGAATCAAAATAGCTTTCTGTAGATGGGTGGGTAGTCTTCCATGCCCTCACCAGATGACTCCTCCTCCAAGAATGATCTGGCAAAATATTTGGAGCCCCCAAATACCTAGGAATAGCCCAGAACAGCAATTGAGGACGAGCCAGGACTCTCAAGGGAAACTGGCAAGAATCCCTCTCTACAGAGAGGGACCTCAGCATCTGAAGCAGAGACAGAACAAGCCCTGGGAATGGCGGAGCTTCAAGAGACAGACTGACACCCTCACAGTCAGGAGTGTTTTGTTGCAGAAGGGGACTCCTAGTGAGTAAAGGACTATTCAGGAGCAGCCCTCCTCATGAGGAGGACTCTTTGCAGAAACCTCTAAGAGGCTGCAGCTGAGCCCAGGGTGCAGTTCTGACAACATGCCATGGGGTGAAGTGAGATAAATACCCCTTCTCACTGTAGTCCCAATTATTGTTGGGAATCCTCAAGGGAGTAATTTAGGGGGTGGGGGAGATTTAAAGGCCTATGCTAAGTGAAAAGGGGAAGTTTAAAAGTGATGGATTGACTTCTAGAGTGGTGGCACATGCCATAAGGCAAGGGTAGGCAATATTGTGTTCTCCAAATGTTGTTGGAGACTCCAGCTCCCTTATTTGTGATCATTGGCCATGATCATTGATCATTCCCCATAGAGCATGTCCTTGGGGATCCTACCATCTTCCATTCTGTGAATATGACCAAGCCAGCATAGACATCGCTGAGACAGGAGTGTGAACATGCTGGGAATGTGGGATTGGGACAGCACATCTTTGTTTGGGGCTCTGTCCTGCAAATCATCTTGACGCAGCACACATGGAAGGAATTGAGGCGTTCTTCCTGGCAGGTTTACGTTGTCCATGACTCACTTCAATAAAGCTGTGTGCTCAACAGAGCCAGTGTGGTGTAGTGGTTAAGAGTGGTAGTCTCGTAATCTGGGGAACCGGGTTTGAGTCTCCGCTCCTCCACATGCAACTGCTGGGTGACCTTGGGCCAGTCACACTTCTCTGAAATCTCTCAGCCCCACTCACCTCACAGAGTGTTTGTTGTGGGGGAGGAAGGGAAAGGAGAATGTTAGCCGCTTTGAGACTCCTTAAAGGGAGTGAAAGGCGGGATATCAAATCCAAACTCTTCTTCTTCTTCTAAGCCTTGTAGACCTTCATCTTGGTATTGGTTGTTAGCATCACATTCTCCCATACTCTTTTGGAGAGACGAGCCATTAATGTGGCTGCCTTGCCAATATGATTGTCCAGTTCAGTGTCGATGAAGAGGTTGCTGGTTATGGTGGAACCCATAACCAAAATTGTCTACCATCTCAAGCACATGATCACCAATGCTGATGCACAGAGCCCTTGTGTGGACAAAATGGTTGATGAGACTCTGTAGTGCTTCCTTGGAGTGAAAGAAGGAGGTGAACAAGATAATAATAGAGCTTTGAATTTTTTTCTTTCTTTCCTCTCCTCTCCCCCCCCCCATGTCTACTTTAAAATGTTGGAATATAGTTCAGGATGTTTTGCTATGCAGGAAACAATTGCTTCACCAGATTGCGCCTTATACAAGTGAGTGCTTGTCTGCTGGGCTATTTCCATGTTAATTCACCACTGCTGTGTCAGATCCTTACCCACCTCACATTAGAGTACCCATATTTAGCAGAAGCATTTGGGGCCGAGACAGGTTTGCAGAATTACATGTGGCAGGGAGAGACAGTGCTTGACTCTTTGCCTGACTGATGCTTCTCTACTCCAAATCACTCTTCAAAGCTATATTTCCAGTTTGCAATCCTATGGCAGGAGAAGTGGCTTGAGTGAGGCAATATGGAACAGGGAAGCAGTATTTCCTGCTACTTTTCTGCTCCAAATTGCCCCCCCCCCTAAAGCGCTTTTGTTTGTAATGTATCATTGGACTGGCAGTTTCCAAAATCAATTCTTAACAGCTACTGAGAACCTATAAATTTAGTAAGACTGCTGTAAATCTGTTCCTTCTGCTAAAGATAATGGATATGGTTACTGCCATGCAAATAATTTTGCTGATTCTTATGCCTTAGATGTATTAAGTTGCATTTTTACAGGCTGAAGCTCTCTTAAGGCTGCCTCATGGTTTTTCTGTCTTCCCTTGTCTTTGTAATAGCTCCCTGTATAATATAATCAGCACATTGAATGGGCATATTTTCAACCTCCCCCAGCCTTCCAGATTTTTAATTAAGATACTAAGTGTTAGCAGCGCTAATGGGCTCCCCCATGGAACGAGTGAAAATGCATTATGAGCATATTAGCTGTAACATACCACAAATTAGTATTTTCCAAGTGAGGGATCACTTTATTTTAAACCTGATAAATGAAAATTTGAATTCATACTTTACTGTAACCTCCATGATTCCCCCCCCCCCATATTTTTTATGTTGACTATTGAATGTTTAGTTTAATTGTCATAGTGGATACTGATGTACAGGAAATTAAATGATTCAAAATAAGTGAGACAATACCGTTTATTGGAACAATCTCTGTTGGCAAAGGCTGATGTATGGGGCTAGGAATATGTCATCTTGCCACCCATCTTAGCGGTAATTCTGTGATGTCATGGAATGTTCAGTGGCATTTCAACTGCAGAGTTAATTAAACTTTTAACAGTACTGTACAATGTTCATGAACAGCCCAGCTTTTATTTAAAAAGTGAAAGTTTGGTTGGGATTAAAACCACTCAGAATTATAGGGACAGGAAGAACTGTGTCTAAATATGCTGAGGACTGCAGAACTATATGGGGGAAGAGCAAGTGTAATAGGGAAATTATAGGACCAGTAGGCCTAAGTCATGGTGGCTAAGGAAGGGACAAAATATGCAAAGGGAGCCTGTGGAAAAGATAAAGAATGAGGAAAGGAGAAAATTATTATAAAACTCAGATAGAACATAAGCACCAAAGCCACATGTTGTTGGCAAAAGTGGAGGAGATGCATATAGAAATTCCATTAGGGAATATTTTTGGGAGTCACTGTGGCTCAAGAAAACAGGACAAAAGTCAGCAGTGGGCTGAACAAGGTTTTGTTTGGTTGTTTGTTTGTTTTAAAGAAAAGTTTGACACGGAGTTGAAATGAGAGCCAATAGGAATGCCGGGCTATGGAAAATCTTTGAACATGGTGTAAAGAGCAGGACCCCTCAAATATCTGAATTGGGGCTTGGTCTGGAGTTAGGGATGAGGAGTGAGGTTGCCAAATTTGCTGACAGTACCAGATTATTCAGGGTAATAAAAACAAAAGGGGGTTATGAAAAGCTCCAAAAGAATATTCGCAAAGTTGGTGAATAGGCATTAAAAAAAGCAAATGTAGTTCATTGAAAGTGTAAAGAGAAGCATATTGGGGCAAAAATTCCCAAAACATGGGGTTTGAGCTGGCAGTGACTGATGAGGAAAGAAACGTTGGGATTATGGGGGATAGCACAATTGACACATCAACACAGTGAGCGGCAGCTGTGAAAAGGCAAGTTAGGGAGCAACGTATCAAAAGGTTTAAAAATAAAACTGCTAATATTGTTATGCCTTTATACGAGTCTATATTATGACCATACTTGTAAAACTGAGATTGCTACATCTCAACAAGGATATTGTGGAGTTGGGAAAGGTGCAGAATCAAGGGGCTGGAGCAAGTCCTCTATAAGAAATGTTATTTTATTTCCTTGCTTATTTAAGGCATTTACACCCTACCCTTTAGCCAAAAAGTCTTCCAGAGTGGCCACTCTCAGATTTACAAACTAAAAAGCTATGACACACAAGGAGCAGGAATGGGAGGGAGGCTGGGAAAAGCAAGGTCAAGAACAAGTTCTTACAACTTTTGAGAGTTTTTAGTTTAGAAAAAACTAAAAGAAAAACTAAAAAGATTTTAGAGAGTTTTAGTTTAGTTTAGTTTAGTTTAGAAAAAGAGCATGTAACGGGCATGGGGCAAACAAGTTGGATAGCGATAAGATTTCCTGCCTTTCTCAAAGTACTAGAATCCAGAGTTATACAATGAACCTGAATGATGGGGGATTCAGGACAGACAAAGGGAAATATTTATTCTTAGAGTACATAGTTAAACTATGGAATTTTCTACCACAGGATGTAATGATGGCCACTAACTTTGATGTCGTTAAAATGGTTTAGAGAAATTAATGGAGAATATCAATGGCTACTGGTTTTTCTGATATTCCAGGAACAAAGGCAGCATACCTCTGAATGTTTTCACTGGGGAACATTAGTAGGAGAGTGCTATTACCCTTGTCCTGCTTCGGGGCTCCCCATAGGTGCTTGGTAGCAGTGGCGTAGCGTGGGGGGTGCAGGGGGGGCCGGCCGCACCGGGCGCAACATCTGGGGGTTAGGGTTAGGGGGCGCAAATCCACGGGTTAGGGGGTGCAAATTACTTGCCTTGCCCCGGGTGCTGACAACCCACGCTACGCCACTGCTTGGTAGGTTACTGTGTGAAACAGGGTGTTGAACTAGATGTCCCTTTGGCTTTCATTATGCCCTTATGAGTGTCTTTACTTTTGGCAGCACATGTGAAGCACTGTGAGCAATTTGAAAAGTGGTGTATAAATTCTACCTGTAATTATTTTTTAAAATTTGACAGCGTTATATATTACGACATCTTTTCTCCAGGGTGCAACTTTTCTGCCATCTGTACAAATCTAACAAAACAGAAAAAGTGAAATGTCACCATACCTGTACTGTTAGTTCAGCTCTCTCAACCTTCCCTCCCGCTCCCAGATTACCGACATAATGGGCGAGATCTTCAAAGCTCAACACTATCAGTGCCAGAACAAGTGATGTCATCCAATCACTGCTCTCGGTCAGGGTCCCCTCACCGTGGAGACAGTATAGGAAGGACAAGATCATGGTCTCCCAGTGTCCCTCCTCTACAAAGGTAAATTATTGTAATGATTTAGGCTTGAGTTTGTTGGTTTATTTGTTTGTTTGTTTGAATATGACATGAAATTATGTAGATACTAAAATTATTCCTTTAAACTCAAGATAATGGGTGAGAGAAAATGAAAATTCAATTGCTTTTCTGTAGTAACACAGATATTTTTGCTTATAGTCATGGACTTATTAATAATTTACCTCTTGTTTTGTCACTTATCTTTGTAAATGACTAGTCATACAGTGTAATTCTTTCCATTCAGAACAAGTATGATCGCTCTTTCATTTATATCCTCAATTCAAACAAAACAAAACAAAAACCTCCCTGTGGTGTTTTTTCCTAAGAAAACACCCTTGCTAGCAACTGATGTAGTAACTATTGAGCTTTATACAGATTATGTATTGTACTAATTTGCCATCCTATGCTGCCTATATGGGTTCATATCCCGATGAAACTGATGAAATAATATTTTCCCCCAACTGTTAGATATGGTCTGACTTTTGCAATATTAGCATTAAAAATGCCACTTGAATTCTGTTCAGCAAAGAAAGGCCTTATGTTTATGTAAAAATCTTCAGCTCATTGATGTAAAATATAGATTTAGGACAGTCTGTTCCAGCTTAGAGCAACGGTGCAGTTAGGAGTTTCATATTGATATTAGCCTCTATTATTTATCCATTTTTAAGCCTAGTTTTTTATGTTATGTATAAAATTATTGTAACCTTTTCTTGAAAGCTTATAGCAATATTTCATTTGGAAAAGAATAACCTGTGTTGGAATATTAATAACCTGTAGAACCACCGGTGGCTGGTTATCTTGATAGACTTCCTTACCTACCCTAGCATCCATTGTGCCTGTCATGGAATATTAGATATGGTTAAGGTGGAAGATTTCTGCTCATTGAACATACAAGCTAGAAAATAAGTTCTTTATTGAGGACCATGATCACAACCATTTTTTATTAGTATAAATCAATCTATCACAACATGGAAACTGATACTTTTTTCTCTCTCTACCTAACAATAAAAATAGCGAAAGATACAAATAGTCAGTTACTCATAAATTACTGAGACTTGTAATTATATATCAGCAACTGGAAGCTTGCAAAATCCCATTCAACAGAATCACATTCAGTCACATTCAACAGAAAATAATGTTTGTATGTTAAAGAATTTATTCTTAATTCCCCGCAGATCATACTAGCAACACTAAATGTTAATAGACACAAGAAACTAGAGTGCAATCTTAATTATTTATTAGACTTACTTATGCCCTTCTTTTGAATCAAATTCAGGTCCCAAACCACCTTAAAAAGGTATCATATAATTAGCAGAGTTTCCCAAACTTGTGTCTCTAGCTATTTTTGGACTACAATTCCCATCATCACTCACCATTGGACCTGCTAGCTAGAGATGACGGTAGTTGAAGTTGAAAAACAGCTGGAGACCCAAGTTTGGGAAACCCTGAGAGATTTGTCTATGGGATGTAGATGGAAGAGTCTCTTCTGGGTATCTGAACTTATCTTCATTGTTCCAAGCAAAACCACCCCAAATTCTGTGTGAAACTTTCCCCCTAAAACTTTCTGTGATAGAGCAGCTAAGTCAATATATGGAGAGACTTCTGTACCCTGCCTCTTTGACCATAGATTCCACAGCCACATTTAGTTAGATTAGGAAGTACAGTATCTGATGAGTTAGTTTATTTTTTCCTGTACATGGGCAAACTGGATGCTAGTGTTATGGGGGGTATTTGGAAAAAGTGACAAAGTATCCAAATTTACAGGACTGCTTCTGCTCAAGGCTTAAGCTGTTCTTAGCAATCAGCCATGATCTGAGGACACATAATGCAAGCACCTTTTTATTGCTAAGCAAGTCTGGTCAGAGCTTTAGTGGGAGACTCCCGCACCAAAAGGTAGCAGCAGACATGAGTTCCTTATTTGTGGTCCATTGTGAACCTGGAAATTTCCCCTTCTGACAATGAGATGACTTGGTTTAGCTTTTCCTTATCTCTATTCTGAATGTCTTGGATGCCTACAGGGCTGTTTCTTTCATATGCTTCCTCAGTGCGTACCCTGAGTATTTAGAAATTGCTTCCTTAATTTGGGATGGCCGTGGTTATTGTTTAAACTGACAGGCATTTAACCACCTGTCATTGCTAAAGGAGAGAAAGATAATATGAAAAGCTGAGTGTTGTGTGCTCCTCTTAAAAATATCCAGCATAAGGAAAACATCTAAATCATATTTTGTATAATTCAAATAAAATAATACACTTAGTACTGGTGCAGATGCAACACTGGCACTTTTAATCATGGCTAAGCGATCAGAAACAAGCCACAGGATTGTGCATTCCTTCGCTTCCTGCCTTAACCATGGTCAAGAAATGGACAATAACTAATAAGTCTCCAGGTTTTCAGGTTTAATAAGTGTTTGGTTGGCAAATGATGGCTATTTTGCATAAATACTTCCAATTTGCACACTTTTGTCTGAAATGGAATGTTAATTATGTAGATTTCACATTTTGTTTTTAGATGGCATTGGCTAAGTGACATGCAGTAAAATTAAATATTGAAGTGAATTGTTTGTGGATCATGACAGAGGGGGTGAAAATATTCCTGGAGCAGATTTCCCACCTCTCCCCTACCTTGTGTTTGATTTTTTCTTCTTCAATTTTTTCCCCTCAGCGAGAAGGCAGTACATGCCAATTTTTATATAAGATATATGCATAGGCAACCAATCATATCCGCTTTGAACAGATTTTGTCAGAGTCAAGGATGTTAAAGGTTACAGCTAACATTTTCATTAACAGGGCTCATTTTAAAGAGAACTGCTCATTTCTGCCTTCATGACATTGATGGTTTTGTTTCTTCAGTAGGAATGTGGAACAGGGGTCTCGAGGGACCCGATCTACTCCTGCACATTACAATACCATGAACCGAATGGATAGACATCGAATAATGGATGACCACAACTCCCCAGACAGAGAGAGGTAGATATTCAGATGTAAAAGAGTAAACAATGGAAACAATCATAATACATTTTAGACAAAACAGAATCAATTCAGATTGATATTTAAGCCTCAGCACCTCCACTTTACAAAAGTGAAATAGTTAAATTTGCCTAATGCTATTTCCTGCTATTATTATTCTGTATTACATACAAATAGTCCCATAGTTTGCATCTACCGGTCAGGAAAGCTTGAAGAAAGCATGCAAGAAGAACATTTTAGCCAAATAATTTAATCAATTCTATGGGCCTTTTATTTTACCTTTGACAATAATCACATGTTAGAATGAAAACTTGGATTTATTTATTGTATTGGTAGAGAGTAGAAATATCCAAGGATTTCCCAGTTTGATTATTGTAATGCTACACTTGGTTGTTGTGCAAACACCCCTTCCATACACAAATGGATGGGTTTTGCTTTTTAAAAAGGTGTTCACTCTTTACCAGCTCCCAGTGTCAGAACTCTGCTTCCACGAAAACGTCAAAGAAACCTCTAGCTCAGGCTTCCTCAATCTCGGCCCTCCAGATGTTTTGGGACTACACTTCCCATCATCCCTGACCATTGGTCCTGTTAGCTAGGGATGATGGGAGTTGTAGTCCCAAAACACCTGGAGGCCGTGTTTGGGGATGCCTGCTCTAGCTGGACACAGGATTAATATATAGAGCTGGGGGAGGGTGGGGATATGTTTTATGGGGAAGTACACTTTGTTAGTACCTTTTAAACAGTGTTGCTTGAGAAGTCTTTTCTATAGCAACCTGAGATCTACTGACATCTTGGAATTTTAATGAAATAGAAGTGAAGCAGAGATTGTAGTTGGCTTATGTTGCTTACTCTGCAACATTACCTGAGGCATTTTTTGCTTTCATTTTAAAAAATAGACAGGACATTTTTCACCTCATTAACTTGTGTTAATGAAAACTGAATTTGAAATGTTCACCTCCCTCAGTTTCATAATATACTTGCACTTCGGTATTTTTAACACCTTACCTAACAAGATACCAGTATATCTTCCACAATCTTACATGTACAAAAATTAAAGTTGTTTTTTTTAAAAAAGAGTAATATCATTAACAATTTTTCTGATACTATTTTTCAAACAAAAAGTAATATTTCATACTGCCCGAATCATTTACTATAATTTCTAATTATAAATGACAGAAACAGCTAGTAGCAAGTTTTAACGTTTTATAGAAAGTTCTTGTCTGGCAGGGATTCAAAAAATCCTTATCCAAATTCCTGAAGTGCTTCTATGCATTCACAGGAGCTCTGTAGTTGTTTTCTTCTAGTTGAAATACCAGTCGTCGTCCCCCCCAAAAATTCTGATCTACCAAATCCCACAGTACTCCCTATTAAAGGTACCTGATATTGTGTGGAAAGAGGGATGCAGCAAATGTTCTAGTGCAGGCGTAATGATAACAACAACAACAACAACAACAACAATTTTATTACTTATACCCCGTCCATCTGGCTGGGTTTCTCCAGCCACTCTGGGTGGCTTACAGTGCATATAAAAACATAGTAAAACATAAAAGATTGTTTGGATCCTAACTAAGAATTTAAACAGCATGACAGTTGATTTTGAGGTAAAGTTAAGGTGTCTTTCTCTATTGAAGTAATTCAGTCTTAAAATGGTATAATTTGAAGTGCTTTGTGCTTTTGAACTGTTTAGCTTTAATTAAATTTCCTAAACACAAATTCCTCCATTGTGCTTAAATTTAGAATGCTAAATGCCTGATTCACTAGCACATTAAACTGGACCAGGCAAATTTAAGCTGGCTAAATCTTTGGCTTTTTTGACATGTGTTAGAGAGAGAGGGGGAGACAGACAGACATAATTCTTAAAATAACAAATAGCAGACTATGGGTAGCAGATTCTAGGCATCATTTCCAAAATAAGAGACACATTCCAGAACTGATACGTTCTGCTGTTCTTTTCAATTTAAAAAGCTGTGGCCTAGAGCACCGAAATACTCTTTTAAGCCATCACTTATAGATGGTGTGGCATTAGGTAAGATGCTATCTTTTAATGGATGAACTCATGCCGCTGAAAGAGTATGCAGACAATTGAGTTAAAAACTCGACTTCAGGCAGATGCTTGACAGAATTATGTGAACCAGAAACTGCATACTCTTTAAGCCACTGTTGTTGGCCCGGTAAATTATAATAGCTTGCCTATTTGTTCTTCTACTGCTTATTCTCTGGGGCCATCAGAACAAAATATACCAAAGTTAAACAGATAGTTTTGAGTATTCTTTGCAAGCCTGGTATCAGACTTTCTTTATAACTGATGCAGCCACAGTGCTGCACATACTGATAAGTGTGTCAACAGGGACTTTTTCAACCCCTTTCCTTTTTCTTCAAGGACACTGAAAGAAAGGGCAAAACAAAAAGAGCATTTTGTCCCAATAATCTGGCACTTGATTGGAATATATCGTACTGTTGTTCTGCCATTAGACACCCAAAACTAACTTTCAAAGATTGTTACTTACTCTCATAGTTATCATTACCTCAAAATAGTTTTATGAGCCTGAAAGCACCATAATTTAAAACAGTATATTTTCCTAAAAGTTATCAAGCTTGAAAAGTCTCTAGTAAGCATTAAAAATGTATTTACAAATATCCTCTGCATTGAGATATTTATTGTTCCAAAACTATGGTCATTTAATAGTGCATTAGCTGAAGGATGAAACAGCCAGCTTCTCTGTTTATTTTTTATACTATCTTTTCTCCAAAGAGCTTAGTTTGGTGTATTTGCCTCCCCCTACTTTTTATCCTCAAAATAACCATGTCAGGTAGTTTAGGCTGACACCAGTAACCTTTGTGGCTTAGTGGGAATTTGAAGACAGCTGTATCCAGTCTAAATTGAGCACTCTAACCAGTGCACCACACCAAAGAGTTTTCAAAGGATCCATTTGCTTAAATGGTGCTGCCCGAATTGTCTACAAAATGGGGTGACTCACTTTATAGAGCAAAAGAGACATGGAAAAGCTCTCCTTAAGGAGAGCAAAATTTGAGCAGTTTACCTTCTCAAATTTGTCCCCCCATCCCCCTGTCCCCCTGAGCTCAGCTGGGGTGGGGTGAGGCAAGGATGCCTCATTTGAGAGAGGTGCAGAGGGTTGCTACTAGGCAGATGACATTTTCTGTTGTGGCTCCTGATTGTGGAATGCTCTTCCCAACGAGTCTCAGCTGGTGCCAACTTTGTCATCATTTCAATACCAGGTTTAAAATATCTCTGCTCCTAGATGTTTGGTTGTTGGTACCTGGTGTAGTTTATTTGGCTGTTTAATTGATGGTGTTACTGAGGTATGTAGAGGTTAAAATGTTGTATTTATAATTTTTTTGTATTTTTATTCTTGTTGTCTGTCGGATGTTAATTCCCTTAATAATTGGATGTAAGGTGTTTAGCTCCCCTGGCAAGCATATTGATTTTGCTGTTGAAACTGAGACAGATTTATCTGTGATGGAGCAGACTTGAGTCTAAACAAATAGGATTTGCTGTTGTCACATCTGTTTTTGGCCTTAAAGTATAAAGAGCTAGGATTCCAGAATAAAGGAGGGAAATTGACATTGTCAGTACTTTGTCAAGTAAAAGCTTATTGGAAAGTTTCTGAGCAGTTGTAGTGTGTAGCATTACTGTGATGGGACGATGAGCTGCTTGTGCGTAAAATGCAAGTCCCTCAGAGTTTGATCAGGTTTTCAAACCTCTGCCTGTGACGGAGCCCCTCTAGCATGGCTGCGTCAATCACTAGTAGAATCCGAAAGTGGCTGCTTTCGGAAACGTTTCCAACATAAAAGCTCCTTAACGGAAACACGTCGTCTGGCCTCTCGGCGTGACAGTTTCCGTCGAGGTGTGGGTGTCCCTATAGGAGGTCCTGAGACCTCCCCACTGGTTTCGCTTGAAGCGTCTCTGAGCCATCCCTCCGACTCACTTTCCCTTGGAGTTCTTGCTCGCCCTCTACTGGTTCCCTCTTCCGCTGCTACTGCTCTCTCAACCTCAGGGAGCCTTTGCACCTGCGGCGCTTTAGATGTCAGTTCCCTGACATCCACCTCCCCTCCAGGGCCCCCTTCACCCCCTCCCGTCTCCTCTCCTACTGGCGGTGAGGAGGTAAAACCCCTGAAAGAACCTCCCTCATCTTCCGACGTCGCGAACACTTCCTTCCACTTGTTGCTGTTCCTACTCTCTAGGTACTCTTCGTCATCAGAGTCCACTCCATCTTCCAACTCCGACTCCGTGAACCCTTCCATTTCCTCTTCCTCATCGGTGGTGCCGAAATACTCCCTCCTAAACCTTGCTATAGGCTGAGGTTTCCTCGGGAACCTTTGGTGGAACGTTTCTGTTAAAACCTCGTCATTGACTTCCTCTGCACTTACCCAGGTGTTTTCTGACTCCGGTTCCCCTTCCCACGCCACCAAATACTCCACCTGATTACCCTTCCACCTGGAATCGAGGATTTCCGCTACATGGTTGCGGCGTTCCCTCTCTTCCAAGGCTGGTCCCCTGACGTGCTCCCCTTCACGTCCCCCCCTGTATGGTGACAGTAACGACCTGTGGAACACTGGGTGCAATTTCATGTGGTTGGGTAATCGGAGTTTGAAAGCTACCGGGTTGACCTGCTGAATCACCTCAAAGGGTCCCAATCTTCTGGGCCTCAGTTTCTTACAACCCCCTTTGAACGGCAACCCTTGGGTTGACAACCACACTTGATCCCCCACCCTTATGGTTTCACCTTCCCTTCTGTTCTTGTCTGCCTGCTTCTTATATTGTGCCTTGGCCCTTTCTAAGTTGAGCTGGAGCTGCTGATGGATGGCTTCCATCTCTTCTAGAAAATGTTCAGCCGCTGGAACGCTCCATCTCTCCCCTCCTTCCCCTGGAAATGCCCTGGGGTGACACCCGTAATTAGCCAAAAAGGGACTCATCCCTGTGGACACATTCTCCGCATTATTGTAGGCAAATTCTGCCAACGCCAACTTTTCGACCCAATCGTTCTCTCTGTCATTGACATAACACCTAAGATATTGTTGAAGAATGCCATTTGCCCTTTCCGCCTGCCCGTTGGTTTCAGGGTGCCGGGCAGTTGAAAAATTAACTTCCACGTGTAGCAAGCTCATGAGCTTCCTCCAGAACCTGGAAGTAAATTGTTTGCCTCGATCTGAGATCACCCTCGAGGGAGCCCCGTGCAACCTAAAGATATGTTCCACAAACAACTTCGCCGTTTCTTCCGCTGTGACTGCATGTGAGCATGCTACAAAATGGCACATCTTAGTTAACAGGTCTACTACTACCATGATGGCTGTTTTCCCCTTGGACCTTGGCAGATCCGTCATAAAATCTATTGATATCGCTTCCCAAGGCCGTTCTGGTGTGGGTAAAGGTTCTAATAACCCTGCCGGCGCCCTTCTTTCCCCTTTGGCTCGCTGACATTGGTCACACCCTCTTACATACTCCCTTACATCTTCCCTCACCTTAGGCCACCAAAATTCCCTGGTAACCAACCACATGGTTTTGTGTTGCCCAAAATGTCCCGCCGTGGGGCTATCATGCAACTGCTTGAGTACTCTCCCCCTCAATTCACCTTCGGGTATATACAGTGCCCCTTTGTAATACAATGCCCCATTTCTTTCCTCAAAACCTCCGGGGCTCTCGCCCTCCCCCCTGAGACCTCTGAGCTTATCCTGGGCATATTCATCATTTTCCGTTTCCTCCACCAGTTCCCGTTGCCCCACCAGCGCCGCCCCACACACCCAGCGGTCCTCCGGGATGACATGTCTCTCTTCGATCACCTCCTCCCCTTCCCAATATTCTGGTTTGCGTGAGAGCGCATCCGCCCTGACGTTTTCTGGGCCTGGCACATAACAAATCTCAAAGTTAAATTTGGAGAATTCCTGTGCCCATCTCACTTGTCGTTGGTTGAGCACTCGAGCTGTTCTCCAATACTCTAAATTTTTGTGGTCGGTGCACACTTGCACCTTGTGTTGTGCCCCAATTAATAAATGTCTCCACCTCCGGAATGCTTCGTGAATGGCAAGTAGTTCCCTGTCATACACCGTGTAATTCCTCTCGGACTTATTCAGTTTCCGCGAGAAGAATGCACACGGTCTCCACTCCGACGCACTCCTCCCCGGTTGAAGAAGGACCGCCCCTATAGCCCGGTCGGATGCATCTGTTTCCACTCTCATGGGTTTTTGTAAATCCACATGCAGAAGTTGTTCTTCCGAGGCGAAAGCCCTTTTCAGTTCTTCAAAGGCTCGATCCGCCTCCACCGTCCAAACAAATTTCTTCTTGCTGCTGAGGCAGTCGGTGATGGGCGCCGTCAAGTGGGCAAAGTTCTTGATGAACTTCCGATAAAAGTTCCCAAACCCCAAGAATCTTTGCACGTCCTTCTTGGTCTTCGGTGTCTTCCATTCCAGTACCGCTTGAACCTTGCCTGGATCCATGGCCAATCCCTTGTCTGACAAGCGGTACCCCAGGAATTCCACCTCCTTGGTATGAAACTGGCACTTCTCCAGTTTCACCCACAGCTGGTTGGCTTGCAGCCTGCCCAACACTTCTCGAACGTCCCTCACATGCTGTTCCTCATCTTCCGAATACACCAACACGTCGTCTAAAAAGGCCACACAGTTCTTGTAGAGCAAAGGTCCCAGAACGTGGTTTATAAAAGCTTGAAAACAGGCGGAGCCCCCTTGTAGACCGAAGGGCATAATGAGGTATTCAAAGGCTCCCAAAGGGGTAAACATGGTGGTCTTCCATTCATCTCCCTTCCTTATGCGTATCAGATTGTACGCCCCCCGCAGGTCCAGTTTTGTAAAAATCTTTCCCTTCCTTACTCTGGTCAAAATGTCGTCAATTCGGGGCATAGGGAAAGCCAGGGGCTCCGACACTGCATTGAGGCCCCTAAAGTCACACACCAGTCTCGGTTTGTCTGTGTTCTTTTTGTCCACAAAAAACACTGGGCTGCCCCCCACCGCTCGGGACTCTCTGATGAAACCTCGCTTCAAGTTTTTGTCAATGAACTCCCTCAGCTCCTGCATCTCCCTGTCTGACATGGCGTACAGCTTGCCTACTGGGAGTTGGGCCCCTGGGAGTAGGTTGATTTGACAGTCAAAGGGTCTATGCGGTGGCAGTTTGTCTGCTTCCCTTTCGCTGAATACGTTGCTCAGATCTGCGTATTGCGGGGGCACCTTCCCTTTGCCCATCACTTCCATCCCCGCTAGGGTGACTCTGTCTCCTCCCGAGACCTTCCCCTCCTTGCAGTGTTCTAGGCAATGCGCTGACCCAAAGGAGACCACCCTCTGATGCCAGCCCACTAGCGGATCGTGTAGCGCCAGCCAGCTCATCCCCAAAATGATGGGCGCTCCTCCCAGGATGGCCACATTAAACGCTATCTGTTCGGTGTGCCTTGCCACTCTCATTATCATCGGGACAGTCTGTTGGCTAACTTCTCCCCCCAACAGCTCTCTGCCGTCAATCGTAGTCACCTGCAAGGGGTTACTTAAAGGGATGGTCTGTATCTGGTGCTCAGCTGCAAACTCCTTACTCATGAAATTACAGGAGCTGCCTGAATCCAAAAGCGCCTTGACCTTTAGTGGGTGTCCGTTTGGCAGTTCTAGTAACACCTCTATCACTAAAGCAGGTCTGGGAGGTTCTGGCATGGGCACTTTCATTGCTCTTTGGCCTGGCTGCTGTGCCCCGACGGTGGCAGCCAGGCGTTGGCTTTTACTTGCTCCTTGCTTTCCTCTTCCTTTCCCCCAACAGCTCCTGCCATCCCTTGCCATTCCTTTCTTTGTGGGCAGACTCTGGCAAAGTGCCCTGGCTGTTGGCAGAGATAACATCTCTTGGCGCTCTTTCCCTCCTTCTTCCGCCCTTCACTGGGATTTGAAACTGCGCGCGCCCGCGCTGTTCCAACTTCCATCGGCTCTGCCGGCGGGAAAGATGGCTCTGGAATGTCTGGAATGCGGAACTCCCTCCAACGGTCTCCTTTCCCTTCCCGCCTTTCCAAAGCCCTCGCCTCCTGGCGCGCTCCTATGGCCAGCGCAGATTTGGTTAATTGGTCCATAGACTCCGCCCTGGGCCCCCGGGAAAGCTCATCTTTGACGGTTGAAGAAAGCCCCTCTTCGAAAAGCATTTGGATGGGCTCCGCCGATAGGTCCCACCCCAATTTATGAATCAGCATAGTAAATTCAGTCCAGTACTCACGGACAGATCTGCTTCCTTGCTGGCAAGCCATTAACTGCCTTCGCACCACCCCCTGCTCAATATCGCTGGAAAACATCAGGTCCATGGCACGAAAAAACTTCCTCGTGTCCTTTAAGATCTCATTATTCGCTGCCATCAGGGGTCTAACCCAATCTTTCGCCCCGGATTCGAGATGGCCAATCACATACGCCACTCGCGATTCCTCGTCGGGGAAGTCATCAAACTGCAAGTTTAGAGCGTATTGCATCTCTGTTCTAAAGGCATGATAGTTCCTGGGATCCCCCCCCGAATTTCTGCACCAATCCTGGTACCTTTCTGGCGAGCGGGGTGGTTTTCTCCTTTCCCTTTTCTGCATCCTGAGCCCTCCTCTCCTCAAGCCTCGCCGTTTGCAGCGCCAACTGGATCTCCAACGCTCTGTACCTTTCTTCCAGGCTTGGACCCCCTCCAGCTGCTCCTGCACCCCCGGTTCCGGCTGGGTTGCTCATGATGCTTCTCTCTGCACAAGCTGGCTTTCGGTGTCTTTCGGATTGCTGTGATGGGACGATGAGCTGCTTGTGCGTAAAATGCAAGTCCCTCAGAGTTTGATCAGGTTTTCAAACCTCTGCCTGTGACGGAGCCCCTCCAGCATGGCTGCGTCAATCACTAGTAGAATCCGAAAGTGGCTGCTTTCGGAAACGTTTCCAACATAAAAGCTCCTTAACGGAAACACGTCGTCTGGCCTCTCGGCGTGACAGTTTCCGTCGAGGTGTGGGTGTCCCTATAGGAGGTCCTGAGACCTCCCCACTGGTTTCGCTTGAAGCGTCTCTGAGCCATCCCTCCGACTCACTTTCCCTTGGAGTTCTTGCTCGCCCTCTACTGGTTCCCTCTTCCGCTGCTACTGCTCTCTCAACCTCAGGGAGCCTTTGCACCTGCGGCGCTTTAGATGTCAGTTCCCTGACAATTACGTAACCACTTTGGGAACTCTGATAGAAAAACATGGTGCAAAATGAAGAAATAAAATACTGTTTCATTTAGCAGATTAACTAAGTATATGTTTGCATTGGTGCGCTAATTCTAGAGTCTGGCTGCAGCAAAAGTTCTGAGGGTATTTCTCCTCTTTAAGTCACATGTGCTTCTTGCTGCAGTTCTGAAGTTGAGGCTGAAAGGGTAAGTGGCTATATGCTTACACTGGGAAGCAACACTTGGCCCTTTAAATTGCTAGCTCATTGTGGCAGCACGAGAATTAGACTGCATATCTTTTCAGAAGTAAGTCTCATTGATTTTAGTGTCGATGCTGTAATTATTTATAGTTTCCTGCTTTTACAGTTCCGTTAAGTTCCAGATTATAGGATCCCCCCCCCCCATGTTGAATGAAGAACTAAGTGATTTTGAACTGGGGAAAACAACGTGAAATAAAGAGACATCGTTGTCAACAATATTAATATACATTCTTATTTATGAGGAGAAAGCATGACAGAAAGTATTTGAGGGTTAAATATGTCTTATTTTCTGCATAAGAAATGATTATTTTTGAACCAGTCTAAATGTGCTCAGAAATATCCAGATTTAATTGTATATATATTACCCTCTGCCCCCTGTTGGCTATTTCTGATGAACCAGGGGCAGCTCCAAGCCAGCAGAGCACTGGAGAATTATTCCCTCTCCATTTCTCTTGTGATACTCATGCTGCAAATTAGCCACTGTCCCTTGCAGATTGGCCGCCTTTCCATTGAAGGATCTTGTGGCATCCCAAACTAACAAATTTTCTGTAGCAAAACCTATTGTGGTCCAAATATTACTTTTCCAGATGCATGAAACGATATTCTCTGATACAGATATAAACAGAATGACATGCACATACAATGGGGGAAGATAAAGGATAGAGTGTCCTATTACTCTGTAGAGTGAAATGCAATCAAGGTCCAGTGAAAAGGGTAAATGGTCTATTTAGCTTGAGTGTGACCCATTCCTGCAGGTAATGAATTGGCAAATCAAGATGAATAGACAACAAACACCACTTTGCTGTGCCAATTTATTACCAGTAAGGTCACACTCTCTCAATTGGATTTTTTTTTACCCTAGAACTTGTTTGCATTCCATTCTACATAGTAATAGGTCACACCTGTCTCTTCCATTGATGAGTCCACAGGTATCTCTTGGTAATAACATCTCTCTTCAGTCTATACATGTGTGGTGTGTGTAGATACACAAAGCTTTGTACTTTGCAGATTAGCTGTTTATCTGACAAAGTGGATTCTTGCCCATTAAAGCATCCAAATTTAGTATTACAGGTTACACCAAAAGCTACTAAATCTGTATAGCGTGAATCCAATATTGTCTCATTCTATATGGGAATATACAATACATTAGTTTGTTATTTATTAAAAACTGTTATGTTCTTCCATTCCACAGTTGTATAAAGTAGCTTTAAACCAATTTCATAGAATGAAACAAATTCGTAAACAGAAAACTGTGAACATTAAAACTCAAAACAGCACCACCAAACCCAAAACACATTCTCCCCCTCTGTCAATCCAGAAGTTTGGGAAAGATAGGATTTTTGAAGGAGTTTGTTCCGAAAGGGGGACCACTGACACTTGGAAAAGATTATTCCAGAAAGTCAGATTTGCTACTAAGAAACATTTGCTTCTTACTCTTGACAGTTTAGCTTCCCCAAATGTGGGGAGGGGGGAAGTATTTTCAGCTGGGTTCTCAGCTAAGATTTTTAGAGACTTGAAAAGTTTCATGTGAATTTCTCCACAGTTGCCATAATCTTCAAACTGATTTTTGGCATATCCTGATATTTCCAAAATGGGTACACTGACTGTGTGTATCAAATGCGCAGACACTGTTCATATATGTTTAATATAGTTCTGCAGGAACTTATGAGGCATTCTGTGAATATTACAAAACAATATATTTCCATTTACCAAGTATTAATTTCACAAAACTGAGGCACGCTCCATTTGAAGCATGAAATCAGAATGAAATTAACACATTTTAATAGCTTTTCTTTGGGAAGAAGCATTAGTACAGTTGGTCCTCCAATAGCGTTGCTCTGAATATTTTCATGTACCTTTCTTCACTATTTATGTCTCATGCCTAATACAATTGAACCTTCTCAAATGTATCAGTGACTCTGGGCTGGTTCAGAAATAACATTCCTGAAGCGGGGATGGTGATGTCATCAATTTAAAATGGCACCTTAGTTTGCATCTTCTACTCACGCTGAAGGCAGTGTAACACTCTGCTTGCTTAATTCAACACAAACACCTCTCTCTACTATTGGGGGCATCATTGTGCTGCATTGCCTTCATCCTTTCCAGTCCCAGGACCCAGGTCATACATGAATTTGGGGACCCGCTATCCCCCCCCCCCAAGCTTGTATTTAGATGCTGTTGCTGCTGCTGTTGCAACCTGCCTTAGGAATGGATCCAAAAGGGAATAAACAAGGGTGCGGTTGACTTTTAGCTATCCCCAGGGAAAATAAATACTAATGGATGCTAACTTACAAAGATTTCTGGTGTGCTCTTGTAAATGAGAAGAAATATAGGTTAAAATTTCAAATTGCTGTGTTGTAGCTTATACGAACCTGAAAAAGTAGCAGTAGCTGTTCTTTACAACAATGCATATTTGCAGTATTGGTGTCCTCCAGAATTGTCTCTAGGTCTGATATTCACAGATTCAGTAAAAGCTTAGTTAGGTGCAAATTAAGTTCAAGTCAGAATAACATCAGGAGAGCTATGAATGTTGCTGATAAAGTCTCAAATTGATTTATTTATAATAGGGATAAGGTATCAGGAAAGGAAAGAGGAACAAATTCACCCATACCTGCCAGGTTCATTTTAAGTGAACTCATTATTTTTCCTTTGCTAATGCATCAGTCCTCCAAGTAACGGTTTTCACTGAGAGAGCTGACAAATCCAATAATCTATGGAAAATTACCTGCATAAACACAGAATTGTATTACTGCCCAGTGTAATTTCTTGAATATAGTGGTCCTCGTTATGGTATGCTGCATCTCGATAAAGGCAGGATATATACTGAGGTTGCATTTTCCTGACTCAGACAAGTCAAGTCCTGCAGAATGGCAGAGCTTAAATCTCTATGCAAGCTTTAGCTTTAAGTATCTCCCGAGACCAACAAATCATGCTGCATTGCTGTTCATACTGTGATGAGAGCTACTGATTTTGATCTGCCAAAATGAGAAATTTTGAAATGACAGGCTACTAGGACATGATCCATGACAATTTATGCTTTGAGAAAGAAATTACTATAAAAAGTCACCTTGATAAAACCAGTACCAAACTGGAAAAAAGTTTTGTGATAGTGTTTCCAAAATAGAAAAAGACTGAAACCAGCTTTCCTCTTAATAGTTGCCACTGGAATGATGCTAAAGCAAAGTGTTATAATATTTTAAACTGATATGTACAGCTGTATTTTGATTCTGGGTCTCCTTTCCTAATCTGCAGATAAATTATTCTGAATCTAGCAACATTCCCATCTCACTTTGTCTTAAATATAAAATGAAAATATTGTTTTTATAACTCTAGAGATGAATGGTGACATTAGAAACGTTGATAGTGGGGTATCTTGAATTATGCATTTTTCTATTTGTTACAGTCTCACCTTGTTCTCTCCCCTGCACCACCACCATTGTTTCTAATGGAAATACCATAAAAGGGTACCTTGTATACTCAATCCGTTATTGCTACAATATTTGTCATATCATGAAGAAAAGAACATTCAATATTTGTTTCTCACTTTTAGCCAATATAAAAAGGGCTAGGTATATGAGTAGCAATGGGTGAATCAGTTTGTTTCTAGTCTGTGTCAGTTTGACATGTATTCACTCATAAATCCGTTTCATCTCATTTCCATAATAATCTGTGAATATATTTTTAAATACACACCAAAAATTCACAAATTAAATATTTGATTTTTATTTTAGAATTACATTTCTAAATGTATTTTCTCCTGACATACCTATTGCTAAATGCATATTTTCCTAATGCATATTTCTACATGTATTTTAATATGTTTTGGAGCCTAGAATCACAGTGGAATATTTGAGAAGTGTAAAATCTGATGGCTAACTAAGTACTGATTTAGACCAGAAGGGTGCAGATGAGTTCAGATCAGAATTTGCAAATACCGGATTCCTCAAGGTTCCTTATGATACTTCAGATCTTGACCGTTGGGTTTAATTACTTCTAGAAAGGTTGAGGGTCAGACAGTGCTAATGTCCCACCTACTAGGGAGTGCCTTTTGCAGCCCGATGTGGTGGGGTTTGGGGAACTGTTGGTGACAGGATTTCCCATGTGACTGGGAAGCGCTTTGTGTACCTTCCAGCCATGCAGGAGGTTGAGAGATGAACGAGACTAGGGAAGCCAACCAGCATTCAGCCTGGCTCCCTGAGGGGCAGAGCTTCAGGAATAGACCTGACTGGAGACTGCCCACTGTCAGGTACATTCCTGCAGCATATAAGAGAAGATATTTTCTTCTTCACTTGGTTATCAGCCAGTTTAACCTCCCATCCTCTTCTCTGTACTTTAACACTTGCCTTCTTGCAAGGATAGGATAGTGCTCGATGGACATTGCTATGGACTGTCATTGGTCTCTGCTTTCAGGGTCAGGAAGCAATTTTGCTTCCAGGCAATTTGGCATGGTCCTGTAGATTTCCACCTACTTCATGGGAGTCATCACAACTTGAGTCCTCACTCTGGGAATGTCCTCTTTCTCCTGCCTAAACTTCCTGAATTTGATGCCCCCTATCTATATGAACTGTGGGCTGATTAGGTAAAAGGTAAAGATAAAGGACCCCTGGATGGTTAAGTCCAGTCAAAGGTGACTATGGAGTTGCGGCGCTCATCTCGCTTTCAGGCTGAGGGAGCCGGTGTTTGTCCACAGACAGGTTTTCTGGGTCATGTCGCCAACATGACTAAACCGCTACTGGCGCACGGAGGACCGTGATGAGTGCCAGAGTGCACAGAAATGCCGTTTACATTCCCGCTGTGTTGGTACCTATTTATCTACTTGCACTGGCATGCTTTCAAACTGCTAGGTTGGCAGGTGGTGGAACAAAGCAATGGGAGCTCACCCCATTGCAGGGATTTGAACTGCCAACCTTCCAATCAGCAAGCCCAAGAGGCTCAGTGCATAGAATTAAGCTCCCCCATATCTCTAGGATTTACAGATGTTCAAGAGAAAAAGATTATCACAGTGCAGCAAAGCAAAGTTATAAATTGTTCCTCTAGGTGATAAAAATACCATTAACATTTCCTTCGGAGTTTTTCGGTATTCTTTGCATTTTTCCCATGCTTTTGTGATGTTTATAGAATTATACTGATTAGATACTATGATTTTGTAGCTGCTGTGTTGTCATGTCGTTTGTCCTTCAGTTTCCTTTTTAGGATGTGTGTTCATCGGTCTTCATTTCATTGTCTTACATTTTCATTTTTTGTTTCTGCTATGCTTTCAGTCCTTATGTCAGTCTGCCTTGGTCTCAACACACTCAGTCCATTGACTACCACCATAGAAATGCCAGGTATCTGTTTTCCTGTGTGTGTGCCTCTCTGTGTATAAATGCATGTCCCTGCTTGCACCTATGTTTTTACTTCACTCTGTTCAGGTCACTGAAGGGTATTGCAGGATTGCTTTATAGGCAAATATTTAGAAGATTAGTAGGTGTTATTTTTAAAGACTGAAAACATTCAGCTGTTTGTTTGCCTAGCCATACTCTACCTGATAACACCCGCTTCCTGTTATTGGCATACATGAAATAGCAATTGATTTATGAGGTTTTGTCTTTGAACTTCCAAATGTTAGAGTCAGGTCATTGATCATTCCAGAAAAGGTATATGGGTCACACCCACACCATATATTTAAGTGTATTTTAAGTGTATTTTGTGGATGTGACCCATATACCTTTAAAGCACATGGCTTCCCCCAAAAGAATTCACAGAGCTACAGTTCCCAGTACCTTTAACAAACTACAGTTTCTAAGATTCTTTGGCTGAAGCCACGTGCTTTAAAATGTATGGTGTGTGTAGTTTCTAGACCTATATATAACATTTAAAAAGTCACTATCCCAGGCAGTGTTGACAACATTCAAGTAGGTTAATTTCCATACTGAAGGAATAAATGATGTTACATGAAAGACAAGTATTAAAGCTGGTGTAGTGTGTTATCTAAATGGGTGAGCTGTGACCCAGGAAAGACCTAGCTGGAATCTGAGCTATGAACTCAGTTGGTAGCTTTACATGCACATCTGTCTCTTAGCTCCAGTTCTCCCAGCTGTAGTTTGGGGCTAATAATGCTACCTACCTTACATAATAATTGTAAGGATTATTGCAATATGGTATATGTGAAGTCCTTTCAGCCCTCAAAACTACAGTACTATATAAATGTTGTGTACTGTTATTGCTGTTGTTGATATTATTATTCTTAATTATTGTTATTCCAGAGACTGGGATGCAAGCAGAGTGCCTCATGAACTGCATGTTTTTGTAGCTTGACATATGGTTTTCACTGTCAGCCTCTGACAGTAATGAACACTTCTTAGAAAGGAATAGAAGTCTTTCAGACTCGGGTCATGCAGTTATTGTCTCTAAATAGGTAGTTAGCACTGGTAATGCTGTTTGTATCTTGTGGATGTAGCAGCAGGTACAAATTTATATCTCCCTGGAGTGGGATAGTTGTGTGAATCAGAGAACATTACATCAAGGTCAGCACTGAAAGTGGCTTTGGATGTTATTGAAGAAGTGTCATCAACAAATGCAGTTACTACCTACTTCTGCATTTGGATGGCAGTGCTTCTTGTAATATTTGAAGGTGAACTTATGCAGAGGAACCTGTGCAAGCTACCACATCTGTAATTAGTAAATTTTGCCTATGTGAATTTTGATTGGACTATCACCAAAGTCACTTGTGTGCCACTTCTGGAACTGTTCTGAGTTTCTCTTATTCTTAGACTTACAATCTAAAACCATGATAGTGCTTTAATTATCACTTTGAGAATGCTTTGCATTAATCATAAACATTTATACATTAACATGCTTTATATGTACATCTGAATTGGTCTTTTTTCTTTCTTTCTTTGTCATTTGCTTCTCTGTGTTTACCTTTGTGTCTCATTTGTGTACATGTCTTAACTGTAGCTTCATGTTCATCCCTTATGTTTTGGCAGCAAGGATCACTCAATGTATCCTATCTTTTGTGAAGATGCAATCAGATTACTTCGATCCCGTACGATGTGCCGTACCTATTCTGAGGGTGCTTACTATGAATTTGAGAGGTATAATTGGTGTGGCATGTTTGTTTAGTCTCCCACATCATTCATAAGCAAACAGTACTCTGATGTTCAGTAATCTGCAATTTAAGTTTTAAATGGTACATTGGAAGAAAGAAGAAAAGGCACTAAATGCAGGAGTAAAAGGAGAGGTCTCCCCAAAGGTGCAGAAAATACATTATACAACTCATGATGTGTTGGATATTAACTCTTTCTCTGAGGTGACTCTAAAAACAAAATCCACATGCCACCCATTAACATTCATTAATAAAAATCATATTCAGAGATAAATGTATCATAAAAATGAACATACCCAACTGGATACATAACAAGACTCACTAAACAGGGATATTATTTTATGACCATTAGATTAGTGAAGATAATCTGATCAAAAAATAGTAAGTAATCTGATAAAAAAATCTGATTAAAAAAAGTAAGGTTTCCTTTGCTTTATAGACTGTGTCACTGCTCTCTTTAATTTTATCATGTATTTTTGTTTGTAAATTTAAAATATTATCATCTGCATTGCTCCTAGAATTTATTCTAGGAATTTACTTTATTCTTAGAGAGCAGAAATTTTCTTTTTTATACTGGTATCAATCATTAATTTGGCCAAATAAATAATAATATAGAAGCTGATTTTCTCCCTTTTGCACAAATTACAGGTATTGCTGTATCATACCAACCTAATTTTACATAAATGGCATCCAGAAAAAAGGATATTGTTGTGATGTTGTGTGTAAACCATGGCGTTTGTTGAATTCCACAGCTTAAAGTGACTAATTAGGACTCTTTCATGTTGTGCCTTTTTTTCACCCCCTGGCTATATCAGTTGCATAATTTCAAGGCTTGTTATGTCTTGTGGCACTCTTGTGTTATGAGCATCTTTTTCTTGTCAGAACCAAACTACATTTCATAGCTACATATAAATCCTCCTATCCTTAATTTAGAGCTCTGTCTTCAGACTACCATGTCAGTCACTCTATAGAGCTACTCCAATTTTAGGATTAAAATTGTAAACATGATTCTTTCATTTTCTTCATTTCTTGGTTCTTTAGCTTTTTTGTATTTATAGTGGTACCTTGGTTCCCAAACTTAATCCGTTCCGGAAATCTGTTCCAAAACCAAAATGTTCTAAAACCAAGGCGTGCTTTCCCATAGAAAGTAATGCAAAATTGATTAATCCATTCCCAACTTTAAAAAACAACCCCTAAAACAGCAATTTAATATGAATTTTACTATCTAACGAGACCATTGATCCACAAAATGAAAGCAATAATCAATATACTGTACTGTAAAATAAATAAGACAGTATTGTAGATGATAAAAATTAAAATTATATTTTTTTTCTTATGTGCACCGATGATAGTCATTGTTTGGATGGGTTTTTTAAATCAATTTCTGCACTCACAATCAATCAATCAATCAATCAGTAGCTGAACAGGGTTCCACACAGTCACAAAAGCAAGTCACAAAAATGAGGTCACAAGCCACCAGCCCCAAATCAAAGTCACAAGTCACAGTTACAAGTCAGTCCCATAAAATGAAGAACAAGTCACAGTCAAAAAAACAAAAAAAGCCATACAAACAAAAATGCAGGGCAATTAGATAATCCAAACTTAAAACTGTCCAGTGGGCAAAAGTCCTGGCACATTCAGAGATGGTATATCTGAAAACTTCAGTTATATCCCCATTATTGAATTCCCTGGGAGTCACGGTAGCTGAGAGGCTATGATGGAGATGGATCCTGACCCTCAGATAGATGAAATCTTGAAAAGGATCATATAAGACTTCCCTAAATGATGTGGATCTGAAGACAACTTCCAAAATCCCTGAATAAAAGAGGTTGTGGAAACTGCCAGTATTATATCCAGCAGAATTAATTCCTGAAAGCAAAGATTTGATGCCATTTAGGTTTCACTTAAAGAGCTGGATAAAAGTAGACTGCTAAACTGCTTTCAAATCCATTGAAACAAATACCTGGACATTAAGGATGTGCCTTGGATACCTAGGCCCAGTATTGTTATCCTTTCCTCTATCTCAGAAAGGAAGAATAAGAGTTGTTTTTCAGCAAAGATCAGGCTCCATGGAATCTTCTTTCCAGTAACAAAGGGATTCCAGAGATAGCTTAAATATTTTCCAAAATAAATGTGCCCACCTTGTAAAGCAGATTGCTTTTTACACAACATCCCTCGTAGGTAAGAGTGATGGAATGTAGTGGTTGCAGATGCTTTACGTTTCAGTACACCCTTGCATTCTACATACTTCAGCAGTGGCATTTGCATTGGAGGTGCTGCCAGTTGTGACTCATGAACTAACTACTGCCAAACCAGTCTTGAACCTTCCACATCCAGAAAATTGGAAGATAATTTATCAGTTTTAGCAAGATGGATGTTGTTTTGTGGTCACATAATTACCATTATTGTTGACAATTTGCTAGGCAGAAAAACTAAAAAAAATGAGCAAACGCCTCTCAGCTCAATAAATCAAGACAATGCAAGATCAAACAGTGGTTCTGGTTCAAGTTTGTTTTCTAATTAGGCTTATGCAAACCAGTTCCCCAAGTTTGACTGTAATAGCTAACTATGGTTTCTTAAAAAGTGAAAACAGAAAATTTATATCTCCTTGTGACCACAAAAGTGGGGGAAGAAAGAGTACACAAGCTTGAGGCTCACCATAGCTTGTTAAGATAGCAGGGCAGCAGCATCTGAATGGGACTATGATCATTCAATAACTTTTCACCATCTCCTAATCTTTCCTGGCATATGGTTAGATCACTCAGGGCAGACATGGGGCTTGTGCTGTTTGGTTCCTTTGATTTTCCAATGGAACTTCAAGTTAAGCATTACATTACCTAGAGTACAGGGTTGTTGTCAAAAACATTAGATGCATGTTTTATATGACTTCCCCCCCTCCTTAACATCTAGTTCTCTGTTGTGGCCTCTGTGTAGTTCCACAGATGGGATCTGTAGCTCTGCAGGCGGTTCATTGAGGATTTGGCATCTGTGGCACTCAAACTACTTTGATAAATGTTTGAAGATGTGAGAATAAGGTAGCCCAGACCAAGCAGCTCAGATATCCATGCCACCATTGGATCTGAAGGCCTCAGATGTGATAAACCAACAAGAAGAATTACAATTTCATTACAGTTTCATTGTGAGAGATTTGGCTGATTCAGGCTTCATATACATTCCAGTGTACAGTATATGCAGCTGCAGACATATGGGGGGAAGGTTTATAGAGTATAAACATCTACTAGCCAGGTTGTCTCTTCCCAGAGATGCATCAACTTAGGTACATACAGCAGCAAGGAGGTAGCAGAGATGACACTGGGCACTCCAGATATCCAGCAGTGCCTGTTTTGTTACTAGAAATAGGACTGCATAGGGAAATGATACTATTCACATCAATTTTTGCTGGAGATAAGACCCTCTGACCATTGAAGGTCCTCCCCCCTACCAGTGGAAATTGATGCAAATAGCATGTTTTTCTGCTGGGGATGTAGTCCCCATTCCTATGGGAATACATGCTTTACCAAGAAACTGAAACACCCATGGCTTTTCCAACACTATAGGTAAGCTGATGATCAAGGGCTCAACATTGTGTTGGACTATTGGATTCTTATCATTGGGTGCATTAATTATGCAAAACAATTTCTGCTCATTCTATCCCTACCCGCTTATTTCTAAGCTGACCTCTCTACAAACAGCTAAGCATACAGAGGATTTGAATATCTTTTGACCTGGCAGCAAAATGCATTAGTTGACAATTTGGGAAGGAGTACCTTACTTTCTAAAAACTCTAAAAGTTTCCATGAACTGGTTTATCCAGATGGAGATCCTATATGAGTAAATTTACAGGCAGCTACTCCCAGAACAGCAGTTAAGGATAAATGTAACTGTTTTGTACTTATGCCAAGTCCTGATTTCATTACGGCATGTGTTTCCCTGCTCCAGATAACTGTCTGCACTACATGCTGGCATGTACATGTGACATTGCATGTCCACATTGCAGTGGGCACCCACAATCCCAAGGGTGAGTTGGCACCCTGTCTTGAAGCTTCACCCTGCTACTGTCATTGTTATCCATGCCAGCCACACAACCCGCAAGCCACATACCCAACAGTCCCCCTTGTGTGGAATAGCCCAATGCATGTACATTGTTATGCACATGGGGCCCTTTAACATGGTCACTAACACACAAATTGCCAATGGAAGGGCAAGGCTAGTCAATGCAACCCCCTCACAGGTGCTTTCAACTATGGCTGTGCCAAAAGCTGTCAAAAGTTTCTCAAAAATATTCTCCCCATGAAAAAAACAGGGACAAGCTTTCTGCCTTTCAGAGGGAATTTATCTGGATTTTTTTCCCCAGTGGTGGGCAGGGAGGTTTGCAGCTTGCAAAGTGACTGCAGCATGAAGATCTCTCTGCATTCTGCCACCATCCATGTTTCCTGGAATGTTTTGAGAGTGACATCTTGTTGCATTGCATCACTCCCAAGGTTACATTTAAATCCTCAGGCACATTACATGGTTAAGTAATGTAAGTAGCAGCACCTCTCCATGAAATATTTTTTTGGGGGGGATTTCTTCTCTCTTCACCTCCCTCTGAAAAATGTCAGAGGTGGTTTCATTTCACACTTATCTGCAAATGGTAGAAAAATGAATATTAGACTCAGTTATACTTTGAACCTTTGAGGAAGTTGTCATGTGAGCTTTATTAATGACATCAGAATATATGATAATTTAAATTAGATGAAACAGAGGAGAAGAGGAAATTGCTGTTTTCAGCACAGTACTTGTTCTTTTTATTGTACATTTCCTCCTTTAGGTATCTTTGATGTTTGCTAGACTGCCTCATGCAGCAGGAAAAGGGTTGGATGAACATTACATAATGGTCATTATCTTTTGTGATAAAGCAAGAAAAAGCATAGAGCACCTAAGGCAATTCAAAAAATGTCTGAAATATCTTTGCTGTTTATTTTATGTTCAGGAGGAATAGAAAGGAGGGAAGAGTGCCTATAACATATTATGATGACACTGATATTTCCCCTACTCCTGAAAGGTATTTTGATTCATATAGTAGATGTAGATAAGAATCTGTATTAAAGCATTTTCTGAGCACCCCTGCTGTAGAATTTTGAAATAGCTAAGAATTGTGATACTTGTGTTCTTTGTGCAATATATTATTCCAAGTGATCTGTTATAAAAGGCTTGAACTAGCAGTGAGTAGTTTAGTATTGCATGAGCCGCACAGTACTTTTTCACCCAGAAGATATTTATTGGTAGAATGTGTGCACTGCAGCCAATTTCTTCTTAACACTGTTACTTTTCTCTTATGCCCATACCTTTCCCCCCACAAGTAACAATGTCACAAATCTCTGGGTTTTTTCTGGATATCCCTACTAAGCATCTTATTTGCAGGGGTTAGGGTTATGTAGGCATTTTGGGAATCAATCCAAAGCTCTGTGCTTCTGCATTGCATGCATAGCTGCAGAAGTGAGATTTTGCAGAAACAGGAGATAACAGTGACCTCTGCATAGGGGTGATCTGTTCGTACATTGGAGCTAAGTATGTGTAGTGATGCTACTGGTCTGTGAAACTTCTCTTTAAACATAGGCTTCTCCCAGTCTAAGACTTAATCGGTGCTGCACAAGTACTGTGAAAAGGCACTGATGGTCAGCTGGAAGCACTGATGGTCAGCTGGCTGTTCAGCCAATTCCAGGATAGTTGGTTGGATTGACAGGAGGAGGATGAGCAGGAAGCTGCTTATTACCCCTTGAAGGTTACCTCCAGCCATGCCTGTTCTAATATTTGTATCAGTTTGGTTGATGAGAGTTTATGGGTAGTTGAGACTAATGCACTAATATTAGAAACGGGTCACTTTCTCAGCTGCCTGCTAAGTAGTTTTTGCAAGCCTTGATAGTCTTAGCCACTGCTAAAGATGCTAAGGATGTTCCCCCACCCCAATAGCATCCTGTACATGGATGCTGTTTCACTATTGTGAGAGAATTCTGTATCTGTACATTTGAGTAATTATTATATGATTTGGCTAATTGCATAATAGTTTCATTATTCTGATTTTTTTGCTGTTATTATTAAACATCACACCTTATGCAATTCCTAAACCAAAAGAGATATTTCCCTATAGCCAAAGTGCTTATTTACCATTGGACATGGTAAAAAAAAAAGGGGGGGTTATTTCTGAATACTTTTGAGGATTTCTCCTGTTATCCGCTAACATAAAAGTACATATTTAGGTATTCACACACACACACACACACACACACACACACACTTAAAGATTCATTATATCTTGTTTTAAATTACTTCATTCTTGAATTTTATTTTCATGAAAGCACGTGGTTCTGATTTTATAAGTCAACCTACTTATTTCTGTAACAGTAATATGCCGTTGGTAGACATAGCAAATCACATCTGTTGTCATATCTTCTTGTCATTGCTTTATTTCCATATTTTCCCCATCTTATAAAAATTTTACAATTTTGAGTAAGTCGTTTGATTGCAGCCATGCTGCACAAGTTACACTGATGAACATAACTTGGTGAGGTCCATTAATTTCCCTGGGCCTATTGTGAATATAACTTAGTTGAATATGACCCAAAAAATTCCACTATATTGTATAAAATGCACTATTCTTGCAAACAGTATTCACATAATGTTATATATTTTTAATTACCCCAGTTGAAATATTTGTTACTCACAATGTGTGTATGGTTAGGCTAAAGAATACACATTATTATGCCACCAGTAAATGCAATGTATTATTATGTGTTTCATGGATATATGCAAAGCATTTATACACTGCTGTTGCTGCCAGCACATCTGTATGTATCCTGTATGTATCCCATAGTTACATGTGGCATACAAACCAGGATTGGCCATGGCTTCCTTCTACATGCATAGAAATTGGCAGAATAATTTGCTGTCCCATAGAGTATGAAGTGGCTCTCAGTTTCACAGCACTATAATGTCGGTGATACAGATATATGGTCTGGTGCATATATTTGATTGGAATGGCTGTTTGGTCATACATATTTTAACAGTAAAAAGAAAAAAAGGGTTCTTTGAATATATTCCGTAAAACACAAGTCTTATCAAAACAATATAACACAGAAAACCAACAAACAAACCATAGACTGACTATTAGAAGATAATAGGTCAAATGGGCTGACAGTGATTCAATGCACCAATATGTTAAGGGGGAACATAGATATACATCCATTCATTGAAAGAGATATACAGAAAACACTGGAAATAATTGCCAGATTAGTCAGTCAAAAATATGTTTTCATGAAAAGTGTTGATATGTAAATAGCTTCATCTTTATAACATGTCTTTATTTTAACTGCATTGCAAAGGTATTACAATGGTGCAAGTTCATGGGCAGATCATGTAGTCAATGGTTCAGCTGAAAACTATGGGTAAGTAAAGAGTGTAGTGTTACACTTCTATAATTAAAGACATGTACTCATAATTTAAATGTAGTGTTATTTTATTAATGGGTTTCACACCTGATAAGTGTCATTTTTTTCACTAAACCTAGGAGGGTTAGGTTTTAATATGACATGTCTGTTATTTTCTTCTTTCCATGTTGCATCACACACATAGTTTGTTTAATTGTATGTAGATCTTTCTCAAAGAACAACAGTTACAGGTAAGCAAACCTGTTTTCTTTGAGCAGGTTTCCATACACAAGCATATGTACACGTTGTGTCCCTGTATCTGACCCTCTTTTGTAGATTATATTCTGTTCATTTTTAATCCAAAATTACCTGTGCACTGACACTACATTTAAATTAATTAATAGGTCACGTTGTATCCCTTATTTCCAGTTTCAGCCTCATCATGGGAAGAGAGAGAATAGCAAATATGCTTTAAATATTTATATGAATCTGGGTTTTTAATTGGAAAAAGTTTCATAGAAGACAGATGACACAGTTTGGAGGCAGTGAAAATGAAGCAGCATAGTAGGAGCTCTTCAGGTGAAACACTGTCCATCTCCAGTTACGTGTGTTGTTGTGATTGTAGTGTCAGCTGATAGTGGTCAATCAACAGCAGAAAACTTTGGAAAGTTCTGATTAACAGCAGTCTGTTGGAAACCCAAATGCCTCTGCTCTGTACGATAAAGGCTCTCATACCAAGAAGGAAGTTGTGAATTGTGAACGGCCTTTTGTTGCAATTTATGTGGTAGTGGTGCTATAATTTACCTTTCCTCTCCGGTGTTGGTTTTTTTTTTTTTGCATTTTTTCATTATTGATAAACTTCGGAATAGTTCCAAACTTTATGCCACTTGTTTATAGGCCACCAAAAGCTTATATAGTAGCCCATTTCTGTGTTTCAGTAGAGAGAAAAATGAATAAAGGATCTGCACACTAACATGTCGACAGTCCACTCTGGCAGGTGTTTGCAAACTGCTCCACCAAAAAAACAATTCAAGAGAAGTTAAGATCCTTTTTTAATTTTGTTCTGCCAGATAGATTTGCCATGCAGATATATTGCTTGGGGAACAGGAAAATTGAAGAAGCAATAGATTTTGTTTAGTGGGTCTCATTTCATGCATCCCTAGATAGTGTAAACAGCATTTGATGCAGCTAGAATAACTGGATATTTTTGAGTTTTTTGTTGTAGTTTCTTTTCATGGCACTTGGCTACATCGTTTTCTTTCCAAATATTATGATACATAGCTTAACAATAAAACCAACTTTGTTCAATGTGGTATATGAGGTGTTAGGGGAGGGGGAATACCACTGGTGGGGACACATCGTGCTCCTTCTGTGGTAGTTTGTCCACCTTTGGTCCCCACCCTGCACTTTCCTGTGGCTCCTAGAAGCTGTCAGCATAAGACAGTGGCCACACCCAAGAATGGCTTTGACTGGCCAGCCAAACCAGGTGAGAGTAACAAATGGGTCTCTAATCCCTGGTGAGTTAGGAGCTTCCTTTGCATGCCAAGACAGGCTGTGGCAGATTGAGCGGATGAGACCAATAGTGGTTCCAACAGTCAGGAAGAGTTTCTGTACATGCTGTAGAGGGAAGTGAGCGGTAGATGGGGCTCATCAACCTGGGAAGGTAGCCCATCTAGGAGAAGTAAAACTCTGTTCCTAAATCCCCGCTGCCTTGTGGAATATCTTCAGGAGACGAAGAGGCTAAGGAGTAAACGCTGCAGAGAAAATCCAGAGCGGAGCCCCTAAGACAGCTGGTTGTATACTGCCTCCTGGCAACTCCTGCAGCCAAGCTGGTGCCAAACATATTGCATCAGGGAGGCCGAGAGAGGGGTCTTGTTGTCTGGGCAGCCCAGGACCTTCATATACACTGCCCAAGCTTACAACCCAGTGAGGTTCATTATTGGGCCTATAAGTTATTTTATACTTTACTTAACTGGCAGTAGCAGGTGAATAAGGAAAATTAAATATATTTGGGAAGAAATAGGACTGCCTTTTACTACTTGTGTTGAGACTGGAGCATTCTGTAATAGATGATTTTAAAAAAGTCAAAATGCTACATATCATATAGCACATAAAATGTACAGAAACAGTGCAGAGGTTGGATACTAGGAAAGAAAAGAATCATATTCTCTGCCTTACATAGAGACTGAATGCATAAATCTGTTCATTTTTAATATCTGACTTTGCTTATAGGCAGCCTTGAAGCAAATGGTGGAAAATTTGTTAAAACTAATCTAGGAAACACTTTATGTATTTTTAAAACACTCCTAAAATTAAACCACATTTTTCCTTCCTATTTAATTGCTGTTTGGATTTAACAGAGTTTATGTTGGGGTTTTTAACTTCATGGGAAGAAAATATGGAGGAAATACTTCTTATAGCTTTTAGAAATACTTTAGAAATCAGGAATTTTCACGAATATCTTGCTGTGATAGATATTTTGGAAAAACTATTTACTGATATAGACTTTTGGGATATACTGCTTAGAAGTGATCACAAGTACATAATGGTGAAAATGAAATCTTATGCAAACAGATTCATTTTTTCTGGTTTGCTATAGCATACATTCATCATATATGGTCTCTTTAAGACATTATTTTATTATCTCAATTCTATATTCAGTATATCTGAGCATACTTTTGCTTATATTACATATATGATGGCTTAATTTTATAATATTAGTACATATGAATTTTATGATTATATTATGCAGTATTAGTGACTGTGGTCCGCTTTAAAATGAAATCTCAGTTACTCAGTATGTAATTATTTTAAAATTGTTTTATTGATAGCTTAATACTGGTGTTTTACCTTGATTAAAAAATAGAAATATGAGTTGTTTGTGTGTAGCAATGGTTAAAGATGGTGTGCTAACAAAGGATATTGTGTCTGTGACCAAGCAGCAAATTTCCAATAGCTAGTAGAAGAATAGCATGTCCAAGGATTGAGATCCAACAGCCTTCCACAGATACAGACAGGTACTTCCAGTAAAAAGTAGCTAGTATAGCCTTGCACTTGTTACTCTTAGGTATTTGTTTGTTTTTATTCCTGTTGCAGTGCAATCAGTGTCTCTAGAAGTAGAGGAAGCCTTAAATGGTCATTAAAATGCACCATTTTCATGCTGCATTTTTGTGTTTTCATTTCTTTGTCACTGACACATTCATTGCTTTAAGTGGCTTCATTGTTTTAGCCCTGGCTGCTGCCATTACTTGTCATGTACTATGGACAGAAAACCAAATACTGTGTCTAACAAAGCAGATAGCACCTGGCCTAGGAAGCAATGAATTGTCTGTGCTCATGCATCATCATGTTTCCTAATTTGCTCATTGTAGCAATATATATAATGTTAAAACTTTCTATGTTAATGGAGTTCCCTTAATTATACATAACTTTGATGTGCAGGATTCATTTTCTACTTATGTTTAAAAGTTATGTGAATCTAATCAGCTTAGGATGTACATAAAGATTTTGTTTAGACAAGATTATTGCAGTGTGACACAAATAGATCGTTTTAGCTTGTCAGGTTACATCTTAACTAATGTAATTTAAGTTCTAGTTCTGATATGTCTGGTGGATTTGTAAATTCCAAGTTCATGATGACATTTGGCCTAGTAAAAATACGCAGAATCTACCTGCTGGGTTAAGAAACTCAGCTCTAGTCAGTGTACAGGGAAATAATGTACCGGTACTTGGATCTCTCACAAGTTGACAAAAAAATAGAGTGAGGGTTCTTTCCAGTAAAGATTGATGTTGAAGTAATTATTGTTCAAATAGTGGGATGGCAAACACTTGTCTGTAATGCAAAAAGAGTTTGAAAACATATTGGGTATTACTTTTCATTGTGATTGCAATCTACTTTTATTTTTACATAGCTTTCAGCAATTAAAGAAAGAAATACTAGTTGTGTGACTGAATATCATTAGAATGACTTAAAATTAATCACACGTGCTTGAAAAGCTTAACATGTGACAAGGCAAGGATGATCCACTGAAAAGTCTAAAGAGTTTTATAATTCAGAGAGCTATTCAAGAGCTATAGGTTGGATATTGAACTAGTGTGAAGAGTATTGATTGATAATGTACCCATAAATGACTCAGGAAAAGTTGGCTGCATTAGAGAACATAGAATCTATATCTTCACAGATCCTTTTATGAACCCTGCCCTCAAGAGCATTATCTCTTTCATATATGGAGTACCTTAGTAAAATGTGTCTTTAAAAAGGTCTCGCTCTTCTTAGACCATCACTTTTAGTGTCCTGTAGATGGAAAAAGAAAGCCTTTGGCTGTGGGGGTTCTTCTTGCATTACCTTTGCAGTGTTGGGGCTGCTGCAGTGCAATTGCTTTTGGTGCCATGAGAATGACACCAGAAGTCCCAGAATATACAAGAGGAGACTATAGAAGAGCTCCTCCTGGAAATTGCACTGATGTGGAAAGGAACCACAGATTCTCTCCTATGGCCTTGGGGCTTCTGAAATTGCAGAAACTCCCACACTGTGGTGGTAAAATGACAAGCGGCTCTTAAGTAAATTTTACATAAAAGATTTTTTAAGGGGAAACCTCCCCCCCCCTCCATCAAGACCTGTAGTTATAGACTTGACACTTCCTTGCTGCCCCATAAATATACACCTCTCTGTTAAATGCAGCATTAGCTAAGGTGACCTTTTTTTGTTTATCCTTGACATTAAAGAAGTGAAACAGTGGATGTATTGGCAGATCAAGCTTCCTGTTCAGAAAGTGAATATATAGACCCAGAAGAAAACATGAGGTAATCTTTGTGAGTTTGTCTGAGGCTAGTTGTGATACCTCCCTGATAGTTAGTATCTCCTGTTGATCATGTGTTCCAGTGTGCAGTATCTGCTTGTTACGTGCTTTAGATTAAGGCTATTGGAGGATGGTATTATTCTGAACCTGTCTGTGGGGCATTTATTTAGTACCTCATTGAAAGCCTACAACCCTAAAAAATGGTTTTGTGTGATCACATTTCTGAATAACTTTATTTGAAAACTTTTGATTTTGACTTTTTAGGTATTCTTTCATTATGCTGATATACTAACATATTCTGTTTGATGTGATCTATATTTTTCCCTCAGAAGTGCAACTAGTATTCCTGCATAGGTCATATTCAGTAGCAGTTAATTTTCATCTGCTTTAAAAGAGAGGAAAAAACCAGCAACTTTCCTTGACTAAAGTTAAGCCTATTGGTTGACACCAGCATCTTTTGAACGGAAAACATTATTAATGAAAATATCAAAATCTTGAAGTCTTTTACTCATATTCAGTTATCCTAATCAAGTGTACTGACGTTAATGACAACCTTACTGACTGAGAGTGCAAGTTATGACCTTACTTTTAAAAATATTAACTTGGCTTGCTATTTTTAGTCAAGCCAATGGTTTTTATTTTTAATTCAGAGAGTCTTCACAAAACAGTAAATGACTCATTTTAATGCAGGATATCCTAGTACACAAGCTGCAGATTATGACATTATAACCCATTTAAAATGTTTTCATATACCAAATTATTAATAAAGGGACAAACTCCCTTCATACGTCTTCTGTGTTATCAGGAAGCTAACTAAAACAAAGAACGAAAAAGCTGTTAGAAATGTACATAATGTTGATCACCTCCGAACCCAGTATGATGCGGCATAATGCGTAACTATAGATAAAGGTCAATTGAGGTGCTTTTTGACTAACATTACAGGAATTGGGGACCTAGACTACCATATCAAAGATCCAGATCAACAGAACAGCGTCCTGTGGTAGAGCGGCCCAGCCCCCGCTCTCGATCCACTGAGCGTCCTGACTCAAATCTCATGAGATCGATGCCTTCATTAATGACGGGAAGATCTGCCCCTCCCTCACCTGCCTTATCGAGGTGAAACAGACAACCCAATCAGACTAATCCTGCCCCACTAGCTCACTTTTTATTTTCCCCAAAGCTCAATGGTATTGCCTTTCATCATTGACTGATCACCAGTAGCCGTAGATACTAACCCTGCCAACGCCAACACACTATTTATATTCCACAGGGGATATAATGGTGTGGCTGTCATTCTAATTTGTTTACTAACAATGATTAATGACATAAATAATTACATTTGTTTTTGTGATTTCTCATTTATCAGGAATCCTGGGTGATTTCTCACACCATGTGCACCTCATAACTGCCATGTATTTCTCTTACAGAATGAGAAATTGTATGTGGTCATCTGACATTGCTTATGGAATTATCACCATAACATCAAATGAAACTTTTTTTTTCTTTCAAAAAACAGTTTCTTAAATTTGATTGTATTAATTGTATGTATTTTAACCGCTGTTTTCTCTGATTTGCTGTGTGCATGTCCTGCATTGTTCCTGTCTAAGTAATGTATTTCTGATCAAACAGTATTGAAATAAGTAAACTGTTTTGACAAAAAGTACAGTGGACATAGCATAGAAATGTGTGGAGCTGATTGTGTCCACAGAAATTACTTTCTAGCAAAATATTATGATTCTTTGTCTTTTAGTGGTGAATTAGGATGATTAAGACCAATCATATTACTCCATTTCAGTCATTGAAATGTACATCTGCCTTATTGCTTGCCTTATATTCATAGCTGAATAAAACACTGATTCAATATGTTAACTGAATTCTGAAACCATACGTATCTTTCTGCTGGACTTTAAAATATAGAACATATACATACACACAATTTTATGTGTATCTCTTTCTGTATGTGTTATTGCATCTGTGTGCATATATATATCTACATACATTTTCATAGACAATTTGCAGATGCAATTCCTTAAACATTACATGTATCATCCTTTTGCATAATTTTGGCTTTTTCCTCAGATGAACCTTCATTTTAGCAATAACTATGCCTTCTAAAATGCATAGGGCCGAGCTGCCACAGCTAACAAAGGTTCAACTTGTACAAAAACCATTCCTCATTTATTTGTTTTTCAGACACCTAGGAACAAATCTATTTCACTGTTAATGGTTTCTTTTGCTGTGTCCTGTAGGTCACATGCTCGTACGGGGTCTGTCCAAACAAGCCCATCAGGTACTCCAGTAGCAGGACGCAGGGGTAGACAATTGCCACAACTCCCACCCAAGGGAACACTGGAGAGAAGTAAGTGAGCTTTTTAAAGTTCAGAGATGTTGTTGCTAAATATAAAAGTAATAGCGCTGAATGGAAACCTTTGCCTCTAAGGTTTTGAACTGGTTTTTGGCAAGAGATGTGTTCTATATTGCCCATTACTTGTTTCAATAGCTTTTAAAGCTCTGTACAGTATTGATTTCTATAATTGTCATCACAACTATAGAATTAATACGTGGATCATGATTTATCCTACCTTCATTGCAACCAAAATATAAGTTAGAATGTAACCTGTAAAGTCTTCTAATGATGAACATATAATAAACTGCACCATCCTAAAAGGTTGCAAGTGTTTGTTAATCCCATTCATTTCATAGGAATATCGGCTAATGCAGGACCATAAAATGTGACACAATACCCATATGTACATTCTGCGTAAATAAGAATAATTAAAGCAATCTGGACAAATATAAAGGATGAAATGTTTATGGTCATATGTTCATTTCTACTCATGTAGTTTTCCCCTTCCCTCCAGAGACTTGTGGGGAGATGTTTATTGGTGGCTGTTGGAGAGAAAGAAGAGTGATGGGTGTTTGTATTGCCAGCCAAATGGGTCATGCTGCATCTGCCCACAGAGGTTACTCTTGTGTGAAAAATACCCACATTATAAGCAGTTTGCCATCTATGAATGGCTCTCAAATCTAAAGTTCCTATGCTGGCTCTCAAATCTAAAGTTTCTATGCTGTATCAGGCATCTGGTCAAAATATGAGGCCTGTACTGATGGAGAGACTTGGCTACTAAGCAGTTTTTTCTTGAGTGTGATAGACTGTCAGATTCTGGCAACAGCTAATTTTAATTGTTTAGGTCTCACGTATGCCTCAATTATGTTTGGTTGAATCATGCTTTCCACCGTCTGAGTCTTGTTCGAAATTTTGGGAGGGAGCATTTTTCTGCTTATAGGACATGAAAATAAAATACACTTTCAGCATTTACAATTAGACTTCTCAGATATTCCTACAAAATTCTGTTTAATTGCCCAGATGAGCACTCCTTCCGCTGCCTCCAAATGAAGATCCGTTTTATGCCTTTTGTATACTTTATGGGGTTTTTTTTAATCCCATGCTTTGGTTCCCTTTTCTGTTTTACTTTAATTTCCCCCAGACAGTGGAGACAAGGAGAAGGTCTGAACAGAAAGGAGGGTTTGTTTTGTGCTATAAGCCTTTTTATTCCATGGGGGGCTTTCTAAGGGGGGGGGAACTGCTGCAATTGATGCTACTGAATTTTATAGATTTTATCTTGACTCTAAAATATTTTACATTAGTGAGGCATGTACAAACATCCACTGCACCTTTTGTAACTTAGCTTTCTATAAATAGCAACAGAGCTATGGCACTATTCAACAGCTTAACTTATTAAACTCTGTTAGAGTACATTATTTAGATACATAACAGTACCCTTTGGAATCAAGGATCATATAGCAGGTTCATAGTTAAATAGAATAACAAATAGTTACAGTGCAATCCTAACCATGTCTACCCAGAAGTAAATCCTATTGAATTTAATAGGGCTTACTCCCAGGTAAGTGGGTTAGGATTGTAGCCTAAGACTGAATTTACACATACATATGCTCATATGTAGGGATAAGCAGTCAAAAACAACCTGACACAGTGGGATGAAGAAAGAAAACAATGTAACAGAGTTTAAACACATCAGTTTTGATGTAACCTTTTTGGTATCCACAACTGTGTTACGAAGCACTCACTAAATGCACCAGCACCAGTCACAGAGAGTCAATTTTTCCTTGTCCTGCGATTTTCCATTTTCTTTGTATATTGGACTTTGAAAATTTAATTTATTGAAACAGTAGACTGTTTGTTCAGAGATCATCATCCCAGTTTATGTTGTCTTTTGTGTTTTGAAAACAATTCTAACAGTTAAACGTTAAGTATCAGATGAAAATATAGATATGTCTGATTGAAGGTAATAAAGTTCATTGTTCTTCAAAATGCAGACTACTTAACAATGGGAGGTAGCCCTGGTACGAAATTACTTTTTGTGAGAACTGTGCCCTGATATCTGGACCATGGTAAAGTCATATTAACTAAATGATATTGTATATATTATATATATACATTCACCATGTTCCAAAAAGCACTTAGACTTACACAACATGCTTGAATTATCTCAGTGGAATGGTTTTTATTCTGAACATATGTTGTCTTATCACAAAAATCCCTTTGAAATATTCCTGTATTTGAAAAGGAGTTTGTCATGTGACATGGAAGTTGCTGCTCAGAAAGAACAAACCCCAAATTAACTTTGTCTCATAATACTATGCACATAATATACAATGATCATGCATTAGTTTGCATGTTGTATGTATGTTGTATTTCAGCACCAAGCACATCATTAACACTAAATGTGTTTAGTAGTATTTAGCCGTTTTATTGTTGGCCTGGTACCTGCCATTGAATATTACTACAATGCTATCCCAGTCCAGGTAGGGGTGTAGCTTGGCCACCAGTCAAAGCTGACAGAAGGCACTCTGCACCACTGAGGCCACTGAATCCATGTAGTAATGGATTCAGTAGCACCCCCAAGCTATGTGCCTGCTCCTTAAGAGGGAGTGTAACACCCTCAAAAACAGGCAGTCTCCCAGCTATCCGGTCTAGGGAACTATCACTGATAGTGCCTCTGTCTTATCTGGATTGAGCTTCAGTTTGTCGGCTCTCATCCAGTCCATTACCGATGCAAGCCATCTAGCACATCCACTGCCATTCCTGTAATGCAAAGGAGAAATAAGCTGCCCTTTGCCCCTGTCTCTTTCCTGCCAAGGATCATCATATAAAGTGACCAAGGAAGTTTCTGTGCCAAAGTCAGGCCAAAATCCTGATTGAAATGGAGAAATCAGGCTCTCTCAAGAGTGCCTGGATCTGTTCAGCAACCACCCACTCGATACTTTGCCCCTCAAAAGAGAGATTGACAACTGGCTGGCAATTACTTAGGTTCTCAGAATCTGGGGATGTTTTCTTAAGAAGCGGTCTTATTTACTGCATAGATGGCTAAATATCTCCAGGGCTGAAATGTCCTTCAGTCTCATTCATCTGAAACTTTTAGGCCAGAGTTCTAACACCATTATTAAAACAATTTTATTAAAAAGTTATATAGATTATGTTTTGTGGGTTTTCTGGATTTTTGCCTTCTCCAACAGTGTGACTTGGATTTGGAGCAGATAGGTCCAACTAGTGATGAATCAAGTTGAATGAGCCTGTTAGCTTGTGTTTACCAAACCAATCCCCTCTGTTTTTGCAGTTCTGGGAAGCCACTGAAAATGAGAGCTTTACTGAGTCTCTGCTGGGCCACCAGAACTTTGATAATTGTCAGAACTTGACCTGATCTGGGCTATTCCTCCCTAAGTATTTCTGTGACACTTTGTTATCTAGTTTGCATGGATTGATCTATAGTTGGTGGGTGACTTAGATGGTTGACTGTTGTGCCTTTAGAATCAAAAATTTTACTGCAAGTATCAGAATGATATTATCCAAATGTATAGTGCAGTCATACTTGAAATACTGTGTAAAGTTCTGTTCACCCCATCTCAAAAAGGATGTTATAGAGCTGCAAAATATGAAGAAAAGGGGCACCAAAATAGTGTTTGAGCATCTTCTTTACAAGGAAAGGTTATACTGTTTTTGACTTTTTAATTGAGAAAAATGTGATGAGGGGCATCATCAAGGTGCTAATATGGGATGTATGGGATGAAGATGGCTAGTGGGGGAGAGGAGACTCTCTGAGCAACAGTGTCCTTATAGTTGACCTTCCAAAGCTTTAGTAATACGTTCTCCTATACCCAGTATCTTGCCCAGTACTGTATAGACTGGAAAAAACATTCTAACACCACCCCAAAAAACAGTCAAAACAAAAAAAATCCTTCCAGTAGCACCTTAAAGACCAACTAAGTTAGTTCTTGGTATGAGCTTTTGTGTGCATGCACACTTCTTCAGATATCTTCAGATATTCTTCAGCTATCTGAAGAAGTGTGCATGCACACGAAAGCTCATACCAAGAACTAACTTAGTTGGTCTTTAAGGTGCTACTGGAAGGAATTTTTTTTGTTTTGACTATGGCAGACCAACACGGCTACCTATCTGTAACCAAAAAACAGTGACATTCTAAAGGAATATAAAAAGAGAAGAGAGTATAGCAAATGGAAGGCTGCTCATGCAGTAGGACTTAACCTTCTCCACACTGCTACTCCTGAAAAACCTCTTTCCTTTCATAAGGTTTCTCCCCAGCTCATATTATATTATGCACCATTCCAGAACGTTCCCCAACTCTCGAGGGAATTTTTTCACACAACTCTGAATCCAACTCTGTTGCTTTGGAAATTCGAGAAATATGGACCTATTTCTAATTTCCTAGTGGGTAGGATATTGGAAGGTTTTCTGTTGCCCCCACCAGCACTGTCCATATTCGACAATGTGATTTAATCAGGCTTTGTGCTTGTGAGGCTTATTGTTGGTGGATGAGGAGGATGAGCTGCAATGGAAGGCTAAGAGGAGGGGCAATGAAGAGATCAAAATGGCCCTATAGACATCTGGTGCCTGAGGTCTAGAGACAGCCCTGATACTTCCCTTTAAAAGGTAAAGGGACCCCGGCCGTTAAGTCCAGTCATGGACGACTCTGGGGTCGCGGTGGTCATCTCGCTTTACTGGCCGAGGGAGACGGCGTTTGTCTGCAGACAGCTGTGGCCAGCATGACTAAGCCACTTCTGGCGAACCAGAGCAGCACAGGGAAACGCCGTTTACCTTCCCACCGGAGCGGTACCTATTTATCTACTTGCATTTTGACTTCTTTCAAACTGCTAGGTTGGCAGAAGCAGGGACCGAGCAACAGGAGCTCACCCTGTCTTGGGGATTCGAACTGCCGACCTTTTCATCAGCAAGCCCTGGGCTCTGTGGTTTAGACCACAGCGCCACCTGCGTCCCATGATACTTCCCTTACCTGCACATAAATAACTGTTTTGATTGTGGATCCTGTAATTCATTATTATTTACCTTTGTTGATATAATTGTTGGGTTACATTGATTTAAGAAGATTTTAGTAGCACAAGTGTGAAGCTCTGTGTGTTATTATTATTGCAAATGATACATGAGGATTGTGTTTGCTTCTGTGTATTAACACTTGGGTGGTTTGGGAAGAACACTGTGTCATCTCTTATGTAATTACTAATTTTCACTCTCTGTTTTTATTGCCATAAAGATTGTGAGGAAAAACATCATACACCTGTTAGTGGGAGGAAAGGCAAGTTCATGCCATAACTACTAGATTGTGTTTGTGTAGAGCTATATTACTTGTAGTTTATGTTGCATGTTGTCTATTAGCTTAGTTAACAGTGCATTAATATTTAGTTATTGTCATACACTGATCTTCTGTCGCCTTTGACTGGACTTAACCATCTAGGGGTCCTGTAGCTTTTACCTTTACCTTCTATTATTGGGAATAATATTAACAGTTTTCTTATTGCACCTATTGCAAAACTTATCCCACATTGCAACCGGGAATGGTCGTTGGGCCCAGCACAGCTGTTGGGGAAGAAGGGAGCCGTATCTGGAACCTCATGCCTGCTGCAAGGTGCTTTACACTCTTTGCAACGACACAGACAGCAGAGACTGTGGGTGAAGCTGAGAGCTTCATTGCTGGGTCCTCAGGGGGCAGAGCTTCTGGGGCAAACCAAAGTGCAGATTTTGAAAGTCTGGCAGACCTGCCCAGCTTCCAGCCAATCTTCCCACCTACCCTCTACTTGTATTTATTGTAATCGCGATTCCATTTTCCAGATTTTTACACTGTTTAAAATGAGTGCATTCCTATGGACAATTTGTTGGCTGCTGGATTCAGGACGTGGTGGGGGGATGGGGTGGAAATTTTACCCACAGGCAGACCGATCATTTCCTGTGGGCTTTTGCTTACCTCACAGCAATTGTCAAAACTTTCCTACAGCGGAAGAAGCATTTGGCTGGATCCTTAGGAGGGAGGGACAGAGGAAGGGCACCTGACCGCAGCCCAATGGTGGATCCCCCTAAGGGACCTTGGAGGGTGGAGATTTCTGTCCAGAAGCCCAGCTCAGGTGCTGACAGGCCATTGCGCCCCCCCCCCACCAGTGGCCAGAGGAGGTTCGGCAGAAGTAGTTCACATTGTGGTGAACCCCAGCAGTGGTCAACCTCAGCTGCTAAAATACAGCTCATTAACAAGCTGGCAGGCTGGTTGGTCACATGGATACATGCCCAATGCCTACCCTAAACCTCTTGCATTGTAATCAATGAAGTTACAGCCTAATTGAATCCAGCGTAATTGTGTGTGTGTTGTCATTTGCTGCCTGCTTCTGCACCCCCCACAGCTACAATGTACATGGGCTGCAGCATTGGTGCTTTAGAATAACAGGGCCTGCCGTGTACACTATGTAAGACTGAAAGGACAATATGCAACACAGCTAGAATATTTTGACTGCGATCCTGTATGCTGTTAAGCTGTTTAAATCTTCTGGGACAGGTGGGATTTAAGCAGCCTGTCTGCAAGATTACAGTCTTGAAATGCACTTGAAGCTGAGGAGGCCAAAAGAAATTAAGTGAACTCAAGCCTGGTGTATGTGTATGATTTTCTTTGCCATGGATTCAGTGATCCCTGTAGGGTCCTGTTTTACACTACCCACTCTTAGTGCAAGCTAGTTAAGTTTGGAATAATTTGGGATGGAAGGAGAGAAACAGGGTTCTGATGAGCCCTTTCGGCATCACTCCAGCAATGGGAGCTGCACCCACATTAGGAAAGAGTACCCATTACAAGTTTAGTCTAATTGCTTCATGGTCCTGAGAATCAAGCTTTCAACTTTTGCCTATTTCCATGCTTATAGTGTTTAGAAGGGAGGTATCTGAAAAGCTGCAAAACTCAAGTATATTTTGCTGGTCTCTCTCTCTCTCTCTGTATGAGCGCATTGTTACAAGAATATAAACACAGGTGCAAATCTATTATGCTATCTATACAGAAGAAAGCAATGTTGAATTTTCCTCGTTGAGTTTATTTAAAGTGTGCAAGAAAAATAAAACCTAGTTAATCTAATCAAAACAATAAATGCAAATTATAGTGTTAAGGAATTAATGTGCCAAATCATTTATTTATTTGGCTTTTTTGCTTACAATATTTATATGTTGCCTTTCTGCCAATGCACTCACAGCTGCTTACAGTTTAAAACAGTGATGGCCAAACCTGGCCCTCCAGCTGTTTTTGGACTACAACAACTCCCATCATCCCTAGCTAACAGAACCAGTGGTCAGGGATGATGGGAATTGTAGTCCCAAAACAGCTGGAGGGCCAAGTTTGGCCATCACTGGTTTAAAATAATGGCAAACACTCTAATGGATAAAAGTACAAAATGGAAAAAGAGATAGGAAGAAAAGAGGAAAGTAAATTGTATGGGTACAAACACACTAATGGAGCAAATCTAGTGCCCCTGCCAGTGTGTTTCCACTACCCCACCTTGTGCTTTGCCCCTCCCCGTCTCTCATCCGATAAGTAGCTGCAGGAGGTCAGTTAAGCATCTCTGCAGTACCATGCCATACACTAATGTTTCTTTCAGCTTGGAAGAGAAGAGAGGCAGATGAAAGAGATGAGGAAACTTATGTCTTGTTTTGTTTTCAAAAGAGTTGGGTTGCTAACAATCATTCTAGCATCAGACCTTCCTTCTTGTTGGCACTTCTGTTCATGAAGTCCTAAATTTAAGAGGTATTTTACACATAGGGAAGTTTATTCCTGCTTCACTGCTATCCAGGTATCACAGTTTATCTGCAAGTACAGTATGTGCAATCCAGTGCACATTTACTTTGTGTAAATCTATTGAATTGGATGGGATTTTCTTCTGAGTAGAAATGCATAGTATAGCACTTTGGAACACTAAAACGTCTGAGAACAGGGTGCTGGACTAGATGGGCCATTGGCCTGATCCAGAAAGCTATTTTTGTGTTCTTATGTCCTTACAAAAGATTGAACCAATTTTTGGTGAATGGGTATATCAAGACTGTAAGCCAAGCAGTTAAATAGATCCTTCATGTTCAGAGCCAGTAAATCTCTGAGCCACAGACAGTGGTGACACACAGCGGGAAGGCTATAATCTCCATGACTTCTTGTGAGCTTCCAGAGTCTTCTGAGTAGCCACTTTTGAAAACTTTGATCTGATCTAACAAGGCAGTTTGTAATTTGTTAGCTGGCAGTAAAACCAGCAAGGAATTCCAAAATGTGCATTATATTATATATTATATTTTCTACCTATTTGGGGACATACTGGTTAGTTTGAATTGTGGATGGGGGGAGAACACCATTATAAATGACTAATCCTGCAATCCTAAACACATTTATCTGGGAGTAAGCCCCACAATGGGACTTATTTATGGGTAAATATGCATAGGCTTTTGCTATAAGCAAGCGTAAATAATTAAGCCAAATATAAATGAGTCTACTGCTACTAAGTCAACATTTGTGTTACTGAAATAATTTTTATATCACCCATTTTTACCCCTGACAACACCCCTTCCTCTGTTGCCTCTCTTATGTCAAATTTTAGATCGTAAGATCCTTCGTGCAGGGGCCTAACAATCAAGAGACATGTAAATTAATAGCACTAAAATAAACATACAAATAAAACTCCTGTTTTTAAGAATTATATTGGCTATATATTATATTAGCTGTTTTGTAGTAGGAAGCTCTAAACCCAAACATACTTTAATCCTTGTAAAATACTACATGGTCAATGAAGAAAAAACAGAACCTAGTTCTGGCCCTACCAGTGATTGTACTTTAGACTGAACTTCATCAAATGATGTTAGGTATCTTACAGAAGTTAATTAATGTTTCTGACAAGCTCTGATTTCTTTTGGTTTACGCTAGAAGTTACATGGGAAGACCAGCAGAAAAAGGTGAATGGTACAATAACTGATGACAAATCATTGCCAAGAAAGAAACATCATACTCAGCCAGGTTTGTCAGGGTTTGGAAAACCACCTGAAAGCATGAGACTATAAAATTGTTACATTTCATGCTTTTGTAATGAGTGTGTGCTTAATGTACCTTTTTCACTTTGTGATTTTTATTTTTATTTTTAGTTTGTAGCAATTATTTAGATTAGTCATGTGGCACAGTTTCTTTTTTTAGAGTAGCAAAAATAGAGCCACTTGTGTTAGAATGCCCATTAATTAAAAAACGTGCTTGGCTTAAGTTAGTAATTTTTTACAAAAATGTTCCATTCTTTTGTCATAATTGATACATTTTAAAATCAGGAATTCAAACATGTTCAAGGGTATTAAATGACCAAAGCCAGGTAGGGTTTTAGGAGGTTGGTCTGGGTTATTTTTACTGTGGGGGAAAGGGGCATAATGTGGTTGTAAATGACAAAGTGGCGCAGGAATGTGGAGCCAAAAGAGTGGGGGGGGGATAGAAAACAAGGTGTTGGTGAAAGGGGTTATTATGAAAGCAAAATATATAAACAATGGTGTTTGGAAGTGAGTGGATTGTAAGAGTCATACTGAAAAGGAATCAACTTTCTCTAAGAAGATGGGAAAACATGCATGCAATAAATGGGAAATCTGAATGGCTAGAAATTAGCCATTGTTACATTTGAAAGCTATATAGTTGGGATTTGGGGCAGATGGGGTGCTTGTTTGCTGAGATGGGTGTGGAATGTGAAGATCTAACATATGCTATGTTAGATGTATAGATAGTGGGTGATATCCAACATCAACCTACTTTTGCAACATACTTTCCCCTACTGCCCCCCAATGTGACACCCAAAATGTGTTCTGGAATCTTGGGGGAGCCTCTGGAACAGTTTTTGGAAATATGTGCAGGACTGTAAGGAAAGTAGAGGAAGGGGAAGTCAGTTCCATCAACTGGTGCAAAGTTGATAGCATTCCACAAGTTGTTAGTAGGTTAGAAGGCCTGACTAAAAAGATGGATCCAATATTCCTTAATGATTCTGTCAAATTGTATCTACTTGAATAGATGAGCAATCATTTGCCAGGAGGGATACATTTGATTGAAAGAGAATTATTTGCATTCAGCTCCTTGCTTTTCCTTGCAGGTTTGCAGCTTCTTCCTTCTCTCAAGGATACATATGAGATTGTAAAAGACAAGTTTATAACAGTGTAAGGGAAGCTTCCTTTCCCAGATAATGTCACTAAAAGACCTCTGTAGTCTTGTTCTCTCAAAATGTTCCTCTGCCATCACTCACTTTTAGATGTGGGTTATAAGTGATGCAGAAAAGATAAATACTGTCAAAGTACTGGCTTTCCATTCTGTCAGCAATTAATTTATAGTTCAACACTGAGCCCTGTTTTGAGACCAATTCAGAATTGCCAACCTCCTTGCAGATATAAGTTCTTTGTTTATGTGGTTTTAGTACCTTCTTAAAGACCCCATTGACCTTTCCGTGCTCTCTTAATATAACTTCCACGTCTCATGATCTGGAGACATAATCATGTTTGAACATATTTGTGGAGTAGAAACAAGGTTGCCTGATCTATAGGCCCTTTTTAGATCAACTGTACATAGGTGTGGAAACATGATAACTATCTATAAAGGTGATTATAAACTACATTACTGAAGATCTTCCATGCTTCTGAGTGATGCAACGCATTACTGGACTGTGCTGAAAGAGCAGACCAGACTACCGTACTTATACCATAGGAGGAAATTGCTTGTTGCAACTTTATCTGGAATATGGGTGTTTATTTAACATTTGCCAAACTTTTGTAATCTTAGTAATTGGCTACTGTAACGTGTTCCATTGATTACTAATGCTCAGAACCTTCAGGTAGCATAAGATACAGGCTCCCACTGACTATCAAGCATGGGATGTGGAGAGCATGTCCAACTGTGGTAGCTGCACCAGCTGCAAGAAAGATTCTAAGTCAGGGGACTTGCATATTTGAGGCATCTTTCTCTATATACTCACCAGCAGAAATCTATGGAGGAGGTTCTGCTTACAATTCCTTTATTTAGTATTCAAAATGGGGATCTTGGGGACAGGTTCCACCCAACTGATTGGTGGAACTGATGGGAAGCGTTATTAAAATGGAATTACCAAGCATATAGAACAAGTCTTCCTGAAGCAGAACCAGTGTAGCTTCCAAGAGAATATATCCTTCCTGACTAATCCTTTAGAGTTATTTGACGTATCAATAAGCATATGGATAGGGGTGATCCAATCCAACAATGTACAGTATACAGTACTTAGATTTTCAAAAAACTTTTGATAAAGTCTCAGTTCTCACAATAGAGGGATTTAAGAAGTGGGGTTCCCCAACTATATGTATTGGGACCTGTGCTTTTTACTTGCACATGAATGACCTTAAGTTAGAGGTGAGCAATGAGGGAACCAAGTTTGCTGATAACACTTGGATAAGAACAAAAGGGAATTTCAAGGAGCTCCCCAAACTGGATGAATGGGCATTAAATGACAAATGTGGTTCAATGAATGCAAGTGTAAAGTGATGCACAGTTGGACAAATAATACTAACTTCACCTATGCAATGATGGGGTTTGAGCTGGTGGTAACTGGGGTTGTAGTGGATAGCTCAATGAAGCTGTTGGCCCAGCAAGTGAAAAAGGCCTAATTCTATGCCAAGGATCATTAGGCAAGGGGTTGAAAATAAATGCCAATATCGTAATGCCATCATATGAACGTATGGTGAGACTATACTTGGAATCCTGTATACAGTTCTGGCCACTTCATCTCAAAAAGGATATTGTAGAGCTGGCATAGGTTCAGAAAAGGGCAAGCAAAATAATCAAGGGAGTGGAGGAATTCTCATTCAAGGAAAAGATTACTTTTGGAGCTTTTTAGTTTAGGGGAGAAAGATGAGTAAGGAGCAGAGACAGGATAGCTATATATAAAAATATTCATAATGTGGAGAAAGTGGATGGAGCAAAGTTTCTCTCCCTTTCTCATAAAGCTAGAATGAAGCTGGGTGTTGGGAGATTCACAACAGCAAAAGGAAATACTTCTTTAACAATGTAATTTTCTGCCACAAGATTAGGGAATTAAACAAATTCATGGAGGATATCAATGGCTACTAGCAATGATGGCTATATACCGCTATCAATATTGGAGGCAACATGCCTCTGAATACCAGTTACTGATAATCACCAGTGCAATGAGTGCTGTTGTGCCAGGGCTTGCCTACCTATGAAGCACAGTGAGCCAGTCCTCTCAGGTGGCAGATCTGGGCCTGGGGGGAATCAACCTCTTTGTATTTTAAGCCATTAATGTGTATGGAGCCTTAGTCTGTTAAGAATATCCCCTGCTCCATTCAGCTTCAGTTTGCCTGCTAAAGAACCAGGCATTCGGAGAAGAGGGCAGGCAGGGCCTTGATGGACCAGATGCAACTGTGAATTAAGATTATATTAGGGCTGATGAATTCTGATAAGATTTTGAATATATGAATGGCTTATGGGATTCACAATTATTTAGTAAGTTATGCTGACTTTTATAAAAAAAAAAGGAGTGAAAAGCTGCCCAGGTCAGTTGTATTGCTTTAAGTGGGTAGCTCTTAATCTAGTTTCAAATTGTCTAATGCCACATTTTGGACTCCCATACTGTTTTTGCTTCGCTTGTATTAATTGCTAATCATTAAATCAGATGTATGAAGTATGTGATTGAGGGGAAATATAATTTTCTGGTTAGGTTAGAGCCATGCATGATCTGAATTCTATCTTCCTGTAAGCCCAATTGCACTCGGTCAAGCTGCCAGTTTTAACTTACCTTGTCTTTCAGCTTTTACTTGCTTAGCTTGATTAGTAGTTCAAATATATATGCATTTATTCAATTAATATTCATTCTAACTGGGCATTCTAGAAAGCATGGATTCCCCCCCCCCCGAAAATGTGATTTTTTTCACTGCTTTCCTGCTATGTAAGGAAGATGGTTCATCTTCATTCAAAATAGACAATATAAAGTTTCTAAACTACTTAATAATGTGAAAATGAATAAAAAAAATCAGAGCTAACATTTAATTTTTCCCAGAATAAATCTTTAGGTAAGCTGAATATTCGTGGACTGAACACATCTCTTTCTTTCCTCTTTCCTAGCCACACTGGTTGGACAGCTTAAATACTGTTTTTCTCCCCCGATCACTAACATTCTTTTTCTGTTCCTTTCTGGTTCAAATGAATACTTTGTTCCTTTTGGTGTTTCTTGTGTTTTCTTTTTCCCATTGACTGATTATGCGCTGCAGGTTTCTTTCTCAAACAATTGTGGCCCTTTCCCTCAGTGTCAGTTTTTCCTTCTGAGTACATCCTCTCACGTCCATCTTCTTTGTGTCTCTGTCTGTCCATTACACAACGTGATAACAGAAGAAGTGGACTCATCAAGGAGAAGAAACCCAGGTCTGTCTCTTCTATTGGTTTTCTCTGTTCTACTTTCCTTCTAATTTGTCCTGTGATTTTTGCCATTACATTTCTCACATTTCTCTCATGTATGTCTACATACATAACTTTCTTTCTTTCCCTTATTTTGTCATCACTAGAAAAGAATGAAGCCTTAAGTGTTTGCTATTTGATTAATTATTTTGGATAGGGTACAAAATATACTGAAAATTAAAGCAGGCATTTTCATGATGTATTACATTAACAATGTGGGGAGAAAACATTTTCATTTGTATTTATTTGTAGCTGGCTGTCACTATATTCTGTTTATTTAGATTTCTAGGTAATCCTAACAGTTACAACTCATCTATATAAGATTTATGTTTAAATTATTAGCTATAGGACAATTTGTTAATTAAAATATTCTCTAGCCATAGTGAAGAGGGTCATTGGCCACAAAACTAGGTTGAACAAGATCTAAGTACTTCAAATAGCAGCCAATGGCTAAGGGAATTAGAAGAAGAATAGCTGATGTAAAAAGGATTAAAGTTTCAGAGAAGCCCAGTTCCTCCTTATGTGTTTTCCAGTACAGAATAGTAGAAAAGTAGAGTGGTTATACGTGCCCATTATTAATCTGAATTATGCCAGAATAACAATATAAAGGGCAACTCTGTGTGCATATGGATAGAATTCAGAGGAACAGATCTGTTAGAGGGCAGTGTGATACTTCTGTGTCTGAACATGCTACCTTTGTAACAAGTTTCAGCATATGATAAAACTTGCACGAAGCATTTAGTGCAAGGCAAGGTGCCTCCAAATAATATACCATTTCACCTTTTGTAGAAGTTTAATTTCCCACACATGGTGCTATTCCTGCTTCTACCAAAGTGGCGTGGTTCACATTTGCACCTTTGTTTATTTATTTATTTAACTTATAGTGCTTGATCATAAAAAACTTCAAAGTGGTTTACAGAAATAATAAAACAATAAAATTATTAGTATAAACAATTAAACCATTAAACACTTCTCAATAGCTCTGCTGGTAAATAGATTAAGATTCTTAATCTCTGGGTTGTGGGTTTGAGCCCCATTTTGGGCTAAAGATTCCTGGATTCTTATAGGTTAAAAAGCCACTGCTTCTTCATTGTGCGATATTGGTCTTTTATATCGGCTGGCATGCTTTGTTCCAATAGAAGTTGTTGGGAAATTGCTTTCTAGGACCCTGTAGCTGAAATGATCCATTCTTGTTTGTTCCATGGCTGTTGTTGTTTTTTGTTGCCAGAAGTGGGCGACACTGCTACAGCTGCTAGTTTTCCTTCCCAGTTCAACAGCAGCTCTCAGATCTGGGGAGCCTCTCTGGGTGGGCAGGTTGAGGGAGAGGGAAAGCTGCTGAATGTTCCTCAGCATCTCTGATGCCTTGGTCAACTTTTCCAGGAGGGCAGTGGGTACCGCCAACCCGCTGTCCTGTTTCTTGGCCTTCTGAGTCCTTGAAGTGGTGGGGTGTGGGACTGGTGGTGTCAGAAGCAGCAGCAGCTGGGGTCAAAAGGCAGGTGCTCTCGCCAGATCATGAAGTCTGTTATGTAGGTGGAGGAGACATGCTCCATGTGGGCTCCCGGCAGGACCTCCCCTGGCCAAGCTACCTGCAGTATCCCTGGCTTCCTGGTGCAGCACAGATACCAGGTTTGCTTTAAGCACCCTGGGCCACACATAGAAGTGAAAAAATTATCCATCAACCCATCCTCTCTTTTCTACAGTTGGGTCCCCTTATTCCTTCGATTTCTCTTCCATTTCAAAACATTTACACAGTTCAAAATAAAAGACCTAGACCTTGACATGACCCTAACACTAGTATGTTTTGGATACTTCATTTACAATTAAGTGGTGTACAAATTCTGCTAAATAAAATAAAATAAAATAGTATGATTGATAGTTCTTGGTGGACTTTGACTTCCCATGGTTCTATTCACAAGAAGCTGGCCAGTATAATTTAAGCTGGTGTAAAGATACGCCTGACCCAAACCCCATTGAGCAGTGGGGGCTGCTTCTGCTGCTCTGCCTAAGCCTGGCAAAGAGGAAACAAGTATTTAAAATACTGTTCCATGCTGGGTTACCAATTCACATGACCAAGCTGAGTGGGCTTAGGAAACAACCTAAGTCCCTCCTTTCTTGTTGTGCCCCCACCACACTACCAGAACACCCCTTTTGGGGGGACTTACACCAGTTTCGTCTCATTTAGGTTTGGTTCAGCCAGCTGAGCTAGGATGAGCAAGTTACACCGGTGTATCTGCAGCTGAGCTGTGACTGGACACTTAATGCCACTGAACCAGGAAGCAGCTGGCTGAACCAGAGATCTGCTTCATCCTAAACTGATTAGTCTGGAGGATCTTGTGTTGAATTTCCCCCATAGTGGCTAACTGGTTGCACATCATCTGAATGCAGTATGCTATCTGGCTTCTACCAGTTTTGTCCAATTTTTATCAAGGTTTGGTATAAACTTTGCCTCTCCTAATGAAACATCAAAGTATATCCAAAGGTTTGTCAGATTCCTGCTTTAATGCTGCATCTTTATTTTAGTAGTGTGTGGTACCTTGGTACTTACTTATGTTCTTCCATTGTTAGATGTTGTGGACCTTATTACAGAGCCTCTTCATTCATGAATACTCTTCTCACTACTCTTGAATTCTTCCTTTCTGGTCTATAGCCCCATTACATTATCCTGCCTCAATTGCACACATAAGAATATATCATTTATTAGGGTGACATACATTTTGCACTGTTATTTTAAGGAAGTATGAATGGTTACCCCATTCTCTTTCTTGCAGCACAGTAGCTGATAAGCAGAAACACTTACATACCCCACCTAAACATTTGTGGTACTGTATCAACAGTGCTGATGTTTAATTATGGTTTGGGGTGTGGTAGCATAGCAGTTGAAAATACAGCTTAGTTGGTGGCAAAGTGCTTTAGGTTCAAGACAGTTTTTTTTACTGTCTTCTTCGAATTCAATAAGTTGGTTACGTAACCCAAACAAACTTTGTTTCTCCAAAATATATCAATGTATATGGACTACTCAAAACATGTTTTTTGTGTTTTTACTCTTCATATGAATAGGTTTCATGGGTCAGGCTGTGATTTTTCTTACTCAAAATCTGTATTTCTGATTTGGAAATCTCACACCTCTATGTGGCATTAATTGGATGAGAAATTGTGCTTAGAAAATGTCAGAAACTATCTTTAATGCTAACAAAGCCCCACCCCCAAGCAGCATCTGTTTGTTTTAATTCACCTATCATCTCCTCATCTTGTTTCCATTTTTCTAAAAGCAAAAGCTTCAAACACAGATCTAGTCTAAGGGTGGTTTATATGACTCCTACCTTTGTACAGTAGGCAGCAATCCAGACACACATAAACACACACACCACCTCCAGTGACACAGGCAAGAGGCATTATTACAGGTCAAAGCAAAAGCACTCAAGGAGGGATCAGAGGATGGCCAGTGAGGGGTGAGGCGTGGTGAGACATTAAGTCATTTTAATGTAGGGAGGGTTGTCTGACTATTCAGCATTGAATGAATAATATGTACTACATTTTCAGAATGCTTTAGCATTCAACAGTAAAGCTTCTTGCAGCACATGCAGATTATAAATTACAACAATGTCGTTCTGAAAGTCACTGTAAAAGATAAACCCCTAATATATACTTGGTTACTGCAGCTTATTCACCAGCATCATGGTTAATTACCTTATTAGTTGAACTGTATCAGGAAGCATTGCCTGTGTCTTAAATTGTACATGCAAATTTAATTCTGTCAGCTCGTAATGTCTTGAGTATTTGATGGGTGACCCTGCTCTGCAACTCTGAGCACTGTCTGTCCTGTGCACTGAATGAGGTAGTGTCTGCTAGAAAAATAGTCATAGTCTGCTTTCCAAATAGAAACTGCCTCATTGAATTTTACGCACAGGGAATAGATAAAAACAGGGTATTGAGCAGTGATGCTTTATATAAGGATCACTGAAGATAAGGGGAAGATTATTGTGGGGAAGCACCATAGTGATCTTTATTAAAGTATATGTAAGGTTGAAAAGTCATATACAAGAACACACAACTCGTTAATACAGCTGCAATTTTCTGGATATTTATTTACGACAAATAACGCACATTAGAATCTCCATTTCACATGAGTTACATTGAAAGGTGGGGAAAATATGTGCTTTTTAACCACCTTGCTTGTAATAATAATAAATAATAATAATAATAGTAAATTTTATTTGTACCTCGCCCTCCCCAGCCGAAGCCAGGCTCAGAGCGACTAACATCATACAAATAACACAGTATACATAAAAACAGGCATCAATTAATTAAAATACATCTTAAAATTAATTAAAAACTGGACAAATGGCAGTTATCAGGTTAAGACTGAGAGTGGTTAATACTTGCCAGGACCAGCTGTTTTCACTGATCATATAAGGACCTGTGCACAGGCTGGGAGGCCTCCTTCATGCTTGTTCTTATATAAAGGAAAATAGGTCAGACTGCCCCCTGGCCAAAGGCCTAGCAGAACAGCTCCGTCTTGCAGGCCTTGCGGAAAGATGTCAAATCCCGCAGGGCCCTAGTCTCTTGTGGGAGAGCGTTCCACCAGGCCGGGGCCACAGCTGAAAAGGCCCTGGCTCTGGTCGAGGCCAGTCTAATTTCCCTGGGGCCTGGGATCTTCAGAGTGTTGTTGTTTGCAGACCTTAAGGTCCTCTGTGGGGCATACCAGAGGAGGTACAAGGGTCCTAGGCCATATAGGGCTTTGAAGGTTAAAACCAGCACCTTAAGCAGTATATTATATTCATTAAGCAATTTTGAGTATGTATTAGAAGATTATGGTTTGAGTGTTAGGCTGCAATCCTATACAAATTTACCATGGAGTAAGCCTCATTAAAGGCAGTGGAGCTTACTTCAGAGTAGACATGCATAGGACTGTGTTGCCAGAGAACTTTGTAAGGTTTGTGCCCTATGTTCTGGTGACTTTGAAGGGTTCTGATTATTTCAGTGCATGCTGACCTTAGCAGCAAGCCTCAGCAAAACTCAATACTTCCTAAAAGACAGACACAAAATGTAGATGGATTTCACGAAGGAAGTAAAAACCTGTCTTTAATCAGCTTCAAAGTTAAGGGAGGGAAATAGTGAATCGCTATGATATGAGTCAAATCAGGCAATTTCAAAGTTGTAATTTACTGTTTTAGGGATGAATAAATCTAGGAAATACACAGAGAAAAAGAGAGAGAGAGATAACCAGTTCTTTGAGCATGTTTAAATTAACATTAACAGTATAAAATACATTAAAACATTCAAATACATTATATAAGGATCACTGAAGATAAGGGGAAGATTATTGTGGGGAATACTTGAATCTACTTGATTCAATACTACTTGAATCTAGTATAAAATACTTTCATTTTTCCTTTGGGCAATAGAAGGAAAATGTGAATACAACTATTACAATAGAATTATTTCATTATTATTATTATTATTATTATTATTATTATTATTATTATTATTATTATTATTTATATACCGCCCTATAACTGGGGGTCTCAGGGTGATTCACATAATAAATATATCTGAATATAACACTAAAACCATATTAAGTATTACGTTTTCCCCAATGCAGATGTTTCATTTCAAATATTTTTGGCTGTTGGAAAAACTTTTGAGATATTTATACAGCATGTAAAGTTAGCATGGCATACATAATCAATTTTGTTTACTAAATATATGTCAACTAAATACGGGTGGTGCCATACAGTTTTCATTGTAATTATTTGTATGCTTTAAACAGACTTTATATTTGTCTATAGTTTTGATACTATTACTGCTTATTTTTTAATTATTGTTTTTTCTAAGTTTTTAGTGATTCTTGTTCTTTCCTGTAAGTAGTAGTAGTAGTAGCGTAAGTAGTAGTAGTTGTAGTAAAAGAATCCCCAATCAACATTTCCCACAAAACTCACATCTTTTCAGATTGTTTGACGTATGAGCAGCTCCACTTGTTGGATTTCTTATATGTCCAGAAACACTTTCTATGAGGCTAGAACTTTCTTCCTAGTGAACAAAAATAGCACTTTCTTGTATGATATATCTTGAGTTTATCTTGCATCAGCATTTCCCATTCACAGTAGGTGAGCTACTAGATCTTGCTTAAAGCATTCTTGTTTAGAGAAGCCTTCACAGATGCTTTGAAAGTTAAGGAAATTTGAATCTATTTTCGTATTTTACCTTTCGTATGCTTTTAAATATGACTGTAATTTTTTCTTGATTTTAATTGTTTTACCTTTATGTAAACTGCTTTGAAGGGACGTGGGTGGCACTGTGGGTTAAACCACAGAGCCTAGGACTTGCCGATCAGAAGGTCGGCGGTTCGAATCCCCATGACGGGGTGAGCTCCCGTTGCTCGGTCCCTGCTCCTGCCAACCTAGCAGTTCGAAAGCACATCAAAGTGCAAGTAGATAAATAGGTACCGCTCCAGTGGGAAGGTAGCGCTGCTCTGGTTTGCCAGAAGCGGCTTAGTTATGCTGGCCACATGACCCGGAAGCTGTATGCCGGCTCCCTTGGCCAATAAAACGAGATGAGCACCGCAACCCCAGAGTCGGCCATGACTGGACCTAATGGTCAGGGGTCCCTTTACCTTTACCTAAACTGCTTTGAGGGATTTTACAGTTAAGAGTGTATGCATTTTATGAAATAAATAAATAAATAAATTGTGACCCACAGGTGATCATGTGTGTGAGTAAAAGTATAGTGGTTAGTTAGAGTGTCAGACTAGGACCAGGGAGACCAGGGTTCAAATCTCTACCTGACCATGAAGCTCACTGTGTGATGATGGGCCAGTCACTGCCTCTTCGCCTAACTTACCCCACTGGCTCATTGGGAAGCTAAAATGGGGAGGAAGCAGAGAACCATGTACACCACATGGAGCTCCTTGGAGAGGAAGGTGGGACATACATACATACATACATACATACATACATACATGAAGCAGCCACATTATTCCAGTAGTACTTCTCCTGCCAGAGTTTACTTGTACACTGGTACCTTAGTTATCAAATGTAATCTGTTCTGGAAGTCTGTTTGACTTCCGAAACATTCAAAAACCAAGGCGCAGCTTCCGATTGGCTCAGGCACCCCAGAAACATTAGCTGACAGCTGCATTGGACATTCAACTTCCGAAAAACGTTCAAAATCGGAACACTTCCTTCTGGGTTTTCGGCGTTCGGGAGCCTATTTGTTCTTCAGTTAAGTTGTTTGAGAACCAAGGTTCCACTGTAGTTACTTCCAGGCAGGGATGTTAAATTGTAAGTGGATGATTCAGATCCAATTTTTCTGTGGGCATGTTTGGCATGGTAGCTTCCATGCATTCTTGGTTATTTTTTAGTCACGGGTGTTCTGTTGCTTGCCATAAACCCCATGGGTGGAGCTTGATGGAATGAATGCAGAGGGCTTTGTTTCTACCTTTTTCTACCTGTGCACTTTTTAAATAACAACAAAAATGTTAAGAGGTGCAAAGAGGACAAGAGCAAGTGTTACTAGTCTTAGTTACCATGTTTCATATGGGCATTCATTTCCATTGGTAGTTGCTTTACTATTATTCTTACTACTAATACAGTGGACGCTCGGGTTGCGAACATGATCCGTGCGGGATACACGTTCGCAACCCACAGCATCCGCAACCCGCAGTGGTACTTCCAAGTTTTCGCGGTCCGCAACCTGAAAAAATGCAACCTGAGGTGTCTGTAACCCAAGGTATGACTATAATAATATAGTGGTACCTCAGGTTAAGAACTTAATTCATTCTGGAGGTCCGTTCTTAACCTGAAAACGTTCTTAACCTGAGGTAATGGGGCCTCCTGCTGCCATGCGATTTCTGTTCTCATCCTGAAGTAAAGTTCTTAACCCAAGGTACTGTTTCTGGATTAGCGGAGTCTGTAACCTGAAACGTCTGTAACCTGAAGCATCTGTAACCCAAGGTACCACTGTACTGAGTGTTATTTTCTGACTAAGGCTTGTACAATGAAGTGTCCTATGGACCCTGATAAATTAAGGTTTCTAAAGTTTTCCTATGTCATCTTCTGTTGCAGATTGTCTGCTATAAAAACCTGCTTATGAGATGTTTATTGTCATCTACTTGGCCAGAGTAAAGTGAGAACCTAATAAAACTCTGGCACTTACTTACATTTCTATTCTTTTCAGTGAGCTGTAAGGGGATACTGTGTGTCTGGTAGTAGCATGTCTTCCCAAAGCTTTTGAAAAAAAAGCCTACAAGTGTATAATCATCTGTTAATATTAACCCCCACATACTGCTCCTGCCCCCCAATTTGGTTTTTCAGTTGAGCGCTAGGAATGGTTTTGCTACCTAAGCATATGCCAAGACACTTAGATCTGTTCTGCCTCAAAACCCCTTTTCAAAAACACAGAACCCTTCACCCTTTCATCACGACTGAATCTAAACATAATGAGTTCAAGCAATGTGCTTAAAACAAAAATCCTATATCCATTATTGGTTAGGATCTCTGTCTTTTAGCAGATGCTGTGTCTCTAAACAGCTTTTAGCCTAAACAAAATGGCAAGGCTAACAGCAGATTTAAGCCATATCTTCATCAACATCATCATTTTTTTAAAAAAAGCTTTGGGTCTTAATCTAACCTCAGTCATCAAGCCTTGAAATGACTGAGCATCAAAGGCTTCTAACGTTGCAGTAAGCAAGACTTTCCTGCCTAGAAACCATAATAGAAACTCCTAGAGAAAACTAACAAAAATAATTTTGTCAAATGGGATTCAGGAATACTGTGTGGCATAGATTTATATTCAGCGATCACTGTCAATGGAAATGAAATAGGTGTCAGGTAAGTGTCTCTAGTGATTTCCACAGACAGGGTGCTGCAGCTGAAAATTCCCTCCCTCTGATTGCCATTCACCTCACCTCCAATGTCTTGGCCGCTCAGAGAGGAGCATGGAAGTTGGTACCTTGAAGTACCTGGGTTCTAAGCTGCGTAGGACTTTATATATAAGCACAAGCACATTGGTGTGTGCTTAGAAACAGGCGGAGAGCTCTTTGAACACCAGCAAGTTGTGTTCTCGGTAATCATTCCCAGAAAGGCAGTCCCATTTGCAACACATTACAGTAGCTAAGGAAGTGGATGCCAACAGCAAGACAATCTCTGTCCAAGGAAAGTTGCAATTAATGCACCAGCCTAAGTTGGTGAATGTACCCTCCCACTGAGCTCACTTGGGAGTTTACAGACAAATCTGGATCTAAAAGTACTTCCAAATTGCAACCCCATCCAAAACACATTGGCAAATCATCTTCCCAAATAACCTTAATTGTCTTGAACCCACAATACTGAATGCACAGCTCCTGGTGGATACAAGCCATGCATCTGAGCCATTGGGGGACTAACAGTGAAAACCTCAGTGATCAGGCAGGAATATAAGGGATCAGGTGGTCCTTGATATATCCTGGACCCAGCCTGAGGAGTATTTACTAAATGAGTAATGTCCAACCCATCCCTTATTTGTGGCAAAGTGAATTGGTTGCATTCCACTGGTGCTCCATTTCCCGCTGTCCCACTCTTTCCTATGGCAGCATTATATTGTTGCATACCACCCCAATCTCTGAGCAATGTGAAATTCCAGAGGTTCCAGGTGCTTCACCTGTGTTCAGTTTCCTCAGAATGAGCAATGACAGAGACTGTGGTATATGGTTTATTTACACATTGAAGATTTCACTTGTGTGTCCTTTGTCTCCCATTCCAATTACATCTTATACACTTTAGATATTACTTTAACATTACCGTTTAACAGGTCTCTCTCTAGTTGTGATAGTTGTTCCCCAAACCCCCGTTTCATATCCTTTCAAATACTTCATTTAAATGATGATATTGTAACCATGTTGTTAACATCCCTGATAAATTCTTAAACTATTTTAATTTAAATGCTCCACCCTTCTCTCTTAGCAGATTTCTATGTCACCCAACCTTCCATCATATTTTTATTTTTCACCACTATGGCTTCCAAAGGTGAAAGCCAAAGTGGTGTTTTAGTCTCCAATACGTATTTATATTTATCCCATAGTCTATACAATTTTTTCCTAATTATATGGTTTGTGAAACCTTATGTGCTTTTGCCTTTTCATACCACAAATAAGCATGCCAACCCCAAATATTATCATGACCTTCCAAATCTAAAATATATGAATTCTTCAATAACAACCACTCCTTCAACCAGCACAAACAAGATGCTTCATAATATAATATAATATAATATATCCAGTGGGGAGAAACCTCCTCTCTCTTTTGTATCTATCAGTATTTTATATTTTATTCTCTGTTTTTTTCCTTGCCAGGTACATTTAGAATAGTTATCTTTATACAAATTTATATTATTTGTCGTTAAGCATACACCTAAATATTTTGTAGGGGTTTTTTTTTAGTCTCATCATTCATATTTTTTACCAGGAGCTTGCTTTAATCTTTATTAATGTTAAGACCTGCTTTTTTAAAAAAATGCGTGCTTTTAAGTTTACAGAACAAATACATAGGTCAAGCATGGGAACATTTGGCCCTCCAGTTGATGCTGGACTAAAACTCTCATCCTGGCATTTGGCTATACTGGTTGGTGCTGATGAGTCTAATGAATCTGAAGGGTCACATATGATAAACTGTGGTTTTCATAAAGGGTAGGAGATGACTTACTGCATTTTGAGCTTAGAAAAATAGAGCTACTCTTACACACACAAAAGGTTACACTCTGGCTGTTTATTCTCCTAGATTCTACTTATTTTATGAGGCATTCCTTTGCTGCTTGTAATTCCTTCTCCTAATAACAGTGTCTTCTAGAGGAGTTATGGTTTCCCTTTAGGTATGTCATATTTCCAGAGAAAAGGGTATTGTCTTTTATTTTAGAACAATTTCTTCTTACATGCCTCATATATACTGCAGTTTATACTCCAGACTGTTTATGAAATATTGAAGGCTCATAGTCACGTTACCCAGATCATCCTCGCCTCTAATAGCGAACATAGGTGGTTGAGTGCCTGTTGGTTTGGAAACAAAATATTACCAAGCAATAATGTAGCATGTTCTGCATATTTGTGGGACTACGTATGTATGACGATGTGCTCAAATTCATAAATTACCTGACAAATAATCTGTCAGCTTGTACAATGCTGGTGGCGGTTGACACTTGGAGAGATAGAGAGCATGAGGCTAATGATGGGACAACTTTGTTGGATACAACCCATAGTTATTAAATGCTTTTGAGATGGACGCCCAATTGCATGGTGGGAAAAGTTGTTTAACTACATCATGATGGTTAATTACAGTTGAAACAGAAGGGTTAAAAGTCTCATTGGTCATTTATATCATTGTTGTTTTTATTCCTTTAAAACCATTCTTCCACTCTGAGATGGTTTTGTTTCCAAAGGCTAAAAGATTCTTATTGCTAAAAATTTGTTCTATCAAGCTTGCATTTAGCAGGTAAATCTTACAGACTCACATTTTGAAGCATTGGCATGTCTTTTTAAAAAATCATGTACACCAATGAAAGCTGTACCATGTGATTTTTTCTGAATGTGCAGAAGAGATGAAATAGCAAAACCACTACAGTTTCTTGCTATTTAAATCAGGGCTGAGGAACCTCAAGCCTAGGGGTCAAATGCAGCCCTCAAGACCTTCTTAGCCAGCCTTTAAGAGTCTTCCCAGCCATGCCCCATCCTGGGGCCATGGTCCTCATTTGTCCTGCTCTGTGCCCTCCTGTGTTCTTTCATCTGTCTGAAATGTGTCCTTGAACTATGGTGATGCCTCTTTCTTTGCCCGGCTGGAGATTAGATGTGTTGTGGAATGATCTAGCTTTTGGGTGAGTAGAATATAGCAGACAGTGCACTTTTTTCCCCTTTGGCCCTGCCCACCATTTTTATGTAGCCCCCGTAATGTTCCCCATGAGCATTCATGAGCAGGCTAAACAAATTTTTCCATCCCAATATAAACAAAAATGCTGGCGAAATGCTGTTTCACATGTTATTTTGTTATTACAGCTGGCCTACAGATGCAGGAAAATCACATGGCAAAACTTTTTCTTCCTCCGAAGAATCCAACCCTATCATTTTTCTTGACATGCTTTCTGTTGGCATGCAGTTTTTGATGTAGTTTTTGAGCATCCAAACGTGGGATCAGAGCAAGACAGAGTGAGGCAGCTGCGTCCTGCTTCACTGCCCTCAGGTGTAGAGGAGCATGCTGTCCCCTCACCAGTGCTGAAGTAAGAGTCAATTATTAGTCAGTTGGCTTTGGTACATGGAATAGGAGAGGCATGTCATCTTGTCTATCCTAAGACAGCAAAATACTTGCATTAGATTTTCTCACCTGCATTCTGATGTGGTATAGTTAAAAAGGACTATACTGTCAGGTTTTTTTGAATGTGTAGCTCACCCTTCATTAGACACATAAAGCAGGCTTGTATGGGTTGAATTAGCGTGACATTACTTTTAAGACACATAATGGTGTTGAAAAGCTGTGAAAACTTACTTTTATAGCAACCTCAAGACTTTCATTTGGATTCTTTTCCTTTAGGTATCATTTTGGCATGTTGTGCTTTCTTGAAAGCATACGTGTTATTGAGTTACTGGGTTATTTCATGTTTTGATCTTTTTTATATATAAAAAAATCTGTCTAGTTACTCTCTGCCTCTTTTTTGAAAGTTTGCAAGTTTGCAATTAAATGCTGCTGTTACAATCCAGAAGACGAGATGCCCATTGGAATCCATCTCCCATGCAAATACCTCATGTGAATGTGTATCTTTTGATAGCACTGTTCCTCCACATCCAGTGGACAATTTTTGTGCATGACTAGAGTTGAATTGGAATCTGTATATTCTTCACCATCTGGTTCTGTTAGGTTTAAAAATGGGATGCTGACATAACAAAAGAAGAGTTTTACAAAATATGTCTATAGTTACAAGTAGATTAATCCTGATGAAAAGTGAATCATTACCCTTAGTGTTCCGGATAGCCATTGCTATTTGTTCTTATAAAGACTTACTGTATTGTGCTTTTGATAGAATGAAATACTTAGGAGCACATTTCTCTCATAAAATGTTTTTCTAATGTACACTTTATCCATGGAGAAATCTGTGTTCCCTCTCCTTGTATAAAAAATGTAACTTTTGTGTGCTGGACAGTGAATGGGGAAACTTACCACTTTTAACAAGCATTCATCCTTCTGCTTCCATGAGCATGTGTGTGTGTGTGTTTATACACAAATATAAGGGACTCAGTACTGCAGCACTATCAAGTGCAAAGCATTCATATCAGCATTCCCAAGAAGGTGTGACTAAGGCATAGAAAATTTCCATGGATAGTGTTTTGTGAGTCTCTTACATATTGTAACATATGTAAAGGACTCACTCTGGCTACATAAAACCTTAACTGCTGGCATCACTAGTGGGCGTTTCAGGATTCCAGGAGAATGGTAGGGGGTTCTACAGCACAAGCTGAATCTGCCTTCCATTGAGCACTGGTGGGCGGTAAGGAAATTCTACCATCAAGAAAGATGCATTAGTGGGCGGTAGGTATAAAAAGGTTGACTACCCCTGATTTAGACAAACCAGGCAGCATAATTCAAGATCGTCTACTTCCTCTTCTTCTTTGGCGATCACTTGTAGCCTACCTACTATGTAGTGCTTAAGTCCAGGCTCTGGCAATACTTCTTGTTTGCATCCCATACAAATTAAGAATGTGTTCCAATAATTCTGTATGCCAAAGGAATTTTGGACAAACTCTCCATTTGTTCATTTTAATAGCCATATATCTGCCCAAGCTTTCACTGTCTTTTCCCATGAACTGTGTCTGCTGGTCAGCCAACTGTGCACAGCTAATTATTATTCACACTGTTATTGATTGATTGATTGATTGATTGATAGGTTGATAGGTATTTTGTATGCTGAAAAGTATGGAAATTCCTAAGTGACATACATTTTAAGACTTGAAAGCATATATTGCACAAAATAAAATATAGGAAAGCATCTTGAGTAGTGCAACCAACATGGCTGATTCACACTACAGGGAAAGCCATACCACAGTCAACACTCAAGGCAAAGCCTTGCTATAAATTAATTTTCCACAAAAATGCTTCAAGTAGCCATTAGAAACAATTCTGCATCATTCAGTTTTCTGCTAGTCCAGCTTGGCTAAACATTGAACAGATTGTGCTAAAAATATAGCATGCATGCTTCTTTTTCATTCACCGGTCATTCTAGAGAAAAGAAGCATAAGCTAACTGTATCTGACGCCTCCTGTGCTGCTTTTTGTGAAGACAGTTTTAATGATTCTAGAAATGAACAAATGCCCATGAGTTTCCTCTGATAAGCCTATACTTGAGACCCAGGAACATTGCCAATGATGTGGATACATCTGTAAAAATGGAGCACCAGCTATGGTTGACCGGCTAAAGGGAAAAAAAAATGTTTTGTTGTATTTTATTCATGCTTATTTTATTTTTAAAAATCCATTATTTCTGCCATATCTTCATTTTTATTTTTGCATTTTCTCTCCCTTTTTTAAACACATCGCAGTGCCAGAGAATGGGGATGAAGGTAGGGCAGTTTATTGACTGTTTTATTTCTTCTGTAGCTATGATAGTCTTCAGTGTGTTACTGACTGTATGCTTTGGGCTGAAAATATTGTTTTGAAAGGATTGCCTCAAATAGCCCTCTTTGTGGTTATAGCCTACCAGCACTTCATGGGCTCCCCATGCAACTGTTGTTGTTGTTGTTAATTTGTACCCTGCCCATCTGACTGGGTTGCTCCAGCCACTGGGTGTTTTCCAACATATATAAAAACACAATAAAACAAAATAAAACTGCTAGTTGAAAAGCCATGGCCACATCAACATACAGGCCCCACCACAACCACCTGATCAGGTATGAAGCCCAGGAAACCACACCTTTACTCGATTCCTTCTTTTGCCTAACAGATGCACAGCCAGTAAGTCAGACTCTTAAGCAGGACCAAAATGGGGCCTCCCAGGGGCAGGGTGAGCAAGGCTGAGCCAGCCTCAGATCTGTTGGATTCCCAAGCTGGCTCCATGGCTGTCACGTGATCACACAGGACCTGATGCAGTTCTAATGACTGCACTGGCGTCACTCTGCGGGGAAGAGACAAGCCAAATCCACCTCCAGCCTGTCACAAAGGGAATTTGGATTGCTCTGCCTGCTATGACGTAGAGTAAAACCTAAGAGGATAAGAATTTTTGACCCTAAAGGTAAAAAGCCTTAAAAGTACACAAAAACCTTGATAAGCAACAGGAAACAGGATATCCACAGGTTAGTAAGCAGGAAAAAAACAAGCTCCCCTTCCCCTGCTTTAAAACAATCATGCCCAGAGGGAGGCTACATTTCTAATTGAAGCTGAAGAGGATTATTATTGAAGCAAGAGACCTTTTAAATTGTATGAAAGGTGGAATTTTGAATGGAAATCACTTTATTAGCTCTCAAAATAAACCTCCACACATCACAGCTGCTTAATTACACTGTTTACCTGGTATTTATGCTCCTTGAAATGGACATGAAAGTGACATCTCCCATCAGGCTTGTCATTAGTTTTAACATCTCATCATTGTCCTAAGCCAGGCAAGAGCAACCTTAGCTGGTCACTTGTGCCAGTAATATTTTTAGCTGTGCCAATGAAGCATGCCAGCAGGCCGAAGAAGAAGAGGAGGAGGAGGAGTTTGTTTTTTTTTTTATAAATATTTTATTAGGTTTTTAATAAACAAATTTCCACTTTCAAATACATACTTCCATGAATCCAATGGACTTCCCCCATCTCCCGAGCACTGCATTCCCTGTGTAACCAAAACCTCAGCAATTTGTTGACTTGTTTTGTACATAACAATATATCTTCCATTTTATCGTGTTATCTGATGTAAACATTTCGATACAATTGCATTAATTTTTAATTTCCACACAATAAAAATATTTCGTTACCTCACTTCTGTCTTATAGTGTCTTATTTATCAATTCAGAAATTTGCCGATACTGAAGCTATACCTTCCTAGAAAGGAGCATTTTTTAACATTCATACAACTTATAATGCTTTTTCAAATAGTCCTTAAAATTTTTCCAAACTTCCTCCGTTTCTTCTTCTCCCGAGTCTCGAATTCTGCCAGTCATTTCAGCCAACTCCATATAGTCCATCAGCTGCGTCTGCCATTCTTCCAATGTGGGTAAATTTTGTGTCTTCCAGTGCTTTGCCAACAGAATCCTCGCTGCTGTAGTAGCGTACATAAAGAAAATTCTATCTTTCTTGACCATCCTCTGGTCTACCATGCCCAGAAGGAAGGCCTCCGGTTTCTTAGGTAAGGTGAATCTCAGCACCTTTTTTAGTTCATTATGTATCATTTCCCAGAAGGCCTTCACTTTCGGGCAGGTCCACCAGAGGTGTAAAAATGTCCCTTCCTCTTCCTTACATTTCCAGCATTTATTGTCAGACAGGTGATATATCTTTGCAAGCTTGACTGGGGTCATGTACCACCGGTATATCATTTTCATAATGTTTTCCTTCAAGGCAGTACATGCCGTGAATTTCATTCCGGTGTTCCATAACCTTTCCCAGTCTTCAAACATAATGTTATGCCCCAAATCCTGTGCCCACTTTATCATAGAGGATTTGACAATCTCATCCTGTGTGTTCCATTTAAGCAGCAAGTTATACATTCTCGAAATTAGCTTGGATTTTGGCTCAAGCAACTCTGTTTCTAGTTTCGATTTTTCCTCCTGAAAACCCACTTTTTTGTCTGCTTTAAAAACTTCCTGAATTTGAGCATAATGCAACCAATCTCGCACCTTGTTTTTTAACTTTTCCATACTCTGTAACCTCCATTTATCTCCAATTTTTTCAATTATTTCCCAATATTTAGGCCAGTGGGCCTCCATATTGAGTCTTTTACGTGCTTTGGCCTCCATCGGTGAGAGCCACCTCGGAGTTTTACTCTCCAATAAGTCTTTATATTTTGACCAGACCATGAAAATTGCCCTTCTGACAATATGGTTTTTGAACAATTTATGAACTTTAACCTTGTCATACCACAAATATGCATGCCACCCAAAAGCATTATCAAATCCCTCCAGGTCAAGGACATCGGTGTTCTCCAATAAGATCCAATCCTTCAACCAGCAGAGGGCTGCAGCTTCGTAATATAACCTCAAGTCCGGCAGGGCAAACCCCCCTCTTTCTTTCGCATCTGTTAGTATTTTAAACTTTATTCGGGGCTTTTTGCCCTGCCAGACAAATTTGGACAAATCCCTCTGCCATTTTCCAAAACATTCCACCTTATCCACGACCTGGAGGGACTGAAACAAAAATAGCATTTTCGGCAATACATTCATCTTTATGGCAGCTATTCTGCCCAACAAGGAAAGTTTTAATCTTGACCATGTTTCCAGATCTCTTTTTATCTCTGCCCAACATTTCTCATAGTTGTCCTTAAATAAATTCAAATTTTTGGAGGTCAAATGGACCCCTAGGTACTTTACTTTTTTGACCACATTTAGTTCTGTTTCTTTTCTGAACTCCTCTATTTCAGTAGTTGTCAAGTTTTTTGCTAAAACTTTAGTTTTTTGTTTATTCAGCTTGAATCCCGCCACCCGACCAAAATCAGAAATTAATTCTAACGCTCTTTTAGTACTAGAGGCTGGCTCCTGTAATGTTAATACCAAGTCGTCTGCGAAAGCTTTCAGTTTATATTGTTTCTCTCCGACCACAATTCCCTGTGTCAACTGGTCGTTTCTGATCATGTTCAGTAGCACCTCCAGAACTGAAATAAACAGCAGAGGAGATAGAGGGCACCCCTGTCGTGTCCCTTTTTCAATTTTAAACTCCTCTGTCACCACGTTGTTTACTATCAATTTGGCCTTTTGTTCTGAATAAATTGCTTCTATTCCATTTTCAAACCCCCGCCCTACTCCCATCCTTTCCAAATTTTTCTTCATAAACAGCCAAGAAATGTTGTCAAAGGCCTTCTCCGCATCAATAAAAATCAACACCGCTCTTGTGTTTGAATTAATCTGTAAAAACTCCAAAATGTCAATGATGTTTCTTGTGTTGTCAAATAAATGCCTACCAGGGAGAAAGCCTGCTTGGTCCTTATGAATAACTTCATTTAAGACTTTCTTAAACCTACTTGCCAAAATGTCTGCAAAAATTTTATAATCCACATTTAGGAGTGAGATAGGACGGTAGTTTTTAAGTTGAGTTTTTTCAGATTCTAGTTTTGGGATCAACGTGATGAAGGCTTCTTTCCACGTTTCCGGTGCCTTCCTCCCCTCCATAATCTGATTGCAAACTTCCAACAATGGTTGTGTCAATGAGTCCTTCAGTACCTTATAATATTTGGAAGTAAGCCCATCAGGTCCCGGAGATTTGCCCAGTTGGAGGTTCTGAATGGCGCATTCAATTTCTTGGGTTGTAATATTACAGTTCAGGGTTGCTCTCATTTCCTGGGGTATTTTTTGTAATCCATTAGTTATGACAAATTGGTCCACCTCTGAGCTTTTTTGTGGCCTTTGAGAATAGAGTTCTTTAAAATATTTCTGGAAGGACCTTCTGATTTCTTCGGGTTTCTGAACCATTCTCCCTTCAATCTCTAGATTTGTAACTGTGTTAAGTTTTTGTCTCTTTTTCAACTGCCAGGCTAACAATTTTCCACATTTGTTTGCAGATTCAAAGGATCTTTGTTTCATTTGTTTAATTTTCCATTCCACCTCTTGATTTATCAGTTTCGAATATTGTGCCTGGAAAAACTTCACTTCTCTCAATACTTCCTTCGATTTGGGCCTGGATCTCAGTTTTCTCTCTCCTTCTCTTATTTTCTCCAAGATCTTCTCCTTCTTTTCATTCCAGAGTCTTTTTTTAATCGTGTTCTGTTGTATTAGAAACCCTCTTATCACTGCTTTGCTTGCGTCCCAGATTATTCTTTTTTCCACATTTGTCTTTAAGTTTATTTCAAAATAGTCCTTTAAAACTTTTTGGGCCTTCTTAACAATCTCCTGATCTCTTAACAAGGCGTCATTCATTCTCCATCTGAACGATCCGGTTGTATTTAGTCTCAATTCCATTCTCAAGGCGTTGTGGTCGGAGCAGGTTTTTGGGCAGATTTCCACTTTTCTGGTCTTAGGTGCCAGCCCTCTAGTTATCCATATTTGGTCGATTCGCGTCCATGTCATATGGGCCTCAGAAAAGAAAGTTCCTTCTTTCCCTAGAGGGTTCTTGATCCTCCATATGTCGATCAAATCCAAATTGTCAGTCATTTCAAAAAAGGTTTTTGGAAGTCTGCCATCTTTCGTTATATTAGCACTTTGTGACTTATCCATATTCACTGAGGCGACACCGTTCATATCTCCCAACATGATAATGTTGTTATAGTCCAAATAGTCCAGCATAATCTCATGCAGCTTCTTAAAAAATTCCGATTTTCCATCATTTGGGGCGTAGATTCCTAGAATTAAAAACTTTTCTCCTTGTGTCTGGATTTCAATTGCCAAAATTCTGCCCTGTTCGTCTTTAAATACAAATTTTGGGGACAAGTTCTCCTTTGCATAGATCACCACTCCTCTTTTCTTAACTTTATCCGATGAAATAAATTCTTGGCCTAACCTTTTATTAATTAGCACTTTTCTATGGAGTCTTGTCACATGTGTTTCTTGCAGGCAAATAATGTCCAATTGTTCTTTTTTCAAAATATGAAATACTTTTCTGCGTTTTTCTGGAGAATTCCCGCCATTTATATTCCAGCTAAGAAGCTGTAGAGACATCCCGGTCTACTTCTTGGATATCACAGTTGGGTATCTAATTTGTCTTCCTTTTCCGGAAGCTGTGGTGCCGGGCCGCCTCCAGATGGTGTGGATCCTGGTGGTAATCCCGGTGGTGGAGGCCAAGAATCTGCGGCTCTCTTTTGGAGGTCCTCCTCGTTGTCGTGTAGGAACTTCTGGTGGTCTTCTGGCGTTTTGATTCTTACCTTCTTTCCTTTATAGGTAAATGACAGACCTTGAGGAAATTCCCACCTGTATGGGATTGCGTTGTATCTTAACAATTTGGCCAAGTCTGTATATGTGGCTCTAAGGTCCAACAAATATTTAGGAATATCTCTATAAATTTCTGCCCTTTTACCTTCGACTTCCAGGGATTTTTTAAAGTGTTGGCCTAATATCTTGTCTCTTTCCTCTCTTGTTCTCAAACAAACCAAACAGTCTCTGGACTTATCTTTTTTAACCGATCTTCCCAGTCTGAAGGCCGTCACGATCTTGAAGTCTTTATCTTCTTCAACCCCCCAAAATTTAGAAAACAGCTCCGTCAAGAATTTCTCTAGGTTGCCCTGTTCCAACTCTGGGACAGCCCTCAGCCTAAGATTACATTCCTTACTTTTCAGTTCCACCATTGACAGGTAGGCTTGCTGTTCTCCTACCTGTCTTCTCAGAGGTCTTACTTCCCCTTTGATCTCTTCCACCTTCTTGCACGCTTGCTCAGCTTTTTGATTGGCTTCCGCAGCTAATTTGTAGTTCTCCGCCGTGGCTCCTTGCAGTTTCTCAATAGCCTGGGTATGCTGCGAAACCTGATCTGTTAACTTGCTGATAGTAGATGTAGCTCTATCAATTTTAGATGACTGATCGTCCACCTTCTTATTCAAAAGTGCCAATTGTTCCAAAATTTGTTTCAAGACTGGATCAGTTCCTCCAGCTGCCATTTCTTCTGTAGCAGGCGTTTCAACTTCCTCCTCCTGCGCCGTCAACACAGTAGGCACCGAGGATCTACGATGGTGAATCAAGGTTGTTTGGACCAGCTGCCCAGCTCTCTTGTCTTTTTTCTTTTCTTTAACTTCCTCAGCTAAAGCTTCCTTAGCTTTAGCTGCTCTTGTTTTCGCTGGGCCACTCATTCCCCAGCTGCTGTTCAAGGTCAAATAGTCTTTCAGTCCATGAGAAAGGCAAGTCCAGAGTATAAACAATTAAACCACAAAAAATCCCAATAAGATACAGTTCCCAGGCTACTATGTCTCCGCAAATCCACTAGGGGGGGTTTTCAAAGGAAAGAAAGTTTCTTTTCCACCATCAAAGCTCCTATTTCGACTGAAATCCCCAAGTTCAGAAAGGAGGATTTCAGAGAGTTCTGTTTCGAATTAGTGCCACAAGGTAACAGAGAGGTTTCAATAACAGTATTAAAGCGATAGTGTATCCATCAGTGCAACAGTTTATGTTAAAAGAAAAGTTTCTGCAGCCTGACAGTACTCATTTGCAACACTGGCAGTCCAATAACTCGGTTGTCCCCTTCAATTCCACGTCTCTTCACAATAGGAGGAAGATTCTCTAACACACTGGACTAAAACATTTATTTCTTCACCCTTTTTCGATTTCTAAAAACACACAGTCTATTAATGCCCCTTCTTATTTCTTTCAAAGTCTCTTTTTAACACTTCAGCCCGCATCGGGTTCTTTGCTTTGCTCCGATTAGCAGGACCGGAAGGCGGACTTCCTGTTACTCGCCTCCCGTTTTCAGCCAAAATAGACAAATTTAAGTTGATCCTTAATCAGTTCTTTGGTACCCCTTACTCACGGGTAAATTGCAGCCAATCTCGATGTTTTTCAAGAAGAAAGGTCGGCGCTCATCAGCAACAGCAGCGCGGCTTCACTTCCGCGAAAAGAGCGATGAACTCACAGCGCCGCTCCCCCGTTCACGATCCGGAGCCTCTTACGAGGTCCCTTCCTCGCTTCTGGGGGGGCTTCTGGCACCCGCCGAGTCCCACGGCCACAGGCTCGCTCTGCCTGCGGTTTATCTGGATGGGTCTCCGCTTCGCCGTAGCGGAAAACCCTTTTTCGCGGAGCCCCTCTTCACTGGGTAAAGAGGACCGCCATTGCTGTTTTGCGCCGCCTCCGGAAGTCGGAGGAGGAGGAGTTTGGACTTGATATCCCGCCTTCCACTCCCCTTAAGGAGTCTCAAAGTGGCCAACGATCTCCTTTCCCTCCCTCCCTCACAACAAACCCTGTGAAGTGAGTGAGGTTGAGAGAATAGTGACTAGCCCAAGGTCACCCAGCAGCTGCATGTGGAGGAGCAGGGAAGCAAACCCGGTTCACCGGATTATGAGTCCACCGCTCTTAACCACTACACCATGCTGGCTCTCACACCACTATGCCATGGGCATGCTGAACCATGAGCTGGGTCTCATCAGATTGAGGCTGCAGCTGCTTCAGTGCTTTTATCATCAAACAAGTGTGTAGGAAGGGGCATTTCGAAGCTAGCATTTGTGAAATGTCATAGTCTAAGGAATTACAGAGGCATCATGCTAGGTTTATGGGCCGGTTCACTTGTACACATTTTTAGGCCTTGAATACCTATTCTAGATCCCTGCATCTGTTGCATATGTATTTTTAAATATATTTTATTCATATGAAATCAACGTGATGGTTTATAGTCTCAAAAATGGGATCATACTTAAGTTTCCAACAAAGCCACTTGTTACCTACTTCATGGTATAAGTATGCATTGTGCTCAAATCTTTTTGAGTAAGGGGATACAAAAGACTTTCCTTAAAATGCCACACAGTCAGAGACTGAAATATTCTGTACAGTATATTGCTACAAGAGTAGTATTGGTTGTCAACTCGGGTTAACTCATGATAATGGGACCATAGAAATTCAGAATATTATATGAAAACAATAATGACAGTTATTCAGGTACAGAACCTCGGGTAGACATTTGATCTCTTCATCTTTTAAGAGAGGCAGTATTTTCAAACCTTTCCTGAATCTAGAATGGGCTAGAAACTCGGTGTTTAAAATGGAAGCTGCAGTGGTATGTTTCACCAGCTGCTATTTTCCAAAAATAGTGAAGTTGGCTGTATTCAGGAAAACTGCTTTGGGGTAAGCAGTACAACGGACATCTGTCTCATCACCATATTGTCTTACTTTAAAGACAAAACAAAAACAATCCCTCTTCCCCTTGTCACAAACTTGAAAATCTGTTTTGGAAAACAAAATACAAGTGTCATCCTATGGCAGAAATGTTTTTCTCTTGTTAACTGTTGCGTCTTTGACATGGCATACTTGATTGGGATCCCAAGAACAATATAACATAGAAATCTGTCTAGCTGACAAAACTACACGGATTGCAGTGGCTTCCTTAATAAATGTTTAAGAGTTAAATACTAGGCTTACATTCCTTGGAAAATAATTTTTTGGTTAAATATTGCCATGTAAGACCTGCCTTCCTTGCAAGTGGAGGAGATAAAGGGGTTGCTCATTTGCATATGTTCATTCATTTAAACAGATATTAACAACAACAACAACAACAACAATAAGCATATCAACAAATTCTTGATTTGATTAACACTATTTATTAACCACTTCCTATAAAACATCTCAGAATGACTAACAATAATAACATAACCAATAAAAATGTATGAAACAATTTAATATATAAGAGCAATTAAAACCATTCCATATAGAAAAAATAAATAAATTCCAGTGCAGATACCGATTGGGATAGAAAATCTCCACTTAAAAGTGTTGCTGAAAAGGAAGGTTTGCAGTAGGCACCAAAAAAATAATAGTGATGGTGTTTGACTGATATGTTGCAGGAGGGAGTTTCAAAGGCTTGCTGTCACCACTCTGAATGCATTTCAACTGTATTATCAGAATTGTCTAAGAGATGGTTGGATAAAAATCCAATAAAGCTAGCTTACAAGAAAATGCCAAGCACCAATATAGCATTTCTATAGTTTGCTTCTCTGATGTGTATTTTGTACATTAACTAGGACATAGTTAATTCATATCCATATTTGATATTAAAAGTATTATCATAATTAAGGGAGAGTGTAGAAGAGGTTAGTATCATTGGTATTGTACATGAATCTTGGTCATAGTTCTTTTATTTTGTTTCCTAAATTAATGATTAGTAGCAGCAGTTACTGTTATTTCTTTCAATTTTGGCTTGAATATTCTTAAATCATTGCATGTACTTCTGATTTATGACTAAGTGAGAACAGCAGACCTCATAATCACAGAGCTACAGAACAATGGCTTCAGTCCAGAGAAACTTAAGCATATTTATGTCTGAGCAAAGCCTCCTGTATCATTTTCGAAGCCCCTTTGAGCAACAATTTGCCATTATAAAAAAAAAAAATGCTTTAGCACCTCATTGCATTCATATTCTTGTTCTCTCACCCTCCATTATAATATTTGGTATACATTTCTGACACTTGACTGCAGTTTCATTCTGTTCTAGATTGTTACTACAATATCCTTCTGCTTAACTAAACTGCTTCCATGAAACACATTATTATATATTTTCAATTACTATTTGATAGTTGTGTTGCAGAAATGGTTGTTGGGAATTTCTTAAATAAATACATACAACAGCCATTAATATAAAACTTTTTGTTAGCTTCTACATGCTAATATTTAGTGAAGGAAAATGTAGCTTTTACTCTTAAGAATAGCTTTTACACTTTAAATTTTCTGTTAGGATATAAAGTATTACTCTTATAAGTCGTTCTTCCATGCCACTAGGGATGAACATATTTGGCAATGTATCCAAATATTTTAAGCATTAATTGTTAGGCCCACAAACATAGGATATCCAATGTTAATCATGTTCAGAGTAAATCCACTGGAATGAATGGGCTTGTGTCCATTCACTCCCCATTAGGTCTACTCTGAGTATATTGCCCATACTCATTTTTTTAAATACAGTACAGAAAATATCATACCAAGATTATTTTATTTCACTGGAAGTAAATTTTACAGGATAGCTTCTATACAGTATATAAAAATTATGAGGAAACATCATTTTGTGTTGACTGATCATGTTAAGCTGCCCTTCATTACTGGCACATTCAAAAATGATAAGATTTCCATTTTGAAAATCTATATGCTTGTTCCATGTGTTTCTGCTTTTTAAAAATCATAATGGGTTTGTTTGCTTGTTTTTCCTCTTGGATAGTCTAGCAGCAGCAACAAATCTTGTCAAAACCTTATATTAGAACCATGTTGAATGTTGACACAGTTGGTGTTAAACAATTAAATTCTCAATGATTGGGTTTTTTGTTTGTATTTTTGCCTTTGTAGCTATCTTATTCATCACAAACAAAAGAATGGATTTATTGTTTATGTTGAAGAACATACATAATCATTTAAGTCAATCTCCCAATATTCACCATTATGAGTAAAAATGCTTATATTGATGTCATTTTTAAAACAAAAACAACACAGAATTGCAAATTAACTGGTTATTTTATTTTGAATTTGACAGGTGCTATGGATGTGGAAGAAAGAAATCGCCAAATGAAAATGAACAAATACAAACAGGTAGCAGGATCAGACTCCAGGCTGGAGCAAGATTATCATTCAAAGGCAAGGGCATTTTGTTTTGAAAAGCAGCAAAATGAGTAACTGTTTAATCAGGCAGTGAAATGCTAGTAATCATTGCATGGTAGCATTTGTGATTAAGAGGGACATGTTTACTTTAAAGTGAATCCCACTGTATTCAATAGGTTGGACCTTTGCTAAAAGGCTTGTTAGCTCCCATTTTTTGTAGCAGTATCTGCCTGAGGTTAGGGCCTCAAGAGTTGAACCCTACAAAGCATAAGGGTTTATTGCCAGACAGAAAAACCACCCCACCCCTCTGTACTTGAAAAACTGTGTTCTTGCATATGCAAAGGGGGTTGGAGGGTAATCCCATGTCAGTGTGTATAGAACTGCAGTCAGGAGATTCTGATCAGATTTTTAAAACTATAATTAATTTTGCCAAGCTCTCATTGAATGTAAATCAGAACTAGTGTGCTAAGAATAGAAAGAATGTAAAGTAGTTGCCTGCTTCAGAAAGTGATTAATGACCAATTAGTCATGTGATAGAATGTACCAATAATAGGAAATGAGCTTAGTAAACTGTAAAGAGATAAACTGATTTAGTACATGTCTGGAATTAACATTTTTTTTAAAATCTACTATGTTCTATATCTTATTCTTATGCTGTATAAAATATATTAAAGTTTTCAGTATAACTCTGATTTTCACAAAGCTTTAAATTTAAGGTTGCAATCCTATACATACTTATCTGAAACTAAGTTCCACTGAACTCATTTACTATGTTCAGATGTAATTATAAACCATGCTTAATGCTATGGGAATAAGCTGCAGTGAGCCTTGAGCTTTTACATTTATCCTTTCATGTAGGGGGAAGGAGTACTTTGGAAGCAATTTCAAATTCCCTTAATCTTGGCTTGCCATTCCATCAAAACCCAGAATCATGGTTTATCATCAGCTATGGTCAGTTTCCAAACAAGTCATATTATGACTTCTGAAGCTGCAGTATGTTTCATCATTGTTACTGTAAATCACAGTCCCAAGCTTGGGTGAAATTGCAAACTGTTTTCGGGGGAAATGGAAAGCAAGCACAACCAAAGTCATCTTCCTGTAGTATATGAGAGGGGAGGAAAGAACAGCCAAACCCAAGCCATAGCTCATTCACAGAGTGCTAAGCCATGGTTTAGGCTTACATTTCAGTACCTAATACTGAAATCCTATATACTACTAATAAGAACAGATAGATTTCAGGCCCATAAATGGAGGGTTGCTTCAGGTGCTGCCATATCAGTGGATTCAGGTGCTGATATTTGGGGGGGGGGGGTCTATATAGGTTTATAGCATTATTATTGCTCTTGGAATATTCCTTTCTAAGTTACCAAAAATAAATAGATTGTGTCATACTATGACAGATTTTATTAATCTCATGTGACATGAAAATTATTCTTTAATCAGAAACTGGATACTGACTGTTCAAAGTTTGATGATTGGAAAATTACTGTACTTCATGTTCTGCTATTGAGCATTTCTTAACGTCCAATGGTAATTGGAGTAGCATCTTATTAGATAAAACTTTTGATGTATTGCTAAAAAAGAAAAAGTCATTGCCATATTTGTATATTAGTTGCTTGCTAAAAAGATTGGGCAAGGTGCCTCAAACCACACTCAGGCATTTGAAAGACAAAACTTTCTCAATAAGCATGATTAGTAATATGGACAATTTCAGCCTTCTTAATATTTAGTCCTGAATGTGTTTGTATCAAGCATGTTCTTCAACTGACCTTAACCTTCAGGAAGTCTTTTGATGAGCTGCTGCCATGAGTAGGGAGCTGCAAAGCTCTCTTGCTTCAAAGTTTGTAGCTAGAGAGCTGTGGCTTAATCTTATTCATTCATTCATCATTTTATTTGTATGCCTCCTTTTCATAGCTAGAAACATGCTCAAGGCAGCTTACAACAGGAACAAATTAACGTAATTACAAACAACATAACAAAAGTAGCAATAGAAAAAAACATCCAAAATTACACAACCAAAATGAACAGTTTTCACCTGAAACATAATAAGATCTAAAAATAAAGATACAAAAAATTAATATCAACAACAGCAACAAACCCGCACCAGCCCAGCTCCCTAAACAACACCTCAGCCCAAGAGTCTGTTCAGCAGCCTTGCCACAGTCAGGGCCCTGCCCTCCCAGCTCAGGATCCCTTCAGGATCTTCCAGGACTCACAGCCAAGATGGTCTGCTTTTGGATAGCCACTGGACCTCTGTTAGAAACTCTCTCTGTTGAGGCAGCCCATCTTCTTGTTGTCACAAATAGCTTTCACACTTTTGTATATGAATAAGAATGTCATTTAGGCAAAACAAACAAAAGGAATAAGTAAATATTTAGGTCCTTGGAATGAAATTATGGCTCTGTTAGAGCATATTTTGGAATGTCCAATAACTTCCTTCTGTTGGAATGTATGTTCTAAATCATCTGGCGCTGGTACTTTTCCAAACGTTTCTTGCTGAGGAATGCAGTATGCATACACCAGACACCTAAGAATAGATTTCCTTTTATGTAGGCAAAGATATCAACAAACACTAGGAAGTGACTTCTACTTCACTTCTATTTCAGTCATATGCACAAATCCAAGTGTCACACTTGGTAATATAAAAAGTGAAAACACAAATGGAAATATCCCTCCTAGGTTGAGTTTGCTAGGACTCTACGCCTAAACCAGGGCTTTCACTCAGTTAAAGGTATCTTAGCTGATTAATCATTTGAATTTTATGGAATGAATTAATCAATGCAATTCTTGTATTCATATTTCCCAGTAGCAACTCAGAAATATGAACATAAAAATACTGTATGCACATAAGGATTGGCATGCATATTTCCCCCCTCTCAGAATCACACACATAGATGCTTCTCCTAACCACCTGACAACATAGCCATACACACAGAGCAAGAAAGCCAACTCAGTCAAGACACACATATAGAAACGTAAACAAAAAAGAATAACCAGCTCTCTTTTTCAAACCCACACAAATACAACACAACACACAAAGGGAAAAGTGAGGAGGACTCACCACTGGCACCAGCTGAGGCTAATCCACTGCTGCCACTCTTACCACAAGGCAGTAGCCATTCATTGCTTGCTGAACAGAAATCTTCCCTTCTGCCACCTGCCTCTGCACTGCCACTCATCCTGCTTCTGCAGCCAAGAATGCTCTATCTTCTGCCATCAAGAGCTCCATTGGCATTCTACCATAAGGAAGCATGCTTAGGCTCAGACTCCCTGACTTGCCTCTATAAGGCTCCACTGCACTGTGCATTGAAAGCAGTATCATACAACTTTAAACAGTTGCAGAATCCTGGGAACTGTAGTTTCTTAAGAGTGCTAAGAGTTGTTAGTTTCTTACAGAACTACAATTCCCAGAGTGCTATTCAATCCCTATTCACAGGGAACTCTGGGAATTGTAGCTCTGTGAGGGAAACAGGGGTTTCCTAACAACTCTCAGCACCCTTAACAAACTACAGTTAATTTGTTGTAGTAGTTAGTTTAATTGTTGTTGTTGTAATTAGTTTAATCAACTCAACACTGCAGGTCCTATCTTGAACAAATGTCACAGGAGTCTGTCCTTCTCAGTAAATGCCCTTACATTGCTGCCTGCCACTATTTATTTATTTATCCTGACATTTATGTTCAGCTTGACAACTTGATAACAAGATCTTGAAGTGCATCAGAAAATATTTATAATATAATCAAATCAAACATGAATGCAACACAAGCTAATATATAAATGAGGAATAGGAATTGCATCCATAACAGTTGGAGCAGAGGTGGACAGAAAGGTGACAGATGTGCATTGTTGCCCATACCAGTGCTCTCTATCTGCCGTCAGCTCTTATGCCTGCTGGCTTACCCTTTAGAGGAGGCACAGCTCCATACATTTATCTCTGTTCACACCAAAGCTCTGTCTCCAGTTAAATTAATAGAACTGTACTTTCAGCTCCGTGTGTCCATTGGAGCCCTCACCTAGCCTGGATTGCTAGACTCGGGCGTACATCATCATAAGAGTATTATACCCATCTGAGGAGCAGAAAAGCTCTTTTGTAATTGAGTTGTATTTCAAAGCCAAGAAAAATTGTATGCCCATATATGTTTTGTCTGGCAACTGGAGATTACATATTTATTTACTTGTTAGATACATTTTTTGTCTTTGTTATCCAGTAACTAATTTATTCTGGTAATTTACTAAGGAAATTGTTCAGTGTATATTAAAATGAAGAGTAGGAAAGGAAAAGGCAGCAATATATATATATATTAGTACTGGTAGGCCTCCACTTACTGTTGAAAATGGAATTGGTATTCAAGCTGGTATCCTACAGTTGTAATGAGCAGACTGGTAGAGCAAACTCACTGATGAGGGAAAAACCTTAGCTTTTGCATACTATGTTTATCACACTGTTTACCTTAAGCAATCAAAGTTATTGAGTGCTAGCTTAATAAGACTCAGAAAAAAGGAGTCTGAACTTTGCAAGATTAACATTCACTGAAGACCTCCACCAAGTCAGATCCATGACTATCAAGAATCAAGACTATAACATCTTAATGGTCAACACTATTTAGGCTGGAATCTTTTACCCATTCACTGGGAGTAAGCTCTCATTGAACATAATGGGACTTATTTTTGAGTAGATATGTATAGGATTGCACTGTAAGCTTGTTATTTTACATCTCCATTTTGAGACTGGAGCAGGGAAATAAATATATACTTTTCAGAGGAGCAACATATGTAGCACAAACTACAACTATAACCAAAACTGCAGCAATATTATTTAGCATCAATAAAATTAATTTTATAGTAATGGATAAATAGTAAGAGGATGACAAGAAATGTATTTTCCTAAGAATAAAGTGGGTAGGAGAGGGTCAGTTGTCAAATTTATATATGCCATGAATGCTTCTCAAAAGCAGTTAGAAAACATCAACAATCTAATAGGAAAACTAAATGATTTTGTGAAGGGAAATTGATTATAGGAAGAGGCTAGAATGCATTTAGAGACCAAATGATAGATAAGAATAGGCAAGGCCTGGGAAATGCGGCTGAGGCAATTTGAAAGATGGATGAAGGCAAAATAGGTTGTGGACATACGTAATAAATTCCCATTTATTTTTCTCCTATTAACTGTGATCTAATCAATTTACTCTTAAACTGATTTACATTTATCTCATACCTTCTGCATTAATGAGAGATTGACTAAAATATTTTATCAAAATCTATATGAATATTGGAAATTCAACTTGATTAATGTATATTAGTTACAGCTTTTGTGGGCATGCCCCATGACTCTAACCTTTAGATATGCTGCAACCGTGTTGTTGGCACTATTAATGAAAATTTGAGAGGATAGAGAATTTGTCATAAGTATATTAGCAGCAGCTAACATAATTTTGGCAAGATACTGGAAGGTAAGTACAATACTCGTCAGAAGTAATGGATGAATAAATGAGTGAATGTACTAGAAATGAAACCATTATTAAGTATTATAGTAGAGATTAGTGTAGAAGTATACACAATTCTAATAGAAGTGGAGTCAATAAAGATATACAATTGCCAAGTTTTCTCTGAACTACATATTATGTGAAAAATATTATTTGTGCTTTTGTTACTTCATTTTATTTAACAGAATTTATATAACACACAAACTTAAGTCCTCCAAACAGTTTACAAAAGACAATGTTATCAACGTTTTGCTGTCAGTGACTATTGTGTCCTTTTCTTTATCTTTTTAAAAGTAACAAATTTGTGACAATTTTGTATTTGGAGAATAGACACATAAATGACAGGTTTCCCCCTGGGGACTGTGAAGCTATAGTTCTTGGCACTGGATTCAGGCTTGAATCCTATCGATAGTAGGCATGTGCTCCTTGTGTTTGCAGTAAAACTCTGTAATGTAGCAGAATGTAACTTTCCTGTATTTGCATGGAACTATTACAGAGAGATCGGGGTTTTCTTAACTGTTAGGATAGAGTATATATGAGGACAGATTTGAGTCACTCTAACTCTGTATATGTAGAGATGGTGCTTTATTACTATTTTGATCGTTTTGAGAGAGAAACAGAGGGAATTCGTCTCCAAGGTAACTATGGAACAAAATTCTCTGCACATCAAGAGGCTTTGTTGACCAACATTATGAAAAACAGCAAATACGATAAGTGAAAATTAGAAATCCTACATATTGGCATAAGCACTATTTAAATAGGGACGCGGGTGGCGCTGCGGGTTAAACCACAGAGCCTAGGACTTGTCGATCAGAAGGTCGGCAGTTTGAATCCCCGCAATGGGGTGAGCTCCCGTTGCTCAGTCCCTGCTCCTACCAATCTAGCAGTTCGAAAGCACGTCAAAGTGTAAGTAGATAAATAGGTACCGCTCCGGCAGGAAGGTAAATGGTGTTTCCGTGCGCTGCCCTGGTTTGCCAGAAGCAGCTTAGTCATGCTAGCCACATGACCCGGAAGATGTACGCTGGCTCCCTCGGCCAGTAAAGCGAGATGAGCGCCGCAACACCAGAGTCGGCCACGACTGGACCTAATGGTCAGGGGTCCCTTTACCTTTACCTTTACCATTTAAATATTAAATATGAAAACCATGCTTTTGTAAAAACAAAATCTACATGCCACGCTAAACCATAGCTCAGTATAATGTGCACCTTTGTTTGTTGAACTAAGCATAAAACTATAGTTTAGCTGCAGTTTGTTGATTTGAACAAAACAACAAACTGTAGTTAAAAGGCTTGAAGTTCATTTTCCAAGTAGGAACCATTTGCAGAACCAGCAAAAACACAGGACAGATATAACTTCCTAGCAACTGTACCCATCCATCTTATATTTTGCAGGTTATGTTACTGGTTGTGGAGAAGGGATGGGAATGATTTTAGCAAGTGCCACAGCCACGACTGGTTAAATCAACTGTAGTTGTTCCTTCACTCCAAATTTAAAGTTAGACTGCTATAAAGTGCTCAACTATAGAGGTTTTGCTTGATGGTTGTACCCAAACTTCAGTTGTTGCAAAAGGTGGCAGCTTTCTTTCCAGTGTTGATATTTATCCAAAGCATATTGTATCTAAGCTCCATTATCTTCAGTGGTTTCTGAATATCTTCCGGATTCAGTATATATGAAGTACTGGTACGGACTATAAAATCCTTACAGATCTCTTTGAGTTGGAACCCCTATATGCCAAAGAGGGTGCTTTTTTAATGGGAGGTGATTCCTTTATTAATCACAGAAAGGTAGCTATCCATAGGCATTTTCATATAAGCAGAAAATACTAGAAACAGAATGCAGTGAATTGTTCTTTGTGGTGTGCAGTAAAAAACCCTTGTTATCTTAGCTTTCTAAAGACACTGCCAAAGATCCTATGGTTCCAGTCCTTTGGAAAAATTAAAGCAAACTCCAACTTCCAAAAAAGTGCACTACAACTGCTTTTCTGATAGTGATATTTAAATGATAGTGATACCAGTGGCTTGATAGCTAACAAAGCAGTCCTAATGTGCTACCGTGGCCCTGTGGAATGGCAGAACTACTGCTGCATCTGTGGCCCAGCCACTCATGGCAGTTGAAGTGTGGGGCAGACAGATTGGGCTGGATCAGCACTCTGCCCTAGATCAGGTCCTTCATGGTCTGCTATAAGAGTGGCTTGTGAGCCAGCAGACCCCAGGCCAGCTCAGCCCTTCCCTTAGAATGGGCCATTTCAGGACCTTCTTCTGGACTCTGCCAATGGGAATTTCAGTGCTTGGTGGGCAAATAAGGGTGGTCTGCACCGGTGGAGTGATGCAAGTGTCCCTTCAGTGCTAGTGACCTGGTGAGCCAGCTGATGCAGGTGGAGGAATCCCTTTACTCAAATCTAAGCTCACCATAGTCTGACATAAGGAAGGTTTGGATTGTAGCCTTCAGTAGCTTGGAAGCTCAGGACTGAAAGCTTTTTATTGCATTATGTTCTATTTAGAGATATAATGGTTAGAATAATATAATCAAATAAATTACATTTATTCATTCATTCTTCATTTACTTCCCGTCCTATTACCCTAAGGCCTCAAGGCAACTAACAACACTTAGCTTGCATGCATTGGTCCGTGTCCCTTAGAGGGCTCACACTATATGTAGGTCATATCATCAACAAGGCAAGAAAAAGAGAAGGAAATAGCGAGGGGGGAGAATTTTTAAATCATTGAACTCACCACCACAAAAAACCTTTACATAAAGGAATAATTTTTAATTTCCCTGAATACAGGGGAGGAAGGCAGTAGAAGGACTAATTCTCAAGTAATTTAGGAACAGGTGTGTGGATGGTGTCTGTACTTGTGCCACTGTGCTAGCTTTCTCACATATGACTGTTGATTATATGTGGTCACTGTGGTGAGAGAAGGATCAGTCTAGTTGGCCTAGAGGGAAGCACATAGATGTTTGCCCCAGTCCCCAGGAGATATGCATGAAGAAGTAGACTTCTGCACGCATAGCATTTGCTGGATGAATAGTCACTTATGTAAATCAGATGTGCAAATCACATCTGTTGCCAGTTTATACTGTGTAGCTTTCGGAGTGATGTGTATCTCAATGCACATTCCTTGCCATGTTAGATCTGGGCTGGTATAGTCACTTTCTTACGCAGGACACTTGATATTTGTTTTTTGTGGTTTTTTTAAAAAGTGGTGTGTGTTTTGTTTTTTCATGTTTTTTTCCTGGTGTACTTACTTGGGATGCATTTGCCTTGAAATTTCGGGGGGGGGGGGCTCTGCTAAAATTGTAATTATGATTGTAAACAGACATTGTAAATTTTTTATAAATTGGAAAAGTCAATTTTCAATAATGGTAGCCCTTACCGTTAAGTCGAGTTAATATTTGTATTCTGCTTCACCAACAACAAATGTAGAGCTCAAAATGGCTTACCTTCCAGCCCCCCCCCCCTTGTTTTGTGAGTTTGGGCCTCTTCCTTGACTCCAGCTGGCTATAAACCACTTAATTACAATCAAGCTGTATATACATTCTGTTAAATAAATAAAAACACAGCAGGAATAGCTATAACTTTTTCCAGCCTAGGTGCCACATTCGTCTTCTGGGAGCCTCATGCCAGCAGTGGGTGCATATACCCCACATGCACACCGTGCACAGATATGAAATGAAATTAAACATGTGCAGAACACATACACAGGCCACACATATGTACACATTCACAGACTCACATCACTTCTCTGATTATCTGTGCAGAAGACAGGGTTTGTGGTCCCCTCCTTGCTCATCAGACAATTGATGTGATGATCATGATCATGTGATTGATCTGATTAAGGAGGGAGCTCCCCCCCCCCCACTTCAGGGTACCCAGCTCTGCATCCTGATGGGGTTGAAAACCACCCTCTTCTCACATCAGATGACTGATATGAAGGGGGAGAGGGCAATTCTATCCATGACTTCTTTCAAACCAGTTTTGATCTACCTAACAAAAAAGCAATTTCCACATGTTCAGAAGCATATTGCTCTTAGGTCCCCATTGCTGGGCTCCTGCAGCTATTGCTAGTCATGGTACAGGGAACTAAACCCTTTTCTTAGTGTGGATCATTTGGGCAACTGCCAGGTTCTCTGCTTGCAATAATGTCCTGCCGCTGGTGATGATCACCAAACAGCTCAGAAAATAATCTCACATCAGAAGGCAGAGTGGCTTCAGCCCCCCCCCCCCCAATCTTACCCCAAGATAGCTGTAAGCCCTTCAGATGCTGCAGCCACCATCAGGCTTCCCTTGGTGCTGCTGTATACAGTTGGGGTCTCTCTCTCCCCCACTTCATTACTTCTAATACCACTAACAATTTCAGTAGGTTGTCTGGGATCCAGACTCAGCCCATCGGTTGGCAGTTCAGCACTCACTCCTGAACTGTATGCCATTTCTGTAAGACCCTAGCCCACTCCCTTTATGATATTTGCCTCTCACTGACTTGCAGTTCTATCTAATCTTTGGTGCTAAATGCTGAATTAAGTCTCATATGCAAAGTGTGTGTAGGCAGCTTTCCACAGCCGTCTCAAGGGCTGTCTTGTGCTGTGATGCTCCTGAGCTATTTAATCAGTTTAGTGCAATCTTTCAAACAATATTTTCAACAAGAATTAACAGATTTCATGTAGCATTTCACCCTCCATAAAGTCTAGCTTACCTATTTCTCTTTCACTACCCTCATCAAGTCTATTAAGTTGTTCATAATTAAAATATCCCTCAGTGTCTTATACCAGAAAGAAATGAGCCCATCTTTTTGCTGTGAACAATTGTGGCACAAATTACCCAGAGGCCCTTGCATTATGGGGAATAAAAACTGGCCAGATGGTCCCTGAGTTGTTCCAGCTGTTCTTGAAATTTTCATAGGAATTGCTGATATGCCCAAGGGAAAATGTAATGAAAGGCAAGATTTAACTTTATATAAAGAACAGTAGATTACAAAAATGGAATCTTTCCTTAACATCAAAAAAATGTTTTGAAGGATCTATGTTATTCTTAAGGGTATTAATGCAATGATCTCCTTTACACATAACTTAGTGTCCTTCAAGATTTTTCACCATTGTTGTACTTAGCTATTGACACTGGATATAATTTTCTTTTTTAAAAAAAGACCACATATAGGGAGGAAACTCTTGAGTTTCAGAAACACCATGGTTTGTTGAGCCATCCTGCCTCAGACACTACTCAAGCTACAAAGGCCTAAAGCAAGATCAGCTAGAAAATGAACCAAGCTTTGGAGAAATAATTCATGGCATATTTGCTCATATGTGACAGAATGCACATGTTAAACAAACCATGGTTTTTAGAAAAGGATTTGCATTATGCAACCAGTGTAAGGTGGAAGTGGGTGTGGCTTTCTGGTCAACATGCTGAGCTGAGGCCACTCCCACCCTACTGATGGAGACTCAGAGGCTCTGGCCCTGGTTACATAATAAAGTCTTGGAGACACTTTGATTTCCAAAGTGGTTTGGAAAAGTATTAATGTCATCTATTTCTAAAACAATATATTTTTAAAAAAAATTTGTCAAGAGGCAGTAAGGTGAATTAAACGGTGATGACTTCTGCTACACCAGCTGTTCTTGATAATTGCCTACTCTGAGGAGGAAAAAATATTTTCCCCATTCTTTTCTTGCAAATGATGACCAAAGATACCAACTTTGAGCAGCCTCCAAGCATCCATGACGCAAATGAGAAAGTAGATATCTGAGCCTTCTATGTGCAGGTAGCAGCACTACAATGGTAGTGAGATTTTTTGCCCTTGCAGAAGAGAGTAAAGTAGTCAGGTCAAAACAAACAACCTGGAAAGCAGAGCATTTAGGACTAATTTGTGTGTTACATGGATCTCTGAAATGTTGGTGTGGGAGAAGAATTATATTTCATTTGAGACCAACCTGCTTAAGAAAGATCTTGACCTTTCTGATGGCTATGTAGCCTAAAATCAGATGGGGCCTATGCAGTTTGACAGCCGAGGGGGACCTATCCATGGCATTCATAATTGTTGTTGTTTTTTGTATGCTTCTGAACTGCTCTGGGACTAAGAATAGGGCAGTTTACCTGGTGTCAAAATCAAATCTCAATGAAAATGTCTCCAGACTATGCCAAAGAAATTGCTGACCAAAGGTGAAATTTTAACAGAACTGAGAGACTAGTCAATAAAACTAGTTTTTGCCCCATCAGGCGGAGGACAGATATCATGAGACAAATGTGCAGATATCATGGGACAAATATGTCCTTCAGGAACTCTGGCGAGGCTGTCTACTTCCTTGACTCTGTTGAAGGACCTAAACCTGATGAAGAATGAAAATAACATTACAAGTTTATTTATTACTGCACCTGTCTTTTAGCTCCTATACTGCATGGACAAGTTGCAAAACCTCTCTGGCATCTTCTTCACAGAAAAAATATATATGTCCTTTCATCCGAACCATCTCATTGGAAGTGAGACCCTCTGCTGTCAGAACAGGCAGGAAGGGAGAAACTTGGTGTGGTTCCCCCTGGAGTCTTGTTTGGCAGTCTCTCTGATATCTTTTGGGTACTATGTGAAGTACTAGGCTTGTTAGTGTGCTTCAGCTTCCATCTGAGGGTCTTTCTCCCTGTTGTTTCTATACTTTCCAGTACCTTAAAGTTCTGTTTTCCTATATATCTCTATCTATGTTTCTCTAGGTCCTTGAGCTTTGAAAGTAGTGAGGCTGCTGTAAATGGAATATTTTATAATGCACAGATATAAGGCAAATTTTGGAACCTGTGTGTGGTTGTACAGTCAACCTATGGTATTTGACTAAACTCAAACAATAAATTCTTTTCATTGTCCCTTTAGAACAGTAGCTGTTTGGTCCTGTTGTACTTTTTAAAAGAAAAAGAAAAAAGAAACCCTTAATTGATATTTATTGGAAAACAACCCAATCAAACCTGGTGTGCCTTACTTCTGAACAGACCTGCACAAGACTGGGAGTTCACTCTGGGGTAGCCATGTGACAAAGTGAAACAGGACATTTTTTTTATTCTCTGTTACTTACTCCAGAACATCACTGGTTGTGGTTCCACTCACCACCAGCATGCAGGGCTCTATAAGTTACCCCAAAGAAATGTGGATCTTGACAGGGGAAAAGTGGGCCAAACCCTGAATTTAGTGCTCTGTGTGAAAAAATAATAATTTAAACCAAGGGGGAAATTGTATGCTGCTTCTAGACATGGTGCCTCCCCAGCTCTGAAATGTATTCCCAGCTTTCTGTTTGTTCAATGTGTCCTGAATATTACTACTTCCCATTGCAGGGAAGTGAGTGCTAATAAAGAATAATGACAATACCATTGACCTAGCCACTTACCACGCCCATCCATGTTCACATAAAACTGTGCAAAATATATGAACAACTATAGCATACCATTAACAAATTCTAGACCTGTGTGTTGATGAAGGAATTGGGAAACCACCAAAAAATGCTGCTCACACAACTGAATGCCTAACTGATCTAGCCTTAGGAGATCAGCAGCAGTATATTATATGGAAGTTGTTTCAACTTGGTTGTGTACTTTTTGATACTTTTTATTGTTTACTTTTGTTCTGTTTGTAATTCATGTCTTAAGCTGCCTTAAGCATGGTTTTAACTGTGGAAAGACAGCATACAAATAAAATTATGTATGTATGTATTAGGGTGCTCTAGGAACTGTTGCAGCTATCAAAACAAAAAAATTCCTTCCAGTAGCACCTTAAAGACCAACTAAGTTAGTTCTTGGTATGAGCTTTCGTGTGCATGCACACTTCTTCAGATACACATGCACACGAAAGCTCATACCAAGAACTAACTTAGTTGGTCTTTAAGGTGCTACTGGAAGGAGTTTTTTTGTTTTGACTATGGCAGACCAACACGGCTACCTATCTGTAACTGTTGCAACTATGTTCATCAACTGCAAACATCAGGGTTTTTTTCAGAATTTGGAATTTCATATCCAGTGACAAATAATGAAAAATCAAGATTGAAATGCAGCGTTTAAACTTGTCACAAAGAGTAGACCCCTCAGAACTCTCCAGTTCATTCCTGAACCTGGTATAGCAATATTTTATTAGGAGCCGAACTTATGCCAGGATCTTCAAATGGAACATCTTGTAGAACTAAGAATAAAACTGGGCCATTGCCATTTGCTTGAATGGTAATTAGTAGAGAGGTTCGACAATTTTGGCATCTGTTGTATGTAGGTGGAGAGAGAAAGCCAAGTTCTGCTTTAAATGTGCAGTCATGAAACAGTATACCTTGAGCTCAAATGCCATCTAAAAATAAAGAACAAAACTACTTTTAATAGAAAGCAGGAAGTGCTTCTTCAAGTACAATTGTCATTAAATATGTAATAGTTGCTACCACAACTGCATATCTATATACAAAGTGCCTTGTAACTGGAATATGAAATAATGGCTGATGGTCAGATTTCATTACAGGTAGTAACTGCTGGCTTCAAAACATTACTAATATATATTTAGGAGGCGAAAGAATTTTTTAAATGTCAAATTCAGAACATATATCAGGAATGCTATCTGTGAGAAAATGTTATCACTGAGAGTATTGTACTTTTCACCAGGGTTTGGTCTAAAACAGGTCTTCCCAACCTGTTGACCTCCAGATGTTTTGGAGTACATGTCCCCAATGTTCACAGGAAGCATGGTCAGTAGCCATGAATGATGGGAGTTTTGGAAGGCGCATCTGGAGGGAAATTACAGGCCAATATAGATGAAAGACTGTCCCCTGAAAACTGGTAAAAAATACTGTCAAAGATATAACCAAGCATATAGAAGAACAAGCCTTGTTGAAACAGAGCCAGCATGACTTCCGCAGGGGCATGCCCTGTCTCATGAACTATTAGAGTTCTTTTAGAGTGTCAACAAGCATACAGCTAGAGGTGATCCAGTTGACAAAGTAGACTTGTACTTTCAAACAACTTTGGACAAAGTACCTCACCAAAGACTCTTCAGTAAGTTTTGCAGTCGAAGAAGGGAAGAGGTTCTATTGTGGCTCAGGAATGAGTTGCAGGAAGCAAATAATGGAGACAAGTGAAATTTCAAGTCCCCCCAAGGATCTGCATTGAGACCTGTGATTTTTTAACCAGATTGTTAATAAATGATCTGGAGTTGGGAGTGAGGTGGTCACGTTTGCTAATGATATTAAATTGCTCAGTTTGCTCAAACAAAAATAAATTGCCAAAAGCTCCAAAAGGAGCTCTCCAACCTGACTGAATGGGTGGTAAAATGGCAAATGCAATTCGGTGTATATAAATGTAAAGTGATGCATGTTGAGACCAAAAAAACCCCCTTAATTTTACATATATGCTTATAGGATCTGAACTGACAGTGATGGACCAGGAAGAAGACATTGGGATCATAGTAGATAGCTCAGTGACGATGTCAAACCAGCATTCAGCAGCTGTGAAAAATCCAGTTTCCATGCTAGGCTGTGACTGTAATTGGAATACTGTGTACAGTTCTGGTCACTACACCTCAAAAAGGCTGTTGTAGTGTTGGGAGAAGTTCAGGCAAAATGATCAAGGGGATGGCATGACTTCCCTATGAAGAAAGGTTGCAGCATTTGGGACTTCTTAGTTCAGAGAAAAGGAGAGTAAGAGGTAAAATGAGAGAAGTTTATGCCCGGCATGGAGAAAGTGGATAGAGAAAAGTTTCTCTCCCTCTGTGATAACACTAGAACTCATAGACATTCAATTGAGCTGAATGTTGGAAGATTCAGGACAGATAAAGGAAAGTAAGCTCTGCTTCCACACTTTGAGGCAGCAATGCTTCTGAATGCCAGTTGCTGCAAACCACAGGAGAGGAGAGTCCTCTTGTGCTTAAATCCTGCTTGTAGGGTTTCCCACAGGCAAGCGGTTGGCCACTGTGAGAACAGGATGTTGGACTTAAACGGGCCATTGGCCTGATCCAGCAGGCTCCTCTTATGTGTCCACCCTACGATTCTGTTGTTTCAGGCTGTAGATAAAAAGATGAAATGTCATCTTACTAGTGACAAATTATTAAGGATGTCACAAAAAATTTGGGGTTACATCAGCAGAACAAAGGAGCCTTCAAATATTTAACTCCTCCTAGTAACTTGTATGCAAAGATAATGATCCAAGTTAATTGTCACTTTCCTACTAACTCTATTAAAAGTCTACTATGAAACACAGTGCCCACCTTGCTAAATGAAGAAGAAAAGCCATACCACTTTAGCGTGGTTTTTAAAAAAATTAGTGCTCATTTATTGGCTTAACTTCACATTACTGATTTCTGAGAAGACCAGATAGATACATAAATACACACCTAGATGTATCATTTTTGCACCATATATTTGTTTTTACTTTTTGTATGATAGGTGCATTAAATGCTATCTCATTAATAATTCTTTATCTAGAATCTCCCCTTCAGTTCAGCAGATTCCTCAGACACACTGTACTTCCTTGCTTGTTGTATATTGGCAGTGCAGGTAGTTTTGACTATATCAGGGTTTGGTATAGAAAAAATATATATATTTCAGCTCATGAATTTTAATACTTCTATAATAATTTCACACATTGAGTCCCTTGACAGCTGCTTGCATACTTCTCATTCCCTCCTAGAACAGATGATATATTGCTGATCATCTGATTGGGGCTATCCTGATCTGGGCTGCAATGCCTTTGCTATGTTTATAGGCTGCTCTGTAAGAAAATATCAGGGCACCTGACACAGATGAATGAAAACAAATTAAAATTCAATGACAATAAGCACATACTAATAAAAATGTACCAAGCATAAAAGACCCAAGTAGCAAAGGCAAACAAAGCAAAACCCCACCTCCAAGCTAAACCAAGTTAAAAGACTTGTGGGGGGAGAGGAGAGGTCTTTACCTTGAACCACAATGGCAAGCAAGCCTCTCTAGGTAGGGTGTTCTCTAGGCAGGGTGCCACTACTGTAAAGGCCCTTCAGTGACCAGCTATCTGCATCTCACCCAGAAATGTACACACATTTGGTTCTTTAGCTAACCAGAATTACATATGACAACTCCTGACTTGGGGAATCGATACTATAGAATATTCTTAAAATGGGATATGATATCTTCATTGTATTAGACAAACATCAATTCTGTTTTCAGTTATAAAGTCCGACTTAGGCCTGGTTTGTTCATAGAACAAAATGATGTGATAATGAAATAATAAATAATTCAAGTGGTAGAGTGGATCCTATTAGTCGAGGTCATGTTTTTAATGTTCCCCTCCCAAACTGCCTTGTGTTTGAAAATACAACGTGGCATAGGAGGAAGGAACCTGGTCTAGAACCTTTCTCCCTGATGTACTAGATGGGTTTTTGTTTTGTTTTTATTTGCATGAAAATTATTTATTATTTCTACCTGTGGGCCCATCCAAATGGCTATGGGATGGGTTGCATAATATCACAATTAAAACAAGTATATGCTATATTAAAATCATAAAGTAAAACGACAAAGCTAATCGAATGGAGCACATCCACTCAAGCCTGAGCAAAGAGGTGTGCCTTAACCAATTGTCAAAAAAAGGATACAGTGATGGCACAAGATGCCCCTGGGAGGAAATCATTCCACATCTTGGGGCCAATGCAGATAAGTCCCTCTCACATGTTGCCTCCCCTCTAACCACAGGGGGCAGGAGCACTGCTAACAGAGCCTTGCTGATTTTAACACCTGGGCAGATTGATTTGGGAGGAGCCCAAGTTGTTCAGGGATATATAGATGTATGTATGTATATATGTACATATGTATGTGTATATATGTATATATATGCTTATGTGTTAACAACTTAAAATGGGCTTGGTAATGGGCCTGTGTGGAGGAGCAGCTATAGTGGCACAGCCCACCCGACTACCTCTGGATTCCATCACATTATTCTGTTGCATATGTAAACCATTTCCTAAGGTTTGGAGGAGCTTATATTTTTTCTTTTTCACAGCAAACCTGAGAATGTAGTCATCCAAGAGATTAGCATGCCCTAACACCGCAGTTAGAACTTAATGTAATGTCTCTTCATAAACAGTGCTATTCAGTGGAGTCATTTCAGACATTTAAGCTGTGAGTCATCATAAGCTCTGTTCATGCAACCAAATGATAAAGTGAAAGCATGCATGGGGGAGCAGGAGCAACTCTTCTTTGCAGAGCCTTTGTGCATACAACTTGCACATGCACAGCTCTTTCCGAATCATGCAGAGACAGCCTACTGTATACAAACTGCATCCCTGAAAATTTGATGCAGAAGTCTCAAAGAATGGGTAGAAGCCTGCTACTATGCTCCTCCTCTATTTTGCATACATATTTACCCTGTTTTGTTACGTGAATAGTGTCATAGTGTAAACTAAGTGACCAAGGGATGAATATGGCTGTGATAAACAGCCATCACACATAATGACTTCCTCAAAAGAATCCTATGAGCTCTGCTACAGAGTAGGGATTTAAACTTGAGCCTGCTATATCAAGTTGCAACATATCCCACCCCATGGCCAGCAATTGCAACCTTAAATATAGTTGCTTTATTTAGCTCTATTTTCTATTTTCTACCCATTGGGCTGTATTCAGCTACCACATCCCAACAGTGCAAGGAATTCCACTTGACAGCTGAACTTTCCCCCTTCTGCTCACCTCCGCACACACACGGCACCTTCTCTAATTCTGCTCCAAAGAGTTATTGTTGTTGTTTAGTCATTTAGTTGTGTCCGACTCTTTGTAACCCCATGGACCAGAGCACGCCAGGCACTCCTGTCTTCCACTGCCTCCCGCAGTTTGGTCAAACTCATGCTGGTAGCTTCGAGAACACTATCCAACCATCTCGTCCTCTGTCGTCCCCTTCTCTTTGTGCCCTCTATCTTTCCCAACATCAGGGTCTTTTCCAGGGAGTCTTCTCTTCTCATGAGGTGGCCAAAGTATTGGAGCCTCAGCTTCAGGATCTGTCCTTCCAGTGAGCACTCAGGGCTGATTTCCTTAAGAATGGATGCGTTTGATCTTCTTGCAGTCCATGGGACTCTCAGGAGTCTCCTCCAGCACCCTAATTCAAAAGCACCAATTCTTCGGCAATCAGCCTTCTTTATGGTCCAGCTCTCACTCCATACATCACTACTGGGAAAACCATGGCTTTAACTATACGGACCTTTGTTGGCAAGGTGATGTCTCTGCTTTTTAAGATGCTATCTAGGTTTGCCGTCACCTTTCTCCCAAGGAGCAGGCGTCTTTTAATTTCGTGACTGCTGTCACCAAAGAGTTATAGGAACCCCTAAAACCGGTTTAGGGAGTGTGGGAGGTCAAGGAGAGGGGGAGGGGGTGTTCCATTGCGCAAGGAGAATTCCTTGAGCCAATGTAGCAAGATACTTAATGTGACTTTGGATTCCACCCTTAATTTTTAGCACTTGGCATAAAGAATAGGTGGCTGAAGAAACCCAAGAAACAGAGGGTATAACAAGCTGCTTGTGTGCATTTGTGTTTGACAGACACAGTGTTTTATACCCTTAAATAAAAATGGCAGTCACAGATTGTATTCACATGTAATGCTTCATCCAGACAGTGGCTTACCATGAAGATGCAGGTTCCCAGGGAGGAAATGACAGCTGGTTTGTTCCTCCTCCCTGCTCCTTTTAGTTCAGTTATATGGTACAGCCAAGGTTTGGGTAGCATGTTATCTGAACCCTGGATTATAGATATGTTTTGTTCTCCTTCATCACAATCTGCAGCCAAGGTAGATTCTTCAGCCAAATTCTTTATGCGGCAAAAAATTAGGAAGATCTATTTGAGGAGCAAAGGAACTTGCGGTGACCCTTGAGATGTCGAGCTGTGTTTTTCTTTGCTGTTGGGCAGGGTTGTTTCATTGGCAGCTGACAGTTTGGGTGTAGCCCCAAAAGCAGTTTGAGCTGGCCCCTGGTGTCTCTACCAAAGTAAATCAAGCTTTGGTTAGGGTTGCTTCACCTGTAAGGAAAACGAAAGAAAGGTTTGCAACTGAAAGGAATGTCACAGAAATAGTGCTAACCCAGAAATAGTGCTTCAGGTTAAGAACTTTGCTTCAGGATGAGAACAGAAATCGTGCTCCAGTGGCACGGCAGCAGCGGGAGGCCCCATTAGCTAAAGTGGTGCTTCAGGTTAAGAACAGTTTCAGGTTAAGTACGGACCTCTGGAACAAATTAAGTACTTAACCTGAGGTACCACTGTACTTTTGGAATTTGTCATACTCTACCTATGCCTGGGCGCATGCAGAGGTGGATTTAGGGGAGCGCAAACGATTCGTCCGCACTGGGCACCGAGCCAAGAGGGCAGCACGGGGTACCGCAACAATGACTTAGAACAGAGCACAAGAGTGCCAAATTTTGGCATCGCACAGGGTGCCGCTGAAATTTGAAAGTCCAAAGTCCGCCGCTGACACGTGGTACTTGATTATTATACCTCACTGTAAAAAGAAGTTGGCAGTGTTTTTTATGGACCCTGTAAGGAGATCAATTTGTGGGCAAAATATATTCCCAGCTGCCTTTATGCTCTTTTGAGAATATGGCACTTCCTTAGAATATTGAAGTTGTGTGGCCTAAGACATTAAATTACTGAGTGCCGATTATGCATTTAGCATGGACATAGAAGCAGTGTATAAAACTTGAAGCTGTGCTACACAGATGCTGTGGTGCACAAAGTTCTAAAAATATAAAAAAATAAAAAGAATTGTCACAGCTACATTTATTTTTGTAAAATGGAAGTATTGATGAAACAGTATATAATAACCTAAAAACACCATAGGCCCTTTGTCATGTACTGACATTTTGTTTGCATTTAGGGGGTTAATATATAAATGCATTGGAACTGTTTTTTCATTGTAGTGCATATCCCACACATTTCAGGTTTTGCAGGGTTTCTGCACAAGGACTAAAACTGTTTATGGTAAAAAATAATAAGTAGTAGCTCTATGGATCATTTAGCTGTTACTATATCATTCAACTTGTTTTAGTTTGAATTGCATTTTTTATTTTATTGAAGCCATTCTGAGCGCTTGGAAAAGCACTCCTGGAACGTTTAGAGTAAACAAAATGCAATAAATTTCTGTGTGAGGTTCTGCAATTGCGGTAGTTGCTGAATAAATAGAATCCTCCCTATTCTGTAAGAGCTTTGTGAAACTGGCAGCAACAGTACTGGTACAGAGAAGTTGTAAACAGTTGTTTGACTGTGGCTACATAGACTAAATTTGTACATTCATCTGTATACTCATTTTTACAGTATCGACCAGGGCGGGACCCTCAACGAGGCTCTGACAATGTTTCTAACAAGTCTTCAGACAGCGATGTAAGCGACGTGTCGGCTGTATCGAGGACCAGTAGCGCTTCCCGCTTCAGCAGCACTAGCTATATGTCTGTACAGTCAGAAAGACCAAGAGGGAACAAGAAAATTAGGTAAGAAACTGTAAAGTTGACCACTTCCAACAGAGCTTTCCAAACTGTGTGTTGCGACACATTAGAGTGTTGACTGCAGTGTGTAGGTGTGTTGCACGAACACTCCCTTCGCTCTTCCTGGGGCTGGAAAGGGGTTAGTTTAGCCTCCAGTTTGCTAGTAAGACTGAATTGCTGTGTCGGGAAATGATGCATGTCTAAAAGTGTGTCGCGAACATGAGAAGTTTGGAAAGCTCTGACTTACAAGGTTGTATTTTTGAACTGCAGATCAACTTTCCACCGATTCCACTTGGTTCAAGTAACACAGTTCCCAAAAGATTTTTCAAAATCTTATGCTAGTTTTCTGCGACAGTGGAGTGTTTTCCTGGATTGAAAATGAACCCATTATTGACAATTCAAGCCAGTATTTAAAGTCAGCTATTGTACTTTACAGATATTAGGAATTCATTTATACATCTTAGTTGCTGCATTTGATAAGTTTATGTCATGGAGCTATAGAAACAACCTACTGTAGATCTCGTACATACATGACCTTACTATGGATGTGGTGAGGAAAACATGACATGTTTGCATGTTCATAGCATGCCTACAGCATCATGTGATATATAGCCTCCTCTGTCAAAAAAGGAAGATTACACAAACATGCGCAGCTGATTACAAGTGTTCACATTCCTCCAAACCAACTAAGGAGCTATAAACCATAGGTCTGTAGTTTAGACATTGGCCCATGGGTGGCCAACTCCACAATTAAAGAGACTATTGGGATTGCAAAAAAAGGCTTGTGTGCTTTAAAATGTATTTTTTAAAAAGTAACAGGGAAAAAGGAGTAAGTTGTGGTTGAGGGGTTTTAAATGATTTTTTTCAGGATTGCGCAGAACAGCCAAGACAGAGGCCATTTTTAATCCTCCTTTTCATGACTAGAGTAGCCTTAGCATTTCATAACCCTTCAAATCTCTTTGGATCTTTTGATTAATCACACCCATTTATATGATTCTCCCCTACCCTTAAATATGTATTATATATACCCCTGTATATATAACACATATTTAACCATTCTGCAAAGGATTGACTGATGATAACAACTGACTGTATGATCAATTCATACAGTTATCCAAATTGCCAAGTCAGTTTCCCATTAGCTAGTAATCAGAAATTTGAACTATATCTGCGCTGCTTCTCCTTTGCTGACCAGGGAGGAAATTAACTACTGTGCTGGCTTAGTGATATGTGCAAATGAGTTTTTGTGGTTTGTATCTCTTTTCAACAAGCCATGAGAGGAAGCCAATAACAAGGCTTGAAACTGTGACTTGTTATAACATGTAAAGTGGCCCATTGTTATAATAGCTAGACATAGGCAGTCCAAAGGATGAGTTGCTTGTGTGCTGCTGACAAACAAGCAGTCTCTCGTGAGAAGGAAAGATTAGCAGTAGCAGCCAGGAAAGCTGACTCAGCACTCCATCAGTAACCTTCAAGCAACCCCAGGGGCAGTGGACTAGAAACAAGTGACTGCCTCTTAGCAGAATCTAGCACAGAAGGGATGCTGGGTTGTGAAAAATTCATTTCTACTTCTCATACTTACACTAACTTTCAGAATGGATGCATGTATGCTTGCAAAATGCAAGCTGAATTTCCATGCGTATATGTGCACATATATTTGCAATACACACATACACGCACACACACACACACACACAGACATGCACACACACGGTTAACTGCTAGGAAACTACCCATATTAATTTTAAAAGAACTAATTTTGAGTATTATTTATTTTCGTTTAGCTTATTGCACAATATATCTGCCCTTTAGTTACTCCTAGAAAAAGTGACTATACCTTTATCATTACCTAGACTATGCCGAGTAATTAACCAGCATGCTTTTTTTTTGTCATCGTGGCATAATTCCATTTGTTGTATGATTTGTCAATTCATTTTCTTTTGCCCCTTTGTGAATGCATGTTTCGCTTCTGTCCACTTGTCCTAACAAGCTTCTGTCTTCTTTTTTGTTTATTTGCATGCTTCCTCAATTTTCGTTAACTTTGGAAGATCAAGTGAGGAAAGAAAAGAGGGAGGGGAGGGGGAGATATTCCCTGAGGAAGAGGAGGAGAATCAGGATCTTGAGAAAAAGGAGGATGAAAAAGGGGAAGGGGAAGAGGTGACAGAGAACTGTGATAAGGAGGAGAACAAAGAAGCAGAAGAGAATGAAGGGACCCAAGATGAGCAAACTGAGGAAGGGACAGAAACAAAAAATAAAGAGGATTTGCAAAGGCGATACTCACAAGATGATCTCAGGTAAAACAGATCCCCGTAACATTTCTTCCCTCATGACTTGACCCTATTCCTTGCTTGCCCTCCATCACTCGCAGTAGCTTGTTGTTTCTACTCCCTTTGTCCTGCAATTATTTTTAATTTCAGCCATAATGTTTTAATAGTTGAGTTTAGTGGACTTCTTTTGCAAACAAAATTATGAATTATAGCCACGTATAGCTTGCTGTATAGCCTACCAGTTCTGAACTAGTCATCCTTGGTTCAAATCAAGCATTCTTGGTTCAAATCAGCATCCTTGGTTCAAATCAGCCACTCATGGAAGTGATTTTCAGCCAACTCCAGAGCTTTCTTAAACTCTGCTGTCAACAGAATACAGTATATATTCACTCTAACAATGGGCGGTTTGATCTTCACGCACAGCAACACCATGAATGAGTGCAATGTGTTCCTCTTCCAGGCGCTTTTTAATGCCCTCCATAATGGCTGGTATTTCATTAGTAGGGACAATAATACTTGATTGTTTTAAGAATTCACTACTGAATGGTGCATGCGGAGTCTTGAACTAGTTTGAGTAACGTGCTATAGAAAATGCTGAGTACTATTATTAGTACTACAGTACTGAGGACAGGGATGTTACAGAAGTTTTTAATGTTCCAAACATTAACTACTTTAGAGTATTCTTTTCCGGTGACATCACTGCAAAAGAATATGTGCTTTGCCTAATATGTAAGAGAAGGGAACGATTGATCTTGCTCGTCTGTATAGTAATCGTATTTGCGATACAGAAGTGTGTAGATCTTAAAGTTCCTTTTCATTCCTGTAAGTTACTTCTATGTCAGACTGCTGTGTATAATACATCCCATTGATTTTTATAGAACTATCACCCAGTGAGAAGTGTATGTGAACTCTGAGTACACTGTAGAAGTATACTGAAATCATTCATTTTTAAATTATGTTGGTGGTTTCTTGGTGTGCAAGTGCTGCATTTTTACAATATAGTTTCTGATGGTGTGAGTTTAAAGTACAAACTGGAGGGGAGTTCTCTCCCCCTCCTCACCTATCCCCACTACGCGCCCTTGTTCCCAGAAGCGCCACGTAAAGCCTTCCCCACTTCCCAAACAAACTCCTTTCCTTCCCCTTGTAAAAGCAGATAGGCATGGCAGCAACGAAAAGGAGGGTTTCCCATTCTCTCCCTCTGATGCTCTAGTGCACTAATTAGCAGCACACAGTGGGAGCCCAATGGGGGATGTGGTTCCCCCATTATTGCGGATAGAACAACCTTCAGTAAAACTACATCACCCATGGGCCACTGGGTTCCATTGCTCTAGTGTGCTGCTAATGACTGCACAGGGCACTGGACAGGGAAGGCAGGAGGGGGGACTCTCTCCCTCCCAGCTGTCTGCATCACTTCAGTCATCTGCTTTTACAATGGAAGGGATGTGGGGAGTAAGGGTCAGGGCTCAAGGATTGGTGAAGTGGGCTTCTACGGATAGCCAGGGCTAGTATGGATGGGAAGTGCTTTCCTCACTAGCCAGCAAAAAGACTCTCTTGGAGAGTCCTCCTCAAGAGATTTGAAATTTGAGTGGAAGATCCTTAGCATGTGGCAGTATCCAACCCCCACCTTCTTGGTTTGAGGCATATCAGTGTGTCATTTTGCCTGAACTGTTAAACCACTCTTGCACTTGCTCTGCAAACAGGGAGTGAAAGCTAGGGTTTGATCCAGAGCTCAAATTATGAGGAAATGTACAAGGCCTTTCTGAAATTGAAAAGCCCCAAGCCCTGATTTCCCCCTGCCACTGAGACTAGTGAAGAGACTGCAGCCATGGGCAGGGAATCATCATAAGAACAAAGCAAGTTTTCTTTTTCTTTTTTCAAAAAAGTTAGATTTTATCTTAAGCTAAAATGAAAATCAGCCTTCGGGTTAGAGAAGCCTTTTCACCTATTTAGAGTGTTTGTGCTGTTTCTTCAATGAACACTTCAATGAGTCAAGTCGTGGCAGCAAAGTAATTCGTAGCATTTATGCTTTAGGAATTCTGCTTCCTACGCTGATTATTTTTTGTTTCTAAGTCATAATTATTCCATTAAATTGGACATCTTTACATCCCACTGTCATCTCTTTATTCTTATCTGTGTTCTTCTACTTTGCCGTCACAAGCATTTTATAACTGACATTTTCTTTGATTCAGAATATTTTTTTTACTCCCACGCCATGCTGAGCTAAGCAAGGTTTTAGTGTGTCTTCCAGACCTGGGCTCAGGTTAGTGAGGAGCCTGGATTCTGGCAATGACAAGCTTAGCCAAAACTTGGCTTAGCTTAGTACAAAGACATAGGGGTACAAAGACTGGGGAGGAGTAAAATGCCTACAGCCTCCTCTCAAATGTTTGTGTGGTCCTGGCAAGGTTATGGTTTGGCTTGCCATGACATGTGAACCATTGTCTGCCTGACAAGTACCTTTTGAAAATAATTTACATACATAAAATATTTCATAGGTCGAATTCTTCACAAAGTTTCTATTAAAAACTCCCTAAAGTTAGGGGATAACTATACAGTAAATAGGGGACGCGGATGGCTCTGTGGGTTAAACCACAGAGCCTAGGACTTGCTAATCAGAAGGTCGGCGGTTCGAATCTCCGTGACATGGTGAGCTTCCGTTGCTCGGTCCCTGCTCCTGCCAACCTAGCAGTTCGAAAGCACATCAAAGTGCAAGTAGATAAATAGGTACCGCTCTGGCGGGAAGGTAAACAGCGTTTCCGTGCGCTGCTCTGGTTCACCAGAAGTGGCTTAGTCATGCTGGCCACATGACCTGGAAGCTGTACGCCAGCTCCCTCAGCCAATAAAGCGAGATGAGCGCCGCAACCCTAGAGTCGGCCACGACTGGACCTAATGGTCACGGGTCCCTTTACCTTTACCTTTTACATTAAACACAAATAATAGAGATCTAATGCCATTTTTTAAAAGGGTAAAATTGAAAAGCAGAAGTGGCAGAAAGGAGAACCTGTGTGTTGTGCCACTACTGCCACTGCTCCTATCCCCCTGCTGCACCAAAGAAGAAGCTAGGTTGTTTAGTCACAGCTGCTGTCACTCATCTGAACATGACAGCAGACTGCGGACATAGCTAGAAGAGGAAGCTGTAGCACTGGATTCAGAAACTGCTGATAAACTGGAGCCTTAGGGACAGTGGATGCTGCGTGAGAGGGGAGAAAAGAAATAGGAGAGTTTCAAAAAAGTAGAGAGAAGGAGTTGTGAGCTTAGACACTGTAGGTTTGAGTCTAGAAAGAAGAGCACCAGTCCAACATAACAGATATGGAAGATCTGAGATAACTCAAGGATCTATAATACTGAATAAGGAATATGTGGCCTTCCAAAGGTTGTTGGACTTCATCAACCCCAGCCAGCATCACCAGTGATCAGGGATGATATGAGTTGTCATTCAGCAACATCTGGGAAACTGCAGCTTCCCCCCTACCCCTGCTCTATAACAGATACCTTCTAGCAAGAGTTGAGTCAGAAGGGATATTAAACTACCTCTTGTCCCAGCAGGGCTTATAAAATGCTTCAACCGTTTCCTATCCTGCTGCTTCTCTGCTCCAGATCATCCCTCCTGAGCTGCTTTTCCTCCCGCAGGTTTCAAAAAGTGGGAAGAAGTAGTTTGAGAGAGTGATTTGGAGTACAGAATTGGCAGGTAAGAAATGCACTGCCAAATTCTGGCCTCCCAAAGCTCTTTCTGTCTTGGTAGTGACAGACTCTGTACACATGTTTGCATATAGCTAGGCCCAGTTGTTTGTGGCTTATGTATAAAGTGAAGGGCAAAGCTACATGTTCCATGAGGGGGCTGGGGCTTTCCCCATCTCTCAGCACACTGAGAAAGAACATTGTACATCCTTTCCTCTGCAGGTGTAAAAACTGATTAGGGTGGTGGAGGACCTTTAGTTGAAAATAGATATGGTTAAGGAGGCATTCTCACCCTGTACTTGCTTAAAATTGCAATGGCTGAAGTGTATATATATTTTAAATCCGAAAACAAAGAATGATGGAAATTGCACACTCCTAAAAATCATTATTAGGGACGCGGGTGGCGCTGTGGGTTAAAGCCTCAGCGCCTAGGACTTGCCGGTCGAAAGGTCGGCAGTTCAAATCCCCGCGGAGGGGTGCGCTCCCGTCGCTCGGTCCCAGCGCCTGCCAACCTAACAGTTCGACAGCACCCTCAGGTGCAAGTAGATAAATAGGGACCGCTTACTAGCGGGAAGGTAAACGGCGTTCCGTGTCCTGCGCTGGCTCGCCAGATGCAGCTTGTCACGCTGGCCACGTGACCCGGAAGTGTCTGCGGACAGCGCTGGCTCCCGGCCTATAGAGTGAGATGAGCGCACAACCCTAGAGTCTGGCAAGACTGGCCCGTACGGGCAGGGGTACCTTTACCTTTAAAAATCAGTATAATGCATACCAGTTTTCTTCCATGATTCCCCCTCCCCCCAATTAAAATCCTACATGTTAACATTATGAAAAATAATACAAAATCATTCTAGGGCTATGTTAATTGGCAATTACTTTATTTGTATAGGAAAAATCAAGTATAGTTTAATTTGTAGTGTTGTATCTTAATTTAGCTCACCCAAGGTATTCCTGGGTATTTTAAAATCTAGCCATCCTGTAATGTTATTTCCATACTCATTATCACTCTGCTTCTCCATAACAGAATTTATATTAGATGTTCCTTAACTTCTGGTGTGGTTGCTAATTAGAGAAATCTTCTCCTCAGCAAGCTTTTAATTGATTGAATAAAACTGGTCAACCATGTTTCTTCTTACCCTACAGCTGTGTCATGATTTCTCTTTATCTTGGATATTTTTGACAATTCATTGCCTCCAATATGAAACACTGTGAAAATAGCTTTTTCTATATTATTTATCTCATTTTTATGACATGATTAAAAATTCTCCTTTTTGCAGTTTGCTTTCAGGGTCATGTTGGATTTAGAACACAGCTGAATGCCTTACTTCCATTTCTTGATTTTAATATTTATTACTAGCTTTAAGCAGGGTTGTATTCTTCTTTCTCCTGATTCAGAAAATCACTTAGGGGTGAACATAAATTCAATTGGAGTTGAACTCATGATTAAAGTTATCTAACTCAATTACATATCTCTCAGCACATAATTTTAGTCACTCTTCTAAAACATGGATGGCTTTTTGTTTCATTTTTTGTTTTGCAGAGTAATGCTGCCTGTAAAAGGCTAATTAATGGCAGCAACATTGTCATTGACACTCCATTAAAAATGTGGATGTTTATTTGACAAGCTGAGCCAGAAAGACTGCTCACTTTATGGCTTGAATGATTTACTGCCTGATAAGCTGTTCAGCCTCTCAGGTCATTTACTTGGTATTTTCAGATTTAACTGAGATGTTATTTTCAGTTTAATTTGAGACCTGGCCTTTATCTGGGAGGAAGCTCCCTGATTATCAGGCTGTAAGTGCAGTAGGGATATAGCTAAATAACCACTGTAGCACTTCTGAATACTAACTGATTAGGTTAGATGTCCCCTATGTTAGGTGTGATTTTAAGGTCTCAAAACTTTTGATCCTTGTTTGCATTAAGGTTCTTATTACCTAATTCTGATTATAAATTCTAATCCTGTGCCAGCTAAGCACAGATGAATGAGCAATTGTACAGGTTCCAGGAGAAGTGGTCACACTTGCTTTGCTCCTCCCTGGTTGTTCTGCACTAAGTTAAGCCATGGCTTGGGTTAGTATGTCGTCCAAACCAGGGCTCATGGTTTAACTCTCCCAGACAATCCACAAGCTGTAAACTGTAGGACAAACCATGGTTGCAGCTTGCGGTTTGCTTGGACAGAACTAAACTATGAGCTGTGGTTCAGATGGCACACTAAACCATGGCTTAGCTCAGTGCAGCACAGCAGCAGAATGACCAGAGGAGGAGCAAAGTGGTCACAATCTCTCATGCAGCAGCCCAAATGGTTGCCTGTTCACACTAAATCATGGTTTGGCTTAGCGTTTTGCATGAACCAGGCCCTAGTTTGCATAAATGTATAACACAATGGAATACAAACTACATTTCTAAGATGAGGAAATGTATTTTCCAGGTAATAATAGCATTATTTTGAGCCAGGATTTCTCAAACGTTCTACTAAGCCAGGCTTTGCAGGCAGAGAGCCCCTGGTTCAGTCCTCAGCAGGTATTTGAAACGGAGGGTGTTTCTTGTGGGATCTGTGTTGTTTACTCATGCAAGGCCTTTTTTGACAACACCGCTGTCAAAATGCTATTCTGTATTCACTCCGCCCCATTTCATTAGGATAATTTATCTTCCCATAGAAAATCTGAGAAGTTAAATCAACTTGTTGCCAAGTTGTTGCCAACAACATTTGAAAGACGCATTTGCAGTATGAAGAATAGGCCACTGTGAGAACAGGATGCTGAACTGGATGGGCCATTGGCCTGATCCAGCAGGCTCTTCTTATGTCCCTGTGTCTGGAAGTGCCCTGAATCTCTGAAGAGAACCCCGCTGCCAGTCAGTGCAGACCAAGGTCTGGTAGGAGGTAGTTAGGTAGATCTCTGGTTTGCAGTAGCTCAAGTTATTTTTATAATAAACACAACAACACAACCCCCTCTTCATCCAAACTAAGACTGCTGAAAAGAAGCAAGGTTGGGGGTAAAAACCAGGACTGGATATTTCTGTGACTGGACTGTGATCTTATTTTCAGTACTTAACACTAATTCCTGGTTCAGAGGCACACTATTCCTTAATTCTGAGGATGTGTCTGCCCCTATCCTCAGGCTAGTCTTTTGACTGGCTCTGCTTGGTGGCCCTCCGGGGTTTTAGTGAAAAGCAAAGTAGCTCTCATAAGCCTAAAGTGTCCCACACCTGGTGGCTGAGCTAGAACACTACATTACTGAGCTTGATGGACCAATGGTCCCAATCAGTATATGACAGCTTCCTGGTTTCTAACTAGATCAGAGGGGGATATTATATAGACTGCATATAGAAACATTCCCTGCACATATAATATAAATGTGTCAGGGGAGAGGCTAGGCTAGAACTTTTCTCCCAGGCATTAAGTTGTCTTTGAAGGAGAAAATATTTTATATGTAGGACTATTCAATCATATGAGTCCATAACTACAGTCTTTGTTCAGGTCAGACACAGGTTTATCACCTCCATGAGAAATAAAGCCAATTAATCTGATCGGTTTTTATCCAAGGGAGGACTTTAGGATTTTTATAGTTTAAAAACTGACACTGTCCCTTTCTTTTGAAACCAATAGGCCAATGAAAACACATATAGTATATTGGGTGGAAAAGTGGCTTCTGCTGTATAATTGTTCTGAACATGCTGTTATCATTCACATTGTTTGACTAATCAATGAAAGAAATGCTTCTCTGACTAGGAGATAGGGCTTGTGTGAAAACCTCTATTAAGAAATCTTCAGAGGTCTGTTCATTTGATGAGTCATAACGCAGATTAAAATTTATTTCCATAGCAACTAAAAATCATTCGTTCTTTCCCTAGAAACCACCAGAGTACATCAGTGCATTAATATATGCATTCCCTGTTTTTCTTGAAGATGGAGAAATACACTTATGAGGAGTACAGTTCTGGTCACCACACCTCAAAAAGGCTAGTGTAGTACTGGAAAAGGTTCAGAAAAGGGCTACCGAAATGATCAAGGGGGTGGAGCAACTTCCTTCTGAGGAAAGGTTAAAACATTTGGGGCTTTGCAGTTCAGAGAAAAGACAAGGAAGATGGAGGTGTGTACAATTGAGCACGGTGTGGAGATGCCAGCACTGCCGCAAGGTGCTGATGTTAGCGTGAGGGCAGTGTCAGTGCTGCCGGCGAGTTCACATCTTCCTGGAGCAGCAGGGAGTGGGGGTATTTCCTGGTAGCAGCACCAAATGGAGTGGATTTTGTGGTCTGTGCATGTGCACTGGTTGGCACCGGCCTGTTAAGGACATACATATGTCAGCTGGTATACATGCACCAAACATGCCCAGAGCTCTGCTCAGCACCACAGTTCACCCCACTAAACAAAGCATAGCAAGAACAAAAACCAACTTACATGAATTTCTCAATGCAGCTTTCCACAGAAGCATGATACTTGTTACTTAAAACCCAAGAGAAAAGTGTGGTATATAAGTATGATTTAGTTCCCTGGCCTTGGACTTAGCCACTGCTTTACTGTGGGTAACGTTCAGGCCTCTACCTGGGTGGCAGAAGCTGTTCTCTGACTCCTTCTAATCCTACCTAAGGTATGTCAAAGTGTTGAATATGTTTCTGCCCCAAAACAGTGGTGTTTGCTTTGAAACCATCCTCTGATAACCGGCACGGGAATATTGTCCTGTTGATGCACCATTATATTGTGCAATAGATAACTAGGGAATTTGCATATGGCGCAGTGAGGTGATGTTGAGAGTTGTGGGTTGAGAAGCTGCTGTGTTCACACTCTGAGTGCATTTCTTTGGGAATGGAGCCATAGTGAAGTTGGCATTTTCCCAGGTTCGGGTACCATCTAGTCTACCAGAGTTAGATAAGTATGGGGATTCATGTATACGTGTGGACTTCCATCCTGTTTAAGGAAGCTTCTTGTTCACACGTGTGCATGTCTTGTGTGTGGCACCATTCAAAGAAAATAAAGATGTTGAACGTGTTGAACTTCATGAATGGTCCACATAAAGTCACCTTTCCACCCACTTTCACATTCAGAGCTCATATTCTGTATTTCTATATTGCTAAAATTGATTTCTGAACCAAGGAGGAAGATTGTGCTGATTGGTTTAAGGCTACTGATGGATGGGAGGGGAGGCTTCTCCCCAGTGCTTGATGTTACATTCAAAACATTTCTGGAAAAGTATGGAACTATGGGTAGCTGATATGGCAAACAGACATACTTGCCTGGTATAATTATAATACAGTAACACTCAAATATAATATCAGAATAAAGCAAGTCTTTCAGTAATAAGAAATTGCATCTTTGGGCAAGAATTTGGTGCAAACCCTAAAATGGTTCTGTGAAGGATTTGAAGCTTAAACATTTTGGCTGAGAAAGGGCCTGTGTTTTGTTTCACTCCTCCGGCCTAAACAGTATGTTTCTTAATATGTGGAATCTTGTTTAGTAGTAGATTGTACAAATGAAAATATATAATCAGTGGATCAGCGCTTAAGTTATTTTTAATTTAAAAAATCAACATTAAATTCTGGAATAAAAATATAATAACATGTACTGTATAATCCTCAGATTTTATTGTGTAGCAGAAAAGTGTCTTTACAGTTTGACAAACTGTGTAAACAAAATGCTATAATAATGCCAGCGAGCCAATACTTTCAGTAAGATTTACAGAGAAAGACAAGTACAATCAAGTACTAACAATAGCATGAAACTGAAAGTTTTCCTTTTCTCCTGCTAATCAAAGCTAACTACTTTCTGCGTGAATTATGCTCAACTCATATACCTGGGAGTAAGTCCCCCTGAACACAGTGGATCTTACTGTATTTACACGAATCTAATGTGCCATCAAATCTAACGCGTACCTCTATTTTCAGATCCTTTAAACCAAAAAAGTATTTGCTGGTGGCATCAAATCTAATTTGTACCCTGATTTTCACAACATAATTGGGCCAAAAAAGGTGTATATTACATTCGATTAAATACAGTACTTCTGACTAGACATGTATAGGAGCTCTGTTAGTTGCTTTGTCCCTATAGCCTCCCTATGCTTTCCATCTGAAACCTTCCTTTTCTGTTTTTTCCCTTTTACTTTCTTTCTTTTTGTTTTGTTTACTGCATTGTTTATCCATCCACCGGCTGACAGTGTCTTTACATCCAAAATGCAAAGCAGACAGATGGGCGCTTCAGGACAGAACATAACTAAGAGCACCAGCATCAGCGGGGAGATGTACACACTAGAGAAGAACGATGGCAGCCAATCTGACACAGCAGTGGGCACTGTGGGGACAGGTGGCAAAAAGCGGCGCTCCAGCATTGGTGCAAAGATGGTTGCAATCGTGGGCCTTTCGCGGAAAAGCAGAAGTACCTCCCAGCTCAGCCAAACTGGTAGGAACAAGATTCCCCCACCTCCCCCAATTGTGGTGTTGTTACTCATGAGACATAAACTGCATTATTATTATCAACTAAATTTCTAGGTGGAAAAGTCTGAGCAAGTTTAAACTTATTATCTTTCAGTGTTTTGTCAAGCCATTTTATTTAACCAGAACCTCATTCAGACCGGACTACTGTGGATCGTATTAGTCTGCTCACTGGACCGCACTGAATGCAGTAATCTTTTTTTCCCTTTCAGGAAGCATCCTGACTTGCTGGGTTTATATTCTGGGAATTGTTACTAATGGTTCGTGAAAGACAGCTGAAATGCTGCCGGTGCATTTTCTTTGCCTCTCCCCTTGTCCCCTCCCTTAAATGCGTCTTATGACTGTGTTCTGCATTTCTTTTGCTGTGGGATAGTATTTATCATTTTCAAGGTTGTCCATTGTATTTTAGGCACACTAAATTACGACTCTACTTCTTGTTACTTTTTATTTATTTTCAGCTTCAAAATGTATTTATAATTGCAGTAAATCACCGTAACTGGTTACAGGTTAAAGTTAGATCTGCTGTTCAGCATTTATTTAGTGCCACCAGATTGTTAGGTGCTATATATAAATTCCAACTTCTGAGTGTTCTAGAGAAGAGGGGGAACATTTTTAAATACTTAAATAGTCTACTTTTAGACAGAAGTGCAAAGCAGGCAACTGAAAGTGCGTATCTATATTTTATTTTACACTGTTTCCATTTTTTGTTTAATGTTTGGTTTAGACTGTGTATAATTCTGCCCTCAGTCCTTCAGTTGAAGGGCGGATTTATAAGTACTTCTAACAAAAAACCAAATCTATAATGAGGTATTCATCCTGCTTTTAGATATGCCCAGGTTATATTCCGGTCTAATCAGCATTTGGAGATTGAAAAAACAACATTGGTGTATAGCTAATACAGCGAGCCATATTACCTTACATTGAATTTATTGCACAAGCAAATCATGTTGCTTGTCAATGTGTATTTTTGTGTGTGTGTGTGTGTGTGTGTCTGTAATTTGTATTTCTGGACTCCATAGAAAAAGTTAGCATGTCTTCAAGAACACTAGAGTACTTAATAGTGCATGTCACTGTGCTGCCTGGCATTAAGAGAGCCACCCGGGTTTTTAAGGCTATTTAGTTTTAAAGTATGGTGCGAAAGCAAGTGTTGTAGCATCATCTTTAGATAGATCAGGTGAATATGAGTCGTTTAAGATTAAATTAGCAGTGTAATTGTAAGGAATATTTTAGACAGACAAGGTCTCTAGAGGGCAGTGTTACTTGGACTGTTAAATAAGTTCTGCTGAGTTTTTAAAATTAATTTTCAGCAATGCTAACTTGCTTCTACAGGTATCATACTGTCTAGCCATTTCTCCTGGTTATGTGAAGTCATATCAAAATACACAAGATGGAGTTAGATAGCAGTACATATCTGTAAAGAGTCATACTATAATTAATGCTGCCCTAAGATCTTCATGTCTCCCACATGTAGATTGCTAAACAGGTGAATTAAAATGCTCATTTTATAAATAGTGCGTGCTACAGTTGGGTAACATGAGGTTTTATATTGAATTTTCTTCCCTTATCAGATTATTGGGAAGATATTTATTTAGCGGGGCTGGGGGTGCAACCTGCCACTTGGATGAGAAGGGTCTTGTGTGGGTACTGCAATAAAATATAATAAAATAATAAAATAGGGGCACAAGCTACTTCAGTATTAAACTCTGTATTAAACTCCAATGTGAACAAGCCCAAAGACTGTGACTCTTCAGCTCTTTGGTCAAGTTGGCATGTAAAAAGGTAGTGGGATTCATACAGGCTATACAATTTTGCATCCCTCAATACAATAACAACTCTTCCTTTAAGATTTGCCTTTGAATCTCTGCAAACATAACTGATTACAGAAGAACACTGCAGTTTTTTCGCAGAATGACCTTATGGGTTACAGTTCCCCACAATGTACCTTTCAAACATATATCCCAAAAACTCATTTTGTTTTAAAGAAAATGTTGTGAGGTTGTTGTTTTTTTCATGTTCCAAGTCAGTTGTTGGGCTGGTATGCACACAAAGTTGCAGAATATTAATTACTAGTTTACTGGGTAGAACTTCATTGTTAAGTTTTTTTGTCAGGAAGGATATTTAATGAAAAGTAAAGGAATGGAGTGCCATATACTGAATGATATGCACTTTGCATAGTATTTAATATTTAATTATAACCAGGATTGGATTCAGTTGGATGACCAACATGATAAAGCATAATAAATATGATGTAAATTTTAATTTTGTATCATTATACCATCCCCAAATGTCTATGATTTTGGAGAAAATGTTGCCAGACACTAAAATAAATGACATTTATATTAAGCAGGCCATGCAATGAGCATCTTGTTTCCTTAATGCTCTAATGGTTAAAATAAATGTATAATGTTGTAGGGGAAAGCTCCTTAATGAAATCATTTGACTCTGGCAGATACGTTCCAGAAGTAAATTTTGTATAACTATCATGCAGTAGCTGATATACTGACTAATATGTAGATGTATTTTTTCCTCCTATTTATCACTGTAAGGTTACGTTGCATTTTTTTAAATTTATGCTTACAATATGTGTTATGTATATTACAATATACACAACATTAGAAGGGCATATAAATAATACATAAATATTTTCCAATAATTGGTTGTTGTTTTTTGTACTTCCAAGTTGTGCAACTGACACTACCTCCTTGTTACCATAACTTATTCCAAGTTACTTGTACAACTGTTCCAAGTTATAGAAGTTTTATAGCTTGCTGATTGGGCGAACTGGGACAGAATAAGCTCAGTTCTTTATGCTCTCTAGCACATCTGCTCCAGGAAATTGCAAGCTTCTTTTACTATCTGCCCTTACTCTTTTCCCTTGGCTGTTATTATATGGCATGTCAGTATAATGTCAACAAAGGCTGTGTTTACACGCTGTAGATTGAGGTAAATTGGCCCATAGTAACAAACAAGTGACCCTGTTCTGTAAGTTCCAAATTCCAGGTTAGGAAAATACCTTTATTAGGCCAACAGAGATAGATAGACAGATAGATAGAACAATAGACTGATAAATTATAATTTGTAATGTTTTGAGTTTCTTGGAGCTGTTCATCTGGCTAGATGGTGAACAAAACACAGAGGTGGGGAGTAAAATATGTAAAGGATAATAATTCCTTGCATTTGCGTCTGGTTGTAGTCTTAAGGCAGAATGTGAAAGGAACTAGCAGGTAGGTACATGGATAAGGCTGTTTGGGGAGCATTCTAGGCTACACCAAGGCCTTCTGGGAAGAAGAAGCATAATTATGGTTGATTCCCAGTCTCGGCAATTACAAAAACTAGCTTTTACCCAGGCCTTTTTTATCCTTAGATGAAGTACATGTGTTTCTTGATAGGCAGAAAACAGGAATAAAGAACAACTAGTCACTCTTTATATTAACAGAAATGGAAATTAATGTTGCTAGGTTTTTTTAAAAGTCAACAGAAGTTGGATAGAGTATCTTTCCCTAGCAGTTGGAAGGGATGTCCCCTAAAAGAATAAAGCAAGTAATAAGTACATTTTTTTTAAATAAATATTACCGCTAACCAGTGCTATTACATACTGAGCTGAAAAGCAACAAAGGGTAAACGAACAATAATTACTCCAAAAACATGTTATGCCACATTAGAGAAATACTCAAATTCTAAATATTTGCCTTGTGAAATGCGTGCTTGTGACATCAGTACAACGCTCCTTCAGCATCAGTATAATCTAATGCTTTGAGATGTTTCCATAATGTACCTTTTCATACATACCAACCAAAGTGTTCATACACGTAGATGTGACAGAGCACAGGACTGCACACGCTAATTCAACTACTGCAACATCTCTTTTAAATATGACAGAAATGTTTTTCGGAAGTTGTGTGGGTTCCAAATAATGTCTCTGTGCCAGTCGAGCTATAATATTTCTCTGCTTCTTGTTTACTTTGTCAAAATGTATTATTACATTTATGTATTGCCTTTTTTCTGTGGAACTGAAGACAGAAGACATAGAAGTTTCAAGTGGTCCAGACACTGGCCAGACCGCTTGAATTCAGCAGAGTTGCTGCATCATTCACCTTCAAGTCATGCCTTGACCGTATGTTACATCTGGAAATCAGAGGGGTTTTTTCCAGTGTTGCTGACACACCTCATTATAGATTTGGTCGGGGAAATTGATCTGGTCTGCCAGCTCAATCCTAACCACCCCCAATTTTCATGGGCCATGTTAACAGGTGGGTGGGGGAGGAGAAGAGGAAGGAGAAGTCCTATTGCCCTGAGTGGAAGTCCACTTGCACAGTGTTGATTATCTGCACTGGGTGACACCAGATGGTCACCACTTGCACAACAGGCTTCTACCTATGCAAATGAGATCTCCCCTTTATCACCTCCCGCCTACAGGCTCACACCCATCCCACCCTACATCTGTTTCTAAGGCCTCAGACTCCTTTGCAGCAAATTGGCAGGCCATGGCAGGGGGGCTGCAAAGTGGGGGGAAGGGAAGTCTCATCAAGTTCTCTAGTGTAAGATTGGATCTCACCCATTATATATAGAAGCAGTAATGGGGAAGTACAGTAATGCATTTATGTGCATTCTATAGTTGTTAGATAGTGATGGTATCATTACCAATACCCTTGATTAGGTTGCTGACAAAGCAACACAGGCAAATGTTGAAAGCATATGCACTTTCAAATGTTGCAGAATACGGAACCTATTTGGTCCCAAGATTGGACCTTTGTAGTCTGCCAAGTTATTTTTCCTCCAACATGGTGGCAAAGCCTTCATACAACATGCTCTTGCTTTTTGCCGGCCTCAGATTACTTTAGCTTCCACATCAAGTGAAATATACTGATGAATATTTGTGAATTCTCACACAAAACCAAGGAACAAAGAGTCAAAAAGTTAATGCAAGTCTTCCATTTTCTGAATGAAGCTCACAGTGAACGTTCAGAATAGGAAGCTATGGATCTTTCAGATGGTGATTGTATTTAGAGAAATATGAGTTATGGTACTATTTTCAAGAATATATTATTTACTGGTATACAGAAGGGTATAATTCCAATAAATTAGGGCCAATGATTTGGAATACTATGGCATTTTCTATTTAAAATGATAAAATACATTTGAATATAATATTATAAAATATAGCCAAATAGCCAAATGTATTGTTGCTACTTAATTACATTATAGAGGTATTTATTTCCTGAACTTTCTGGATGTCTTCTATTTATGCATGATAATACTACAATCTACATACTTTTTTCTAATCCATTTTCTTCTTACACTGTTGATGGCTTCTATTTTCAACATTTATTGAGGTTCCCCCCCCCCCTATTTTCCTAACTCGCAAAAACTGTCACATACTTAAGCATTTCATAGTGTAGCAGCTTGCAAATTCGTCTCTAAACATTTAGTATATTTGCAATTATTGTTGTAATAAAAGAAAGGCATTTATACTTTTAGGTGTAATAAATATGTACAATTTTAAGTGCTGAACTAAGTGATATTTCATGTTCCTAAAGTAAATTTAGGTTTAATGAGTAAGAAAGTAAGTATTGCATATTGTTGGGCAGCAACAGGACTTGGTGGATCTGTCTGCTCCCTGAGCCACAGTGATAGTGAAAGCTCATGAGTGACACGCCCACCAGTGCATTTGTACATGAGAACCAGGAGCTTGCAAATTTATGAGATATTCAGCCACAAGATAAGGAGCAGATGGGTGCCTGGATAGTGGTTGGTACAGCAGACAGAAACCATATTTGAAATGAATAGAGACAACCGATAGAAGAAGTGAGCAGAGAGGAGAAAGGAGGAGACAAAGCAGGAGGAAGAATGAAGAGGAAGAAGACTAGCAAGAAGGAAAGGAGGCTTAGGAGAAGAAAGAGAGGAGGCGCTGTGGCAGAAGTCCTGCAGTGAACTTCATAAGACCAGTGTCCTCAGGATAAGATTGGTACTTTGGACCAAATTAAAGGGTGTTCTCTACCCTTGTGAGAACTATGGCAAAGCACAGGTAAAGGTAAAGGACCCCTGATCATTAGGTCCAGTCGTGACCGACTCTGGGGTTGTGGCGCTCATTTCGCTTTATTGGCTGAGGGAGCTGGCGTACAGCTTCCGGGTCATGTGGCCAGCCTGACTAAGCCATTTCTGGCGAACCAGGGCAGCGCACGGAAATGCCATTTACCTTCCCGCCGGAGTGGTACCTATTTATCTACTTGCACTTTGACGTGCTTTTGAACTGCTAGGTTGGCAGGAGCAGGGACCGAGCAACGGGAACTCACCCCGTGGCGGGGATTCGAACCGCCGACCTTCTGATAGGCAAGTCCTAGGCTCTGTGGTTTAACCCACAGCGCCACCCACATCCCTATGGCAAAGCACAGGAGGAGGTTAATGGGATCTAACAGGTAGTCGGTAGCTGAAAGGCCTGCTCAAGCAATATGTGGACATTCTTGTAGATCCTAAGTTCCAAATTCCCCAGCCAGGCTAGGACTTCACAGCATCTCTCATGGCAGTGGGTAGAGGCAGATTCCAGGTTCTTTCCCCCTAGCTTGGTGAGGAAACCCTCTTGAGTTAGACATTTCAAAAAGTTTCATTGCTTGATGTGTATGCACCCTGATACTTATAAAAGTTACAGTAAACAAGTGAGCATCGGTAAGCCAGTTTTTTGCATTATTTGGGGGGCATGAAGGGGGCAGGTTATAAAGTACTGCTCCCATCTGAGCCAATGGCACATGTTTCAATCCCACCCCCCAACTCACACACATCCCTCTACCTGCATTTTAACCTTTGTTAATCAATGGCATTAAATTTCTGGAAATTTTACATCTCAGAGAAAATTGCTTAGTGTTTATTCCATATTCCTGTTCAGTAACTGAAATAATTTATCTCATTAACATAGTACACTTTGTAAAGTTCTTTGATACTCAAGTGAAACTATTACGAAGCTTGACATTTTTGTTGATAGTAGTCCTTGTGCTTGAACAAAAAAATCTTTCTGGTTTGTGTATTTGGACAGGGAGTGTTTGCTTTCCTGATGTCAGTTGTATTTCTTTACTCCATCATATTCCTTCTGGCTGCTGGCACTGAAAAGACAGATAAATATTCTTCCTTGTAAAGAAGTCTGTGTCCCTTGAAAGATTGATCTGATCTGGAATGTGTTCACCTCCTTCACATTGCCTCGAACATCCAGCTCCAACTCAAAGACTGCAGCTTAATTTTATTTAATATTCTTTATTCTTAGGCCTCACCTTCCTGACAGCCCATGATGGGTTACAGCACAAAAGTAAAAATGCAGAGAAGACAATAAATCAAATCATATTGTAACCCAGCATTCTACTAATATAATTAAATTCACCCCCATATACTTTCAAGAGCAGGAATTAAACTACTTAAATAATAGCCTTTGAGTTAGGTCTAAAAAAGGTGTTCATAGTTTGAGGGAAAGGAATTATGTAATTTTGCACCAGCAATAAATAGCATCTCTCTTTGGACATGTGATACGGATTTTGCGCACAGATGATTTCGTTAATATAGCATTCTCTTAGAGAAGGCTGTGTGTTACTTCCTTATGTAGTGAAATATAAAGAGGAAAAGGCTGTTCTAATATATGTAGTGCCCAAACTGTTTAGCACTTTTAATGTCAAAATCAGCAGCAACAAATCAGTATGTCCTGGTAATGCCCTGGTAACCTGGAGATCCTCTGGCGCTATCTGTTCACTAAGACCCTTCAACAATAGAATGCAGATTAAGCTCCTAATAAATTATCAGTGGCAGCCCCCACAGAGAGTATAGTTCAACAATATACCCTTAATCCTTGGGAGGGTGGTGGTCACACTGACTTGGACCAGAATGGTCATGGCCTTATCATCAGGTGGAATTTGCAAAAAGGAGTTCTGGCCACTTCAAGGCAAATCCAGCAGCTTTCCACAGCTAGGAATATAGGGGGTTATAGGAGACTGATTGTTACCTTTTGTGGATGTGCTTATCCTACCCAAGTCATAATATCTGTAAACTATAATCATTTTATCTTGGTTGGAATTCTATATTAGTTAGATTATTTGCATCTGATTCTGTATTATGGCTAGTTGTTGAAAATGCGCTGTGACTATAAAACCTGAGGCAGGTGAGAAGTATACAGTCGTACCTTGGTTGCCGAACGCCTTGGAACTTGTATGTTTCAGCTCCCAAACAATTGAAAACTGGAGTGTTCCATTTTTTGAATGATTTTTGTAAGCCAAACGTCCGGTGCAGCTTCTGTGACTTCTGTTTGGCTGCAGGACGCTCCTGCAGCCAATCGGAAGCTGCGCCTTGGTTTTCGAACGGTTCTGGGAGTTGAACAGACTCCCGGAACGCATTCTGTTTGAGAACCAAGGTACAACTGTATCTTTATATTCTCATGTCCGGATACATGATCAAAAACCTTTGATCTGTTGGTTATTGTAAAGGAATACAGCATAAAGTGGGTGCAGTAAAGTCTTCAGCAATACTGAGCGATAATTCTTAGTATGAAGTATTACATGGATGCTCCTATTTTCACCTGTCAAATGTTGTAGAGTATGGCACAGTTATTTCTAGAAAAGTTGCATGCTGTTTGTTACCCTTCTCTAGCTTTTCTTTGTTCCTATTTGTTCACGCCCCCCCCCCCCGCAAGGAGGGCAAATGAGAGCAGCTGTCAAAGCACCATGGAGAGCTCCTTGTGAGCAACTTTCATTGAGGAATGGAGGTGAACTGTGGCCTTTTGAGCTGCTGTCCAGCCTTCTCCTAATCTCCTCCTGGTATTGCACTGGCAAGGTGGTGTGAAAAACACTCAGAACTAGGGGAAAGTCCCTCTGATGTGCTGGGGGATTTGGTTCAGTGGGCTCCTGCCTATCAGTGGACCCATGATTCCTACCTGATTCAGTGAACCCCTGATCACTATCATCTGGCTCAGACCCAGAAACCTGTTTCAGCCCCTCAACTGATGGTGCTGCTGTATCTGACTCAAGTGTCCTGGTCACTCACTGGGCTCCAGGGTCAAGATTGCTTTGTTGCAAATAAAATGTACCACATATTATTATGGTTCATTTGACACCCCCCCCCCCTTTGAGCCTGTGAGAATTTCTGGAATGATACGCATCTCTTAGCAAGTTGTTTTTCATCTTGCTTTAGTCCATGCCAGCAGCAGATACAGAACAGAACCTCCCTGGTAACCAGTTGCGGTGACTAAGCAGAGCTCTTCTGAGCACTGAGTGCATGAGAAGGAAGCTTAGATAATAAAATTATTACAATTAGGAGAAGCACATGTACTGCATAAGAAAAGAGGCTAATGTTCGCTGAAAAGAGAGTAATGTTATATGGATTAATACGTTTAGTGGAAGAGGGGAGGGCATATTACATGTGACTATGCCCTTCCGTTTGATAAAAGTCATTTACGAAAATAGTTTTGTAATCACATCATATGATTTGTTTGTTTATATCACAGAGTTAATTTTCTACCAGTTTCCTAAACATAAGAATACAGCTGAGGTACCGATTTTTAGTTTTTAACCAGTTTGTTTTGAATATCCACAGTGGGAGGATTGAGAAGTCTGCTCAGTTATTTTTGCAGGTTAATTCATTGGATCCTTGATCACCGTCCTTGTCTCTGCTAGATCTCTTGGCAGCCTTTTATGCAGGAATAATTGTAAATGGCACTGTCATCATGATCAAATATGGAATTTTAGTTTATGGTTCTCCTCAGGAACTAGCAAACATTGTTAAATTGAATCTTTAGCTGAATGATCGTCCAGAACCTTTATGTCCATGGGCTCTTAAGCATTAAGAAACGTATCTCCAGAGAGCCCTAGAGACATTACAACACTCTTCACTGAAGAATGCCCTCAATATGTTTTGGATTCCAATTCCAATTTTGGACTACAATTATAGTCCAAAATATCTGGCTGGCAGGAACCAGGTTGGCAAAGGTTGGGTTAGAGTCTACTGTTACCTTTTTGTAAAGATGGACAGAAAACTAGTTTGCTTGCCCTTGTTGGGGGTTTTGTGTGTGTGTGTGTGTGTGTGTGTGTGTGTGTGTGTGGCAAGAGTTTTAATTCTCTAGTTCTTACCACTATGTAGTATGCCTGAGTTCTTCATTAGGTGGTGTGGTTGATGCCCTGTCACTAGAAATTAATTATCCCATCATGGCTCTCTCCGGGTATACTGCATGGGAATGTTGAAATGTTTCTTTACTAATCCTTTTTAGGGCAGATTAGCTCATAAAGATTGTTTTTGACAAACTGCAGGTTTGAAGAAGTGGAGTTGGAATGAAAGGAGCTGAGATAAAGAAAGCGTCTTATATGCATCCTCAGATAGGTTTTATCCTAGCCCTATATATCTGGAATGAAAATGATGCAGCTTGCACCCTTCCTAGCAACAATTGAAAGAAAATCACCACTTAACTATTAATTGAATATAACTGCACAAGGCTGGTGTCAAAAGATATTAATTTCCATGTTTAAATTATGAATGAGAATACAGGCCACACTTTGTACCAGGAAGCCAGCAGATATATTTTAACATTGGTAGGATACGGTTCATGTGATTGGTTTTCATTGATAAGCAAACTGCTGTATTTTATAGCAGTTGAAGTTTCTAAATAGATTTCAAAAGCAGCTTCATATATAGCATATTGTAGAAATCTAGTCTAGGTATTAATCATGGCATGGATTAATGCAACCAGGCTGTTTGTTCAGGAGTGGTTGCAGCCGTTGCTTTGTTTGGCTGATATTTTGTTTGATGACTGAAATATAAATATTGCTACAGGGATTACTCCTAAACAACTAGGGAGGGGGAGAAGAAACCATTTCTGGTCATAGGTACCAGCAGTGAAAACACTATTACTACAGTCGATACACTGAGTACCACCAGATGATAGCTGTGGCAAAACGAAGGACAAGTTGAATAATGGGAATGATGAACAACAGACATTGTGCAATGAATTTCTCACACTGAGAATGTGGCTGCAGGCAACAACTTGAAATAAAGGATTAGGCTGCTGTGTTCATTTAGTGTTTATCAGGCTAGCCCTGTCAACAGGATTCTTATTCCATATTCTTTCAAGAGTGTTGCAAAGTAGAAGCTCAGCAACACACACGCCTTACCGGCCAAACTAGTCTGCTTCACACTTAAGGCTTGGCTGTTGCTTCTCAGCTCAAAGTCTAATATAAAGAAAACACTTTGAAGATGGAGATCTGTAATTAAAGCACAGTCCCAACGAGAGAGGTACTGTGAATGGGTGGTTCATCTGCCTGGGAAGATGGTGTTCAGCTTATTCTGAACAAGGCTGCATTTCCCATAAAGGGTTCAGGCTCACAGTCTGTGGTACAGATAGAGCCAGCCTTGACCTTTGAGGTCCAAATGGGTTCCATACCACATACCACTTCCAAGTCTTCTGTAGCTGCTGTCATCCCTCCTGTTTTCCATGGCTCCAGACTTGATTGTGGCATAGGACTGCCCTTGGAGACACTTGCAAAACATCAGCTAGTCCAGAATTTAGCTTGTGGGTTACTAAACTGGGAAAAGCCCTAGGGAACACATCATGTGAAGCTACTTCTCTGGCTGCTGATCTGTTTCTAAGTACAATTCAGAGTGCTGGTGCTTATCTTCAAAGCTCTTTATGGTTTGAGTCCTGGGTACCTCAAGGGCCTTCTCTTTCCACAAATACCTGCCTGTCCGTTTAAGTCTTCATCAGAGGCCTTTTTCCTGGTGCCCCAATCTTCAGAATTCAGACAGATGGAAACTGTTTCAGAAGTCAGACAGATGGAAATGGATGCCTCTAATGCCTTTTTGGCTCCAGGCAGGGGCCTTTTTTATTTTTCCTATGCCTTCTTTTAAAACACAAATTGAATTGGTTTTTGTTTGCTCTGCTGATGTTTCATTTTTCATTTGCAGAATTTTAGTGTGAGCCATTTGGAGAACCTTGTGTATTGAAGGCGGGGTTCAAATCTTAGGATAAATGAAGTTGAAATTCAGAAATATGTGACACATACCACCTTCAGCTGTGAATAAAGCATTCTCAGTCCTACATTACAGAGGTGCCTAGAGATGAAAGGTCATGACTGAGGATAGTGTAGTGTAACTGGCATCACTGGCTTCTTTCCCCCCGTTTTCAGACTCTCATCATTTGCCAACTTAAAAATTAGGGTCAATTCGAGAGGTGAGGTGGTGCATATTTATGTATACTTGAATTTATTTCCTCGCATAATGTTTATTTCATAATAATACCGCATAAACTTTGAAAAACAATTTGTATCATCAAACTCTAATCAAACTTAGTAATATCTGTTCTTGAGGAATTCAGAGGGAGTGATAAGATAAGATTTAAAGATGCTTCAGAAATATATATGATTTGTTCCTCCCTACTAAGCTATATGCATGCTGGCTATGAATCATAGGTTTGGCTATTGTCAGGGGTTCAGGAGCAGAGACACAGGAGGGGGAGCAAATGGAGAGCGAGGAGGAGGAATCCGAGGGGGGAGTAGGCAGTGACAGTGGTCAGAGAGATTCCTCGAGTCTCACCAGCGAATCGGAAGACTCGCAGAAGGGAGCGCCCGTGGCCAGGGCGAGGGGGGTGCCAAAGGGGAAGCCCCAGAAACAAGGGGCCAGCGGGGACTCATTGAGCAGCAGCTGGAAATCAGGACCAGCTTCCCCACCAGAGCACAGTAGGGGGGAGGAGTCCCAGGAATCGGGAACAGTGTTCTCGCCACCAGCGAGAGGAGATGAGTCAGGGTTGACCACGCCCACATCGGAGAGCGGGGGAACGGTCAGGAGGAAGGTTACCGGCTGGGCGCGCGCGCCAAGTTCAAATGTACAGGCGAGCGGCACAGCAGGTAGCCCGGATGAGGAGCCAGGTCCTAAAGCCCGCCGGAAGGAAGGGCAAGACTCAGGAGGGTCAGCGTCAGAAGAGTCCAGGAAGGAGGAAACCCCAGGGGGCAGAAGGACCCAGCGAAGAAAGGAACAGCGCAGGAGGTGGAGCCGGGCTAGGATCTTAAACTGGTGCGGAAGGGGTAGTGAGTCAGAGGGGACTTCGCCGGTCTGAAGTCAAGACGTAGGATTGCACGCTCTGGGGTTTGAAATGGAAACTAAGCTTCAATAAAGACTTTTGTACATTAAATCAACTGGGCGTTGGTCCTCTGTGAGCTGGGACCTGGAGGCAGTCCTGACAGCTATGATTAAAATTAATTATAAAATTAATGGGAGAAAATAAAAATTAAGGATTCTACATACTATGTTAAGTGCTGCTTGCTCTCTTCAAACAGAATATATCAAAGCTGAGAAAGAAATAGGTGGGTAATGGAACATCTTACAACGTAGGATAAATGGCTAAGAAGACTGTTTCCTCTCAAAGCTCTTTTTTTAAAAAAGAAATCCTTAAGGTTGGAGATGATGGAGGAACAGAAAAGCATGAATAGTCTGTTCTAATATTAATATTTAGGGTACACTTAATGAAATCACCATAAAATACATAGTTAAAACAAGCAAAATATCTCCCCCCTCAACTATCTGCAAAAACACAATTGATTATAGATGTCCTTTCTATAGATTTGTTAGTGGTCACAAATTTAACTTGAGTTTCTCAAAGGCACAGGCAACATCATACAATTCTGAAATATGTATGCTAAATAAGAAAGATAGCCAGAGCATATATTGTATCCCCTCCTTCAGTATGTCTCTAAACATTAAAACAGTCAGAAGCAATTTACAGAGAGCAGAGTACGTACTCTATTAGCGTCTTGTGGTGTTACAGTTTCTCAAAGCAATGCAGAACTGGACGAGGGAAATTATGGGTTGACGGAATGAGTCTATTTTTCAGTTGGCTTTCGGGCAAAATGGCTTGGCATTGTCTGTTTTCACTAAGGGAAAAAATGAGGCACAATATTGGATAGGAAGGGAAATCAAATTATGATAACATTTTCATTCAGTACATTGTAGTTTAAACAGTAATTAGTTCCATATTGTTTAACTCTGTTTGTAATTCCCTATTGGATGCTTGATCAAGTATCTGCAAGTCTCACTGACTTACATTTGCAAAGGTAAGGTTCATATTTGATACACCTAGTGGGCAGTGGGGCTGTTAGCACCACTTGCTTACAAACTGTGTCACATATTCTGTCCTTGAATGATTGGCTTTAATGTTCAAATGTCATTCTCCAGGCTAGCTACTGAATCATATTTTTAAGAAAATGAAGAAAGAACATTAAATCCACGATAAAATAGATTTGAAGTAGATCGTATAAAAGGAAGCACAATTCTGAGAACAATCAATTCTGTATTAAAATATATGCCCACTTTTTGTGTAATACTCAAGCATTTCACTTTGCAGTAGTGAAATAGATTTTAATGGGACTGCTGTATGGGAATTTGAAAATTGTAGCCTATTAAATACAAGAAGTTTGCTCATAGAAATTATGACATGGACTTAGTTTTAAATCACCAAAAAATGTTTTTGTGCATGAACATATGGCGTGGTTGCATTTTGGGGTCTCAAATATGCCTACAACACTCTTATTGTTAATTATTATTATTATTTATTGAATTCATATACCACCCTATACCTGGAGGTCTCACACTCCACATACACACTTCTTTTCAAGGACCAAGAAGCCACAAATGGCAGGCTTGAATGCTCACTTGCAGATAGATTCACAATAGAAATGGCTCTGAATGATCATATAGGTCACATTTTGTATTTCAAGCAAGCCTGCAGCAAACCACTATTCTTTCTGCTGTCGTGGCAGTGTTTCTTTCCTCAGATATTCTCCAGCTTGCTGGGGAGAGGGGGGAATCGGTCAGGGGGATTTATACTGGACTCTAAGCCTGTTTAGCTGGGTCATGTGACCTGGCAGCTGGGCGTAAGTTCTCCTGGCAAAAACAGTGCAACTCAACCAAACAACGGGGGCCAATGGTGAGGGCCCAATCCTTGGATATTGAGATCAGACTCATCTGAAAGAGCACTCGGGATCCAGTGCAACTTCACATAGCAGGAGCAGGAGGATGTAAAGTGAGCATGCTCCAACCTCATCTCACTTTACTTCTTGCCTCCCATGTGTGGGCTGATGTCTCTTGAGCTCCCCATATAAAGACTTTTGCACCTGGTGAAAAGCACTTTGCGCTCAGGAAACACTCCACAAACACTCGGCATCTTGGCACCTGCCACAGACCACACCCAAGAAATGAGGAACAAACGAGGCCTTTGTGCTAACCCTGCTCCCAGGTTCTCCCCAACAGGAACACGGCGGCGGTGGAGGCAGCACTCAGTCAACAGCAGCAACACTCACCCAAGGACACAGAAAACAAAGGTGAGTCTGGGAGGAGGGGTCCCCAGAGGATGCCCCATCAATGGTGCCATTCCCACAAATAGCCCCCACAGCATCCAGGAGCACTTCTCCCTCTAGAGGTGGGGGAATTCTGAAGCCCAATCAGCACCCCTCCCAGTCCTGAATACAGTATGTGGCATTGCTTGCACCATGGGTGCCAAGAATGCACAGAAAGAGGTAAGGGGTCACCAGTCATGGGGAGGCATGTACAGTCACCAGCCCTCATTGTCACCTTGCTGTTCCACTGCCTTACTAGGCACGCAGCTACAGAGGAGGCAACAGCAGCAACTGCACCACCAGCGGATGTGATCCAGGAGGGAGAGCTGCACCAGCAGACAGGTAGGGGACAACACCTCTTAACAGCCACCCCTCCTTCTCCATTCAGCCAGTCGAGCCACATCCTCACCTCAACACAAGGAGCCCCAATCAACCTGCAAGCTCCATGACTCCAACAAAGGTATGCATCCCCACCCATGCCCATGGTGAGAGAAGGAGGAAAATCAGTCTCAGCTGATGTGCCAATAGCACTTGGGACCCACCTCACAGGTCCCACCCACCCCTTCTTCTCGCCACTGTGCCAAGGGGCTGTTTATCCCACGTGTTACCACTCCCTTCCTTTGTTTGCAGGCCACGAGTCAACGGATGCTGCACCCACAATGAAGCCCCGTAATGCAGAGAGGCAGCCCTGTGAATGAAACTCCTTGGAAGGAAGGGGATCCCTGTTCAAAGAGTGCTCAATAAAAACCAAATGTCCGCAACCATCAGCTCTGTCTCCCATTTATTCATGCGTCGCAACAGGAGGGGAGACTGCATTCCCACCACTGGGGCTGCTCTGCAGGGTCCCTGGTCTCTTGACTATAACTCTCAGAAGCCCCTGCTGTGGAACAGTCAGTACCAGCAGGGGCAAGGGAGGAGACAGGCAGTGAAAGAAAACAGCAACACCTCACACTTCAACCATCTGCCAGCTGGGGAACCAAGCAGCAGCCCAACACTACTGCACACCACAGGGCCTGGGGCAAGGGGAAGGGAGACGGACCCACAAATGGGGAGGGAGGATGAGCTGCCATCTAGCTGGGGGATAGCTAGAGGGCATCTAGTGGCTCCATGGTATAGAAGGAGAATGCTTCATGGCCCAAATATCACCCTGGCTATGTAGCTGCAAGCAGCTGTCCTGTGTGGCTCCTAGACATGGTGAGGAGCTAGCGGAACATCTCCCTGCACCCTGGAGCCCCTGCTCACTTGACTTGGTGCCCAAGGGCAGCTCTCACACCACCACCGCATTCTGTAGCATGTTATACGCCATCAACACCTGTGACATCCTCTTGGGGGATACCTCCCCGCCCCTGGTGTGAAGAAGGTAGCAAATGAGATTTCAGACGTGTTTGATAGTGGTGCGCGCCGAGTGGTGTACTTGGTTGTGATAAGGAGTCATGAGGAAGGACCTCAGTGTGTAGCCATACTGTGCTGTTGTTGAGTGTGGCTGTGTGATTGGTGGCATGGGCATGCCCAGCACATGTGATATGCTGTGTGTACTGATTGGCTGCTGGAGTATTGCTAGGGGACATTGTGGGCTCTCTATCCCATTTGTTTACATTCCTAGGCTGTTGATTGCACACCACTTTCTTTTTTCTTTTTCTTTGCATTTTTCCATTACATACATTCATTTCTTTCTCTGTGGTATTTTAGTTTTTCTTATCATCTCTTTTAAACATCTAATACAGTAGTATCTATTACATCTCTAGTCATGTCCAATCATTTAATTTTGCTGCATCGCCTCAGTTTGTATCCCCTCCTTTTTCTGTACACATCCTTTCTCCCTTTTCTACTGTTCATAAACCTATCCCCACTTGTATGTTTAACATTATTCTCCTCTTTTTAAAAATACATTTCTAGTAATTCCCACTCACTTCATGTTATTTTCTTGTCCGTATTCCTTATTGTAGCCATCATATTGACTAATTCTATAAATTCTATTAGTTTGAACAGCTGCTGATCTTGTCAGGATTGCCCTTTCTTTCCAAATTTTCACATATGCTATCTTTGCCACTGCTGTTGCATAGGGAAATATTTTTTGTTTTGTTTGTGAGTTCTTGTCCTATTACAGCTAGCAGGAAGGCTTCTGGGTTTTTTGGGAGGGGGCATTCACCTCACACCACTTTCTTCGATCTCAGTGTGACCTTGCAGTTCATACACATCCACTCAAGGTGCCAGGGAATTCTTCCTTTCGTGTCAACAGGTGGGCACTGGCTCTCTGCAATTTGGTTGCTTATTTCCAATCAGCTGGCATTTCCCCCTCTCTGGGTCTCCTGAATTAGCTCTGAATCTGGTGTCCCTTGTTCCAGTTTAATTTAAACCAGCCTAATGCTGGCTTCCTGTGTGTAGGATGGTCCAGTAAATTGTGAGAGCCAGTGTGGTGTAGTGGTTAAGAGCAGTAGGCTTGTAATCTGGTGAACCAGGTTTGAGTCTCTGCTCCTCCACTTGCAGCTGCTGGGTGACCTTGGGCTAGTCACACTTCTCTGAAGTCTCTCAGCCCCACTCACCTCACAGAGTGTTTGTTGTGGGGGAGGAAGGGAAAGGAGAATGTTAGCCACTTTGAGACTCCTTTGGGTAGTGATAAAGCGGGATATCAAATCCAAACTCTTCATCATGTACAGCCATTAGCTGGCTGTCTTCCAGGAACTAAGCCTTTCCCTTGCATATTCCCTTGCTTGGAACTGTCTCTTCCTAGTCATCCACCCCACTGACTGCCAGTGAGTCTCATAACTTGCACTGTAGGCTTTTTCCCGGAATGGAGCCAGACCACGCAAATAGCTTGAAAGTCATAAACTCCAGGCTCAGTTAATTTTAAGATAAGAGTTCTTTAGAAAAGGTCCTTTAAAAAAAAGAAAAAACTAAGCCTGACAGTTATTTAATGCTAATCTCTGCAGTTGAGAGTGTTTGGTGAAGAGCAAATAACTCTTCTAGAGTACCCATGTAGTTCAAAACCAATACATTGGCAGGATCAATTATTGGAAAAACTATCAGTATATGTATATGTAAGCACTAGCTAAGTGCAGAAAAATCTTCCACCCAAATAATCTGGAATAAGATAGTAATTGAGCCACTAAAGTAAATTCCTTTATATGGGTGATCAACTCCTGACGCGCCCTAGTGGAACCCTTTGAAATGTAGGACTTGGGTGAACTTTCTTAGGGGCTCCTATTTTGCTTCTTGAAACAGCTTGAAGGGAATAAGCAACAGATATAAGTGTTTGGGTTATGCATTCTGATATTTACTTTTGCATCTGCCTAGATGAGATTGTTGTTCTCCATCCAAATGTGTTGGCTGGAACTTTATGGTCAACTCTTATGGTTCTGGTGATCCATTATCTGGCAAACTTGGCAAAAGCCAGCGACGTGGCTCCGTTTATGCTAGACATTTCCCCAGTATTGTGATGTCTCACTCACTTACAAGCCACGTGACAAAATCACCAACCCATAACGCGCCTTCAATTCTAGTATTATTCAGATGGGTTCTGATTTTTTCTTGTTTACTGTTCTTACAGTTTTTACAGTGTGGATGGATCAATCTGAGTTGCTTTCAGCCTGCTTTCAGAACTGCTTTGGCAAACTTTCTGCCCTCACTTTTAATTAGGTGATGCAGGAAATAGGTGATTGTCTTGACCTTCACCAATCAGTCTAGGTGGTCAGCTATTTTTTAATTTAGGCAGTATTTTTTCATATCAGAGGCATTATGTCTCTGAATACCCATTGCTGAGAATCACAGGTTAGCAAAGTGCCATTGCACTCATGTCCTGCCTGCCCATAGCTGTCAACTTTCAGATTTGAAAATAAGGGATCAGCAGCCTCAAAAATAAGGGATCAGCAGCCTCACCTGTCCCAGGGACAGTCTACGGGATATCTAACAATCCGGGATAGCAGTGGGAAACGGCACTGGAATAAGGGAATTTCCTGCAAAAAAAGGGAAGATTGACAGCTATGTGCCTGCCTGCCTGCTTTCCACAAGCATTTAGTAGGCCACAATGAGAACAGAATGCTGGACTAGATGATCCATTGGCCTGATCCAGAGGCTCACACAGAGTTATCATTCCCAGCAACCCTTAACAAACAGCAGTGCCCAGAATTCTTGGAGGGAAAGAAAATCCTGTAAAGGTACAGAAAACAGTTTGATGCATAAAGTACCCAAATCATCCATGCTCGTGACGAGAGAGGGGGGGAAGAATAGAATGTCACCCATAAGTAGGGCACATTGTAATTCAAGAATGCCACATAAAAAAATGAAACTAGTAACTAAAGGTGATGAGACAACCTTGTTATGCACTTAATACTGTGTAATGCAGAAGTTTTAGTCAGATAACCTACTTACATTAGTCAATGTACTTTGCAGAGATTTTTAGTCTGAACAAAGAGGTTGAGAATGCTAATGAATGGTGGATTTTGTTTAAAGCCAAAAGAGAGGATAAAAAAGTAAAAATAGACAAAGTTCATTTACAAAAAAAAAAAAGAATGTTTTCATTTACAAAAATGTTAGCACCTTTTGTTCTCACAACAAATGAAAGAGGTGGGAAAAGTGTGTATATTTGGTTGGTACTAAGTGTTCTTTGAATAAGCCCAGTATGCGTTTTTATAGGTCAGGATTGTTCCATTTGTTTGTACTTTTATATTGTCTACCAACCTAAATAATTACCAGCCAGTTGCCAACCTCACTTTTGGGAGCAAGGTTCTTGAGCAGTTGGTCACTGACCAGATCCAGGCGGAGGAGACTGATTTTCTAGAGCCATTTCAGCTGGGGTTTTGGCCTGGCTTTGGCACAGAAACTTCCCTGGTCGCCTTATATGATGACCTCTGAAGGGAAAGAGGCAGAGGCAATGTGTCCCTGTTAATCTTCCTTGACCTCTCAGTGTCTTTGAATAGCACTAACCACTGTATCTTCCTTGACAAGGCTGAGTTGGTGGCACTGCTTTGTAGTGGTTCCGGTCCTACTTGAATGGTCATCTCAGTGGGTGATGCTTGGGGAGTGTTTTTGTGTCCCTGTTAATCCTCCTTGACCTCTTGGCGGCTTTCAACACATTGACCTCTCTTGGAGAGGTTATCTGCGTTAGGGGTTGGTGGCACTGCTTTGTAGTGGTTCCAGTCCTACTTGGATGGCTGTCTTCAGCGGGTGATGCTTGGGGGGGAGTTTTTGGCACCATGGGGCCTTCAGTGTGAGGTCCCTCAAGGCTCAGTTCTATCCCCCATGTTGTTTAAACTCTATATGAAGCTGCTAAGTGATCTGGAGTTTTGGAGTGTGTTGTCAGCAGTATGCTGATGACACACAGCTCTATTTCTCCTTTGCATCTCCAGGCATGGCAGAGGATGTGCTAGACCAGTGTCTTGCCTCAGTAATGGACTGGATGAGAGCCAACAAACTGAAGCTCAATCCAGATAAGACAGAGGCACTGTTATGGGGTGGTGCCCTAGACCTAGACTCGCTTTATAGGAGCAGGTACGTAGCTTGCATAGGTAGATGGAGATCATCCAACAGTTGTGCAGCATGCTGTCCCACCTCCACATCTCTAAAATTGGCACGGAGGCTGGGGTTTGTTTGGCACCTATATGATGAACACCTGGATATGCAGATCATAAGAGGCTAAGAAATAAAAACACCCACCCACACCCACCCTACTAACCTTCCATGCTTAGGAGCCTTAAAGGACAGGCAGGGGAAGTTTGGACAGCACTGCCTGAAGCCCCCTTCAGCACCTTTGGGCAGCACCACCCAAGTAGCTACTGTCCCTCAGGAAAGGTCAGTGGAGGTGTTAGGCACTGGTGCACGTGGGGGAGAGGGGCGTCCTTGCAGTGATGCCCAATCCAGCATGTTTCCCACTAGCTCTTCTACTTTAAGGTGCTACTTTAAGGAGCTCACGAAAGGCTGATGTGAGAGCACAGCTTGAAAGTTCTTAGCATCCCAAACTCATCACACTCCTTACCAGCCCTTTCTTTGGGAACAGCCGGTGAAGTGGGGGTGGGGGACGCCTGGCAGATTCAGTTTTTGGCTTGGGCACCATGGCCAGCCCCAAATGGTACCCCCTGATTTAACCGAATAACAAGCGGAGCCTGCAAGAGAAACAAAAAGTTTGCCTCCCTTCTTGTGCTGCATGATTCGTTTTTGTCCGCCTGTGATCGTTCTCCCTTGTTCAGACCCGGGGGGGAGTCAATATTTATTACAGCCATCTGGGGACGAAGCACGCGAATTGCACATGTCGCTGCTTTTGGCACCCCCCCCCCCTTTCTAATGTTTGCAGTCCTGCCAGGCCTGGTGGGATGGCAGCCCTGAGCGGCGGCTGCCAGGGCAGCCATTCGAGGGAGAGGGCGGCAGGCTGGCTGCTGATTGGCCTCGCCGCCCACGGAGGCTGCGCCCTCCGCCCCCGCCCGCTCTCCACAAACCGGAGTCCCCTCGGCTGCCGCCGGGCGCCCAGGGAAGGCGGGAAAGGCTGTCGCTGGTCCGCTTGCCCTTGCGGAGCCCCAGCGGCCTTGGCTCGCGTTCCGCCCCGCAGAGCCCCCGAGGAGCACCTGCTGCGGCGGCGGCCGCCGAGACGCCTCGTCGCCCGTCCCTCGCCAAGAGCAGCAGGGCCGAGGCCGGCGGCGGGATGGGGAGGCAGAGCGCGGGCGGGCCGGGGCGCAGCATGCTGCGCTCGCCGAGCCGGAGCAGCCTGTCCGCCTCCTTCGAGGCGCTCGCCGTTTACTTCCCCTGCATGAACTCCCTGGAGGAGGAGGAAGAGGAAGAGGAGGTGAAGAAAGGCGGCGGAGGTGAGGCGCGCGCGCGAAAAGCAGGCGGCGGCGGGGGGGGGGGCGCCCGCTGCAGCAACCGGTGGGCTGCTTGGCGCGGGACGGTCTCTGCAGCAGCGCCCAGAAACTGAGAAAGTGGCTCGCCAACAAGCCCCGCACAGTCTGAGTTTGACGGTACCCGAGTGGATGCTTCAGTTGCCCTTGTCCTAAGCGCGGCAGTAAGATTGTGTCCTTGCCATTAAACGGAGACTCTTGAATGCGTTTGTGCTGCTGCGTATTTAACTTGGCAAAGGTGCCATAATAATTCAGGGTGTCCATTCCTGCATTCGAAATAGATCCTTTTACCGTTTTCCCAACTAAATGCGCCGAAGTTTGGTTTTTGAAGGACTTGGGGGTTTTGGACACATTGCACAACACTTCTAACTCAAGTTATACACATTAAAGTTCCATTCATTTCATTGTAAGATAATTTAGGTGTGTTTTGGAAATCCATTGGTAGAACTGGTTTTAAAAGAAGCCCTTTGGTTGTCGCTGAAAGTGTGACTCTGAAATGATGTGATTTGGTAGTCATTAATGTGACAATTTAATTTGCGCTTACAATACTGTAGTTGAATATTTTCTCCTGGTTCGTACACTGAGATAGAAGTCTTGTTTTTACACAAAGAAGCAATTCCATGGTTCCTACCTCCACTGTCAGAAGGCAGAATGCCACTGAATGCCAGTTGCTAGGAATCCTAAGTGGGGAGAATGCTTTCTTCCTGTTGAGTTCCTGGTTAAGATGAGAGTTGAACTAGCAAACTTCCCATCTCAGGTTCTTCACAGTGCGATCCTATCCACATCTACTCAGAAGTTAAGACCATTAAGTTCTATGGGACTTATTCGTGGGTAGGATTGCAGCCATAGCCACTACACCAGTTACATAGCCAGCACCATTCTAAATATATGTATTGCTTCATTCACCAGGCTCTGTATATTTATCACACAACTCTGGAGATAATTTTGCAGTGGTTTGCCTGTTTGCTTATCTGGGTATGAAAAAGAACCCATCCAGGAGCCCTAAAAGGTTGTGGATTTGTTCAGCTCACTTCAGTCCCTGATTCACCCTTCAGACATGCTCACAAATCAGAGGTGGAAATGATTTCAGGGCTCCTGGTTCAGGGTAACAAACTTTGTAAACCTTGTAAACAGAGCCTTACTAATGAACTGCAGGGTTTTCATTTATTAAACTTTAGCCACGTTAATCTTCGGCTTCCATCAAATAGTATAGAATAGCATAGCATACCATAACTATCTTTAGAAATAGGTGCACTTAAGCGTTTGCTTTAGGTTTAATCACCTTGAAATTTTCCTGTGGCTGACAGTATTATCAAATAGTGGCTATCATTTCTATTGGTCAGATCCCACCTTCTCACGGGAAAAGAAGATGTTCCATGATACTTCTCACTGAGTGCATTGTGAATATCTGCTCTGCACTAAGCATACAGATAAACTGAAATAAAATATTGTATAAATGTACTTGCGCTTCTTGAGGTTCTATAGCAGCCTTCATCATCCAGTGCCCTCTAAATATTTCAGACTACAACACTCATTAGATCCAGTTCCAGCTCCAGCACCAACTCTGACCTGTGTCCAGGGTTTGTACAGTGAAAATGTGGACGGAGTTCCTGAACCTTTTAAAAGTTGTATGGAAGAAGGACTTTCAGCAAGTCTTGTTTCTGGTGTGTTGTGTATGCAACACTGCTGGCATTGAATATTTGCCCCCACAGTTAAATCTGATAATAAATCAAGTGGGAGGCTGGCTCCTTCCAGAATTGTTGCACTGGCCTCATTTGCAAAATTAAACCTTTTACAGCACAAGCCTATGCATGTTAATCCAGAAGTAAATCCCATTGGGGATAAGAAAGTGTAGGAGGGTAGCGGTGCTTGCTATTGGTGGCCCAGTATTTGTTCAAAAGCAGAGTTTTCCACTGATACTTTGTGGATGCATTTGTCTAGGTTGGTCATCTGGACTGGTAAAATCTGTGGATGCTAGTCTGACATTCCTTTTGTGGGTTTTGAACTTACCGTATTTTTGTTATGACCAGTGGCTAAAACAACAACATTTTCTTTCATTGGCAGTTGGTGTTTTATGGATTTGACTGTGTGACCTCTTTGAATTGATTGGCTTGCTTAGCATCATGCAGAAATTTCTCATGAAAGGTCAAGGCCATTTCTTCTAATGTATCCATGTCATCCTCTGTTTTCACTGCTCTATTGTACAATCAAGGACAGTAGTTCTGTTCTGCTGTTTGGTTTGGACAGGGGTGAAGGACACAGTAGTCCAAATGTGGTTATAAGGCAAATGATGTCTTCAAAATCTGAAGCTGCTCTTGCAGCCTTACCAAAATACATGGGTCAGAATATTAATAAATGGTATTTCTGCCAAAAGATGATGCAGGTATGCTTGCATAAGCTTGAATATGTAGAACCACCTCTTCCAGCAACAATATGGCCTGTGTTGTGTGCACATACTGATCTTCACATGAATGCAAATTTGATCACATTTTAAATGCCTCTCCCATATTAAAAATGTAGTCCTGCAAGAGCTTCACATTCAAACATGGTGCATGTGTGTGTCTAAATGAGGACTTTTCTCTCCAACATGGCAGAGATATTTTTTATCTGGTTTTTAATGGAGACGCGAAACCTGAATTTTGTAGTGGTACAGAACCATTTTATTTTTTACAATATGTAGATCTATCCTGAGTTACATATGCCATAGACAGAACGACTACTTCAACTGTGATAATTGCTTTTGAAATTCTTTTTTCCTGGTTTTTCTTCTTTTATCTTTACAGTTTTTTGCATCAGAGCAAAAACTAAAAAGGATTATCCCTCTCATTCATTTGCCCATTTCCCAACAGATGTTACCTCTTGCAACTGCTCAAACCCCCCCCCATCACAAGGTGCTTTTTCAGCACCTTTCAGGCCAACTTTGCGTTACTTTTCAAATTGCTGATTCAAATTGCAAGTATCTAAGTGGGTTTTAGTGCTTGCTGCTCCATATATATTTGGATGTTTTTACCCTTTTCTCTCATTTACTGAAATGGACTTCAAATGCTGATGAACTGAAGTGCCAAGAAGATCTTTATCTAACATTAGAAAACACACACACATACACACACTATGGATACTTTATTTTCAGCCAAAATAATACAGTAGAGACATGCTGGTTTTTAAACAAGGATTTAAAATCTGAAGTCCTTTAGCACATAGTTGATGTGTGAGAAATAGAAGCTAAGTTTGGACAGCAGGTGAGAACATCCTGGCATTTCTCAAGAGCCATCTGTAAAAATAGGCCTTAAATTGGGGTCAGCTGTGTACAATCTGAGTTCCATACAGCCATCTCCTCTGAGGTCAAAATTTATCACATTAAATTTTAACAAAGACTACCAAACTATTTTAGTATATTTAGTACATTGTTTTTAAAATGTCTCACACATTTGTCAATGTTTGCCTACACAGTAGGGGGTTTGAACATATAAACAGATTGTAAACCTGCATGGGATGGTACTATGCATAGCTTCCATATGTATAGGCTGTGCCTAGCTGCACCAGTCCACACACACACACACACACACACCCTTTTCAGGTTTATGCATATCACTAATTTCACAATCATTTTAACATTTCAAAACTTGACTTCCTTCCCCCTCTTTCTGCTGTTCGTCAAATTTATTTTTAATATCTTCTGCATATCCACATAAGTTTGCTCATTTATTCATCTACTTTCAATATATACTCCTATGAAACCGCAGGTTATTACAATAATGCTGCCAATGTTCTTATCTGTTTACAATTTATCTGCAAATATTCAATAAGCCAGTTCCATTATTTTATTTAAAAGTTTGCTATCTTGATTTCTTATTCTTCCGGTAAATTTAGCCATTTCTGTGTATTCCATAAGTTTTTGTATCCATTCTTCCTTTGCTGGGTCTTCTGCTTATTTCCATTTTGCGGCGAGTAACATTCTTGCCTCTGTAGTAGCATACATGAATAAGCTTCTGTACAGTTTGGGTAGTTCTGTCCCTATAATTCCCAAAAGAAAAGCTGGGTGTGTTTTTTTACAAACATTATTTTAAACATCCTTTTCAATTCATTATATATCATTTCCCAGGAAGCTTTAACCTTACTACAAGACCACCATATATGATAAAAAGAACCTTCTTTCTCTTTACATTTCCAACACTTATTTGACTTAGATTTAGACATTTTTGCCAGTTTACTCAGTGTTAGATACCATTGATATATCATTTTCATATAATTTTCTCTTAGACCATAACATGCTGTAAATTTTATATCCCTATTTCACAATTGTTCCCATTCTTCCATGTCTATATTATGACCTATATCTATTGCCCAATGTATCATTGAGGATTTTACTTGCTCATTCTTTGTCTCCTGTTCCAATAATATTTTACACATTTTAGACAGCACTTTCACATCACATTCCAACAGGTCTCTCTCCAGTTGTGATATTTTCTCCCAAACCCTTGTATCCTATCTTTCTTAAATACTTCATTCAAATGATGATATTGTATCCATGTTGTTAATTTCCCTGATAATTCCTTAAATTCTTTTAATTTATACTCTCCTCTCTCTTGTTTTAATAAATTTCTGTAAGTTTTCCACCCTTACAGTAAGGTTGGAAGGGTAGCTGCACCAATTCAGATATGAAGATGCAGTTCAGTGAGACATATTTGCATGCAGATGGCCATTCACAAGCATATACAGCTATTGAAATCCTACCCATTTTCTATCTATGTCTCAATCCATATAGGAATTCGAAACTCCAGGTGCTAGTAATAGATGCCCAGCTGGTCACCCATGACACTTGATTCCACAGTGGCTACCTCTGGATTAGGGCCACTTTGTGTGCTAGTTTCTTGCATCCATGAGAGCACCAGCAGGTGCCACAATCAATATTTGTAGCTAATACATGGTGTCCTTCAAAATGAAAACAAAAAAGCTACATAACTTTCAGAACCCAATTTTTTTAAACAAAATAATGGAGCCCTGTGATATTCAGCATTCACACTTTATGGAAATGTTTTCTGCCCGTGGGACTACAGAATTGCTACTGAAATTAATGCACAAGCAGCCTAAAACAGGAGAATAATGATACAGCAGTAGTTATTTATTTAGAGTTGCTTAATATTTACCAGCCGTTGTTAATTAACTCCTGGGTGGGGTTTTTTGGGGGGGATGTGTGATAATGCTTGACAACATCTGCATCCCTAACCTTCCTTTGGAATGAATATAAATTAAATGTACTTGCATGTTTACTCCAAAGCATGACAGCTTGTATTATAATAATGATTAAATCATGTGAAGATGACCTTAAATAATTTTGCATATCAAATCTAAAGCAGTTGTTTGTGGTGAATACTATTCCATATGAGACCTCCTTATGTATGTAGCTTTAGTTCCAAATTGGAACAAGGTTGTCTAGAGCTGCCCATTGATCCCCTGGAAGAATAGCGTGCAGTTGAATCACAACATGCCTACTTAGAAGTAAGCCTAATTTTGCTTAGTGGAACTTACTCTGAAGTATGTGTGTACAGATATGCAGCCTTGATCTGTTCCTGCTGCAAGTGTCGCATTAAGAGTTGACTCTCACAACTGACCTGCATGAGGCTAGCAGGGTTTTTTTCTGCCCAGTTTTATACTATGATTACAGGTCAGCTGAAGTATTTACACTTCTCTGTGGCCTTTGTGCAGACATACATACAGCAATGTTCTGAGACATCATGTGAAGAACCCAACCCGAAACCCCAGAGCACATATGCTCTAGGCAGGGGTGAGGAACCATCACCCTCAGCCAGCATGGCAAATGATCAGAGATTATGCGACTTGCAGTCCAACAACATCTGGAGGCCATGAGTTCCCCGTCCCCAGTGCCAGTCCCAGGCTCTTCTGCATCCAGGTCAAGGCTACCTACTTGAATCCTTCCCTGCCCCCAAAATGCTAATTTTGATTTAAAAACGAAGTCTTGTAGAAAAAAACTGAAAAGCACAAAACTTGAAACCACTAATTTAATTGCAATCATAAGTAATACAACAGTCTCTGATTATCCTTCTCAAATACAAAGAAAATCATTTAGCACACAAATCATTTTGTGCATTGTTATGTAAAAAATGTAAGTCCCTTAAAAGTTTCGATATCAGGCGCATCAAAATCTCACGTTGCCTGCCTTTTCATTTGCAGATTTTGTCACCGATTCTGTCAGGGCCAGTGCTGATGCTTGGGCATGTTCAATTCTTATAGTTGCCAAGCCAACTAATCTCTTTTGCAACATTGTTGAGTACAGGCAGCGGCGACCATTTTGCGCACGTCCAGTTGATGTGTGACCGCCAACATGCAGTCCTTTTGGATCCAGAAGAGGGCAGAGCAGACTTATGTGCACTGCACATGGGAGCCAGGCATGAAACCCCTGCACAAAATGGTCACTGCCTCTATATGTAAGCTATCACACACCACTTGCCACTGATACTGGGAGTGTGAGGAGGATCCTTAGAGCAACAGAAACATCAGGCACATTATCCAGGAGTTTTTGCTTGTAGTATGAAGAGAAATACTCCTTGTGGTGGCATAGACTTTGGAAGTCTTTGAACTATTGCTGTAAGTTCACAGCACAGATGTTCAGCGTCAGTATCTTTGTTTCCATTATGCAGCAATGGTTTTTCCAAATTCTTGCAGGCCTTATATGCATCTTCAGGAGTAGGAAGTAGAAGGCCAAATATATTATATTTATATTGGAATTATATTGTTGTAGCTGCTGGAATCTCTCTTCAACAGGTTGCATGACCATGTCTAAGACCAGGGCTGCCAACTTGAACAACACATAAGCCCTGTCCCACATAATCAATCACATGACACGGTGCATGCGCACTATTTGAATGGCAATGCCCATCAACTGGGGGCTGGCCCACTCAAATATTTTATTTGGGGTGCCGAAGGGACCTCGGTCCCTAAGAGTTGGTTCCTATGTCTAAGACAGCATAGTAGAAACCTACTTTGAATTTCTGCTTTGGATCTTATGGGCCTCATAAGGGTCATTGGAAGGATAAATTGCAGTGGAAGAGAAACATGAACACATAACTGGTTTGAAACTTAGCACTTTTGTAGACCTCATCAGGCAGATCTTGTATACCAAGTTGCTTGCAGATCAGGTGTGCCAAGTTCTTGAAGTTGTTGTTGGTTGACTCCAAATGGCTACTTGCATGAGTAGAAGAAGGCATTTCCACTCACACAAAAGGGGGTCCTATTTCTTCATCAATTGATCTCCAGCTACAGTCATGGCACATTTCATATCATTCTCTGTTCCTCATAGTGGCAGAAGGGGACACGAGGCAAGAAAGCTCAATATCATGGTTTGAATGTCATTTATTGTCCCTACAGTAAAGCCCACTAGCATTTTTCTGTTATTTTAGGATTTATTATTATTATTATTACTGAGTCAATAACATTGTGCTTGCTGTACTGTAAGGTAGCATCTGCCAACCAGGTGCAGGTGTCTTCCAGGTGCAGGTGCAGCTGTGTGGCTGATGCTCATGGAAGTTGTAGAGGTCACCAGGTTGACAGAGGTTGCGCTGAATTTAAATCATATGAACATAATAGGCTGAAACCAAGCAGACACAGTTACTGTTCCACCCACTGCCAGCTTTAGCCCTGAACAGATTACCCCAAGGGTATTCAGTGCTCAACAGAAAAAGCTTCCCCATACCTGCTATATGGAATATATTTAAAGCATTCTTCACCATACTAAAACAACAATAATGAAACAAATTGACTGTAAAGTCTTTTGAGCTTTGGTCATGCTGATAATGGAAGACATGGAGGAGAAAGCATACAAATACAAATGAATTCAAGTGACAACTGACATGTTTGCATCCACATCCTACTTCAATTTTGGGGGGAGGGTTAGCTTCAAATGCTTAGTTAAGATTTGAGCTCAGTGGGTCTGTCTTCTTAGTAGACATGTACAAAATTGAGCTGTGCATTGGCTAAATAGAAGTAAAATACAATGGTTATTATAATGGCTGCCATGATAAATTTTGGTTTTCACAATGCTGCTTCGGTGCAATTTTTGGAGGGAAATGGTCGCTAAGCGAAGTTATTTTCATGCATACAGTATACATCTGGTTAACTGTAAGTGTTTGATATGTTTCAAGATCAGACTTTCATGTTCCCTCTCATTGTTCCCATAAAAAGCATTTAAGTTATACAACCACTATATTTTAAGCATTTGTGATGTAATTCAGTTGCACAAGGGTGCAACTATAATTTTTAAAAATATGATTTCCAAAAAAAAGATGCTGACACAATAGGGATTATGTCGTTTTCTTCCAGGTATTCTGTTTATTGTAGAGATGCGATACTACTAAGCATTTCGTTATATTTCTTTAGAAGCAGGTGGCAAAAAGTTAAAGAGCACAGTCCAGAGAAGCACAGAAACTGGGCTAGCTGTGGAGATGAGAAACTGGATGACACGTCAAGCCAGCCGGGAATCCACAGACGGCAGCATGAACAGTTACAGCTCAGAGGGGAAGTAAGTCCGAGACATTTGTTATAAAGTTCCGATCTTTGGAAAGAAACCAAGCATCACTGATTCCTTTTTCTACTGCAGATTGTTTGTCACGCTGGGCAATCCCCAATTTGTGCAGGGGTTGCATTTCTGCCCCCCCATCAGCAGAGAATGTGTAAGCCCTCCCCGTTACACACCCACCCACCCCACCCACCCTTTTCCGGTCATTTCCAGGTTGCAGTGATGTGCATGATGACATGTGCATTGAACAAGTGTAAAATGGCGGTTGCTTGTAGTGTGTCCTCCTCTCTCATAGGGTAATGCACGTGAAGGAAGGACATAGTTAATATATGCCTGTGGTGTGTTTGTATCAAGGGGAGGGAGCCTCTGGGCCTCCAGATGTTGTTGAACTCCGTTGGCCCTGACCAGCAAGAGCAGTGGTCAGGGATGCTGGGAGCTGTGGTATAGCGATATATGGAGAATCACAGGCTCGCTACTTCTAGTTCATATGAAGAACAAAATAAGTAAATTGGAGGCAAGAGTTATACAGATTCTGTGGGAGTACCTTGAGGGTTTTTCATGTTTTAGGAGTAAGTGGTGATATTTGCTGAGTTTGGACATCACAAATGCAGTAGCTCATATTATACATATGCCCATAACGGTTGGTTTAGTTATGTAACAAAATTTGTATAGCACTTCAACTTCCAGAATCATGTCAACTTTTCAGAACCAAAGCTAGAAACATATGGCTTTACGTCAGACAGGCTAGTCAAAGAATGCAGTCAAAGAATGGATGCCTAAGAAGTATAAAAGGTCATTTTTCTGCCATAAACAAAATTGCATTTGGATTAGAAAATTAATTATTATTGGTAGTTACAGCCTGGAATCCGGGTTGCCCCTGGCTGAAAATCTGTATACCTCTAAGCGGTTTACAAAGATTTAAATGAATATAGAATAAAACGTTAAACTTAATTGATTTTTAAAAAAGTAAAAAATGGTATTTAAAATATTCAAAAGATGATTAAAATCAACAGCAGCTAAAAAGATATAAATCCTGTTAACTTCCACAAGTCTGTATAAGGGCTGGCCCAAATACAACATTTTCACAGGTGCTGAAAATAGAGTGAAGGCAAGTGCCTGATGTTAGCAGGCAGGGAGTGTGGGTGCTGCTCGCTAAATTATCAGTTTCTTAAAATTATGGGATGGGTATTGTGTCACACCTGTAACAGTGCCAGTTCTACAGCTTGAAGCAGGCAAGTGGGCATAAATGGGGCAAGGTGATCCTGTGAGTAAACTAGTCCCAAGCTTAAGGGCTTTACATACTAATAGTGACACTTTGATCTTGCCCCACTAGCAAATAGGCAACCAGTGCAGATCTCTGAGTAGAGGTGTTAAATGCTGACAGGGCCTCACTCCTGTCAGTAACTGAGCCGCAGCATTCTGCAATAACTACAGACAAGGGAAACTCTTCATAAAGTGCATTGCAGTAATCCAATCTTGATGTCACCAGTGCCTAAACTTACTACTGTTTGTTGGTGCATATACGTAAGTGGATACCCTGTTGTAGGCCAGATCCGTAATACAGTATGCATAGCTTTGTTTTTATTATTTAGAAACTTGTTATTTTAAAAAATGGTTGTTTTCCCATTAGTTTGATTTTTCCTGGTGTGCGATTGGCTGCGGACAGCCAGTTCAGTGACTTTCTGGATGGACTTGGCCCTGCACAGCTTGTTGGTCGCCAAACACTGGCAACACCGGCAATGGGTAAGAAATTAATTTTGTTTATATGGCTGCAATTGGTGGGAAAAGATGGTTTCCCATGAATTACCTTACTTCTTTGTATCCTTAATTTGCAATACATGGGTTTTTCTTTTTCCTCCTTAGGCGATATCCAGGTTGGAATGATGGACAAAAAGGGACAGTTGGAGGTGGAAATAATACGAGCCCGAGGCCTTGTTGTAAAACCAGGTTCAAAGACACTGCCAGGTGAGAGAAATACACCTGAACCCCAAGCACATGGCAGCACATGAACATTCTGGTTCAGAAACTATTCTAGCCACAATAGCCAAAGGCTTGTCTCATAGGCCACCTCTATACAACTATTTTTAAAAGCAGATTAATTGAACCTTCCAACTTCTCTGATATATCAATTTCATATATTAAATGTAGAAGTATTTTAACTATGTAGCTTCGACCCACGTAATCAATGGGCAAACGTATGGCAGTTCTTACTATTAGGGACCAGGATGATTTCCTATGAGACCAGCTGAGTTTCAAAGATTCCGCATCAGAGCAACATCTGAGGACTGGAGGAAGATTTCTAACAGCCTTGCTCTCTCGATTTGGTGGTAGCTGCCCAGTGTGAGGAACTTAGCCTTGTAGCTTTGGCAGCTGTTTCAGCTGCAGAGTGATGCTGAAACATTTGAGGACTGAGAGGAAACAAATACATGTTTGCCGCTGCTACTCCCCCCACCCCCTAGTAACTCATAACTACTTTATTGCATTTTAAATACATTGTAGACTACCTCAAGAACCTCAGGTAGTAGACAGGGTCTAAATAACTCCAAATAAAAACACCCTTAGACTGATAACCCCTTAGGCATACAAAAAGTAGACCCACCGAAATCAGTGGGCATAAGTCTATTCTGAGTGTGACAAATGTTGGGTTAGTGCTATTCCACTGATGTTCCACTTGCAGGCTTTCCTTCTGGTTGTCCTGTCTGAGAACAGGATGCTGGAGTAGACCTTTGGCCTGATTCAGCAAGGCTACTGTTAAAGTTCTTACGTTCCCCTACAGGGAAAGGGCTGTAGATCAGTGGTAGAGCATCTGCTTTGCATGCAGAAGGTCCTAGGTTCAATCCCACACATCTCAAAGTAGGGCTGAGAGTCATTCCTACCTGAAACCTTGGAGTACCACTACCAGCCAGTATATGTTCCCAGGCATCTAGAATTTCATTACAGTTGTAACTTGGATCCCAAATGCCTTGGTACTCAGACGTTTTGGCTCCCAAACGCCGCAAACCAGAAGTGAGTGTCCCAGTTTGTGAACGTTCTTTGGAACCCAAACATCCGACAGGGCTTATGCGGCATCCGATTGGCTGCAGGAACTTCCTGCAGCCAATCAGAAGCCACGCTTTGGTTTCCGAACATTTTGGAAGTCGAACAGACTTCCGGAATGGATTCTGTTCGACTTCCGAGGTACGACTGTAACTGCATTTCTTAATACTGAAAATCACAACAAACTTGCCCTCTTTCCTTTATTCTGCCATGAAGCAATACAGTGGTACCTCGGGTTAAGAAGTTAATTTGTTCTGGAAGTCCGTTCTTAACCTGAAACTGTTCTTAACCTGAAGCACCACTTTAGCTAATGGGGCCTTCCGCTGCGGCCGTGTGATTTCTATTCTAATCCTGAAGCAAAGTTCTTAACCTGAGGTACTATTTCTGGGTTAGCGGAGTCTGTAACCTGAAGCGTCTGTTACCTGAAGTGTCTGTAACCCGAGGTATCACTGTAGTGCCATTAATTCTTGAAAATCAGAATTGTCAGTCATGCCAGGATGAAGCTGTAAACAATAATAATTGACTGTTTTATGTTTTATTATTACAGTTGTATTACTATTTTCTCAGTTAAATGAATAATTATTGAGGCTGTTTACTATAAAGTGTATAGAAAACTTTTCAGTAAAGACTGCAAAATATAATAAATAAATAAATAAACATACCTGGTTTGCTTCATCGTGCCAAGGGAGGGAGAGAACTGAAGCAGGTTGGCTATCCAGAATGCCTTGGGAATAAATGCTCATAAATGAAATGTATGAGTGTGTGTTTAATTAAAGTATTTATCAGTTAAATGTCAGGATTTTCCATAAGGTGCTAAAACTGCATAGCTAATGTGCAAAAACTGGTGACTAACAGATCTTTATATTTTTCTCCCCAAAGCACCATATGTAAAGGTGTATCTATTAGAAAATGGAGTCTGTATAGCCAAAAAGAAAACAAAGGTGGCAAGAAAAACGCTGGAACCTCTTTACCAGCAGCTGTTGTCATTTGAAGAAAGTCCCCAAGGGAAAGTTTTACAGGTAATTTGCACCCTTAGCCATGCATATCTAAAACCCTTCCCTTCTAGCATCATTAACTGAAATGCCTAAATCTGACTGCTCCCTTATGCTGTTTTCTCACATAGCTGCCTCTTAAACTCTCTATTATTCTAAACTAAATATCTGCAGATTAGTATTTTCCTGCAACACTAATTTTGAATCGTATCCCATCTTACTAACACAACAAATCTTTAAGAGCAAATAGCCAGTTAATGAATAATGAATAGCAGGTGGTATCATTCTTAGTGTTTTATTTATTTCTATCAAGAAGATGCATCCAGCGTTTGATATTCCATATAATTTGAGTGAGATGGCTTTATATTCTGTGCACTTTCTGCTGAGACAAACTGAGAGCTAACAAAAATAACATTTTTGGCAATACATTCATCTTAATAGCAGCTATTCGACCTAACAATGAAAGTTTCAATTTTGACCAGCTATCCAAGTCTCTCTTAATTTCAGACCAACATTTTTCATAATTATCTTTAAACAGACTCAAATTCTTTGCTGTTATGTTTACCCCTAGGTATTTAACTTTCTTAACCACAGTTAACTCTGTCTCTCTCTGAAACCGTTCCGACTCAATATCTGTCAAGTTTTTTCCCAACACCTTGGTTTTTTGCTTATTTAGTTTAAATCCCGCCACCCGACCAAAATCCTGGATTAGTTGTAGTACTCTTTTCGTACTAGATTCTGGCTCCTGTAATGTCAGAACTAAGTCATCTGCAAACGCTTTAAGTTTGTATTGTTTCGCTCCGACCTGTATCCCTTCCACCAACCTGTCCCCTCTAATCGTGTTCAAGAGCACCTCCAGGACCGAGATAAATAGTAACGGGGAAATCGGACAGCCTTGTCGTGTTCCTTTTTCAATTTTAAACTCTTCTGTAACCACATTGTTAACTATCAGTTTAGCCTTTTGTTCTGAATATATTGCATCAATCCCATTCTCAAACCCCCGGCCCACTCCCATTTCTTTTAGATTCCCTTTCATAAACTTCCAGGATATGTTATCAAAGGCCTTCTCCGCGTCTATAAAAATTAAAACAGCTTTAGTATTTATGTCTGTTTGTAAAAGCTCCAATATATCTATAATGTTCCTTGTATTGGCAGACATATGTCTACCTGGGAGAAAGCCTGCCTGGTCTTTATGGATTACTTTGTTTAAAACCCTCTTGAATCTACTTGCCAAAACGTCTGCGAATATTTTGTAATCCACATTTAAAAGGGAGATGGGACGGTAGTTCTTAAGCTGTGTCTTTTCAGTTTCCGATTTTGGTATCAATGTGATGAAAGCTTCTTTCCACGATTCTGGCGCCTTCTTCCCCTCTAAAATTTCATTGCTGACCTCCATCATTGCTGACCTCCAATCATTGCTGACCTCCATCATTGCTGACCTCCAATTTTGCAGATTGTAGATAAAACGGAGTGCTTCCGGAAGTGGCAGAAAGATATCTCCAAATTTGTCTGGCAGGGCAAAAAGCCCAGAATTAAGTTTAAGATATTAACGGACGCAAAAGAAAGAGGGGGCTTTGCCCTGCCAGACTTAAAGTTGTACTATGAAGCCGCAGCTTTCTGCTGGCTAAAAGACTGGCTACTTCTGGAGGACACGGATGTGTTGGATTTGGAAGGTTTTAACAATGCATTTGGATGGCATGCATATTTATGGTATGACAAGGTTAAGATCAACAAGGTCTTTAAGAACCATATTGTCAGAAAAGCAATATTTAATGTCTGGACAAGATACAAAGACTTATTAGAAAACAAAACACCGAGGTGGCTGTCACCTTTGGAGGCCAAGGCCCGAAAAAGACCCAATATGGAGGCCAATTGGCCAAAATATTGGGAAATACTAGAAAGGGATGGAGACAATTGGAAACTGCAGAGTTTAGAGAAAATGAAAGATAAAGTGCGAGACTGGTTACACTATGCTCAGATTAAGGAAGTGTTTAAGATTGATAAAAAGTTAGGATTCCAGGTGGAGAAATCGAAACTGGAGACAGAACTGCTAGAACCTAAGACCAAGGTACTTTCAAAAATGTATAACTTGCTGCTGAAATGGAACACACAAGACGAATTGGTTAAATCGGCTATGATAAAGTGGGCCCAGGATATTGGGCACAACATTATGTTTGAGGACTGGGAAAGGTTATGGACTACCGGGCTGAACTTCACAGCATGTAATGCTCTGAAGGAAAATGTAATGAAAATGATATATAGATGGTACATGACCCCAGTGAAATTGGCTAAAATATACCATTCGTCTGATAACAAATGTTGGAAATGTAAGGAAAATGAAGGAACATTCTTTCACCTCTGGTGGACCTGCCCTAAAGTGAAGGCCTTTTGGGAAATGATATATAATGAGTTAAAAAAGGTATTTAAGTATACCTTCACCAAGAAACCAGAGGCCTTCCTTCTGGGCATGGTCGGCCAGAACGTGTTAAAGAAGGATAGAACATTTTTTATGTACGCTACAACGGCGGCAAGGATACTTATTGCTAAGAGCTGGAAAACCCAAGATCTACCAACACTGGAAGAATGGCAGATGCAGCTGATGGACTATATGCAACTGGCTGAGATGACTGGCAGAATCCGCGACCTGGGAGAGGAGAGGGTTGAAGAAGACTGGAAGAAATTTAAGATTTATTTACAAAAGTACTGTAATTTGGTTGAATCCTAACAAGGAAGCCAGAGCAGAAATAACTGTCTACCATTAAATTATAATTTTTTATTTGAGTTTAACCTAAATATCGCACTTAAGAGTATAATCAAGATGATAATTTGCTTGGAAAAATTCGTTTTTAATGATGAGAGTGGAAGCGGGAGACGTGAGGGAGTCCGCAATAGAATGAAAAGATGTTATGAAACCTATTTTGTTTGTTAAATATGTATTTGTAAAAAATCTTAATAAAAATTTTTATAAAAAAAAAAAAAAAGACAAACTGAGAGCTAAATCCAAGAAATGAATATCACTGAAAATGTTATGCTGGCATTCCGCTCCCCTCTATAACGAAAGGAAGGTCCTGCCATTCATATGTGGCCAAGCAGCTCCTCAATTCCTGCTTGTTTCAGTATTAGTGCCTTAGTATTCTGTGAACTTCGGTGGAAAGCAGATTTGAAGAATATCAGAAATTATGGCAAAATTTAAGTTTGATCTCAGGACAGATTAATAACACTATGCACAAGCATGGTAGCAGATACCTCATAAACCAAACACATGCTGGATTTCCAAGCTGCTTTAAACAGTGAAGAGAGAGGTTGAAATTTTGTCAGGCTCAGCTCCAAGGTGTTGGGGGTGGGGGTAAATCCTTGTTTGTACAAGAAGTAGAATAAAAACGAGACATTTGAGGCTATTCTTGCCACAATCTGGATTCCAAAAGTCAGGGTTATCTGGAGTTTGAGAGACCTCAGTCAGAAGATTAACAAGGGAAGAGTCCCAGAATATGTGTAACAGCACTTGGATCCATGCACAGTGATTGGGAGCCCAGCCCAGGTTTGTCAGATTGCTCACCTTAGGAAATGGCAAGATTCCGAAACTTCCCATTTGTTGATTCTAGATCTTCTTGTTAATTGACGTGAAGAATCTACTTCATTTTGCCCTACTCCTAAAACCTATGCCTTCTTTTTTTTAACTCAACAGATTATCGTGTGGGGAGACTATGGACGCATGGATCACAAATCCTTTATGGGAGTGGCACAGATACTTTTAGACGAACTGGAATTGTCCAATATGGTGATTGGCTGGTTCAAACTTTTCCCCCCTTCATCCCTAGTAGATCCAACTTTAGCCCCTCTTACAAGAAGGGCTTCCCAGTCGTCTCTTGAAAGTTCAACAGGACCTTCTTATGCTCGTTCATAGCAGCTGTGAAACTGTTGTCATAGCAACCAGCGTTACAAAAAAAAATTAACAGGTCGCAAACCCTGGTAACACTGCATGCTTAATGTTGTGTCTTCGGAGCCTGTTTCTAGGGCTACAAAAGCGATCCTGTGTTCTCAGAGGAAGTTGCACACATTGTGCTCTAAAGGAAGTCCTCAGGTGAAGGAGTGGAGGTGGAAAGAACTGAATGGTTTGGAGTTCAGTGACACTCAAGTTTTAGTCCAATCTGAAGCCATGGATTAAACTCAAAGAATCAAGCTGTCTCATGCAACAAGAATCCCTTTCAATGCCACATCTATTTTCTTGCTCCCTTTTCTTTATCTGCCCCTTCTCCTCGTCCCCACCCAAGCCTGGTTATGCCACAGAAATATGGAGCTACCCAAAGAAGCTATGCCACAATCGGAAGGATGGAAGAAAAGAGCCATTAAAGGAACGCCAGCTGTCATAGCCGTTATTTGCAGCAGAGGAACCTTGCCTTATCAGAAAGGTTGAAGTCTTATAGTGGCAGGCTTCATAACTTCAGCTACTGCTGGAGTCAACTCCAGTGTGTGGACTCTGAAAAATAAAATTCTGTGGCTATACTGTACTGTATGAAATTAAAGAAACTTTTTTGCATGGACACAGATTATGCTGAACACTTAAATTATTTTCTTGGGGCTGCAACTTGCAAAAAAAAAAAAGAATAAATCAGCCATTTTCAACAATTTATATTATTTTTAAAAATAAATTTCACTAGTGCATGGTTTTAAAAGGGAGAGAATGCAACAGGGTGGTAAGACACACCAAGTTTATCATTCTTTAAACCAATCATGGTCTGTGTTTTGGCAGACATAAATGAAAAATAAATAATTTCTAGCAAATATTTAAAATTACGTTTATGTGACAAGAAATAAGTGTAATATATTAAATTTATTTAAATGTAAAAGGTACAAGCCTTGTAAAGTTCAACGATATGTGCAAATTGTATACTTCTTTTCCCCTTCTTGTCTACACCTCCCTCCTTTTGCTCTCTCATTCCCTTCCTACCTCCCAGGATGATCATTATACTCTGAAACCGCTACTTTTTGACTTAACTACTCTCATGCCCCATATTTGGTTCAGGGTTGCAGATGATTCTGCATTTCTGAAATCTTTGAGAGGAACAGAATATTGTTTAAGAACTTTTTTCAAGCATGTTGAAAAGAATTTTGCAACATGGCTTGGGGAGTACATTACAATAATTCAGCATGTATTTGATAAAAAATTTGAACTTTTTGCAGTTTATTGTACAGTGCATGGAAACTTAATTTCTTTTTTTGTCACCTTCAAATTAAATTCTACAGCAAAATACTGGAATCATGTGGCCATTTGTAAAATGTCTTCAATAAATTTGTTTTCAGCACCAGCATCATTCATTCAAAGGTTGAACTATCATTTCTGGATGGTCTTAAAGAAATACAAGATGTTTGTCTTGCTAAATATCAGCATCTTATAATTTGCACTGAGCCAAACAAATTATTACCCACTTAGGGTCACAATAAATAGCAAATAAGCTGTTCTGTTCAGTTTTTATAAACTATGTGATGGCAAATCAGTGAATATCAGCCTGACATTAAAAGTCACAATTCAAACTGCAATCCCGCATCTGTCTTTCAATTAGTGGTATTTACATGCCCTAAGTGATGGCAGGATTTCACCTGCTGATTTTTAAACGCCTTAAATAAAGTACATGCAATTTACTAATTTTTTGACACCATCACCAAGAGCCTAAATGCAGATACCACAGGTATTTGAAGAAACATACACATCTGTCTCCTATGTATCAGATAATTTAGTACCACTGGAAGGAGGGGTGGAAAGGTGGGGGTATTCTAAGTCCTGATCTCTTATTATTTCCTGATGAAAGGGAATGTAACTTGTTGATGTTCAAGTCCATCATCCTTTTCTCTGTGTCTTTAGATGCCTTTAATACATACCTATTGTTTAATGTCTAAGTGTTGCAATAATATTTGAATATACACTGTTTAAATTAAGGCCATGCACACAAGTACTCTGATTTTGTATGAAAAATCTGTAGTGTTATCCCAAAATGTACATGCATCACAGGATGGCAAAAGTAAAAAAATAGGTGTCTCTTCTAAGGCCTTTTCTTTTATATGGTACAATTTGACATAAATCAAAATTATGAGCACAGTCCATTAAGTACATTCACGAACCATGCACAAGCACCATGGACCCGGATGCTAAAATGCCTGGTGATTTGCACACATGCAGCTATTTAGAATTCCCTCTGTATACCAGTGGGGAAAAACTCTGGTATGGAGATGCTTCTCTTCTGAAATGAAGGGAGAAGCACTTGCTGATGGGATTTCCATGCATCCACAAGAAAATTACTAGAGTGGAATGACTGCTCCCCCGCCAAACTTACATGTATTAAGTTAAAGAAGATTGGTAAAATTTTGGTGATTAAATTATTTCATTCACCTGTATATGGCAACCCATGAATGCTAAAGACATACCTTTGCATTATCCTTTAGGAGTAAAACCATTTTTTAAGACGTATGACTCTCTTCCTGATACTGTGACATGCAGTCAATGCATTCTTTTATGCATATTCCTATTATTAAATTATTTCTATTTGAGACAAGAAGGACATGACCGTATGGAAAGTCTGTACATACCTGGTCATTATGCAGTATTTATTTTAAAAGTTGATTGTATTTTTTTAAGATATTCACATGTCTGCAACTCTACTTATAATTTAGTCATGTAAATAGCACTCTTCCAGTGACCACAGCTGTCTTGTACATAGTCTGTTTTAAAAGTAAAGGGAATTGACATTGGGGGAGAAAAGGGCAGATTAGGCCTGTTAATGAACACCAACTAATGTAAATCAAATTCATTCTGGTGATGGTATTTAACACTTTAAATAAAACATTTTCTTTACAGAATTTGTAAGTGATTCTTTTTCTCATCTCCCCCACCCTGCAAAAAAAAAAAAGGCATTCATGATCTTGGAAAGCTAAAGAATAATGACTTGAAATTTTGCAGGAACATTTCCTGTGCAAGACCCATTGAAGAGGGTGGGAGCACTGATGACACCATTCTCATTTTGTGGAGCTTGTGAAGTCAATTCTTTGGTATTTGTACCTTTTCAAAGGTTGCTGTAAAGCAGTGTTTCCCAAGCTTGGGTCCTCAGCTGTTTTTGGACTACAATTCCCATAATCCCTGACCACTGGTCCCGCTAGCTAGGTATGATGGGAGTTGTAATCCAACAACAGCTGGCACCCCAAGTTTGGGAGACACTGCTCTAAAGTCTTGAAATATCAGCATGTGTTATTCATGAGATGGTGATTCTTCAGTCGTGTGGCAGTTTCTTTAAAGTGCAGACATAACTGCAGAGCATTGGTCTTGGAACTAATGACAGTGATGTGGAAGGCTCATTAAATAAACTAACAAATTATTTCTAATATGTACAGCTTAATAAAGCTCTAAGCCTTAATAAGCATATTTGTGCAATAATTGGGATAACTAAACAGCATGCACAGAGACCCAAAGAACAAACTTGGAGCTGATTAAAAACTTCCATGGCTGTCAAATCAGCTAAAGCCTTACTGTTCTGTGTATAAATTTACACAATGTGATGGAAGAGAATGCAGCATGTGACTAGAAGCAGCATGCATAATACAGCCTACCTAGAGTCATGGCAGTGTGGTTTTAGTTGTAAGTGTTTTAAGAACATGTTTAGTGACCTTGTTTTGCTTCTATGCAAGCAGCAACCTTCCTATTGTTATTCAATCAGATACAGCAGGCTGGAAGCTAAATAGTATCTTACTGTTTCATGCATAAATGAGCACCCTTCTAGAGCAACACATTTGTGTGTTGATCAGGCAGTTACTGCTATCCCCATCTCAGCAGTATTCCTAGATGAATTCTTATGTCAGACTGCTACATATGCTGCTTAGGCATCTATAGGCTAGATCAGCAAGCATTTTGCTACTGAATACTGTATTTTTGAAACACTGATCTTGTATGGAATTGCTGGTCAGAATAATAATAACCACAACAACGACTCAAATCAGATGGTGAACTACAGAAGACTGTTGAAATACATATTCTAGTGGGCATTTATCTGAATTCTGATTTTATCATTTTAACTGATTATTACTTTCATTGTATTGAGTTTTTCACCGTAGAAACAAACACAATAAAATAATAACAGTACTAGGACAGTTAAAAGTTAATAGCTGCTAGAAGGCCCATCTGCCTATTTCCAAAGGCAGCACAGGAGGGAACAGAAGGAACCTGAACTGGTTTTGGTGTTACTGGTGTGATGACTAACTGTTGTTTGAGTTTCTTGGCCTGCATTGAAATAGATCCATCCCAGTCCCTGCCACTGACAGGCCCAGCAGACATGCCCTCCTGCCATCCATGCATTTGGAGCACATCAGAGAGGGCTTTGGGGACACCGAGGTGTACATACCCAGAGCTGCAGGCAAGGAGGGTCCCTGGCCCATTCTGGGGAGCAGGGGAGCTCTGCACACATACATTAGGACATGGGTGTGGAGAACCCTCTCACCCCAGCCAAATGCTCAGGCAGTGGGAGTTGTGGCCGCTATGCAGATTGCCAGTGTAGTGGAGCTAGTCTACATGACAAGTCCCCTCACGCATTCCTTCAATGAGTTAGGGGAGCTCCACCTTAACTGTGGTGTTCAGGTAACAAATATGCAATGACAACGGCAACCTTTTTATTTACGGCTCTCTGGTACATCGCAAGCTAATGTGCTGGTCAATTAAGACAGCGATTGTTTGATTTTGCATTCATTTCCTTTTTGTTGGATAACACTGCAGTAGAGTGAACTTGGCTAACTGTGCAGTAAGTGATTCTGCTGCCATTTAATTCATGAAAACAAGTAGAATTCTGCAGCTGCCGCCAACAGCTGAAATTACAAACGGGGGGAAAACAAACTCCCCCAATAACAGGAATCGTCAGAGGCAGCTCTGACACAGCCTTGTGAAGCCTGTTCTTCCAACCTACTTCTGCTGCGTCATTTGTCAATTTGTCATGCCCAGATGTCAATGAGTCACAGCTAGTAGCTTCAACTGACCTATTTTTGCCTTTGTCACGCCGCAGGATCCATATGAACGACGCGAAAGGGTTCAATGCAGTTCTGTGGTCGTCATTGCTAAGGATAAATGTGAGTATACCTTTAAGGGCAGGTCATTTAGGAAGTTAGGCCCAAGCAGCAGGCAGGCCTGGAAGCAGAGGCAGAAGGCAGCTAAGGGAGAGAAGGCCTGCTCTAAGCAGTTCTGTAATAAAACCATTTCTCCTTCAACTCCTCTGACCTGCTCAACATTAAACAGAGGACATCGCAACCATACGCTCGCCAAACATCAAGTGACTGCACCGTGTGACTGTGGGTGGCAAAAATGTATCGTGTGGTAAGACTACTGAATGTATAGATCCATCCAAAGAGAAGCCGACTTCAAATAAAATACAGTAAAATTAATTCTAATTTAATAGGGAGACTGAGGGGAATTGACCTTGAGTGGATTCTCCCAACTACCTTGACCTCACCAGAAGTCATGGGCTGCAGAAAGCTTTCTGTGGAAAGTTGTTGGGGGCCGCATTCAAGTAGTGGGGGTGCCCAGATCCAAAAGTGATTGGTTGCTTTAGAATTGTGATTGTACTTTATATTTTGCTGGCTTTTAGTTTGAACAGTTCTGAGGACATACTTAACAGGGGATGTAGAAATGTCTATACAGTGGTACCTCGGGTTACAGACGCTTCAGGTTACAGACTCTGGTAACCCAGAAATATGACCTCGGGTTAAGAACTTTACCTCAGGATGAGAACAGAAATTGCGCGGCAGCAGCAGGAGGCCCCATTAGCTAAAGTGGTACCTCAGGTTAAGAACAGTTTCAGGTTAAGAACGGACCTCCAGAACAAATTAAGTTCTTCACCTGAGATACCACTGTATAAGTAAATGTGGGTGTGGTCACACCCTCACACAGCCATGCACCCTTAAAACAATCACACAATCTCTCTCACTAAGGCAAATCCAGAGGACTATTTCCCACTGAAACAGGCAGCCCCTGTTTCACCTTCCCTTTACCCCTGACCTTTTTTTTGTAAAATAAAAGCAAAGGGTTTTGAAAAACCTCACCAAGCCCCAGCAGAGGAATGCAAATGCAGCCAATGCATATGTGAATTTCAAGTCCTACTTTACATCTATTCAAAGCCTCAAAGCCTCAAACCTCAAAATGCAGTTGAATCCTGAAAAACGGCATGCCCGTATTTGCAAAACTCATGGATGACTTTGGGCGTATTGGCAAGAAACACAAATCTACTTCTCAGCCCACTCCCCATGTTATTGCAAAGAAAGGAGCGGCAATTGCACACTTTGTACAACATCAAACAGCTGGTGGTCAGCAGGGAATCTAGAGTAGAACCCAGGTTTCATCCACACTGTCTCTGGCTCACATACCAGGGCTTTCCCACCCCATAATATATGTGTGTTGTCTGTGCATCAAAGCTGGGGTTTTCAGGAGTGTGAAAAATTTGCTCTGCTGAATATCTGATTGTAAAGTAGGAAATCATTACAGCAAAATCCATGCTTCAGATGACCTCTGAAACACAAGGCCCAGCTTAGAAATGGGAATGCAGAAGCATGATTGAGATTCCTAACTGAAATTTTCATCATTCTGAACATTCAGACCAGCTCTTTCTGCTATAACATATTTTGGGTTTACCAGCATATAATTTACGGGCCTCATATGTTGAGCTTATGCCTACTAACACAGCTTGACTCCAAGCAGAAAGAATGCAGCCATTAAAGAAAAATATAGCGTTAGCATGTGCTGTGGAATTAAATGCTAAGCAGGGAGGGAAGCAAAACGCTGTTTCAAGTGCCTTGCTGAAGAGGTTTCTTTCATCAGTAAATGCAGCAGAAAGGGTGCTTGCCAGGACCTTTATCTCATTTACCTGGAAGTAACTGACATTGATTTCAGTGTCAGGAATCCTGTTTACAGATTATATAGCTTCATGTGACCTGATCCTTAGAGTTTGAAGATTATGAGCCTGTGGGATGGGCCTGTCTGTCTTCTGCTTTAGGCTGTGGACCAGATTAAGAAACCAGATTCTACAGTGTCCTGCTCAAAATTAAATAAACTCTAGAAGAATTAGGTAGTGACTTAGTTCAAGAACAAGGAATGTTAATAACTTCTCTTGTTGCGCTCATCTGATGAAGTTCTCCTAATAGTTATGGATGTAAGCTGGCATTGTTTAACTGTATACCACTTATGCTTAAATCAAAATATTGTTTTAAAAGATATATCCCACTTGTATTGAATCTTCTCCTTAAGAATCTATTTCCTCTCCCTTTTTTGTTTTGTTTTTGTTCTGCCTAGAGTTCTTCAGTACAATTAATTTTTATGTAAAACCTGATCATCTTTCAATTTCAGTTTTCATATTTTTGTTCTAGTGTTCTAATCAATATAGAATCAATATCTCTTATCTTAACAACCACATTCTCTTCAAATTGCTTAAATTGGTCATTTAAAGATTAAAATTATGTCACTAATCATTCATTAATATCATTAGTCGTTAGTGTAGATACTTCCAGATCAACCAACCCTTTTCTCCAAAGGCTTCTACTGGAGATTCTGTAAGATAAAGCCTGTTCTTTTGAGATATATAAACTCCAAGCTGAAACATACTATCCTTATAGATAGGTTAATGGTAAAGGGACCCCTGACCATTAGGTCCAGTCGTGGCCGACTCTGGGGTTGTGGCACCCATCTCGCTTTACTGGCCGACGTTAGAGACCTATGTATTAAACACTGAGCTGCATCTATTTATCACATTGACTTGGTAAGAATGAAATTCATTATCATTTCCACAGAGTATAATAAAGTTTAATATGAAGAAAGATTGGCATAGATATAATTTTGAATTCATTGTTAGCCTCTGAAAAAAAAAATACTAAGAGGCAAATATAATCACCCCAAGTCTAGTTCTTGTTTAGCTTAACAAAAAAACTTATATGAGTGAATGAATGAATACGTAATTAAGGGGAAAAACAGGGGACCTGCATACAATCTAGACTAGAGGCAGAAACCAATGGAGATTCAATAGCTTTTTTATATAAATAAACTTCCTTCATGGCATGGCAGGGGATCCAGTGTGCATGCACTCAAAAGCTTATACCAATAACAAACTTAGTTGGTCTCTAAGGTGCTACTGGAAGGATTTTTAAAATTTTGTTTCACTGGTACTGTTATAAATGGGCAAAACTTCACCACTAGGCAATATAGAGGAGGATAGGGGGGAAGAAAAATTAATAATAGGGGCCAGGACTCAAAACTCAGGTGAGTGACAAAGCAGAACCACTAGCTTCGGCATGTTGGCAACAAGGCAAATGACTCACAGCTGGAGTTTTTTGCACAAAGCCTTGAGCACTGGTAATTCTGCCCATAAAAGGTACAGCAGGAGCCAATTAAGCAGACGAGCCAATTAGTAGGTGGCTGGGAGTCACCTGAAACAAGAGGCAGCAGATTCTGATAGAGATTCTACAGGAATTTTTAAAAGGGATATTTAGCTGGCCTTTTCTTTTAGCCTAATTTGTGGTAAGGTAATTGGGGGAAATGATGAGGGACACCAGGGGTCAGAATTGATGGTGGCATAGAAATTCTTTAGTTTCCTTTTCCTTCGCCAGTGATAATAACTTTTCAAAGACGAAATAAATTCTTATTCAGGTTCCATGTGGTACTAAGGAAGACTGCCACCTGAAGTTTGAAAGAAGGATCACACCTGACCAGAGGCATACTTAAGGTAAGCCAGGTCTTTTAATTGGAATTGAAACAATATTTAATGCATATATGCATACTTTTTAATGCTTTATTATGCTGAGGGGGCAAAGACAGATTTAATGTATGATTCAACTGCGCCCTTTTACCTGGGGCAGAGCTGATTTTCTGGACCCTGGAAAACTTCTTGTTAGTATACCTTGCATTTTTCGGGATTCTCCATGATTTCTGGAAGTTAAATTTGTGAGTGGCAAATAGATACTGTGCAGAACTGGGCACAGTTCAGAGTTTGTGGGCTCTACATTGTGCTTTTTAAAAATAGAATCCTGACATCTAGGTGCAACCAGTTTGGTGCCCAGTTCAAGGTGCTCAGCTCACATTAGTGTTTAAACACTAATGTTTGATCTGTTACCAAACCATTAAATGATTTAGGAAGCAATCCTATGGCAAGATCCGCTGGTTTGAGTAGCTTAGGGTGCAGCAAGTGTCCAGCTAAGCTGCCATTAAGTTCCCAGCTCTGGCCCAGCTGAAGATTGCCATTGTACCCAGCTCAGTTCAGCCAAAACTGGCTAATCTGAGGCCCCTGTAAATCCCAAAAAGGGGTGTGTGCGCCAGAGGCCAGAACAGAGAGGGAATACTCAGTCTGGATCCTAAGCCTGTTCAGCTCAGTCACATGACCTGGCAACTGGCCATAGAACACTTATTTTAAAGTCTTATTTTCCCTTTGCCAGGCTTAGGCAGAGCTGAATGGGAGTTTGGATCTGGTGTAGCTTCATGCTGGCTTAATTTACATTGGTTTGCTTTACAGCAGCTTCTTGTGTGCAGGATTGCTCCCTCAGCCCCAAATAAGACCACCTTCTTTCCTAAAGACAATCTTGGCTTTTAGGAATATCTGTGGGAACCCTCTTGGTAGTTCCCAGATAAAAACACACAGGATTGCAACCTTACTATACAGCCCTAACTGTCTACTCAAAAGTAAGTTACTGAGTGCAATTGGAGTTTCTCCCAGGAAACCAGGCACAGGACTGCAGGACTCAGAGTAGACCTATTGAAATTAATGGACCGAATTAGTCACATTACTCTGAGTAAAAAGTAGTTGAATACCACCCTTGAGTTGCAATGTTAACCCCACTTACCTGAGAGTAAGCCCATTCAGTTAAATGAGGCATATGGAGAGACGTGGTTAGGATTGCAGCCTGTTTTTGTTGCAGTTGTGGAGAAAGACTTCAGGAGATTAAAGCAAACGTTGGACATAAACGATAAAGCCTCTTCTACACCCCCTACTGAGTGTTTTTGAAAGTAATTAAAGAGAGGCTGCTGTTTACTTGCTTTATTCTTACTCAACTTGGTTTGTACCTTCAGCAGCTTGATTTGCCATTGTGCCTTCCCTATTTGTTTGACATTTGTATACAGCTGGAACGGTGCCTCTGTGAAATAGGTGTGCAGAGTTCTGTACACGATGCACGTCTTGTGTAACATCCAATTACAGTGCAAGTTCCCATACAAGATGGGGAGTGAGAAAGGGGAAATGCCAGAGGTGGCTTTTATGCAGCTTGTTGTACAACTAGAGTCCATTAGCTAATGTGGAGGAGGAGGAAATCTGCTACATGTCAGTCACTGGCCAGGGTATAGTATATAATCCCCAAGCAATCTAATTTGTGGCATTTCCTATCTAATTTGTGGCATTTCCTACAAGCCTACAGTCAATAAAAGAAGAGGACTAAAATGTCCTCCATGTGGGCTTCCTTCCATCAGTTTAGTGCATTAAATTAACAACAATAATAATGCTTATAATTGTGATGTTCAGCACCTTGGCAGACAGGAAGCAAACAAGTCTATTACTGATAGCCAGTCAGTTTTTGCAGCCTGGCTGTTTTGCTTTTGAAACAATGCAAGGGACATACAAGCCAAGACCTTTCAACCTTGGCCTAGGGAAGTAGATATATGCTTCACAAACAAATACAAAGAAGTGATTCTCATCCCAGACCTGGGAACAGGGAAACTGTGGAACCCAGAAGACATGGGAGATCTGTACCTGGGTCTCTGGCTTTTTGTTCATATTAAAATTGGCACAGGGAGCTCTCAATCTGAGGGCAGAGCAGGCATGCAGGATAGTAGGAAGCAGACAGAGTAACTGGTTGCTCATACCAAATAAGCTTGGCTCAAGTCTGAGGTATGATAGGACCATGTGGAATCTATTGAGTCCTCATACCACCTAACTGCTGAACTGGTATAATACCACCTTTAACCCAACAGCACTGGTGGCATCTATGTGCAACAGAAAGTGGAACTGGCAACTCCCTCTTGTTGGTATGAGAAAGGATAACATGGTAGATTCTTTTATTCTTGAGCTCTATGGTAGAGAGCTTCCACTCCACCCTTTCCCTTTTTGCCATGGGTGTTTGTGGCGGGTGTGGAGGCTTTGGTTGTTTGTGTGTGTGTGTGTGTGTGTGTGTGTGTGTGTGTGTGTGTCCCATTGTGTTATGAAGGACAAACATTAACAAAAATCTCTGAAAGGTTTCAGACCATATGTCTGGCATTCACCACAGCCACGTCAGATCCTGTATAAAAGCTGTGAAATTCAGCCTTAGGGTTCTTCAGTGGACAAATAAAATCTGTATGTCTTTCTGATGCTTTACTCTGTCATTGCTAAATGCACAAATAAAGCAATCTGTTAAGACATTATTTCTGAAATGTATTGCCCCATGCAATACATTGAATTGCCATAGTCTCTTTTTGCTTCTCTTCAGCACCATGCCATGGTGAGTGAGGTTCAGTCATAAGTTGGCAGCCTGTAGTTACACATTATCGACTTTGCCCCTTTCTGGGGAACCTATGCTTCTAGCAGGTGTTTCTGTGGATTCTCACCCAATTCGGTAGGCAGACACTGGTGGAATGGGAGACTGAGGAACCTTGCTGCTCTTCCGAGAGCTCTTAGGCCAAAGAGCAAGTTAACTGATGCAAAGAAACCCTTGGGCATATTTAGATTCTTGTGGCATCTTTAAAAGTGACAGAAGCATTATATGGCACAACTTTTCTTGGATCACACTCCACATCATCAGATGCATGAAGTACAATCCTAAACTGGCAGGCAAATATACACACATGGTTGGAGGAACAGAAAGAAGGGAGGTATGGGAAAAACAAAATGCCCTGAGAAGAGAATAGTTGCAGTGAGAGTAAAAGAAGGTTGTGTTGGTGGTAACACACATAACCTGGCATGCATAAGCTCAGCAATATGTCCTTTATAAAAAAAAGTACAAATCATACTTTTTTGCTTATATGCTGCTCCGCTCTGCCCCACTTTGTCTTGCAAATTGTTCTGCAGATTTGAAGCTTCTCTCACCCTACCTGCGGGGTTAGCCTGTCAGCTGCATTTACTCCAATGCTCTGAAAGCACCACTTAGCACATTTCTATTAGTTTAGAACTGTAAAAGTGCTTCTATAAACATTTTAGAACGGCACGTCACAAGAGCTGTAGTGCATTCACCGGCTGAGCTGAGCTGACCCTTTCAAAACCTGCCCCAAAACCTGCTTCCAGAATGTCTCTATTTTTGGGTGGGATTCAGTCACATACCGTCAAATTCAGGTTGAGCAATTAGAGCTCATTGGAAGATCTTGTGCAACAAACCCACTTCCCCAAAAGATCAGACTTTTTACAGTGAGGAAAGTTACAAGAAAATGCACTGGGAAAGTGTGAGATAACTGCAGGGTCATCCAGCCTCCCCACAAACAAATCAGATTAAAAGCTCTTTAAACAGTAGTATAATCTGCCTGCAAACAAACTGGGATGAATGCTCAATAAACAGGGCATGGAGAAGTGCCCTAGCAAGGAGATTGTTGATCAACACAGGGCAACCAGCTGTTTTCAGGTCACCATGCTGTGGTCGTAATAGATTTAGCCCTTTAGCAGGCAGAAAAGGACTGAGAGGAAAGGAAGACAGGCGGGCTGGCGGGCTGGCTATATGGCAGTAGTCCACAGCTGGAAATCGGTGGACCAAATCAGCCCCTATGTCTTTCTAAGCTAGTGGCTATTGTGCTTTCAGACCCCAGTCAGCCAGGAAACATAGGTTGTTTCCTGAAGTTTCTTTCCTTTTTTGACATGCAGATTAGCAAGATGAGGCCTTTTGGGTCTCGTGCAGCTATGAACGTATCAGCAAAAACAAGTGAGTGGTGGAGAAGGAGGATGTGGTCCCTGCCTGACACCCAGTGTGATGCAGAGCTCAGAATGCTGTAAGTTCAAATCCCGCTAAGCTGTAATTGTCACCAAATAGCTATGGACCCGCTACTATCTTTAACCTAACCTACCTTACGGGATTGCTGCGAGAATAATGGGAGAGGTTGCCAGTGACCTTTTGGAGTGACCACACAATGGAAATGGAATGGTAATAATAATACACATAAATGCCACTGTGGACTAGGGCACACGATGTGGCGTTGTGTTGCAAAGGTGTGCAGTTAGAAGTCTGGATTTATGGTATTAACTTTTCGGTGCCTCAGCAGCTGGAAATGGCCTTGGCCTGCCTGGCCCTCAGAGCAGCTGCTTTTCAGGGCTCTGCTTGCTCTGCCTGCGATGATGGAGCTAGGCTCTCCCCCTTGTCCTTGGAGAGGCTCGTGTTTTGCACCGGGGGAGTAATTGATATTATTGCCAATCCTGACGCACTGCAAAGCGAAAACAACACCCTGGCAATGCTTGCTTGCTTGCCTTCAATGCTGTTATCTAACAACAATGCTTCCAAATCCCACAGCCGGCCTCTTCTTTTAACACGTGCAGCGCTATCTGACTGTCTCTGTGTCGGTTTGCAGCAGTCACACTCCCAGGCACATGGGGAGGAGCTGCTGCTGTGTGCTGCGGAGGTTTCGGCTCTGCTTATGTATTGCTCCGAATGTAGCACACCATTAAAAAAGGAAGGGGGGGAGAGCGGCAGATGCAGTCGGGATGCTCAGCTGTGCAGGGCTTTGCGAAGAAACCCAGGGTGCCTTTTCCAGGTGCCTTAAAGCCCTTTGAGATAATCACGGGCTTTAACACTTCACATGTCTGCTGCTTCCTAGAAGGATGTATTGCCCTCAAATCTTCATCTGAACTCAGAACACTTTGCAGTGTCTACATACGTACGTACACACATGGGTCACCACAGGGAGCAGGGCCAGAGGGCCCATCCTCCTGCCCTGGATGAACCATAATCCTCCACATTCCCAATTTTCATTATCAAAAAAAGAGTAAGTTTGTGGTATTTGTAGAGCCTGAGATATGAAGCAAAATAGTACAGGCACTATTCTAAAAAAATTTTGGTGCAAAACTGGCCTGCTCTCTCCTTTCAATGTTTGTACCCTTGCCCCACCTCCAAAAATTTCCTGTGGATGTACATGCACACAGCTGCCGAAACGATTCACCTGTCTCATTGCTTGGACTACATATTGCTCTTCCTTATATCCCTGCCCTTCTGTCCTCTCCCAATCCCAGCCAGCGACTTGTGCTCATTCAGTTCCTCCACTCTCATCAATCTTGAAAGCCTCGCTGCTAGCACAGGTTTAATTAGCCAGGTTGCTTAGGAGCAGAGGAAGCTACCTTATACCAAGCCATACCATTGGTCCATCTTGCCAGAGTTATCTGCACTGACTGGTGATGGCTTTTCAGGGTTTCAGACAGTGAGCCGCTTCCAGCCCTGCATGGAGATGGCAGGGATTGCACCTGACTGAGACCTTCTGCATACAAAAGCTCTGTCACTGAGCTGCGGCTTACATCTGGTGGTCCTGCTCTTAGAGTGTATGCTAAGTTCAGAGATGGGTTAAAGAAAAGTGTGCGCTTAGTTCTTCTGTGTCATTGTTATTAAACAGGGCAATGCTGCTTGTATCATACAACTTAAAAACCACTGTCTGTGGAACACTGTTTTAGAGTATCATCTATGCCAGCCTTGCCTGGGGTCACATCCTCTAAATGTCTGAGGTTGTAATTGCATCAACTCCAGCCACCATAGTCTGACCTATGCTTTCACTCAGACTCATTTAGGATATAATTTTCCAGCTGCAGTGAAAGATTTTAGATGGTTTGCACTGCATGGAAAGCCTTTACCAGAACATCCATCTTCAACCTCCTGCTCTCCATATGTTTTGGACTACAAATCCCATCACCTATTGGCCCCACAGGCAGGAATTGATGGGGGATTGAGTCCAACCCATATGCAGGGCACCAGGCTGAAGAAGGCTGTGCTAGAACATATATTACATAGACACAATGACAGCTGTGGCAGCCTAACATGCCATCATCCACCTCATGCTGATTCTCTAGTGCAGCAGTTCTCAACCTGTGGGTCCCCAGATGATGTTGGACTACAACTCCCATCATCCCTGAGCTCTGGCCTTGCTAGCTAGGGGTGACGGGAGTTGTAGTTCAACAACATCTGGGGACTCACAGGTTGAGAAAGGCTGCTCCTGCGCAGTGTTTCCCAACCTTGGGCCTCCAGCTGTTTTTGGCCTACAACTCCCATCATCCCTAGTTAGCAAGACCAGTGATCAGGGATGATGGGAAGTGTAGTTCAAAAACAGCTGGAGGCCCAAGGTTGCGAAACACTGCTCTAGCGGTTTAGGCTGCCTTCTGAATGTGCACGATTATGCATGTCGCAAAAATTAAAAACTTGGGGAGAATGTAGTGGCATCTTAATATTTAGCTGCAAAACAATTGTAAAAATGTTCCCATGGTATGAATCAGCATTCAGCACTGTGCAGACTGGCAAACACATTCTGTTCTGCTTCCCAGGCAGTTACTTGACCTTAATTAACTCTAGCATTTGCTCTGAAAACAGGCTGTGGAACACTCACTTTGGCACAAAGAAATTACAAGCATGTCTGGCTGCAATTCCTGAAAGATGGTGCATGCTTGGGTTTCTGTCAACACCTGAGATCAGTCAACACTTGTAGGTATTCAGTGATTGCGAGCATGACTGAATGTGTATAGAATATTTCATAAACATCTATTATTATTATTATTATTATTATTATTATTATTATTATTATTACCCTCATTTTATTTCTAGACCACCCTGACAATTGCAGGACAATACACAGAAATACATAAAGTAAGAATAAATACCACGCACGCTTAAAATATCATAAAGTACATCATACAGCAGACATAATCTCAACACATTCTGTATATCGTGTATGGTATACAGTACTACATAAATTTCATCTTAAGCCCTTCAGATGGCAACAGAAAGAGAACAGGGGATAAAGTGTACCTTCAGTGGGAGAGCATTCCACAGTGGGGTTCTTATTTCAGAGAAAGCCCTGCTCTGTGTCACTGCCTGGGTGAAATCTCCCTTCACCACCAGCAGCCCCCACCACGGATCTTAAAGGCCAGGTTGTAGCATATTGGGAGAGGCAGCTCATCAAGTATTTGGGTCCTAGACCATTCAAGGCTTTATGTGCTGAAGCCCAAACCTAAAATTGAGCACAGTAAGCACATAAGCAACTATTTATGGGGACGACTGATGAGTGAAAGACACTGTCCCTGGCAACCCTGAGATTGCTGGTTGAGAAAAGAACATGAGAAGAGCCTAATGGATCAGACCTGTGCTGGCCCCGGGGGTAACCCGTGAAACGTGGTCCAGGACTGGTCCAAAATCCAAAGGTACCACTAGGAGGCAATCCGACAGGGCCAAGGCCGAACACGAGGCAGTAAACCAGGCAAGGACAGGTACAGGATCCCAGGCAGGATCTAGCATACAGCAATGTTGCTCCCGCAACCTGGGGCAGGGTCCGACAGCCTTTTATCTTTGTCGGGGTAGCGGCCGGTCCTGATCCCCCAGTGACTCACCTCCCTGTTTCGCCCGAAGGCGAGCACTCCTCCTGTGAGTACTCAGGTCTCTCCTTCTCTCAGACCTTAGTCTCTGCAGCTTGGGAGACATTGGTGGGTTACTAGACCCAGAGGCCGCCTCAGCCTCCCCTAACCAAACCGGTAGTGGAGCAGCTGTAAGTGATGGCCCAGCTGACGCAACGAGGTAATCCCTGCATCTGGGGCAGAGCAGGCTCAGGCCCCTGACTCGGCCCAACTGATGTTTGTTGCAGGGGAACCTGTGCAGACTGGGACTCCTCCGGATCAGGCCCCAGACATAGTTCAGATGATGCCTGAGGTAAAGGATCCAATGCAGACTGAGGCTCTTCTAGTTCTGAGTCCGAGCCCGAGTCCCAGGCCATCACAAGACCAATGGCATGTCTAGTCCAGCATCCCGTTCACACAGTCGCCAACCAGATGCCTATGGGAAACATGCAAGCAGGATTTGAGCACAAGAGCGTGGCTTCCAGCAACTGGTATTCAGAAGCATTGATGCCTCCAAATGTTGACGCAGAGCATCACCATAATGGTCCATAGCCATTGATGGCCCTCTCCTCCGTGAATTTGTCTAACCCTCTTTTAAAGCCATCTGTGGGACCAGGATTTTCTGGTCACGATTCATTGCATAGCTGCTCTGCACAAGGCCCAAATTGATAGCAAGCTCTGGCTTCACAATGTCAAGCCGTGGAAAGCTCTCTTTCAGAAGGTTTGTGCAGGCCCTTCTATCCCTGCTTTCAGATTTTATTTTTTTGAAACAGATGCACTTTTCATGCAGGCTGATTCCCCAGAGCTTTGTTTTATAATGCTACTACTCTTTTAATAGGCATGTTTGCATTTCCCCGCCCTGAAAAAGGTCAATGCTTTGTGCGTGTTCCAAATGAACCTTTACGAAGCCAGGAAAGCTTGCTGAGAATCACCCACTCTGCCTTGCCTCTACCTCCACCAAAACCATAGGAACTTACCTTTGCAGGTAAAAGGACAAAAAGAGAGGTGGCCATGAGCACTCTCACCTCTGTTGGTGTGTCACTGGAAGGGGAAGGGAGAGCCAGAGGTGGCAGTAAGCAGGTTCTGGGCAGACACAGCCCGAATCACAGCAAGTATGTTTAGTCCAGTCTTTTCCAGATGCTCAGAACAAGTTTTGAATAAGTTGTTTTAAAACCAACTTTTTAAAAATAGTTTCATTTATGCTTATGATGCCTTTGGAGGAGGGGTCCACATGGAGCCCAAAAGCAGTAATTCATGTATCTAAATGGCTTGTCCCATTGATTTTTTAAATTATTTTTTGAGGGTCTGAAGCATGGCTAGATTTGGCCCCACACCCCTCTTTGCAACAAATGATAAATTTGTTGTAAGATATCTGTAGATATCTAAGAAATCTGTAGTAAGATATCTGAGAAAGGATGCAGGAACACCTGGGGGAGGATCAAAATGATTTTTTCCACTAATTGCTTTCTTGCATGAGTTGGCTCAGCCCTTCACTTTTCTAATATGGTCAAGTGGGCAGCTGTATTGCATGACACGGGCTGTCACTGATAAGGCTAGCAGTAATCCCTGTGATTGCAGAGGCTTGAAAACAGTGGTTTCTGGGAATTGCTACAGGCTGTATCTGGTTCACACGTTAACATTTATTAGTTATGAGCTCCCACCCCAAAATGGTAAAGAACTGCCTGCATGTCAAACAAAATGGTGGGATATAAGTGAAATAAGTAAACGTGTGATCTGGCCACAATATAGTTTGGTATCCTGGCTCCAGGGAATGACCAGAATCCACATTCTGTGACCCATAATGAACTAGCCACGATGGCTATGTTATACCTCTGCTGCTGCGGTTGTACACCTCTGAGTGTCAATTGGTGTGAATCACAAGTGCGGGGAGCACTGTTGAACATGGTTCCTGCCTGCCAACTTCCCTTAGAGATCTGGTTGGCTACTGTGAAAACAGGATGCTGGACTTAGATGGGCCTGTGGCCTGATCCAGCAGGGCTCTCCTTATCTTATGACACTGCTCTGTAGCTTAGATAGGTGGTGAATTTAAGGAATATGACTGTTCTTATACAGAGGTATGGAGGGTATTTTAAGATATTTGTTCCTGCTATTTTAAAAAAGGAAGCACTGTAATGAGTGGATACTGGCTTTCCTTTAAAAAATAAAATAACCCAAAGGGTAGGCAGCAGTGGTTAGAGTGGTTGGCAAGCAACAACAACCAGGACTTATTGCAAGCATTTTAATTTATTAAACGGAACATTGGCTGTTGACTTAAACAGGAGCAAGATTGTGCTCATCAATTGGAGGTTAGCAGAGGTTGGCTATTCAGCTAATTGAGGAATCTTCGCAGCACGCCAGGAAAGTCCTTCCAGGACTGACATTGCAGCACAAATACTGGAAAATGCAAAGTGTCCAGCAACCTTGGATGTTCCAGACAGTGCTTTGCTGGAAACAATATTTCAGTGCAAGCCAGCCAAGTAGCTATACTAATGACAGGTAATGGTTGGGATGAAGGCCTGAGCAGAGCATTTAGCTATGCATTTCAATACTAGCAACCAATCTGATTGCTGGCATTACTTCGATTTTTTTTTGTTAATTAAAAAACAACTAAAATTTCAGACGGCTTGGGTATTGACTAGAGACTTTAGATTGGACATAGTCTTCTTCATTATTTACATTATTTATATTATATACTGTGGCGCCATCCATTCTGACTCATATTCTTCCAGTTCCTTAGAACTCGCTTCTTCCACAAATATTTTACTTTTGCCCAGGTGGAAGCAAACTTTGGGACTGTGTAAAGCCAAGATCCACCATCCAGAGCCGGGGGGAAGGCCATAGCTCAGTGGTGGAGCACCGGCCTTGCATGAAGAAGGGTGCAAGTTCAATACCCAATATCTCCAGGTAGGGCTGAGAGAGACTCCTGTTGAAAACCCTGGGGAGTCACTGTCAGTGTAGACAAAACTAAGTTAGATCAGCCAATGGTCTGACTTGTTATAAGGCAGTATCCTATCTTCCTTTGTGCACAGTGTGAGATTCAAAATGGTTGTGGAGCCAGTTACATACATCTCCCCGTAAGCCATCTTTCTTCTTTTTTGGCAATCAATCGTAGCCGAGTAAGATTGTCTTCCATGAACACGGTCTTAACAGTAGGTGACTGTGGAGGCCAATTCTGGATCCACACATCCTTCCACAGTGGGGGCATAGGTTTCCGGGAGGGAGTTGATCACGGTGTGGGTTTGCCAGATGTGTCTTCCTCTTAGCACATTTCTCCCTTGCATCCTGAGTTTGAGCATATTCAAAGTCCATGATGCCTTTGGTAAAGCCTGATCTCCAACTGGAGAACTTGCAGGCCAGTGTTTCCCAATCAATTTTTAGTGTTTATACTACATTTTTTAAGAGTTTCCTTGAGAGAGTCTTTAAACCTCTTTTGTTGACCACCAGCATTACACTTTCCATTTTTAAGTTCGGAATAGAGTAGCTACTTTGTAAGATGATAATCAGGCATTCGAACAACATGACCAGTCCAAGTTGAGATGATAGTATATAACAGTACAAACCTACCTATAAGTTACAACTGTTCATGAATCCTAACTGTCTAATGTGAGAGACTGAACTGCTTGGGCAATGGAACTTTGCTAGCTGTTTTCTCTGCAGCAATCTGCTGTTGAAGAGGCTAGCAATGTATTTTAACTGAATCCTGACCTAACTCTTTGGCAGTGGAAGCTGCTGTAACAAACAAATGAAACTTTGTTTTTTCCTCCTCCTCCTCCATGTGTTCATACCCATTGGATCCTGGTCCCCACCTGCAATTTGTCCATAAGTGAGGCCTTTAAAGACTGCTTTTTTGAGAGTGGTGGGGGAGGGAGTAATAGCTGCTATTATGAAAGATCATCTGTATCCCATGTGAGCATTAACAATACCACAGTCCCTTAAATGCACTTCCTTTTTTATGATACATCACATTTGCAGAGCTAGGAAAGCAGAACTCTTGGTGTGATTGCTCCAAATCACTAGCAATAACCTTCTGGAAACAGGAAGTTGTCTTTAGCCTTGGTTTTCTGCTTGGTTACTCACTTGGGCATTTCCAGACACTGCTTTAGCTCCACAATGTGTAGAGTTTGGAAATATTCATGGAAACAGTTTGTGGGCTGGTACAGGATGAGTCCAGGATGATTTGTGGAGTTCATTCCTGTCAGGGCCAGCCCTACCATCAGGAAGTGTGAGGCAGGAGCCTCAGGTGGCAGGTGCTGAGCAACCTGCCCTGAACCTAGCCTGCTGCCCTTAGGAGCATCTGGTTGGCCACTGTGAGAGCAGGATGCTGGACTAGATGGGCCAGTGGCCTGATGCAGCAGACTCTTCTTTTGTTCTTAATTGCCAGTCTGTTTGTGCCTAGAATGCAAAGGAGGCGCCATCTTTTATTTGCCTCAAGCAGCAAAATGTCATGGTCCAGCCTTGATTGCTGTAGTAGTAGCACATGGCTGCCTTAGCTGAGGTTCTTATCCTTCATGGCAATTCAGTTGTAGACCAATAAGTCCCAATAAGCTTGTTTGCCAGACTTTTTTTTCAAATATTCTACAAATTTTCCCCACTCTTTAATAATCCCCCCCTTTTTGGTTTCTTATTACAGCTGTCGGTTTTGCCATTTCAGCATCATCCATCAATTTAATCATCCACTCTTCCTCAGTTGGTACAGCATGTTCTTTCCACCTCTGGGCAAACACCATACATGAACAAATTTTTAAGGTCCTTTGGAATCTTTATATTCACTATCTCTAACAGAAAAGCTTCTGGTTTTGTTTTGTTTTTTAACTAAAGTAACACTTTAATGCCACACATTGAATTTACTGGTACCTACCTGAGACTAACATAATTTGGATCAAGCCATTTGTTGTAATTAATGTGTTAAATTTACAAGTAAGATGTTGGCTACTCCCCGAAGACTGCATATGTTTGCTCTGGGTATTAAATATGGCTATGGTTTTGTATACCTTCCATTATGCCAGTCCGGTTACTGAGCAAAGTAACCAAGCTTTTGTAAAATGCAGGAATAAGCACTTGCAAACCACAAAATGATACACACACATGTTAATAGCTTTCGGCAGAACATGTCAAGAAAGCTGAGAAATTACTAATAAACTGTTTGCTCCCTGATACTAACAGGATCACTAATGTAAGGAAAGAAATATTTTGTCAATAGGACAGTAAGTGCAAAGCAATTGCTTGCATAGAATGAAATAACTAAACTGTATGCACTGCTTCCATCTCCACTGGCCTTTCCATTATAATTAAACATAGCTTGACGTACATATCACTGCCGTGCCTTAGCTTTGCTTACTTTGTTCACACAATCAAATGAAAACACTGTGTTTCAGTCCCACACATGCACCCTTATTCAAACCATATTACTGGTCATTATCTGATGTCAGCAGCATTGTAGCGCAGTGCCGGAATCTTACTGTCTTGTTTTGTGACACAGTGGGTGCTTCCAGACTCCACATGTTTACACAGAAGTATTTGTACTTGAATTCGTGTGGTAGGTTTGGCCTGATGGCATCTGAAGGCAAGGTTGTGTTGCAGGGAATGAGTCTATATCTTAAGAGGTATATCTATCACACAGCCGAGGAATGTTTTAGCACACCTATGAGTGTTTAGTGTCCCCCAGTCCACCTTATCCAATGAATATCCAAAGTATTTGATAACATTTCCCTTCTTAAGTCAGAATTTAGGTACCGTCCAGCTCTGTGATTCTGTATTTGGGGTTTCTGAGGAGAACTAATAGGGTTGAATTGGATTCCCATCTTCACTTATTCAATTTATTTCTCAGGTTTTACTCTGTCGAAACTCTATTAAGTGCATTAATCAAAACCACCCATTCTGTTTTCTTCTTTCCATCAGAGATTACATAAGCACTGATGGAAATGCTGGTCGATACATATGAAAGCTAGGACATTGGTGGGCAGGTGCTGAGCGCTATTTACGAAAAGTCTCATAAGGAGATTTATATCTCAGCTACTTAACTAATAGAAGACCCATTCAAACTTGGATTAGTGAAGAAAAAACCTTCCCCGAGCTTTCAGTCAAATTGATTATCTTTCTTTGCATGTGCAATAACCCATACTCCAAGTATTTTAATCTTAATTTCCTATACTGGAGTTGGTTTGTAACAAGATCTGTTCCAAAATACGATTTTTGCTAACTCATGTTTTCTTTCTTCTTTGGCGATCTCTCGTAGCCCAGTAAGATTGTCTTCTATGCACATGGTCTAGACAGTGAGTCTGTAACTGACTGTGGGGGCCAATTCTGGATCCACACATCCTAACTCATATACTCTTTACTCAATTTACAGAAGTTAGAAGTACGGTACTCCTTGCATATTTTTTAAAAAAATTCAAGGGCACCCACACAAATGCACACCCTAGTGTGCACAGTCTCTCTGGGCGTATTTGTGCTCAATGTATTGTGCTGCTGTCAGTGTTGACAATAATGAACTAAGTGATCTGACCTGGTATAAAGCAGCTTCCTGTGTTTTATACTGGGATGTACTGGGATGTCTATTTGTATGCACATCCCACTTACCCTAGGTCCAATTCCACAGGGAAAAAGGACTTGGAGAAAGCATATTTTAGGGTGCAGATCAGATGATGATAATCCTTTCCTTGCTTGGGATCTGACTGCTGCCTAGCAGCAACCCCACTTGCCCTGTGACACCATGAAGTGAGCAGGAATGAGAACCTGAATGGCAATGATCCATGGGAGACAGTGATGCTTGGCAGTGACGCCAACACAATTCCCTTACTTTTACACCATCCCTAAACAGCAAAGATGCAATCCGCCTTGCAGCTTAAAGGATCACAGTGGAATTAGGTTTCCTTTTAGCCTAAATGCCAGCTCTTTGCTGCCAGAATTTGTGGGTAGCAAAGGGAGGGGGGAGGCAGTCTGCATTTTAACCCCTTTCCCCCTTAGTTTTGAGGAGGCTATTTTCTTTATTAAATTATTTTTTTCATACCAATGCCACACATGCTGTATGTAGAAAACCTGGTCTGGCCTTTCCACTGTTTCCCAATGCTGTGCATTCAGATTTTGACAATGGGACTAATGATAGACAACACACAAACAACTTGGACCCAGGTTGCCTAAGTGACTGCCTTGCCCTTTATATCCCAGCCCAGCAACTGCTCTCCTCAAATGGGGCACTGCTGAGAGTACCATATGCTCCAGGGTGTGTGCTTAGCTTATAAAACTGGGCTTTTAGTGCTGTAGCTCTAGCCCACTGGAATAAGCAGCTGAAATTAAGACAGGTACCTAGCATCATGATCTTTAAATGCCTGCTGAAGATGCTTGTTTAAGGGGCCTTTTCCTGAGGTATGACCCAGTCATTTTGTACACCTGAAAAAATAAAAATGGTTTTATTGCTTTTATACTTTGTAGAAATTATTTGATTGTTTCAGAGTTTGTAGAGTTGGTTTTACTGGGTTTTATCCAGTGCTGCTGTTTCACGCACACAACAGACTTCCGTTCATGCAATGGTACTTTCCCTACGTCTCCCCACAGCCTCTTCTGCACCCTCAAAATCTGCTCTAGACAATTGGGGGCTCCATCTGGAACAGATTTTTTTGAGGGGGAGAGGAGATAGCATTGCATAGCACTGGATGCGACCCTCTGTTGTTTTAGAATGTGGAGCTTTTGTGTTTTATTTCATATTTACCTTGTATACATTTTGATGGCTTCAGGCTGTGAAGTGGTTTATATATTTGTAAAATAAAGAAGTACTTTGGTGAGAATAAATATAGCAAAGAAGGGATGGTTCAGTCCTGGCACCAGGAAATAAATGGGAGGATCTTGTTTATTTTGCATTTATATCCCATCAAAGTGGAATACATAGTTTTCTGCTTCCCACCTTTATCCTCACAATAATCCTGTGAGGTGGGTTAGATGCAAAGACAGTGAATGAACTAAGGTCACCCAGTGAGCTTCATGGCTGAGTGGGGATTTGAGCCTCTAGTCCAACATTCTAACCACTACACCACACTGGCTCTTAAATAATAAGAATTATTGGTTCCTTAACAATTTTCAGTTGACATAAAATTTTAACCCAAAGCAATGGTTTTTACAATCCACTTTGCATCTGTTTCTCCTGAATCCTTTAAAAAGCATTTGGGGTTGTTCCAGAATTTCTAGTTGTCACCTTTAATTCTGCATGGAAAAGAGGGCATCTTCTTTTTATTTGCTCATGTTAGCGCACGACTTTATTGTGTTCTATTCCCACTCTAGCTCAGGAAATGAGATACACCATCACTGCATTAGTTTAGCCACTAGTGGCAAGGGGAATAATTTGCATTAACCCAGATACTGCTGTGAAACTGGCTTCTAGGGAACTGTATTTCTTGGCAATTTATAATCCATCAGATGTACTCTGGGGACTCGGATAATTGCATAGAAATGCTCTGTCTAACGTGTAGATTTTACATATTCCATGCAAGCCACCGATACAGAATGCGGCCAGGGTTATGAATCACTGACCACTCAGAATTTTAATGCCTTTTACATTGATCCTGCTTCCAATGAAATCAATGGGAAAGCTATTTTAAGGCACCTTGAGAACTTAATGAACTGAGAATTGCTGTCTTCAGATGGTTGCCAGATCTGGGCAGGCTAGTGGTAGGGCTGGTCCAAGATATTCTGCCATCCCCAAGTTGCTGCACCCACAGAATCGGGGAGGAGTGCTTAAGCATCCCTTACACCAGCCTTTGCCAACTTGGTGCCCTCCAGATGTTGCAGGCTATGACTCCCACCAGCTCTGGCCAAGTGTTTTGTGCTGGCTGGTACTGGTGGGAGTTATAGTCAAAAAGATCAGCAGGGCACCAGATTAGCGATGGCTGCCTTACAGTGTTCCAGAGGGTTATGAGCCTTCACATCTCTTGACCTTTGGCAGTGAGAAAGCATTAACCTACGCAATCCCTTTCCACTCTCATTTTTTACATGCTGGCTGGGAGAAGGAGGAAATCCCCATTTCCTTCAGTCCAGGTGTGAAGGAATGTTAACGGCCGCACCATTTAATGTCCTGATTCTGTTGTTGTTGCAAAATGGTTTAGAGCTTGTTCTGAGCAAAGCAAAGCAAAGAATGGGCTGTGGTGCTCATTGATGCAAAACTCTTTGTTATACCTCAGTTCATTTTGGAATAAAACACAGTCCTTCATGTTCAGAAAAGGACAACCAAAATAACCAACAGGATGGAGCAATTCCACTCTGATTTTGTTTGTTTAGAGAAAAGACAAATAGGAGGAGAGGTAGACAAAATTATGCACTAGAACTTGAGGGGATCCAGTGAAGCTGAGCATTGGAAGAATCAGGACAGCCAAAAGGATGCCCTTTTTTCACACATCACATAGTTAAAATCACTCCCAGAGAATTAGACAAATTCACAGAGGATAAGGTTATCAATGACCAGTAGCCACAACATATGGGGTTACTCCTCCCCTGAAAACTCAGGTTCACAGCTTGGGTGCACTCCTAGATTCATCCCCGAGCCTAAACGCCCAGGTTTTGGAGATTACTTTATGTGTGTTTGCCTATTTAAAACTAGTGCATTAGCTGTGCCTATTCCTAGGCATGTCTGATCTGGACGTGGCAATATATGCATTAGTTACATTCTGTTTGTATTGCTGTAATGTGCCGTTGGGAAGTGTCTGGGAATTTCAGTGGGTCCAAGATGCTGAGGCCAGGTTGCTGACTGGAGCCGTTTACAGATAGAACAGAAACCCCTTGTTAACAATAGCCCCACTGGCTACCAGCCCGTTTCCAGGCACAATTTAAAGTGCTGGTTATAGCCTACAAAGTCCTATACAGCTTGGGTCCGGGCTCTCTGAAGGACTGTATCTCCCTGTTGAGCCTGCTTAGGCTTTAAGAATATCTGGGGTCGCCTTTCTCTCAGTCCCACCACTGTTTCAGGCACGCTGGGCTTTTACACCATCCCTTAACTGCAAAGATGCAATCCACCTTGCAGCTTAAAGGATCACAGTGGAATTAGGTTTCCTTTTAGCCTAAATGCCAGCTCTTTGCTGCCAGAATTTGTGGGTAGCAAAGGGAGGGGGGAGGCAGTCTGCCTTTACAGCACTTCTCCCCCTTAGTTTTGAGGAGGCTATTTTCTTTTTAAAAAATAAAATCATACCTAATGCCACACTTGCAGTATGTAGAAAACCTGGTCTGGCCTTTCCACTGGAGTATTTTCAGCAGCTACTCCCAGTTCATGTAACTCCCTTCCATGTTTCCTTTTGCCAATAGGCAAATACTTTAAAAACAAAACAAAACCAGGTCTTTTTGGCCACTAACTCTGGCTATTGTGACAGGGTCTTCTGGCGGCGAGTGCTGCACATTTCCTTTTCTTTAATGTGTTTTTAAATGGTTTTAGGTGTTCAAATTCAGTGCTGTTTTTAATAGGGCAACTTGTTTTGTAAAAAGAATATATGAGTTGATCGATATGTTTTTAGTTGTATTTGCTCTTAGTTGTATTTGTTTATGTTGTTAGCTGCTTTGGGTCCTGTGCTGGGAGAAAGGCGGGAATGGGGGGGGGAATAGCAATTTAAGAGCTTACTGTTCACGGCTCTTTTCTTCTTTTTGTTAATGTATATCAGTGCTTGATTTTTTGGAGCAGGGAGACGTAGCAGGACCTTAATGAAACCCATAGTTCCCACCCCTTATTTCCCCATAGCCATATAATTTTAGGCATAGCATAGCCTCCCCCAAATAGCCTTCATAGAAAAGTAGCTAAGGGGGACACGACCACCTTTGCCCACATTGTAATTTGAGCATTGAGGTAAATACATACAATATAAAAAGGTAGAATCAAGTCATTTTTCTAGTGCTTTCCCCCCTACAACTTGATTTTTCTTGCCTTCGTTTCAGTTTAAAAGTTAAACATTAAGCAATATAACACACACTCACTGCCACCGCCACCCCATCCAACGCTTTCTCCTCCCCCTCTCCTCTTCAAACTGCATTTCCAAATGCAGAGCACTGGTATCTCCAAAGCAGATCCTCTGGCTTTCTTTCCTCCCTGAAATCGGAATGCTGAAAAAGGCAGTCACCAATTAGCTGACTTTGCTCAGACAGACTCATGCGGATAAGAACAATAAATGTAATTGGTTTCAAGAGAATGTGCTGCAGCCTGCAATAGTCTTTGGCAGCGTTAACTGTTGTTCGTTCCTCCTGATGCACCATGGACCACCCGGCGAAACCTTCCCTGAGACACAACGAACACCAGTGAAAGGAACCAACGCTGCGCACTAAGACAGTAGCAGCTAAAATGTCTCCTTGCCTCAGTCGTGCATTAATTGAAAATCCTACATAAAGCAAAGCCAGGTTGCTCGGGGGGCATACGAGAGAGCTCTCTGCAACCTGCATCAATGAATATTTGGCAGAACGCTTGGTTTTTGTGTTGGAGACAAAACTGTAATTATGCTATGCATGGCATTAAAAAGAATCAAATGTAAAGAAAAGAGGTCAAAAATGCAGTGGGTACTGCGGGCTTTCCTTGATGTGCACACAGAGCTGCACTGCACCAGCAGGCAGAGGTGAAGTTTGGGGCGGCGGCGGAGAATGGTATTTATGGGGGTTGTTAATCAAGGCAGTGAGCTGGCAGCTCCAATCCTTTTGTAGCGGTCACTCCTGAACAAGTTTTATATGCCAGCTCTGCCCTCCAACACTCACCGAGGTTACTGTTTATAAACTCATTATTAGGGGCTAACAAGGACATACGTACTTAGAAAGACCTGACAAGGATTATTATGCCCTGCCTAGCCATGCCTCCATTTCCATCTTCCTCTTTCCCTGGGTCGGTTCTAGGTTGTAAGCCTCTCTGGGTGGGGGCTGCTCTTCATAAAACAACGTGTACATAAAGGTCCCGTTGCTGTTGCTTCTGTTAGATGGTATGCAGCTGAGTTCTAGTTGGAGTAGATCCCTTGAGATTGATAGAATTGCTAGTCTTAAATCCACTAATTTCAGTGAGTCTGTGCTGAGTGTGACAAATTCTAATCAATGCCAAATACTAATCAGTCTCCTTGGTGGTGGTCATGGTGTTCCTACAGACCTGGTTGCTACAGACCTGAGAGGGTCTGTAGGTAAGGAGGTGGTCTCTCAGATTTTGGGGGCTAAATTGTTGAGGGCTTTAAATGCTAGCATGGGCACCTTGAATGACTGCATTAGTGTTGTGGTTCAATGTTCTTATATTGAGATTGCTACCTCAGTTTTTGCAGTTCGTAGTCCAAAGGGAACAATATTCATCCATAATCCCTAGTCAGAAGTGACTATTTGCGCTATGCCAATTGTCAAGTCGCTAGTCAAATGGGCCACACTAGGAACAACAACAACATTTATACCCTGCCCATCTGGGGCTGGGTTTCCCCAGCCACTCTGGGTTGCTTCCAACAGGAGATTAAAAATATATTAAATTATCAGACATTAAAAACTTCCATAAACAGGACTGCCTTAGAAAGTCAGATTGTTGTTTATTTCCTTGACATCTGGTGGGAGGGCATTCCACAGGGTGGGCGCCACAACCGAGAAGGCCCTCTGCTTGGTTTCCTGTAACTTGACTTCTCACAGTGAGGAAACCACCAGAAGGCCTTTGGAGCTGGACCTCAGTGTCCGGACTGAACAATGGGGGTGGAGACGCTCTTTCAGGTCTACTGGGCCAAGGCCATTTAGGGCTTTAAAGGTCAGCAAGGTCAGTCTGAATTGTGCTCAGAAACATACTGGGAGCCAATGTAGGTCTTTCAAGACTGGTGTTATGTGTTCTCGGCGGCTGCTCCCAATCACCAGTCTAGCTGCCACATTCTGGATTAGTTGTAGTTCCTCGGTCACCTTCAAAGGTAGCCCCACATGGAGCACATTGCAGTAGTCCAAGCAGAAGATAACTAGAAGACACACCACTCTAGCAAGACAGTCTGCGGGCAGTTAGGGCCTCAGCCTGCATACCATGTGGAGCCAGTATACAACTGCCCTGGACACAGAATTGACCTGTGCCTCCATGGACAGCTGTAAGTCTAAAATGACTCCCAGGCTGCACACCTGGTCCTTCAGGGGCACAGTTACCCCATTCAGGATCAGGGAGTCCTTCACACCCACCTGTCCCCCTGAACTTGGGCTGAGAGTGTCCAGGGCCTACAGGCATGGGGTGGGGTGGGCTTGGTTCAGTTTGGCTGAGGCTGATAATAAATAAAATAAATAAATAAAAGTTGTTATACTTTCAGGGTGTGCATGACATGTAACTAGGAAAAGTTGAAGAGAGCGCCTCAAAAAATTAGCAGAGGTTGATCCTCCACACACTTGGACTAAAATCCATAAATTACTTCCACAGAAAGAAGTTCTGCTCCATAATATTTCATCTTCAGATCCTTACAGGGAAGGAAGTACGCTGTTATGCTATCAGGAAAATGCATGATTCAACTCACCTTTGGGAACATATATACAAGACTCTGAAATGCACATAAAAACTGCCTCACGTTCATCTTTCAATCATTCCTCATCTCTGTGTTCACCCGAGGGAAAGCTTAATCTCTCTCTGTTTAGAATGTTTAGAATAGTTATTGCAGTTTACCAAAATCTAAACAGATTTCAGGCTGTCATCTGACCTTTTAGGTTTTTGCAGAAAGAAATACTTTGCTGGGTATCTTCGTGATCTGTCTCAGAAGTGTCCTCTGATGGACCTTCTACTACATTGCGGGTCTCTGCTGTGTTTCCTGGTGACCAACAATGACGGTGCTTCAATTGGTGAACAATCCACCATTTGAATTTCCCACCATGCCTCTGACATAGCATTTGCTCTGGGGAATTGTGCTGAATGACCAAACCTTGGGAATTGTGGGAAATCATAGAATCATAGAGTTGGAAAGGGACCCTGAGGATCATCTAGTCCAACCCCCTGAAAATTAGTGGCTCTCAGACCAAACTGTTGGGCTGTGACAGTGCAGGTGGGCCTTCCATGGTGGTGAGGACCACAACAGTTCCCTAAGGGTCTGGTTGTCGATGCTGGTATTGGGGGGGAGGGGGACTCACCAAATGCCCCACTCCCTGCCTTCCTCACTATTGTTTTTTGGAATGTATGAAGGGCAGCTCATAAGTCTGTACTTCTTACTTGCTATCTTTGCAGTGTTTCTTATGAGGTAGCAGGATTTTTGCAGGGAAAAGAATGTGCAGGTTGTATTGACATACTGATATATGTCTGAGGCACTTCTAATGCAACATTCAATTACACTCTTGCATCCAGCACAATCTAGACACTAGTGTGAGTTATGCATGCTGTGCATCCCATTTCGTAGATGCCCTTGAAATAGCAGGGGCAGAGCCACACTGTGGGTGTTTGGCTTGCTCCAATGGTGAGCCAGCATGGCCCCTTGCTCCAGTGTTATCAGCACCTGCTGGAGGAGCCAGCTGCCAGGAAAATCACACTCCAGTATGATAGTTTTCTTCTTAGTCGTATTATTCATTGCAAATAACATTTCCCCCCAGAATGTATTTATTCATTGCAGAATATATTTAATAACAAAGAGCTGTGTATTGGGGGTCAGCTTGCATCTAAATGGGTGGCGCTGTGGTCTAAACCACTGAGCCTAGGACTTGCCGATCAGAAGGTCGATGGTTCGAATCCCCATGACAGGGTGAGCTCCCGTTGCTCGGTCCCTGCTCCTACCAATCTAGCAGTTCGAAAGCATGCCAAAAAGTGCAAGTAGATAAATAGATACCACTCCGGCGGGAAGGTAAATGGCGTTTCTGTGCGCTGCTGTGGTTCACCAGAAGCAACTTAGTCATGCTGGCCACATGACCTGGAAGCTGTACTCGGCCAGTAAAGCAAGATGAGCCCTGCAACCCCAGAGTCGTCCGCGACTGGTCCTAATGGTCAGGAGTCCCTTTACCTTTACTTGCATCTAAATACCAGTTTTAATGCTCATATCTGTGTCACTTTTGAAAACTATTTTGAGTCTTGTTTTTTTTTTTACAATCAAGCGACATAAACTTTTAAAGAAAAAATAAGCAAACTTTAGTTTGATCCTTACTGCATTTTAACAGCATGCTCTTTGTTCAGAAATAAGTCAATGGGTATGCAATCTTGGGATTTCACCCTTAGGCTGAAATCCTGTACTTACTTTCCTGGGAGCAATCCCACTGAGCACAGTGGAACTTTATGGAATCAACATGCATAATATTTTACTAGTTGTCTCTCATACCAATTTTAGAAGTGGTGAAATGGAGTTTCTAACAAAAAGTGATTTGTCAGTGAGTTCCATGCAATTTCAGAGCCCATTATAAACATCCATGGGGATGGCGACCAGATTGGAGGGATCAGACATATTCAAGTGGGTATATCACAGATATGAATAGGATCACACAATTTCCATTAGCTATGATAGTGAAGTTGAACCTCCATGTTCAGAGGTAGTGCATGCTGGGTTCCGGATGAAGGGAGGATAAAGAGTAATCATCACTTTAACACCATACCTGAGAGCTTCCAAAGGCATATGTATTGTTCCAGCACATGTGTGGAGTCTTATTCCATGTATACACCTGATCAGAAATCCAGGAAAGCAGAAGGAATGGGAGAAAATTAGTTCCACCTAGATCATGCTGAAATCAATAGGACAAATCAGCCGTGACTAATGTAAGTTCCATTGTTTTCAATTGGTCTTAGGTGCCAATAACTTTCTCTGACTGGGGCTGCTGCAGTTTTTTCCTGGGAGTTCACTTTCATTGACAACAACTAGTTCTGTGATTTACCAAAGATTCTAGCATCATCCCTTTATTTCCCCTAACCTTGGAAGCACTTTCAGTTATGGTTGACGTATCTTTCACTCCTATTCCCAGGGTCATGTAAGATGAAGTAGGGAACTTGATCATCCCAGTTGAACATTCAATCATGGATGAGGCATTTCAGGGATCTTATCCTGTTTGAGATCCATTGAAATCATTGCATTGCAAATTCTTCTTCCCACATTTCTCTACAGGAATATTGCATGTGGAATAGTGCCTTCTTCACACAACCCAGGGCACATGTATGTGCATTTAAGCACCATTGAAATCAGTAGGGCTTTAAGCACGGCAAACTCCATGCTGGATTTTAGTTACTGTGTTTTTAGGTTTACACTTAAGAATTTTAAAAAGTGGGTACCCAAAATTGTGAATGAGAAGGAAATGTGTTTAGAAATGTATGCACCGTACAGGTATACTCACTGATATTGATTGCAGCAACCTCTTGAATGTGTCCTCAGACTTTGGATTTTCCTACCAGATGGGGCTTGTCTAGCCCCCTTGTTGATGGTCTTCTGCAAACAGGCAAAGCCCTTCAAAAAATGTAAATATCAACTTGGCCTGCTGGGTTGTTTTGTTTTGCTCTGCTGTATTTAAACCCACATTTCTCATTTAATTGTATTTTAACCAGCTGCCATTTTTATCTGCTCTAATCTGTCTTAGAGCTTACTTGTTGGTGATTTGATTATTTTTTATTCTGCATGTTATTGTTGTTTAGCTGCCGTGGGCATCTATGTAACAAACAAACCAGAGTAATTTTCTTTCAGTTGCGTTCACACCCAGTTTCAAAGCAATGCCGTTGCAAACTGTTACAAAACAGTTGCACTTCTTCTTTTTCACACAATGAAATGTTTCTCAAGGCATGGGACTCACACTGAGGAGCAGAGGGATGTGGGAGGAGGATGCGCATTCATTCCACCATAAAGTAATTATCATAAAAATTCTGGTCCTCCTTTTAGGAACAGAAGAGGTCATTCCACTGCATCTCCCTTCAATTCTTCAGCAATTCTTAAGCAGTTCCTGTTGTTCCAATATATATGATGGTAAAAACAACCACAATGTTCCTCTTATTCAAAACTATTAATAATTAGTGGTAACTAAGTATATTTTCCAGCTTGCGGATAATCTAAACCATTTGCTGAGTAATGTTCTGTTTCTCTTCCCCCTATTCATTTATCAGAAATATTTACAGTGGTACCTCGGGTTACAGACGCTTCAGGTTACAGATGCTTCAGGTTACAGACTCCACTCCGCTAGCCCAGAAATAGTACCTCGGGTTAAGAGCTTTGCTTCAGGATGAGAACAGAAATTGCAGTGCGGCAGCAGTGGGGGGGGCATTAGCTAAAATACTTATTCATTTTCCCACTGCTTTCCAAGGGGGTGGGAAAGTCTCAATAAATAAATGCAATGAAGATGTATCCTGGAATCTGATTGAGTTCCTTTACTTAATGCCTTGAGTCTCTGTGTTAACTTCTCCATCATTGTCAAATTCCAGATCTCATGGTACCAGCAAGGAAAAAAGGCTGACGGCAGTTCTTGGTGCTCACAAGCCATGCAGCAATAAGAAGAAGGGCCCACCACATCTTTATACATTACTGACATAGTCTGCCCTTCAAATATATGCATCAATGCCAGTTGTGGATCAGAGAGGAGGGATTGACAGGTAATTTTATTAATTTCCTTGAAATCATCTTTCCAGAATGCAGCAAAATCAGGACACAACCACCACATGTGAAAAAATGTACCCTACTCCTCACAGCCTCTCCAGCACAGTGGCAAGAGTGTATTATTCTGTGGAAGGTGGAAGGAGTGAGGTAGTAATGATAAATATTTCTTAGCATTCTCCCTTGCCCTAGCAGAGGTAGATTTGCCCTCCTTCATGTGCCACTCTAAGCATCATCTTTTATTTGTAAGTGGAGATCATTAAGCCAAGGAATTTTACCTAGATCAGCCACAGTTCTTAATGCAAATAACTTCCCCATTTTACCCACATTCTGTTTCAGTCACATTTATCGTCATCAAAACAAGAACCATTTCCGAATGGTCTGACGCATTAGATGGGTGGGTGGGTTGAACGGCTGGGGTGATTCAGCATAAACCTCTTTGCAGCACTAGTCAGTCCTTCCCCACACAATCAAGAAGCACCACTCCATGAAAAAATCGTAATGTGCCTTGCAGGAGAATCTGTAAGTAAATCTTGAGAATTATGCTTTTTAAGCAGGCTGCAAATGAGTATTAATGTGGTTTGTTTTATAATATAGTTTTAATCAATAACAACAAACAACAAGAATGTTGGCTGCTGGTTACAGGGTACAAAGCTGAGTCCAGCTATGAATAAATAGAAGGAAGGAGGTGCAAGAATATTCAGAAGTCTCAATGCAGGGGACCAAAAGGATCTAAAGCATCAGCATCATATCCATTACAAATTGGATTCGCCGAGTGCATCATCAAGTAGCCTTTCCAAAAAGATACTTGAGCATCAAGGTACTGCCAGAAATGTATAGAGTAACATTCCTGCTCCCCACCCCTTTTTTCTATACTGATGTTAACAGTCCCAACCTATATGTTCCAATATGTTCAATATACTTATTACAAAGTAAGCATACATAGGATTGCAGGCATGCATTGCAATACAAATGAAGTTACCTCTGAAATAAGTCAATAGATTCAATCGGACTGACTTATTAGTAAGTGTGCTTAGGATTGCATGATTAATCAGGGGCTGAGAGAATGCTTCTGTTTTGGCCAACGAGGCTGTTTTGCTTGTTGCAGGACCTTGGGGCCTTTGAACATATTCAGGGGAGCAGCAGCAACATGGGTAACTATTTCTTCAAGACAAGTTACCACCAGTGCATACAGGCTAATGTGAAGGTTGCTGGAAACAGTGTATTTCAGCCATCAAATGTCTGGGTGAACAGGAACTTTATAAAAATCTCTCCTAAAAGTTGTTAATGTGGCAGGCAGATGCACCTTGCTAGGAAGGGCATTCCACAAACAAGGAGCCACCACCAAGAAGGCCTTGTCATACGCCATAGGTAGAAAATGCATATAAAAGAGCAGGGAGAAAACCTTAGGGACATTTGCTGTACAGAAACCAGGAGGAAACCATCTTGTTAAATGGCTGCCTTTACTGTGATTTGCCATGTAAATCATTAGTTTAGCCTTCAGTCAAAGCCAAGGACAAAAGAGAGAGGTGTTGATGGGCTTCCAAAGTTTGGAGTGCACCTTCTTATAGTCTCAGGGCTGCTACAGAAAAATGTGGTGTTCCAGCCTACCACTATTATTAACTCCTTCACTAATGATACTCTGAAGAGGCAATTGGGGTGGGGAGGGAGGAGAGATGGTATGGGGAAAGATGTTCTTCAAGGTCCATTGATTTCCAGGGTGTAATCTTTTGGAAAATTCCTACTCTTCCTTCATCTCTGTTTTGGAGCCACAGCAGATAGCAATACAGGCACATGAATAATGATAAAATCCACAAATGGGAAGTATATTAATAATCTTAAGATCTGTGTCTGTATAAACATCCACCCCACTTCCTAGGAACCTGCTGTGTCTGAGCTGAAAACAAAAGATAAAGTTATCCTTATAAAATAGTATTTGTTAAGGCAACAGACTCTCATTACAGGACAAAATTGGAAAAGTTTATCTTATTTAATTAGAATCTGATTGATTGTGTTGTGTTAAAAAATCTAATATGCATATAAATCAGCTCTGCCTCTTTAGAGAAAACTTGTTATGTGGAAACAATGGGAGCCAAGTAACAAGTGAAAGCTGGAGTTGTGTTGCTTGGTGAAATATAAACCATGTAGCTGATGTCTCTTAAATGCATTTATTTTATTTTATAATAAAAAGAGATGGACTGATTGTCCCAGTGGCATTTGGAAGTAGTAAATATGGCTTTAAAAAATTACTATTGAATGTATTGAGTTGAATTACGTAATTCCCTCTTGTTTTTTTTTTACATTGAACAACAACCTGGATTAAGTGGCAGAGTAATCAAACAACCATTTGCACCATCCTTTCAGCTGCAGGGTACAGCCACCCCTTCGAAAAGGGTCAGTGAACCCCCATGATAGGCCCCAAGGAGAAGAGAATCAGACAGTCTGAGGAATCACCATGCAAGATGCCCAAATGCCCTAGACGTAGTGCTCCTTTCTTGCCTCCAAGATGTCAGCTGCCTATTCAACTCCTGCTTAGCTGAAATTAGCTTGATATCGTGTCATTAGTGCAGATCGCCTGGATATATATGAGAACTGTGCTGGTAGGTCTTTCAGTTCTGAGGAATAAAGCATAACTTTCACAAATTGCTTAAGAGATAAATTTGGCATCTATCTGTTTCCATCCCCGGTCACCATTACTGGATCTCCAGACCCTTGAAGAAAATGACTTCTTTTGCTGCGTTTGCTCAGCACATATGGACACGTTTTGTGGGCAAGAAGAAGTCTGGCTGGAAGGGCCGGTCGTGCCTGTTTGCGATCTGCAGCTCCGTCAGTTTGATGGTGAATGTGTTCCTGTTCCTAGCAGGGTATTCCTTCCTAGCGGACTACCCCACGTTCTCTGCAGTCGCACCCCCATTCCTCTGGATTGCCCTTTCCATGGGTTTGTTTCTGTCCAGGCACCTGCGATGCTTTGCTGCGCTGTTCTTCCTTTCCTGTGGCCTGCGCGAAGGAAGGAATGCCCTGATCGCTGCCGGGACTGGGGCGGTGGTAGCTGGCAACATCCAAAACATTTTCCACAACCTAAATCAGCTGGTAGACAGCATCACTTGCATCCTTCAATCGCAGCATTTCTCCTTTCTCGGCCGCTACATCGAAGCGATACGGTGGATATACAATCAGAGCAAGATCTTGGGCAACCCGTTCAAAGACGTTGTGTCAGTGAAGGACAAGCTGAATGTGTCTTACGCCGTTTCGGACGAAGGCTTGAAGCTGAGGTTGAGTGAGACGAGGCTCCACATCCAGAACGTTGCCAGGCAGATTTCCTCCATACTAGCCCTACCGCCCTACCTGGGCAAGAAAGTGCTCCCTCTGCTGGGGGTTCTTTTCATCGTTCTTGGGACATTACACTTCATGAGGAAATTCCTGAGTCCCCACAACATCAAGTTTAAGAACACTTACATTACGAAAGCGTTTATTCGCTACGATGAGCGGCAGCGGCAGCAAAGGAAGCTCTGCGTCCTCCCCCTCAGCAAAGAAGAAAGAGAGCTGTACACAATGGTTCCATCCTTTTGCCAGACCCAGAAAGAAAGGAAATGCACGGCACGCTTTTTTCTCCCTGTGCTTGCTAACCTTTGCATCTGGGCTCTCTTTGCAGCAGTAGATTATTTGCTTTACTGGCTCATTTTTTCAGTGAGCAAGCATCTCCAAGATTTCCCTGAGCTAGAGGTCCATTTGAAATTGTATTACCATGTAAGTACCTTAGCTACAGTTACCAGCACTTTTCTTGGGCTTTTATTGCTTTAGATACAAGTTTTCTGCAGAGTAAACTTATGCTAAAACACAGCGCAGAAGGCCTTAAAATGAGGTTGGGTGGTGGAACGGCGCAGGCTTTAAAAAGCCTGTGCGTATAAAGCAATGACAAAACAGCAAAAGGCAGATTGGAACGTTGGTTATGCTGAGTGTTGTGTGTGGCTGGAGGAAACAGAAGTGCAAAATTTGGGAGGCCTCTTTTGGGCGTCTTGTTGCAGCAAAGGCTCAAGCATGATTTGCAGGCCAAAGACCTCCAGTTTAATCCCTGTCATTTCCAGTTTAAAAGATTGCTAGTAACATGGCATGGGAAGGTACAAGATTTCAATGACTGGCTGCTGAATCATTTTTAGGTCTGGCAGAAGGGGGAGGTTGGTACGTGGCCTGCTGAGCCAGGAGAGCTTGGCAGAAGGACCTCTCTGCTTATCTAACCCCGTCAGCTGATGCAAGTGGGATTTATACTTATCTGCCCTATGTTATAGTGTGCCAGGGTGAACTGATTGCCATTCGGGAAGAAGAGGGAATGATCCTCAAGCTCAGAATAGGTGTTTGGGGATAGTGCTGTGGGGCTAATGCAGGACTGGCATCAGGACCTGGAACTCCCTTGCAGCTGCTGCCGTTGCTCTGCCTAACTCCCCCCCCCCCAACTTTCTAGTTGCCATGTTAATTTCCCACAATGCCTTCAGCCCAGCTCTAGGGCTTTTTGGGAAATTAAGCAGGTGGCTAGACTCAGCTGCCTAGTGCTGCTCCTGTGATTTGAACCTCCAGAGCTGGCAGAAGAGGAGACCCACCGGATGACACTTTGCCCGCCACCCCCTCAAACCTGGAACTGAGGGGGAAGAACTGTCTTATACTGAGTCAGACCAGTGGTCCATCTAGTTCAGTATTGCCAACATTGAACTGACTGCAGCTCTCTTTGTGTTGCAGGCATGAGTCCTATCTGGAAATGATGGGGGTTGAACCTGTAACTTATAGCATACAAGGTTTTGTTTTGTTTTGTTTTGCAAGCTCTGTCACTGAATTGCAACCCATTCCTTTAAAGCATCCTTTCTCAACCTTGGGTCCCCAGGTGTTTGTTAGACTACAACTCCCATCATCCCTTACCACTGGTTGTGCTATCTAGGAATGATGGGAGTTGTAGTCCAACAACACCTGGGGACCAAAGGCTGAGAAAGGATGCTCTAAAGATATGGTTAATGAATTAGAGCTTCTTTTTTCCATACAGTGCAGAATGCAGAGATGGAGGAGCAGAATACTTGGGTTGGCATTGGGCAAAATGAGCATTGAGGTCTCATAGAAAGGGTTAGCCAATTTTGGGTTTTTCCCCCTGCAGATGCAGGCAGGTTGGCCAGAGTCAACCCTCACTTGTGTGACATGCTATCAGATGATCCTCCCTCAATGTGATAAATTTATCCTGTTTTTGCTATCTCATCAAACTGGTTCTGTGAAGTAACTACTTGTGGGTTTAAGTTTTTCACTGGAGGAAATGCCCCCCCCCCCGCCAACAGACTCCAAAGAAATAGATGGGACAGCTTGCAAAATGGGATCCTGAGAACTCTGTTATATATCTTATACACTCCCTTGGTACCCTCAAGAACTAAAGTATTTCTAATAGACATCCAGACATTTGTCTGCTTTAGTAGTACAGCCCAAGTACTTTCCTTTTGCATTGAATTTTTTGCTCCTCAGCAGGTGAATTTCCCATTACTTCCTCTTAGAGCTGGTTGTGCTGAGCAATCAACTTTCCTCTCTCCCCTAAAGAAACCATTTATCCAAGAAGCAATTATAAGAATCTCAGGTGTTCCAGAGAGCAGGGTATTTGAGTTCAGCAACATAACTAGTGCTTAACTTCCAATTACAACAAAACAGGAAGGGATTTAAATAACACCTGCTGTTGTGTGATTGGACAATGAAATTTCCTTTGCTGCCTCCCATGTGTGTGTCAGGTAATTTACTCCCCAAAGGGGAAATAAGGCAAAAACTCTGTGTATGTGTGTGTATTTATTCCCAGTGACTGCTATCTCAAATTTCTCCCACGCAGTACCTCTTAGGGAGCAGTCAAAGCCACAGAGCAAAGATAGGCTTTGCCCTCCCATGTCCAATCCCCATTCCCCAAATTAGGACTTGCAGATACATTTCTGCTTCAGCTGCATTGACTGAAGGTAACAACAGAATGTCTGAGAAAATATTGGAGGCAACTGGAGCAGGTGACTCATTAATCCCAGAAGGCTGTTTTTAATGCCAATCGTCAGGACTGGGGCATGTGAAGTGTTAAACAAAGAGTGCTTCTGTGCATAGGCAAAGTGCCCATATATCTCCATTGAGCAACCAGAATCAGTCACTATATATCAATATGAAAGGGCATGTCTACTAGGTATCAGGTGTGTTTAAAGTGAGTGCAAGCCTTCCAGTGCTAAACTATCTAGCAGATTCTTGCAGACTTGGGTCACAAGTCTAGAGTAGGCTTCACCAGCATGGGTGATGTAGTGGTGCAGCAGTTAAACTGCTAGCACATTTGCAAAGCTAAGCAGGGTCCGGTCTGGTTTCTAATTGGGTGGGGGACCACATGTTGAGATTCCTGCATTGCTAAGGGGTTGGACGAGATGACCCTCAGAGGTCCCTTCCACCTCTACATTCCTATGGTTCCTATGTTGTTCAACTACATGTTCCCTCATCCCTAACCCTTCTCCATGCTAACTCAGACTAAGGGAAATTGTGGTCAAAAATGTATGGAGGGTATCAGGTTGCCTGGATGATACTCTTGGAAGAATTTCCATGCTGGGAAGGGTCCATTTAATCCAGTGCTCTGTGGCCCACCAGATATTGCAAGGAAATTGCAATATGGTGTGATGGAGTTAGCAATGCCCTACTACTCTAGTGGTGGTGGTTGCTTTTGGGGAGGTTCCCCAGAATGCCCCAAGTGCTGTATTGTTCCAGGGTGAAAGTCATAATGTGGTGCTCATGGGTACATCCACAAAGGTCTTCTCTGGGGCCCATAGGGACCATTTGCCCCCCTACTGCCATTGAAATTATGCTTAAAATAAGCCTTTGAGTGTAGTGCTTTGAATGTTAGTGCAAGGGTTTTTGCCTGTGCAATGGAAAGTCCCTTCTCCCTGTGTGCACCTACTAAATCTGTTCTGGGGTTCACCCAACCCTCCAGAACAGATTTGGGGGAGGATGTGGGATGCCTGCAAGTGGAGGAGCAGAGGCAAGGTCTATGGTGAATTGCAAATCCTTGCGCTAACAGATTAAGTGCATTGGAAACAATCATTTGTAGCCAATACATTTTTTTCCTAAGCCTGTGTTTGTGTGGCTGTACTGCGTGTATGTTTCTAGCGTGTGTGCACACATGTGGTTGTGAGTGAAAGGTTGATGTGTGTGCATGAGACCAACAGTTTCTCTGGTTTGCAAATGTGTTCCCAGGCATGGAGTAAGGGGAGATAACAGCCTACAATGACAGCTGCCAATTCTTCACTGGAATATTGTAATGTCTAGTGAATTCTGGGCAAATGAGATATGAATGGGACAGTGAAAACAAACCCATTCATATCTATTCACTCATTTGTTACTCGTTCCTTTTGAAGGAAGTTGAACCAAATGGGCTCCATTCAGGTTTCCTCCCCCCCTCCCCAAATCACACGCCTGCAGAATTCACTGCCACAGGATGTGACGATGGCCACACACTTAATATGGTTTCAAAATGACATTAGGGAAATTTATAGAATTAAAGTTTACCAAGGGAAAATCTTTAAGATACCCAGAGGAGTTTCCAGGTTGAAAGAGGCGTATCCCACTGGGCATCGATGGAGGGTGGGTGCAGTGTGGGGTTTTGTGTCTCCATGTCGTTGTCCGTTTCCAATAAGCATCTGGTTCTCCACTGGTGTCTGTTTGAATAGGCGAGGTGTGGGGAACCTTTGGCCCTCCAGATGTTGCAGAACTACACCTCCCATCCAAACCAGCAAGAACCGCCAGGAGCCAAGGATGATGGGAGTTGCAGTTCAGCAACATTTAGGGGGCCAAAGGTTCCCTATACTTTGAACAGACAGAGCTTTAGTTTGATCCAGCATGGTTCTTACATCCTTACCTAAGGCTGTCTCAGCTACTGTGTATGACGATGCTTTAAGCATTCCTTTAAGCATTCTCCAAATCACACATCTCTTGCAAGCTGGTTGTCAAAGGGACCCTACTGGTTTAAGCAATTGCCTAGAGCAGGTTTGACTCAGTAGTTAAGCGACTGTTAATATCCTGTAGGAGACTTGAAACACACAGAGACCCCGGAAGGAATTTCACTGCTGAGTTGCAATGCTTCTGCTTTGTTGACTTTGAAGCATCATGCATCAGGTATTTCATAGGAGGAAGCAATGCTCACGCCAACTTCTTTTTAATATTTTTCTTTCACTTCTCTTGTGCAGAAAAATTCTGACAAATTCATATTCAACCATGGGGAGATTGTGGACAATAAGACTTCCTTCAGCAGTCCTCTCTTTGAGCATGCCTGTATTCCCAGACCAAATGTTCCCCACTCAGCAACTTGGATCCAACTGGGTGTCATCATCTTCTTTTTAACAGTGCTTGGGCTGTGCGTCTCTACATTTACGCAACTTAAAATCCTAGTGGCAACATCATTCTATCCTAGCACAGACGTGCAACGGATAAAGTATCTGCACTCAAAATTACTAGAGAGAAGATCAAAGCTCCCCAAGAGGAATGAGAAGAGGAAGCTGAATTCGTTTGCAACGGTAAGTTACCAACAGCATGGAATGTGGGGCTAGCTTGGAAGCTAAATCTTAAAGCTTGATCCTAGAAACCAAACTGAAACCAAAGTCAGAGCACAAGCCTATCTGTAGTTTCTGGCAATGGTGATGATTTGCTCACTCTCTTTGCCTATACATGGGGAAAGGGAAATCTTGATATATATTTTTAATGGATTTTATGAACTACCATAGAAGCCAAACATCCCACGCTATTCTGGTAGCACATCTGCTGTGAAAGTAATGCTTGGACTCACTTCAGGTGCTGTTTGCACAACCCCACTTCTGCTGTGACACAAGGGCTTGCCTCTCTGACCACAGCAGGGAGAAGCTTCAAACCCAATCCATGACTGCAAAGGAAGGAAGGCCTTTCCCAATTATTCATTTGCCGCAGTTGCAGCTTGCTTGGCCAGATGCTGCATACAGCAGCAGGTGCAGTAAAGGTGGACATGGTTTGCCCAAAATGTCCTGACAGGCCCTAATTAGGCCCACACAGCAGTCCCCTGACACTGGTCTAGAAATTCCCTTTTCCCTCAAAGAAAGGATGTGTTGGGAGTATAGCAACAGCACTGAGTGGTCAAGGGAGGTGACAGATAGAAAGGCAACCTATTTGCCCCTTGTTGATTCCTCTTGGAGTAATTTCCTGTAGGTTGTTCTCTTGGGCTTTCTCCCCCTTCCTGCTTCTTTTCCAAATTAGTGGCCACATGAAAGCTTGTACTCGGAATGGCTTTGTTCTGGGAGTCTCTCATGCTAGCTCTGGGAGGCTCCTGCAAGATCTCTGACAGCCCTGCAAGATCTCGTGAGACCTTCCCAGATAAATTATGTGAAATTAAAAGCTCTTTCTGCACAGGAAAACCTGGCACGGAAGAAGTTTTAAAGCCGTCAGACTTGCATGCATTTAATTTTTGTGATTGGCCACCAAGTGCATAAAGCTGCAATCACACAAGTTAAATGTGTGCTAATTATGAGTCAACTATATATACAACAAACTCCATTTGGATGAAGGGGAGTGGATGTTTAGCTACCATCTTGCTTGAGACGGGTGCTAAGCCACTCGCCTGCCCCCACTTCTTCAGAGAGGAAATAAAAATTTAGCTACCCCTTCTTGTTCTAGACAGAGAAAGATGGTAGAGAGGGCACCTGCAAATTCATTGTAGGCACTCACTTGTAAATATAACTATATTTCCTCTCTTCCTCAGTTACATTTCTGGTTCCCAATCCTCCAGGCAATGAGGAGTTCGAGGAAGAAACAAACAGAGGTGGCAAAAGTCGGCAGCGTTTAACGATACAAAGAAAATCTCTATGAAGAAATCCATGGTTTTACAAGTGAATAAACGGTCTGATGCATTTGATTTTTCTTACTTTCATTCACTTTTCACCTCTGACTCTCACCTTGTCATTCAGCTTTGAAGTCATCAAGCTGTACAGACTTGTCGGTCTGACACCCTTAGTGATACCACTGCATAATTCACATATTTCTTTCTTTACCTGCCTCCTCCCTTGCATCTTCTAGTAGGAGAGCTCAGAATTATTCGCTTTCTTTCTCTTTTCTTTTCTGCTGCCTTTGTCTGATCTTTGCCAATGTTCTTTTCTGTGGGTGGATTCCCCCCCCCCCCGCCTGGCACTATATATCTATCATCACCCAAGTGTCATCAGTCCCTCCAGCCACCTTCCACTTCATGTTTTATTTTTCACAGATGAAAGAACTCTAGCTTTCGACTCAACATGAACGATGCAAATTTGAAACGAAGGGTTTTAGTTATTCAGAACCAATTAGGATTACTGGGTTTCTTTCCTAATGTTGCTTCTAGTGGTGCTGTGACCTCATTCCACACACACAAACTCACTCCATCCTTGTGTACACCAGTGACGCTGCCTATACAGAGGCCCCTCTGACTCACCCATTCCACCCACATTCTAAAAATGCAGGACTTCCTCTCCTTCCTCATTTTTTTAAAGGGAATGAGATGTTGAATTTGATGTGGGGGAAAATCCCCTAAATCAGATCAGCTGCAGTTTGAAAAATTAATGAAGGCCTGACCCAGTTGTCTTGGGATGGCAATCAAAACTGGCAAGGTCCGGAACACTGACACTCCTAAAGTATGACCTATATGTAATGTGCAGAATGCCTGCAGGGTTGCTTGTTTATTTTTCTCCTCTGCTTTGCTACAAAATCCAAAGACTGTGCGTAAGTCATTTCCCCAGAGAAACTGCTCCAGACTTGCATTTTGCCATGACCATGGTTGAACTCTTCATTTCTATGGTGGTAGCGTGAATTTCTACCACTGGTAAATTTTGCAGATAGAAGGGTGGAGGGTTCATGGGCACCAAGATTGAGACACTAGGACAGTAGTAGGGGGAGCCGAGTATTCATCTCCATAGGTGGGACAACAGAGTAGATAATCCCTTAGTGGTACAGTGAATAATCTGGCCTGTGTTAAATCCCAGGTATGTCTAGCTGCAGGATTCTAGAATTGGGAGTTATTAGCCATTATGAAGCTTATTTGTATTGAATCAAGCAATTGCTTGATTATGTTAATTTGAAGTGATAGCCAAGGCATGTGTACTAATAGATTTTTTTTTTTTGCAAGTTAGATCAGCCTCAGATGAGCTCCGATGGTGCTGTGCCAATGATCCCAACCCAAAACAAAATGAATCACAGTGCCAATAATCTACCTACAAACTGAAGCACATGACTATCCAGGAGTAGGAGACTTCCGTGATGACTGGTGCAAGGCTGACTGCTTTCCAGTTAGATGTCTTAATCATGAGGATTACTACATAATACAGAGATGGGACTGGGGCACGGCAACTTCCCCCCTCCATGTCCTCATATAAAATCACAATGGACCTCAGGAAAGGTTTGCATAGTAATATAAATGCACTTATTTATACTGCATTTATATTATACTAATATAAATGCACTTATTTATATAAATATAAAATGTCTGTAAACCTTCAAAAGAGGTAGCAATGGTAAAAATTGTAGAGGAAAATAGTCATTTATGAATTGAGATAAAATGCTGGTGCATCATACAGAAATCAAAATTGCAGACTAATAGGATCCAGAGTCGGTTGCAGAAGCAGGGCGAACAGAATTATTTTCATCTGGTTTTTTGACCTAGAGAGACAAGAGGAAGAAAACATGATGCAATCTTTTCAAAGGAGGATGTCTCTGTCACCAAGAGAGGCAATAAGAATAAAGAGCTTATAAGAATTACTAACGGGTGGGATTCAACAAAGTGTGCAGCCACAGTTTCCCCATGATTTCTAGTCATGGGTCCAAGAGGTAGGGTGTGGGGTTTTGTTTTTTGGTCCTGCCACTTTCCTTGGGAAGACCTCTTTACGGTGGAGTTGGAACAATTGTCAATAGGATTTTCTGCAGATTGGCATTTGCTCTGATGTTGCAGTAAACAGGTTTTCTCAGGGGGAAGCAGTGGGACAAAAATAAAACCCTTCTTGGACCTGTGACTAGAAATTGCGGGACAAACAAAAAACAGCTGTGGATGGGTCCCTAAACTGTTGCACAAGTGGAATGAGCTCTGTTCACACAAAGGCACAGTTCCATCTAAATCTGCCTCTGGAGGGTTGTGGGAACCCCTAGGGGGCGCAAGGGAAACCACTTAAGGCTTTGTTGAATTGCACCCATCGTTTCGTCACTCCTCTGCAGTATAGCTGTCTTCATGGCAGCTTCTACTAGATTCTAAACCTCCTTGGTGCAGAATCACAGACCTGAAAGACACTCCCAGACTGACCCCTCCCACCCCCCAGAACAATACTTTTCATGTGCAGGATGGGAATGCAGTGAAGGCAAGGGCCTTGTGTGGACTTTCATCCCACAGGTTACTTGCGTGGGGCCAGAACTGCTTTGGGACCAGTCAGTTTCCAATGACCAAATGAGACACTCACATGTCAAAGATGAACTGTATTGTGGGAATTATTTTCCCTCAGCAGCAACTGCAATCACTTTGCCCACATATGGTGCTCGCTTGACAGGAACAGGCTGGCAAACCTGCAACGACAAGTTTCCTTTTTATTTATTTCACATTCCCCTTCCCTGCCCACCCCCACCTCAAGAAACTTGTCAAAATCAAAATCAACAGCAGTTCAAAACCCATGGGTGGAATTCACATGCTTGCAAAGTCCACCTTCATGGGGTGTTTACTTGGAATGCCTCTTTCCCGGAGACTTGTCAAAGCTTGGACCTGAGACCTTTGAGGGGAGACAGATAAGATTTGACTGCCTTGAGCAGCAAAAATCCACCTTCTTTCCAGCAGTCTTAATGCATTCCGTGCCCAATTGCTTGACACTTCCTGGCCACACTGAGATCTGTTGTCCTGTTGTCTTTTTATTTCAGACCATTCCGTTTTTAAGGGGAATGGATTGTTTTAAAAGCTGGCAGAGAGACATTTCAAGGTTCATTTGGAATGGGAAGAAACCTAGAATAAAACAAACTGCTCATAGACTGAAAGGATAGAGGAGGTTTTGCCCTCAAACTATACCATAAGGCAACAGGTCTGGCCTGCATCCATGAATGGATGATACTAAAAGATACAGACTTGCTGGATATAGAGGGTCTTGACAACCACTATGGTTGGCATGACTACCTAGCTTATCATAGGGTGAAAGTCCACAAGGGGTTTCTAAACCACATAATAAGAAAATCTTTATACAAATATGGAGTAAATATAGAGGACTATTAGAACCTAAAACCCCCTGGTGGGCCTCACCCATAGAAGCTTTAGCTGTGAAGAAGAAAAATATGAAGGGCAACGTACAACATGCTATTAGAAGAGAAAAGTAACAAATCAAAATTAAAGCACTTTGAAGAATTTCGTATATATTTGATTGGCTTCATTACTTCCAAATTAATGAAAGATTAGGCATGAATAAACAAAAAGGGTTCGCTGAAGAAACATCTAGGTTAGAATAGAACTTAATTCAGCCCAAAGGGAAATATTTATCAAAGATGTACAACCTCCTCCTTGACTGGGAAGTCAAGGAGGAGGAGGTGAAATTGGTTATTGTATGCTGGGCTCAAGATACTGGACACAATATATACAGGTGAAACTTGAAAAAATAGAATATCGTGGAAAAGGAAGGAAGCATGAAGTGCTCCAAAATCTCCTGGTAGACAGCTATGTTGACTGGACTTAATGAAGCACAGTGGACCAACACCAGCTGGTGACATAGCTCCCCAAATCAACACAGACCGTGGAAACTTCACACTGGACTTCAAGCATCTGGCATTGTGTGCCTGCCCATTCTTCCTCCAGACTCTGGGTCCTTGGTTTCCAAATGAGATGCAAAAGCTGCTCTCATCAGAAATGAGATTGACATATTTCGCTTTGCATGTCATGAGTCTATCTCATATATTAGTTTCACCTTTTAAGTTGAATTACTGAAATAAATGAACTTTTCCACGATATTCTAATTTTCCGAGTTTCACCTGTATATGATTGAATGGGAAAGGCTTTGGAGGGAAGACATAAGGTTCACCACATGTTACAATTTTAGAGAAAACGGATGAAGATGTTATACAGATGGTACCTCACTCTGGCCAAGTTGTACAAGAAAAGTTCAGATGTCTGTTGGAGATGTAAAAATGGGGTAGGTACCTTTATGCACATGTGGTGGGATTGTAAGAGGATAAGAGAATTGTGGGATACTACATATAACAAACTCAAAAAGATTTTCAAATTCTCATTTAAAAAAATACCCTGAAGCTATGTCCATGGAAATTTAAAAAAATACCAGCAACTGCAGTGGCTAGGATCTTAATAGCAAAGAATTGGAAAGGCGAAGTATCCCCACAAAAATGGACTGGCAAGAGAAAATGATAGAGTATTTACAACTTGCAAAAAATGACTGTGAGAATAAGAGGAAACTCAAAGCAGAAAGTTATTAAAGATTGGATAATATTTAAAGAATACATTAAACAATATTGTGATAATGCAAATCTCCTGAAAGACCCAGACTGAATCTTGAAACACAGAGAAATTATATAGCAAAAACTTTCATGTTAAATAATGGAAAAATAAAATAATAATGAAATGCGTACAATGAGGTGAATCGGAAGTCAAAAGTGTGTTATGTTAAATGGGAGATTGTATGTATTGTATTGCACTGTCTAAGTTATATGTAAATTGTTGTATAATAAAGGTTATTTTAAAATTAAAAGGAAAAAAGAGATCTGTTGTTGTGCAGCCAAAGTTACGGCTGCATTAGATTTGTGTACAAGATCTCAGCTCATATGCCTCATGATGATTCTTGTGCATGTTCCCTTGCCACATGTTTCTTCTCCCTTTCCCTGCATTATGTGCATTACGAGCCCTCTGTTCATTAAGCCACACTCCTTATTATGACTTGATATTACTGTCCTCAAAAACATGCTTTAAATAGTTAAGAACAGAGGCCTGCTGAGATACCAAAGTAAGAAATTCTATGTTTTTAAACCTATGCATGTTTATCAGCACCAGTGGCAGCAGGGCCTTCCTGGTGGTGGTGCTGTACTTTTAGTCAAAGGAGACTAAATTATGCATAAAGACTTACAGAATTACTATCATCATACACACCTGATCCCGCTGCCTGATCCGTTTGTAGACATATTCAGGGAATGGCTCACGGGGAATATATCTCCCGTCTCCTGCTGCAACGTGGAACACGCCGTTTTGGTAAACCACCTTGCCTCGCGAAATGGTCACCACTGCTACGCCATGGCAGACCATGCCTTCAAATATGTTGAAGTCGATGGCTTGGTGGTGAGTCTTCGCTGAGATCGTCCTGTATTGGAAAGAACATGAAACCATGATGCAAACTGTCACCATGGCTGTTTTGAAATCAGCAAATTTTTGATTCCGCTGAGATTCTTTGAAGTCTAAGGAAAACATGGAATTGTGACAAAGGCAGCAATCATTAGAAACTTTGCCTTGGTAGTAAGCTCCACTTTAGCTAATGGGGCCTCCCTCTGCTGTCGCGCTGCCACCACGCGATTTCTGTTCTTATCCTGAAGTAAAGTTCTTAACCCGAGGTACTATTTCTGGTTTAGCAGAGTCTGTAACCTGAGGTACCACTTAAAATGCAGCTAGCATCACCTGCATCTGTTGAGGCCACCAGGTTATTTATTGCTTATTTCTTTCTAGGAATGCGTTCGCTCCTCAATGCTTTTTGCATTTTAATTTCACCTAAGCAGCAGATATTACGAAAACACTGCTTTTCCATATTTATGTATTCATTCTAAATATTTTTGCATCTTCCTTCAAAAGAAAGAAAAAGTCTTTCTCTAGGGCAGCTTACAGCAACAATGGAATATGAAAAACAAAGAAAACAATATAGGTGCAAAAGCAGCATTAAAACCAATCACTGGAAGCTAAACGGTCTCAAATCCCCACTCGACCTTGGGCCAGTCACTGCCTCTCAGCCTAACCTACCTCACAGGGTTGTGGGGAGAGGTAGAATAAGGTGGAATAAAAGTGCAATCAATCTGAACCAGTAAGAGTAAGATCTGAGGAGTGGAAATGCTCCTATGACTTACCTTTAAACCTGTGGCATGAGATTTTATTATTTATTGAATTTATATACCACCCTATACCCAGTCTCGGGACACGGGTGGCACTGTGGGTTGAACTACGGAGCCTAGGACTTGCCGATCAGAAGGTCGGCGGTTCGAATCCCAGCAAAAGGGTGAGCTCCTGTTGCTCGGTCCCTGCTCCTGCCAACCTAGCAGTTTGAAAGCACGTCAAAGTGCAAGTAGATAAATAGGTACCGCTTCAGCGGGAAGGTAAACGGCGTTTCCATGCGCTGCTCTGGTTCGCCAGAAGCGGCTGAGTCATGCTGGCCACATGCCCTGGAAGCTGTACGCCGGCTCCCTCGGCCAATAAAGCGAGATGAGCGCCGCAACCCCAGAGTCGGCCACGACCGGACCTAATGGTCAGGGGTCCCTTCACCTTTATTACCCAGTCTCAGGGGTGTGCAGAGAATAAAATATAAATATAAAACCTTAACATAAAAACAACCCAATAACTCACAACCCCCCAAAACCACATTTTAAAAGGGGACTGGATCCTCACAATATTTAACGTAAGACATATTTACTTGGCATGACTCAGGATGTCCCAGGAACACACTATGTCTTTTGTTATGTAGTGACACTCTGCTCCAAGCCCAGACCCTCTGTGAAAAAGCCCTTTCAGAATCAAGGTGAGGTTTAATAATACAGCATTTTCTATAAATGGGTATGCACTGCACCTTAGTTTTAGTCATCTTTTTATAACACAAGGGTTTGCATGCGAGATCCAACTGCATACTGGTATAATTCAGATTGTGCAAATAAAGGGAATTTGGCACCCCCTTTCCCCAAAATTGGACTTTTTGTAGTAAAAAAGAAATGCACCCCAAAATGTGGGATAACAATTGCTTAAAACAACACTGTTTATGTCCCCACAAACAAATCACAATGAATGCTGAATAAACCTCCCTATGAACTTTGTGCAAACAAATCGGGATGAATGCTCAGTAAATAGGTTGTCTGGAAGTGACCTTGCAGGTTGTTCCACGCCACGGATTTTCAGATGCCCTACTTCTGTAGACAGCTGCAGGAGATGGCTTTATCTCAGGCAGACTCTCCTTTCCTCCCTCTACACTCACCCTTTCACATTTTCCTTGGCTTTGAACTATGTGTGTTATTTTGCAATGGAAGTTGTCAGAACTCCTCAGCAGAAAGGCACTCACCAGAGTCTTTCCAAAAGAGGAAGATTTCCCCCCCCCCTCTATTTTTAAACCAAGTGCATTCACAAAACTGCAGGGAATCAATGGTTGTGCAGAGGGGTGTTCGCCCTGAAGGCAGATGATGAGCCACTGCTATTAAAACTGCTTGCCATACTTGATAAGAGGATGACTTTTTACCAACTAACCACATCTACCAAGAGTCTAACGTAAAGCTGCGACCATATCCCCACCTGTCACATCAAGCCTGAGTTCAGCACTGCCATTTTATCCCTTCCTAACAGCTGTGTCTCCTTCCCCTTTTACATATCTCTCTCTCTGGCATGTCCATGATCTCACTCACCTCTGAGTCTTGTGAGATGGGAAATACTGCTACTTTGCATGTGATCTTCCAGATTCTTTCATTCCCCCCCCCCCATCACAAAACTGGATCTCTAAGATTCCGCCTTACAATCCTGTATTGGGCAACTACCCAACTCAAGCCTCTTCCCTCCATCACCACAATAGTAATTAAGGACGTGCTCCAAGCAACAGGCAGGTAAGTTAGCCTGTGCAATTCGGCATTGCACCTCCCTGCCCCATGCCTCTGTAAAGTTGCATTTTAAGCTACGAAGCCATTTTATTGCTTTTAAATCATTGTTTATTGGCATGTTGTGACATTTAAACCTTTTATTCTTTTATAAGTAAATGTTGCCATTGCAACTAGTGTGCTTATTGCCAGCTCTCTGGAGCAAGAACGGTAGTATTGATTGTTCCTAAATCCCCTTCATTCCCCCTCCTCCCAATAAGCAAAGTAAGCACAGCAAGTGCGATCCTGTCTCTCTCTCTGCATGCTGTTTTCTGCTGTAAAGATACCAAGAATAGTATTATTATTAATTCTACAAAATTAGCTTTTTCTTGAATATGTGTGTTCACACACACGTGTGTGTGTACAAACACACTAGCAGATTTCACAGCAAAATGCACTCTGCACCTGCTCAGGAACCCTCCCATCATTTCTTCCTCCATATGTTCCAAGGTTAAGCCTGCTAAAATCAGATGCCAGAACTGAGCTCTGATCAATCTTGCTCCAAAGATAGCTCTAGCAGGAGGAAGAACTGTTCTTTATTTAGGAGGCTTGGAGGAGGTAACCTATTTCCCCAAACCATCACCGTTAAATGCAGGCTCATCTCTTGGGGGTGCCAGTTATATACCCCTCTAGGCCTGAAGAGGTAAAAGGGAAAGCAAGAAAATGAACCAGTCTTCTCTTATATCCATCAAATTTGTCAATAGTTCTCAACCACCCTGATAAAAAACCAAAACCCAATACAGCAGCAATTCTGAAACACAATTTTTAACTCTGTGAACAAAAGTCATTCATTCTCAGTGCGGACAGGACCCAATTCAGATCTATTATTTATTTACCTCTGAGCTTTAAAGATGGACTAAAGGTCATGGGAACCCTGCTCTAAATAGGAATGTACTTCATGCTTACAGGAACACTTTTAGTTTACTAAAGGTCCACTCATTTACCTCTCAAGGCTGCTGCAGCTGCTTATCCCTCACAATTTATAACCCTCAGTCAAGGAACTGCTGCAGCTCACCTGCCTGGTGGCAAAGGCGGCAGAGGGTGTTTGGGACTGAGCCATCCTCCCTTCCACTCAGAGCTCTTGCCTGTCACAAATTAGGAGTCCTCAGCTAAGGCAGCACTGAAGCCCTCCAGCTTACCTGCTTGGAATTCTGGGAATAGAAAGCCACTGCTCTGAAGGTCAAAGGTGAGGTTTTGACATGTGCCACATTGCCCACTGATATTAGGCAATATGTACCAACAAGTTGGGTGATCTCAGCCTTGTCAGATGGTCCTTGGAGCATTTCCCTGCTTTGTCCCTCCTTCAAGTACACATGGGAGCTGGGCACAAAATGGTGGCTCATGGAGCAGATCCATCTGCGTTCCTTACAGCAGGACAACCTGAGCGCACAACCTAAGTGGAAATTTGCATCTGACCTGTCATCATGCCATGAATCTATGTGCTAAGTTGCCTCACACATTTGCATAAAAATAATGATCAGGCTTAGTTCATTCATCTGCCTGAAGTGCTCCTGAATAAAACACAAGCCTTGATATAGTGAACAGACCCTTTTGTCATTTTGTAGCTTTCCTCGTTTGCCTTGGTGCCCCTGCTTTTCAACCAAAACAGACTTTCAAAGCAGCTTAAAATCAGAATCCAAAGTAAAGGTACACTAGGGATTCATGGAGTCCAGATTCTAGGCTCCTTCCTCTGGAAGTGGGCAGAATGTGTTACAGGTAGGGCAAGGGGCAGGAACCTCAGGCCCAGGATCTAAATGCCTATCTAGCCCTCTCAAGGTCATACCCCTAAACCCCCCCCCCACTTCCACAAGCACTTTTGCCTGGTGGGAATGTGTCCTTGACCTCTGATAATGCCTCTTGGCTGCTGAGGTAGAAGACAGTAGGGTGGATGGGTATGGAAAGAATTTGCATTCATTTCTCCACCCACTTTCATCTTTGGCCCTGCCCACCATGGGCGTGCAGCAATGGAAAGCTGTTCGGATGGGATTGTGGCCTTTGGTCTGAAAAAGATTCCCCATACCCGAGAGACCAACTAGCACAAGTAGCAGATTTGGGGCCTAGCAGTCCTCTACATTTCCCAAGGTACACTGTCTTAGGCTACGGCATAATTGCCACACTGTTCATTCTGGTCTTGCGCTCCTGTCACAATAGTTAATAATGCTTGGAGTTCAGGACCAGAGTATAATTATCTCCAGAACATCCTTAGGGAAGGGAACATATAAAATCCACTGGCACATTCAATTTATGGATTCAGAAACAATGCAAAGCGAGTCAAGAAACAAATAAACCCCAAGTGTATCATTAAAAAGTTGAGAGAGGTTTGTGTGGGTTTTTAAACTTGCGAACTATTTTTTAAATACAGAATTGGAATCACTGGAATCAGCCTGCACAAACAAGTGGATGAAGCTGGTTTACACCCAGATGACCACTGGTCCCTAAAGCCCAGAAATATCCACTGTAACTGGCAGCAGCCTTGCTTGCATACAACACTAAGTCACAGTTAACGTCAACCATTGTTTGGTTAATAAACCATGGTTAAAGCTCAAGTCATCTCCCAGCCAATCATGCAAACCATGGCTTGCCAGGCCACAGCCTAGTTTCTCTTCCCATTGCCTTCTCCACATCTCCCCAATATCCCAAACATCTTCACAGTTCACTAGCAATTCCTCACTGGGCTCACAGCCTACTTACTATTGGCCAACTGTATAGAAGAGAGTGTGGAAACCCTGCTTGGACACTCTTGGCAACTGGCCCTTGCCTCTCCCATGACTCCTTTGTCTCCTTTGTCTGGAGAAGGCAAGGATGATCCCAGGACCTTGGGTGGAATTCAATCTCACTATTATGAACGTTCCACCTGTGTAAGGTTTTCAGTTTGCCAGATGGAATGATCTTCCACTTTCCTTCCCTGTGTGCTGTTCTTGACCCACCCACCCCTAGTCACTTTCAGGGATGTATGGGGGTAGGAGAGCGGGGAAGGCTGTTGCACAAGCAGCAGTCCTAGAGCAGTGCTTCCACCGACAGGGCTCTTCAGGTACAAATCTGGCCCCTTGTGTGCAAGTAAAGCACATGTCCTACCAACGAGGAATGACCATTTGCCAAAACTATTATAGCCCGCTCTTCATTTTAAAAATCTAACTCCAGAGTGGGTTACAGTATAATATGCAGTAACATAGATTACATGAAACCAGGAAGCATAAATGCCATAATAAAAGACAGCAGTCAGTGAGGCCAAAGCTGCCCAACTCCATGTCCAAGGTCAGTACAGGTGGGATCTGTGTAGAAAGGGCATTCTACACTTGGACTGCCAGCATATTTTGTTGCCTATTACAGGTGTTGCCACCTATCACAGATTCAGCCAACACTGAGGGCAGCACCACCTGGGCTCCCTGCTGAAATACAAGAGGCACCAATAGTACTGGCATTCCACTGGCTCTTGAAGACACAGCTGTTTAGGCAAGCATTCCCCTGAACTCAAACTTCCTGATCCAATTGTTTTAATTGATCTTTTAATAGTTTGAATTGCTATGCTTTTTGATGGACTTGTTTTATTGTAAATTTTAATTATGAATGGTTTGAATGATTCGATGGAATTGTTTTATTGTGCATTTTAACTACGCATGGATTTTATAAACGATTTTATACTTGTAAACTAAATAGAGGCCATTTGGGCATGTAAACTCTTTACAAAGTAATACATGTTTTAATTTTGATTTTTAATTGTATGTTTTTATTATTACAAATGTGTTTTCCAAGAGCAGGTGGTCCTAAACTATTGAGGCCCATCAGCCCATGATGGGATTTATGGTCCAAAATATCTGGAGGGTAGCAGCCTGCTTTAAACAAAGTATACTGAGTGCTCTTTCATGGATATAAATGTATATAGGTAAGATACCTTGGCCTTACATCTAGTGATGTTTTCACTAGGTCTGTCACAAATGTTTTTTGTTGATTTGTTGATTTATTTCCAAACATAAAGGTAAAGGTAAAGGGACTCCTGACTGTTAGGTCCAGTCGCAGACAACTCTGGGGTTGCAGCGTTCATCTCACTTTACTGGCCGAGAGAGCCGGCATACAGCTTCCGGGTCATGTGGCCAGCATGACTAAGCCGCTTCTGGCAAACCAGAGCAGCGCACGGAAACACCGTTCACCTTCCTGCCAGAGCAGTACCTATTTATCTACTTGCACTTTGATGTGCTTTTGAACTGCTAGGTTGGCAGGAGTACGGACCGAGCAATGGTAGCTCACCCCGTTGCAGGGATTCAAACCGCCAACCTTCTGATCGGCTAGCCCTAGGCCCTAGGCCACCCACGTCCCATGTTTCCAAACATAAGTGACCCTTTACTTGAAGCTGTCTGTTTGCTGTGTGTACATGAAATACATATTAAGGCAGGAATGGGGAATCTGTGGCCCTCCAGATGTTGTTGGACTCCAACTCCCATCAGCCCCATCCAGTATGGCCAGAGGTCAAGAATGATGTGAGTTGTAGTTCAACAGCATCTTGGAGGGCTACATGATCCCTATCTCTACGAGGAATGCTGTATATGTGATGAAGCACACCTGTCTCTTTCACCACCCCTCTTTAGAAAAAGAAAGCTCTTTCATAGTTTGGGCTAGCTTTCTGGACCCCAGGCAACACCCACAACAATTAGAAAGTACCTGTAGACATGCAAACGAAGCAGAACAGCACAGTCTCTGATTAAAAAACAGCTTTGACAGTTCTGGAGGGCTCAGCTCGATAAAAGTTTCACATCAAACTGTTTTCTGTTATCACTGACAACTTCATTGCTGCAGAGCATTGCCAGGAAGCTCCTGGAAGTTCCTGCAATTGCTTTGAATGTCTGGCTGGTATTGATTGCTCAGCTAATGGCAAAAGCTTCTGAACGAAACTGCAGCTGCCAATTTGTAATTTATGACCATGAGCGCCTATTTCGGCCAACCTTACTACTAGTGCACCTGAGCACAGGAAGTGGACAATAGTCAGATACGGGATTTACTGAGCCCAACAGGGCAGCCCTTATCCACCTGGTGCCTTCCAGGTGTTTTGAACAGCAACTCTTGTTGCTGTGGCTGATAGGAGTTGTAACATTTGGAGGGTACCATGTTGATGAAGGCCATAACAGGAGTGATATAATTAAGCTTGGGCAAGGGTCGCAAATAGAACCCCCTGCACTTTCTTATAAAATTAATTTAAACATTGGTTGGTTTTTTTGTTTTTGTTTTTTAAAGGAGACAGCACAGGGAAATGAGGATGAATATGGGAAAGGTGAGTTTTAGCCTCTAAGGAACAAGGAACTTGAGTCTTCCGCACAGGAGAGCTACCGATATGTAAATAACATGGCACTGCTTTCTTTGACTTCCTTGGAATTTTCTCTCTGCAGAAAGTAGCTGTTTTGTGAGACTGCATGTCAGAGGAAATGCACACTGTGTTCACACAGCAGCTGACTTTTGTGGCTTCGTTCTTTGTTCTTCCTTTTAACCAAAATAAAAGGGCAAGCAGATTGAAAGCGTGTGATCTTCCTTTGTGGGGAGGAGGAGAAAAAAGCAATGCCGTAAAATCTCCTTCATGAAATTACATGGATAAATTCCTAGGGAAATCAAAGTCTTGCACTTAATTCAATGGCGCAATAAGTAAAAAAACCAGTAACCTATTTCTCTTCATTTCCTGTATCTTGAAATAGTAGCAGACAATTAAATTTAAACACATACGCACAATATACTAAGGAAGTGATATTTGTCCATTATCTGTTATATTTACTAACACCAATTCCAGGCAGCGCACACAAGATTACAGAATTATAGACCACGGGTTTATAATAGTAGTGTGCCTAAAACATACTGCGCCGTAAATATAAAGCTTGCAAAGACTTGTTTTACTGAAACAGAAATTACATTGAGACCTAATTACATGTTTTACTTTGGTAGTGTATGAAGAGACTAAGCACAAAGTCTAGCATTTGCAGGTGAGTCTGCAAAATTCAGGTACATTTATATGAAGTTGGGGGAGGGGGGAGAAATGGGTGGGAGGGCAGCCAGCACCCAGTCCCCCTCCCAAATCTTGACAGCCTGCTACCTTCGCAGCGGCCACTGCGCTCTTTCTGATTTTGACTTTACCTCTTCTGCTCTGCCCATCATTTCCCCCACTGCAACAACCCACATACATTTCAGAAAAAGCTGGGGTAAGGTAAGGCTGATAAAAATACGAGCCAGCCTCCTTTCCCATCCTCCAACATCGCTCTCTAGCCTCTGTCTGCATTCTTCCTGCCACAGTATCTCCTGTTTTTGCGGCCATGTTTCTGCTGCAGCTATTTTAAATTGCTGCCTTTTTTAAAAAAAAGAGGAAGGGCTGTGTTTGCTTCAACACAGCATGTGTCCTTTAAAACACACTGAACTGTTAAGTGCAAGAAAACTGGGGAAAGGCAAAAGATCAGGCATAACAGGAAACAGAGGGAAGGATCACTGATGAATCTGCTGAATCACTGATGAAGTTCCAGGACTTTCCTAAGGATGCCTATACAGAAGAAGAGAGTGCCTAGTGCTTACGGTAAAAAATAGGGCAGACAAGATCTAAATTGGACTCAGAGTCAGACCAGCAAAGGAAGCAGACAAATAAGCAGATTTCTGCATCCACATCCCTTTCCAGACTGCAACATCAAAGTGGCAACCATGAAACTCACTGGTTGACCTTGGGCCAGCCACTATCTTTAAGCCAAACCCACCTCACAGGGTTGTTGTGAGGATAAATTGGGGAGGAGAAACATTTACACCACCTTCAGCTCCTTGGAAGAAAAAGTGATATATAAATGTACCAAAAAAAATATTATTTTTTGCATATATTGCCTGCTGTCACTCAGATTCAATACTTTTCATTCATACGTTCTCTTGCTAGTCAAAAGGCTAAACAATTAAGGGTGCAACCCTATTCTTGGGAACTTACTCCTGGGTAGACATGCATAGGATTGCACTGGTAATGCTCTTAAGAGAATCACTGATTCTAAACACGGCTCTCTTAAAGATTCATCCAGCTGCACTCTAAGAGCTCAATATATCACAAAGCAGTACCCCCCACAAGACTTTTTGGTTCATCCCAATAAACTGGGTGTGGTTGTTTAATTAAAAAACAACAACATGTTTTCATGACATTGGTCAAAGTAATAGAGTAAAGAGTGAAATATAGAACATTTCACCCTCAACACAATCTTTCTTGTTGGGTTTGCTCTCCATCACTCTACAGGTGATAAATTTAAGGTGTCATGTATATCAAAGTGTGAAAAAAAGCTGTTTGGCAATTCATAAATACCACAAAGTGAAGGGTTTCTTGATATCTTAAGTGCTATTTAATGAATATTTCAGAACTGGCATTTCCTGAATAGACGGGGGGAAGGCAATTCTTTCTCTCATACATTTTAAAACTGCATTCCAATACATCCTCCCTCAAATGCATTTTTTAAATTAAAAAAACCCCTGTCATATTATAGTGCAATTACTTCAAGTTTACTCTTAATCATTATTCAGCCTAAGGTGTGTGGTCTGTATCGACATTGTAACAAAGACTTTTTGGGTGCCTATTGCGATCCATAGCACATTAATTTGAGGCATATTTAGTTAAAATCAACTCAATCTGGGCAGCAATCTTCTGCATACTTATCAGGAAGCAAGACCCATCAAACTCCATAGGTCCTACTTCTGAGTAGAAATGTACAGAACTGTGCCACATAAGCATATTTTAACCGGGAGTGCAACATAGTTTATTTGTAGCATTATTCCTGCTGCACAGAATAATAAATAATAATAATAATAATAATAATCTGCCAATCACCCATTCCCACCACCCTTCTGAGTAATACCCCTCCCCACCTTCTCACTATATAGAAGGGTCTGGTAACTTCTGTTTCAGTGTATCTGAAGAAGTGTGCATGCACACGAAAGCTCATACCAAGAACTAACTTAGTTGGTCTTTAAGGTGCTACTGGAAGGATTTTTTTTTTTTTACTATGGCAGACCAACACGGCTACCTATCTGTAATAATAAAGCGATAAAACATCAAACATTAAAAACTTCCCTAAACAGGGCTGCCTTCAGATGTCTTCTAAAAGTCAAATAGCTGTTTATTTCCTTGTCATCTGACGGGAGGGCGTTCCACAGGGCTGGCGCCACTACCGAGAATGCCCTCTGCCTGGTTCCCTGCAACCTCACTTCTCGCAGTGAGGGAACTGCCAGAAGGCCCTTGGAGCTGGACCTCAGTGTCCAGGCTGAACGATGAGGGTGGAGATGCTCCCTCAGGTATACTGGTCCGAAGCCACTTAAGGTCAGAAGCCACAAAAAAGGTCAGATTTCACAATAAACCATAGTGTGATGTGAACGAGCCGAGATGAGTCATTATTAAGGCTCATAGTAATAATAAATTATGTTTGTTTATTATTTCACACAATGTTGCACGGACTGATCTTTTTGTTGTAAAGATGGTTATTTCAAATTGTTTCTAGTATTTGTTTTGAATTGCTATGCTTATTTTGTGAGGCACTTTGGGCATGATTTTGTAGAAAAATGGCATACAAATAAAGTGACTGTGATGAGCAAAGGAGATGAGTGAAGGCCTGAACCAGGCACTTACTCTGTCTTTTCCTGCTTCACCTACAACACCCAAACCCGGGAGTTAGACACAGGATCTGAGACCAACAGATACAGAGCAAAGTTGTTCCAACTGCAAATACGCTTTCTCAGATCACTTCCCTTGTGACACTACAGCTTGATTCTGCAAGCCTGCTGGAGAGGCTGCCCCTTTGCTGCCAGGGTATTTAATTGCAAATGTTTTCAGCAGGTGACTCAATTCCAGAGACTACCTCTTTGACATAATGGAAAATAAAAGGAGAGAGATGTAAGTAACAGCCTTTCTAACGTAGGAGTGGGTAACAGGAACTTCACTTTTTTTTATTTCCCCTTTTAATTATGCCTACATACAATTGCGCTTCAGCCTTAGGGATTTTGGAAAGTCCTGCTGGAATCAATTGGGTTTACTTCTGAGGAAACCTGGTTAGCATTAAGCTGAAAGCTAGCTGGCTGTCTTAACTGCAGAGCAATAAATCATGACATTGTGTTGTTACGCAAAGGGGATCATTATGCCCAGTCCTAAACTTTTATATGCTGGTGCGGCAGATCATTGTATCAGGCATTAAAGAAAAGAAAACAAGTTTGCAGCCTGAACTCAGTGTGTTATTTGCTAACCCCGAATGTCAAGCATAGTTGATTGTATATGGATTTCTTTTGCTGGTCCCATAATATCCCCAACCATTTTTCACAGAGATGTCTACATCCTCTCCAAAGGCTTCCAATGAAAGCCTCCCAATTCTCTCTAGTCGTGTATCAACATCTGCCCATCGCTTTAGGCTGCCATCACATCTTGCATTTTTATTCTGTATTTTGTAATGTAGAAAAGGATGCTAAAGCAATGCTGAAGGTTTCTCTTCCAAATGTGCTAGCTGTCAAGGGAGTAACTGGAATTTCAACGTTAAGGGATAGCTTAATTATTTTTCCCCTACGATGCCCTCACACCCTCCAAACCTTGATTTCTGTAAAGTGAATTCTCCTCCTTTCGTAACAATTGAGCTGGGAAGTATGGCTCACTTCAATCTTACTGGTTTTTTTGTTTTGTTTTTTTGTTCCATGGTTAAACTAGGAACTGTGTGGCAAACAACTTGGACTTGGTTTACACAGTACAATAAGCCAAACTAAGGCTTCATGCCCACAGTGGTATATTAAATTTCCCCATTTCACTGCTAATTTCTGCACTGTATTTCCACTTCCACATGACAGAGAAGTCACTTCTGGAAATCTAGTGGAGGTTCAGCATTCGTTTCCGTATTAGTAATTACTTGGGGGGGGGGATGTTTGCAATCCCATTATCCTGAAATATTGGGAGTGCAATGTGATGAAATTTAGGGAGGTATACTGGCATACAGGGAGACAGGTGGCGCTGTGGATTAAACCCCAGTGCCTAGGACTTGCCGATCAGAAGGTTGGTGGTTCGAATCCCCACGATGGGGTGAGCTCCTGTTGCTTGGTCCCTGTTCCTGCCAACCTAGCAGTTCGAAAGTGCAAGTAGATAAATAGATACCGCTCCAGCGGGAAGGTAAACAGTGTTTCCGTGCACTGCTCTGGTTCGTGGCTTAGTCATGCTGGCCACATGACCTGGAAGCTGTACGCCGGCTCCCTAGGCCAATAAAGTGAGATGAGCACTGCAACCCCAGAGTCGGCCACGACTGGACCTAATGGTCAGGGGTCCCTTTACCCTTACTAGGATATGGTTCTTTCCTGACACTTTCATGGGGGGAATCATTGGGGAACAGAAGCATGCTTTTGCCGAAAGTGTGAAGGAGGGGTAACTCTGTCCAATGGTCTTTGTTACAGTGCAACACAATGCACACTGGTATGAACGAGATTTGGTGTGACATGCCAGTGTATCAGCCAAAAGCTATAGTTCTGTAACACAACAGGAACTGCAGTGTGAAAGGAATGTTAGAAAACAAGACAGAAACCATAGTATTATATTAGGATACCTGCTCTGGTCCTCTTAACATTTTTTTCCTTCCTAGTGTGGCACACACATGCTCATCACTGGACCACTATGTGACAGCTTGCATGAGTACTTTTTGCCAGAAAGAGGCAGACTGCCTATGTTGCTTATTGCAACATGAGAACCGGCATTTTGTTGTGGCTCCCTACTTGTGAAACGCTCTCCCCAGGGAGACTCATCTGGCACCATTGTTACATATCTTTAGACACCAGGCAGAAACATTCCTTTTTCATCAGCTCTTTGGCTTCTAATTCTCTATGGCCTTTTTGTGTGGGTGAGATGTTTTAATCTAGTTTTTAAAAAACAGAATTGCCTTTTAGATGTGTTTTTTTAAGGCTTGTTTTAATGTATGCATTTGCTTTTTGTTTAAAACATTGTAAGTCGCTTCGATTTGCTGTGGCCCAAAAGTGACTAATGCATTGTAATAATAAATCTAATCATCACCATCATTATCGTTCTGAAATGACTGAAACATGGTTACTCTTGAGATAACTGCCAATTATCACCACACAGTATGAAGGCTGCCTGTTGGCTTTCCATGACTTCTAGGCCATGTGCTCCCTCTTCTGGAGAAATGTAAGGTCACGTAACCAGTCAGATTTAAACATTCACAAGCTGCTCATCATTTCATCCCCATTCATTCCAAAGTTAACAGATAAAACACGCTACGTGCAGATGCAGAACTGAAGCCAGAAGTTGCATTTCTTCCATAAAGTATTGATTGAGCTTTGAAATGAACACACACCCAACAAATATCTTATTCAGTGAACAACTCTCCCAGAAAGAGAAATGCATTTCTGTAATTATCTAGGATGGCAGATAGCAGAAACTATCTAGGATGGCAGATAGCAGAAACAGGACTATTCCGGGGGGGGTAGGTGGATACCAACTTTAGCCACCCCAGTCCTCTTCTGCACTTGGAGAACAGCAGCCTATTGGAAGAGCCTGAATTGGTCCAGGGAGAGAGGCCAGCACAGAATTGGGACCTTTCCCTGGGCTTAAGTCCCATGGACTGCAAGAAGATCAAACCTATCCATTCTTAAGGAAATCAGCCCTGAGCACTCACTGGAAGGACAGATCCTGAAGCTGAGGCTCCAATACTTTGGCCACCTCGTGAGAAGAGAAGACTCCCTGGAAAAGACCCTGATGTTGGGAAAGATGGAGGGCACAAGGAGAAGGGGACGACAGAGGATGAGATGGTTGGACAGTGTTCTCAAACATGAGTTTGACCAAACTGCGGGAGCCAGTGGAAGACAGGAGTGCCTGGCGTGCTCTGGTCCATGGGGTCACGAAGAGTCGGACACAACTAAACAACAACAACAAAACCTGGGCTTAAAAATGGCTAGCTATGCCATGGGTAATTGGTCTAATGTATTTTTAGCAAAGTATGTGATAATTTTTGGCACATCATTTAGGTCTTTTTGGGCATCACTATGTGGGCATGAGCTAGCCTAGAGAATGCTCGGAATCACTGGTCTTATTCATGAAAATAGCAATTAATATAAAAGTACAAGCAATTATGCTTTTTCTACATGGTCAGCAATCCAGGTAACTATTTTTAAAACATTCTGAACATTTTTAAAACATGCAAAATCCTTTGCATAGATATGCTGTGGCTAGCACCATATATCCTGTGAATAATTCAAATGGGGCATCATTCCATCATCAAGATTTATATCTTCAAAATGCATTCCTAGAAGGATGGACAGGTGCGATTTGATTATTCATAGACCATACCTTGTAGCTTTGGGGTCCCAAATGACAATGTCAGCATCAGAGCCCACAGCTATTCTCCCTTTCCTTGGGTACAGGTTAAAGATTTTAGCTGTATTCGTGCTGGTGACTGCCACAAATCTGTTTTCATCCATTTTGCCACTATGCTGCAAAGAAACCAAAAATAGGCATCAGCAAGGAAGGGGATACATAATCCTACTGCAAGCAAACTCACTCTCTGTTGAGGAGTGCGGGTGGAATAACCTTACCCAGAAAACCTCTAGGCAGAAAATTTCAGTATAAAAAATGTAAACTCCCAGTAATATGCTGATGTACGCAAATATAGCACCTAAGATGTAACTCTTTGTAACAGAAATATTATTTTGGGGAATAACCAGTTCAACATTGATAATCTTGCTCCTTAAAACTATCTGTTCATTTGTGGAATGAACAAAGAGGCAGTGTGGTGTAGTGGTTACAGTGCTGGACTAGGACTAGGACTTGGGAGGGTTCGAATCCCCATTCAGCCACGAAACCCAGCGGGTGACCTCATGACAATCATTATATTCCAGCCTAACCTACCTTACAGGGTTGTTGCATGGATAAAATGGAAGTGGGGAGAGAGAGGTGTGCACATTACCAGGAGCTCCTTAATGGAAAGGCGGCATATTAATGTAATAACAAATAAAGTAATTCCATTTGCTAGCCATCAATCTCCAAAGTGAATGGGATAATAAATGAATTTCAGTCATCTGTTGTTCACTTATTCAGAAAGTTCATAGCCCACAGTTCTATACAACAATTCTGAAGTGAAAGAACAACAGCAGCAGCAGCAACAACAACACTGGTTCCGTAAGAAACCAACTTACAGTTGATTCATAATCACCTGTACCTTGAATCTAGTTCAGAAAGGAACTGCTTAACCAATAGAGTTCACATGAGACTGGTGCGGTACAATCCAAAGAGCTAGCACAAGAAAACAGTTTTACATTTTGGAGCTACTGTAGCCTCCAAACAACCTTCAAGGCAGCCCCTTACAGATTATGCTAGAGTAGTCAAGTCAGGCAGTTCCCAGAGCATGTGTCATAGCAGTCTCTCTTTCAGTAAGTTCGTATCTTTCAAAGTATCTAATTCAAGTCCTGTGCGCTACGGAGAGTAAAAGAGGTGTCTGAGCAGGGCCGTTTTACTCATAGGTGCTAGGGGTACGGGGCCGAGAGTCTGGGGCCCGAGAGCTGAGTCTGGGGAAGAGCCCGCCCATCGGTTGGAGCGCTGTGGCGGGTTCTTCTGCTGCGGGTGGCGCTACACCGCAAGTTTGGGGGCGACCGAGCCAACGAGAAGCTGAGGCGGCCAGCTGGGTCCACTCTCCTGCGCGCCTGGGACTAGGCAACCGGGGGGGGAGGGGCGCCAGGTGGATCTTTGCACCCCGGGACCACATATGCTTAAGACAGCCCTGTGTCTGAGGATTTAAGTGCCTCCTCAGAGGCAGGTGGCTAACTTGTCATTGCTGCTTATATTGCTCCCCATTCCGTCTGAGAGCAAAATAAATCCTACTCACCACTCCTTTTTCCCACACAACCGACATCCTGTCCTCCACGCCATTCACCCCATTGGGGATCTTGGTAAAATCATCCTTCCCCAAAGCCTTCTGGCAGATGTCAAAGGTGCAGTTATCTGTCGCTGTCACAGTTAAGTCACCACTGGAAAAAAGAAACAATTCCAAATCTGAACGTTCAGAAACAGAACTTGGTACAAATGATGGACAAAGAATCAACCACAAGATACTGGCTTGGTTCTCATGTTATAGCTTTCTGTGACCGTGCAAACATGCTGGTTCTCAGCAAAGAGTTTGAACTTGCTTTGCTCCTCTCTGGTCCTTTTAAGACAGCCCAGCTCAGCGTGTCATCCAAATCCAGGATCATGGTTAAGGTCTCTTCTCCTTAAGCGCAACCTATCATCATAGGACCAGCCTTGGCTATATGTAGCTAAGGATGTCCCTGTGCAGAGCAACCACCATAGAGCAAACTGCCATCTGTATCCACACAACAGACTTCACCAGTTGGCTGCCACATGGCTACTGTTTTTATTTTGATCATTTACTTAAGCTGGTTATACCTTGCTTGGGAAGGGCTGTGGCAGAGTATCTGCTCTGCAAACAAAGTATCCCAGGTTCAGTCCCTGGGGTCTCCAGGTAGAGAGGGGAGAGCCCCTTGGATAGCTGTTGCCAGTAAGTGTAGAGCCAGATGGACCAATGGTCTGACTCAGCATAAGGCAGTCTCCACCCCCATCGTTCAGTCTGGACACTGAGATCTGGCGCCGAGGGCCTTCTGCCGGTTCCCTCATTGCGAGAAGTGAGGTTACAGGGAACCAGACAGAGGGCCTTCTCGGTAGTGACGCCCGCCCTGTGGAACACGCTCCCTTCAGATGTCAAGGAAATAAGCAGCTATCTTATTTTTAAAAGACATCTGAAGGCAGCCCTGTTTAGGGAAGTTTTTAATATTTAATGCTGTATTGTTTTTAACACTTGATTGGGAGCTGCCCAGAGTGGCTGTGGAAACTCAGCCAGATAGGCGGGGTATGAATACATACATACATACATACATCCCTAAACCATGCTGATACTATATTTCCAAAACAGACCACTTGGATAAAAACCTATTTTGGCAATAACAACTGCAAAAATAAAAAATAAAAAATAAACACAGCACACAGCACAGTAAGCTGAAAGACCAGCAGAACACAGAAAAACAACAACAGTCCATTATAAGATGCCTTCCAGAACAGAAATGTCTTCTCTAAAATGAGAAGGAAGTTAGCTTGAAGGATCTCCTCAGAGAGAAATTTCCAAATCTGTGGTGCTACCACAGAGAGGACCCTGTCCAAGGTATTTGGTGGATACTTATTTGCTGAATGTTTGTGGCATGAACACACAGACCGGGCCCAAATAAGTATGGCTGCCTTCATCTGTTTAATGGCCTTTTTGCTAAGGCATCCGGATGCTGCTAAGAAGTCATACATGAGTATTTTACATGTACATTGCATTAGCTTACTTTGCCAAAAGATTCATCAGGAAGTCTGGAGTACCAGGATCCGGCCTCAGGGGTGGGCCCATGACATGTGCTGCGGCATGGGACCATTCCTTATGCCAGTAGTGAGTGCCATCCGTTCCAAGGCCGGCAGCTATAGGCTCCCCATAAACAACTTTCCCTGGTGGAGGGGATAAGAAAATATATATATTAAGAGGAGCAAACTAACAATGCAGGCTTGCAATATTGTACAATGTACAGCTGGCTACAATATAGCAACATTTGGTTATCAGATATTTGAATATATATATATAAAAACCCAAATTCTACCAATATTGAATTCTATAGGGCTCTATCACACATCGATCTTGATGTTTGCACTATGAAATGGTGTATAAAAGGGTGACAACAGATTGGTCTTCTGGCCTAACAGAACTCTGATGGTGCAGGGTTCCTGATTGCAATGAGGCTTCTAAGCCTGTTCACCTGTACAGGCTTAGAATCCCCGCTTCATGCCTCCATGCAGCAGAGTAGTTCACAGTGGGATACTGGAGGGTGGCTACTTGTGTACATGTCCCCCCCCCCACTACTTTAACCCCACATACATTCAATCCAAATACATGAGCAAGGCTGGGGGGAAACCCAGCCAGATGGGCGGGGTATAAATAATAAATTTATTATTTATTACAGAGAATCTAGAAACGTGGAAGTTCTGATGACCAAAGCTGAAAAAACACAGAGAAGTTAAACGCTGTATTATGTTCACATTTTTTTTCTAATGCCTGTACAGTGGTACCTCTGGTTACATACTTAATTCGTTCTGGAGGTCCATTCTTAACCTCAAACTGTTCTTAACCTGAAGCACCACTTTAGCTAATGGGGCCTCCTGCTGCCGCTGCCATGCCTATGCACGATTTCTGTTCTTATCCTGAAGCAAAGTTCTTAACCCGAGGTACTATTTCTGGGTTAGCGGAGTCTGTAACCTGAAGCGTATGTAACCTGAGGTACCCCTGTAAATTTCAGAAGTTGCTTAATGGTTAAATTAGTGGAGATATGGCAAAACAGTCATCACATTAATCTGCAGCAGCCCAATGGCAAGAGTGCTGCAGCCCTTGAGAGATTGGTTTGTTTAGTTTTTGCAGGCAATAGTTATTTCCCCTGCTCCCTTGACTCCTCCTTTCCACTTCTCCCTTGCTTAGTTTTTCTGACCTCCTGATGTTATGTAAGGAGGAGGAGATGTTTTCCTTTTCCAAGCTTGGAAACTCAGAAGCTTGCCAACTTTTCGAGCAAAAGGTAGTTTTGCCTGTGTAGATGTCTCTCCTACGCACACGGCCCATAACAATCTTGGCAGGTAGGGTGAAGCCACCACAACCAGCAAACTCAGAACCTCCAAACAAAAAAATAACTCGCTCAAATCATGATTACATTGAAATAAGCCCTGCTGGATTCAATGGTAGATTTACTGCCTAGTAAAAGTGCTTTTGGAATTGTAGTCTAAGCCTAGCTTGATAGGCAGGGATGATTGTGTATGCGCAAATCTGAAGAGTGGCAGCTGCAAAACCTGCAGAAAGTTACCCTAGATGATGGTGGTGCAATTTAAATACAAAAAAAAAAAAAAGATTCTAAGCAGTTTACAAAGTATAAGGAATGGTTACTGTATTTTTCGCTCTATAAGACGCACCAGACCACAAGACGCACCTAGTTTTTGGAGGAGGAAAACATGAAAAAAAATATTCTGAATCTCAGAAGCCAGAACAGCAAGAGGGATCGCTGCGCAGTGAAAGCAGCAATCTCTCTTGCTGTTCTGGCTTCTGGGGTAGCTGCACAGCCTGCATTCGCTCCATAAGACGCACACACGTTCCCCCTTACTTTTTAGGAGGGAAAAAGTGAGTCTTATAGAGCAAAAAATACGGTATATAAACATTAAAACATCCATGATCCATAATTGAGAACCAGTGTGGCATAACAGTTAAGAGTGGTAGACTACAACCTGGGAGACCAGGGTTCGAATCTCTACTCGGCTATGGAGCTCACTGGGTGACCTTGGGCCAGTCACCATCTCTTAGCCTTACCTACCGGCTGTGGGGGTGAAATGGGGAGAAGGAGAACCATGTAGGCCACCTTGAGCTCCTTGGAAGATGAAAGTGGCATATAAATGTAGTAATTGAAAATAAATAAAATAAAGAATAAAATAATCCCATTAAAGCAGAACTAAAACAGGAAGTTCAGGTTGAGAGATCAACAGAATGGCTGTGTAAGCAGGTACCGTATTTTTCGCCCTATAGGACGCACATTTCCCCTCCAAAAATGAAGGGGAAATGTGTGTGCGTCCTATGGGGCGAATGCAGGCTTTCGCTGAAGCCTGGAAAGCGAGGGGGGTCGGTGCGCACCCACCCCTCTTGCTCTCCAGGCTTCAGGAAGCTATCCGCTAGCTGTGGGAGACGCAGCTCTCCCACGGCTAGCGGAGAGCTTGCCTGCACCCAGAAGCTTGGGGCGCGCTGAGCTCAGCACGCCCCAAGCTTCGGACTTTGCGCGGCTCTCCCACGGCTAGCAGATAGCAGCCTGTTCTGGGGGCTGGGGTTGGGGGAAGCTTGGGCTTCCCCCGCCCCAGCCCCGCACCTGGGGGGGAAATAATTTTTTTCTTTATTTCCCCCCCAAAAAACTAGGTGCGTCCTATGGGCTGGTGCGTCCTATGGGGCGAAAAATACGGTACATCTTCAGAAGCTGGTGAAATGCCAAAAAAGATGGAGCCTCTTGTTTTTAGCTGGGAGTGCATTCCATAATACCAATGCCACCAGAGAAACACCCAGCCTTCACTTTACCACAAGCAAATCATCATTAAGCCTGTGGAAAGACCAAAAAGGTTCCATCTGGCACCCAACAGTCACTTTTGGCATAGAAGTGGATCAATACCCTGAGCTGCATCCCCAAGCAGCAGAAAAAAGGGCATTTGATCCTTCTCTGTACACGGGTGGCGCTGTGGGACGCGGGTGGCGCTGTGGGTTAAACCACAGAGCCTAGGGCTTGCCGATCAGAAGGTCTGCGGTTCGAATCCCCGCCACGGGGTGAGCTCCCGTTGCTCAGTCCCTGCTCCTGCCCACCTAGCAGTTCGAAAGCACATCAAAGTGCAAGTAAATAGGTATCGCTCTGGCGGGAAGGTAAACAGTGTTTCCGTGCACTGCTCTGGTTTGCCAGAAGCAGCTTAGTCATGCTGGCCACATGACCCGGAAGCTGTACGCCGGCACCTTTGGCCAGTAAAGCGAGATGAGCGCCGCAACCCCAGAGTTGGCCACGACTGGACCTAATGGTCAGGGGTCCCTTTACCTTTTACCTGTACTTTCAGGGTTTGGTATGAATGCCAATAACATATGAAAGAATATGGAAGGTACCCTACAGCCAACCCTGGATTAGGAGGCAAATTAACAGAAAGATTCTAGAAACTTCATCTGTATGTTCAAAAGCATGTTTGATACTGTCACACAGTAAGTGACACTGTAGACTGGGATAGGAACCCATGGCTCTCCAGATACTGCTGGACTCAAGCTCCCACCAGTGCAGCTAGTGGTCAGGTATGATGGGAATTTTAGTCCAGAAATATATGGGCGGCCACCAGTCCACCATCTCTTCTGTAGGAATGCTGCTTTTTAAAAGAGAGCTGTAGAGGTGGCATGAAGAGGTATTCCTGCCTATGGTCGGAGGGCAAATGAGGCAGCCATGTTGTTGAAAGAAAGCAGGTTTATTTCTGGTCAGTGTCTGGATGGGAGACCACCTAGGAACTCCATATATGCCACTTTAAGGAACGAAAGCAGGAATGTAAACACACTTTTAAAAAGTCTAAATAATTATTTTATCCCACTCTGTCACCTCTGGTCAAAAATATGATTTCTGAAGCACTATTAATCCCCTGAAAAACAAAGATACAATGCTACACACATTCACCTTATTATCAGTTCTCTAAAATGAAGGTTTCTGTTTCCAGGCTCAGAGCCCGTGGAAATGGCCATGAATTTTAAAAACGCCTAGCCCATTCCATTCTTTAGTAATCTACTATAGCCCTACATTATTAGGGAAGGAGCCCCACTGAATTAAATGGGAGTTCCTTTTGAGAAAGCATGCTTATGATTACACTGTTAATACTGTATATAAAAGCAACATCATTCTTGGAACCTTTTTCCAAGTTCAGGAGGACCCATGTTGTCCAACCTCTCTGCAATGATTCAGTGGGCTGAGGGGCATCAAAGTCAATTTAAGCCTTCAGTCAGTCCTTATAATGTCTGTGCTGTATCAGAAAATACCTGTTTCGCCACTTGCATGGCTTCCGATTTTACTGTTTAGTTACATCACACAGCCAGACGGCCTGGGACCTCTTGGAACAAAGATGCAGAAATTTCTATGTCATTATTAATTTAAAAGATCACTCCTGAGACAGAAAAGAGGATTGGCAATGTTCACGCTTAATCACTGGTACATCGAGGATAATGGGGCCTGCATATCTGTAACTAACAGGCTAAAGTGCAACCCCATTTAACAGATACAGCCTGGATTTGGGTTTAGACACTGCTACCCATCAGCTAATTATTTTTCCTTCATTCTTTTTAAATAAGAGAGGTACTCTGGCTTGAGGCTGTGTGGAAGCCATGATCTCTGACTTGGTTACGTGACAACTGCTTGGCTAGTGGTGATGCTTACTGAACTCACCATGCACTCAGAGCAGATGGTAGCTTGAGAAAAACCAGGCCCAAGTTCAGACTGAGGCAGAGAAACTAATCAGATACTTCACTGTTATTTATGTTGGCAGTTGTAGCCTAAATACTAAAGAAGCAGGCCTGCCTGGTTGGACTATTTATTTATTTTATTTATATCCCATCCTTCCTCCCAAAGCAGCCCAGGGAGGGCGGCAAACGCACTGATGATAAAACTATTAGAACACCTGAAAACAAAGACAGTTATCCAATTTCCAGATGTGCCCCTGGGAGGCCCCCAAAGGTTTGGGGAGGCCTGATCAATAATATATGCACTTTAACGTCTACAGAATTGTTGACGTTGTGTATGCAATTCAGACCGAGAAAACATGACACCATGCAAAGATTCTACCTTTCCCACTTCCAATGATTTTGGACTGCCCTGGGGATTTTTTTTTTTTTTGTGTGCTTTGACCTACATATTTTGGCTGATTTCACAGTTTCTTGTGCTTTTACAAAGTTGAAGAACGGAGGATGAGAAAGCAGGCTCCACAGCATTGTCAACAGTGGCATCTAGTGGACAAATCCAGTGCAACAGGGCACAGAAAAGATAGTTTTCCTAACTCACGGATTTAGTACAGTGGGCCAGCTACTTACACCAGGGTTCGGATTTGGGGACCTATGTGCAACGGCAGAATCATGCAAAGTAAGGAACCCTCAGAACCACATGCTGTGAGGCGCAGGGCACCCTTTTTACTGGCCTCCCAAAGTCCTCACAACTCCTTCCCACAGACTGGTAAGCGAGGCACCGCCATGCTTATGTACTGCCTTCCCAAAGATGGATAATCAAGGCACCAGGCTTGGTAAAGGAGACGCAAGAGCTCTGGTAACATCTCAGAGCCCTCACACTTTCCAAAGCTAGTCCCCTAGTTCCCAGAAAATTAGAGTATTAAAGTATTATTATTATTATTATTATTATTATTATTATTATTATTATTATTATTATAATACAATTGAGGTTGAATCCTGACAAGACAGAAGTACTGTTTTGGGGGGACAGGAGGCGGGCAGGTGTGGAGGACTCCCTGGTTCTGAATGGGGTAACTGTGCCCCTGAAGGACCAGGTGCGCAGCCTGGGAGTCATTCTGGACTCACAGCTGTCCGTGGAGGTGCAGGTCAATTCTGTGTCCAGAGCAGCTGTTTACCAGCTCCATCTGGTACGCAGGCTGAGACCCTACCTGCCCGCGGACTGTCCCGCCAGAATGGTACATGCTCTAGTTATCTCTTGCGTGGACTACTGCAATGTGCTCTACGTGGGGCTACCTTTGAAGGTGACCCGGAAACAACAACTAATCCAGAATGCGACACCTAGACTGGTGACTGGGAGCGGCTGCTGAGACCACATAACACCGGTCTTGAAAGACCTACATTGGCTCCCAGTACGTTTCCGAGCACAATTCAAGGTGTTGGTGCTGACCTTTAAAGCCCTAAACGGCCTTGGGCCAGTATACCTGAAGGAGTGTCTCCACCCCCATTGTTCTGCCCGGACACTGAGGTCCAGTGCTGAGGGCCTTCTGGCGGTTCCCTCACTGCGAGAAGCCAAGTTACAGGGGAACCAGGCAGAGGGCCTTCTTGGTAGTGGCACCCGCCCTGTGGACCGCCCTCCCACCAGATGTCAAAGAGAAGAACAACTACCAGACTTTTAGAAGACATCTGAAGGCAGCCCTGTTTAGGGAAGCTTTTAATGTTTGATGGGCTACTGTATTTTAATATTTTGTTGGAAGCCGCCCAGAGTGGCTGCGGAAGCCCAGCCAGATGGGCAGGGTATAAATAAATTATTATTAATTATTATTATTATTATTATTATATGGTGCCTCCTTCCCAGGGCTGGGAAGCTTCTGCCGGGCTTAGGGAGGGAGGCGTGATCCTCATGCACGTGGCATCATGATGCCACCCCCCATCGCCCTTGCAAGCTGGTGCCTCTGGCCCCAACAAAAAATGTCACCACACACCACTGAGCTGTCAAAGATGAAAATGCCTTTAAGATCAGAGTGCTGCTGTCTTTGGAGTGCGTGAAGGCCCTGTTTATCCAACTATTTTTAAGAACACGAGAAGAGCCCTGCTAAATCAGGCCAATGGCCCATCTAGTCCAGCATCCTGGAAGGGTTAATTCCTAGTGTGTAAGGCAGAGTAATTCCTGTGCTGGCCAGATTTCCCCCCTGGAGTTTTAACTATTTCTGCCTGACACCCAGGGATTGAATGTCAAACCTGGAGATCTTAGAAGCACCGGTTCTGCAGCACCTCTGCACAATCTTTAAGCACTCTGGGTCAGAAACGTACCTTGCCTCCGTGCATCTGCGATCACCGTGGCTGCAGACTTGCTCATCACATGAACTACGTAGAGAGGGCAGTTCACCGAGTTTGCTATGGTGATTGCTCTCAGCGTGGCTTCAGCTTCCACTTCTTCCGGGCGACACAGTTGGTGCCCTTCTGGACCGGTTATTCCCAGGGATAACATCTTCTTTGCACCCTGCAGGCCAGCCACAGCGACACAGAAGTTAATGTTGCTACCAGTGGAAAAATTAATGACTTCTCTGCAACTCTGGTCCAGCTACCCAAGTAATTTAGAAGTACAAGATTTGAAAATCATTTGTACTGTGATGGTTAGCAACTTAGTTAGCTATGATTTGTAGTTTATCAGAACAAATGATTTTTCTGGATGTTTCGTTTTTTTAAAACACAGGCTTTGGAAATATATGTTGTGTTTATATCTTGTTATAAACCACACATATTTGCTTCTGTTCAGAGATGTCTTTGGGCTGGATCCAGATTCACAGCTCATTCCTAACCATGCTTATTCAGAAGGAAGTCTTACTGAATTCTATTTAGCTTACACCAAGGCAAGTGGAGTTAGAATTGCAGCCTTAGTGATGATTAGAGTAGACCCAACTGAAATAATGTCACTTTGGTTCCAGTGATTACCGGTATATTGTAAGTAAGTAGGTAAGTAAATTTTTATTTATACCCTGCCCTCCCCAGCCAAGACTGGGCTCAGGGCAGCTAACATCAAATGTCAAATACATTAAAACACAATCAAACAATTGATTAAAATACAGCTTAAAAATTAGAATCAGGATAAAATTAAATGACTGTCCATGAAATTACAACCATAGGGGTTGGGAAGCTCAAGTATTCATCAGGGCCAGCTGTCCATGAGCCAATAAAAGGGCCAAAGAGGTAACTTACAGGGTCCCATAGAGGGGGGTCAAACTGAGCCCGGACCAAAGGCCAGGCAGAACAGCTCCGTCTATTGGGTCTACTTTAAGCATCCCTAAGGCCCTATCTGCACAATACATTTAAAGCAGTATCACACCACTTTAAAGAGTCAAGTCTGGGAACTGCAGCATATTAAGTCTAGTGATTGTTGATAAAGGTAAAGGGACCCCTGACCGTTAGGTCCAGTCATGGCCAACTCTGGGGTTGCGGCGCTCGTTTTATTGGCTGAGGGAGCTGGCATACAGCTTCTGGGTCATGTGGCCAGCATGCCTTAGCCGCTTCTGGTGAACCAGAGCAGTGCACGGAAATGCTGTTTACCTTCCCGCCGGAGTGGTACCTATTTATCTACTTGCACTTTAATGTGCTATTGAACTGCTAGGTTGGCAGGAGCAGGGACCGAGCAACAGGAGCTCACCCTGTCGCGGGGATTCGAACCACCGACCTTCTGATCTGTGGTTTAACCCACAGCACCACCAGCGTCCCAGTGACTGTTGATAGGAGACTCCTATTCCCCTGTCAGAAATGCAATTCTCATAGTGATTTGACCATCAATCCTTCTTCCTAGGAAACTCTGAAAACGGTACATTTGAGAGGAACAGGTGTTTCCAAACAGCACCCTGAAAATGACAGTTCTCAGATTTGTGCTAGCCCTGCCTTCAGCATCACCATCTTCCACTAGCTCCATCTCTTCTGACTGAATATTTGGTGAAAGTCTGAAAGGGGGTCTGTGAACATTTGGCTGTGCATACATAGGCTCCTCTGGATGACAGAGCCCCAGTTACACAGGGCTCCCAATCATATAGAAAGAAGACAATGCACTTTCAGCTGAAGACATGTAGTCTGCCCCTCCAGACATTAACTGAATGTGGGGAGGTCAGGAGGGGCAGAGATGGCAGGGCCAACATGCCCAGTCACCCTCTGCCCTCTGTCTGTTAGCAAAAGATGTGTAATTTACGAATCGTTACAATCTTAAATACACAGGTATTGCTGCAATCGGTTACAGGGTGGATGAACGTTCCTGTGTCACCTTGGAGATAGATAATTACCTCTGCAATCAGATCCCCATTTTCTGCATGGACTTGAGCAATCGCACCGATTTGTTTGCACTGAGAAAAGGCAGAGTGTAGCTCTAGATCTCCAACCATATAGACACCTTTATATGCCATAAACATCTTAAAGGAGTTTACACCCTTTTCCTGGGCTAGGGTTTTCATCTCTTCTTTAACCTGAAAACACAACAAAAAATTGTTAAATGTTCAAATGCTCACAATATCCTCTTGAATTTATTTGGCATCAAATCTTACCATCTGATTGGCTAAATTATTTGAGTGTATTATTTGACAGATATTTCTACTTGACTGGCAGAACACCAAAATTTCAAAGGATATTCTTTAGGAGACAGTAAGATTTCTCTTTGAAATGTTGTAACCGATAATTATGCAATACTTTAATGACATGAAATAATTACTTTAGGGACTATGACTTTTTTTGGTTATGTATTTTTGGAATTCTTGTTTACTATGAAAAAGATAAGCTATTACAGTATCATTCAATTAATTTTTTTTATAATTAAATAACTTTTAAATTAGCTGTTTAAAAAAAATCCCAGGACTAAATCCTCTGGCTACTTTAGCACACCCATCTTGGAAGGCTTCAACTCTGGGCTCCTGAGCATGGTAAAAATTTAGTTTATTACATGTATATATCATTTTACACATCCAAAAGTGTCCTGAAGAGAATTAAAGTTATGAAATACTAAATGCATAAAACACTTCAATAAAAGAATACAGATACCAAATAGTACTAAGGGTTGTAGCTAAAGAAGTTGTCCTGTTTATGCAAGCTTGTGAAACTATTTATGTATGCTACTACTGTGGCCCGTGTTTTGTTAGCCCCAAAATGGAAAACGAGCGAGGTCCCAGCCATAGAAGAATGGCAACTAACTGATGGAATACGTGCAGCTTGCAGATTTAACATATAGAGCAAGAGAACAAGAAGAACATATGTTTAAAGAAGCCTGGAAAATGTTTACTGAATATATGGGTGAAAATTGTGTTCATTTAAAAATGCTGGTAGCATTAAGTTAAGTTCAACAGTGAAAACAAGTTTTGATGGATGTAACAATGGATTACTGAATGGTTTAGTTCATGTAAAATATGCAGGGATGCACTATATGCAAAATGAAAGAGAAGAAGGGAAGTCATTGATTTAAGGTTGTTTAAATGAATATTTTGAAATGTAAATCAGAAAATGTAATAATATATATATAGAGAGAGAAACATAACTTTCTCTCCCTCTTCTTTCCTCACCAATTCTCACATGAACCCCCAAGTCAAATCTGCTCCAGCAGGCAGGCAGAAACCCTAAAAGAAATCTGTGGAGTGTGCAGGAGGAAGAGGAAGAGGAAGAGGAAGAGGAAGAAGAAGAAGAAGAAGAAGAAGAAGAAGAAGAAGGGGAAGAAGAAGGGGAAGAAGAAGAAGGAGAAGAAGGAGAAGAAGGAGAAGAAGGGGAAGGACCACTGAGCAAGCTGAGGTCCACGAGTGAATGCAGCAACTTCATCTCATACAACCCATCATGTTTCTGTCCAAAGAAAAGTAACAATCTAAAACAGTACAAAATATGTACCTCCCCCACACCGAATGAACACAAGTAGCTGCCCAGCAAGAAGCAAGAGGAAGAAAGGCAAATTTAAATGTGCCTTGGCAAGAATGCCACACACACCGTTTTCCATGCAACTCGTGGCATCTGTCCTTGGCCCATGTTGGACACACTTGAATGAACAAACATGCTACTGGCCTTTTGCTTACCTTGTCGCTCCACCACGTGACGGCCACATGAAGTGCATAATCGCAGCAGACTTTGGGATCTGCCCAGCTTCTCCATCTCTCATAGGCTTCAATGAGAGAACAGCCTTTCTGAGGTATCGCAAAGTCAATGATCATTGTCGTGCCTCCTGCTACAGCAGCCTAAAAAAGAAAAGAAAAAGAGATTGGCGATGAAGGAAGTGTTGCAAGGTTCTGCTTTCTCCCGATTACCCTTTCAGTCCCTTGCAAAATAGGAAAGGCTTAAAATTCATGCACTGTTGAAGCATTTATTTCAAAATAAAATAAATTCCCATCATGCTCTGTCTCAGTTTTTTTTACTAAAGAAAGTAACTTGTGTGTGTGTGTGTGTGTGTGTGTGTGTGTGTGTGTATGTAGGAGAGAATCAATTCTCTCATTTTTGCTGTAGCCAGTCAAGCCCAGGCTCAGTGATCATTGGGAAGCTTGGAGGTTGACTAAGTAATTATATGGGTTATGCAATTATATGGGTGAAAGCAAATTTTTGTTGTGCTGATGGTAAGCACTGGAAGGAGAGGCTAAAGGGAGGCATACTGGTGTATGGCTCTGGATATCATGGATTCTGGGAGGGGAGTTTGGGGAAATGCCATCTTGCAGAATGGGGGGTGGTGGGATAAAAAAGCTGGACATTAACTACAGGAGTGCCTATGTTAAATACTTTGAATAATTGGAATACATATAATTGACAGATGGAGAGGCAGAAGTACCTCTATTTTATTTTATTTATTCTATTTTCTCTGTTAGAAGTCCTTTATCTTGGATTGAGGAAGACATACACAGGAAGGGGATAGTTGGGAGAAAGGTGGTCCCTGCAGGAATGGCAGGGTAGAAAGGTCCTCTCCTTTTTTCTCATTCCTTGGTTTCCCTTCTTACTTTTTGTTATTTAGACCAGTTTGATTTTTATTGTATTTTATGCCAAAAACTTTCAATAAAGAAACACTTATTTTAAAAGGTCCTGTACTAATTCGGCTATGCAGCTAGTTCTGCGATGCTGGCTGTGGTTTCCAGGCTACTGCTTCTTCTTAACAAACACAGCTGCAAATGAATGGATCTTAGAGTGCAAATATGTGGCTTTAGTTGCAGCAAACAGGAACCTAACCTGAAGTGCACTTCACCAGAGAACTGTCGGCGACATAATGCATTGGAAACAGGAGCATGCATGTGTTGCATGTGGTGTGTGTGTGTGTGTGTGTGTGTGTGTATACAGGCCAGAGGTTTTGTGCTGCACCAAAGATCCTGATGGAAAAGTCTGCAGCATTGCCGAGCCTCACCAAGCAGATGGTATGCAGAATGGGGGGGAAAGGGAGCCAGAAGCACCTTAGGCACTCAATTAAGCAGGGGCCGTTTTCCTAGTGCCGGCTGAGCTGGAAAAACAAATCTGTGTATCAGCAGAACAATACTGGAGGTGGAAGTGATGACTTTGAAATATGGCACCTGCAATACAGAGCAGTGTTGCATTAGAAACTAACACCCCTTGGGATGCTTGCTGAGGAACCCATTTGAAGGGGCATGAAATATATTTCTCCAGAGGCAGGGCAATCGCGTAAACAAAGGAGTGGAGATGGCGTAACCTGCAGGCGACCCCAAAATTACCGAGGGCAGCTGGTGAAGAGTGAAGAGCATGATAATCAGGGGGGAAAGAACTGAAAGCGTTTTAAGGGACTAAGATCGAGTAAGGGACCTGCAATGGCAGATGAATCTCAGGGTTAATGAATGCAGAATAATGCACACCAGTGACATGGACTGTTGATTTCTTAATGGAATGGCCTGAATCGCCTCGGGCAGTGTTTCTCAAACTAAGAGCCAGGACTTACCAGTAATCTTTGAGCCATGCTCAAGTGGACCTCAGCACCACCTCCTGCGCCCAGCACCTCCTCACTTGCCTGCCCTGCCCTCTGGTTGTGCCATGACCTTTTGTTGTGCCATGACAAAGGACCAAGCGACTGGCAGGGTCAGGAGAACAGAGAGCCTTGTGGGGAGAGGAGGGAAGGAAGGCCTCCCTCCTCTGAGGGGAAAAGGCCGCAGGAGGGGCTGAAGGAAATTTTTTGTGGCATAAAAGTTCAATACAGTGGTACTTTGGGTTAAGTGCTTAATTCGTTCTGGAGGTCTGTTCTTAACCTGAAATTGTTCTTAACCTGAAGCACCACTTTAGCTAATGGGGTCTCCCGCTGCCGCCGCACCGCTAGAGCATGATTTCTGTTCTCATCCTGAAGCAAAGTTCTTAACCTGAAGCACTATTTCTGGGTTAACGGAGTCTGTAACCTGAAGCAAATGTAACCTGAGGTACCATTGTATTGTTATTAATCACACATGAACTGGAAGTAGGGAGGAAATGGGGTAAGAGAGGAAATCGTTACAAGAGGAAGAAGTAAATACGTGAAAGGACCAAGGAGGAGGCATGAATGACCCTGGGTTAAGGTAGAAGTTGGGTGTGGAAAGAATGAGAGAAGAAATGACAGGAGATGGGGAAAACATCCTTTGAGGCAGATAGGGAGGGATATGGGAAAAGGCAAAAGGAAAAGCTCTCTCTATTTAAGGGTCTCTGAATCAACAAATTGAGTGGGAAGGCTGTCACAAGACCTCCAGAGCAAATGCCTGAACTTCGCATGAGGAAAGCTGAGCTATGGAGCTCCCTGCCACCAGGAAAATACCATGGCAAACCATTCAGCAATTTCGAGAGATGGATTAGATATCAGTAGAAAGTGATGTCAGGAACTGCCACCGGTTCTGCCAAACTCCACCTGTCACCATTTTGTGACTAGTGGGCCTCTGTAATACTCAGTTGTCTTAACTGAACCTGGGGGTAGAAATGGGCTGGGGGAAGCTGCCCTAGGGAGAGGGGGGTTGGGGGGACCATTCAAAGCCACTGCCCAAAGTCAACGGCACACATACCCACAGCCTTTCTATCAGAATTGACAGGTGGAAGGGCTCCAATTTTGGGCTTGGCTGACAGGGCCAAACAAAAGTTCTAGACCCATCCATTGGTTGTGTGTGGCTGTGTCTCCAGTTTAGGGTGGGAGAGTAAGGAAAGGTTGAGGCATAAAGCTATTCTCTGCTACTCCTGGAAAACCAAGCAACATTACAGCTTTTAGCCAAAATTCTCTGTGTTTCAAAGTAATATTCTTAAATGAGCATAGCGCAAAAGCTCCTGGATGTTTAGTCAGCAAAGGTTTGTGGGCCTCGTTTATCAGTCTTGATGCACCTTTTCATGCCGATTTCCTTTTGCTTTTCAGTAAGATTTTATTTACCAAAATCCAGCCCTCTGATGTCATACAATCAAATAAAAAAGAGGCATGTAAGCATTTTAAAGGAAATATGCAAGGGAATATCCATCCTTTCTCTGCCCTTGAACCCCATCATGTCTTGTTAGAGATATATATTTATATCTGCAGACAGAGATATGCAATACTTTTTAATTATTAGAGTAAAAGCAAACATTAAATTCACTTTTGCAATAGGCGTGAGATGAAACTGAGCCCTCTGATCCTTCCTAGTTATTTACTCTGCTTTTAAATAATTAATCTGAGGGATGTTTATATGTTAAGAAATTACATGGCAACACTCAATGGGCAAAAGGCCAAAGACTGCAAATCTGCCAGTTCTGCCACTTTGAGCAATAAATCACTTATTCTAAAGTCTACTAAACGGATTCACCAGCTTCCAGGGATCCTTCCATTTCTGGTACAAGATTTATTTCTTCGCTGAATTATTGTAAATAATATTACTGACCCTTAAAATAAAAATTTTAATGAACGGCACTTACCAGAGCAAAACATGGAACACGAAAGTATTTTGTTACTCTGCAAACTGATTAAAATTAGCCTTGTTAATTGCAACAACCTCTTTCCTAAACTTTGGAACTTTACATTTTTGTTATTGTCTTACTATGTATTTTGTGATCTGATTTTGTATTTTTGCGTTGCGAACTGCCCTGTGATCTTTGGATGATAGGCGGTATACAAATTTAATAAATAATAGCAACAATAACTTTTTATAGACAAAGCAGGTATTTTTGCAAGACGTTTGCTCCTTGACCAATGAGCTAAGTGTGTGTGGCTTCTCAGCTATCAGCTGCAAATCAATTAATATACAAGTATGCACAGAAGGACAATAAAAACATGCATCTACTACATGTTTATTTTATGTAAACATTTTTACACAAAATATACATTTATTATTATTATTATTGCTTTTCGTTTTGATTTAAGAATGACATGTGAGAAAATTCTGGCACTTTCCCCATTATTTGTGCAACAGAAAATTCCAGGGACAACCTTTAACAGGGTCAGTTCCCTTGTACTGTAGTTTGTTAAGGGTTGCTGGGAATTTTAACCGGGGGGGGGGGGGTTAACTACACTGTGCAGAAATCTTTGAGGGGAAAACTGTGCTCCCAAAGTGCTTTGAAAGTACAATGCGTACACCAGCTCACAGTGGGAACAGTGGGCTTTTCCTGATCTAAGATGTACCTGGACTTATGTTCCACCTGTACATTTGTAAACAAAATCTACCATTGGAAAATGCCATAAGCCTCAAGCGTCCTCCTTCCAAAAGAAACTAAACCCAGGAGAGTGATGTGCCCTTAGAACTTCTGCTTGTGCAGTGAAGTGGGTGACCACAACGGCAATCTCTTCACTGTGTATGGCCGCTACAAGATATAGCCTCGTTTTCTCGGGTTTTCTTTAATGATGGGCCAGTTTAGGGAAAATATCATGGTCCCTTAAAGAGCCTAAATCCTTCCTAATTTGCTTACTGCTTTGCAACTCTTGCAAATTGATTTGCATTTATATAAATTTGCATATGTGTCCGTGTGTGTATAAATGTGTGTGTATGTGCATGTATACATATCATGCCATATAATGGCACAAGGAATCATGACATATATTTCATAGTGTACTGTACTGTTATGTAAGGGGTTTAATTAATAGAGATGCTAACATGATTTAAGGCAGCAGCAGGTCAGGGGTAGACCAGTGGCGGAGCTTCAAGCTCCATCGGGGGCGGAGAGCAGGCGGGGGCATGGCTGGCCACCCACAGGGGCGTGACGCCCAGCACGAGGGGGGGCAGCCATGATGGCACCCCACCGGGATCGTGCTGCTAGGGGCGATGCACTCCGCCCGCACCCCTGTTCCTCCGCCAGTGGGGTAGACATCCAGGTCTTGAGACTCTTGCTAGGCCACATCGTTCCATATCCTTCTAAAGTATGTGAAATGTGAACTTGAACTGTGATAATGCTTATTGCTTGCCTGGATGGAGATGGAGGGGGGGTTGAGTGTGTGGGGGTGTGTGTGTGTGTAGGTAGGTAGGTAGAAAGCTCTAACAATTCTCTTGTTTTTGTAGTAATCCCAGAGTTTGTGGGTAGACAATTTTGTCCATGTTTCGTTTTGGTTAGTGCACCTTGTTCATTCCTATTTGCTTTTTATTTGTTTGCATAAAGGTAAAGGCAAAGGGACCCCTGACCGTTAAGTCCAGTCGTGGACGACTCTGGGATTGCAGCGCTCATCTCGCTTCACTGGCAGAGGGAGTCGGCGTTTGTCTGCAGACAGCTTCCGGGTCATGTGGCCAGAATGACTAAGCCGCTTCTGGCGAACCAGAGCAGTGCACGGAAACACCGTTTACCTTCCTGCCGGAGCGGTACCTATTTATCTACTTGCACTTCGTGCTTTCAAACTGCTAGGTTGGCAGGAGCAGGGACCAAGCAACGGGAGCAGGGATTTGAACCACTAACCTTCTGATTGGCAAGCCCTAGGCTCTGTGGTTCAGACTACAGAACCACCCACATCCCATATTTTTTTGCATAAACCACACCCAAAAAAAATCAGCAGAAGCCCTCACCCATGGCCTCTACAAGGGCTTAATTTGCCTCACAGTTCGCCATGAAATCTATAGGCAGCACAGCTACACAAATATACTATTTATGTAAGCACACATTAGTGGACAGTGGATTTGCTCCTTTGTGTAACTTATGTCAAACTTTCGCTGACCCTGGAATATCTTTGCCAGCTGGCAGATGTTTTACTAACTTTGCTAACAGTGGGGTTCCTTGTTGTTTATTTTAATGTCAAACCTTATTTGATTTTAGATGAACTGTTGACTTTAAAGGTTAGTGGCTCTACCTTATCCAAATGTCACAGACTGATTTCTCAATGCCCAATATATTAGGCCTACTCAAGCCTACATGCATCTGTGTGAGAAGGGGTGTCTCAGCTCCCCATGACCAATGGTAAGGAATACTGAAGGGACCTGTACACAGAAGCACCTGCATGCAGGTGGGAAGACCTACATTGCAATATACAAAACCTGCCATCTCCCATTCCCCTCCTCTCCCCCAAATTTAGATGCTTTCTCATGGATATTGCTCACCTCTTGGATGAGATCATGGAAGCAGGATCAGGAAAGCCCAGAGCTGCTCCATTCTTTCTAAGCCCCTGCTTCAAAATAAAATCATATAGAGACTCATCCATACTTTTGCTTGTCCCACCGCTCCGCACACGCTCCGAGGAAACCCAGTCTTTAACTGTGGAATCAGAGCAAACATCAACTTAGTTTTTTCCAGATTGATGTCTGCTATAATTTAGTGCTAAGGAACGGGTTTTCCGAAGGGAAAGCAGTGGGGAAAAGGCAAAACTGCTCAGGCAGTGGAAAACCACTCAGACCTGCACTTTCCAGGGACAGGACAAGCAAAGTGGGGGAAAGCCCTAGATCTCTGCTGTTGGCCTATGCAATCCAGGCCAGTGTGTGCCAGGTGCATAAGGCAGGTGCACTGCTACTCACTGATGGAATTCCATGGCGTCCTTTTTCCTTGCTAAGCTTCTGCTGCAGTTACATTCTTGTTGGGAACTGCAGGGATAGTTCAAGACATGGGGCTGCTTGCTTTGCTTCCATAGAAAACTCCCTTGCTCCAAGTGGCAGCTTGCTCTGCTTGGGCCATTGGGCCAGCTCCTTTGCATACACAGACTCACTATCAGAAGGCATGGCGATGGCCACTCATTGCACACTTTTAAATCAAGTGTTGACTTGCCAATAGCTATTAGCTGTAGTGGCAAAACCTCCATGGGAAGAAGCAGTAAATAATTGAATACTGTTTGATGGGGAATAAGAATGCCTATTGCCTTCAGGCTGTTTCTAGGCTTTTCTGGAGAAATTTGATTGGTCACTGCAAAAAAAAAAAAAAAACGAAACCTGAACTAGGTGAACCTTTAGTCTGATCCAGCAGGTCTTTTGGTTTTGTGATTATATCACACAGTTTAAGATGTCTATGTCTGTTTGGAGCCATACTCTTGAATACAAGCTCCCCGTATACTACTTTCCTTTAAAAAATGTGCGAATTATTTTCCATATTTACAGCAATGACATGGATAAAGGAATGCTTTAACAGAAAGGCTTACATTATGCAGCAATGAATCTTCCAGCATGTGTGTTTGTGTGATAAAGAGGAAGAGAGATCCAAAGTAAATTTATTGATCTACGTTTCTTTTGAAAACTTTGGGTCAATTCACCATCCCAGTCAATCTGTTTAAAAGAGCAAAGTCAGCAATCCTACCCTATGTGTCAAGGCTGGCATACCAACCAATTATAAGATATTTATTGGAGTGCTTTGGTGACCCTTGAACTCCCTCAGAAAGTTATTCAAAGCATTCTGACGCTGTTTCTTGCAACAGAATAAAAATTAATAACCACTCTCTCCTGTGCAGAAAATCAATCGGAAGGTAAGTCCGTACCAAAATACAAGACAAAGCACAGAAAACAGCAAATTCAAAAACCCACTTGGCTTCATCCGGGGTGGGGGACGGGAAAGCAAAGGAGGAGAGGAAAACTGAAGAGGGAGAGCGCCACACAACAGGGGTCGCCGATGTGGTGCCCAATGCCACAGCGGCACCTCACTGCCAAACGAAGAAAGATTTAAGAACTTGTTCCTTATCTATTTTTTGAGGGCAGGGCCTAGGTTTGAGGAGGCCCCAGGCAAACACACTTTGCTTGGGTTGCCTCCTCTTTTTGGTAGGCTCTGGCAGCCTCACCTGGCAACGATGGCTGTAGAAGGCATAGCTGTCAACCTTCCCTTTTTTTGCGGGTCAAACATCTGCTTTGCATGCAGAAGGTTCCAGGTTCAATCCCCGGCATCTCCAGGTAGAACTGACAAAAGATTCCTAGCCTGAAACCCTGGAGGGCTGCTGCCAATCAGTGAGCAAGATGTTCCAGTAGGTTTGCATAAGGGAGCTGCCTATGTTCCCAGTGGGGCTGATAGCAGCTGCACTGGCTGGATGAGATCGGTCATTTTAATTTCTAAGCACAGCCATGCTGTATCAAGGGCACTGATGTACAAAAGTGGATTGTGAGAGCCCTTGTGGTGGCAAATAGCAAGGCTGGAAGGACAAACAGCCACCTTCTGCTACTCAGTGGTCTGAAAATCTCACTGCCTTTTCTATGTTTCAGTGCATGCCTGATAGCCACTGCTCTTGTTTAAACAACTATATGGACTGCCTAATATTATTATGTATGTTTAAATTAGGATAGAATCATAAGTGCTGATTCTCATCCAACCCCCTGCAACAGCAGGAATATGCAGCTGTACCATATGGGGAATGAACCTGCAACCTTGGCATTGCCAACATCAACTGTGAGGCTTTCATTTTCTCTAATTGAAATTTCCTTTTTCTTTTTGGACACTGGTGGGAATGAAAATGGAAGCGGTGCTGCTGTTGCTGCTGCTGAGATCTGCTACTCAAGACTGCAGCCTCCTACACAGCCAAGCAAGGCAAAGCTACAGGCAACTGAATCAGAATGTAATAAGAACCTGCTGGGTCAGGCCAGTGGTTCATCTGTTCTCACAGTGGCCAAGAAGAAGCAGGATCCAAGCACAAGCGCACTCTCCCCTCCTGTGGTTTCCAGCATAGCTTTATCCTCCCTGAATTTGTCTGAACCTCTTTTAAAGGTTACCGCTGCCTCCTGTGGCAGTGAGTTCCATAGGTTAACTATGCTCTGTGTGAAGAAATACTTTCTTTCATCTGTCCAGAATCTTCCGCTTCATTGGATGCCCACAAATTCTAGCGTTATGAAACAAGGAAAAATGCATCCGGGTCAAATGTCATATGGACTTTGGTCCTCAGCAATTAAATTACACAATCTCTGGTTGAATATACAGCCACAGGACAGACACGGACTGGCCCCCAGGCACAGACTGGCCCCCAAACTGCAGGCCTCTTAAATGGCTTTTGAAAGCAGCTGCTCTGGTGGTACAGAGAGTGTGTGTCATTCAAAACAAAACAAAAAAGGGGGGAGAGAACTGCAGTTTTAAAAAGTGCTTTCCAACATGCTTCTCTGGATTAGGCTAGACAGCTTGCTTTCTTATTTGATGACAGCATCTTGATGCCCTTAACAGCTGCCTGAGAAACAGAAGCTGAACAGGTGCAGCTCTTTGCATTACTGTTATCACTACTCCTGGAAAGGCTGCAGCTGTTCAATTTCTGTCCATCACTCAGGAATTAGAAGTGTGGAGTCTCTGTTGGGGACACACACACACAACACTACTATGAATCGAGGCTTTTCATTTCTAGATCACCTCTTTAAATGTAGCTCAAGGTTCACATTGAGCCAAAACTGACTGTGCAAGGATGCCAGAGAAAGTTTCTAAGTACCTGTAGTGCAGTATGCAGACAATTTCAGCTTTGAAGCATGGAAAGCTTGGAGGAAATGAGCAAAGAACAGTTTTTCTCTCTGTCTTGTAACACTAGAGATCAGAATCATCCAGGGAAGCTGAGTGTTGGAAGGTTTAGGACAATAAAAGGAAGCAGTTCTTCACGCAGCACATAGTTAAACTGTGGAACTTGCAGTGACTGTCACCAACTTGGAAGGCTTTAAAACAAATCTGGGGACAATAAGGCTATCAATAGCTACTAGCCATGATGCTAGGCCTAGCCTCTGCACTGGAAGGCAGTAACGCTTCTGAAAACTGGTTGCCGAAAACCACAGGAGAGAAGAGTGCTCTTGTGCTGGGGTCCTCCTTGAGGGTTTCCCACAGGTATCTGGTCTGCCACAAGTATTGGAGGAGAGGTGGCCATTGTCCTGATCTAGCAGAACTGTTGTCATGTTCTGATATACAGTAGTACCTTGGGACGCGGGTGGCGCTGTGGGTAAAACCTCAGTGCCTAGGATTTGCCGATCGTATGGTCGGCAGTTCGAATCCCCGTAGCGGGGTGAGCTCCCATCTTTCGGTCCCAGCTCCTGCCCACCTAGCAGTTCGAAAGCACTCTTAAGTGCAAGTAGATAAATAGGTACCGCTTTATAGCGGGAAGGTAAACGGTGTTTCCGTGTGCTGCGCTGGTGCTGGCTCGCCAGAGCAGCTTCGTCACACTGGCCACGTGACCCGGAAGTGTCTCCGGACAGCGCTGGCCCCCGGCCTCTTAAGCGAGATGGGCGCGCAACCCCAGAGTCGGTCACAACTGGCCCGTACGGGCAGGGGATACCTTTACCTTTACCTTTAGTACCTTGGGTTACATATGCTTCAGGTTACAGACTCCGCTAACCCAGAAATAGTACCTCGGGTTAAGAACTTTGCTTCAGGATGAGAACAGAAATCGTGCTCCGGCGGTGCGGCGGCAGCGGGAGGCCCCATTAGCTAAAGTGGTGCTTCAGGTTAAGAACAGTTTCAGGTTAAGAACGGACCTCCGGAACGAATTAAGTACTTAACCCGAAGTACCACTGTACACACATTGGTTAGGGGAGGGGTTGTCAGAAAAGTACAAATACTGTAGTGATAAAAGTATCTGATTAACTCAGTTGGGGGAGAAATCTAACAAGATTTTTAGTATGGTAATACTTGTTTAGGACCAATTGAATCTTTGGATGAAAGACCTCGGAAGTCGAACAGAATCCGTTCCGGAAGTCCGTTCGACTTCCAAAATGTGGCTTCTGATTGGCTGCAGGAAACTCTGTCGGACATTTGGCTTCCAAAAGAACGTTCGAAAACGGAAACACTGACTTCCGGTTTTCAATTGTTTGGGAGCTGAAACATACGAGTTCCGGGGTGTTCTGGGGTGTATATAAATTTAATAAATAATAAAACTGACTTGCAAGGCCAAGCTAACTGTCAAGTTCACCAGCACATCTTCAGGCTGGACATGTCAAGCAAATTATGGGGTGTGGTGGGGTTGAGAAAAAGCTACTGCTGGATAGCCGTTGTTTGAAGAATTAGAGGTGTTAAAATAGTGAGGTATTATTTGTTAATGTGTAACAGATCTCGGGCAGTCAGTAAAGTTGTGTGAAGAACTGGCAATATGTGTTCCACTTGACTAATCCGTAGCCATTAAATTCCAGGAAAGAAGATCTATGCAAACATTTATCAGATCCTGTAAACCTGTGGGAAGCGATCTTTCAAAGTGTTGATATCAGGACAAATCCCAGTTATTTGGACTGGAGATAAGGAACAGAAGGCTTTGAGGAAAAGGAAAAGGGTTGCTAAAAGGCTGATTTTAAACAGAAAGGAGGAGGAGGAGGAGCCCATTCCGGAGGGATATAGCTGGATGTTAGGACTTTTTTATGAATTTGCAATATCCTCAATTCTGTGCCACCCAAGGTACTTCCAGATTATCTTGTCTGTTGGAGATTTCATCCTGATCCGCTTCCAGAGGCTAAATAACTGTCCCATCAAAGCAAGTGTTTCTCCAAACTTTCCTGGGAAGTGGGTTTGTTGTGCAGGGCACACCAAGCAACTATAATTGCACAACATGAATTTGCTGGGACGTGACTGAATCCGACCTGGAATACTGATAGTCTAGAAGAGCCCCCAAAGAGGAGGAAAGTGAACAAGCAGAGGCTGCCTCACAGGTGTGTCTCATTTGCTCACTTGGGCCACACACCTGGGCCTTGCTCTTCCTTCTGCACAACCCCAAGAAAGATGGTGAGCAAACAGATAGAGAGCCCTATGGAACACCCATTCATCCGGTGTCAAGGAAATAAAACAGCAATTATAAACACGCACTACACCTAAAAGGTGAAATTGACTGGGAAAATGAGAAACCAGGAAGAGAAGAATTTTAAGAAGGAATGGGAAAAAATTTATAATGTATTTAAGAGAGCACCGTAAACAACTAAAAACTTTGGCAGGATTTGAGTAATGCTTGTAATGTACGAAAAACTATTGCAAAAACGGATTCTTTTTCTTAAAAAAATAGAGAAAATAAGGGAAGCAGTTGGAAAAAAAGATTGATAATGGTAACCATGGAAGGGTGGAGAGAAGTCAAAGGATTCAGGGAATCCTAAATGATGATGTGGACAATTTGTTTGAATTTAAATACACACACACACACATAGAGAGAGAGAGAGAGAGAGAGAGAGAGAGAGAGAGAGAGAGAGAGAGGGAGAGGGAGAGATTGACTTTTAAACTGATCTTTCATAAACATTGTTAAGTGTGTGTGTATGTATATTTATTCAGGGCCGGATTTAGGTTTGATGAGGCCCTAAGCTACTGAAAGCAATGGGGCCCTTTATACATCCAGCTGTTCTTTGTCAACAACTAATTGTCGCTGTTTTTTGTGTTGAATATATGCTATATGGTAATTTATGGACCTAATAGGTATCTAAAGCCATTTGCACATAACAAATAGGAGCCTACACAACACAAAATACTGTTGCTGTATGTAGGTTTTATTTTATTTGTTTTTTTATTTTGGAAATGTACATCCAGGTTTTTGTTTTGTTTTTTAATTTTTTGGGGGCCCCCAAGAGAGTGGGGCCCTAAGCTATAGCTTGTTTAGCTTATACGTAAATCCGGCACTGTTATAATAACGGAGACACTAATTACCTTTGTCCCTTGATAGAAGTCGTCTTTCGACTGCGTGCCCATGAAGGGGAACTGCAGGTGCGTGTGAGGATCAATCCCGCCGGGCAGAACCAGTTTGTTGGAGGCATCTATCACCTGGACGCCTGCTAGGGATGGCGGCTGCAGATGCGACCCCACCGCTTTGATTTTCCCATCCTCCACGTACACATCTGCAACTTGCGAACAGTCCGCGTTCACAACTCGGCCGCCTCGGATCCAAATCTTCTGCATGGTCTTCTCCCGCTTCTGTGCGTAAAGTTTCTGGGAAGGGCGCTCCGCGTTTGCAAAGCAGTGGCAGCAGTTGCAGCAGCACTTTTAAAGTTTCCTCCCTCTGCCGGCAGACATTCCATGCAGTCACGTATAACTTTCCCTGCCGGGGGCTGAGAGACTTTAACCCTTTGTTCCCTATTCCTTTTGTGAGAGTGAGAATTACTATCGCCCTTCCTCTCCCTGCACCTAATTACTTCCCCACTAGCCTTTTTCTTGTAACAAGGGTGGGTGGGGCGCTGCTTTTCCACGAGGAAGTTTGTATGTGCTGCTCAGCGTTACAGCTGTGTTTAGAATGAGGGTTTTGGAAGCAGTTTGTGTGAAATTAAAATAAGTAAGACTGTATTTCAAAATGGCTGGTACAGCTTTCCCCCAAGCAGCCACTTTCTTACTCTTTATTCTGTGCCATTCTGAAAACTCGAATTGGGAGTATTTTGCCCAATTCCACGGGGACTATAGACACATCCGCCTCCGTCCCTGTCTTCTTTTTAAATCTCTGCTATCTGACGGGGCTAAAGGAACAATGTAAAATAAATAAATTGAGTTTACACATTGCGGGGTTGTGCGTTGTCCAATTAGCTTCTTATGCCTTACTTTAAAAAGGGATCGAACCTGGTTAAAGCGGCGTTTCAGGATAGTGAAAGGAAGCAAAACGGAAATTTTACAATTACCCGGGAGTAAATGTAAATGCAAGCCGGAGGGGCTTACTTTTGAGTAAATAGCCTAAGGCTTATGCAGCGCTGGAAATGCCTTAAGAGTTCAACTGCATCTAGTGGGAATAGCAGCTCCAGTCCTAAGTAGAGTTACTGCATTCAGAACATTCGTTGCTATCTTTGAAAGCAGGGCAAACTAAATGTAAAAATGTCAATGCAGATTTAAAGGTACCAGGTAAATTTATTGAAGGATCTGGGCGTCAGTCGCAGTTTCCAAAAATAATTATCTCACATTCCACCTTATGGAGGTCACCTTTTTTAAAAAAATGTTTTTAGAACTGAGCTGTATAAAATTCAGTGGCAGTATGCAGCCCTATCTTGTGCATCTCCAATCTGAAGCAAATCTCGAATTAAATCAGCTCTACTTCCCAGTAAAGAGCACTTATATGTGGGATTTCAGGCTTGTGTTGTGTTCCTAATCACATTTACTTGGAAGCAGACATGCCAGTAGAGTGGTACCTTGGTTTGCAACCATTTTGGATTACAACCACATCAAACCCTGAAGTGTGTGTGTCCCTTTTTTTGGATTACCACCCATTTTTTTTATTACAACCCATTTTTTTTTGGAGGCCCCATTGGTGAAAGTGCGTCTTGGATTACAACCTGTTTTGGTTTACAACCGGACCTCCGGAACAGATTATAGTTGTAAACCAAGGTATCACTGTATGGCAGAACCTTAGTGTAGAGAAGTCCAAGGCCCCAGTCAGAAAAACGAGCCAGAAGGCCTCTGTATACAGCAGAACTATCTCACTACATTTTGAAGTAAATATACATTACCATCTAAAGACAGAACTTCCATTTTAGACCAGCATCTGAAATTCCCTAACTGCACCACTGCCAAGGAGTTTCACCACCAGTGGAACTAAGTACTTAGTAAACATGTTTAGAATTCCACTATTAATGTGTGTACCTAAATGAATGCTTAGCACCTCAAATTTCTAGCTTTCCTTTTCACATAGAAACTGGCCATAAAAATAAAGGGCTTCTTAGCAAGAGTGTAACTGGTCACACACAGAGCTTCAAGGCACAGTAGGTATTTAGCATGTCTCTGTACCCCAGTTGTTACAGCTGCAGAGAGTAGCTCATATGTGGTGGAATTGTAGGCCAGGTGCTTAAATGTAGAGATTATGACCCTATGGAGTCCCAGAGCTTCTGTACTCTTGCTGGGCTTACAGCATGGCAGCAATCTCTCCCTCCCCCATTTTTAGGGGAATGACAGAAACCAGGGCTCTACACTATCACATTAAGTATTGTTTTCATGAAGGAATAGAGGGGGTGATCATGCAAATATAGAACCAACCCCTTCGTACATGTGAACCAGGTTATCAATTTCAAAAACTCTGTTTGCAAGCTATAATTACAAGTTTGTCCTATTATGCTGTGAAGCGCCATACAACAGATTGCTACAAGCTTGGGAAATCTGATGTGACCTTTATCTGCTGAGCACTATGACATTTTTTTCTGTTTAATTTACAGCAAAATAATTTCTGTTTTTCCCTACTTGGGAATTACTACTTTGGCCGCTGCTGCTTCTGCTGTTAGCAAATTGTTTTTTCCCTTCTGTGACTGCAAATTTTTCATGCTCAGCAAATATTGTTCTGGGTGCTACTGTAAAGTCTATATTGTGTGCAAAGGCATAGAGCTTGTGTACAAAGTGAATGATTTGGACACTATGTCCATTCTTGGTATGGTATAATGATAACTGCAGCAGCCCTCTTTTTATACCATGTTTTCTATTTATGTATTTTTATTTTTATTTTTAAAAACTACAAAAATAGAAAACTAATATACCTTCAGGTTTCTCTTTACAAAGTACCTCAATACATAGTAAGATTTTTTAATTTGATACATCTTAAAACATTGCCAGTTTTTTTCTGACAGCATAACACAACAAGAAATCCACAAGACTTTAAACATGCTTTAAAAATGACATTCAGCAATGTATGGAAAATTTAATAAATAGCATACAGTCACACACAAATACATTTTTCATACTAAATCATTAAGCCTACTTAGACTGGCAAAGAATAAATATAACAGCAATTGACAATCTTTACCTTCTCAAAAGATGGATTTCTTGATATCATTTAGTAGCAACAACAACCACTTTCTGGTCACAAAACTGGAAACTATGAATGTTTTCTCCCCACTGGTGTGTTTTGCAGCCAAAATGTGATGTAACAAAAATAAAAACCTTGAAATATACTGAATATTTCTTTTTCTTTTTTAAAAAAAGCGCAAACTGATGCCAGGTAAACCAGCTTTTTAAATACAATGAATAAATAGGAAATTAGTAAAGCAAATTCAGTTGCAGCAACAAACAACAGAAGAAAGCAAGAACCCAAAAACAGAGCAATGGAAATTTTTTTTTTAGATATTTATATATATTTCATTGCAGTATTAGAGACTAGTACTTAAAGTGATAGTGCTTGTGCACTAAGCTCTTTAGAGACCTTAACATAGTTTTAGTGCAAATCCCTTTAGACCAGACAAATTTAAACCCTATTAGGGAGAAGATCCATTAGCAGTTGGAACATATTTTCTAGAGTTATAGGTACCTATCTCAGCTTTAAAAAACACATTATATACAAGAATTAAATGCATATTTTAACTGCTTCGGATATCTATCTTCAAAGATAGATGAAAAATTACTCTGAATTTTTACACCTTATTTGGTTGTACCATACTAGACCAACTTATTAAAGTCAATGTTATAAAAGCTACAAAAGATTTTTTTGCCATCAGTTTTATCTAAGTTAACTGCTGTTTGAATTTCTAAAAGAAAAAAATATATAGTGTATTGGAGAAAGTCTCTCTTCCTTCTGAAAAAGTTCGGCATGATGACAATCAGTAATTAGACAAATATATTATAAACCACAAGAGAGAAAAAGAATACTTTTTGCAATCAGCATTTAGTATATTCAGTTAAAATTATATTGGCAAAAGTACGTTGGTTTTGATTTCAAAAAGGAATAAATATTTTGTACAAACTAGCCTGACAACCTGCAGTGAGTGGCAGGCAGACATAAGTGGTTGAGCAGCTAAGTTTCTGTTCTAAATTACACCACCATGTTTAAACTATCTGACACAAGAGGGCTTCTCATATTACCTCATTCTGCATTAATCTTTAAAGTTTGGGTAAGGGACTGGCTACAGATGCAAACCTCTGCAACACTTTAAACGCAAATGTTCAGACAAGCCTGAACATTTTGAGAGGCTCCACAAAGCTCATATGTTGCTAGTGTGTTTCACAAATTACAAAGGTATTCTGTCTGCAGTCACTTCCTTGCACTTGCTTTAAGAATACTAATAATAGAAAAAGGAGTTTCTTTGAAAAGCCCTCAGAGGATGACCATTAAATAACCAAATAGCAACAGGTGTACATTATGTATATTGACCTGGGAAAACATTTGTTTTAGTTGCCCGTATGACAAATATTCATTCAGTCATGCACAAGAACATCTTAAGTCCCATGATTTGCCCTGGATTCTTTTTTGAAATGAAAAAAACCCACAAACTGCTTTTTTCCTTAATTATGAAGTACAAAACAATCACCAATATTGCTCCAACTTACATACATTTCCACCCACTCAAACTAGACTTAACAAAGTAGCAAAGCCTCATCATCACTAGTTTCGTTTTTCAGTGCTGATTCTAAGCAAGTGTCAGGTATCTGGGCAGTATGTACAATTCCACAGCGCTCACAAGGGCCATCTCGATTACAGGAGCGCATCCCGTTATGTGCCGCGCTGTAAGGCTGCCTAAGCCCTTGTCCTTGTTCTGAGGTGAGGTCAAGAAGAGGTCTTGAGCAGTCATTCGCATCAAAGTCTGACGCCGCATCAGAGGCGGGAATGAGCATTTCAACATCATCATCTTCGTCTCTTCCTCCACCCACCCCATTATCAAGCTGTCTCAAAGGACTTTGGTTCTGACTGACGGGACTCGACCTCCCTAAAGTGAAGCGTACCCAACGTAACCCTTGAGTCATACGACTAAGTGCACTGGAGAACTGGTGGCGTCCTGGACTGGAACTCGGGGGTTCCACGCTCGCTGCTTCTCTTCCACCGTCCGAACTGCTGCTGATATTCTGAGCTGAGGAAGCTCCACAGACGACAGCTGCTTCGACGGCTGTTGCAGGAGGGACCTTCTGAGGCAAAGTAGCAGCAACGCCACCAACGGCACCTGCTGTGTCTCTTCGTTCAGTTTCTGTGTCTGTATCATCAGACTCTACTGAAAAGAGGTTTCGGTGAGAGCCGTTTCTTTCACCTTCTCTGCTAGCATTCGGGTTGGCAATGTCATCTCCGTCTGATGAAACCAGTGCCAGGGATCCAGAATGGCGAGATCTTGCAAAATTAAAGATTCGGTTCCAAATATTGCTTGACCGGCCCGCAATTGGAAGCCTGATAGAGGTAAATCCAAGCTGAGACCTCACTGCTAGCCTCAAATTTTCTAAAACAGAAGCCTGTGAAAACAAAGGCACGGGTAAGGCAGATGCTATGAAGAAACAACAACTTGGGGGAAAATAAAATGAGGAGCTTTCTAGATAAGCTTCATTCAATTTGGCAACAAGCAAGTCTAGAATCTAAGTCTTCTGACTGTTCTTCAGTTGAATACATATGTGAAAATCATTTTGTTAACAGTTGAGGACTGGGTTCAATGACAGTGCTTATGTTCTTTTTTTGTTTACATTTAAATCTCTCAAAATAAAAATATGAATATACACACATGACATGTATCTAATACATTTCGTAAATTAAGCACCCATTTATAGCATTTATCAAGTGAGCAAAATTACTTATACTGATCCACATTTAGGTACCCCAAATCGCTAGCCTGGTTTTAAAGTGATTTTGGATTAAGTTGCTGCTTACCAATTCCTTAAATGCTTTTGGATAAGAAAGGCAGGGCAAAATTTCCTAATGTGGAGTTTGATGATATACCCATTATATTTTATTTTTTTAAAAAACCTGACTTCCAACCAAGTATGTTTTTATTCTGGTGACAATAAAACTACTTTGTACTGCAGAAAGCTATATCCAGTGGCAATACAAAAACAAACTTATATGATCACACAGATTTATGACCAAGGAAGAGAAACAGCTTGCCCGTGTTTTGTGGAAGAATTAAGAGCGATCACTGAATTTCAAGCTACAGTATGAATTAGGGAATCTTAGACAAGGTTGTTAAGCGCCACCATGTGGTGTTAAAACATAGTGTGTCAACAGATGCTGTGCTGTTCACAGTAACTTTTTTTCACAAGCACTTACCACATTGAGACTGGGATTCAAAGATCTGCAAAAAGTTTTTATCAACTTGTTGAAAGTGAGCAGAAACTGCTGCAATAAGGCATTTGGCTAGCTAACTGATTCAGTACTTTGTGATTTTATACTTCTTATTCATAGTAATCTATTTTTAGTTAATATGAAAGTTCTTACCTGATTTGGTGAGCAAACAGGGAAGTCTTCAACTGGTGGAATTAAGCCCTGAGCAATCAACTGTCCATAGGAAGGAGGTGCTTCCCTTCTTAACAACTCAGCCTCGACTCTAGACAACTGTGTCTCAAAAGATCTATTTAAGAACAGAAACAGGTTGCAATTTAGTTTTCATAGATAATAAGAGCGCCACCACTGTATCAGTGATTTCTGTCTCTGTTGTTTCATTTGAGTCAAATTTTAGACTGCAGTCTCATGGGGGGAGGCATCTATCCCCTTATCCTCTAAATTGCCATGCACACTGATGGTGCTACAATAATAATTTACTAAATAACAACAGCCCTAACAGTTTGATAACAACCCTCATACAATTTTACGGAAGGAAGAACTGTGCTTGCACAAACTTGTTACCTATATAATATGTGAATCCAATTTGAATTACTAGTGTTAATTACTTAAGTCTAATCAAACTCCTATTTGAAGGCACTGGAAGATCCCCTGAATATCTGAAGCATTCACAGCCATGCTGCTTTATAGCTACGTACTAAGACAACTTTTTTGAACGGTAAAGAAAATGTCTAGCATTCCTCAATGAAAGTAGCCACCCACAGACAATTGTTTAGACAGTATTTTCTGGTAAATCGGGAACAATAAAATAGCAGCTTTTCTTTTGTATTCGGAAAATCTTACCTTCGTTCAAACATTCTCAAAGAATACAGCTTACAAGTGCATCCCAGTGCAATGACAAGGAGCAGCCCGCATATAAGACTTCCAATGACAGCAGCAGTTATTACTCTGGTGGGTACAATAACCGGGCAATTCTCTTCATCACTACCATCACCACAATCATCTTGGGAATCGCAAACCCAGCTTTCAAACACACACCGATTATTTTTGCAGTGGAAATTTCCTGGCTGGCAGAAGAAGCAATTCTTTTCATCCGAGCCATTGGGGCAGTGGTTCTGGTAGTTGCAGCGATCAGAGCGTGGATAGCAGGCACCATTCCGAGAGCAAGGGAATTCTTCCTTTTGGCACATAGTGCAGTTTGTTTCATCTCTTCCGTTTGGACAATGCCAATAGCCATCACAGCGCTGCTGCTCTGTGTAACAACCCCAGTTTCCGCCGCATGGAATTTCCCACGGCAGGCAGAAGCCATCAACCTGATAGGTAGCATTAAATCCTCTTGCTGCATTCACTTTGTCAGCACAAAAATGCACTCTGATTTGACCAGAAGAAGAAACAACTGTAAGAGGGGCATGAGAGTCAAAAGCAGTTAAAACACGCAATAGCTTGCGTGGATTCTCCTCTAAACCGTCATATATTTTGACATAGTCCCCATATCCGGTACCATCAAGCTTAAAGTCAGTGAAACGCAAAATAACTTTGCGGTGGTCCCCAGTGTCTATCAGCCATGTGCAGTTGCTCCCCGGAGGATAAAAGTCTGGATAATTGGGAGAATTGAAAGTACCATAAAAATATTTCAGCAACTGCCCACATGTTGGCATGCCACAGTCTATTTCATCTCCCAAGTCAAGACAGTCAAGGTTTCCATCACATTTTGAGGATTCTGGAATGCAAGTGTAAACATTGAAACGAGACAGACACTGGAACTGGTTGTATGCACATGGCTGGAAGGAAGCAGCAGTTGGAGGACTAGCTTTGGCACAAATTTCTTCATCAGAGTTGTCTCCACATTCATCCATGTCATTGCATTTCCAAGATTCTGGAATACATTTCCCATTAGCACAATGGAATTGGTTACAGTCGCAGCTTGGTTCGCTGGATTTCCCTAAAAATGAACATTAAAGAAATTCTCATATACCCACTTTTACATTTATCACTTGTTTATCTTACAGTGTCATGCCAATAATAATAATAATAATAATAATGGCCTACTTATCTGACTGGGTTGCCCCAGCCACTCTGGATAGCTTCCAACATAATAAAAACACAACAAAGCATTAAACATTTAAAACTTCCTGATACAGGGCTGCCTTCAGATGTCTTTGGAAAGTTGTGCAGCTGTTTATGTTTGACATCTGATGGGAGGGTGTTCCATGGGGTGGATATCACTACCAAGAAGGCCCTCTGCCCGGTTCCCTGTAACTTCACTTCTCGCAGTGAAGGAACTGCCTTCAGAAACTGGACTTCAGTGTCTGGGGACAAAGACACTCCTTCAGGTATACAGAGACAAGGCTGTTTGGGACAACGCTAACACTTTGAATTGTGCTCTGAAATGTACTGGGACCCAATACAGATGCCCCCCCCCCAGATGTTATTGGACTGTTAATTCCCATCAGCCCCAGCCAGGATTGGCCAGTTATCTGGGATGGTGTGAGCTGCAGCACATCAACTTCGGGAGGGCACTATGTTGGCTAGCCCTGCACTAATCAATAAAAATCAGTCAGCTGGAAATAGTATTTTAACAGTTTATCTGGAACAATATGAACTATACTGGTGTAAAAAAACCAACCACACAGTTTGAGCAGCTCCATACGGTTTTATTTATATAGGACTACAATACCCCAAAGACGGCCTCTCCCTATGACCTGGACTCTGCGATCATCATCCGAGTCCCTTCTTTGTGTGCTTCCTTCATGAGAGGTTCAGAGGGTGGCAACACAAGAATAGGCCTTCTTCTGTAATGGCTTTGTTATACTGTACAGTGGTACCTCTGGTTATGTACTTAATTCATTATGGAGATCTGTTCTTAACCTGAAACTGTTCTTAACCTGAAGCATCACTTTAGCTAATGGGGGCTCCTGCTGCCGCTGCACCACTGCTGCATGATTTCTGTTCTCATCCTGAAGCAAAGTTCTTAACCCGAGATACTATTTCTGGGTTAGCGGAGTCTGTAACCTGAAGCGTATGTAACCCGAGGTACCACTGTACATCTTTAGGCACCAGGTGAAAATGTTGCTCTATAACCAGGCCTTTGGCTGATTAACATTTTGTACCCCATAACATGTTTTCATGTTCTATCATGGACGAAGAGTGCATGAAAATGTATAACATGTCCCATCAAGAGTGAAGGATCTACTGCATAAAATCTGGTGTGTCTCTCTAGAAAGTTGTTTGGAGGACTGGGTTCATTTTCTGAGCTTTAGAACAGTTGTCAATATTTTCAATATACCTACTACAAATGCCTTAAGTAGTGTTTCAAATGTCTCTACAATGGGTCTGAAATGGCAACGTATGGATGTTAGCAACTGCAGTCCTACTTTCTACATTTTTTAAAATAAAAAGAATATTAATAACCATAATCTCTTTCTTAAGCTTCCATTAATTGATGCACTGTGGTTTTTTTTTTAAAAAAAAAAACGCTGAAAAGATTTGCCCCTAAATCTAGAAAATGTTTAATTACAACATTTAAAGTTTACCTGCAAAATAAGTCAGTCTGAATCCTTTTCGTGATATACTATCATCTGAATGAAATCTGACCCAAACATGGTCCTGTGAAGATATATATGGAGATGGAATAGAAGACCCACACACTCTATAATTTTCCATGTTTTTGTATGCCCCTATCGTCAGGGAATCTGAACTGCATCGCCGTGATCCTTGAACATCAAAATCCTGAAAACTACACAAGGTAAATAATGAGTTATATTTCTTTTTTGTTGCTGTTAAATATTAGTATAATCCCTTAACAAACAACTATTTAATATACATATCCTTAATTTTTTGACAGACATTAAGTTCAACAAGACCTAATTTTTACCTCCCCAATTGGAAAAATACATTTCAAAATCTTAACAGTTTTTAATCCAGCACAGATAATTATTATTAATTATTTCTAAATATGAACTACTGATATGATACATATATTACATCTATTAGGAAGATTCTTTTCTCTCTTTCTCAGCCTCTCGCTTTCCACTAAAATCAGAGCCAATGCACAGACGTTTTAACCTTTTCTCATATATACATCTTTTTTGTGTGTGCCCTTTTCCTAAATGGCAACCTGAAACACTATTGTCAAATACCAGATTTCATATCATAGCTTCTATAGCAAGTTGCATGCTTTCACAGGCACAAGAGTTTACAGGTGAAAGAACATATTCCAATTTAGCTTCTATTTGCATTTGTTTTATTTACTTCCAGTGCTATTTTTCTAAAAAATGAGGTGCCCGAACTCACTATGCATGCCTCCCTTTTTCTCTTGTAATGGCAATGGTGCCTACCTGAGAGGTGCTGGAACTGAGTTCCACTCAGTTCCGGCTGAAACAAAGCCCTGTTAACTTCCAAGTACCATATTTTTTGCTCTATAAGACTCACTTTTTCCCTCCTAAAAAGTAAGGGGAAATGTGTGTGCGTTTTATGGAGTGAATGCAGGCTGCGCAGCTATCCCAGAAGCCAGAACAGCAAGAGGGATTGCTGCTTTCACTGTGCAGCAATCCCTCTTGCTGTTCTGGCTTCTGAGATCCAGAATATTTTTCTTCTTGTTTTCCTCCTCCAAAAACTAGGTGCGTCTTGTGGTCTGGTGCATCTTATAGAGCAAAAAATACAGTATTTCTACTCTGCTCTTTAACCCTGACAGGAATTTCCAAGTTGCAGGTAGCAAAACCAACAATGCAAAAGCTTCTGTGCTACTTTAACTGAGAAGTTTAGTGCAGCACTTACATGCATGGAAGACACCTCCTATATTCCTAAAGGCACTTTTGGATCCAACCTAGATTAACTACTTCCACAAGGAATTTTAACCTTGATATTTTCAAATAGCAGAAGAGGCACAAACAAACTGGTGTGTGTGTGTGTTTGTTTGCTTGTTCTGAAAAAGAGGACTTTCAAAAGCAGTTTGTGACTGCATGGGGATTGACTTTTTCATGAGAAAGAAGTCACAAGTTCACAAGGCTAGTAAAAGTCCTTGAATGAGCCTAAGCAACCTTTTTTGGATCCTGCCATAAGTTTGTATATAGGAAACATATACAGTGGTGCCTCGCAAGACGAAATTAATTCGTTCCGCAAGTTTTTTCTTCTTGCGAGTTTTTCGTCTTGCGAAGCATGGTTTCCCATAGGAATGCATTGAAAATCAATCAATGCGTTCCTATGGAGACCGTCCGGGGACAGAGGGGAAGGGCCGCGTGCCTTCCCCTCTGTCCCCGGACCTGTTTTAAAGCAAGGGAAGAGGCAGCGGGGAGAATCGCTTTTCCCCGTTGCCGCCCCTTGGTTCAAAAGGGGTCCGGGGAGAGAGCCTTCCCCTCTGTCCCCGGAGATTGCGGGGCTGGCAACGGGGAGAAGCGATCTTCTCCCCGCCGCCCCTTGCTTCAAAAGAGGTCCGGGGACAGCGGGGAAGACGCGCTGCGCTTCCCCGCTATCCCCGGAGCTTGCGGGGCAAGCTTCGTTTTGCGAAGCAAGCCCATAGGAAAATGCGTCTTGCGAAGCGGCTAAGAAAACGAAAAACCCCTTCATCTAGCGAGTTTTTCGTCTTCCGAGGCGTTCGTCTTGCGGGGTACCACTGTATTTCCTAAACCTTCGAATCATATAAAGTATTCCCTATAGAACCTAGTATGTAAAATTCAATGAAATGCTCCCAGACACCCATAACCAAATTTTAGTTTTAAGATCTGACACTCAGACATAATTTAGCCCTGCTATATATCTGGCTATTTAATTCAATAAAGTCAAGAAGCAGAATAAAATTAGAAAATGGAATGTTTACAAGGACTAAATTTACATTTAGTAAAACATGTACATTTTTTTTTAGACAATTGCTTACATTTTCCACAATATATTTATAAAGTACAGCACCCAAATTACCTTATTGTAATAATTTCACCTGGGTTTGCTCGGATATACCAGCTACAATTCAATCTTGCTGGATATTCAAGAGGCCAACCTGGGCTAGTGATGATCCCACTTGGACCTTTAATTTGTTCTGGGATATCTCCACAAGCTGAAAAATATATAAATTGATGTCTTTAGTTATAGATGCACTTTTGCAGATTTACAAACAGTTCCAAAAGTTCAGTGTAAGAACACACCATTCCTTGGAAGATGGGTTCATCTGAATGAAGATGCAAAACACTGTTGTTGTATAACACAAATTAAATCAAAACCAATCATTTTATTTTTTTAAAAAAAGTAGAGGTTTATGAGCAACTGGATCATGTGGCATAGCACTGCAATGATATCTTTTTCCAGCAAAGTATATTTATAGATTTGAATAATTATTCATGCTTTTATTCTGCAGAAAAATCCAACACACAGTATATGGATGCCTGTATTATAAAGAGCAGAAAGTAAAATGGGCAAAAATCAGCCATGACAAGTAAACAAAATGAATGCAACTGCAGCAGCTTCCAAACACTTGGAAAACCATATATGCCTGCTTCTTCCACAAATGACAGAAAATATACCAATGCAGGAAAGGTGTTGTATGTAAAGGGAACAATCTGCAAGTAAATAAAATATTGACACAATGGGCGACTTTACGGTTTTCCATTATGAAGAATTATTTTGTTATCTGCAAGAAAATAAAAATGGCTTCTGCTTAATAAAATATGACAATTCTAAAAAATGGGGAAAAAGCAAGCCTCAAAATTTAAAAGTCAGATTTTCCATCAGTTCAGCAGGAGCGATAGGTTTTTACAGAAGATTTATTATTTTCGTTTAGTCACCCATTAGGTGGTGCTCTTATTCCATTACTCTTTGGAATTCTACATTCATAGGACTGAATGTAAACAAAGCGACCTCCTACTTGAGATTCATGTTATAAAACAAAGCAGATAAATATTGCAAAAACAAAAAAGGCAGAATATCAACATTTATATATGTAAATGTCAATGCATGACACTCAAAATGTTTCCCCCTTTTTTAAAAAAAAAGTCATGGAGTTATGTTTTTAAAACTGAACATACATTATAAAAGCTAACTCATTAAAAAAAATCTCAAACACAGAAAAGCAGGATTCTTCTTCATGGCAAATACATTTATAAAACAATACAAGAGTTATTACTGCAGATGCTGGGATTGGGAGCAGAGGCCAAGTGGCTTTCCTAGTCTACTAAATGAATATGGAAGACACACAAGTCAATCTGGGACTTCATGACTTGCAGTTCAGTCTCTCAGCCAGCTCTATCAATTAGAATTTAACTTAATTGGAAAAGGCTCAGCACTTTGATTTAACAGACCTCTAAAGTTACTATAGCCAATTCTGAAACCTGGCAGAATCTTTATGGTTTTGGAGCAGCTCTCTGAGCATTTTGGTTGCCCTTTTCTGCATCTTTACAGCTCTGCAATACCCTTTTTGGATATTCACTGAGGTACCCACCGTGATGCAAGATCCCTTTCCTAGTCAGTCACTGCCAGCTCAGACCACATCAGCATATGTGAAACTAGAGGCTGCATCCCTGCTTGCTACACTTGCCAACCCCACCTACCCCCTGCTCCTCTTCCAACTCTCCACCATTTACACCAGGGGTAGGCAAACTAAGGCCATATGCAGTCCAATCACCTTCTCAATCTGGCCCGCGGACGGTCCGGGAATTAGTGTGTTTTTACATGAGTAGAATGTGCCCTTTTATTTAAAATGCATCTCTGGGTTATTTGTGAGGCCTGCCTGGTGTTTTTACATTAGTAGAATGTGTGCTTTTATTTAAACTGCATCTCTGGGTTATTTGTGGGGCATAGGAATTCATTCACCCCCCCCAAAAAAAAATATAGCCCAGCCCACCACATGGTCTAAGGGACAGTGGACCGGCCCATGGCTGGAAAAGTTTGCTGACCCCTGATTTACACCTCTCCTCAACGCCCCCCCCCCCGCTCTTTCCACTCCTGGCTCCTTTCCCCTCATTAAACAACTTGCCCGGGCTGGGCTGCCATTGCCTACGCCGCAGTTAGCATGATTGCCTACTGGCAGCCACGCCAACCATAGCATGGTGACATTTTACATTCTGAAGTACCGTATTTTTCGTGCAATAGGGCGCACTGGACCATAGGGCGCACCTAGTTTTTAGAGGGGGAAATCAAGAAAAAAAATCTCCCCTCCCCCCGGTCCCAAAGAGCAGCGTACAGGCTGCACGCAACCTCTCCCTGCCAGAGGGGTTTTGTGTGGCTATGGCACAAGCCAAGGCAGCGAGCGTGATGGATCCCGCTAGCTGTTTTGGCTTCCTCTTTAGCCCCGTGCAGCCTCTCCCTGCCGGAGGGGCTGTGCGTGCCTATCCCTGAAGGCTTCGGAGCGCAGCGCAAGTTCCCACTGCGCTCTTCAGGCTTCGGGTTCCTTTTGCTGAAGCCGGGAGAGCAAGACTCTCCTGGCTTCAGCGAAAGGAACCTGAAGCCTCCGGAATGCAGCGGGAACTTGCGCTGCACTCCAAAGGCCTTCAGGCAGCTATCCCTGATGCCTGGAGAGTGAGAGGGGTCGGTTCGCACTGACGCCTCTCCCTCTCCAGGCTTCAGCGAAAGCAATGGGAAGCCTCCGGAGCACGGAGGAAGCACTCCCTCTGCGCTTCGGAGGCTTAGCGTTGCTATCGCTGAAGCCAAGGAGCCTGCATTCGCTCCATAGGACGCACACACATTTCCCCTCAATTTTTGGAGAGGAAAAAGTGCGTCCTATAGAGCGAAAAATACGGTATATAGCTAGATTACGAAATTTCCTGCCTGCCTGCTTCCCAAAGCCTAGTAAGCACTGGGTTTTGGGAAAGAGATGCAGGGGCTCGACAGAGTCCTAGAGTCCTCCCTCCTCCTTCCCAAAGCCTAGTTAGCACTCGCTCAGCAATTGCCCCCAAGCAATGTGTGTCAAAATTTGGCTGTGCACAGGGCGCAGTATTACCAAGGTCTGCCCCTACCCCAGCTATATAATGTTCCCTGAGTCACACATCCACATACTCACGACACTCTCAAAGAATTTTAATAGGTTAGTGAGACAGGACTTATTTTCCTATATGCTTGATAATTTTACCATTAGTAATGCTTTGAATCAGTTTATCCAGAACAAGCTATCAACCTAATATGTGTATAATTTCCTAGATCCTCTTTTACTTGGGAAAGACTTCCATTTTCTAAGGAAGCCTTCTTTGTCAAATAGCTTCCTTGATTCTGCTTGTTAACCACAATGACATATTGGATTGGGTGGTACCCTTCTTAATCGACAGTACAGCTGAGCTTCTATTATTGTAGTTTTAAATAACCTCCAAGCTTTCTGGAATACCACAACAACAGTTCAGCATTTCACCAGGCTGGAAAAGGCTGTAAACAGCAGGTATTACCAGCATTGGTTAGAGCGTAGTGGTGACAATGCCAAGGTCACAGGATCAATCCTGTAAGGGCCAGCTGCATATTCCTGCATTGCAGGGCACTGGGACTACTTGATCCTTGGGATCCCTTCGAACTCTATGATTCTATTTATGTAAGAACTCAGCTGATTTTTAAAGTAAAGACTGTCTTTCCCTCTTGCAACCTACTATGATCTCTAAAGCTCCACCTACTTTTCAGGTGTACAGCGCCTGCAGACCCTGCTGAAATAGATTGTGCTTTTTTTTGCTTGACAGTGATGCTGCCCCAGTTTTGTGGTTGGTTCAAATCCCACTCAGCTATGAAGCTCAATGGATGACCTTGGACTAGTCACTCATTCTCACTTCCCTCACAAGGTTGCTGTGAGGATATAATGAAGGATGGGGAACCATGTGCACTGCCAGAGAGGAAAGGTAGTATATAAATGTAGTTAAATAAATATCTTATGAATGTAAATAGAATTCTAGGAAGTGCTCGGGATAAAACTGCAACAACAGAATTTAAATCACTGCAGCTATTCTTTTCCTAGGGTCAAATTGCATGTACATACAAAACACCAGTCATCGTTATATTATGTTTCCAAGACAAGGGAGCTTAAGAAAGACGTGATTTTTTTCCCCTTAATGCTTCTTGTGTCATGATGACACCCTTGGAAGACACCTTTACTGACAACTTCCTTCTGCTTTGTAAAATATTAACTTCAAAAGTGTGAATGATAAAGGCTGGGTTAATTACTGAACTCACAAAGAACTGCAAATGCAGTTATAGATAAGAAATTTAAATCTCCGTGTGATCTTTACTGCTGTGCTTATAAGAGAATTCACATAAGGATTTTAGAAAGTCAGACTTGCATATGCAATCTGCAAAAGAAGCACACCAAAGACCAATTTATCTTACATAATGTGCAACTAAAGTAGTGTAATTATAACAACTAGAATGCAATATATGCCGACAAAGACAGCTCACAAACCATACCTGTATACAATTCCCTAAAATAATATAATTATTTTATTTAGAAAAAATTATTATGTAAGAAATCTTACAATGGCTAGGATGCAGACCCAGCCATACATATGCCTCAAGCACACAATAATTTAGACTTTGCTTCTGGCTACATTCCCTCACACTCTTGTCAAATGCAGAAATGGTGTCTTGACCCTCATGGTTGGCTTTTGGGAGCTTGGGGGGAGGGAGGCCGAAAGGCATCAATGAACCTAGAAGCAACCCTACAGTTCTTTGAATTTCACCAACATCAACCAACATCATTATTCATGCCATTTACAATGCAACAAACAAACAAACAAACAAACAAACAGATAAATAGGATTTTAACACATCAACAGGGAGCTGAAGATGCCACTTACCCAGATGGGCAGGGTATAAATAATAAAAATTATAACTATAATTATTTTTTTATTATTATTATTATTATTGAAATTGGTGGAAGCTTAAACTTTTAATTGTACATTTTTTGAAAATAAACTAGGCCTCCAGCAGGCTTTGTAACTGCAGTGGAATAAATTTATAACAGTTTGACACTGCTCCTTTATTACGAGATCTGTTGAGGAAGTTTTTGTGTTGTATGATTGCTATGCTGTTGATTATGTTGTAAACTGCCTTCTGGTGAAGGGTGGCAACTAAATTTGTTAAGAAAGGAAGAAAAAGTATCATAGTGAAAGAGCCTTTGGCCTTCCCAAAGGTTAAATACAAAACTTTTTGAGCTATGGAGATATAAAACACACACACACACACAGCCTGCAATAAAATGTTGTCGTGTGTAGTGCTTTTTTTCAGGGTTTCAGTCAGCCAGCTATTCCATTCCCCACCCACAAGACATTCCGTGTTCTGCCATCCCAAACCATCCTTAGTCCTCACTGGGCTGCTTTTGGTGTTAAACACATTAGGGTTTTTACCTTCATTTTTTACTTCTGTTCCCAAAGCCAGTCAGCTGATACCTGCCTCGTGGGGGTTGGGGGTGCAGTTTTGGCTAGATAAAGACTGGCTCTTGGAGAATCTTGGAGAAGCGGTTGGAGGATGGATGGCAGATTGAGGTTGAATCCTGACAAGACAGAAGTACTGTTTTGGGGGGACAGGAGGCGGGCAGGTGTGGAGGATTCCATGGTCCTGAATGGGGTAACTGTGCCCCTGAAGGACCAGGTGCGCAGCCTGGGAGTCATTTTGGACTCACAGCTGTCCATGGAGGCACAGGTCAAATCTGTATCCAGGGCAGCTGTTTACCAGCTACATCTGGTACGTAGACTGAGACCCTATCTGCCTGCAGACTGTCTTGCCAGAGTGGTACATGCTCTGGTTATCTCCCGCTTGGACTACTGCAATGCGCTCTACGTGGGGCTACCTTTGAAGGTGACCCAGAAACTACAACTAATCCAGAATGCGGCAGCTAGACTGGTGACTGGGAGCGGCCGCCGAGACCATATAACACCGGTCTTGAAAAACCTACATTGGCTCCCAGTATGTTTCCGAGCACAATTCAAAGTGTTGGTGCTGACCTTTAAAGCCCTAAGGCCTCAGTCCAGTATATCTGAAGGAGCGTCTCCTCCCCCATCATTCTGCCCGGACACTGAGGTCCAGCTCCAAGGGCCTTCTGGTGGTTCCCTCACTGCGAGAGGCCAAGTTACAGGGAACCAGGTAGAGGGCCTTCTCGGTAGTGGCGCCCGCCCTGTGGAACGCCCTCCCATCAGATGTCAAAGCGATAAACACCTGACATTCAGAAGACATCTGAAGGCAGCCCTGTTCAGGGAAGTTTTTAATATGTGACATTTTAGTGTATCTTTCATCTTTGTTGGAAGCCGCCCAGAGTGGCTGGGGAAACCCAGCCAGATGGGCGGGGTACAAATAATAAATTATTATTATTATTATTATTATTATTATTATTATTATTATTATTATTATTATCTGCTTTTTTGCATTTGTCTGAAGCCAGAGAATACCCTTAACAAGCAGTCTTAAAGACTCGTTTCTTTTCTCTGGCCTTTGGGGGTGAATTCAAGATGCTAGACGTCTGGCTGAAGCTTTAAATTGGCTTTTCCACCTTATGCTGGTTTCATATTTTGTTCCCCACACCCCCCAGACCACATTCTTCAGGAGGGCCAGCTCTGCTCCTCCAAAGAGGATATTCCAGAGTCACAGGTGACTGCAGAGGAGAGGAAAGGGACAATATTGGTTTTTTCTAACTTCCACCCCACCAAAGCTCCTTACAATAACTAATCTTAGGATCCAAGCAATTCTTTCGTATGTGCTTGCAGTATGTACAGCATACAAAGGTTCTGACCTTCAGCCATCTATTCAATCCACCTGTTTTCCTGCTGGCAAAGAAGAGATGCAAGCCGTAAGGATTCTGCCAGGGTTCCATTAGTGTCACGTGAGATTACTCATGGTATAAACTGTGTAATCAGGTGAACCGCAGTTTCAGATGCTGCTTCAAGTCTTATCAAACAAAATGTGTAATAAAGCTGCTTGTGTTATTGATACTTTTCAAATAATGTTTCAATAAATTTCATTTTACAAAACTTTAATGTAGGAAAAATCAAGTTAGGCTAACTTTTCTCTTTAATGTCTGTATGGTGAAATAATTAAGCATTAGAAAGGAATAATCTGTTCATGAGCATGGAAGTATCAAATTTATCTTATGAAAATGTGTCCATGTTCCAGTTGCTTCATTCCTTATTACATGCTGCAAAAGGCAGTAATAATTTTTATAGCCAAATATCTCTTCATAAGATACCAGGTGGCTTTCAATATTTACTATTTAAGTCATGCATGAAATTTAAACATTACAAAAAAATGACTTACCAGTTGAGATTCCTGAAATATGCACATTTTCAGAACGTTCTGCAAGAGCACTGTTTCCTAAAATTAAACATAATGAATAAACTAATTTCCAAGATAAAATTTGTAAAAATTCTTCAGATACAGTACTACAGAAAAGAAAAAGAACAAAAACCAAGCTACTTTTAATATTCAAATACTTTACATCCCAAGGCTTCTTCCACTACATTTTTAAATGAAGAATAAAGCCCGGCCGGGCGGGGGCGGGGAGGAAGAGAATAAAACGATTATACAATCAAGACACAAATGGCTTCTTTGTCACGCAGTGAGCAAGCTAAATGGAGAACCTAGGCAGCTTCAGAGCTTGATTACCTCCTAAAAGATTTTAAGGGAATTAAGATGTATTAGTCCAGTAGTTTCTTCTTCCAGTTCTCTTCAAGACTTTTTCTAATTCTGTTCCCCTCCCACCTAATAACAGAGGTTAGCAGAGTGAGTTAAATAAAGATAACAGAAGGGGGTGCGGAGAACCTCAGTAACCAAAATGGCCCCCTCCAGCACAGTGAAACCACCACAATGTACTTTATTACAGGGCCAGCAAACATGCAGCATTGGCTATGTAGAAAAGTAGTATTAAATCACTTAATAATTAATCACGATAAATAACTACCGGACATTCAGAAGACATCGTAAGGCAGCCCTGTTTAGGGAAGTTTTTACCCCAGATGGGAGGGGTACAAATAATAAATAATAATAATAATTATTATTAATATGGTGGTAACCAATACATATGCAGTTGCCTATGTGCACTGTCTACTTTCCAGGCTCACGTCTTCACTTGGGTGATAGCCAGAACATGCATTTGTTTGTTTGTTTAACTCAACAGTTTTGGAATAGTGGTATCTAAGGGTGCACTATGAAATATTGCTGATGCGGAGAAAGCGGAGATGCAGCCCAACCCCATCCCTGTTTCTTGGGGTCAAATTCCCCGAGTTCAGTGAGAAGCAGGGCTTTTTTTCCAGCCGGAACTCACTAGAACTTGGTTCTAGCACCTCTGAGGTGGGTCCCATGGTCATTATAAGAGTGAGTTCCAGCACCTCTTTTTCTAAAAAAACAGCACTGGTGATGAGTACCCCCAAAGTTACTCTGCACAGAATTGCAGCCTCAGTAATTCCGGCTCTTATCCTCCAGCCTGTTCAAGCTGCATTTTATTCTGCATATTGTTTTTTCAATATTAAATAATTTTTATTTCTTATATTGCCGTGTCTTAATATGAGCCTGAGACTTCGGTGGACCATCAGCATAAATAATAATAATAAAATACATAGGCTAGGCTGAGAGATGAACTTGTCACCCAGTGAGGCTCATGGCTGCATGTGGATATGAACCCTGGTCTCCCAGGACTTAGTACAACTCTTTAACCACTATATCGCACTGCCTATAATAATAACTCAATAAGACTCCCAGACATTATCTTTGAAGACCCCCTTTTACTGTGTGGAGTGCAGTGTGCCCCAGGACACAATTTCCATCCATCATTTATTTTTTGTAATGTTACCACAGAATCATGGAATCATAGAAGTGTAGAGTTGGAAGGGACTCTGAGGATCAACCCACTGCAATGCAGGAATATGCAGCTGTCACACATGGGGATCAAACCTGCAACCTTGGCATTATCAGCACCACACTCTAACCAACTGCTCGGTCATTCAACGATACTTTCTACCAGTTTTCTACAGACAGACATTACGCTAACCCACTTGTAATTTCCAGGCTCCCTCCCAGATAACTTATGCTTCTCCTGCTCTTTTCTGCTGTAAAAAGCAGAGCCAGATTCCCTTACCTTAGTGTGTTCTGATAGCAGAACCAGTAATCAGGGCTGACACTTTTAGGGGACGCTTTCCTTCCCTCTCATTGTTTATTCACTAAAAGCAGAACAGGTTGTGTGTCCTATGTGCTATCAGGCAGAACAGGGCCTATAATGGGGCACCCCACACACAATATTTCACTTCTCACTATTCCTAATTACAGAAGGGTCTCCCACATTTAAGGGCTACTTGGAAATGAACACAGAAATTCACCTAAAGCAACTACCACGAACATTGTGTTACAGTTTCTGTATTTCACACAGTTGCTGATACACAAGAGACAAACAAGACTCTTTGAGTCTCAGAAAGAAGTGAGGTCACCTAGAGATCTAAATAAGGTAGTAAACTGGTACTGTCGATTTTCCATTAAACCTAACTTCTTTTCTTAACAAACAAAACTGTTTTGACCCACCTTCATTCTGATAGACTTCACGCCAAATAAGTATGCAACTATACTTAGCACACTTGCAAAAAAAAATTACTTGGCTGATTCATAAAAAAGATGTATTTTCCATAAAAATTATGAATTTTATGGCAAGAGCGTTCCAACTACCGACACACATTTTAATACCTGCAATGCACAACTTGGTTGATTACATCTAATGGACAGAATCCAATATAAAAATAGGACAGGAAATGTGCCAACAGGGGGGCTTTTAGACAGAAACAAACCACTGCATTTGGAAGAATAATCTAGAGCTAAAATTCAGCAAAGGAATTACACTAAATAAGCACTAATGCCAAAAGAGATCTAGAAATAAAATAATCTTATGTAATATCATTGTGGGAGAATGTGATGTGACATGATTTTTGGCTTGCATGAACTTATTTATATTGCAGATTAAAGACAAGGATATTAGACTGGAAAACTTTCATAATTCATACATGTTGGTAAATCATCAGAAGGATGTCAAGCAAATTAAGTGCAGTGTGAAAGTGAAACCACTGCAAACATCAGCTACCAAAAAATAGCAGACTTGTAGACAATATCACAAACCAACATCAGGAAACAAATTCATAAAACTTCTACTGGGTACAAAATGGGTACCACTATCTGTACTATTATTAAATAGAAACAAGGATTCAGAAATCTGTTCAAATAAAATAAGCATAAGCCAGAAAGAAACCAAATAATTCCCAGATACACATTTCTTAGTAAACTATTTTCAGAAGTAGCAATTGTGAATTTTTAGAAGAGAATGTATGCCAAAATCGAACAGCACAGCTGGAAAATATTTGTTTCAAGTAGATTGTTGACAATAATCTATTGACATATTTATCTATCACTCTTCATTGAAAATTCCAAGGTAGTTTACATCCATCACCATAAACACCAATACAAATAAAACCATAAAATTAAAAAATCCATAGCAGGAAACCAGAAATACTAAAAGCTAGGCAATGGAAGTAGCAAATACTCAAGTAAAATAAGTCTTCAGTGAGGTCTTGGTACCTGCCTGGCATCTAGGAAGGAGATGATTCCAAAAACTGGGTGCCACTATAGAGAAGGTCCTGCCTTTGGTTGCTACTTGACTCAGTAACAAGTGCTATGACAGTCCAATGCGTTAAGCAATGGCATCATATCCTTGTGGCTGGATGCTCCAGTCAGCCTAGCCACTAAGTTCTGCACCAGCTGCAGATCCTGGACCAATGTCAATGGAAGCCCCATACAGGGCATAGAGCAATAATTCAAACTTGAGGTTACCAATGCATAAGTTATCATAGCCAGATTGTTCCAATTCAGGAACTGCCACGGGTTTCAAAAAGGCATAGAAATTGTAGCAACGTATATATTTCTAGCTCAGTTCACTAAGCTTTTCTTCAGCAGCAAAGTTGAGCAGCTCAGGAAGGGCTTGCCAGCTTCCTATGCTTGTGCTGGCATTGTGTTTTAGCATTAAACTGGAAGTGCAGAAGGAAGTACTAACAAATGTAGTCATGACAATACAGTGGTACCTCAGGTTACAAACTTAATTTGTTCCGGAGGTCCGTTCTTAACCTGAGGGGCGCTTTCGCTAATGGGGCCTCCCGCTGCCGCACAATATCCGTTCTCATCCTGGGGCCAAGTTCTTAAACCAGAGGTACTACTTCCAGGTTAGCGGGGTTTCTAACCCAAAGCGTTTGTAACCTGAGGTACCACTGTATCGGCATTCTCTCATGTCACCCACAATGATTCTACAATTTTCCTTGTCTCCCAAATCATAAACCGAAGTCAGAATCTATTCCTCATATTATAGAATTAATGCATTGGGGACATTTTTCACACAGAAACTTGTACATTCAAGAATCCTAGACAAAACAAAAAAATCTAAAAATGCATTTTGCTGTTGAAGTGTATACAGCTGCCAATTATGAGGGCAATATCTACTTCAAACATTTTAAATTCTATAAAAATCTGCATTACACAATTTTAAAAGAAAAAACTGTGAGTTTTATTCTAAACAAAACTGATCTAATACTTGTTTGAAGTTACTTGAAGTTTGATCTATTACTTGCTTGTCAAAAGAACTGAACAAAACTACATATTTATTAAGAACATTACAGACTCTGCTTTACTGGTAGGTTTGCTTGAAATAGGTTTGCTAAAACAACTGTTTAAAAGAAACTCCTCATGAGCCACATTGGCCAGATGTTTTATCTGGAATAATATCAGGGTTGGACTGTAGCTCAGTAGCAGAGCTTTGCATGGAGCAGGGTCTAGGTGTAATTCGCCCCAGCATCTCCCACCACGGCTGGAAGTAAACCCTATCAGAAATCCTTGAGAGGCTCAGCTAGTCAATGTACACAATGTTGAACTAGATCAGTGTTTCCCAAAGTAGATGATACTGCCTCCTGGGGGGGGCACTGAAACATTTCAGGGGGCAGTAGTATCCTCAGGTTCAATAGGGGGCATTGAATAAAAATAAGGAGGCAGTGAAAGCATAGTTTTGAAAAACTGTTCGTACATGTTTCATCTTCCAGGGGGGCACTGATGATTTTTTTTCTGAAAAGGGGGCAGTAGGCCAAATAAGTTTGGGAACTAGATGGACTAATGGACTGACTCTGTGTAAAACAGAATTGTATTTGGAAACAGTGGAAACTTAAAGCTGTTTTTTTCTATCCCCTGGACATTTTTATTATTTTGTTATAGTTGCAATCTTGTTGTTTTTGTTGTTGCAATGTTATTGTAGCCCCTTCCCTTTGTATATTTAAAGGTAAAAGTAAAGGGACCCCTGACCGTTAGGTCCAGATGCGGACAACTCTGGGGTTGCGGCACTCCGGCATACAGCTTCCGGGTCATGTGGACAGCATGACTAAGCCGCTTCTGGTGAACCAGAGCAGCGCACGGAAATGCTGTTTCCTTCCCGCCAGAGCGGTACCTATTTATCTACTTGCACTTCATGCTTTCGAACTGGTAGGTTGGCAGGAGCAGGGACCGAGCAACAGGAGCTCACACTGTCGCAGGGATTCGAACCACCAACCTTCTGATCGGCAAGTCCTAGGCCAGGGGTCTGCAACCCGCGGCTCCGGAGCCGCATGTGGCTCTTTTACACCTTTGCCACGGCTCTGGGGCAGATACTAGCGAGGGGAGGAAGCGCATTGTGCACTCCGACACTCCCCACTGTGGCGGGCGCTGTACTGGCTGTGACGTCGCATGCACCACCCGCGTATATTTACAAGGCTTTAATTTATTTTCCCTTGTATTTTACTTACCATTATGAAAATCAATAAATAGCTAATTAATGTAAAGAATACAAAAAAAAGTGTTTGTCAAGCTTGCAGTTGAAAAACATGCTATAAGCAAGAGTCACTTTTAAAAACTGCTAATCAGTTAAGAGTTCTGAGAGTTTTTATTCTTATATATGTGTGTGGTGAGAGAGGATTCATCATCTGGAATCAAATCAGCAAGTTTTGATTACTTTAGTTTGCTGTGTGCCAAGAAGACTAGACTGCACAGCTTCCTCTAGGCAATCCTTTATCAGCTACTTCAAAGCATTCTCAAAGAATCAAAGCAGAAGTATGAGCATCTGACTTTGCATAGCTAGTTTCTCAAGATGAATTTCTAGTTCTCACCAACAAGTTTTTCACTGCTTTTCCTAAGTAATTTGATAAGTACTGTATAGATGTATTCAGATGTGTTTAAGGTAGCACACATACAACTGTTGGAAATTTCCATTCCACCTTTAGTTGCAGACATGGAACTGTTATGTGTCACATGTCTGTTTACATTCCAGCACAGTTTGCTGGGAACTTCCGTTGTGTATAGCTTTTGCTTTTGCCTCTCTCTCTGAGGAAATGGAACGAGAGATGACATATTTATTTTGTCCTGATTTATGCTTAATAAATCCGTAGCTTGTTAGTATGTTTCCACAAGCCTTTCGCCTCTTGCCTCTTCTGTTTGCGCAGTATGCTCTGCTGATATAGTGTGCTCAGGCTCTGAAGTCTGAGTCGCTGATTTACATGGCACCAGAGGTCGGGGGTTTGTCACGGCTGAAAGGGCATGATCCAGCTGGGGGCTAGCCAGCTGGCATCTTGACCCCCGAAGGATGCCGACAACAACAACCACTGGAAAGGCTACAGAGAGTGACCAATAGGGAAAGTAATGTGAAGCTCAGAAAGCAGTTTGGAACTGTACAGGCACTGACTAACACCTTGTATGCTGCCTAATGCTATGTAAGCTATAGTGGTGGTCATGTTCATGTTATGCTAAACCATTGTTTACTGAGATGTGGACAAGCAAGAACAAGCCACAACATGTCTCAAGCTCACATGCACCTACACTTCCATTTCCCAATTCCAGGATGACAACTTCAGCAGAAGTGAATTTCAGTTTTCCTGAATCTCAGCTTGTCTACAGTAGTTTATTCCCAGCTATGGCCAGTTTCCAAAACTGAAATTAGGTATTTTGAGGGATAACCTATGAACCCTGTTCCACATTACAAAGAAAGCCCAAAGTGAGTGAAACTGAAAGTACACACTGCTGAAGACCTCCTCCCATCTGTACAGGAAGTGGAGGGAGCTGAGCGTTCATGAGTCTGAGGTTTGCTACAGATCCTTCCTGCTCCTGAATGTTTGCTAAACCATAGTTTACTGTGACATGTTTTCCACGGGAATTATTTTCTTAACAGACAACCTTAAAAGGCTCCATAGTTTTATGTGCTGACATTGTGTTTTAGCATTAAACTGGAAGTGCAGAAGGAAGTACTAACAAATGTAGTCATGACAATACAGTGGTACCTCGGGTTACGAACTTAATTCGTTCTGGAGGTCCGTTCTTAACCTGAGGCGCACTTTCGCTAATGGAGCCTCCCTGAACACAGCATTTATTCTAATTAGTAACTATAGACAATGACTAAAGACTAGATGGATGAACTACCATTATGCAACAGCTTTTTGAAGCTAAAGAAATTTTACTTTTTTAAAATACAGATTTTCATTGCCATTACACTTGAAAGTACAGTCCGCATATCACACACTGTCTCCTGCACACATGCAGACACTCATACAACAGAAACACACACACTTCAAATATGTCTCTCTCCCTCTCTCTCACAGACCACACTCATAAATTCTCATTCCTTCCCTCTGTTGCATACACACCACACATAGATCTCTCCACATGGGCACCTGCAAGAATTTTTCAGTGGGCAAAGCAAAACACTGAAAGGATGGAACAAGTTAATTTTTCACACAAATGTGAAGTCGTTCTACAGAAGAGTCCAGTCTTTCCCTATTGATGTTTCTTTCCTTCAGTGAGACAGAGCTTATGCATTGTGATGTTAAAATCACATGGCTGTATCTTATGGTGTCTCATCTACTGGTTGAAGCATCTGCTTTTCAATAAGTCTTCTAAAATCTTTATCCCAGTTGTCAGCTGTCCTGGATTTGAATTTTTATGTATGTATTGTTGTTTTAAAACTATTTCTATATTTCTAGTTTTTTAAATTAGTGTTTATTGAAATTGTTTTTAATTGTTTTTTAAATTGCTTAGAGTTGCTGAAATATGTCTCTCCCCCCTCCCATTCCATTGAAAGATGCTTCCTGCCAGTGGATACCACAACTGGATACCAATCACTGATTTTATCTTGCCAAATTGAAGTCTCTTTTCTCTGCAAAATGTATCATAATAACACAAGACTTGCCACACTGCATCACACTGATGCTTCATCTAGTTCCGCATTCTCTGAATACAGTTACCAGAAATACACTTCATGAGATCAGGATGGTGGCTAAGCTAGACTACCATTAGTCGCTGAGTCAGCTGCTGACCCTGAGTCAGCAGCTGTGTTTTATATGAAAGTTCTTAAGTGTTTTTGATTATTCTGGCACGAATCCACTGACAGACTGTTCCTAATGATTTTTTTAAAGCTATTTATGCTCATATTCAAGTTGCAGCGATTACTACTAGTAGTAAACATTTATATGGTACTTTAGTTTTCCCCTGCACTTTATAAACTTAATTGGGTTCAAAATTAGTAAGCCACAATGGACCTGTGTCAAATCCAAGTCAAGTTCTCTGTACAGCAGGTCTCAAAATACATCATTCCTTTTCTTGAATGACCCAATAAATGTGGGGCCCTCAGTCATTTCATGGTCAAGCAAGTCCTGCACACAATTATTCTATTATTGATAATACATATATACTAAAAGGGATTTTGCCACCTTAGATTGACAGTAAAAAAAAAATTAAATTGGCAAATAAATTAATATAATAGTTGAAGAAAAGGAATGCCAAAACAGACATCCTCACTTAACTTTTGATTTCCCCTTTTGAAGATTGTAGCTTATGAATAAAATTAAAATCAGCTACTCTGATTTTTTTTCAAGTGCCTAATCTACAACTTACTAAACAAGCCACAAAATAAATACATAGCTAAGTTGGAGTCTTCAACAATCCCTTAAATCCAATTCTTAATAGTTCAGTTCAAAGTTTATGCTTGTTAGAAATTTGCTACCTTTGAATTTTCTACCATCTGCCATAATATTGAAAACATCCCACAAGTGCTAAATACACTATACACAGCTATAATCACTTAAAATATGTTTGCTCAATATGTTGAATCGTATCTATGCATCTGTCACTTCCAGCATACCATACCGTACAATAATTAATCATAAAGAAGAGTGACTAGTGGGGTGCCACAGGGTTCTGTCTTGGGCCCGGTCTTATTCAACATCTTTATCAACGACTTGGATGATGGACTCAAGGGCATCCTGATCAAATTTGCAGATGACACCAAACTGGGAGGAGTGGCTAACACCCCAGAGGACAGGATCACACTTCAAAACGACCTTGACAGATTAGAGAACTGGGCCAAAACAAACAAGATGAATTTTAACAGGGAGAAATGTAAAGTATTGCACTTGGGCAAAAAAAAAATGAGAGGCACAAAATACAAGATGGGTGACACCTGGCTTGAGAGCAGTACATGTGAAAAGGATCTAGGAGTCTTGGTTGACCACAAACTTGACATGAGCCAACAGTGTGACGCGGCAGCTAAAAAAGCCAATGCAATTCCGGGCTGCATCAATAGGAGTATAGCATCTAGATCAAGGGAAGTAATAGTGCCACTGTATTCTGCTCTGGTCAGACCTCACCTGGAGTACTGTGTCCAGTTCTGGGCACCACAGTTCAAGAAGGACACTGACAAACTGGAACGTGTCCAGAGGAGGGCAGCCAAAATGGTCAAAGGCCTGGAAACGATGCTTTATGAGGAACGGCTAAGGGAGCTGGGCATGTTTAGCCTGGAGAAGAGGAGGTTAAGGGGTGATATGATAGCCATGTTCAAATATATAAAAGGATGTCACATAAAGGAGGGAGAAAGGTTGTTTTCTGCTGCTCCAGAGAAGCGGACACAGAGCAATGGATCCAAACTACAAGAAAGAAGATTCCCCCTAAGCATTAGGAAGAACTTCCTGACAGTAAGAGCTTTTCGATAGTGGAATTTGCTGCCAAGGAGTGTGGTGGAGTCTCCTTCTTTGGAGGGCTTTAAGCAGAGGCTTGACAACCATATGTCAGGAGTGCTCTGATGGTGTTTCTTGCTTGGCAGGGGGTTGGACTCGATGGCCCTTGTGGTCTCTTCCAACTCTATGATTCTATGATATGCAATGGTCACGTACAATCTAAAACAAGTTCCATGGTGGAATCATATACATTCTGGCTGATCTTTTTGTCTTGTAAAGATGGAAACTGGACTCCAATATTATGTCAGATGGGGAATGGGTAGAAGGGAAAAACATCCTATGAGACTTACAGAGCTTCTATTCTGCTGTTGCTTTGAGAAATAGTTCACAACAGAATCCCAGACACTGTCCTTTGGCAATGTAATATTGTAATGTACCCTTAGGCCATTCTCCATAGTACTGTTATATTTTGTTCCTCCCCTTGTCCCACTTCATTCAGTTCAATATAGAATGCCTCTGCTAACACCTAGTCTCCTTTATTGCTACATTCGTGACACCTCTCTCATTATGTCTTTGAACTATGTTCTGTCTTCCAACGAAAGTCAAGTTCTAATCTTTCAAGCTTTTAATCTTTCTTATCATATCTCTTTTGACCAATTCACTATTATACTCTTAATGAGGCACCACTTGTACAGAAACTTCACTGTGCCTATACTGGCATCCAGTTCTGTCAGTATGAGGATGTCCGTCGCTGAAACGTTGACTGCCAGACTGCTTCTTTCCCACTTATTATCAAACTGGGAACTACGGTCCATACACCCTGAAAAGCAAACTGCACAGAAATGGAAAGTGTTTTCCTGCTTCTAGTTTAGCTCTATTTTTGTCCATGTCCTCAATACTAATCACAGCTTGTTCTCTCTAACAAGGAAAAGCTGGGACTTCTTTGAAGGTGAGTGGGTGGCAGTGGCTCTCAATCTGTAAGGAGGATAGACTAGAAGGAGTTCTTTAACCACAAGAAAGGAAAGAGACAGAGGCAAATTGCTAATTCTATACACTAACCTCTTAAAGAGACAACAATGTACAGAATATTATTTATGTTTACACTAGTATGGGAACTGGAAGTCCGTGGAAGCACAAAGAGGCTTCCCTTTAGGAGCAAGCCTGTGAAATTGGTCCTACGTTTTCCCTTATTCTGTGTCTCCCACACTCTCTGCTTTGTGCAAGTTAATTTGATATGAATCAACTGTCTTTATTCTCTTTTGCCATGGAACTGCCTTCCTATATAAATAGCATTAAGCTACCTTTGTATCACCAAAACTTTCCTGAGCCACTCTAGTTTCATTTTTTCCTGCTACTGAGTTAACTCTTCATCCTGTCTATGCAATTTTTACTTGCCAGATAATTTGGCCTTATTCTGTCATCAAGCAATCTCTACATTTGCTACATTTGTCAACAGAAGTAATTTAATATTTTTATTCCTGTTAACTCCTTGTTAACATTTACAATTGGTATTTACAACAGTTCACATTTCTGTTCCTACACTGGAAAGGAGTCTATAGTGATGCATGAAAAAAGGTTTATCTTTAGGTAAGTTAAGAACTGGTTGAAAACCACTCTTAAGTTGTTGATTTAAGAAAACCAAGACAAAATTAAAGAGAAGAACAGAAGAGTAGCACTGCTGGATCAGGCCCCTGTCCTATCTAGTCCAGCAACCTTGCCTCACAATGGCCAACCAGATGCTTGTGGGAAACCATCTTAGCTGTGAGTCCTGGAACATCTGCTCCCTGCCTTGCAGGCCTTTTCCCACTTGACCTGGGAGGACAGGACCCTGACTGACTCAAGCTACAAAAGCCGAGGTTGCTCTGGACAGACTGTCGGGTTGCGGTATTGTTTGAGGGGGCCATGTTGCTGTTGTTTTTGTTGACACTAATTCATTTGTATTTTTTATTTTTAGAACTTGTTATGATTTATTTGCCATTTTGTGTGTTTTATTTATTGTTTGTAATTATGTAATTTTTTCATGTTGTAATCCACCTTGAGCATGGTTTTAACTATGGAAAAGCAGAATACATATAAAATAACAGATGGATGGAAGCCTGCAAACAGGAGCTGAGCAGAACAGCCCTCTCCACTCCTACAGTTTCCAGTAAATGGTATTCAGAAGCATGTTAGAGGCAGAACACAACCACCTTCGATAGCCTTTATCTCCATGAACTTGTCAAACCCTCTTCTAAAACCATCCAAATTGGTGGCCATCACTGCCTCTTGTGGGAGCAAATTCAATAGCTTAACTATATGCTGTGTGATGAAATACCTCCTTTTGTCCAACTTTCAGCTTTATTGGATGTCAATGAGTTATAGTATTATATTATGTGAGAAACATTTCTCTGTCTGCTTTCTCCATGCCATGCATAATTTTATTTACTATCATGTCACTTCTTAGGCGTCTCAAGGACTCCTGTTTTGCAAAAACAGTCAAAAGTTTTTAAGAATTTGATTTACAATCAATATACCAATATCTGAGAGCTCCTTTTGAAATAAAGAAAACCCTGAGACACTGGCTCAGTCACTTCTTAGCTGCCTACCAACTTATCAAAACAAGTTTGACAAGTGAGGTGTCAACAGGGGTGGAGGGGGGACATTTTCTGGCTTAATTCAGCAGAATCCATTTCAGCAGCTTTCAGGGTATAAAGCCATTAAAAAAAATTTTTTATAGCTTCGTAACAGATAACACACTTAAGATTTTTATAGGAGCACTTTAAAAGACTTATAGCCTTGTATTTTTCATCCACAGAGAACAACTGTTGAAGTCAATGGGAATCCTGGGTACCCTAAAAACATTTAAGACCTCTGTTGTTCTCCACAGCTAACGTTTTGTAAACTAATAAAATTTGACCTAAGTTTCTTCCTCACTAATGTAAGTATCTGTGCTCGGGGCCTACTGCCTCAAATATCACAAAACCCTACCACTGAAACTGTAGCTGAATTTCCAGTCAATGCCTGCACTTGTGGGCACTTTGCTAGAATCAATCAACAAAGATCTGTTCACTAAAAAGGTGAATATTTTCTTTTTTCTTTTTTACATATGCTTTAGCTATCAACACACCCTTGTCCAAAAATATTTAAGAACAAGCTTTTCCATTCATTGAATGAAGGAGGGTTTTCAAATCTTTTAATTAGAAGGGGCGGGGAGTCTGATCTGCTTGCAAAGAGCACAGTCTATTCACAGAGAGGAGGCAAATAAATATTTTACATGGTAGAATTCAAGAGCTATAGCTACATTGTGAGTATACGTACAATCACAATCTGTTAAATCCCTCTTCACCCATACTTCAAGCATCTAAGGAGACAAAAATACCTTGTGCACCAAAAAATAATCATACAACCACAGCTTGAAATGATAATAGCACATCACTAAAAGCAAGGCATTAAATTCAGCATCTTTAACAGAAGCGGAAACACAAGTAAGACTGGTGTCCGTCATACTTGGCAAGAAGGGAATTCCAAAGATTGGGGACCACAACAGAAAAGGCTACCTTCTTTGTTGCCATGAACACCTGCAGCCACCAGAACAACCAGGAGGGCCTAATCTACAGATCTTATTGAATGGACAGACTAGTACTGTGTGAGAGAAGTGCTGTGAAAGGGGAGAGGAAAGTGAGCACTAAGGAAATCAGTGTAAAGGCTGTACCATATATCCCTGCAGTTGTGTTATAAGCTCAGATATATAAGCTAGGCGCCAAACGCCACCTTAAACCTAGGTTGTGGCTACCACAGCAGAATGTCTATTTTCCAGGGTGCGGGACTAAGATGAGCCTTGGGGTCGCTTCCAACGCTACAATTCTGATCCTATGACCTCAGCTACATTGCTTGGCAATGTACATTACTCTTACAACCATTTACTAGTCCCAGTATGCAAGAAGGAAAAACACACACAGTGGAAATGGAATTAATGATGGACTAAGGCAGGTTTTTTTTAATTTGGCTCGATGTCAGAAATCTCCACATAGCCACAATTAGACCCGCACCAATAGTAAAATGTGCCTGGTGCCAGGGAATTTCTAACACTGCCCTGCATACTGTATTTCTATTATTCAGCATCAGGGTCACTGGCACAGAGCACCATAATGCAGGACAACATCAAAAGTTGTAGATGGTTTTTTATGCAATCCCTGCTGTACTGCATGGCATGGTCAAACTGCCCTGGTGCGGCATCCATTTTCTCCAGCTCCTTCCTTCCCAAGTGGCTGATGTCACTTACACTGGTGGGCATCAAAGCTTTTGAGGACCGTGACTCAAGAGCTAGACTTTTAAGACTGTAATCTATGTTGATGCTTCTAATTACACACTGAATTTCATAAGAACAGGAAATACGTAGTTTGCTATTTATATTTAGAGAAAAAAAGTCTCCTGAGAAGCCACCCATGCCCATTTCCCCACTGCTGCAGTGATGGGGTGGCCTCTTAACAGATGTACAGAACATAGTTATATGCAAAGTTTAAAATGTAGGCTATGAATGGGCCAGTTCCTAAAGGTATTGTTTGGATGTTGTTTCTATAGAAATTGATAATATTTACTTTCACATAATGCACTGAGGATTATGATCAAAACATGGGTTTAAGTAGGGTCACACTGGGGAAGTTAAGAAGAGATCCCAGTAAGAGGCTAAAAAAGCTTTCCTTGAATAAAAGAGTAGAATTTTAATAATTGCACAGCTGTTGCTAAAAGGTGAATTCAACTGAAGGTTTAAAAACAAGCACCATATTAATAGTCTTGCAAACCTAATTAACTAATGCGGGTGCTCCACATGGTCGCAACTGGGTCTTCATCAAAATGCTGAGGCTGCTGAATAGACCCTTGGACTGGGGTATTGTTTGTGGGGTACTGTTGTTGTTGATGATATTACTCTTTTGTACATATATTTTTAGACCTTAATATGATTTATGTGGCAACTGTTCAGTTTGGTTGTACGCTTTTTATGTGTTTTATTTATTGTTTGACTACTTTTGTTATATTTGTAATTATGTATCTTTTTCATGTTGCAAGCAGCTTTGAGCGTGGTTTTAACTATGGTGGCATACAAATAAAATGGATGGATGGATGAGAATAACCTGCACGCTTTCACATACATACAGTATAGGATACAAAAACAGTAAATAGTTAACATAGTGAGTGATATTCAAATAAGTCATCCTCTGAAACCAAAGTTACTCTGAGTATGATTTAACTGGGCACCACCCACTGTAAAGAAAGGCTAGTGTTAAATCTTAAAAATTATCTCAGAAAAACTGGTCGGCTGGAGTAATAAATCTGTTTGCACAAACATAACTTCCTCTCATACGCCCTGCAGTTAACATTGGATTTAGTTCCCTGCATATATTTATGTTTTATATTTTTTCATCCTCTGTCTGTTCCAAGCACTTCAATTCAAGAAAAACACTGGTCAAACAGATTAAGAAAACAATAACCAAGAAAGTAAATGTTTTTGTTTGTGCCCTGCTGAGGCTAAAATGATCTATGGGAATGCTTCCAGGTCTATGAACATAATTGTATTTTACTTTATGTCCCTCTGGAAAACAGTGGGTTTCTTAAAAACCAAGCTCCTGTTTCCTTTAATATGAAGAACAGATATACAGCTTTAGCCAATGGTATGAATAGCAATACTATTTAACACAAGTCTTGCTTCCTATGGATTTTGGAGATCCCTGAGGCCTTTTATACTTAAGAAGTTTTAATGGATATGATCTTACTGGTGCCAGGCTTTTCTGCATTAAGTGTGATCACATTGCATACTTGTTTCTTTACAGTCATAGTAAGTCATGCATCTTGTTTTGGTAAGCATAAGTTCAGAACCGAAATTTATCTATGTTATTTTGTTTTTCTTATAGAAGCATTTTAAATATCGAGACAGGATTTCCCTTTATATATGAAGAAACAGTACTTAATGTAGTCAGCAGGCCAGGGACAACATGAACTTCGTGATGTTTGCAAAAGAAGGTGGTCAGTTTTTATCACTGTAATTTTAGAGGAAAACTACCATAACCAATTTTGGACGTATGCTACGATAAGACTGCTTGCTTCAACTTTGGTTGCACATTAAAAAGGAATAAAGTAACTGAGGTAAATTGTTTAAAGTAAATTGTTAAGAGATCTTTAGTGCTTCCCTGCTCCCTCAGAGAATAATTATCAGTGTTCCCTTGGAAAAGCTAATTACTATTAAACCAGTTTAAATCTGGTATGGATAAAGCCCAAGTGAGTTACCTACCACGTCCACACCAAGTGTGCGAAAACAGATACAACATTCTCATTCCTCCAGGCTGTTCAAAGTCTAAGAAACAATGGATAGCACAACTTGCAGATATACAATGCACCCTTCCTTCTCATATATCTGGTAAACTATGGCTTATGAAAGTGTTGAAAGACAAATGATGCTTTTTGGAGGGGGAAATGAGTTACTTATCACTTAAACCGGAGTCCATGGTCCTACACTAAATACACTGAATTGAAGCCTAACTTTCTATCTAAGAGGGGTGGGGGTCGCAGTGAACAGTAACTTGACTTTTAAGGTCATGTAATAATAGTTACTCACATATAGTTAGTCTGAGGGTCTACTGGTGGTTCCCTCACTGCGAGAAGTGAGGTTGCAAAGAACCAGTAAGAGGGCCTTATTGGTAGTGGTGCCCGCCCTGTGGCACATCCTCCCATCTGATGTCAAAGAAATAAACAACTATCTGACTTTTAGAAGACATCTGAAGGCAACCCTGTTTAGGGAAGTTTTTAATGTTTGATGTTTTGTCATGTTTTTAATATTCTGTTTGGAGCCGCCCAGATGGGCAGAGTAGAAATAATAAAATTATTATTATTATTATTATTATTATTATTATTATTATTACTAATATTAATACTACAGCACATAAGCAGCTCACTCAGTGGGGGTAGAGCCACAGCTATAACTTTTGGGTAGCAGCATCACCACCACAGGGGCAAGACAGCAGCAAGGTCGGGTATGAACAGTCACATTGACAGAACTAAATGCTTCCACCAGCGCATCCATACACTTCCAACTTCACCAGTGCCTCACCCATCCATGTACACAACAGCAGTACTGCTGCTGGGAGGTTATAACTGCAACTCTACCCCACTGAGTGAGCAACTCCTCTTTCAACATGTTGTAACCATTTATAACTATTAACCAGACATCATGAACATTTCTAACTTTTGCCTTGTTAGGAGTCTTTCTTCTGACAGTTCTGGACACTTAGTTGCCATCTAACTTTGTATTGGTTAGTGACCCTTTTCTTCAAGCAAGTCGTTTTGTTTTGCATCCTTGCATATGTACAGAAAAAGAAGAACTTCATTAATTTCCTAATTATGAGCTTGTCTGTAAGCAGATATAATTATATAGCGTGAAAGACATGTGAGATGAATGACTAGTTTATACTACCTAGTGTAGTATAAATGATTTATTTAGTCAATTAATACTAATGTATTGATTGTTATAGCAACCAATTAAAATTTCACTTTTGTTCAGGAAATATGTGAATTGAGAAATGGCAAACTTGGATTTTACTTTCAGACCGCAACCAGTATGCCCAGATCTAAAATAAACTTAATATTATTCAGTCATACAATCCCTTACATCTGATCTGTGGGTGAACAAAAATCGGAGAGAACTTTCACAATTTGGAAAAACCTTGAATGACCATCTTGACACTACTCCTGTAAGCCAATCCCCCAAACGAAACTGAACTCAGGCCTTCACTTGTTGGACCACAGCAACTCTCACAAATTGTTAAACATACAAACAAGTTACATGAACTGCCATCTCTTTACGTGTAGTCTAAGTAGAGTACAGTGGTACCTCGGGTTACGTACTTAATTCGTTCTGGAGGTCTGTTCTTAAGCTGAAACTGTTCTTAACCTGAACCACAACTTTAGCTAATGGGGCCTCCTGCTGCACCGCGATTTCTGTTCTCATCCTGAAGCAAAGTTCTTAACCCGAGGTAATATTTCTGGGTTAGCGGAGTGTGTAACCTGAAGCGTATGTAACCCGAGGTACCACTGTAAAAGCAAGCTTTTCCTAGAGCATTGTTGCACATTACAGTGTAGGTCCCTCCTTGTACAAAGAAACTTATGGTGCCACCACCAAGTTCCCTTTGCTGTAGAGCTCAATAATATTAAGACATATGAATATATCTTCCACTGTCAAATACACATAATCCACTTAAATCAAGTATGCAGTGGAACCTGACAATTTAGGGCCTTCATTTGTTTGCACTCCAAGGCAAATTGTTGGCTAGAACACCTAATAAAAATACAAACAAGGCCAATGGAATTTCAAAATCTGGGGTTACTCTAGCTACAGGTTTTATGAAACTGCATGTTTTGGTTATGAACCTAGTTGTGGTGCTAAGGGCATCCAAGAAAGGTGACAAATGAAGGGACAAATCATTCAGACATTTAGGCACATGCTGTTGAGCCGGGGCTTCATCCCAATTAACTATAACCATTTTTATGTTGACATCTTATATAGCTGCCTACTAAAAAGTGTTTAAGGACCACATATCACTGTTTGGACCACTAGTAAAGTTCTGCATTCAGAAGGTCCCAGGTCCAGTTCTTGGAATCTCCAGGGCAGGGCAGGGAGAAAAGCCCTTGTCTGAAATCCTGGAGAACTGCTGCCAGCCAGTGCTGAACTAGACGGGCCAAAAGCACTTCCTCTCTTCCTAATATGCGTGGGTGGAACAAAACTAAATTTGGGAAGAAAATGGTTCAGTCGGGCCCCACTTGTTTTAAACCAGCGGGCTTTGAGCATATTCAGATTTCCACTGTGAACTTCTTTTCCTCTCTCCCACCAGCCCCACTCCTACGCCCTGACAACAAGACACAAGAACACCCCAACGGGCACGTTGTTTCGTGCGGGCGAGAGGGTCACGCACACAAAACAAAGAGGCAGGCGGACTAGCTGGGCCAAGGTCCCAGCCCTCGGCTTAAAACAAAACCCCGGCGGAAGAAGAAGTCGTCGTCTTCAGCCCTGCTGCTCTAAAACTGGCAAGAATGATGCCCGAAGAATAAAAATAAGCAGAATGAAAAAAAGGGCTGTTTGGGGGTGGGCGCCTCTCACTCACCCCCCCCCCACCCCAGCGTTAAGGAAGAAAGGGGGGTCAGCCAAGAAGGGGAGAAGGAGAAGAGGAAAACAAAAACAAATCAAGCCTTTTTCCTAAAAAGCAAACGGGGGGGGGGGAGAGGAGAGATGAAGGCTGCCTGCTTTGTCTCTTCGCGCCCCTTTAATAGAAGGCCAACGGGGGCGACAAAGGAAGCAATGGAGCCGGCTGGCTGGCTTCCTCGCCCCCTTCTCCTTCCTCCCAGAGGCTGGTACCTACCACAGCAGGAGGCGACGAGGAGCAGGAGCTGCGCTGACCTCCAAGCAAGGGACCCTTTTGCGCTCCAGCAAGGGGCCATAACACCGCCACGGGGGGGAGAGCGAGAAGAAAGAGCCGGAGTCGGGAGCCCCCGCGGCCACAATCCCCGCTGCGGGAGGAGGGCCCAAGCGCCGCCGCCGCCTCGCCGGCCAAGACTCCCCGCCGGCCCCCTGGCTGCTCCCTCCCGCGTCGCTCTCTGCTCAGCCCGCCGCTGCTGTGGGAGCCATGGGCGGCTGGGGCAGCTGCTGAGGCGGCTGAGGCAACGACGACGACGACCGCCGGCCTCCGGCCTCCTCTGCTCTCCGGTCTCGGGCAGCGCTCTCCTCCGGCGGGCAGGAGGGGCTCCGCCGGCGCATCTGCGCATTAGAGAGCCGAGCCGCTCTCTCTCTCGCAGGAAAGCGGCTTCCCTGGGCGGGGAGGGAGCGAGGGAGACCCAGCCTCTCGCCCAGACGGAGGAGGAGGAGGAGGAGACTGAGCGGGCTTCGTCCTGGCCGCGCATTGAACCGCCTCACTTTCTCTCGGGGCTGCTGGCCGCTCGGTGACCCTTTAGACTCAAGGAGACAAAAGCAGCGGGAGTGGGGGGGGAGGATGTTTACTCCGAAGTAGCCCAAACACGGGCAGGGATCCTGCCCTGGCTGTTTATTCAGAGGTAAATCCCCACGGGGCGCTGGGGATGTTCCCCTCAGAGAGTTTGAGAGGGAGCACGCGCAGGGCTGCTGCTGCTGCAGCCCCGATCCTCTGCAAGAGCTAGGCGATCCTAAAGTTATTAAAAGCAATGGCCTTCCGCAGTCCCAAGGGGCAGCATGTAAAGACGAGCCCGTGGTGGATCAGGCCCACGTAAGCCCGCTAGCCTGCAGCCATAAGAAGCCACAAAAAGCTCATGGGCAAAAAGCACCCCTTTCCCCACTTGCAACTGGTGTTCAGAGGCCCATTGCCTCCGATGCTGAAGGTAGAACATAAGGCATCCTGGCTAGCAGGCTTGTCCTCCATCATTTATTTATTTCCATTTTTGACAGAGGAAAATAAAATATGCAGCTTGAGTATTGAGGGTAGATATTCTCCTTCTCCAGTGAACTCACAGGCTCCAAAGCAATCCTGAGTGAACTCAGATGTCTCACTGAATTTATTTTGATTTACTGCCACGAAAGTCACTTTGCCCCCGAGGCGCACTCTGGAAACAAGCAAATGCCAACAACTGCCATTGAAGCAAATGTGCATATAGAATTGCATTTCTTGTATGTGCACCAGTTCACATCTGATGTACACCAATGATGGAAAACACACATGCCTCTTATTTTGATTCTGTTTGGCAAGGGACCACATATGATGCTACCTTCTTTTCTTTCCAGGATGCTGATACATTACAGCACTAGAGTTAGAGTTGTGTTGTTTTGCCCCAGTGCAATTTTCAACCCCTTGAATTTTCTGGTAGAGTTTTTTTTTCTTTTGGTAATGAATAATTTCTAAGTGGCTTAGGTAGCGTTCTCATAATGCAACATTATCAGTAGATGTTAATCCCTGTGCACTGTCATTTTGAATAGCAACATTAATGCACTGGGATGTGTTAATAACAAGATTTCTGCAAGAAGGAAATACTGGTTGCACCCTCTGGAAACTTAGACACAGCTAGCCATCCATACAGTACTGCTGTCTGAGGCAAAGGAAAAGATGGCTGCCCCACCAATCCATGTACAGAAGCCAACTGGACTGGCAGTTCCTCTTATTTCAGGACAGGCAACAACAACAATAATAGTAGTGGGATAGTGTCCACCACACCAGAGAGCAGCAGGCTAGTTATGGGAGTGCAAGACAGGCACATGGCATGTACAGCTCTGCCCTCCAACAGATGTGGCACAACCAGGGAATTAGAAAGTTGTTGCTGCTGGCCTCAGCGACTGTCACCTGACTGTCACCAGGGCTGGCCCTGCTAAATTATATTGAGATGCTCATATCCTATATTTCAGGATCTCTCTTCGCTGAAATGCTCTGCTTAATTCCTCTGCTTTTCTGGTCTTTGATTTACCCGTATCTCTCCATATTTTTTATTATGTACATCAGCTTCTTTGTTGTATTCACTTTCATTGTTTTGCCTTTAAATTACTCCTTTCTTTCAGTCCGTTGTATTTTTCTCCTCTTTCATTTTGATTGTGTTCATCTTCAACTGTTTAAACCTAAAACCACCCCTTTATTCCCCAGTACCTTTACTTCTTTGCCATACTATAGCTTTGGAATTCATTGCCACATATTCATGTATTCCTCTTTCTTTCTGCACTTAAACAGCAGCTATTCTCCAGAGCTTTATGTTCTGATCTTTGCAATCCCTTTATCCTATGTCTCAGCCATTCCCCTTCATTCTTTTACTTTTGGAGTATAAGCCTGGGAACAAAGTTTTTACCTTTAGAAACTGGATGCTCCAGGTACGTTATAAATATTACTATGATTCTCTAAGCACTGGATTCTGGAAGAACACTTCATTTCTATAGTGACAAAATATGTGCAGTAGATAGCAATACTGTTTTTTGTAGCGGGGGTGTGGTGTGGTGGAAAGGGGCTCTTAACCTTTTGAATCCCTCCTGTTCAGTCCTTTGAATTATTTAGTGCTATGTAGGACGATTATGTACACACATGCTGACATTCCTGAGGTCTACCCTTGCAGCATTTTAATAAAATACTTTAGAAAATGCATATCCCTTCCCCCCCCCACATGACCCAAGTTGGCTACCTGCCTGTCAGCTATTACTAAATAAAGCCAAAGTTGCGGTTAGATGCCAAGTTTCCCATCTGTATCTGGATGTCTCCTCTTATAAACCTGCAGTAATTATTGTATGAGCATCAGCATGTATGAGTAAAAGCTAATTTGTTATCCTGATAATGTTCAAATTAGCTGACACAACTTTTTATCCAAAGCAAGTGACATAGGTGCTGTATGGTGTAGAGTTGACACTTATTGAGTGGGGAAACTTATGATTCTGGTAGAGCCAGCCAGATTATCCTGTTCTTCTTCAAACTGTGGTTGCATCGGTTATAACCTTGATGAGACACTTAAGCTGGACTTTAATGTTTTTAGGTGGGATATGAAAATACTATAGGACCTTGATTCTCAAACGATGTGATTAACCTATCTATCCAACACTATCCATTTCCATTTGTTTTTTAAAACTATTAAAACAGGTCTTGCACAAGAATTATATTTATATTCTTAAGCTTTAACAAAAATGATAAAGAAGCCTTGCACAAACCTTCTGTAAGAATAATTAGAATAAATAAGCTAGGTTGAAGGGTCAGTCTGCAGGATGCCCTGAGTCTATTCCAATTCTTGAGTTCCTGTATCTGTGGGGGTATGAGAGAAAACTTAACAAACCAGTCCCTTGTCTAAACAATTGTTGTGGGTGGCTACTTAATCACCATGATTAGCACAACCAAATCAGTTGTTCTGTGCCATAGGATGAATGGGTGCCCCCCCCAACCTAGCTGTTAGGTAGAAGAACAATAGGAGGGTGGTTTGTGAGTGAGTTGGAAGCATGCAGAAAGCAGGCTGGAAGCTGAGACACGGGGATATGCTTGCTCTGTGCTGGATCCAAACTTGTAATGAATTAAGAAGCAAGTTTGTTGTGCTGTTAATGCTGTGAGTCCCTCCATCTCAGATTGTATATATGTGTAAATAAAACCAAATATCCTAAAGACACCACTGTCAGGGACTGGGTAGAGGAGGAATGGTGGAGATCGCCTCCCCATCCTGATCCTCCCAGGGAGGAGGAAGAGGAAGACAGTATAGATTTACAACAGTGGTTTGCGGGAGGTCACAGCTTAGAGGCAGATGAGGGGAAAAGTTGGGAAACAATGAGAAAGGAGGAGCAGGCAGAACCAGAGCAGAAGCTGGCTGACACATGAAAGCATTCCACATCCTCCATCTCCCAGAACCTGGTGAGCCTTAAAAGTAGGAGAGCAAAGAGCACAAAGACAGGGCATGTAGCAGCACCCATAGAAGTGACAAATGAGGAAGTTGGAGAGACGGGATGGAGAGTCACTTGGGACAACGCCATTCTCCAAGAGGGTGGGCTCTATAGTCTTTCTCTGTAAAGAGTGAAATAAAAAAGGACAGTAAGAAACTTTTCCTTGTCTTTATACTTCCCTGGGCAACCAGCTGGGAGCCACTGACAGTATCCTGACAACCACAGTCTCTGCTGACCTTTATTCCAAGGAAATCAAATCCTGGCCTGGAACCTCTGCCTGAGGTATACAGTGGTACCTCGGGTTACAGACGCTTCAGGTTACAGACTCCGCTAACCCAGAAATAGTACCTCGGGTTAAGAACTTTGCTTCAGGATGAGAACAGAAATTGCGCCACGGCGGCAGCGGGAGGCCCCATTAGCTAAAGTGGTGTTTCAGGTTAAGAACAATTTCAGGTTAAGAACAGACCTCCAGAACAAATTAAGTTCTTAACCCGAGGTACCACTGTATGCTAAAATTAATGCCTTAATGCCTAAAGTATGTACTACAATTGCAATTTCCCAGGTAATCCCCCACAAGTACCCTGTGGAAATCTTGAGAGGACAACTCCTCCTAATCGGGTTGTTGAAATCTGAGCATGTGCTCAGCATGTAGCAATTAGTAGAAGTACTGTAGTAGTTTTGTGAAATGGAAACACAATGCGGAGTCTGTGCTCATCTGAGGAGGAAATGGGACTAGGGGTGTGGCATTAGAGGCTACCAAAGAAAATGGTGCAACACATATTACGCACTTCCTACCCCAAATGTGCTAACGAGCTTCCACACCAGCAGTGACTGTAAGGGGTTGTTTTTACTTATCAGATTTCTGTGGCAAGAGGGAAATGTATATTAAATGTAAGCAAACAAACAAACAAACAAGAAGACAGGCTGACATTTTGATGACAACAATATTGTGTGGGTGCTTCTAATATTGTGTGGGTACATGATCAGCACCAATTTCATAATAAACTCCTGCTTGGGAGCAGCCACAAATATCCTTGTGTAACCCTATCTGCATAAGGACTGTTCTTCCACAAGCAGCTCCCACACAGCAAGATTCAGATGAAATAACCATGACAGCGGAGGCAGGTTTATGGATCCTGATCATAGAATACTTTGATGAGAAAATAACAATTCAGTGGAAAAGGTCATGTGATCAGTCCCTGCTGACATGGTTGGATCATAAACATTACGCTAGCCACACAAGATAGGAGCCGTTTATGGAAAAGTAGTTCCCATGTGAGGGCATCATTTCTGGGGGTTTTCCCATTCTGCAGAGGAATACATTTCTGCTTAAAACAGCCCCGTGATACAGGAGCCTTGTGACCTGTCTCACTCTGACCTTCTGCATTTGTATCTGTATAGTATTTGCACATGGGATCAATCCTCACCATGCAATCCTGTGCATGCTTACTCAGAAGTAAGTCATACTGAATTCAGTTGGGTTTCCTCCCAGATAAGTAGGTATGGGACTTCAGCGGTAGTCAGCAATTATTCTTTAGATTCTTACCCTAACCTAACATTTTGTTGTTGTTTAGTCATTTAGTTGTGTCCGACTCTTTGTGACCCCATGGACCAGAGCATGCCAGGCACTCCTGTCTTCTACTGCCTCCTGCAGTTTGATCAGACTCATGTTGGTAGCTTCGAGAACACTGTCCAACCATCTCATCCTCTGTCACCCCCTTTTCCTAGTGCCCTCCATCTTTCCCAACATCAGGGTCTTTTCCAGGGAGTCTTCTCATGCGGTGGCCAAAGTATTGGAGCCTCAGCTTCAGGATCTGTCCTTCCAGTGAGCACTCAGGGTTGATTTCCTTCAGAATGTATAGGTTTGATCTTTTTGCAGTCCATGGGACTCTCAAGAGTCTCCTCTAGCACCTAACATAACTAAGGCCAAATAGTACCTTTATTTCACTCTGTGGGGAGATAAAAATACAGTCAGTTCTTCTTGGGTAAGACACTTGAAAAAATATCTGGAAAAAATAATTATTATTGTGTGCAATTTATTTATTACACACTAGATTATGTTTCCTGGGTGTGTCATTGTTTCACTTACAAATGAACTAGATGGCACCCACCCACCAAATAAAGCAATTTTTATGCTTATTTAATTTTTCAAATAATTCTGGCTGGGAACTCTTTTTTTTTTTTTTGTAACTGTAAATCTTTTTCTGCAATGCTCTGTTGGCTTTAATAAGTACAATAGTAGCCACTGCTGGGTTTTACTTACTGTGGCTGAATGTTAAGCAGCAATGGAAAATGTTAAGTTGTGAGATAACTGACTAGTTTCCTAAGCACTTTTTAACAGGAGGGGGAATTAACAATGCTTCTCACCTCCTCCTTTCACACTCCAATAGAAAAAATGCAAATTTACTATTAACCTAGTCACACAGCAGCCTCACATTTCGTTTACTCCATTTCACAATTCACACAGAAGCCCAGGCCAGACCAGCGATAGACACACAGGCGGAATTCTCTTTACCAAGGATTCTATTCATAAAATCTTTAAATTGATTCCAGACTACAAAGATAGAAAGAATGCAGTATTTGAAGAGAGATTAAAAAAAAAACAAGCTGAGGAATTAGGAAAGCATATTCATACCTGTTTACATCTCCCCATTTGTCATGACGGATCCAAAACAAGTGCATCAAGGGTGACAGGATTTGAATTGGACCAAAATCCAATTCATACAGTGTATAGGTGTTTTGGAAGGTGGGGTGCAGGGATATGTGCTGGACTCATGAATGCTACCAGTCTCCCTGCCTTGCAGAAGAAACCACTCTGAAACCTGTCTGGAGGTTCTCTATGATGGTGCATGTATACATAATGGGGGGTTTCAAAGTTATACTCAAGAGTAGACCCACTGAAATGATCAAACATGACTAGGTTAGGGTCATTAATTTAAATAAGTCTATTCTGAGTAATACTTAGCTGAGTACTACCCGGTGTGTTTTTTAACTGAATAATCATTGCAACCCTGATTGGTTGGAAGGGGGAATAGTTGAAGGTTAGCCATATAGTTATTCTACACAGACATTGACACCCCCCATCCCTTTGTCAAGAAAAATGTATTGTGTTAGTGTTGACTAACCACAGAAATCATGCGTTAGTACTGGGAACTGTTCAACAAAATAAAGGCTGTACTTTTCAGCAGAAGACTGAGTCCTGCTTTGCAAAGTAACAACAGGTAGCACAAAACCGTTCCTTTGAAAACAGGGGTGAAATGATAGATATGCCAATTTAATTGCATGGGCATATCTTCAAAGTTGTACATTGCTTGCTGATCCTGCAGTTCCATTCTGAGACATGAAGAACTGCAGATGGATTTAATTGGGAACGATTGCATTAGCTGGCAAAAATAAGAGAGGGGTTAGACTTGGAGACTTGGATTTTCCACCAACCTAAAGAGGTAAGCACTTAATGATAACCTGTTTGATAACTAAGGGTCAAAAATTAATTGAAAATTAAGAATTGTATTTATTGAAACTGTTATCCTAAACTAAACCATCACATACATTTTCATCTGACCTTTGTTTTAGAATCTCAGAGTGGCAGATACAGTATGTGCCCTCTCCTCCTTTTTATCCTCATAATCCTACAAGGTCGGTCAGGCTAGCCTTCCTCACAGGATTACTGTGAGGATGAAGTGGGGGATGGTAACTGGCCTAAGATCAACACCAGCAAGCTTAATGGCCAAGTAAGGTTTTGAACCCACATCTCCCTATTCAGAGTGCAAACCTCTCTACGCAGTCCATTGAAAACATTGAGCTTAGCAACACTAAGAAGCTATTGATGCTAGTTCTATACATTATTTTTGACTCTACTGCTGTTAATGACTTCAAAGATTTATTGAACGCTGAGAGGTTTAATTAATAAAATCAATAAAGAACTGCAATAAAATGGCCTATATTGTGTATAGCATCACATAAAGCAAAATCCCAAGAACGCTTGGAAATAGCTCCCATTGCATTAAATAGACACCCTAGCTACGGAGTCTAGGATTGCAGCCTTAAAGGACCATATTTTTGAAAAGCTTAAACGTAAAATGGTAGGCTTTAATAAAATGTAATAAGTTAAAGTTAATTTCAGAATACAGGGAATTGTATACCACCACAAAACCCTCCAGCTTGATGGAAAAAGGCACATTTTAAACACTTGTGCCTTGATTCAGGGAACAGCTTATATTCTGCTGCAAATACCCACCCCACTTAATCATTAACGCTCTCATCCAATAACTTGTTAGGCTATCAGGAAGGGTAGAAAGAAGAAATCTTGACTAAAAAAGCTTCAGTTTGACAGCATAGGTTATCATGGTAGCAATGAAGCTCACTGGGTCACCTGCTCATTTTTGTGCAAATGGCAGGAAATATCACAGGCATGGATCTTTATTGGTGGATCTGGTGATTCAGCTTGGGGGCGGGGTTACCACTCTGATGCCCACAGGCAGTACTGTGTCCACCAGTACAGTGGTACCTCAGGTTAAGTACTTAATTCATTCTGGAGGTCCGTTCTTAACCTGAAACTGTTCTTAACCTGAAGCACCACTTTAGCTAATTGGGCCTCCTGCTGCCGCCGCGCCGCCGGAGCATAATTTCTGTTCTTATCCTGAAGCAAAGTTCTTAACCTGAAGCACTATTTCTAGGTTAGCGGAGTCTGTAACCTGAAGCATATGTAACCTGAAGCGTATGTAACACGAGGTACCACTGTATCTGTTTGGGCTTCCACAGTGCATGACTGTTTGCTCTCCTCAGTTTCCATTCTACCTGGGCTGTCCTACATTGAACAGATCCCCTTAAAGATGCCCAACATCATACTGTATAACACAGAGGTGGGCAGATTTCAGTCCTATATGATTTGCTTTATTTTTTTTCCATGGAATGTTGAAATCTGCTAACTGGAGCCAGGTGGACAGTAATAGAAAGGGCAGTGTCAGCTGTAAAAGTGTGTCTTGGGAGTTGGAGCCAATTACCTACTACATTTATAAACCATACATCAGCATAATGTGAAAATCTGGAGTAAAATCTGAAGTTACTGCAAGTCAGGGATTCTAACACCAAACTCGAAAACTGTCCAGTAGAATAACACGAAGATGTGGTCAAAGGCAACAGATTTATACTCTCTATTTTACAGATGAACAACACTGGGGTTGAGAGTTAAGCAATTAGGAGAAAGGCAGCAATGGTATAGCATTAAACAAAAGCCAACCCTTGCGTTTTAATTTATTATCAGTAAACTACTAGATTCAGAAACCATTGGAACTCTGCTGGAAATCCCACTACATCCCATTCTACATTCTGCCCACCCCGATATAAGTAAACCCTCCAAATGTCTCTATTTCCCAGGGATGTCCCTGATTTAGAGAAGCTGTCCAATTTCTGATTTGATCCTGAAATGTCCCACATTTTCTAAGGACATCCCTATTTCCTTTGAAGCAATGTTGGAGGGTATGGTAGGATGTCCCTATTTTCATTGGAGAATTGTTGGAGGGTATGGAGTTATCTGATCCCTGAGCCATCTAAAGGCAATCCTGTATAGGGAAGGGTTTTAAAAAAAATGTAAGGTAAGAAGGATGTGTGGGGTATAAATAGTAAAATTGTCATTATGGAATGGGATGTCCCTATTTTCATTAGAGAAATGTTGGAGCGTATGTATAAGGGACTTGGTATTCTGAATTTGTTAAATAAAATAATGGAGGGATATTATTAATGGAGGTGACTGCTCTATTTGGAACTGATGAAGCAAGAGAAAAATTAAACTCTATGAAAAGCGGATTATGCACAAGAGGTAATGTTCAAAGCTTTCTTATGCTCACACTATATCGGTATTTAAGCCCTGTCCTTGTGCCCTCCAAAATAACAGGGTCATTTTTATTTGGTGCTTAATTAACAATTCAGTTGATGACAGAATCATCTCATAAGCCATTTTCTTGGAAAACTATTCTTTGAGCTTTCATTATATGTATGAAATATTTGCAATATTTAGTACACATTTAAGACTAACAATAGATTTGGAGCCAGAAGCCTCTGTAGCATGTAACCAGTGCATAGGTTTGGTTCTGTACAGTTATTTTTAACCACCAATAACTCATTTTGTTTAGTCGTATGAGGACAGGAACTCATTGTGCAATGTTGAAGAATACCCCTGACATCCGTAATGTGCAGCACGTGAAATACAGCCACTGTGCTTCTTTGAGTAGCCTGAATTTTCAGCTCACTCCAGTTGTGGGTCTGTACAGTAGCCAGTTAAAATGACCAGCAACTCTCTACAATCTAATGCCTTGAGGGCAAGGGCTACTGAACACAGTGAGAATGATGCTCAAGGAAATATGCATAGGGTTATGCTGTAAGCATTTTTGAGAATTGCCTGAAATACAAAATACGCCCCCCCCCGAACTTCCCCCTGATGCAAACATGATTTACGTATTTGGCCTTGAGACTACAGAGTAAAAAACTCATTTTCAGCTAATGCCCTTTGGGCTTAAAGAAAAACCCCCTCTCCATTTTCATGTCAATATTGTTTTAACTTTTCATGGTATACCATTTGAATACAGTGGTACCTCAGGATAAGTACTTAATTCATTCCGGAGGTCCGGTCTTAACCTGAAACTGTTCTTAACCTGAAGCACTACTTTAGCTAATTGGGCCTCCTGCTGCTGCCGCTCCGCCGGAGCACGATTTCTGTTCTCATCCTGAAGCAAAGTTCTTAACCCGAGGTACTATTTCTGGGTTAGCGGAGTCTGTAACCTGAATCGTATGTAACCTGAAGCGTATGTAACCCGAGGTACCACTGTACACTGGTGGTGTTGGGCTAGGCCAGCATTGCCCAACCTGGTGCCCTCCAGATGTTTTGGACCACAGCTACTTTTTTTTTTAATAATTTTTTTTATTAATTTTCCAAACACATAATAAAAGACATACACATTACAAAACAAAAACATACCCAACATTAAACATATACCGACTTCCCCATACCTCCCTTTCGCTGCATCCTTATTCCAAAGTTCTTTAGCAACCCTTTAATCAGTTTATCTACTGTTTCCCTTCCATTAAATTTCTTTAAACTTAATAATTGCCGCTGTATTTCTCTACTTCTTACCCCTTGACATCTCAACACTCCTATTTTACAACAGTTTTTAAGATATAATTTAAACTTCTTCCAGTCCTCTTCCACTGTCTCTTTCCCCTGGTCTTGGATTCTGCTGGTCATTTCTGCTAGTCCCATGAAGTCTGTCACCTTTGTCTGCCATTCTTCCAGAGTAGGTAGTTCTTGCGTCTTCCAATACTTTGCCAGAAGAATTCTTGCTGCTGTGGTAGCGTACATAAAGAAAGTCCTATCCTTCTTTGGCACCAATTGGCCAACCATGCCCAGGAGAAAAGCCTCAGGTTTCTTAGGAAAAGTCCATTTAAGGACCTTCTTAATTTCATTATAGATCATTTCCCAGAAGGCTTTAATCTTTGGGCAGGTCCACCAAAGGTGATAAAAGGTACCTTCCGTCTCATTACATTTCCAGCATTTATTATTGGGCAAGTGGTAAATTTTTGCAAGCTTGACTGGGGTCATGTACCACCTGTAAATCATTTTCATTATGTTCTCTTTTAAGGCATTACATGCCGTGAATTTAACGCCAGTGGTCCATAACTGTTCCCAGTCAGCAAACATAATGTCATGACCGATATCCTGTGCCCATTTAATCATAGCTGATTTCACCGTTTCATCTTGTGTATTCCATTTCAACAGCAAGTTATACATTCTAGACAAATTCTTAGTATTGGGTTTTAACAGTTCTGTTTCTAACTTTGACCTCTCCTTCTGAAATCCTATTTTCCTGTCCTGCTTAAATGTCTCATTTATCTGACGGTAATGTAACCAATCTCGAACTTTGAACTTTAGTTTCTCATAACTCTGAAGTTTAACCTTCTCACCATCTTGTTCTAGGATTTCACAATATTTTGGCCAATTAGTATCCATATTAAGTTTTTTCACCGCCTTAGCTTCCATTGGTGACAACCACCTGGGAGTTTTGCTTGGACCACAGCTACTATCAGCTACAGCCAGCATGACCATACTGGCCAGGGCTGATGGGAGTTGTAGTTCAAAACATCTGGCAGGCACCAGGCTGGAGAAGACAGGGCTACGTAGACCAACCTTATTCAAAAACTTCTTTTCTGAGTGGTCTCGGCTAATACAGAATGGCAGTTCATCAACCTTCATCTGGATTACCAAAGTACATTGGATACTTAAAGTGATATAACATTATGAATGGGGGGTGTGCTAAACTAATTAGGAATGGGACTTCACAGATTACTGGAAGTGAATGCAATTTGTTTAAATCCAAGTAACCAGATGTTCTAAAGATACATTTCTGACTTCTTTTATTTCTGAAAACCCATGAAATCCTAAGATCCAGTCAAGGGCCTGGAAGCAATAAGAAGAAATCCCTTGGCTTGGCTGCCTAAGAATGACATTCTTCTGAGAGACCAGGAGAGGAGTGCATGTATATTAACAGGAAGGGTGTAAAGAAGTAGATGAGGTATGGGATTTTCCTTACTTAATCTCACCGCGGCCAGCATTTCAGGAAGGGTATGCGTTTTGCCCTCTAGTCGAATTAAAAACCAGGGAAAACCACCCTGACCAGTAGTTAGATCTATTCACAATTATATTAAAGAGCCTGCATTTGTAGGGCTTCCCTCTTTTCTGTTTTAACCCTATTTACTTCTAAACCTCAGAGAAGGAAAACAAAAGAAATTCCACTAGTATCAGCCTGTATTTGAAATCAATAGGTTCACCTTCTGGGCTGCATCTCACTTTCTTAAAAAAAAAGAAAAAAAAAAGGACAGACCACAATTATTCTAGACAATAGGGTTTGAGGTTTGGAAGCTACATACAGATAAGCAAATACTTCCCCCCCCCCTAACTGCATCATGTGAAATGTATGTCCCTGAGCAACAAGCGGCAATCTTCATTTCCCTTCTCCTAATACTGATTTTAGACAGAAAACATACATTGTCATTAGGCCTATTCATTCCTGTCCCTTTGAACAAATTTCCAGCTCAGCATCTGTTGATTGTTCCCTCATCAATCAGCATTTCTAATGCCTATATGCGCACATTTGTATTCTTTTCTTATGGTTGGATGGGTAAGGGGGCGGGGAGTCCAATTATAATTTTGGGGTACTGTTAAAAGCATGAGAATGTACGTCAGTCATGAGTTTAATTGTGTGGAAATCTTCTGTAAGTCCTCATAAAAAGAAGGTGAGGGGTAAAATTCAGCACGTTGGAAAGTAGGGCTAGTCACACACTGCGGTACCCAGATGTTGCTGGCTACAACTTTCATAATCCCTTACCATTGGCTGTGCATAACCATGTGGATGGGATTTGGAGTCAACCACACTTGGAGGGTCAAAGGTGCCATTTCGGCAGTCCCAATGCTCACTTCTAGGTACATTTAAGGTTAAATGACCAAAAGAGCACTGTTGTGGTCGTTTTATTTCTCAAAATAGCTATAAAGAAGAGTTATCAGCCTAGGACAGACGATCCTCTTCTCTTCCAACAGCAAAGCCCCAGCCAGCACAGCAAATGGTCAGGCATGATGGGAACTGGAGTCCAACAACATCTGTAGAGCACCATATTGGTTATCCCTACCCTGAGCACTACCCTTCAGGAGCTCTCATTGATACATTTGCAGAGCATGCATGTTGTTGTTGTTTAGTCGTTTAGTCGTGTCTGACTCTTCGTGACCCCATGGACCAGAGCACGCCAGGCACTCCTGTCTTCCACTACCTCCCGCAGTTTGGTCAGGTTCATGTTTGTAGCTTCAAGAACACTATCCAACCACCTCATCCTCTGTCGTCCCCTTCTCCTTGTGCCCTCCATCTTTCCCAATATCAGGGTCTTTTCCAGGGAGTCTTCTCTTCTCATGAGGTGGCCCAAGTATTGGAGCCTCAGCTTCATGATCTGTCCATCCAGTGAGCACTCCATGGGACTCTCAAGAGTCTCCTCCAGCACCATAATTCAAAAGCATCAATTCTTCGGTGATCAGCCTTCTTTATGGTCCAGCTCTCACTTCCATACATCACTACTGGGAAAACCATAGCTTTTACTATATGGACCTTTGTCGGCAGCAGGGCATGCATAGTACATTTCATTATTCACGGCAAAAGTATTGTAGAGTAGCTACATTTCAATACTCCTGAAGAAGAACCACATATGCAAGGGTATCATCAGGGACCCTTGGATTTTTTTGCACTGGGCCCCAGACAGATATTTTGCCCTCTCCTCCCCACTTTTAAAATCTTTTTTTTTTTTTTAAAATCCTTAGAGGTCTGCTGTGCACACTATGAAGCACAGTGCCAGTGAGAGCCAACACCACCCACCATCTTAATTTGCACATAAACATATAAATTAGCAGGGACGCGGGTGGCGCTGTGGGTTAAACCACAGAGCCTAGGACTTGCTGATCAAAAGGTTGGCAGTTCGAATCCCTGCGATGGGGTGAGCTCCCGTTGCTCGGTCTCTGCTCCTGCCAACCTAGCAGTTCGAAAGCACATCAAAGTGCAAGTAGATAAACAGGTATCGCTCGGGCGGGAAGGTAAACGGCATTTCTGTGCACTGCTCTGGTTCGCCAGAAGCGGCTTAGTCATGCTGGCCACATGACCCAGAAGCTGTACGCCGGCTCCCTCGGCCAATAAAGCAAGATGAGCGCCGCAACCCCAGAGTCAGTCACGACTGGACCTAATGGTCAGGGGTCCCTTTACCTTTATATAAATTAGCATATGCAATTTGTGTGTGTGTGTGTGTGTGTGTGTTTGTGTGTTGGGGACATGTTGGCCAAAACATTAAGGTACATGTTCTTAATCCTTCCACTATTAGATACTGACCCTCTTAACTGCCCAAGTACGGTATAAAACTCTCAGAGTCTGTTTCAACTAGTTTGAAAATGCTTAACCACTCCACATACTGGCACAGCAGACATCCTCTACCCAGTTATGCATGCATATAAATCCTAAAGAGTTATCTAAGTAGTCAGGGTATGGAAATAATTCTTCCCAAAAATATGTAAGATGCAGGTGTCAGCCTAGGAACTACTGAAAGTATAATGTTACACACAGACAAAAAAAAAAAAATAAAGTCCATAATCTTGCAAACACAGACAAAAAAAGTCTTAGAAGGATTATGAAATATCAGCATTTCTTGTCTGTAAGTACCTAATTTACTCATTTTAGGTTTGGCTAATCTTGCTTCCCTTCTCTTTTCCCTTGAACTGACCCCAGTGCCTTGCATATCTGTGCACATTTCAATAGAAGCTAGTTTTTCAGTCATTTAAAAAGGAGATGATTATTAGCTATACTTAAGATGGTTTTCAAGAACTCCAAATCACTTCAAAATCCTAGAATGCAATAATTGAAAAGTAAAAAAAAAATGTACAAGTATTCTTATGAGAAGAACAATAAATAAAAGGATTTATTTATACTAAAAAAGAGAGAGTCTTTACTCCATCTGGTATCAAGATTAATCATTATTACCAGGGTGATATTAGAAAATGTTCTGTGTTATTGAGGACTCCAGTTGTGTAGCTCAGGGGTAGCCACCTGGCAGCCCCAGGACCTTAGTTAGCGGAGCTTGCTGGTGGACAATGGCTGGGAGGCAAGAATGCAGCCAGCATTACATGTTACTCCTTCTCCCTCCTGACAAGGGACAGAAGAAGTGGGGTTCCAGTTGCAGACCCTCCAAGTGTCCCTATTTTCCAGGGACATTCCCGCATTTACAGAAGCCATCCCGGTTTCTGATTAGATCCCGGAACGTCCCGCTTTTCCTCAGAACATCCCTATTTTGATTTGGGAAATGTTGGATGGTATGGAGTTATGTGACGCCCGAGCTAAGGAGATAAGTAACTATACAGTACAACCTTTAAAAGACATCTGAAGGCAGCTCTGTATACAGAAGTTTTTTTAAAAAATGTTTAATGCTTTATTATGTTTTAATATATGTTGTTAAGCTGCCCAGAGTGGCTCGAGCAACCCCGTCAGATGGGTGGGGTATGATGATGATGAAGGAATAGGACAGGCATAGGCAAACTCAGCCCTCCAGATGTTTTGGGACTACAACTCCCATCATCCCTAGCTTAGAGGACCAGTGGTCAGGGATGATGGGAGCTGTAGTCCCAAAATATCTGGAGGGCCGAGTTTGCCTATGCCTGGAATAGGACATCCCTATTTTCTTCAGAGAAATGTTGGAGGGTATGAAGTTGAACCAACACCCAACAGGAATAAAGCACTTGGGAGGACATTTACAATAACCCTCTTACTTTCCAGTCCTATTCAGGTATTTGAATGCATGATGGAATAAACAGTTTAAGGAGGGAGCACAGCAGCCCTGTCCGCAATATTTATGCACTGGCACCAAAGGTTTAAAGGGCTGATTTTCACATGTTGAGCTGGACAAGCATCTTCCGAATGACCAGGCATTGGGGTTCTGGATTGTGGAGAGGATTCTTCGCATGTCCAGCTGAAATGCAAACCATTCTGTAGAATGCGAAAAGGTCATTGATGGAGTCAGTCTCCATGAGAGCTTTGGGTGGGGTATTTCGACTCATGCCCTGCACTCTTTCTCCAGATTTCATTTCCCCTGTGTGTACTTTCCACATTTTAATATGGCTATCATTGGCTGTTGTACTTGGTACCTTCTGAAGATAAAAACCAGGTACCATTGGATGTTATGACAAGAGGTGTAGATGAAGACTGATATGTTGATCAGAAACATAAGAGAGATACAAGTTCACATACCCAGCAAAGAATGTGGAAATGCAAATGGACTCATGATTTTAATGAACTTATGCCATAAAAACTGTCAGGGTTGACTTAGACAGGACATTTTAATGTTGGCAGTTAATTATGACTACCTGAATCTGTCTGAAGAGCTTGAAGCTTATCTTAAATCTAATTTAAAAGACAAAAGGCTATAGAAGACTTTGAAGCGTGATGTGCTCCACTCATATTTCCCCTGCTAATGCTAAAAGAAAATGTGGAATATAAAATTTAAATTATTAACTCAAAAGAGATTATGTTAAAGATGAGTGAATAGTTTGTAAAGTTTGTGGGCAAGTTCCTAAAATGGCAAAACTTAAACCACTTCAAGATTCATGTCATGTTCCAAGGGTGGCCCAATTTAGTTATCATGGAACAATTGAATGCAGACAGTATTGAACTGTACAGTGGACAAAGACCAACTCCCTTTTTGAACCACCCCTTGCTGTGTCCCAGATACAAATCACCATCCTATTTAGAGTATGTGGTCTACATAAACCTGTTAAATCACCACTTTTTAACCAAGCTCAAAGTGATAATGAAAATAACTACCAGGTTGTTATCATTGATATGCACAATAAAGAGCCACACTGATCTATGAAGGGTCTGAGATAATAAGGCAGCGTGATTGACACACCCTAGCGTGCTGGGAATCTTAATCCAAAACATCTGGAGGGCATCAGGTTGGTGGATGCTGATTCATAGAATCATAGAGTTGGAAGGGACCCCAAGGGTCATCTAGTCCAGTGTTTCCCAACCTTGTGCCTCCAGCTGTTTTTGGACTACAATTCCCATCATCCCTTGCCACTGGTCTTGCTAGTCAGGGATGATGGGATGTAGTTCAAAAACAGCTGGAGGCACAAGGTTGGGAAACACTGATCTAGTCCAACTCCCCCCCCCCCACAATGCAGGAATCTCAACTAAAGAATCCATGACAGGTGGCCATCCAACCTCTGCTTAAAAACCTTCAATGAAGGAGAGTCCACAACCTCCCAAGGGAGACTGTTCCACTGTTGAACAGCTCTTACTGTCAGAAAGTTCTGCCTGAAGTTTAGTCAGAATCTCCCTTCTTGTAACTTGAAACCACTGGTTTGAGTCCTACCTCCAGAGCACGACAAAACAAGCTTGCTCCATCTTCCATGTAAAGGTAAAGAGACCCCTGACCATTAGGTCCAGTTGTGACCGCCTCTGGGGTTGCGGCGCTCATCTCGCTTTATTGGCCGAGGGAGCCGGCGTACCGCTTCTGGGTTATGTGGCCAGCATGACTAAGCCGCTTCTGGCGAACCAGAGCAGCGCACGGAAACGCTGTTTACCTTCCTGCCAGAGCGGTACCTATTTATCTACCTGCACTTTGACGTTCTTTTGAACTGCTAGGTTGGCAGGAGCTGGGACCGAGCAATGGGAGCTCACCCCGTCACGGGGATTCGAACTGCCGACCTTCTGATCGGCAAGTCATGGCTATGTGGTTTAACCCACAGTGCCACCCGCGTCCCTATCTTCCATGAGACAGTCCTTAATATATTTGAAGATGGCTATCATAGCTCCTCTCAGTCTCCTCTTTTCCTGGCTAAACATATCTAGCTCCTTCAACTGTTCCTCATAAGGCTTGGTTTCCAGGCCCTTGGTCATCTTGGTTGCCCTCCTCTGCACACGTTCCAGCTTGTCAACAACCTTTTTAAATTGTGGTGCCCAGAACCGGACACAATATTCCACAAGTGGTCTGACCAAGGCAGAATAGTGTGGTACTATTACTTCCTTTGATCTGGATACTATACTTCTGCTGATGCAGCCTAGAATAGCATTAGCTTTTTTTGCTGCTACATCACACTGTTGACTCATGTGAAGCTTGTGGTTCACTAAGGCCCTAGATCCTTTTCACATGTATTACTGGTAAGCTGGGTGTCCCCCATCTTATATTTGTACATCTGGTTCTTCTTGCCTAAGTGCAGAATCTTACATTTGTCCCTGTTGAAATTCATTTTGTTAGTTCTGGGCCAGTTCTCCAGTCTGTCAAGGTCATTTTGAATAATAGAAGCAGAGAACTGTAGAGTTGGGACCCTGAGGATCATCAAGTCCAACCCCCTGGAATGCAGGAATATGAATCTGTCCCATACGGAAATTGAACCTGCAACCTTGGTGTCATCAGTCCCATGCTAACCAACTGAGCTATCCTGGTTACTATCTTCTGCAGCATTAGCTAACCCTCACAGTTTGGTGTCATCTGCAAATCTGATGATCATTCCATCAATTCCTTCGTCCAGGTCATTTATAAAGACATTGAACAATAATGGGCCAAGGATAGAATCCTGTGGCACCCCACTCATAACATTTCCCCCCAGGATGATAAGGAACATATTTGTGTGATAATTTGATTGGAGAGGTAGCTGTGGGGAATGTTTCATTGCTCACCCCTCCCTCAGTTTCATGCTGAAATTCTATACATTCTTACCTGGGGAAAAGTCCTATTGAATACAGGGAAAATTCCTTCTGAATGCATAGGACTGAACTGTGAATCACTCTCCAAGTTGCTATTTGCTCCATGTAATGGAAACAGGTAAAAAGGTAAAGGACCCCTGGCGACTATGGGGTGTGGTGCTCATCTCGCTTTCAGGTCGAGGGAGCCAGCGTTTGTCCACAGACAGCTTTCCTGGTCATGTGGCCATCATGACTAAACTGCTTCTGGGACAACAGAATACCGTGAAGGAAGCCAGAGCACATGGAAACGCCGTTTACCTTCCCACTGCAGTGGTACCTATTTAGCTACTTGAACTGGTATGCTTTCAAACTGCTAGGTTGTGGAAATATACAAGCATGATTCAAGCACCTACATTTCCTTCCACCTTGAAGAACAAAACAGCAGCTTGGTTAATATTGATAGGTAAAATGGCACAGGAAGGAAGGGTTAAATGCCCTAGTCCTGACAATGGGAAGTCTTAAAAATGCATATGCTACCCCTGCTTTATAGAAATCTGAGCCAGCCTTGGTTCTTTAGTTGACTAAATTTGCAATTAAAAATATTGTGCTGTGGTTTTTGCATCTGTGGGCAAATTCTATGGCTTTAGGCTTTAGCTTTGCATGTACAGCCAAATGCAAAAGCATCATTGTGTATTTTGAAGTGATGTGGAAGCAAATGAGAAGAGCAACTTTGGAAGAGGGAGTAGCTAATTTCTCCTATCTATGGGAGCAGCAACAAGCTAAACCACATACTGTAATTTTTTACTGCTTACAAATTGGCACCCTCTAGTGGAATGACAATGAAGTGCACGGACGGTTTTCAAATAGCTATAGCCATTCTATTTCTTTCTTTTTTAAAATCACAAAACAATCTATTAAAAATGCAGTTCTAAATGATGAATACTAGTTTTATCTGAAAGAGCTCAAACACAACTTGCTTATTTATCTTTTTAAATTCTCACTATTTCATTCCACTTTCAAATGAAACATATGTGAGTATGCAGACATATCTGCACATTTATGAACAAATTGTCACAGGCAATGCCCATGAGGTTAGTATGGCTAAATTAGTGACTAGGAAGCCTAATCTTACACACATTTTCTCAGAAGTAACTCTCACCATGTTCATTGGGAGCCGCTATAAAAGGTAAATCTAAGTGAGTACAGTATGGGGCATTTTTCATAGGGCTTCCTATGGGTTATTTCGGTTAAGAAACAAACATGACAGTCCTATATAGATATACAATGGGAAATAAAAGTTCCACTGTGTTCAGTAGCCTTTACTCCCAGGTAAGTGGGTGCAGAATGAACACTTTACCTGGGAGTATACACAGTGGCGTAGCGTGGGTTGTCAGCACCCAGGGCAAGGCAAGTAATTCTCGGGACGTGGGTGGCGCTCGGGACGTGGGTGGCGCTGTGGGTTAAAGCCTCAGCGCCTAGGGCTTGCCGATCGAAAGGTCGGCGGTTCGAATCCCCGCGGCGGGGTGCGCTCCCGTCTTTCGGTCCCAGCGCCTGCCAACCTAGCAGTTCGAAAGCACCCCCGGGTGCAAGTAGATAAATAGGGACCGCTTACTAGCGGGTCCCTATTTAAAGGGACACAGGTGGCGCTGTGGGTTAAAGCCTCAGCGCCTAGGACTTGCCAATCGAAAGGTCGGCGGTTCGAATCCCTGCGGCGGGGTGCGCTCCCGCTGCTCGGTCCCAGCGCCTGCCAACCTAGCAGTTCGAAAGCACCTCCGGGTGCAAGTAGATAAATAGGGACCGCTTACCAGCGGGAAGGTAAACGGCGTTTCCGTGTGCAGCTCTGGCTCGCCAGAGCAGCGATGTCACGCTGGCCACGTGACCCGGAAGTGTCTCCGGACAGCGCTGGCCCCTGGCCTCTTGAGTGAGATGGGCGCACAACCCAAAGTCTGTCAAGACTGGCCCGTACGGGCAGGGGTACCTTTACCTTTACCTTTTAACCCATGGATTTGCGTCCCCTAACCCGTGGATTTGCACCCACCTAACCCTAACCCCCAGATGTTGCGCCCGGTGCAGCCGCCCCCCTGCACCCCCCACGCTACGCCACTGAGTATACACCATTGAATTCAAGGGGACTTTCCTCCAAGCAGGTACCATATTGGCCTGAATATAAGCCGCATCTTTAAAATTGGAGGGGAGGGGGCAAGAAAAAAAGGGAAAATTCCCAAATATAAGCTGCTCTATTCCTCACTGCTCCTGGCTTCATACTGGGGGTGGGGTCGGGGAGCTGCACTGCATTGCCGACGGCCGTTCCCCTTCCTCGCTCTCTCCCTTCCTGGCCTTGGAGGCAGGCACTGGTTTGCTGCACTCCTGGCGCTGTTGCCCCACGCTCCCGGTTGCATACCGTAAGGTTGTGAATGTTAGCCGCACTTTAACTTTTCACGGTCAGAATTTGGGGGGAAAGTGAGGCTAATATTCAGGCCAATACGGTATGTATAGGATTGCACTGTTTGTTAGCTACTCTCGTTAGTCCCAGGGCTAATTTTTCTGGCAACGACAACTCCAGTTTTATGTATGCAGGCTGATGGGCTGGCAGCTGAATCTTTCTTCAACAATGGTTACAGGACAGGGCCCTCCACAACACCTGAGAGCAGCAGGCTAGCAGAACAGAACATATGGCATGCACAGCTCTGTCCTTCTGCCACCTTCCTGCTGCCCCCCCCCCTGCATCTGCTGCATGAGGCAGCTGCCACACGTTGGCTCATGACAGGGCTGGCCCTGTGCATTCTGAGCCAATACAAAGAACTTTCATTTCATTTAATTTGTATACCGCCTTTCTATATTACTATACACAAGGCAGTTTACAACAACCAGCAAAGATCACACACCTTATAATAATCCAACCCAATACAAAAAGTCATATTAAAAACATAGCTTAAAAGAAACAACTTATGGTACAGAGATACTGAAAGACCCAAAAAACCCCACCAAAAACTGTTTCTGTATGCAATGACCATAGCCAGGATGATTTATGCTCAGAAATGGAAAGATGATTCTGTACCAACCGAGGAGGAGTGGCAGACTAAATTAATGGACTATGCCAAAATGGCAAAACTTACAGGAGCAATAAAGAACCAAGAGGGAAAAAACTTTACAAAAGACGGGGAAATTCGTGGATTATCTGAAATGCTTTTGTACACATATAAATTCATTAGCAGGATTAATTTAAAACAAACAGTTAAAATTAATGTTAAAAGATAACTAGGGAGTAATTATTAATTGGAGTAATGAAGGAGATGCAGTGTTATAAATTTTAAAATGTAAGAAACTGCAAAAGGTGTGGGGGCATGACAAAAATGCATATATTTGTTGGAAAATACTGGAATGTATTTATGTCAAGATGTTATTGAAAAAACAAAAAATAAAATTTTTATAAAATAAAATAAACAATTTATATAAAATAAAGTAATATTCAACAATCCATTAGTATATAATAAAAATTATATTCTACACATATCATAACATATCATAACACAACAAAATCAACTCTCAAAATATCAGCAAATAAGAATTAAACAGAAATTCATTCTTGACAATTACAATAAATAATTACTAAACTATAATCAATAAAAATAACAGCAAGTCAAAATACCACAATACATACAAAACCATGTAAAAGGATCAAATAATCATTCCTGGAATTCACATGAATATTATGTTTTTTTGTTATCCCTCTCCTCCTCTGCCAAAGATCAGTGGAAGAGCATAAGCTTTCATCCCACAATCTGAATCCACAGCAGCCTTGAACTCTTGTCCATCTGCAGAGTTGTAGCCAAGTCGTTTTTCTTACATACAGGGTGAGTCCTTTACAAGAGGCCCCATGGATACAGAGTACAAATGTTCCACCGGGCCTCTTTTAAAAGACTCACCCTGTACTTGGATGTAAGTCCTATTCTGGTTTCCTTAAACAGACCTTTATTTGTTCCAAGAGTACACCCCTATGTTCTTCAAGAAGTCCTCACACACTAATGAGCCTTATTGCCACATGGCCATATTTGGGTATAATCTGCTGACAATCTCCTTCGGCCCAATTCAAAGGAGGAGATCTCTGTATGAAGAATCTTCTCCGGACTTTAGAACACATAGAACACATAAATAGGATAAGCTCCCTAACATGGAGGCTTTTAACTGCTTCCAGTGAGATGCAAACCCCCTTTTATATTATAGTACACTTACGTATGCACAACTAGAGCTGGATCAGGGTTATAATGAATGGACATAGAGTGACCTTGGGACAGGCAGTGCTTCTCAGCCTAACCTACCTCACAGGGGTATTGCGGGGAATACGTGCAGAAGGGGAGAATCCTCCACCGTAGCTCCTTGGAGAAGGTGTGAAATAAATGCAATCAATAAATAAATCCAAGTATCCACATTGGTATAAACCTGTGGTAGATACACTAGTAGGTATTAAACAGCAACTAAAGGAACCAAAAGGCAAATGAGAACAGGATTCCTGCATCATTCATAACTCTGCAGAAGAGGGGATTTCAGCAGATGTCGTTAATCCATTCCTGCTGAAATTGCCTCTACTACATCACTATTAAAGTCGCAGAAGCCTTGGCCTCTTTTTTTAACCTGACTGCCCTTTCAGAAACGGAAATGTAGTTAAGTTACAGCCTCTTAACCAGGCATAGGCAAAATCCAGATGTTTGGAGACTACAATTCCCACCATCTCTGACCACTGGTCCTGTTAGCTAGGAATGATGGGAATTGTAGTTCCAAAACTTCTGGAGGGCCAGAGTTTGCCTATGCCTGCTCAATGGGAAGTAAGTCCCATTGAGTCCAGTAGGACTTACTACCACATAAGTAGGTATAGGATTTTAACCTCATTGTTTACATTATTATTCAAAAGCTTCAGGAGAATGTGAGACCCTCATGCTGGAACTAAGGTTCATATGTTCCCCTTCTGCACATACAATGGATTTAAACGTCACTTTTCCCCCATGGCGTGTCTCTAGAATGAAAACGCTCGAAAACATCCCAAAGGCAATTTTGTGCACAGAAGTTTTAACTTCAGTTGAGTGGGAAAGATCTAGTGGATTTCTTTTTTCTTTTTTTTAAAATACATTTTTCTATTCTAGACTTGCCAGAGAACAAAGATGCTTCCTATACTGCTTGATTGCTGTAAGATACTCACCTGGAACCAACCCAAAAGGTGCTACTTCCAACAGCATGGTGCTTGTGACTTCAGTGGAAATGAGAGATAACAAGAAGATCCTTGAGGCAACCTGGAAAGGGAGAAGCATTGCATTCCAAGGGCAAACGATAAGGATTTCTCCAGACTCCAGCCAAGAAAATAGAAGGAAAGGAAGAGTTGGTAGAAGCTGCCTTTGTAGATTGTTTAATTTGAGCATGCATTATATCTCTGGAAAGCTGGGATGTTCTAAATAAAAATAAAAATAACCACTAGTGTATGCAAAAAGAATAAATAGTTATTGCATATCCTTTCTGCAGAGATTCAACTTGATTCTGTATTATTCTGAAAGGGGTGTTTAGTTAGATCTAGGCATGGTGAAGCTCACCTGATCTCCTGATAGCCAACTTGCTGTTGTCTACTGGGAAGGTGTGACACAGTGCAAATGCTCTGGCAGGAGTGTCAGGCTGGCTCCGCTGGTGCATTTGCACCGCACTGATCTCCCCGGTGCCCCTCCTTCCTGGTAAGCAGCAGTGAGTCAGCTGCTGGGAGGTCAGGTGAGCAATGGTGCTCCACCACGCAGTCCACTGTCGCCTTCACCATCTGAAAGGTAGCATCAAAATGACGCCATGTGAACACTAGCAATGGAAAATATGGAACCCCTATTGATGGGGGTGGTAACTTGAGCCTTACTGGAACAGCTGCAGCAAAGCAAATTGAGCCTGCCAAATTGGTATAGAAATGCTCAGATTGCTATCGAATGGATTTGCACGGTCATTTTACAGAAGAAGTTTGAGCTGAAGCAGCTTATGTTTATAGGCTGTAATGTTTCACCACATCCCTTATCATCTACAAAGCAACATGCCTTCATGGTGGCCACATGCTAGTGGTAGCACCTACTGATTACAGCCCATTTTCACTAGGTGTTTTCCTTTATTCCTTGCCTATCTAAAAGCAAGCTGGAACTGTTTTTGGAAAAGATTGGAATGTGGGAGACTTCAGATGTTATAGAACTTATTGACAGCCGGACAGCAGAAAGCCCTGCCCTGAGTGCCTCTTGAGGTTAATTTTCCACAATAGTTGGCAGGTAATTAGGATGTAATCCAGGGCCTGATGATGACCCTTAACTGAGCTCCACAACCATCTCCAGGACTATGCCACCCATAATGATGGCAGAATTGCACCCATCTTGAATAGGATATTTAGAGACAGGGTAACTTTGCATGCGAAGAGAGGTTCCAGTGGATTGATTGGATGAGGCCAATTGTGGGTCCAATGGTCAAGAAGGTGGTTTCTGCACATGCTGTAGAGGAAAGTGAGGGGCAGATGGGAAGGTAGCTCATCTAGGAGAAGGAAAATTGCTCTTAAACCTCTGCTGTCTTATCTCTCCTTATCTTTGGGAGAATAAAAGGCAAAGGGTAAACCTTACACAAATCTGGAGTGGAGTCCCTAAGACCTTGTACACCTTGTACACCTCCTTCTGGCAACTCCTGGGAGAGCAAGGTTTGAATCCCCACTCAGCCCTGAACTTCACAGGGTGGCCATAGGCCAGTCACTATCTCTTAGCCCAACCTACTTCACAGAGTTGTTTCGAGATTCAAGTTTTCCCTGTTTTTAGATATGGTAATTACATTTAATTTTATTTGAATGCCCAACAACTCTTCTTGCTCTCTTTTCTTCTAATTGTTTATTTTGTTATGTGTTCTTTATGCTCTTTATTCCTTTAACAATTCGTTTATTTACCTTTCTACTGATCTAATCTGTTATGAGTGGCTATTTATTTCCTTTATCGATTCATTTATGTCATACTGCTGCAGTTTTATTTCAGCTGTGTCGCGCGTGTGTGTATAAAAAGAATATCCAGTAAGAATGAGATTACATCATGTAAAAAAAACTGAACTAGGTAAAGGTGCCATTTGTGATCATACAAACCATGTGTGTAGAATAATATTTCAAGCATATTTTAATGACCCATCCTACCAGTTCATTTCATCAACCATCATTCCATCTCCATGTGAGGTTCATGAGAAAACTTTTGTTCCCAAGTTAGATGGAAAAAGAAGTAAAAGGGGATAGTCAAAAAACTGATTTATTTATAAGACCAGACAATTTACCCAGCTGAAGCCTTAATCTTCGCCAACAAATCACCTCCTAAGATGAAAGCTTCCTAATGATAGTGGGTGCACAGTCAAAATGACCGGAATTTTATCTCCAGGTCCTCTGTTAATGTAGCCATTATAGCATAATGCTTCACTTTGTGACTCATGGTTTACCTGAAGAATTGAGATCTGATAAAAATGGGCCCAGGTCTATATCTCAAATAATGAAGAACCTTTGCTAGTGTGATAATATTTGACATGTTTTTATCTGGTCTCTGCCATCAGAGTAAGTGCAAATGGGAAACCAAATGTGTTTAGAACTTTTAAAACTGCCATGAAAACTGTGAAGGGAGATATTCTATCTGTAAATCAGAAAATAGCTTCTTTCCTGCTATCTTATCAAACAGCACTGCATAGTTCTACAAAATGTATGCCCACCGAACTAATGGGAAGATAGTTCCTGGTCTAGGAACTATGAGACCTAATTTTTAGTAACTTGGTGGGCAATGCTCAAACCGCTTTCCTCAAACAGTCCCATTAACTTTAATGGGAATAACTCTTGAGCACGGGGCCCTGCAGGGAGCAGCATATATAAATGCACAATGCAAGCCCTACAAGAGTGAGGACTTATATGTCTAATGGATGCATATGCTGCTTAAATATATTAAAACTGGCAGCATCTGTTGTTGTGTAAGAAGATGCAAGCTTTAAAAACAAAACAGAAAACTGTTTCCACTACATTTTGTGCATGTGATTAAAAAAATGATGGGTAGAGAATTTTCGCTGAGAAACAAACCCTACCCATGTGGGAGAAAATACCCTACACATAGGCATACACACAGGGTGTGCCGGGTATGCCAGAAATACTCAATGTTCACCCCACTGTTTTTTTTAAAAAATGAGATCATGGTGAGAAGGAGAAAGTATGGAGCAGCATCCTCGCAGTCTCAGCTGCCACAGTGGGAAGAGGGACCAAGGTGGCAGGGAGGAGGAGGGAAGGAGACAGCAAGAAATGTAGGTAGAACAAAAAGACTGGAATGAGTCTGGAATGGGTCTGCAGCTTCTGCCTGCATCCGTCTGTCTATCTCATGGCTCTATCAGCGTCGCTTGACACCTTTTTGCTCACATATGGTGAGCGATGTCTCATTCTCCAGGACAGGAAGATGAGGAAACCTTAATTTGTCTTGGTCAGTGAAGACCACGACAATTGACTGTACATACCTGGATGTATACCGCAAAAATTTGGTATTCTGCGTTTCATTTTTCAAATTTGTATTTTTAAGTGGAGCTTAGTTGTTAATGTTTAGCAAAGTTTTTGTTTGTTTAGTTTGTTTCATGAACAATTTGTTGTTTCAAATCTCTTACCCAAGCCACGAACTCACTAAATGGATACAGGCACCATCTCTTAACATCTCTAAGGCACGTGCAGGAAAGCTCCTCTTCTACACAGCTGGCAATGGTGTGATAGCTATGTCCTCTTTTTCATCTAAAACGGGGGCGTAAGGTATCCACCATGATGGTATGTACCAGTTTCTGGGTATCTTGGAGCTGCTGTTCAGCTCAGCTTCCAACAGACATCTGGTTGGCCACTGTGAGAAAGGATGCTGGATGCTCTTTGACTGGAGAGATGTGAAAAGGGGAATTCCCCAAGATTTGGTGTTGGGCTAATTTAGGGCTCCAGGGTGGGCTGTTCAGCATCTACAGCTCTGCCTCCAACAAAGGGAAATGATTGGGGGGGGGTTCAGGAAAAACAACTGGGGTGGGCTGCTGCTGCTTGAGGAAATCAGCTCACTCTGTCTACTAGTAGAGCTGGCCCTGTGTTATCTTGATGAACAGGTGGTGTGGCCACTATTGATGTAGTGGCTAGAGTGGTAGATTGGGGATGGGGAGCCATGGGTTCAAATCCTCACTCAAATCCTTATGTCAATCACTCTTTCTCACCTTAAGGGTAAGAACACAAATTAGTTAGGGCATCCTTTCTGCTGCGTTCCTTGAGGGAGATTAGATACTCTTTTTGCTAGTAATGATTCGGTTAACGTGGGAGGAATTATTATGCAGAAAGTCAGGGATAGGAGTACAGGAGCTGCCTTATATCAAATCAGACCATTGGTCCATCTACCTCAGTGCTGTCCACACTGACCGGCAGCAGCTGTAGATGGTTTGAAATTGGGATCTTCTGCAAGCAAAGCAGATGCTCCAGCACTGAGCTACCTGCGGCCCTCCCTCTCATAGTCATTTTGGCTGAATGGATATGTGCGTTGCATTCTCATTTGTATACAGTGGTACCTTGGGTTACATATGCTTCAGGTTGCATACGCTTCAGGTTACAGACTCCGCTAACCCAGAAATAGTACCTCAGGTTAATAACTTTGCTTCAGGATGAGAACAGAAATCGTGCTCCGATGGCGCGTCAGCAGCGGGAGGCCCCATTAGCTAAAGTGATGCTTCAGGTTAAGAACAGTTTCAGGTTAAGAACGGACCTCTGGAACGAATTAAGTACTTAACCCGAGGTACCACTGTATAGCCATCTTTTCTATGATATATGTATACTTAGGAGAAATCATGCCTAATAACACACCAACTATACTTCAACAGAAGTTTTTTGTTCTATGTTTTGCTCCAAGACCACAGGTTCCCTACCTCTGCATCAAATCAACAGTGTACTATAAAATGCCATGAACCAGTTATTTGGAAAGAAAGAATAACAAAAATAGTCCTGAGATTTTATTTTGCCAGTGATCAGAAATCATTAAGCACCAAAACCCAGAAGAGTTTTCATGGTCATTTGAGTGAAACCCCACGTTTGACAAATGAAAACAAAGGGCTCATTCAGAATTTTGTTTGCTCCATGTTTCTTTTCTCCCCCTGCTTTCCCTAGGGAAGCAGTGGGTTTTCCCAGGGAAAGCATTGGGACAAAATAAAATCCTCTCAGACCCATGTCTGGAAATCATGGAAGAAACAAAAGAAATCACAGGATGAAGGGAAGAGTTGATGAGCCCAAAGCTAAATACTTTAAAGAAAAAAAGGTTACATTGGAATGGCGACTGTTAAGTTTCATGAAGCCACTAGATGGGGATCTTGAGTCAGTCATCTCAAAATATTATTTGGCTTAAAAAAACCTGTTTTATCCTAGGCAGAATTCATGCACTGCAACTTTATTCTTTGGGCATTTGAATTTTTACCCAGCCATGTGGCTAACGATGGAAAATTCACAGGTCCAATGTATATATTTTAAACACAGGAGCCAAATCAGGATTCCATTTCATGATATAAGCATATGTGGGAATGGTTTTTGGGTCTACAGTGACATGACATCTGCTCCAACATCATGTTTGTTTAAAAAGACGTTCCAGTGGAATTTTCCTGCCCCTCCCCTGTTTTCTAGGAGGCCTACCATTTATTGTAGAAATAATCTGCCTTCTAACAGATAAAAAGAAGGGGGAGAGTAAGAAGAATCCTTTGCTGAAAGGGACCACAGTGACCCAATTCATGTTGTTTGCTGTGTGAATAAAGCAGCTGCCAAAATCCTTTGGACTCTATCACCAAGATCTTGGCTTCTCTGTCTTTTCCTCCCTACTGTCTCTTGCCCAAGGCTGTCTCCTCAGCCATACTCAGCTGGAAGCACTTTTCTGAGCCAAGCACAGGAGAGGCAGCAAAACCACGTCCCAGAAGCAGGAACCTGTTCCAGGTTCAATCTCAGGCATCACCAGGTAAGAACTAACCAAGTCCTATCCCAATCAGAGCAGATAGGACTTGGTTAGTTCAACCTATTCTCTGACCTGGTATAAGGCCTCTTCCTGTATTCCTAATATCCCTCATTACAGAAAAGGCCATAGCTTCAGTGGTAGAGCATCAGCTTTGCATCTAAATCAGGTGTGGAGAACCTGTGGTCCTCCAGATGTTGCTGAACCACAACTCCCATGAGCCCCAGCAAGCAAGGTCAATGGACTGGGATGATGGGAGTTGTAGTTCAGCAACAACTGGGCAGGGTCAAAGGGTCCCCACAGCTGATCAAAATGCTGCAAGCAGCCACAGGCAGACTTAATGCATGTATTTGGGAGACGCCCAGTTATAACACTGTTTGGGAGGGAGGTGCAAACCAGAATTAATTTGAACTGCGATGAATCCCTGCAGAGAAGGAATTGTGTATGTTGTAATAGCTATACCTAATAAGTAGAGGTTGATTGAAGTGTAGAAGCGATGGTTCCATGCTAGCAGGTAAAATAATTCTTCCAACATTGGAAATCACTGAATGGATGGGTGACCTTCTGCGACTGGCTGCCCATGTAAAGATCCTGTTCGTTAAACTGAAAAAGGTAGAGTTTTCGTAAGATTGTGAATTGGGACTTCACTGAACTCTCAATGTTGTACAGTAAAACTCCCATAATCTCTGACCATAGTAGCTGGGGCTGATGGGAGTTACTTTTATTTATATTTATTTATAAATATTCCACATTTTACATTTGTCTCTTCATTTATTTCCTTTTCCTTATTATGTGACTGGAATATTTTGATGGAATTATAATTGTAGTGAGCTCTTAAGTGCCCTGCGGGAGTGAGATGAAAACCAAGGAGAGGAAACTGAAAGAGAAACTATAATCCAAAAGAATTTGGGAAAATTTTAATAAACGGTTAACAACAAATACAAAGTTGGTGTCTGTTGTTCTTGGCATGTGAAGGCAAGACTGGGAAGGACTTTCCAGGACAGCTTAGCATAGTAGAAGCTAAGTGTGGCTAAAAGTTAAACCGTATGCATAAGTTCAATGGGATTTACTCCGATGTAAGCATAGGCTTGCTTCCTAAAAGACGTATGTTCTCAGTTGCTTTTTAATATACCCCTCTGTATAAAATATGGGGTCCTTATTGACAAACTGAACCAGAGGAATCAAAATTTTAAAAAAGCTCACTATGATCTGTACTCACAACTGACAATCTATAGTTTAAACAGAGGTCCCCCCCCCCCCCCAAGCTAGTTCTTGAATAGTGTATAGACCTTTTTTTTGTCTGGAACTTGTTTTGTTCAGCACTGTTGGATGAAAGGGAAAGCGAGGAAGGTTTTCTGTGAAAATAAGGAGAGGTGTACAAAGGAGTTATGGCACCTCTTCCTGCCAGCTTTCTGTCTTGAGTGCAGCTCCCTTCTATTACCTGTGAAGTGCCTGGACATGAAAATCACCAAAGTTCCATGTCATTATTTTTAGCAAAAGGGAACCGCTGCCAATTCTTTCATTTTTTAAAGTGAAATAGGCTTTGTTCTCTAAAACGTTCTTCTGCCTCTCATGCGATGCAGCGTTGGCCAGGACAGCAGCCTGCCCTTAACGTCTCCCTAAAAACGAGCCTGACCCTCTTTTTTGCTCAATTTGCAAAGTGCACAATGCAGCTCGGAAGAGAATATCTTTGGCTTGAGATTGTTTCTGTCCTCTGCCCAAAAGATGCCCAGAAGTGAAATGAGAAAGGATGAAATGACTTCTTTTCCTATGTATATACTCAACTCCAAGCTGAGTTGAGATCATTCCTGGGGCAGTAAAGCAGGTGAAGAAAAAGAAAAGGAAGCTGATTTTCTTACATCAAACCTAGGCAACTGTTCATACAGAAACCACCGTCTTGTAAGGCATTTCTCTGGAAATGTATGCCAGGCTGGAGAGGAAGAATCCAACTGCCCAGCGACAGTCAGCTGCTATTCTAAAGCAATCAGTTTTGAAAAATCTATTCTAAATAAACAATTGTTTCCCAATGCGAGCGAATGATTCCACCAGCTGCAGAAGGGAGCCGGGTGCTCTGCGGCGGACGACTCTGTCAGGATAAAGGGGGATAATAATATATTAAAGACACGAGATGCATGAAAAATGTCATTAAATAAGTCTTTACTAGCTTTGAAATGGTGATGGTTTGCATAATTGATTAATCATAAGGGGGCACTTTTGGTCACAGAAATTATCATTATTACAGCTCTAAAGTCAAATAATCTTTCTACTTATAAAAATATGCCATTTTACCCTCAGATCTCCCCAAGATTTCTCCTTTCTTTTAGGCTCTCTGACTTTACAGCCTTTAATAAATGAATGCTACTTAATCAGGAGGGCAGGGAAAATACCACTGCATGTTCCCTAGGCTGTGGAGGTTTTGTGCATAAGACCTAGACTAGTGGATCCAATCTTTTGTTTAACTGGGGTGAGTCCATCAGTGGAATCTGAACTGTGCCTGGGGCCATCGCTACAGGATTGGTGTCTAGTTCAGCCTATTCCCAAAGTTCAGGAGGGCTACCAAAGCCAAATTCCTAAACTCTTCCTACATATCAGCTTAGCCCCAGCTACTGAAATCCAGCACAGATATAAAAGGCGTATTTATTGTTTTGGGGAGATGCATACATTTTGGGTTTGCCTAGTTCTTCAGAGTGTAGTCTGTGCCTAAGAAGCAGCTACCAAGAATATCAAAGGGCTTATTCACACTTACCCTTTGTCCACAATCTGTGTCCAAGCGTTGTTTTTTTGTCTTGAGTTTTCCCTGCATAAACCTGTTCTTTAAAGCTGAATCAGAGCAAATGTCAATTCGGGTTTTCTGTGAATTGGTGTTTCCTCCAAGTGAGCTTTAAAGAGTTGGTTTTCACAGGGAAAGCTCTGGAGAGAGAGAGAAAGACATAGAGCTTTAAATTGTGGATCATGCCTAGAAAGAGCAGATGAAAGATAAGTGTGGACAAGCCCTTAGTTGGTATCCAGCTTTTGAATTCAAGGAGATGGTTTCAGACAAATATGGACATTGCATTAGAACACGAAAGAGGAGGGACAGTTCTCATGTTGAAATCTTCTTGCAAGTTTTTGTGTTACAGATTCACAGAGTTGGAAGGGACCACAAGGGTCCTCTAGTCCAATGTTTCCCAAACTTTTTCTGAACCGTGGGCCCCTTTCGACCTCGTTTCTCTCCTGTGGCCCCCCATGGGCATAGCCAAGGGGAGCAGCTGCCCCCCAAATAAGCAAAAATCAATAGAAATCTGAGGTTTTGCACCCCCTAACAAAAGCCTGCCCCCTAACAAAAATCCTGACTATGCCCATGCCCCCTGTTATGTTTTGTTTGTAATTAGAACATGTTTTATTTATATTTTTTTATAATTTATACAGAACACAATTACATAAAATAATAGGAACATAATGAAATATTGTTGAAGCAGAAAAACATAGAATCATAGAGCTGGGAGGGACCCCAAGAGTCATCTAGACCAACCCCCTGCAATGTAGGAAACTCAGTTAAAACATCCATGGCAGATGGCCATCCAACCTCTGCTTAGAAACCTCCAAGGAAGGAGAGCCCAGAACCTTTCGAGGGAGATCCAGCTTCCATGTATTACTAAAAGCAAACAACACTTATTTGACCCCAGTTATTTGACACAGAGGGGGAAACCTACAGATACAGTCCAAAAGGTGCACAGGGAGTTCTGTATATATGGGAGAATTTTAAAAAAGCAAGTGGTCCTCACTGCCCTGGTGCAAAAAGATCTTGTCATCTGGAGGAGCCCTGGCTGCCTAGATAATACACTATAGTCCCACACACCCTTACCTGGGAGTAAAGCCCACTTTAAAAAAGAAAGTGCAGCTTTCTTCTGAGTAGACACTTAGATGAAAGCAGCACCAGATGACCCCACTCGGGTATGCAGCCAGGCCGATGCTGCTGACAGGCTCTGCACCCCTTGGCAACATCCGAAGGCCCTGATCCACTAGGTGCTGGGGTAGATTGCACCCTGCACCTAGCAGAGTCAGGCTCAGGCTTCCACCAGGCCCAGCACTGGCGGCAGCAACAAGCATCTCTGGCTCACCCAGCCCTACCCACTGCCACTCCACCACCGCACTTACCTGACCTGCGGGCTCTGGATCATGGGCTCCACTGGTCAAAACAGGAGCTTCAGCATTTACTGCCTCCTGCCAGAGACAAACCAGGACTGCTCCAAGAAAATGCAAGGGGCAAAAAGGAGTGCTAGGCCCTGGTTTGGCTGCCCCCTTACCCACTTGTCATTGGCCAAGTGGATAGCCATCCAATCAGGATTTAAATTAAAAATGATGATTTCCCCCCTTCACTTCTCACTTCCCTCTGTGCCCCCCTAGTCTGATGCTATGGCACACCATTTGCACATTTTTCAACTGTGCCCCCCTTGGAATATCATGGGGTGCCCCAGGGCCTCTGGTTGGGAAACACTGCTCTAGTCTAACCCCTGCAATGCAGGGATCTTTTGTCCAACATGGGACTCAAACCTATGACCCCGAGATTAAGAGTCTCGTGTTCTAGCAACTGAGCTATCCCAGCTGAACCTGTTTTTTTGTATTTTTTTTAAAAGGCATTTAAAGTCTGAGGATGGTTTTCTAGAAAAATTATAATCTATGGGCAATATCTTGTCCCTGCTACTCCTGCTATTACTATTAATAAGATACAGAAAAAGCAATCTTGTTAAAAACCGTAGTAATTAAAACAGTTAAAAGAGCAAGTTCAGAGGAATGCTTGCCTAAATAGGTGTACCATCAAGAGCCAACAGAGTGCCAGTACCGATGGGGCTCTTGTATTTTAGCAAGGAGGGCATTCCACAATACAGGCACCCCCACCCAAAAAGCCTGCCTACATGTTACCACAAGCTGATAACCATTCACATTGAAAGGTTATATGAATGTGGGAAGATGCAGGCTGATTTGATATGCATGGTTGTCATGGCATAAGTTAGGGATCGGGGAAAGATGATTTAGATACGTCACCCAAATGGATATGTGTTACTATCGGTGTTGCTGGCGTGCCTTCGGGGACTGTTAAAAGGTTTGGGTACGCCAGACACAGCAGGGATACTACAATTGAGACACTGTGGCCTGCTGAGTAAACTGCTCCTGTATTTTAAAAAGTGTGATGAACCTTTCAGCACACAGTTCTAAACAGTTTTTGCAAGGAGCACTAGTTTATCCCTCTGGTGGTTTGTTGTTGTTGTCAAACAATATTTTATTAGTAGTAAAATGCTCCCCACCCTGTATTTTTTAAAATAAAAAAAATATACTAGCAGAGTACCACTTAGGTGAAAGAGTGTTATAGCATGATAACACTATAAACTAATCATAAATGAATGAATGATAGAAAATTGCCACTCCCCCAGTATGTTGCTTGATCCAAGAGGCTCTTCTTGGCTTGTGACCAGGCTGCTTCATGGGTTGCACTGTCCCTTGTACATACCTGTTGTAGGTGACCAAGGACATAAAGAAATAGGAATATGAAGCCCTGAGTAAATCAATTGGGGCAGGTACTGAGAGTGAACTGAGAATAACCGAGGTGTTGTTCACAACATTAGCAGTTAACCTGTTCAATGATGAATCACATTATTTTTTTTTAGCGCAGCTACTTTTTATGGAAAATCTGTTTTTAACATTGTATGGGTGCCCCTAGTTCCTCTCATGTCACAGTCAAATGCTGACATAAATCTTTTTTCTAATAAAATGAACTATTCAAATTATTTCTTTGCTGAATGATGTCTGAAGCTGATGTATTTTAATCTGCCAGGCATAGAAAATGAAATTTACATGTCACTGAGGTCTTTCTGCTTAATAAATGTTTTAAAAGAGAGAAAGCAGAAAGCCATATAAAGGTAAGATTATAATGTTTTGCATAGGTTTTAAAAAATTTTTTTAGAAAAGGGTATTGTATCTCCTGCCTTAATGTTAAAACATTTTTATTTATGAGATAGTGTATTTATTTTGGGTGTTTTATAGCAGATTTGCAAGAATGTAATGGTTATTAATGATTTAGACTAATTTCCTTACAGGCTCCTCATAGCGATATATTTTGTCACAAAGAGAAATCATTGCTTAACACCTTAACACCTGCATGTCTGGGTCCCAGTTTTTACATATCATCCTATGTGTACCACCCTGATTTTAAGGCTTCCATGCATTTCACCTGTTCTTAGGATTTTTCCCCTTCCTCGTCGTGTTTATATTTATTTTGCACTGAATAAAGGAGGAAAATAGTGCATATTAAATCAGGGTTGGGAAACCAGACCTCCCCTACCGCTTGCAGGTAAAGTTTTGCAGTTTTGAGCTGCCCACCTGCCAATCACCTGGCCTCAAAATGACACCAGATGGCCTTTTTGTTAACTTCAGAAACCCCTTTCAATTTGCTGTTTTCTGAAAGTTCTTTGCAGGCACCGGGAATCATGTGATTCATGGTTCCTACCAACACCTTTCAGCTGAGCCAGGTTTTTAGCTGCCCCGAACCTGAAGTCATATATGTGGCTGGGTGTGACTTGAAATGGCCTTATGGGCCAAATGGGGAAGACTTGTAGGCCTAATTAGGAGCCACAGGTTCCCCCATCCCAATTTAAATAAAGCCGATTTTGCATTTAGAGGTTGCTTTGCATGGCTGCTGAATTAGACCATGACACATTGGCCCAAATTCCATCCAGTGTTCATAAGAATCCCCTTAATCAGCAGTGTAGCTAACAATAAGGAAACACCATTATGGTTTCCGGAAATATATTCCTCCTCCTATGGTCAGAGCCAAATCCCCTTTGAAACAATCCCAGACAACTAAATGGCGGCTCAAGCAATCTGAGGTTAACTATGAATAATTAGAATACTGTGCATATTCACCCCTTTCCATCCTAGCCAAAATAATAAAATACTAGGATTTTGTTGCAAACATACTTCTTGACAATCTAAAGATGAGAGGAAAAGATCATTTCAGGAAAGTAATTTTCAAAGTGCTTAAAAGAGCTGTTTTTTTAAATACTTCTTCTTCTTCTACTACTACTACTACTACTACTACTACTACTAATAATAATAATGTATTTATTTAAAAGTGTGGGGTTTTGTGTATTTCAGCCAGACAAACCCCACACGGATTGTTACAGAACTCCTTTTTTTTACAATTATCCACAGTAAGTTTTAGAATGACAGATTACAGTGTGTTTGGCTATATCACCACAAACCAGGATGGTTGTGTGACTGTAAGACATTATTGTATTAGAGGTAGGCTGGGTAAATCTAAATCTTTTCAAGCTTTGGTTGAGTGGGTTAATTCCAGGACCTGAATTACATGTCCAATTTGAATTATGCTGCAAAGACTGAATGCACTCCACATTCAAAAAGTGCCATTCTAACTCCCACCCTCCAAGTGAAGATCCCAGCTTATTTTGACATTACTCAGGTGTCCAGATATCCCCCCCCATACTTTTTTGTTCCAGAGATATTTAGGACAAAGATTTGTCTTTAACCTACGTACATTATCGGGGGAGGGGGGTGTTCCCTGGGGACTCCATTTGACTCTTCTTTCCCTGAATGTGCTGTTTGTGAATGCCTTTGTGACATCCGTCATTCAAAACCGAACCCTGCAATCCTGCACATATTTACTCCAAAGTGAGATTCATTGAATTCAAGGGGGCTTAATCCCCAGGTAATTATGTATGAGATAGGCTGCAATCCTATATGCATATTCATATAGGATAGGGCTCAAGATGGCTATGCACTAAGCTCCAATATCAGAGGCAGCATGTCTCTAAATACCAGTTACCTGGAAAGATGTAGGACAGAGCTACAGCACTCATGCCCTGAGATCTTTCTATCATCTGTCCTCCCATGCAATGCAGAAAAAGAATGAGAACCGGAAACAGAACTTGAGGTACTCGATTTCAACCAATAAGTGCATCTTATTAAAATGTGATGCAGAACAAAAGGAAAAGAAACAGAGGGACAAGCTCACACTATTAATTTTCCCATAAAGCCATTTGCTTCATCATCAGGCAACATTGCTAGAAGAAACCTTTATCTGGTGATTATTTAAGAACACACAATTTTATTTGTAGTAAGAGAGAGAGAGAGAGAGAGAGAGAGAGGCAGGCAAAGATTGAGCTGTTCATGCATGACACTATAGTTGTTCAGGCTATGGAGGAATTTATCTTCCATCCTTCACAATAGAAAACCTGATTGAATAATTGTTGCAAGGAGACAAGAAAATACGAGTTAATATTAGTAGTTCAAAAGCTCAACAATTTTTTTTAAAGAGAAGAAACTAAATGAGGCTGCGATTGTGACACTGCAGCAATTTGCAATAATCACGGGCTTTCAGGTAGCTAGTCTTGCATCTAAGTGGAAATGAGCAATCAGGCGCTGGGGGGGGGGGCAGAGAGAAAGTGTATCTATAATTTATGTTTTCAGTTTGCTATCTCAGTATAACCATCCCCTCCAATAAAGCAAGTGATATTTTGAATCTGATCGGGCTGATTACATCGGCAAAAGGAAACATTGTGATTTTTGCGTGTGTGGTTTAATGCCTTCTGGTTTGGCACTTCATTTTTAAACTTTTCATTGTGGTGACAGGCAAGGGGTAGAGAACCTTTCCTTAATGACGAAGCCATCCCTTCTAAATTGGCTTACCTTGTTCACTCCAATCCTTTGGGCACAATTCACCCAAATCTAGGGCAGCCAAGATGTAGGTACAGATGACCCAATGCAAAAAAACAATACAGGCAGGCTACATCAACTGTGAAAGACAGGTGCCTGTATCGCTCACTGCTTGTCCTTTTAAAGATGTATCCATAGCAGTGAACAGAGGAGTCATGGCCGCCACAGGTGACGGGTTCCACCCAACTTTAGGGAGCCTGGCGTGTGTGATGTCACAAATGTGACGTGTCCGTGTGAGGGCACGCAACCGGAGGAGACCGGATAGGAGGCCTATCGTGATCACAGGGAGGCTAATAGGGCCTGTCGTGGCCCCGGAAAGGCCCAATGGGGTCTGGCGTACCTGTGTAAAACCAAACTTGAAACATTACTGAATTTCTGAAACACTCTCGCCTGTCGCTGTCAAAATTAAAGCAGAATGTCTGAACACATTATGAAGTGCGCTGGTGAAACACTTCAATAATATTCTGATCAAAATGGGATAGCTCAGTCAATAGAACATGGAACTCTTAATCTCAGAGCCATGGGTTTGAGCCCAAAGTCACATGGGGGGGGGGGGATGTTCAGTAGGAACGATCTGTACAGGGACTTAAAATGGCACTGCATGGTAGGGGATGCATTTAGTCATCCCACTTTATTCTGTGCTAAAATATGCCACAAACAAAGGGTAAGGAAGTACATTATGACAGAGGGGTCTGTATGACAAAGAATAAATAGACTGGCATCTCATACAAGCAATACTTTTAGCTGACTTTCACTGCATTTAAATGGCTCTATTTGTTGCTCGATTAGTAAGTGAAATGTGAAAAGTACATGGATTAGAATGATTCTCAACAGGCTATACACCATGTGTGTGAGATCTACCTTTTGCTGAAAATGTAATTACTCAAAAAGGTGGCCAGAATTAAATTCTAACTTTTAGATGGGTTGATGTTCTCATATATAGCAATGTAAATGATAAACAGTGTGTTATAAACTGTGTGTTCTTTATATACCAATGCTTTTTTGCACAATGAATTTGGGTGATCAATATTTTTTTCTTGATCATAACTGCCCATGATTTGTGATTAAGAGACAATTTAAGGAATGTGTTCCTCAAAATGTCCACCTAACTAGTGCTGTTCATTTCAGTATAATATATATATATATATTCTTGGTTTGGAGAGCACAAAGGCTTTCTTTCCAAACTGGAATCTAACTGTTGTCATTTAATAATTAATCTTTTCTGAAATCTGACCCCCCACCAAAAAAAAAAAATCTTTAAGGGGTGCAAACTTCCAGTGTCTTATGCCATAGCTGTGCTTGCTAAGTACAATAACACTGTGTTCCAGCAAGGGGTTTGGATAGGCTACTTGCAGTTTACAGTCTTATTATAAAATCATGCAGCACAGACAGCAGCGAATAAATGAAAATGCATCTAAGATGCCACCAGTATTAATGTGCATCAGCATACACAGCATTTGACAGATAGGATTCTATTCCCTTTCTGATCCACTTCTGGATCCACTTCTGATCCCTTTCTTGAGTTCTGTCCTGAGTAGTTTACCATTTATGAGGACTGTCTCTGCATTGTGGGTAGGGGGTGCTTTGCCAACAGCTCTCGGGCAGACCCAGTCTTGCACCATCAAGCCCTCCTGGCACTGTCGTCTTACCTGTCATAAGCACTGGTAGGCAATAACAGCACTCTGATGCATCTGCCATTAAAATTTCCCACAATGCCCCTGAATGATGCAATAATATTAGGGGCATTGTGGGAAATTACAATGGTGGCTCTCGGACCAAGTTGTCCAACAGTCATCACATCAAAGGACAGGTTAGGCCAATGCAAGTTTTGGAAGTGACACCACAGATGGCACAAACACTTCCAGAGGGTGCTACATGTACAACCAGTGTCTATTTGACTGGTTGTACAAGAAGCAAAGGGACGCGGGTGGCACTGTGGGTTAAACCACAGAGCCTAGGACTTGCTGATCAGAAGGTCAGCGGTTCGAATCCCCGCGACGGGGTGAGCTCCCGTTGCTCGGTCCCTGCTCCTGCCAACCTAGCAGTTCAAAATCATGTCAAAGTGCAAGTAGATAAATAGGTACCACTCCGGCGGGAAGGTAAACGGCATTTCCGTGCGCTGCTCTGGTTCACCAGAAGTGGCTTAGTCATGCTGGCCACATGACCTGGAAGCTGTACGCTGGCTCCCTCAGCCAATAAAGCGAGATGAGCACCGCAACCCCAAAGTCGGTCATGACTGGACCTAATGGTCAGGGATCCCTTTACCTTTACCTTACAAGAAGCAAACAACAGTGAGCCTAAGTTCTTGTGAAGCTGAACTCAGTGCACTGTCATATTTACTTTTGGATTGTGAATGGTTGTTGCAACTGTTTAAGGACGTGAGGGTTAATGTGAAATGCCCTATATAGATTTACCAAGACAACAGGTCCTGTTTGGCTTTGCTAGCTTCAGAGAGTTGCAAGCAAAGAACCAAGTACTTGTGGATAAAATTACATCGTGCAAGGGAGTGTATCCAGAAAGGACTCATTCAGGTGTCCTACATGCCAGGAAACAAAATTCCTGCAGATCTGTTGTCTAAGGTTGTTAACAGAGAACAACTACAGGTTTATGTACAGTGGTTGCAGTTAGGCTGAAATACTGCACCGCAGGTTACATGTAATGGAAGAGGATGTTGGAGATTCCATTCCACCTTTTGTTGCAGACATGGGATTGTTGCGTGTTACATGTCTGTTTACATTCCAGGACAGACTGCTGGGTCCCGTGAGCGGAACTTCCGCTCTGTGTATTGCTTTTGTTTTTGGCTCTCTCCAAGAAGACGGCAAGGAGAGACAACATGTTTCTTTGTTCTGATTTATGTAAAATAAATCTGTAGTTTTAGTATATATCCACAGCCTCAAGCCTCTTCTGTTGTGCAGTTTACTCTGCTACGTACAATGTGCTCAAGTCAGCTAGCTTGAGTCACTGATTTACATCGGAGCCAGAGGTTGATAAATCTCTGCAACATGAAGGCTGAGAGGGATACAATCCTGCTGGGGCCTAGCCAGCTGGACTTTCGACCCCCGGATGCCGACAGCGTCGGCTGAGGGTTCTACTGGGGCACTGCACCCAGGCTGTGACCCAGGAATGCCTGCAGTGTGTTTTTACAGATGTGAGACAACAGAGGGAGGGAAGGGAGAAAATGAAGAGGTAATGGTACCAGTATGAGGAGGGGGAAGTGATGTCATATCGGCACTCATGGAGTTAATATTTGCAATCTCCCATGGTGCTGTTATGCAATGCATCAGGATGATGGCCACCACCATTGCATCTGCTGCTGTGCTAGCATGATGTTCTGGATCAAGTGTAGTGCTATAGATCTCAAAATAGGATGCCCCAGGCTAGATACTTGCTTGCTAACCCAGCGGATTAGCGTTTGGTCCAACGGATGCAAACTTATGTACTGATCTGCAATGAATTGCTCCCGTTCGATAAAACGATGACCAATGCATGGATTATGTGAGGCTACCACACATGGCTGCACACAAAGCCAACAAGCATATCCCATATTTGTGTCACTGTGTCAATGTTTTTTGAGTTGGCAAAGGCTTGTGCTCCAGTTTTATTAGCCTGTTGGAAAGAAATCTCATTTAGCCAGCATTTTTTAACATCTACATTAATTCTTTTAAAACACTGAAGTGAGTGTTCTACAGCTATGTAAAGAAACGCATTATCAAAGCATTAAGATATGATTAAACTGACATTTTCTTAAGAAAACGAAAGGAGCAGGAAAAAGCCATTCTAAAAGGACTGAGTGCTACATACTCCAGATATTATCTTCAGTGCTTACTCAGGGATCTTTAAAGAAGCTTATTACCAAGTACCCTAAGAAGACAAGTGCGGATGTGTACAGATCAGAGGAATGCAAGTTAATGCACCTGCCAGATTTTACTATCATACAAAGCATGTCAATCAGCACTCAGACCTTGCGTTTAAAAATATGTTCCCTCAGATTTTTCTCCTAGTAGTGTATCTTACATTACTATGTTTTTCCATTCTGTAGCTGTGCGGTGTCAGGAACGTCATAAATTAGGCGACTGGATATGCATAACTACAATTAGTATGGATTGCCTTAATTAGGCAGTGCTCACTGGTACAACCACTGCTGCATTTTATCAAGATGGACATACTTAAGGAAGCAGCTCACAAGGCAAGGAAGTTCTTGAAGGCAGGGTTAATGTTGATTGGTGTGTGATGAAGACGCCAACCTTGTTTCTCTGGGTCTTTGCTATATGTAAAGTCTTACTTTTTATAGAGCTGTATCAGATGATAATCACTAGATCATTGAATTATAGATCTGTAGAGTTGGAAGGGACCCTGAGGGTCATCTAGTCCAGTCCCCTGCAATGCAGGAATCTCAACTCAATCATACACGACAGATGGCCACCCAACCTGTGCTTAAAAACTTCCAATGAAGGGCAGTCCATTACCTTTCAAGGAAGTCCGTTCCACGGTTGAACAGTTCTTTCTGTCAGAAAGGTCTTCCTGATGTTTAGCAGGAATCGGGTCCTAGCATCTAGAGCAGAAGAAAACAAGCTTGCTCCATCCTCCATATGACAGACCTTTATGTATTTGAATATGGCTATTATATCTCCTCTCAGTCTCTTCTTTACTAGGCTAAACATACCAATTTCCCTCAACCGTTCCTCATAAGGCTTGGTTTCAAGACCCTTTATCATCTTGGTCACCCTCCTTTATTTTATAAAACACCACCTAAGAGTGCAACTACTTGTGGCTTGGTGACAGGTGTCAACAGGGACCCTAGGATAATGTGGACCTCCCACTCTATAGGCCGAAAGGGAGATCAAGCTATGGAGAAAGAAGTCATATGCCTAAGATCTTCCCTAGTTGATGGTGCAGCTTTCTACCACCATGGCTGCCCCACTGGTGATGTTCCACAGGCAATGGGGCTAAAAACAGAGTGATGGGGCTGAGGCAGCCAAGAATCTGCAGGGCCCTAGGCTTCCCTAGTCCCTTAATATTGGAGGCAATGGGAGGGAACAAAAAAGAAAAAAGAAAGACAAGTCCACTTATTTTGCTGTGGCTGGTGTGAACTGGTAGGTCTTAGGAAATGGCAATAGCTCTGCAGCAACTCTCCCCACCAAAGTGCACATCCCATTGTTACAGTTTAATTTAATCACTAGGTAGCATGTGATTAGGGACGCGGGTGGTGCTGTGGGTTAAACCACAAAGCCTAGGACTTGCCGATCAGAAGGTCAGTGGTTCAAATCCCCACGATGGGGTGAGCTCCCATTGCTCGGTCCCTGCTCCTGTCAACCTAGCAGTTCAAAAACACCTCAAAGTGCAAGTAGATAAATAGGTACCGCTCCGGCGGGAAGGTAAACGGCGTTTCCATGCGCTGCTCTGGTTCGCCAAAAGTGGCTTAGTCATGCTGGCCACATGACCCGGAAGCTGTACGCTGGCTCCCTTGGCCAATAAAGTGAGATAAGCACTGCAACCCCAGAGTCGGCTACAACTGGACCTAATGGTCAGGGGTCCCTTTACCTTTAGCATGTGATTAAGTCAGGAGTCTTCCATGACAGAAGACAACCAAGAACAGCAGGATTGATAAAATGGAACAATAACGGAAGGCCAAACAAGCTAATCAAAACTGGCCAAAAAAGCAAAGTTAGTGACAAGGAATGAAAAGCCAGCATCAATTTAACACAAAAACCTTGCAAAATAACTTAGATTTAGCCTGCCTCCTGAAGCCAAAAGCATCTAGGGAGGGTAGTCCATAGTTATGGTGCCACAACTGGAAAGGCCCTAGTCCTCTACCTGATTCAGCAGGTAGGCTCAGGTAGCATATATGTGTAAATAAACCATATATCATAAAGACACCACAGTTTCCGCTGTGCCTCTTTCTGAGGAAACACAAACCCTGGGTAACTGCCTGGAACTCCTGGAATCTTGCACCACTCAGAGATTGGGGTGGCATGCAACAACACAAATTAATGCCCACCAGCTTTGCATTTTGTTTTGTTTACCTGTATTACAAATTAGATGTATTTAAATAATGGATTAAATTAATGGAGTATTCTGACTTGGGAGGCTCCATTTAGATTTAAAGATTATAAAAAACAACAGGATCTATACAGACATAATGAGCTAGAGATTTTATCATTTTTAAAAATCATTTCTTGTAAAACATACATCTACATACAGTGCATTTTCAAAGCAAAAAAAAAATGCAAACTCCTATCAGCAAAATCTAATATCTAAAAGGCAGATTCCCCCCCCCCCATTATCTCAGTGGGAGAAATCCATTTTTTTAGCACTGCTTGAAACATATATGGATGGGTGTATTGGTGTATACAAAACACTGAAGGTTTTATTTTATATCAGGCTCAGTTTTTCCTGTGTTTTAAGAAAGGGGGGGGGGGAGAAACAGTGGTCACATGTGCAGTTTTGGCACCTGACATTGCCAGTGGGCTTGGAATGAGCTGCTAGTTTGCAGCTAGGGTGGTTCCCTTAGAGAATATGGTATCACTTTTGCCTTGAACCACTAAACCACAGCAAAAAGAAGAGATTGCTATAATCACAATCTTCTTACAATGGCCTCTGCACAAATCACTTTAATTTGCAATTTAGATATCAATTAGTTGGATACAATCTGCACTGATAAGATATCCAATGGAAAGTGTTAATCCATTTGCTTTATTAGAAACCACTCCTGATTTCCTCCATATTTTTCATGGGACATAAGAAGGTGGAGTGGAACTTTGGCACAGAACAATGATCTGAGACTGATATGTCATGGGCTGGATCGGCAATTTTTCGTTGGATTTGTTATTGACATTAAGTATTTGTTGTCATTGCAAACATTGTACTAAATGCAACAGCAATACAGAGAGTGAGATATCTGTGAAAGCATAATACAAAACTCACAGACATACCACAACAACTCAAGTGGACCTGACTCTCTGTTGCAGTGGTTCTGAAATGGTGTTCTCAATGTGTTGACTGCGGCAGATGGGAGTCCAACAATACCTAGGCCATTACTGTTCTATTGCCATATTTTTCTACTTCTTTGAGCACCTGTTATCTTAGGGTGTTTTCATAGGTGAGGCTGAAAATAACAATAGTTTCATTTGTGTGTGCCTAAAATTTCTTTAACCTGAGTATGAAACATACTTTGACCCTGATGCTAATCCCGTTAGACCTCAGCCCTCCTCAACCTTATGTCCTTTGGATGTGTTGGAATATAATTCCCAGCATCCATGATCATGCTGGCTGGGCCATTGGAAGCTGTAGTCTAGGGCACCAGGTTCTTTTAGACATTAACAGCTTGTTTTCTGTAACTTGATTCAAAATGGCTGGGCAGTGTGCATGTCAATGTAGGCAAGTCCAATTTGTGTGAGTCGTTTCACTGGTGTCGATACCAAGGTCAGTGCTATTTATATACAACCTTTCCATATATAACGTTCAAGGCCGTTTATGCAAAAAATGACAAAAATTATCAGTAGTACAAAAATCAATAGCAAAAACAATTAATCTACAGTATCTTAAAATATAAAAGGATGCATTAAAAATTCATAATAAAGCAATTAGGCCCAAAGATCAAGATACTAAATAACAAGCCATTAAACAAGCCATCAAAACATAACTGCAAAAAACCAGTTAAGTCAATCGTGCAAGAAACCATAACAACTCCATCTTATTAGTTGTTAGCAACTTTTGTATGTGGAGTCCTTCAAGGCCTGACTTTCTCAGGCCAAGTAAAAATTATTTGCTTATTTATTCATCTGAAATATTTTTACCAAACTATTCAGCTGAAAATTACTTCCAGAGTAGCTTATAAAGATCAATAATAAGGCTGGCTTCAAACTTCCGACCTAAAAGACACCACACAAAAGGAAAACAGATTGGGAGGGAGGAGAAAAGAAGCAAAACCACACTCTGGTACAGAGTTCTGCCACTTGAGGCAGTGGCCTCACCCCACCTAATGACTGTGCTGGCTCTGCCAACACTCTTAACAAACCACAGTCCCCAGGATTCTTCGCAGGAAGCCATGTGCTTTACAGTGGCACCTCCGGTTACAAACTTAATTCATTCAGGAGGTCCATTCTTAACCCGAAACCATTCTTAACATGAGGCACACTTTCGCTAATGGGCTTTCCGCTGCCAGCGCGCGACTTCTGCTCACATCCTGGGACAAAGTTCGCAACCAGGAGAATCTACTTCCGGGTTAGTGAAGCTCATTACTTGAAGCATTCATAAGGAGGATGGTAACCTGAGGTTCTACACTAAATGTATGACGTGGATATGATATCAGACTTAAATGGCCTTTGCATTTAAGGAACCTTGCCTAAGGGCGCCTTTCTTCACAGTCCTATTTCTCATGCCCTTAATGCTTGCAAATGAAAACAAATAAACAAACCCACAGTGCCTAAGTCAAGATAGATTTAAAAGAATATTTAGTGTCCTGTGCAATTGCAACCAGGAATTTAAGCAGGTAAAATTTTTTAAAGGATTGTTCTCATAGGCTTTACTACCAGATGGATGCAATATCAGGAAAGCTATTTTCAATAGTTCGTGATCATGGATGGCCTTTTCTGGGACTCCAAAATTTCTTGAGCTACTCGTAATTTTGCTCACACTGTGAAGGTTGAAATGAAAAGTGGATAGGGGGCTGTTGTTGTTTTTAGGTATTATGATTGTGCAGATGTTTAGGAGGCCATCTTTCGATGCCAGCGATGTTGTGTGGATGATGGAAAAAACAAAAGCAAACCCACACACAAGTATTTCACAATAAAAACTCATCTGGAAGTCCCCTTGCCTCAGAACTTAAAGGGTAAGGGGGATTCTGAAAGGAATCATGTGGCTATATGCAAGGGGAGAACACTAATACTAAACTCTACTTCTGTTAAGCTCAGTCCACATCACCCAGGTTTGTATAGAGTGGTAAGATATTAAACGAGAATAAGCTGGTTCTTTTAGTAACAAGCTTTCGCAAACTGGCATGCAGAGGCAAAAGCAATCAAGCCATTGTCCCCAAAGGGCTTAATCAGCACATGCTGACCTGGGATTTGGTACGATGACATTAAAATGCATGTAATAACTGAAGATCTTCATTAATCCTTATGCGATTGCATCAAATGCATTTGGTGGGAATGGATGGGACCAAGAATGGCAAGCATGGTCCACAGTAGCCCATCTATTGAGTTGCTCTGCTGCTCAAGACTATGGTAATTGATAAAGGCACACAAATACATCATCTCTTTGCAAATCTGGCTATAAAGTTACAGCCTGTTTAACCCATCACTGGCTGCTGTTGTCTGCTGACAGCCTGTGTAAACATGACTCCCGGATAAGCTCTGGCTGGCTCATTGTGCTACCGGTGGCAGCTTTCCAGTCTACTGCAGAATAGAATTGATCTTCTAAAGTTGGGTGGATGTGGTTCAACCTTTGCCAGGCAGCAAAGATACTCCTATAGCACTGCATGCTATTGCTTCTTTGGCATCTGATTCAGAAGAACGAGGAGCATAAGATTTTGCATCCTAAGGGGCCAGGAATGTGCTAGAACAGGAGAAACCTGCGTCAGTATTATCAGCTGGTAAGCTGCTGTGTGGTAAACGGTCATCTGCATTCACCCTCACTAGTGTATTTATGTGGGACTTAAAAGTTCCCAGCTGTTCCAGAAGGGCTGAGAGAGGAAGAGAGTCGTAGGCTAGACTGAAAGGAATGTGATAAATCTCTAGTATCTGAAGGCAGCAAAGGAACCTCAGCCATGTGATAGAGCAGCTGGTGTTCAGCATCTACCTTCCACATTTTCTCCTTTTCTTCCTTAAAATCATACTCTAAGGCACACTAACAAGAAGAAAATGTTGGCACTAGTGCTGACATTGCAGTAGGACCGTCCCTTGTGATACGCTGCTAGACTGTTTTCTAGAAACCAACTACTCCTGTGCAGTCTTGTCCAAACCTTTTGAAAAGTATGTGGGGTTATTCTGGGTTCACTCTGGAGTATTGGGACTGTTCTGCTTAGCAATAGTAGGTAGCAGTGGTGTATCATCAGTGGACTAGGAAGACTAGGCTAGTCCCTTTAATGTTCCCCTGGAGCCTCCTTCCTAAAGCCTGGAAAGCTTCTGCCAAGCTTAGGGATGGAGGTGTGATGTTCTGATCAGTCCAAGAGCCCTCCCACCAACTTCCCAAAGTCCAGCATCCTGTCAGAGGCCTAGCACCCCCTTCTCAAAGCCTGGGAAGCCTGTGCCTGGCTTAGGGAGGCATGATGCTCACACTCACAACGCCCCCCCCATCACCCTCGCAAGCTGGTGCCTCTGACCCTAACTGTTCCCCTAGGGAAAAAATTCACCACACGCCACTGGTAGGTAGCAGCAGCAAAAGTAGGAAGAGTAGGGAGTAATGGCACCAATAATCAGAAAAATTCAAAAATGTCTTTTCCTAGTACATGGAAATTGTAAAGCTTAGGATACATTTAGCTTATCACACCGGAATAGAATCTTGATGTGTCTTCAAGGCTATAGTGCCCTAGAAGTGATGACAGTGGCTCGTGACAATGAAGAAACATTTTAGTAATTAAACTTGTATAAATTCCCACCATCTGTGCCTACCACAAAGGAGATAATGGCCTTTTTCTGTGCTGTTGAAAGTGCATAGTCTCACATTCACACACACACCATACACAATACGTTTCAGTATTCAAAACAATTCAAAAACCATGGCCCAAAAACCCAAGTTCTAAGTAGTGGATTCAATATAACAGACAATGCTTTCTGCTTTGCAGGAAATCCGCAGGAAACAATAACTATGTGCATGTTACACGAACAGCATCTAAAATGTAAAGTGCATTTAATTGTAGCATATACATGTTCCATAGGGTCACATTCAGATAGCAAGTATTCCATGCTGAAGAATGGATGAGCAATTTCCATTTCCCTCTAACTCTAAATATTTTGTATAACACTCAAAGATCATATTGACAGATACCGTGTTCGATTAATATGCTCCATTTTGCACCATTTACATTCCATGTTAATATACCCACATTTCTATAAAATGTATTTCAAGACCTGCTAAAAAGAGGGAAAATAGACACACTTTAAGCAGTTTACAAGAGACAGATCATTATCGCTTACAAAGGAATGGAAACAGAAAAGCTGTAAATAATAAGTTCTGAATAGGAATGACATAAACAGCCTAATCAATGTCTTCCAGAACTGGCAAGTGACACCGCTTTGTTTTTTGCAAATAAAAACCTTCTTAACATCACAATATAAACCATTATCTCTGCAGGCAAGGTATATTTAGAAATGTACAAAATGTACATTTCCTGCCAGCCACTAGATCAGTAGGTGGAGATCTAAAGTCATGCAAATCTTACAGTAAATGCAGGCAACCAATTTCTAATTATTCCATATCAGCAGATTTGCGAGGAATATAATTTATTAAAAAAAGAACAGTTTATGATCAGCAGACCTTAGTTATGACTGTTTAGGAATTCAGTGCATTTTGATCTAATCACAAAATCAAAATATTCATGAAACACAATGATATCTCCCCAAAGCAGCCGGGCAGCCATTAATTTTGAAATTCGGGTAATTTATTAACACTTATCTGTAGCTGTAAAAGCTTACCTCTGTGTTTGTAATACGGCTAAAAGTGAAAGCAGTTTTAAAACTGATTCCTAATGATTTATAATGGTTTGCTGTAATTTGAGCCAGAAATTCAATTAAAATGTATGTCTAGTTTTGTTTCAAGATCTTTAGTTAAAAATTCTATTAAAATTCTATTTCCTTCTTGCATTAAATGTATTTGTTATCTGCATATACAGGAAATATAAGAAAATTCTATCATTTATTCCCCAGAGACTCCCAACGCCTTTAAGACCATTCATTTTTATTTCATAACTCCCCTCTGGCACTGTTTGGGATTTGGATGCTGCTTAGCAAGAATACCTAGGAGTTATGTTATTTTTTCCATAAAGAGGAAAAACAAAACACCAAAAATCTCCCCCCTCCCCCAAGTGCTCAAGCATTACCCAAGGGGCATTTATCAGTTCATCAAAGAAGGAAAAACAAATGAAGTTATCAAGCACTTTAATAGTCCTAATTATAATGTTTAGTATAGTGCCTCTCTACCTATAAGCTATAAATTCTTGCAGACTGTATTATATAACCTGACCATTAAAAAGCTATCTTCCAATAACTGCTTATCTTGTGATCCAGCTGCAAATTAAACCAAAACGGCTTTCTTTCTTATTTTCTAAAAGCAATGGAACTGATCTCAGGGGTCACTGAAGTTCTACAAAGGTAGGAGAAGTTTCATGTTATGTACTGAAGGAGTTATGTCTGACGGCACAAAAACTTTGAGAATGTACAAGTTGACAAGCTTTCCCTACCCTGTCCAATGGTATCTCAAGCAGCAAGTGATTCAAGGGGCTTACAAGGGCTATAAGAACATTAAACATATTAAAACTACTGTGTTTGTAGCTTCTACTAGTTTTTTATTGATGTTTGATATATTATGCTTTTGTGGTTACTGCTGCTTTGCAAGGTGTGATTCATAAATACCCTGAATTAATAAAATAAAAGATCACTGCACTAGGAAACCATACCACTCGATTAGCATGTTAGCAGATATGCAAGGCAAGGTGATTCTATGATCCTCCTTGAAGGATCCTGCAGCTTCCAGAAATATAGGCAAACCAGTATCTTCCCCTCACTCAACAACTTGCTGATAATGTTGAAGGAATAATAAACACAGTAACAAAGGCAAGCATAGCAATGTTGTAGCTCCTCCATGATTTAATCCCACCACACAACTCCTTTTAGCACCCAAACATTTAAAGCACCAAACACCATGTAGAAGCATTAAAGCTGAATGACTGCTAGCACTAATAGCTTGTGAGCACTGATTGGACCAAATTGGAGGAAACCAACTGTCTGGATCTGCCTAGTTTTAGGTTCAGGCTTGGTTTTGGAATGGAATTGGCCTTGCTTGCTCTGATGGATGACCTCCCCCAGGGGAGAGACAGAAGGAGTGTGACCCTGTTTCTTCTTCTTCTAGATATCTCAGCAGTTATTGACACCATTGGACAGTCTCTGTGAGTTGGGGGTTGGAGGTACTATTCTACAGCGGTTCTGTTCCTACTTGCATGGTCAATCTTAGAGAAGGCTATGTATTTACACCTTGGCAATGCAGTTGTAGGGTACCACAAGGCATTGTTTTATCCCCAATGCTATTTAACATTTATATGAAGCTGTTGAGAGCAATCAGCAGGAGATTTGTGTCACAGTATCATCAGTATGGGGGACGCAGGTGGCGCTGTGGGTTAAAGCCTCAGCGCCTAGGACTTGCCGATCGAAAGGTCGGCGGTTTGAATCCCTGCGGCGGGGTGCGCTCCCGCTGCTCGGTCCCAGTGCCTGCCAACCTAGCAGTTCGAAAGCACCCTTGGGTGCAAGTAGATAAATAGGGACCGCTTTCTAGCGGGAAGGTAAACGGCGTTTCCGTGTGCAGCTCTGGCTTGCCAGAGCAGCGATGTCACGCTGGCCACGTGACCCGGAAGTGTCTCCGGACAGCGCTGGCCCCTGGCCTCTTAAGTGAGATGGACGCACAACCCCAGAGTCTGTCAAGACTGGCCCGTACGGGCAGGGGTACCTTTACCTTTACCTTTATCATAAGTATGCTGGGGACACCTAACTTTCTTTCTCTGTTTAATCTGAGCCAGGGGAGGCTATGCACAAGCGGAACCAGTGCTTGGATGCTGTGGTGGGCTGATGAGTGCCAACAAATTGAAGCTGAATCCCATTAAGAGATTGTATGTGAGTGGTTCCAAGGTTCTGGCCTTGCCATGGCCTGATAATTACAGGCATACAGAGGCCAAGTTTTTTATACTGGTAGCACCACTGTTATAAAACACACTCCCTGCTGAAATGCACGAGACCTCATGTGTATTGGCATTCTACTGGCTTTTGATGACACACCTGCAAAATTGCTGCCCTCCAGATGTTTTGGACAGCCAGACCTTGTTGGCTGGGGCTAATGGGAGCTGTACTTCAAAAACATCTGGAGGGGCCCAGATTGGTGAAGGCTCTGAGCTAGACTTATTGGGGCCTCACATTGCCCTGTGCAGACTGATACGGTGTCCTACAATACACAAAGATTCTTCTTCAGCTGCCCAAGGGTTCTGCAAAACATAGTTTGAAAACCATTGTTGAAACCTTCTATATGCCACGTTTATCCATTCAGTATCATTCCGCTAGCACTGAATTTGTAAGTTTCTTTGTTAGGTGGATGCCCTGGATAGCCTTGAAAATGGATATATATTCTTCCGACTTAACTCCTTAGATTCTATATTTCATTGGTAGATAATACCTAGTCTATACTATATGGCAGATGGTCTTGATTTTATTACTGGTGGGCCATAAGCCTAGCCTCATATTTTTGTCAGGTTAAAAGAATATATTCAACCACTTGCATTTCATAGCTATTTCTCCCCAAACGAAAAATATTGTCCCGCTAGGAAATATCTATTCATTCACCATAAGTCATTCTTTGCAAAATAAATAATTCTTTTCGTAATAATTTTTGAAGTGTTACAAGCATCTTATATCAGTCTTTGAAAAGTTATGAAGGAATTTCAAACCATGAAGGTCTTTTGCTTCTGTCATCATGATAAATGGGGTTTACACAGAGTGCAAATCAACTCTTAATGTGAAACTGAAATCCTGTGATGGATTGGCAATAGGAAACTCATATGTATATACTGACTTGGACAGAGATTTTTAAAAAGCACCTATTAGCTAAAGCCCTTAATGTTGCAGTGGTAGGCTTTCTTTCCAATAGTTACGATGTTATAGAATTAATCCAGTAGTGTTGACTTTCCTAATGTTATTTCCATGTGCTGTGTGAACCCTAATTATTAGCTCTTTTCCTTCCACATCGTAATGTCCTTACCACAGCTAGCATGTTGCTTATTGAACTGAGAATTAAAATATTTAGAAACAGACATTGTTCTGAATTGCTGTTACATGCATAGGTGCTACTAAATTATCTAAAGCATTTAATTCCATGTGCATAAGAATATTTTTTAACACAACTCCTTGGGATGCTTTTTGTTGGGGTGTTACTGGCACTCATATTGTGCTTTTGATCTCAAACCCTTCAGAGCAGATTTGAGGTGATTGCTGTGGGCTGTAGGACAGAAGAAAGGAAGGAGAAGTCTTGTTTTGTGAGGGAAGTTTGCTCCATTTGTTGAGAGACACAACTGGATGTTACATAGTATTTATCACTGAATATGTGTGTGTTTTTTTAAAAAGGTGCTCGTACTCACTATGAAGTTGTTACAGTAGGTACCACACTTTTAACATTTGGGGAGAAATTGTTACGGTACTGTGTACCCCCAGAAAAAAGCATTGATTTTAATGTTTGTATCTGTCTCTCTTTAATATTCTACTTGAATGCAGGATCTTCTCCAACCATATTGGGGTTTCTGAAAGAGTATTCCAGTGAAACCCTGCATTACAGGTATCTGCACATAGTTGCAAATTTGGATGTTTATGCACAAGGCATTTGATCTGGGCCTTCTTCAGATCCAACTAAGGAGATGAAGAAAGGTTGACAGGGATGAAGGGAGTTCTCTTCCTTTTCTGCTAGTCTAATTGTCGTGTGTGCATCTAGTTGACATTAATAAATCATGGTTGGGAAGCCTCAGTTCCAGGGCTCTCTGGACCCCTCTATCCAGCCTGGGCCACACACCCTTTGCTGGCTGTGCTCTGCACCCTTCCAGGGTGCTTTCGCCTGACTGGAATGTGTCTGTGAACTATGATGATCCCTCTTGTTTACCTAGATCAGGCACAGGCAAACTCGGCAATCCAGATGTTTTTGGGACTACAACTCCCATCATCCCTGACCACAGGTCCTGTTAGCTAGGAATGATGGGAGTTGTAGTCCCAAAACATCTGGAGGACCGAGTTTGCCTATGCCTGACCTAGATAGAGGGTGGAGAGATGAGGGTGGGTGTAAAAATCTCTGTCTTTTGCATGGCTGGAATGTAACTTACTGTACAAAGGTAAGAGTCACATTCATTGCTCCGCCCACTTTTGCCTCTAGCCACACCCATCATTGGCATGTGACCCCTGAAAGGTTGCCCATAAAGGACGGGCCCTCAAAATGAAAAGTGTATTCAGCCACCACAGTAAATCAATATTACATATAAGATGCTTTTTAAATTTTGCATTTCACATTCTTTTGGTGTAGTTACACACCACTCATTTATAGCAACAAAAAAAGTTTCGTGGCTAGAAGTAAATTATGCAAACCCCACACCCCATGTCTATTTTGTTAGCAAAGCCTAGTAAAATGATGGTTAAGCCTAGTTAAGTCACAGCCTATTCCATGAATGGAATTTTCCCAATAACTGCATTAGGAATACAAACTAGGATATTGAACTGCTAAAAGGATTTAAGAGAATATGACTCAAAAAGATCACCTATAAATTTAACACCACTTACTTATTGAAAACTAAATTGCCATCAGTGGGACTGCATAGCAAGTTTAGTGTGTTTAATTACATGAGTAGAAACTGCACCCATTCAGAATGTGGCAGTAATTCTAGGTACTTAGAAGATCGCTCCACTGAAACAGGGGAGGTTCAGTTACACGTAGATTTGCTCAGATCAGTGTATTGATGGCTTTGATCAGTATATTCGTAGGGGAAAGCTGTTGCAGTATTTTCTGTTAGATGTTTGCTAAACGGCATGGATTTGATCCAGCAATGCAGTTTCATGCATATAAACCAACATTTTCCATTTTTAGCAGCAGGATGAGAAAATAATCCATGCCGTCTATGGAAATCCATCTGCCATAGACAGCAATGGGAGGCTTGTAGTTTGCAGATTCTGTTCCTGGAGGGTGCCCCAAAACTCTGCTCAAAGGGTAGAGAATTCCAAGGGGCCATCTGAGCACCTCTTCTGAATTTTCAAATATTGCCTGATGTGCTAAAATATTTTCATCAAGGTTATAGTTTCACGAATTACGAAAAACGTCTGATGTGCTTTTGAGCATAAACGTATATATGGGCTTTTCCGCTACTGCACCCTGAAGGCAGTCTGGTTAACTTAGCTACTCCTTGAATTATAACTACACATTTATCCATAGACAAGGTTGTTCAGTAATTTCTTTTTAAAATTCTGTTATTTAATATTAGAAAACGGTGTGATTGAATGAATGTGTTGCGCTTCAGTGGCTTACATCTCTCAGTGTGAATGCACCACTGCATCTAACAATCCAGAGCATGCTTTTATGAGCTGGAACTTCTGAAGATTCAATTTCTGTAACAGTATCTCATCACATGTGTTCTGCGAGCTTCTTTACACTTGGGCAGAAGAATGCAGGATTTGGGCACTCGGGTTCCTTCAAACACAGCAGCTGCCCACCACTTGTTGACAATAATCTATGTCACATTTATCACTATGTCAAGTAATGTCACAAAAATTTCCTAAATAGCCAAAGTAGGTAATATTTCCCAGTGGTTTTATATCAGGGAAGAAGAAGAAGAAGAGTTCGGATTTGATATCCTGCTTTATCACTACCCTAAGGAGTCTCAAAGCGGCTAACATTCTCCTTTCCCTTCCTACCCCACAACAAACACTCTGTGAGGTGAGTGGGGCTGAGAGACTTTAAAGAAGTGTGACTGGCCCAAGGTCACCCAACAGCTGCATGTGGAGAAGTGGAGACACGGACCCGGTTCCCCAGATTACGAGTCTATCGCACTCAACCACTACACCACACTGGCTCTCAGGTAAGCCTGTGACCATCCTGTTGTTTTTTGGACTCCAACTCCCATCATGCCCAGCCATCACGGCCAACCGTCAGGGATAATGGGAGCTGTAGTCCAACAACATCTGTAGCAACACAGGTTTCTCACCCCTGCTTTATAACTAAGACGTTATTATGGCACCCATTTCCAAAATACCTGCCTGCCCTACTCTGAGTTCTGTGCTGCTTTCAGTCATCCCATTGCTATAACTGGAGAGAGTGAAGAAGTGGCACTATTAGCCAGTTCTGTCTCACCCCGACCTTAGTGACTAAGTTTGACATTAAAAGCATGACAGCTGTGTACAGAACTAAGTGCTGTAGACATCTTAATAGCTTCCTCTGCCCCCCAAGCCACGGCCTTGGTTTAAATGGTTAAATGTATGGCACCACTCATAACCTGACGGCTTTCAGCTTTCACTTTGTATAAAATGAAATGCTAAATTACAGCTCAGTTTAATGTTACCAATTTAGTATTCTTAACAAAAGAGGTAAAAGATCAAAGCAGTGCCCGGAAAGATCACAAACATGCTGATACTGAGGAAGAGTGGGTTGATATGTTGCATAAAGTATCCAAATAGATCTATGACATAGGCAAACCATGAACAAAGTTTCCTTTCTCTATTATATAATATTTTGATTTTAAATCCTCTCTGGTGCTTCGTTTTATTTTTGCCTTATTTTTATATTATTACATTTTGCCTATAACATATACTTTGCATATAAATGAGACAAAACTACTACTATCCCATTCATCCAAAAATACTGTAAATCAAACGCCTGCATTTGCTTCTGGTAGTATCTGGCTTGAGTTATTCCCAGTGATTTTCCCTGCCTCTGATGAACTGAGAATATTTGGTTCAAAGGACTGGGTTGTTACTTCTGGGAACTGGCTGAGATAGGAGGTACAGCTGAGGGGAAATAGCGCTGTTAGGAGATAGGACACAGAATCAAGGGTAGGAAACCTTTTTAATTCCAAGGGCCACATTCCCTCATGGGTAGTCTTCCAGGGGCCACAAACCATTGGTGGGCAGGGCCAGAGGCAAAAGGAGGCAGAACGGTAGGTGGGACTCTTACCTTTCTACAACAGGTTACACTCAGTCCTGAGGCTGGTTTCTGAGGTTGAGGTTCCTCACCCCTGCAATAGATAATAGATGCAATAAATTTCTACTCATGCAGATGAGTCTCATAGTGATACCTAAATCCTTTCTGAGGGATATTGTTCACCAGCTTCCATTATAGCTGCTTTTGCCCCTGGCCGTCAAAATGATTCTGGAGGAATCTGTTTATTTGCTCTTATTTGAACAGACGCATATTACAGAGCTGGATTAATAAACCCACTAAAACCACAATATTTGAAGCACATTTAAAAAAACCTCACATACAGTGTGAAAACTTTTGCTTGGGAGCTGAGGTCAGTGGCTCCAAAGGTCTGAAATTAACAGATCTTCAATGTGCAAATGTTTTGGTTTTCTTGTTGTTTAGTCATTTAGTCGTGTCCGACTCTTCGTGACCCCATGGACCAGAGCACGCCAGGCACTCCTGTCTTCCACTGCCTCCTGCAGTTTGGTCAAACTCATGTTGGTAGCTTCAAGAACACTATCCAACCATCTCGTTCTCTGTCGTCCCCTTCTCCTTGTGCCCTCCATCTTTTCCAACATCAGGGTCTTTTCCAGGGAGTCTTCTCTTCTCATGAAGTGACCAAAGTATTGGAGTCTCAGCTTCAGGATCTGTCCTTCCAGTGAGCACTCAGGGCTGATTCCTTCAGAATGGATAGGTTTGATCTTCTTGCAGTCCATGGGACTCTCAAGAGTCTCCTCCAGCACCATAATTCAAAAGCATCAATTCTTTGGCGATCAGCCTTCTTTATGGTCCAGCTCTCACTTCTATACATCACTACTGGGAAAACCATAGCTTTAACTATACGGACCTTTGTCCATATAGTTGGTTTGACCATTGGTTTTCTTAGAACATACCATATCTTAGAGTGTGATATATATCATGCTTAGCCTGTGCTCTGTGCAAGATGCAGGAATAGACAGATGAAGAAGGAAAGAACATGTGGTGTTTGTTGGTGTTCTGATATAAGCTTTTATAGAGAATTCCTAGAGAGTGTAGCTGTTCCATATATGCTTGTTTCTTGCCATATTAACAACAGCTTTGTATTCTTTTTCTTCTCTGCTCTTGGTAAACTTTTGTTGGTGCTCAGAAATTTGAAATCTTTTCCTAGCTCTGGAAAAGCCAAGCTAGTAACTGAATTTGGTAGCTCTTTAATTTAGAGAAAGTAAAAGGGGAGCATGGAAAAAGAAAAATATTGGGTCTCACAAAAGGGTTAAGAAAGCAATAAAACTTTTCTGGTGTATAAGAGAGGATGAGAGAAAAAGAGAAGAAGACTTTTCCAGGAAATCATATGATACGCCTGCAATTAAGTCAAATAGGTTAAAGGCTTGTTATGCTAGGATTAACACACGATAAATACATCCACTGAATTACACGAAGATCTATGGGATGATTACGTATAAAAATTCCATGTAATGAGATGTATTTATCATCAAAAGGTCTGTGGCCTTTAATAAAATGTTACAATAATTATCGCACAAACGTGAAAAGTCAATAGAGGTACAGATGCCTTGTCTTTATTCCTTCATTGTGATTGGATTAATTTCAATGCCTCCAAGCCCTACTGACATTTAGCCTTCAAGAAGGAGGACTGGTGCTAAGGTTGCAACCTCTCAGCACGCCCTCTTGACTCGTCTTTTTTCTTTGGGATACAAGTCCCGCTCGTGACCCCTGGAGTCTGTGTAATCTCACTTGACAACACATGTATAAATTTGTGCAATGATTCATGCATACATATTTCATCGGCAATAGGTAATATTTATTATTGAGTTTGTTTTTTAGGAATCAACCAAATGCACACCCAGGGACCATATGCATAACAATTACAACCAAATATTAAAATGAAAACCCCTGACAATGTTTCATGAGGTTTATAGGTGGATCTTGGAGGCACATTTCCAGTCAGGGAGTTACTGAAGCTGATGTCCGTCATACTGTGTCTCACTTATTGCAATAGCAGTTAAGTTTCCATTGGAATCCACAAACTGTATAGAAAATAGTGGCATCTTCCTCATGCCCCTCCTAAGCCTCCCGAGGTGCTGTCAGCTAATTTGAAAGTGCTTTTGGGTTCTAGACAATCAGCTGTTGAGTAGGCAGTGGCGTAGCGTGGGGGGTGCAGGGGGGGCCGGCCGCACCGGGCGCACCATCTGGGGGTTAGGGTTAGGGGGCGCAAATCCACGGGTTAGGGGGCACAAATTACTTGCCTTGCCCCGGGTGCTGACAACCCACGCTACGCCACTGTGAGTAGGTAGGATGCATCATCACTTTTTAAGATGCTGAAGCCTGGAGCGCTCTCTTCATTTCATGCCCTCTGTGTGTAGTATCACGTCAAGCCAACCTGTAATTGGTCACTGATGCTTTCAAACTGTGTGCCGTTTTATTTAATCCCTGAACCAATCTTAGTAACCCTCACTGAAAATTTAGTATTTAAAAAAATGAATCATGCAATACCAAACTGCACGGTTCATAGGATAGGTTTCACTGGATCCACCCCATCTGATATCCGATACATTGCTCTGATACCAGAAAGGGAAATCTGATGGTGGAGCTTTCCTGACAACTTAGGCTCCTCCTAAGTCCTGGTCCAACTGACACTGGAGCTCTGTTGGTAGGGCTAAAAAGCAGACACATTAGGGACACTCCAAGCAACAGCGTAGATTTACAGGATGCAAAACTGCCCTGGGCCCTGGCAGTCCCCCACCCAGATTGATGGGAAGTTTAGTACAGTGGTACCTCGGTTTAAGAAAAGTCCGGTTTAAGAATGATTTGGTTTATGAACTCCGCAAAACCGGAAATATTGTCCCAGTTTGAGAACTTTACCTCAGTGTAAGAACAGAATCTGAACAGTGGAAGGGGACCGGCGGCAGGAGGCCTCATTAGGGAAAGCGTGCCTCAGTTTAAGAATGGTTTTGGTTTAAGAATGGACTTCTGGGACAGATTAAGTTCGTAAACCGAGGTACCACTGTACGGGGCATGACTAAATCTCCTCCACTAGTTTCCCTCTCATTGCTTCCAGCTTGAAAAGGGGTGAGAGAGGATTTGCATAGCGGCTTTGAATTACATAGAACCTTGCTATATGTCAGGAGTACATATTTTTGAGAAAGGATGTGCTGTGCTCTATAAGAAATAAGAATGCCATTTTAGTATCACTACTACCGCCTGCGACCTTAGCTGCCGTGATTAAACATTGCATGTACATATACTTTGGTGTCAGGCTTTCTCCTGAAACCTGTACTCCTCCTGTTCAATGACATCTGCAGTGATGACATGTGGTAAGTAGAAGAAATTAGACTGTGACACATAATTGAGAGAGATCAGAACACCCAGCAGACAATTTTGGGCAGGGCATATGCGTGCACACGGGTGTGCAATCTTGATTCCTGCAAAGCTGCAGAACAAGGAAGTCTTTGTGCCGTTAGATGTGACATCATGGTGCAATAAAAAGATAAGAATGCCACATATACTTACACAAGAATATTGTTGACCTCAAGGTCTCTTTGACAATATTTGACCTCAGTCAAATAATAATATGGTGTTTGACTAGTCAAGGGATTTGTAACCTAACCTTAATATGTTTCCTTTGCTTTGTGACCTTGATTTTAGTGTACGTGCAACTATTAATATGTTGACTTTGCTCTGTGATGGATACATTAGCATATTATGGAAGGATGTATGTTAATTATTTTCCAATTATTATTTTCCAATGATTATGTTTCTTTTTCAAAATGATGATAATAAATAAATTTAAAGAATGGAAAAACTTTTTAAGAAAATCTTTTTTTACTTATTAGTTTCAGATAAGTTGCTTTTTTTATTCACAAAATTGATTTTAAGTTCTCCCTGTCTCCTAGGATGCTAAACCAATAAAAATATTGTCCTTGTCCATAAATGGCAAAAGAAGTTTTGCTACAACCCCTTGTTTGGAAGTATAAAAGTCTACAGTGCGCTACACATAAAGGCAGCTGCCTGTTTTGGAATTTACAAATAGGCTAATTTTTATCAAAGGTTTTCCTTTCATGTCCTTTGACTACTAAGCTATAAGAGTTAACCAAAAGATAACTAAGCATTAACCCGTACTGCAGTTTTTATCTCCTTTGGCAATCCCCCTGGGTCTTCAGCTAAGTACATTAAATGGAGCATAAATCTTTCAGTTGTTTTCATTAAGTCACATATTTAGAATACATAGCCCAGTTTATTTGATCAATTGTAAAATATTAGCTGCCGCACTGAAGATTTGTGACATGGTTTGTAACAAGTGAACAAACGTTTCTGGAGCAGGCTGGAGGAAAAAAAAAGTGCTGGGCTGCATGGATAAACTAACAACAATTAAAGTTTGGTGTATTAATGTGCTCCCCCCTTCAATATTTTTGAAATATATACTCAAGGCCAATAAAAAGCTCAGGCAACTTTGAAGATAATTCTAATATCAGCTTAATATTCTTTTCCATTTGTACTTCTCACTTTACCAATCCTGTGTTCCTTTTCAGGCCAGGCCTAAAACCCAAAGAGTATTGAAATTCTAAGAAAGACTAGGAGTGTTTATTTCATCATAAATAATGTGATTTATTCTTACCTTCTCTGTCCACATCACAGCAATCCTGGAAGAGACCTTATCTGACCTGCTGTAAAGGGAACCCACATTTCCCAGGTCCAGACTAAGCAGGTTTGCAAATTGATTTCCAACACAACCAAAATGGCTTCCTATAGAACCCATTGCTGTTGCACCATAACGCAAATGCGACTTCCAGAGAGCAACAGCTGAAACTACACCACTGTTGAATATGTCTGTCCTGAAATTAAAACACAAATATATTTCTTTAGTGCCAGTGCACTACCCAAGAGTTATTCCAGTGTATAAAATGCATTTTGAGGGAAAGTGTTGCCTTCAATGGAATGCTCTTATTTCCTTATCTATATCTTATCTTTTCCCCATTTCTTTTAAAAAACAACCATCTTCAGTCTATTTACATACATTTAAGTAGTTTAGGCATAGTCTGATTCTTTCTATTTTTCTTTTCTGCTGTGTCATCCACACTTCTGCTTGTCCCATGCTTTCTACGCATGGGTCAGAGCAATTTTGCCTACCGCTTTCCCCTTGAAAACTCGCTTTTTAAAGTGCTAAATCAGAGCAAATGTATATCTGGAGAAAACTCGAGTGATGTTTATCAGTGGTAAAGAAAAAGTTTTCCCAAGGGCAGTAGCAGCGGGGAAAGCACAAGTCTGCCTGAGCCCTCATATTAAAATATTCTAGTCCACAAGCCTTTCCTACAGGCCTTTCTCTGTCTCTGCCTCTTTTTCTCTCTCTGGCCTCATTCAAATGGAACAGGAAACCACCCTTTCTCACCATGTGAAGGAGCCACAGGGAGTCTCAGGCTCTTGGCCCTCATCTCTTCTCACCTCCTGCATGCAGCCAGGAGAGGAGATCCATAGTTCCAATATAAGCTTTGTTAAATCATTATGTTTTAACAGATGTACAAAACAGGTACAAAAATTAATAGCGTGAAGTGCAGTTCCAGCACCTCTCAGGTGGGTGCCATTGCCTTATGAATTCTGGCACCTCTTTTTAAAAGGAAAAAAAGCACTGTTGAGGTGTAATGTATATGTTGCCAACTATATACAGTGGTACCTCAGGTTAAGAACTTAATTTGTTCTGTTCTTAACCTGAAACAGTTCTTAACCTGAGGTACCACTTTAGCTAATGGGGCCTCCCGCTGCTGCCGCGCCGCCGGAACACGATTTCTGTTCTCATCCTGAAGTAAATTTCTTAACCCGAGGTAATATTTCTGGGCTAGCAGAGTCTGTAATCTGAAGCATATGTAACCTGAAGCGTATGTAACCCGAGGTACCACTGTATCTGGCACATGGCTCCTTTAAGAGAGACCTGAAGATGGCCCTTAACAAAGGTGTACTCATTCCTCTAAGCAACTTAAGATAGCATTACTGACATGGATTCTCCGCCCTGTTCCCACAACATCAGTCCTGTAAGGAAGACAAAGCTGAGGAAGAGTGGCTCCGACTGAGCTGAAGGATTGAGGGTCTAAGAAAGATTATTAGTCTAATGATAAGGTTTTATATAGAAAAAAGTTGTTACAAGAGATCAGAAAGCGTCTAGCCCCACCTTCTCCCTGGTATGCTGGTTTTTATTATTTTTAAATGTTGAACTAACTTCTTTGTATAAAAGGGTATTGTGAGAACCCACAGCTCCCAGATACTGTGTATACACCAGATACTTATATGTGACTCCCCCACTGCAAAATCTGGGAACTGAAGTTTGTTAAAGGTGTGGGGAATTGTAGCTACGTGAGGGTTAAACTGCAGTTCTCAGGATTCTATGGAGAAACAAGTGTTTAAATGTGTCTTAACACATATGGTGTGAACACAGGCTTACTGCAGCGGCAACTAGGCCTTATTTAATAGGAGGGGACAAATGTGTTTCATGACTCAGACCTTTTTTTTTGGTTCTTTAAACATTGCTTAAATCTCAGTATGATGTTTCTTAACTTTCAGCGTTCCAAGTGCCAAATAAGGATAGCACAGCCCAATTTCTGACTGCAGCAATCTTAAGTATTGCAAAGGAACGATCGTTGCACAGTCTGGTCTTACTATCAGTAATGTACTCTCAGGAATCAGTAACACGTTGTTAAAAATGGCTTGCTGCAGCCTCTCGTTGAACACGAGATGGAAGTAGACAAGTTGGTGCTAACCTACGCTGCAATGCCACTTATTTTAAACATGTCATATGTTGAGTATGTGTGATAAGTTGTTGTTCCATGACAAATTATGTGAGTTGATTAGTAATCAGAAATGGGCATGGAAGGGGCCTCTCAATATGTGTCCCCCCCCCCCATATGTGGTGGGCCTAAAAAGGGCTTCTTAGATAAAAGACACAAAGCATGAAAGCAAAGTAAGACCTGATAACCCTATTTAAAAGAGGAGCTATTAGTAAATACCATTGCTAAACCACCCAGTAAACATTTGAATGACTTTAGATTACTGTTAACCTATGGAGTGACATTGTTAATCAGACACAAGGTAGCTGTGGAGGCAATGCATATGTGTAAGTTAAGCAACTAATTTCAATTTTGCAAATATATAAAGTGGAAAAAAATATGTGCAACTGTCATTTCCATTACACCACCTTAACAATGCTAGAATACCTGGCATTAACCAATAGTTGCAGTACAGGTTTCACTGAATGCATCATTTTTGAAGCGATACAGATGTTTGATGTTATGCTGGTCATTGTTTCCTTAACCACTGATCCTAGGGAGCTCCATGTAATATACAAATGTTTGTAATGCACAAATAATACTCCAAAAACTACCATAGCCAAACTTAACCAAGAAAGTAGTTGGTCATATTTTAGGGCGTATGAATGCTGTATCATATTTGTATTGGCTTTTAGTACCTGGGTCTAGGGATCGATGAGTTTGTCAATTTTGGTATCTCATTTTTCCAATCTTAAATTAAGTTTTCCACTGCAGCAGTTTGCGAAAAAAGTTCTCATGAACAGTTCTCATAAATTTAGTGTGAATTTCCCTTAATAAATGCATACCATTTTGACACGTTTTTGCAAAGCAATTTCCCCTAATATACTGCTTTTTAAATGTTATTTTCACTAATATGTGCATTTTAATGCACATTTTACCATAGTACTGTACTGTATATGCATGTTTGTAAACATTATTTGACTGCCGAACTGCATTGCAAAGTTTGGAGAAGTGTGAATTTTAAAGGATACCTGTGGTTCAGTTTGCGTATTGTCTAGCAAAGTATGGATTTCTAAGTTACCGGTAACCTGTAAAAAGCAGATGCTAGGCCAGAATAATAATAAGTGACCATGATTCCCCTGCAGTTCCACAACAACTCATGACAACCCTAGAGCTAAGTTGGCAGGAACCAATATGAATAAAGAAACTTGCCTTAAATGAGGATAGATTATTTATCTATTTAGGCCAGTATTGTCTGGCAACAGTACTCCATGGTCTTTAATCTCATCTGCCAACTGATCCTTTCCATTGGAGATGTCAGAGATTGAACCTGGAACCTTTTGCATCTAAAGCGTGTACTCTACCACTGAGAAGTAGTTACTGTATTATAATTGACCATGATTCAGGCTTGTGCCCTGGCATTCTCCAGCGGTTTGACTTAACACTCACAGGTGCAATCCATTGTCTCTCCAGACAGATGGGATGCCAACAACTACAAGAAAAAGATTCAGCTTCAGTTTCAGGCAACTGCTCACATAAAATACCACGCAGACCTCATTTACAAGAACTATAAAAATTATCCTTTATATGTGTGAGAGAGAGAAGTGAGGGGAGGGAGAGGGAGGGAGGGAGGGAGAGAGATTTTTAGCAGTGCAAAAAAACCCTGCTAATAACTGTAGGTCTGCCAAAGCATTTTCATACTATTCTGTCCTCATCAGAGTGATTCACTAATAAAACTTTGAATGACTCTACAGCCTGATGAGGTTAATTTATTTTGCATAAGAGTGAGAAAGCATTTATTGAGTGGGCTTAAGATTCGCTGTCCTCGTAGGGAGCAAAAGAACTAAACACTAGTGGAGTTTTCAAAGATAGAAATATGGCAAACAAGGGAGAGTGCTGTCAGTTGACATTTTGCTTTCATGCAATTGCTGATTGCTTTGCAACATCCTGTTGTTGTTGTTTAGTTGTTTAGTCGTGTCCGACTCTTCGTGACCCCATGGACCAGAGCACGCCAGGGATGCGCTGAGACTTGAATTGTAGATCATACCTCAGGATTTTAATGAAAATGTATTTCCCCGTTTTGAATGCACCTGGTCATGTGAGATTTCCTGGAGCCAATTAGAACAGTTTGAGAGCAGAGCAAGCGAACAATGAGTTCCTTTTTGGAATAGAGAGTCTGTGCTTGTTTGCTTAAAGTAGGACATAACTTAAGGTTACCAGATTTTTTTCAATGAATCCGGGGACACTTTTCGGAATGGATGGATTTTGTCAGGGGACTGATTTGTAAATCCGGGGACTGTCCCCGGGAAACAGGGATGTCTGGTAACCTTAACTTAACTAGCAAAACAGATGATTTGTGCCTTGCTTTCACAAGAGATACGATACCCAGAGGGACAGCTGGTTGGAGGGAAAATACATCATAATGATCAGGGATTCCAGGGACAGGGATGTCAGTGGTGCTGGTCGGACCTATAGGCTCCAAATACATGCAAGTAAATGTCAAATACACAGGTGTGATGCGCATACGCAGACACCATACTGCCATGTTTAGCCATAAATACAAACCAGGCAGCCAGAAATGTAAGGAGGCTGAGAAAAGGGTACTGAAAGAAGGTAAAGTACCCCACTCAGTCTTCCAGTTTTTCAAAACAGACAAGGTCTTTCTGCAGTCTGTCTCAGGAAATATGCTAAGGAAGTAGATGAGGAAAAACAAGATGAAAATGACTGGCAACTGATGGTGAGGAAAAGCTGCTAGATGCATCACGCGACTCCAGACTAATGCTTTCAGTAGATGGGCAGATAATACCATCATATTCAGAAGGACGTTTACAAAAAGCAGGAGAGAGCCGTGTGCGTGTTTTTGTTTTTGCTTTCAAAATTCCAAGCATGTGACCTTAAAAAACAAAAAAAAAAGGTCTATCCATACAAATGTTCTTCTGTGTGATGCCTTGACTTTTGAATTATGGTATGCATAATTTTCTTGATTTTCCCCTCATGTTATTTATTTGTTAGTGAATCAGCTTCCAAACACCTGCCTCAAGATGATGGATAAAATTAAATAAAAACAGTTAAAAACAACACTGATGAAATAAGGCCAGGCAAATTTTAAAAACAATGTGACATAGGCAACTGTGGTGTAGACCTGTTCATCCAGCTAGGAAATGTAAGACTTCCACCAAGAGGCAAGAATAGTTTTAGAGCTTTAGCTATATCCTTATCAAGCGTGAACCTCCAATAGAAATTGACTTCAGGGTCAATGTACCAACCAAACAATTTACACAATTCTCTGCAAGCTGTGTAAGGCTCCTCTTCAAGCTGGATGCTGTATTTAAAAATCACGTGAAAAGGTCCATTGTGGACAAAATGTAGAAAATATCATGTCAGGATTAAAATAGCAACTTTTATTTCATGACCAGCGATGGTTTGCGTGGGATGGGAATGGAGACAAAGGGGCCCTTGTTGGGTTGGGGGGGCCCTTGGCCTGATCCAGCAGGCTCTTGTGTTCCTATGGGAGATGCACAGTGCAATGACATTCCATCACACATTGTGGGTGTGGGACACTGTAAGTCAGGGATGGGGAACCTTCAGCTCCCATCATCCTGGTTCTGCCCCAGACCAAGATAGCAGTAATGTAATAATGTCACTGTCTTTAAACCAAAGGTTATCTTGTGTATGCTGCTTCTTTTTTTTTGTTGCATTGCATTGTATTTGGTTTATTTACACTGATTGTTTTACAATTTTATGTTTTATTTTTCAGCATTTATTACTGATCACTGCTCGGAGTAAACAAGATGGGGCCAATGTAGCATGTGATCAGGAACCAAAGGACTGCTGCTTGTGGCAAGGAGGCAAACAGGAGAGAGGAGGTAAGAGGTAAGAGGAGATAATCCTCTCACCACCATCTACAGCTACCCCCTTTGTCCTGCTAACTTGCACCTGCTGAGCCTCTTACCATTTGGCAAGTCAGCCCCAGCAGCTGAGAGCAGCAGTAGTTGTGTTATCTCGGCACCTGCAGCCAATCTGCATCTGGCTGCAGCACCAACTACAAAGCATAGACAGAGCCACTGCTACAATTGTTTTAACTATTTCTTCAGATGAAGGTCAGTATGGAAATAATAATAATAATGATGATGATGATGCAAATAAACAAATTCACCAGATCAATTCAAAAATATTGAATTATACCTGAAAGTAGATCCTATTATTTCTAGGTGAACTGAAGGCGAATTAAGTGTCTTTTGTGTAGAACTTTGGGAGATGTTAAATTCAATTCTCTTTCTCTCTCTGGGTTTCTTCACACTTACTCTCTGTTTAATTGTTGCCATTGCAGTTACCATTTTTAACCTATCTGAAAAGTGATGTAGCTGTTTACGTTTTAAAGATCACAATTGTTAGGGGGGGGAATAAAGAAACAATTGTTCACATTTACACTGTGTATAGGTTTCGGTGCTTTCTTAGTCTATTTTATACTTTAAGCAGAGCAGCTTGTAAAATTCGGAAGGCTGAAAAACAACACTGAGGACCACTTGAACGAACTGTGAATTAAACTGAAACAGATTTGGTTACTTTCTCATACAGTCATAGAATTGTAGAGTTGGAAGGGACCAAAAGAGGCATCTAGTCCAACCCTCTCCGATGCAGGACTCATTTGGAAGGGGTGAACTAGGGTTGGAACAAATTATTTTTTGGAAGTGGAGACCTGGAACTGGAACTAATTCCTTTTAAAAATGAACTTTCCAGGCACTGTTACTGATAAAACTGTATATTCATTGAAAAGGCTGTATTCATGAAAGGTGGTTTAAAAATATTTGATTATATATAATCATATAATAAAATTATCGTTGCTTAAACATTTTAGATTTTGAAAATACATTTTACAAAGCCCTTTTACAACAACAAAATAATTAGCTTTTAAGAGTCAGCAAATTGTCTGTTAGGCTTGTGTAGTAGTCTGGGCTGAACTACATAATATCTGTTTGCTTGTTTCTTCCCATGCCTACATTGGCTTAGCAAAATACTGTCATTTTCTGACTCCATCTGCTATATATGATATGATGAATGTATCCATTCTTCTTTCCCCATCATTACAGCTGGTCTTTGATCCAAAGCAGCTAATTTATATTTACCATCTATCAGCTACCATCATAAGTTTTAGGGAAAGAGGCTCAGGCACACCTGGGCAGAATGAATTTTCTTTGATGCAGTTGGAGAATATCTCAAAATGTGATTAAGAGTCATTCATCCTACTCTTGATGGGCCACATTGGAATCATCTTTAACTTTCATAGCGGAGAGCATTTGTTTGCTTAAATCACCATAAATACTTCCAAATTCATTTGATGTTATAATCTGATGCCATCATTACATCACAGTCATCTAAGGGTACCTGTTTATATGTTGAGATCAAGTTGCATATAGCTTCCTAGGCCAGCATCTCTTCCCAACCCAACATGGAAATTAATATCAACTTAGACTGAAGTTAAAGGTTTACTTAGACTGAAGTTAAAGGTTTACTTGTATTTAACAGCTGTAGATGTATGGTTACAGGATTACGTCTTCTGCAAAAACTTGTTGACATGTTAATATATTTAAGGAAATCCCTGACAGTCACAACATAAAACACTCCTAATTTCAGAATTGGGTAATTTTACACAGCATAGTCACAGTCCAAACCTGTTTGCATGTAGCCATAGTTAACTACTCTCAGCAGTGCCAGTTAACACTTTAGCAGGGATTGCATACAACAAGGAAGGTGATGTTCAGTATATCCAGTCGAGTCTATAGATATGTGAGGCCCTGGCTGGTGGATTGTATTGTGGAATTGTGCTCAGAGCAGCTATTTGCACGCAATTCCTTATTTAGCTGGGGATAGTACTGTAAATCTATTAAACACTAATAAGAACTGAACCTATCAGGTTGGATAGAGAGAGATGCTGTCACAGGGCAGGAAATTAGTATATAAACTGAAGGTAGTATCAGCATTAAGGAAAGTAATCTGTACCTGTGGTTTGAACAGCACAACCATAAAATGGTGCAAACTGCACTTTGTTTCATCTTTGTATATATAAAAAAATGCAAACTGGTCCATCCTCCATACCCCGCAAGTGTTCCCAGAAAAACCAGGCCATCCTGTTTTTCCCCGTGAGAGCATGCTGGCCATTGGGGGGGGGGCACCATGATATTGTGCCGAGATCTCACCCCTCCAACCACTTTTTCAGGGCTGAAGTCTTGCCCTCCTCCCCTTTTAGGATCTGTGATTTTGCACAGGTCATGTGACTCTTGAGGGAGCACGGATGGGAAGACACATGTCCCGGTTTTGCGACTCAACATATTGGAGGGTATGCATCCTCTTCATAATAGGGTAAGATTTATGAAGTATAGAAAGCTGCTTTCTACCAAGGCACACTTATTTGTCCATCTAGTGTAGCACTGTCAGCTTTGGATAGCAGCAGCTCTCCAGGATCTCAGGCAGAGAGCTTTCCAAATACCTGCCACCTGATATTTTTAACTGGAAATGTCGAAGATTAAGCCCTTAAAGCAGGTGGGGAAAACTTTTGGCCTTCCAGATGTTAACTGAAATATGACTCCCACCAGCCCCTGCAATCATGGCCAATGGCAAGGGAGGTAGAGTTGTATTTCAGCACCATCTGGAGACCCACAGGTTCCCTGCACCTGCTTTAAAGCTTTACAATGAGTTTTTAAAGTTAGCTAGTTTTAAGTTCCTTTGGGGGCCAAAAATTGAGTCAGAAATAATTTTATAAATAAACACAGTAAAAAAGAAAAGAAAAAGGGAACCTTCTACAGGTGAATCATCTGCTCTACAACTTAGCTATGGCCTCTCCCCTAATTTAATATTATATAATTTTATATTAATCTGTGCTCTGTTTTGACCCCCTTTTTTGTAAAGTGTAAGAGGCCACAAGTATGATATGTGGGGCGTGCTTATTTGGTTTAGCATCTTGGCATCATCTACTCAGTTGCATTCCTAGTGATATTTGCATGGTGGCTCAGGATGTTACTCCATCACACTGTTGTAGCACTGCTCTGGAATGAATGCATAAGTCAGGGTGGTGGCACCGAATGAATGACCCTGTCAATTCCTATGGACACAGCTTTACTGTTAGTCCAGCATAGGGTCAGTCTGTTTGTTCTGCAATATAAAAAGAAAGGTTTATTGGGTAAATTTCCGCCAGTTTTCATCAGGTCTTATGCAAAAGCTTCCAAAGCCATGGAATATGACTGTGATTGTGCTATCTTTGCACATCCCACAGTGTGAATTTAGGTGTGTTTACTCAGAAGTACATCCCATTGTATTCAGTGGAACTTATTCCTAAGATTGCAGCCTGATGATTTATAAAACACATGTTGGAAATGCTCACAAAAGATTTCAAATACATCATCCCAGTAATCCTTAGAACAAAAGGATCACAGCAGCCATATAACTTTGACTAGGATTATTCTCCCCATTTTTCAGAAAGGGGGCTGAGGCTAAAAAGAATAGTCACTAGCATAATACCACTGGGTGAGTTAGAGATTGGGTTGAAATCTGCATAACGGCTCACACTCTTAGCCACTATGTAATAATAATAATAATAATAATAATAATAATAATAATAATAATATAAATAATATGCCCCAGCCTCTCTGGGTGGCTCCCAATAGAGTATTAAAAACACGATAAAACATCAAACATTAAAAACTTCCCCAAACAGGGCTGCCTTCAGATGTATTCTGAAAGTCAGATAGTTGCTTATTTCCTTGACATCTGATGGGAGGGCGTTTAACAGGGTGGGCGCCACTACCAAGAAGTTCACAATGAATATTTGCCCACTTTAAAAAATGAAACAGAAACAATGACACCACAATCTGTAATTTATTACAGATTTATTACAGATTGTAATTTATTACAGATTGTGCTGAAAGTTTCAAACCAACTCCCATTCCATTTGACTTGCAACAAAGGGAGAGAAGTGACAGTAGGGCCCACTCCATCAACCCAACTGAAAGACCACCTCCACTGGGTTTCTCCTCTTCCCCGGACTGTTTCTATGCAAGCTGGTCATTAGAAAAACTTAGCAGCTTTGGGACCTGTTGCCTGAGTTTGCCAGTCCTGCATGCCCTGTATTTCATTTGTGTCATGTGTATTTTAGACTGTAAGGCCTGAAGGCATGGGCTGTCTTTTTTATTATTGTTTTTATCGATCTGATGTAAGCTGCTCTGCGAACCTTTTCAGCTGGCAAGTGAGGAAAAGCAAAGGTCCCTTTAAAGAAACACTTTTCAGATTGCTCACATGGAGGCGAGCAGGCTGCTTGCAGGCACAGCAAAATGTACAGGTTGCAAAGGTGTTGCAAAAGGAATGCAAATGCAAATAGATGTGGGTGGTAGAGGAAGGGTGTGGGGAAAGGGATTGCGAAGAATCAGAGGATGCAAAGAAGTGGTGCGACGTATAGGCAGAGTAGGAGATGGATATATGTGTATCTGCTCAGGTAGGCAGTCTTTGTTAGAGAGCGCGATGGGGCAAAGCAGGCTGCTTGTTTTGTTTTGGCTGTGTTTATTATGTCTTTTCCTAGATACTGTGAGAAATGAGATTATAGGGAGGCAGCGGAGAAGAGAAACAGGAAGAGATGGATGAAAGCCTTAGGGTTAACATGCATGCACACACACACAAACGCACGCGCACACCCCTAATCACATCCACACTCTTACACAAACTAATCTCCTGGGACCACATGTCTTGGAACAGGAAGGTCTCTGCCTGGGGTGCTTCCACTGCTAAGCCACCTGCTCTCTCTGCTGTCAAAAAATCACCAGAGTTAGAGGAAGCACGGGGAAGAGGAGGAATAAACAGTGATCCTTGGAGAAGGTTTCTGGGGGGCAATGGTAGATGTTTATCCCATGACACATTCCATGTTCATTCGTTAGGTATGATTTGCAAAAGATTGGTTGTATGCATGATGTCACACCGCAAAGGGCTCCTGGTAACGTTTCCTTGTGTGAAACTTTAATGCATTCTTTAGAAGAGATTCTCCTTCCTCTCTTCTTTACCCACTCTGTCCCTTCTGTTATCTCATATTAGCCATAGACCCTCCAAAAAAAGTTCAGGAATGACTTTGAATCAGACATTTTACAATTGTGTGGTTTTTTTTTTAAAAAAAAGAAATTATCTAAAAAAACAGACTGAAGGGTTTAATTAACAAGCTCCAAGTAATAGTTAGACCCTTTCCCCTCTGCTATCAGCTTTCACTTTTATTTACGATGGGAGTCCCCCTTGTATCTCCTTTCCCACAGGACCCACTATCACTAATATTTCTGTGATCTGTGAATAAACCAAAATTTAAAGTTAGTTACTTACAATCAATGCAAATTAATGATTTCTTTTTTTAAAAAAAATATTTCAATCAGGAAAAGCAGCTTTGTAGTCGAAAATCCCACGCTGGCCTTAGAGTGGGAGTTTTTCCAGCCTCTGCTTAAATCCAAAAAAATACTGCAATCTTCTGGCACAGGCTCACTGTAATGCTTTAAAAACAATTTAGCAACTGTCATTGCTGTAATTACAGTAACTAATTACCATCCTTAGCAAACAAATAGCTTAACATAATACGCAAGCCGAATCAATTTTGAAGAAATGCAAATTCCGAAAGCAAAAAAGGGCATTTTGGCAAACCTGAAAGAGAAGCGGGAAAATAATACACTTTGTTTTATCTCCACATAATTCCCAGGGAATATCATATCATAAATATTTGCATTCAGTTCTTATCAGGACATTTGCATTTGCTTCCTTATCAGTCTGCAGGCCGGACTCTGCCAGATAGAGAGTCGAGCTCCACACCATGTACATATTTCTAATGAATCACGTCTCAGGCTGAGAGAATATTTTGGCTGGAACTTTATCACTGAGATGAAGAGGTCATTTACTCTCCAAGTCAGTTCATCTTGGAATTGTCTTGAGATTCCAATGTGATTCAACTGCCTTTTCCCCTTTCCTTTTCAGAAAACCCAAATAACCCCAAACCTGAATTTTCTTAATGTTGCTAATGTTGCCACATTCAAACAGCCTTAGCATACATCTGTTTATTCCTTCCTTAAAATGTAAATGTTTCTGCTGAGGTTTTATAGTCCAGATATTGTACCCTACAAACATTGATATATCATAGTGTCTTGCCAGACATAAATATCAGTGAGTTTTGAATTAAAGATGAGATCTCGGCTGAGGCTTGTTCAAGAATCCTTACTGTGAAATTTGGCAGCCAATCTTTTCTTTTTCTTTTTTTGGTGATAGAAGAACTTTTTCTACTTGGTTCAAGAAAAAGAACTTTAAGTCATGAGGCATCAGGAATATGTGATATTTTTGTATACCTGTTAGTGCCATTTTTCTTAGTAGGGAGCTTGGGTATTCAGAAATCAGTAATGAAGCCTTTTGCCCCCAGTCCATTAAGATCCACCCTTGAAGACCCTGTGCTTTCCCTAGTTAGGTATAAAATCAGCTAGCAGTTTATGTTCTTAGAAGAAATAGATGTTTCACAAGGAGACGTGAGCCAGGGGACTTAAGTAATTATTGGCTGGGTGGGTACAAGGCATTGAAAGTGATGATGCCTACTTCTCAGGAAGAAAGGAAACCTGAGCACCCCTAGTTGTAGAATCGCTCACGATTAACAGTGGTGCTATGATTTATTTTACATTAGATCCTGTGTAAAATATTGTGCTACAAAATCAGAACTGGAGGAAATGTAATCTAAATAGGCTTGCTTATTACAAGGGTGCTAATATTTATCTTTTTATTTTTTACATATCAAATAATTTCAGCAAGTAACAACAGAACAACACAAACATAAATGGCAGATATTAAACTTGAGAAAAGGTGTCAGTTGTGTTTGTTTGTTTGTTCTTTATGAAGATGGCTTGAAGTTAGCTTCACTTTATTTTCCATATCCTGCTTTGGTTTATTTATTTGAGCACAAATTGCAGTTTCTGGTCCATCATTATTCAAATGACTGACAAAGCCCATTTGTACCCAGGGAAACACTGTATCAACTGTGTACATATGGACTACTCCCATTGTCACAACTTCTGTTGTTTCTGATAATAGACATTTGCTAGCATAGGGATAAGGGAAAAGAAAGTACCAAGAGCTTGGATGGGGGAAGATACAGTGCTTTTGTCTGTAGGGTGCCCAGATGAAAGGGGGACAGGGATCCTGGATTGAATGCTTGTAGACAAGAGGGAAAGTTGGCAGGTGCAGCTTGTCATGAAGGGTTGAGGCAATCCGCACCTGCTGAAATTCCCTTTTGCACAGGTACAAGAGCTCTGTTCTCCGTTGCATCTGGTCGCCCTATTCCTGTGCCAGCAAAAAATAAAGCCTGTAAGAGCAGGCAGGGAGAAGAACCTTCCAGCCACTTCTGCTGTATGTAAGGCAATCTTGCAAACTGGTCAAATAATCTGGCCTTGTCAGCAAGGGCACATGAAAGAAGTGTCCCTGGGGTTCATCCTGCAGCCATGCTTCTCCCTTTCTCCAGAGATATATGGTGGCCTTCCATATATCTTTGGACTCTGAACTCATATGAGTCCCAGCCAGCCAGGAAGGCCAGTGGTCAGGGTTTGTGGGAGGAGTTGTACAACAATATCGGGCAGGGCACAGGTTTCCCAGTTCTGCCATAAATATTCAAGACTAATATTCCTCTGCAAGCACACTACGGTTTTCTTGGCACATGGATTAAGATAATTTAGGGTAATCCACCTATCCCAGTATTGTCTGCTTGCTTGTCAGTTACTCCTCAGGGCATTTTGCAGGGGTCTTTTGTATCATCACATGCTTGATATCATGTGACCAAGGGCTGAACCTAGAACATGCAAGGCATGCACTCTTTCTCTGACCTGTGTTCTCACCCAATATTTTGAATAGCCTTTGACACCGACAGTGGTGTATCTAACAGGATATTTTATTACATTAGGCTATTTTAACCACTTAAAAACAAACAAACAACAACAACAAAATCTAGTTATAGACAGCAATAACGACTTTTGTCTAAGGCCCAAACTACACATTGCACATACACCCATGTGTGAGTAGTAGCCCTATGACTCCTTTAAATGAAGAAAAGCCACTTCCAGTGGGGGTAGATGGAGGGGGCATCTAACCCTTTCTCTGCCTGCTATGCCTCTTCCCCAAATAATCCCCCTTATGTGAATATTTAAATTTATGGTTCTCCAAGGGGATGTAGAAAGGTTAAGCAGTTCTCCCCTTGCTTCCTGTCCTTCCAGGAATAGTCCCCTTCATTTAAAAGGGGGCTTTAGGCGACAGTTCATCTATCTGCAGGTAAGTATGCTTTGTGCCTGTAGATTCCGTATTTTTCCGTGTATAAGACTATATTTTTTACTACATTTTTGAAGTTTAAAATAAGGGGTCGCCTTATACATGGATAGTGTATAGTGTATTTTCTTAATTTTGAGTCCCAAAAAATAGGGGGCTGCTTATACACAGGTGCTTCTTATACACGAAAAAATACGGCATCTAGTATTTCTGTATGACACAGATTGAACTGATTATGCTGCAGGTAAGCTGCGGTTGGGATAACTGGGAGGAGGAAAAATAAGAGGAGCAGAGGAAGTTAGTTGTTCTCCCCCCCACACACTCCTCTCATTTTTCTTTAATAGAGTTATAGATCTTTGTCTTTCATCTACAAAATCCATTAGTAAACCCAAGGGGGGAAAAACCATGACAAATATTAAACTAGATCAAAGATCCAACAATCTGCGGAAATATAAAGCAGATACAAGCAAGTAGTGATAATTGGTCCAGAGTCTAGGGTCTTCTAGGAATACTTTAGCACAATATTAGAAGGGTTTACTTTTCAAGTATTTTTTGGTTTTATTCGGTGAAAGGGAATAATAGATATGGCATAATATAAAAAGGAGAGTTCACTGGATGCCTAAATCCAGGTTTGAGGCAAGTGCTCTATGTTGAGAGAGCCCTGGCAGAGATTTAAAAGCATACAGCAAAATACAGTGTGGAAATATAAAGCACCCCCTTCTACTGTAAGTCGCTTCCAAGTTCCCAACTAACCTTGACATACAGAGAAACCACACATTTGCTAAAATGGTTTACTTACAAACTCTTCAAAGTTCAGGTTCATGTGCTTTTCTATACAGCAGCAAAAAAAAAAGTCAGTGTAACTTAGGTTCCAAAATGGTAAATATTTCTAAATTATTTGTACAGAAATAAAAAGATGGCTTGCATAAGCCACACGGTCTAAGCTTGGAGCATCCAGCTTAGACCTCCTTACTGTAGGGTTCACATGGTTGAAGTGGGAGAATAATAGTTTGGTAACCCTTCCTCCCAAGGTTAGGGGAATTGACCTAGCTAATTGTCAGTTAATTTCAGTGGGTCTACTTCGGGAGAAGAAAAGGCTAAGGAGTAAGCACAAATCCAGAGTGGAGTTCCTAAGACGGTTGGATAAGTGCCTTGTACACCTCCTGGCAAATCTTGCAGCCAAGCTGGTGCCAAACATATGGCTCTGGCTTGCAGTGGTTTGACTTCGGTGGAAGTGCACTCCATTGTCTCTTGAGACAGATGGACACCAACAACAACCATCTTTTAGGTACAGATAGGTAGCCGTGTTGGTCTGCCATAGTAAAAAAAAAAAAAATTCCTTCCAGTAGCACCTTAAAGACCAACTAAGTCAGTTCTTGGTATGAGCTTTCGTGTGCATGCACACTCTGGTATCTGAAGAAGTGTGCATGCACACGAAAGCTCATACCAAGAACTGACTTAGTTGGTCTTTAAGGTGCTACTGGAAGGAATTTTTTTTTGTTTCATCTTTTAGGTGCATATTGAAGCATCCTAACATGGATAAAACTCATTGTATACCAGCATGCCTGGGAGAAGTCTTAAACTTTGCAGAACAACTCTTGGACCCATCATTAGGGAGCATTCAAACTGGAATTAGGAAATGTTTGAGCACTGGATTCTGCCAAATGTGTAAACTGATGACGAAAGTACTGGGACTGATGTCTTTTTATCATTTCATTCCTTGAAGTTCATGCCCTATTCAAAACCATTTCCCTCACTGTTTGGGGTTACTGAGATGGTTACGTTGCCAACAACTTGCAGACTGAAAACATATATTCCCCATATGCAAGAGGTGCTCATATTCATTAGCTATCGATGATCTTGCTTTCACAGCTATATCTTAAAGATATCTGGTGGCATTCATCCCAGCTGGCTGTAAAGTATAGTGGGCTCTTATCTATATTTGATTTAGTTACTAACTTGGTAGCCTGAACTGGATCCCAGAACCTCAGAAGTTTGTATTGTAACTCAATATAAAGCCCCTTAATGTGGAGTTGCATAGGAATGCAAGGAAGCATTCTTGAGCCAATTTCCACTTCTCCCTGATCCAGTGTGCTACTATCTCCAAAATGGATTTGGCCAAGTGTGACTGGCCTTTGGCATGTTTTAAAATGCTGCTACCCACTATAGACCCTGCAGACTAGAAATCAAATTCATTAATTGGTGTTTAAGCCTATGGCATAGGTGGTAAATGTGGGCAGCCTATGGGACTGGCTATTGCACAGTGGCGCTGTGAGTTAAACCACAGAGCCTAGGACTTGCTTGTCAGAAGGTCGGCGGTTCGAATCCCCACGACGGGGTGAGCTCCTGTTGCTCAGTCCCTGCTCCTGCCAACCTAGCAGTTCGAAAGCACGTCAAAGTGCAAGTAGATAAATAGGTACCACTCCGGCGGGAAGGTAAACGGCGTTTCCGTGCGCTGCTCTGGTTCGCCAGAAGTGGCTTAGTCATGCTGGCCACATGACCCAGAAGTTGTACACCGGCTCCCTCTGCCAATAAAGTGAGATGAGCGCCGCAACCCCAGAGTCGGTCTCGACTGGACCTAATGGTCAGGGGTCCCTTTACCTTTACCTTTAAGACCTACACATTCCGTTCTGCCTCTTTTCTGCAGCTTAGTAGACTAGCAGTAAAAATATCGGCAGGAATTCGAAGTAGCGCTAAGCAGATTGCACCTTCAACGCAAGCATTTCTGCTTGCCTAATGGAACAATCCATTCTTAAGGAAATCAGCCCTGAGTGCTCACTGGAAGGATAGATTGTGAAGCTGAGGCTCCAATACTTTGGCACCTCATGAGAAGAGAAGACTCTCTGGAAAAGACCCTGATGTTGGGAAAGATGGAGGGCACAAGGAGAAGGGGACGACAGAGGACGAGATGGTTGGATAGTGTCTTCGAAGCTACCAGCATGAGTCTGACCAAACTGCAGGAGACAGTGGAAGACAGGAGTGCCTGGTGTGCTCTGGTTCATGGGGTCACGAAGAGTCGGACACGACTAAACACCTAAACAACAACAACAACAACAATGGAACAATCTGCCCTCTCCTTCCCCCATACCGTACTGGGAGATTCTCCCAACCACAAGAGGAGGAGGAGGAGAGGGTGGATAGCCTCATTGTACTAGCAGCATTCCTTGTGCAGACTTCTGCAGGTTCATTATTTGAATCCTGCCCATTTTCTATCACTGATGATAATTACATTTATTTCTCTCTTACTACATAAACAATCTCACAGTGACATACAGTGTTAAAAAAATGCATATTTATATATACATTTACAAGAAACCTCCAAAAGGATAAAACATTATTATTTTTTGCTAGAAGTGCTCATCCTGCAATATTATACAATCCTCGCACGACAGTGGGAGCTGCCTATGTACTGTAGTGCACACTTGAGTGGCAGTATCTCATACTGCGCACTTGACACTAGGCACCTTCACCGCAACCATTGCCGTCACTGGAGTAAGTTTATCACATCTTAGAATTCGGGCAGGTAAGTTAGCTGGATGAAATACCTCCAAGGAAGCCTATGAAAGCTGCTTTGAGCTTCAGGTGAATAATGGGGTGTAAGTCAGGAGGCAGACAGTCAGACAGAATAAAGAGAATAAAAATACGTGTTAAAATGAAATGCTGACATTTTAGAATCTCGTATGTGATGGGCAAGGAAACTCTGCTTCAGATGAACTTGACACCACTGCAGTGTTACTGTAATATAGCCCAGCAGCTTCATTAGTGAACCCTAAGCCATTTTCCTGCCCCAATTTTTTGTCTACTGAGTTGAAGTTAAAGGGAAGTTGCAAAAAAGTCACAGTGGATCCTTTGCGGAGTATTCACAAACTCATCTGGCATAGAAATCATCTCTATCTTTCTTGCTTTATCATTTGTTTTAGCTTTGTCTTTGAGGTGGGAAGGGCTTATAGTTAAGAGGCTATTATCAGACTGAAGGATGCAGGAAATCCAAAATATTTATGTTTGTCTGTGGCACATGGACAAGAAACAGTGCTCAGGAAAAGGGTTTTCTGATTAAGTGATTGAAAACACTCTGGTGTATGTTAATGGTTTCTTCTGTCCAATAGATAACATCACCTCCAGCCTTATCGCTGTTCTTGAACTTACTTTAAACATTCTCTTCTGCTCTTCCAATTATATTTGATGCACTTTTAGGCATCCAGTTTCCTTGCTGCTGCTCATCTCATTTATTTCCTTTCTAATTTTTATCACCAGGCTGGGTGTAAAAAAAGGGGGTGGGGAAGGAGCCTTTGAGAGATCCTTGAAGTGAAATACGTTACAGAGTGAAATTAATTTAAATGGAATTAAATCACAATTTTTCAGGAAAAGAATATTATTTTTGTTTTGAATGCTGTTGTGTGGTTTTTGTTTTAAAAACCATTATGGTTTTTAAAATAACTTTAAATTCCTGCTACCATTTTCACTGCATGAGTGATATGAACGACGCTGAAAGTAAAGATAAATCCAGATATGGCCATTATTGGAATGGAAAAGCATTGGTTAAAATCACGATAATTAGACCATAAGTAAGTAAGGGGTAGCTAAGGTTAAGCAACATTTCTATGATAATGGCACAAAATTAGGTATTTATATATACCATCCTTGAGAAATGTTGCATGCTGAATATTAATCATTATACACATCCTGGTCAACATTATTTCCCTCTTCTTCATCCCCTTTTTTCTGCTTTCACTATTTACAGTTCCATATCTATTAGATCCAGAAATAATTATTGATGCAAATAGGAATAAAGGCTTAAAGGGACACATGGGCAGGGGGTGGATGAAAGAAAAGATGCTTTTTCAAGGTGAAAGGAATGAAAAGAATGTTTTTAAGGTCCCAAGGTATCCCTATAATAAATTAAGAGATCCCAATGGTCTTAAAAAGAGTGTTAGAAGAACTAGAGGTTCACTTTTTAGAGCTCAGCATCTCCACTCGGAACCTCAGCTGTGTCTCTCATTCTCTCTCCACACATTAGAATCATAGAATAGAATCATAGAGTTGGAAGAGACCACAAGGGCCATCGAGTCCAACCCCCTAGCTCTCAGCTCAAATCAGCATATCCCTCTGCAGCAAAGTTCTGCTCCCAAAGCACTCCAGGCAAGATGGTGCAGTCAGTTTTTGGGTTCTCACAGAAACTGACTGCATCACTCCTGCCTCTTTATCAATCTGCACTGACTGCAACAGTAATCTTTTTGACCTGATCATGCACTTGTGTATATCACTTTAATGATTCTGCACATGTTTTGCAAGACCCCTGAAGCAGAGAGCAGCCACCGTCCTGTGCATGACCTCAGTGCCGTTCGGATGATGCCTGCTCTCTCCTCTCTGTAAGACCTTGAACCCTTAAGAATAGGTTAGTTGTGAGGTTTCCTTCAAATTGTTTAAGAGTTATGCATTTCCCCAGCAGTTCCTTGACTAAGTTCTTTTAGATTATAAAGGGCTATAAGTTTGTTCCTGAGCTACTGGCACCATCCGCCATTTTGAGAAGACTGCTGTGGTGCTGAGGTGAAATAAGAAGAGTCCGTTTTTCCTCACTGACCAGCAGAAATATCAGGCTTCAAGGACAGATTCAATGGTGACAACCAGAAAAGAAACAACAGAACTTAGGGAGGCTGGTGTTCTTGTTTATTTGTGACATGTGAATTGCATTATTTATGTAATATTCCCACTTATATATGTAATTGAGATAACATACTTTTCAAACACCAGACGACAACAATATTCTGTTTGTCACCATAAAAGTCCTTTGGTGTAGAGTGCGTCAGATATCCTGAAAAAAAGAACTTTGAATTTGGATAAAAGAATATCCCTCTCTTCTGGGTTCCCTTGGGGAGAAAATGGGGGTGTATAAAGATGGATCTTAGGACCTTTTCCCTCAACATCCAAACTGTTCCTCAGCTTGACTGTGTTTGTGGGTCAGCAGATTTTTGGAATAAGCTGACTTCTCTTCTTCTCCCTGTTGTTGGGCTCAGGTTCCTGTTAGCAAGGCTCTTGGGATAATATTGTATATGGTTACAGCACTGAGATTTGTATATGATAAGTTTCAGAGGTAATCTAACATTTCTTATATGGATAAAGAATGTGAATGACAAAAATCACCAGCTACATATACCTGTAACACCAGTTCGCACTTCAGAACACACACACACACACACACACACACACACACACATGAAAAATACAGACAGGTGGAAATATTAACAGAAAATTTATGTTATTTATGATACAATCACCTGAAATGTTCCTCACTATTCAGTGCCCAGAATATTAGTACTTTTGCATAGTGGTCTAGAATTAAACATATTCCATATGAAAACATTGTGTATCATGAAAATACTTAGGAGTATAGTTAGGTAATTGTAGATTCTGGACTTAATGGCCTTACATCGGAGGTGAGGGATCCTCAAACCCTGCTGGGTTTGGGGTCCTTTGTGTTCATTCTGCTGAGTGGGTCCCTGGGCTTCTGCCCCAAAATCATGCCCTTGCAGATCCAGGAAATAATAGTAATGAGAACAAAGTAAGTGAGGGAAATAATTTCTTTTCATTTGGATAACAAATGCAAAACCTGGCAGAAATCATTGCAGAAAAGTTTGTGATTCAATTTGGAGAACTGAGGAAGTTTTCGAAATGTCACTTCAGAAGCAACCTTATTTTTTTATATCCCATATGCTTCTTCTCCATCCGCCAGCTACAGTAATCATTATTGTCCTTCCTAGACTCTCAGACAGAAGCAGAGAAAAGAAAGTATGTCCTCTTTGCATCTAGAAAGCTTATTACTGATTGAAATATCATCTTTGGTAAGTCTGTTTTATAGTCACTAATTGATATCGTCGGCACAAATGGAGGCGTCTTGTCAGGAAACCCGGCTTGTTTTCACATCCAGTATACTTAAAATTGGCTCGTTCTTAGCTTCTCTCATAGAAAACCTCCTATTTTGATTTATGAATGTTTTCAATTTTTTAAGATTCTCAGAAATGTTGGTTCACCTGTATGTAGAGAGATAGCTTGTTTGGCTAACTGCCTTGAGTGACTGAGTGCCAGGTAATGAATAATGCCACGTTCAATATTCTAAATTTGTGTTCCAAATTCTGAATTCGGAATGAGCCACATGGAAGTACACTGATAAGTGACTGATTTTTACTCCCAGGATTGTCTTATTTTCAACTTTAAAATTTACTTGCTTTACTTCACTGAAAGCGTTTTTGAATGGGGGTAGGGATTTAAAGTGATACTCCACAATAAAATTTCTCTTTCTTTCCAAACTTCAGAAGTTACACTGATGAATTAAAGACAGGTGAATTAGTAAAATTCATTTTTGCAGACTGAAAAGTCCAGATTCATGCAGAGCTATACACATTAAGAAAATAATGTTAAACTTGATATGATGGACATTACCCAAATATTAAAAAATGCCTCATGAGGGCAGTCCTTCTTTGAAAATAAACATAGGTTGTTATTTGACAGCATTAAAAAACATCAACCCTACATTATTCTTCATAGACAATCAGAGAAGTGGTCTTTAAAATCAATTATGTGCAAATATTTGAGACACTTAAATTTAATATTCAATATCTTCAGGTATAGAAAAAACTTGCTTTCTCTCCTCCCTATGTGCTAGATCATATCCTACATAAGTTGATTTGTTGGATGTGTGTGCCAACCAGACAACATTTTGTTGAAAGGTATCAGTATAATAAAACTGATTTTGAATAAACAAGTAACGTCAGAGATTATAGAGGAGAAACACAACAGTTAACCCGGGCAATTAAAAACACAAAGCCCTAATCATTTCCCAAGGTCATCACGGACTGAACAAATCTGTGACTGAAAGAATATTTCAAACATGTTGTTACTTTGAAAATTACAGGTTTTATAAATTAATGACAAGTTACTAAGGTGTTCTGAAAATTGTTGCTTATAATCTGCTGAAGTATTTTGTGCATCTATATTAATTAATAACTCACATCACTCAGGTTAGGGGCCTGGTAAGACAGATCCAGCTGAATAGTGAAAAGATTTTCAATAAACCATTAAAATACATCCTACAGCTTTATATATATATATATATATATATATATATATATATATATAGAGAGAGAGAGAGAGAGAGAGAGAGAGAGAGTGTTATCAGCAGCACATTTGTTGGATTAACTGGAAGAGGCACAAAGTAAACTAAACAACCACTCAAAGGAGCATTGAAGCTTCTAGGTTAACGGATGCCACACTTTACTTCAGTATATGCAGTTTTGTTCACATTACCTGAGTGGAGAACTGTGTTAAAAAATCTGGAGCAGTTGTCAATTTTAAAAGATGGCTCATATTGTTTTGCAAAATGCAAATTAGGTAGGTTCAACTTCAGATGTGAACTGAATTGAATTTCTCACACATTCCTAACTAGTACACCCCAAGACTGAATGATATCGATGCATAAAAATATTGCCATGCATGTAGATGAGTAAGTGTTGGAAAGAAGGCTAGGACCCTTGTCTCTGATATCTAGTTTTCTTTGGGATGTTTTTCTTCTACGGTGGAAGCATTCGCCATGTGAGGCCCCATGCCCACCTGCAGCCTACAGTGGTAGAACCCAGGCACAACTTCTGTGAAAGCTGGGTTTCTCTTTAGATCCAGGAAGTTCTCTTTTCTACCTGCTTACCACATCTTCAATTTAAAACACTCTTATACCACTTTAACAAATAATCCTGAGAACTATAGTTTGTTAAGGGTGCTGACCCCACAGGCCCACAATTCTAAGCATCCTTAACAAACTACAGTTCCCAGTATAATCCATGACAGTTGAAGTGGTATAAGAGTACTTCAAATGTATGGTGTGGATTTGACCTCTGGCCACATCTCCCAGCAAGCAGAGTTCCAAGTCCTGTTGATTCTTGGATATATATGATATCTAAGAATACCACACAGCTTTTATAATATGGATGGAGAACCTGTGCCCTCGCCCTGTGATTGGATGCTAGCTCCCATCAGCCCTACCCAAAATGGCCAGGGGCCAGGGGTGTTGGAAATAACAGTATCTGGAGGGGGCACAGTTCTGCATTCCTTCTCTACAAGCTACGAGTTTGAAGCAGCATATATTTCAGGCTCACTTAAAAAAGTCGTGGAGCATCGGGAAATGGCTTTAAATGTTTATGGATACTGTGCCATATGGGGACTTCCTCTTCATGAGTTGAGACAGGCTGGAATCATACACTCTCCATTTCTTCTTCAATCCGTTTTACCAATCTCAAAACTGATTCTGATAAACAGCATCTGTTTACGCTCAAGATGGCAGAAGAAAAACTTATGCTCTTTATTTTATTTGAAGATTGTGCATAAATTGTGTTTTTATTGCAGCTTAAGTAGGGTATATGAGGTTTCCATTACTTTAGCAATTATGCTAAGCTGATGAAAGCAATGTAAATAATCCAACAACTGTTTATGCATTGTGTTAGTGTTATATGAACACTGCACTAACTCAGTGAATTTAGAATTTTACAAAGGTTATTTCTTTCCTTTCTCTTTTTTTAAAAATAGGGCATAGTAATCCCACTGTATCAGTGGCTCTATCCCCCTTTTTGAGTAGAGTTCTGCTATCCCACAAATTGGATGGAAATCTCATTAGTGGAGCTATAATGAGCTGGCAACGAAGCCCCTTCAAGCTTGCGTGCTTACGGCCATTTGCCTGTTTGTCTTACTCTTCATCATGAATCTGAAATTGCCCATTAGGATTGCAATGAAGGGCGAGTCTGAAGCTGCGATACTGACTGTGTCGCCAAACAGGCTAAAATCAAACAAACCCAAAGGGAAGCTGCAAGGATTTTGTGCTTTTGTGTCCTCGGGTCAGGCAGCATCACAATATATATGAAAAGGAACAGAGATATGATGAAGAAAAGGAGGGATGGCATCAAAAAAGGACTTATGAGTGTAGAGTTGTGGTATTTTGTTATGTCTTTATTCCGGAGCGAGTGAAGCTCACTTTGAAAGCAATCTTAACAACAACCTGATGCAGTTTATTTTAACTGCAAGTGTAATATAGTGGCTAAGAGAATGAGTAGTAATCCAGGAATTTACCAGTTCAAATTGTAGCAGCCATAAATTCAGTGTGTAACCTTATGTGGTTCACTATTATTGCAGCCTTCTCATCTGCAGTATGAGAATAGTGGTCCATCATGCACTGTTCTTGGACACATTACATGAGTCAGGAAGTACACATTTCCTGGCAAACATGGGTCCTTACACTTTTGTGCCTTGAATATTGTGAACGGGGGGACAGGGAAGAATTTCTGCGGAACAATGGACAATAGAGAGATACAGGTGATGACCATTTTGCATGCATCCAGTTGCCACACAACTGCCAACATGTGTCTGGCTTTCAGCCCCAGAAGGGGGTGGAATGGGGTGGCAGCAGAACAGGCTTATGCACGACCACTGATGTGCACAATGACCTATAACACAACCTCTGTACAAACAGGAAGTTTCCTGTACCAATACTTCTGCCAATTGCTTTCCCACTGCAATTTCCCCCCTGCAGCTGCTTTGTAAAATTAAAAGAAGTGCAAAATCTGAAGCTATGTTCTGATGTGTGCTTTAGTCAATGAGATGCAAATTAGGTTGGTTAACTTAAAAATGTGGATCAAATATAACACTGCCACCACCACCATACCTATACCATAATTAATATCATCAACAACTGTACCATATATAATGTGATACAATACAGTATATATATTTATTTATTATAACAATATCCTGCCTTTCTTCCACCATGGAACTCAAGAAAGTGTACTTACAGTTCCCCAACAATCTCCTATCAGGGCACTGACCAGACAGACCTGCTAAGCTTCAGCAATGTGGCTGCAACCTGTGCCTTCAGTGCATGCCCTAGGTAGAGAAGATCTGAGGAATAGACTAGGTTTTATAGCACCCCCCCAAAAAAAACCCCATGCCCAATTCATCTGTTAATTGCAATAGTTGGGATTCACTTCCACATGGTAAATGGAGCAGACATGCTGGGATGGGGAAATGATATTCCACCTCCCAAATAATTTGGGACAAGACCCAGGGAAGTGGCTCCCATGTAGTATTGGACTGTCATGGAAGACAATTTTTTATTTCTAGAAGATTTGCTCCTTCGAGGAGCAATGCTCCTTTTGCATCTATAAATCATGTGGGCCTGTGGCCTTTAAATGGTTAATTCTGTTTCAAGCCTGCTATTCACAGCTAGATATATAGGCTTTGATGGTACTGTGTGGGATTCTTTAGCTCTGATATGCTGGCACCTGCAACAGGGTGTGTCAGCTAGTCTTAGAAGTTGTCTATGTTGACTGCCTGCCGAGTAGCCTTTCATTTTGATGAGAAACTGATGTGTTCCTACCCAATGCCAGATGCGGCTTACATAACTCCAACAATATATAAGCCCTGAGAACACCTCTGTTGGTAGAAACTCTATGCAAATCTTTCTGGAGAGTGATGCATACCTGCCAAGCTCCGGCTTCAGGAGTCATGTCTATTGAGAGAGCCAGTGTGGTGTAGTGGTTAAGAGTGGTGGACTCGTAATCTGGTGAACTGGGTTCGATTCCCTGCTCCTCCACATGCAGCTGGTGGGTGACCTTGGGCTAGTCACACTTCTTTGAAGTCTCTCTCAGCCCCACTCACCCCACAGAGTGTTTGTTGTGGGGGAGGAAGGGAAAAGGAGATTATTAGCCGCTTTGAGACTCCTTGGGGTAGTAATAAAGCGGGATATCAAATCCAAACTCTTCTCTTCTTCTTATTGCTGATGGGAATCCCAGCAGCCAGAAGGGTGTAAGATAATTGCAGTGCTTCATAGTTTTCTTTGGGCTGTTTAATAAAATCTTTAGTGTTCACCCCATTTGTGTCTTCGTTATGCTCCAAATCCAAAAAGAACCTCTGTGATGTATGGACTGAACCCAAGATTAAAGCTGCCAATATGTATGACAATGCTTTGTATATCTCTCTTGTGGCAGCACCAACTTTACCTTCTGAGGTAAGGCAGGCAGTGACAGTGATGTTTCAGTGCCTGCTAAAATTGTATTTGCTCTCTGAGGTCTTTTCTGGCTATTGAGTGCTTTGTCCCAGCTTGTTGTTTTCTGTTGAAGTTATTTCTTTCTCTCTGAGTCGTGGATATGGCTGAATTTATTGTTTTAATTGGATTTTTAATGATAATGTATTTTAATGATTTTTATTATTTGTGCACTGCCTTGGAACATTCTGTGCAAGGCAGCATAAAACATTTTAAGCAAATAAACTGTGTACAGGATTGCAGCTTTATTTAACATACATAATACTGGAAAAGGGAAGGAAAGCTGAGGAACCAAAGAAATAATGAAAGGGGGTGAGTGGGAATAGCATTCTCAAAGCAAGAACTTATTCTCGGTCTGTGGAAAATGCATCTTATCTTTGGAGGTGGTGCCAGAACAGTATTCTGAATAAGACTGACCTTCTGCAAAAAAAGGGTGTGTGTGTGGCTGGAATCCACCTAGGTTCACTGTTCATTGCAGAATTACACAGAAGTAGATCTACAGCTTAGTTCTTTTCATTTATTGTCACCTGCACAGTAGTGAAAAATGTCCTCATCTTTTACCCACTTACCAACTACATTTTTCCTTCCAGAAATGAAAAACTTCTGTGACAAAGACTATCCCACAAAAATTATGTTCTCGTTGATATGCTTTTGCGTCCAACGTTAAGCTAAATAAATATCCTTTGAGGGGTTTTCAAGCAAAAAACAAAAACTTCGACAAGTCCCCTGCTTCTGACACAGGCTTTGTATTGGAACATTTTACCACCCTCAAACACATTTGAATTGACTTGGCATAGAATGATACTCCATAAAACTATATATTTCAGTTTCATACTACCCAATGTCAATTTTGTACTACCTCGGAAGACACATAGTCATAAAACTATGTCCATTTTTTAATTTTCTTTGAAGAGGGCTAATATATATACTTTTTTAAAAAATGAAAATCAGATATCCATTAGAATATTTCCTGCAAATTGCAAAAGTGGCCAAAACACAGGCAGCATGCCTGGAAGGGATGGATGCAAAAATAAAAGTAAAGATAGATTTCATTCTATAGAGAGATGAAAAAGAAGCACCGTAGAAAGAAAGAAATGTCCAGCTTTATGAGCTGCAGACTATTTTAAATTTGAAGCTATTTAAACCTACTGCTTCTTTAAAAAGCAAGTTGATGAAGTAGAGCCCTTAATAAATAATACAGCAAAAACATCCTGGCATTTGTCAAAGGAAAAAAGTGTAAAATTTTGTAAAAATGGAAAACCAATCATGTTTTCAATAAATCTTGTTTAGAAAAGGTTATTTTTGTTTACGCTTAAGTTCCCAAAACAAGTTTCTAAGGTGCAGGAAATAGCTAAAGAAAAAAGAAGAAAATATGAACAAGAAATAATGCTGAGGAAAAAGATTTTTCATATTTAATGTTGATTCTACTGTAAAATAACTATAATAAATATTTAAAATAGATAATGAATAACAATTACAGTTTTTAAAAAGTATGTGATGTTATGAAGTAGGAAATTGTTCTAATACTGATTTTATTTAATCATAGAATTAAGTAAGCAGTACTTTTTAAAACCGAAAGGAAGGCGTTTCAAAATAAAATAGGGTATTTCAAAATAAAAAAGGGTGGGTTTTAATAAGTAAAAGATGAGTTTACTAAAATCACTGTGATATTATTTCACAGGGTTCCACTTGTTACACCTTAATCATGAGCCAAAGATTGCCACATTCTAATGGAAACAGATGAAAGTGCATCCAGAATATAATTATTTTGTGGTAGGATGGAAACTTTGAAAGCTTGCAAAATTATGTCGATTAAAGTGTTCTATTAGCACACAAATAAATAAATAAAAACCACAAGAATTTTGTAGTTAGAAAGTGATGGGGAAATACACCAAAATGTGGGGGATAAATGGTTGATTAAGCACCATGAATGCTTATTGTCATATAGCCACCCCATAAACAAATTAGAACAAATGTTCATTAAAGTTTGGACATGATAGCCTAACCACTGCATAAGCTTTGTGCAAGAAAGTCAGAATGAATGCTCAGTGAACATGATGTTTACACCTAAGTTTCCTGACCACTGGACTCAGGGATGCTCTAATGGGGAAGACGCAAACATCTGTTTCTAAGCTTATGCCATTCATATGAGATGAATGTTTGTGTACTGAATAGTTCAGTCTCATCCTAGCATTCCAGCCATCTGCACATGTTGATTGATACTTCCCATGCACGGGTAATAGAGAGGTGTCTCATCCAACCACATCATGAATGGTGGTGTGTGTTTGTCACACACACACACACACACACACACAAACACACACAAATGTTGCCAAAGAAGCAGTTAATGTGGCTCTTGCTGTGCTTTTATCCCTGTTACTGGGAATGCATAGTAGGATCACAACCACTACTATCATTAGCTCTGATGAAGAGGCCGCTGCCATAAGACCAGGCTAGCCATTTGAAGCAGTCCAATGAATCAGTGTTACCTATATTCTGGATATTTCTTCCTGTGATTCTTAAAATGTTACACTTTGCTATGAAGCTACGTAAAAAAAGAAATGTTTCAAAGTTAGAAGAGGAAATTTGAGAATGTTGCAAGTGATGTGGATTCTGATTTGGGCAGTTGTTGATGCCTAAAACAATCCAGATTCACTCAATGAACGTGCACTGGGACATTTGTTTCACGCTAACTCAGTTTAAACCTCTTCCATTTTCTCTCATAGTGAATGAACACAAATTATTTATTATTTTATTTATCCATCACATTTGAATCCCTCCAAAGTGTTTTATGAAATGGTGATTGCAAACAAATAACCAATGTTGCAGACAAGTTGAACTATGACATTGTAGATAAAGGGGTAATATTTACTGCTTCTCCCCCACCTTCCTCTGCCTTGTTACTTTAACACATTACATGTTATAATGTAATCTATGAGATAGAAACAATACTAGGAGTCCTAATTAAATTAAAAGTAATTACCACTCGTACAGATACGGCATTCAATTGAGCAGCTGCAAGTTGATATTTTGTCATGCCCAGTTTATCTATATGCATGTGCCTGATTCTTTGTATCAGTTATTAATGGTGTTTACGGAGTGGCCAAGAACGATGGAGGGGAAATGGGAATAAGAAAACAAGGGGACTTATTTTTTAAAAAGAAAAGAAAAAGGAGAGGATTAGAAGAGTGTTAGAGATGATTAATACTGCCTTTCTGTTAGGATTTTGACATGGTATTTAGAAGTGATCTCTTGATTTTCGAATGAGCTGATACATTATTTGTGTCTTTGGGAGTTAATAACTCCACATAACTGTTTTACACCACAAATCAATGCGTGTCTACTCAGAAGTAAGCCTCACTGAATTCAGTGGGGCTTACAACTATGTGAGTACAATCCTATATGTATTGTCTCACACCACCCCAATCTCCGAGTGGTGCAAGATACAGTGGGTTCCAGGCAGTTACCCAGGGTTCAGTTTCCTCAGAATGAGGGACAGCAGAGACTGTGGTGTCTTTGTGATCTATGGTTTATTTACACATATATACAAACTCCCATCATCCCTAGCTAACAGGACCAGTGGTCAGGGATGGTGCGAGTTGTAGTCCCAAAACATCTGGAGGGCTGAGTTTGCCTATGCCTGTTCTAGCTCATACACCTCATCTCCACTCTGGCTTATGTCTGAACTGCAGATGACGCATGCAGAAATGCTACCCATAGAAGTGAATGGCATTGTGGAGGCAGTTGTCACCACTGTGGTACAATGAACAGTATGTATTTCTACAAATCACAGCAATTATTTCTAACTTTGCATCTGTACATAAAATTATCATGTACAAATTTTATGTCCAGTTTTGGGGTGATGGGCGTCTTCTTTTGGGGCAGTGTGTAATTGGTCACCATAGCAATGCACTACTCCAAAGCAGACCAGTGGCACTGAGGTACTACTTTTAATGTGTCAATGAATCACTTCTCCATTAACAACAATGATGAAGAGGGGAGCTGTTGATCAAATCCTGACCAGATTCTCCACTACTTGTCTATATGCGTGGCTGAGATTCCTCATTGGCACTTTGACTTCTTACATTTGAATAAGCTGAATACCAGTCTGATAGCTCAGTTGGTAGAGCATGAAACTCTTAATCTCTGGCCATGGGTTCAAGAATCAACATTGGGCAAAAAAATTCCTGAATTGCAGGGGGTTGAACTAGATGACCCTCAGTCCCTTCCAGCTCTACAATTCTATTATTCCATGGAGACGTGTCTTTTTTAAACATGCTTTTCAAGAAAATGGGTAAAATTTCATATATTAAAAGGTTAATAAAGGTAAAGGGACCCCTGACCATTAGGTCCAGTCGTGGCCGACTCTGGGGTTGCGGCGCTCATCTCGCTTTACAGGCCAAGGGAGCCAGCGTACAGCTTCCGGGTCATGTGGCCAGCATGACTAAGCCGCTTCTGGTGAACCAGGGCAGTACACGGAAACGCCGTTTACCTTCCCGCCAGATTGGTACCTATTTATCTACTTGCACTTGACATGCTTTCGAACTGCTAGGTGGGCAGGAGCTGAGACCGAGCAACGGGAGCTCACCCTGTCGTGGGGATTTGAACCGCAGACCTTCTGATCGGCAAGTCCTAGGCTCTGTGGTTTAACCCACAGCGCCATCTGCATCAAAAGGTTAATAGTGATGTCAAAATAATCAGTGTTTTTAAGGCAAATTGTTAATTTGCATCTGTTTTAAGGTATGCTATTCTGCCAGAGCATTCAAAAAACCCTACGAATGAAAATGAGACCCCAACATTTATAAGCAACAAACAAGATTTTCAATTTTGAGTTGAAAAATATCTGACCTCCAGATGGAACCTTATATAAGATGAAATAGGCAATTGTAACACAAAAATGCTGTACAGGATTGCTAACTTTCTGTTTTTACTCTGGATAGGTCTTAAAAATTGGACAGTCTCCAACCAAAATAGTTCACAGCTGTTGTGGGGGGCGGAAGCATGTTGTCCGTTTGACTGACTGTTATCTTGCCGGGATGAGGCTGCTATAAATATGAGCAATTATACCATAAGCAGTCAAATTAAATTTTCATAACTAGGAAACCACATTTTACCTTCAGGCACAGCCTGATGTCTTTTGCTTCATTCACGAGTCCTTAATCCTATGCATTAAATCTAAACAAATCAATGTTTACCAACATTAATATTTTAAGATTCTGTGCTTGCTCTAGCTGTCGACATCTGCTTTTATATGGAACACTTTCTGCCATTCAACTTCAATATGGCATACTCAGGTGCTGCTTCTCTGCTCTTTTGTCCTACTTTATTTGATACTTTCACACAGCTAAAATTGCTCTCCAACCTAAGGCCAGCATGGGATTGATTTTTATGCCATGAGGCGGGGAATTTTGGCTCTTCAGGTGTTGCTGGGCTGCATGCCCTACATTTCCTGACCATTGTCCATGCTACCAGGGGTTGAAGGGAGTTGGGCTTCACCAACATCTAGAGAGCCACAGGTTTCCCATCCCTGCAGGATTCTCAGAACACCAAAAGAATGACAACTGAGTGTTTAGCAAACAGAGGCTACAGTAATTGCTGTATAATTTCTATAGTATTTTTATTGTATGTTTTAGCTGTATGAAAGCAGACCGAACTTTAGAGGGGAGAATCTAGTGGCATTGACATGATTGAGCCTACATCTCTAGATCCAAGCATCCAAGTCACTGTTATTGGAGCTCTGGTCCTGGTCACTCCTTTCTCTGCCCAGAAATCCCCTAATAAGCCAAAATACAATATCTGATGACAATACCCCTCTGTCTTTACAAGCTGAAGCCAATAAAGCATGGAACAGGAGGTGGGTAGGACTAGCACACAGCATATTTTGGTTTACTAGATAATACTGGATGAAAAAGAAGAGGTGACAAACAAAATACTATATCACATTTCTACATCAAGATAAGTGAGTGTTTTCCCCCTAGAAAAATGGTGCTGGTATGTCCCTCCTAATTTGGTTATAAATCGCTTGGGGTTGCCTATTAACTACCTTGAAAATCCTGTATAGTTGCTATGACCATCCTCTGCTGATATAATCTGGAGACAATCTGGTGTATTCCAGATATTTTGGACTCCCATCCTCACTGACCATTGGCCATGCTGACTGGGGTGATAGGCTCTGTAGTCTACAGTATCTGGAAAGGGCAAAAGCTGGAGAAAGCTAATATATAAAATGCCACACTTAGGATTGCTCTTTTACTCTCACTTTCCCATTTCCACCAGTGAGGAATTCTTATTTGCCACAGATTAATACATCCACACTGAATGAATTCACTATTGTGTGCCCAACGCTGTGGAAAGCCCTCTTAGCTTTCATTAGGCAGCCACTCTCTTTGTTGAACTTCAGGCACTTGGTGAAGACTTTTCTTTATATATATCTATGAATTTCAGCCAACAGTTCAAGTAAGCTTTTCTGATCTCATGGATAATTTTATATTATTTTATCCGTTGTATCTCTTTTGTAACTTCATTGTAAACCACTTAGAAACTGTGGTCTTAAGTAGTATATAAATGGTTCAAACAAACAAACAAACAAAGGTACGTTCCTTGCATATGTACATTTCCCAAAATATGGAATATATTGGGGAACATTAAATGTTGCACCGTGCACTTTCAGCTGGGCAATACCAGTTTTTTTAGGAATACAATGGAGGTGCAGTGTTATGGCCCACATCTCCCTCCTCCATTCCAAAACAATCCACCCTTAGTCATGGGAAATAATGGAAGATACCTGAAGGCCAATTGTAGTCCCTCCCTGGTCATATCCAGGCCCTCCCTAAACACATTAACCCACACAATACAGATTATTGAGGGCCACCACTAGAGGGCAGGGGTGAGCAAAGTGTCTCAACACTGGAGGCACTGCATTGCAGGACAATACAGTAGTGCCTCTTTTGATATTTATAACTTCTTTTTTTGTTAGCCAGAAGAGAGCAGAACTGAGATCAACCTCTAGCTATTAACCTGCCACTAGATTGCTTGGTTTATCCTCCTTGGATAAGATGACAAGATGTGGGGAAAGTGCAGGGGAAGGAAAAGAGAATTTCGCTTATTCTAAATGTTTCTTGCACAAACACAGGTTTTTGTCCATACCTAGGACTTATAAATCGGAAAGCAGAGCTCAGCAGGCTGTGTCCATCAGCACTGGTGAGAAGAGGCAGATAATATGGAAGCAGATAATTACCAAACGAACACCAGCAGCCGCATTTTTTCAGTCATTTTTTTTTTATTAGGGGGAAAAAATTAAATCCCGATATCTAGTATGTTGGTTGTGTTTTTCTGGCACCCACTCGATGTTTGTATGCCTGCTGGGCTGCAATCCGGAGGCTGGGGAAGAAGGAAAAAAATAAAATAAAGCACACTGCAATTTCTAGCCAGCTACTTCGCTGTTCTCTGTGCCTAGCTTCAAAGATTTTTAAAAATATATTTTTTCTGCACCACAGCTCAGAGTTGCTAAATCCAGAAATTGAAACATTCTGGGAACCAAATCATTTTGGGGGCAAATCAAAGCTCTTGGAACGCTGCCCTCAGGATTTTCAAGATAGTAGTTAATAGTGAAAACAGTTCAATATTTTTAAGGAAATCCCAATTACTGCAGGCTGCACTATTCAAATCCTTGAATGAAGGCAGCATATCTAACAGGAGTAGATGTTCTGTGGGTGAATGGCTGTGTATCCTGCATATACCACCACAGAAGAATTAATAGGAAAAGTCCCAGTTGTACTGCATGTCTATTGTACATATTGATACAAATGCTGTCGAAATTGGTACTGACTGCTTAGGTAAGGCTTTGTTCTGTCTCTCACATAAAGCAGGAGTTAAATCCCTTTGTTAGGCATGAAAACAAATACTCTCCACAAACAAAATTATTCCACTTACTCTAGAAATAATGTTTCCATTTGCTCAATAGAAAATCCCTGGTGCTTCTGTCTTGTGTTTGTCAGAAGAGATTGTCGCATTGTAGACACAGGCATATCTTAATGCTTATCCTGGACTTTGCCCACATTAGATGAAAAAAAATCCTCTAAAAACAGCTTCTACTTTAGCAGCCTAGGGTACAAACCAGCTAAGGCTTCAGTCAGAACTTACATCTGCATTAGTACACCTACAAGTTGGGTTCCTTGGTTTTAAGATCATTTATGGCCCAATCCTTCAATATTGTACACAAGACAAACAGAAGATTCCTGTAGCTGTTGTTTTCGTTGCAACTGCTAATGTGAGTGTTATGCCAGATAGGATGATTCCTTTTGAAAGAAAGCGCTATTCTAAGAGTACTTTCTTCCCTGCTTCTTCCAAATTCATGCCTTATTTTCTTGCCTTTATTAATTCTGGCTCACCACTTTCGACTATTCCTTTCATCTCTTTTTACTGAATGATGGTAAAATGTTAAGATAGGCATCCTTCTCCTCTTCCTTCTCTCTTCTTGTGTCTTCCTGCCCCCACCTCAAGCTCTTTGGAGTGTGTCCTCATGGTATGTAACGTCTCTCATTCAGTTCTTATACAGTATTTTCCAGCCCAGATTTCATCCTTTGGTGACTCTCTGGTAATTCTCACTCAATATTTAGAGTTGTACCTGATTGTTTTACATGTTAGGATTTATTGCTGTGTTTTTAGGGCGCTCATTAAAAGGTAAATAGCCATAGTCTAGTTGCACTGTCCTAATCTTATACTATACAAAATCAAGTTTCCACACCAATAAGCAGATGTGCACTTCTGAGCAAGGATTGCCAGAATTCCTCTTGGGATTGATAAACTCCATTTCTGAAGTATCTTGGGAAATTTTTAACTTGCTGGAAGAGCTCCAAAAGTAGGCAGAAACAGCTTGACTGGATGTTTAGATGCTAGATTTCTTGGATGTGTTGAAAGGGCATGCTTGTCAGACATCTTGTTCAGGGAATCATTATTGTAAGCATTTACAGCAAAAGAACGAGAAGATGTTCCTGGAGCCAGTAGAATATTTGGGGGTGGGAGGAATGAAGTTGATTAGAAATAACTGAAGGTTTAAAGTTGGCTAAGATGCTCCTGGGAAAGTTTGAAGTCACCCATTACTATAGCATTCATCTTTTTGAGTACTTCTTTGATTTTCTTCATCATCTCAAGGTTTGCCTGAGCCCTTTGATCAGGGGGATGTTAGCACATTCCCAGTACTCTTATTTTGTCCCACTGTTCCTCTGGAACGGGCAAAGAGCAATGTGATGGCTCTGCACTACATTTGGAATTGAGAAGAGCAGCTGGAGAGGGATGGTGCCTGCCTGTCCTCCCTGTGGACTTCCTATACCCTCTGTCAGGGAAAAAGGTAGGGTGTACCTAAAATCATCATCATCATCACCATCTTACCCTGGACCCAGAGGTATATCACAGCTTCTGCACAGTTGCTGTGATGGTGATGATGTATCCCACACTTCCCCTGAAAGGAGCCTAGGGTGACAAACACACAAATGACGACATTGAAAACATCTAAACGCGATTCCAATACAGATGTAGACTGGAAGCGATCTCAACTTAAAAGGCATGTTGGAAGGTCTTCAGTAGGTGACAAAATGACAACAGAGACAGTGTCTGTCTAATATTTAATGGGACATTTAATATTTAATTCCCCTTTGGGTAGAAGGTTCTCAAGATTATAGTGCCAGCACTCTTGGGCGAAGCCGATTAGCTAGATACATTCTGGTCCAGGTTCAGGCCAATATCAGAAATGAATTGGCTTTGATTTCGCTGCTGTGGGCGAGGGGCAGCTTGTGACCCTGTTGCTCTTGCTCAGTCTCTCAGCAGCTTTTGATACCTTTAAAGAACACATCTTGCTGGACAGCCTCTGTGAGTTGGGAATGGCAGGCACTGTTTCACAGTGCTTCCATTCCTTCAAGGCCAGTTCTAGAGAGTATAACAATAAAACAACGAACAGGGTGGTGATACCTCTTGAAGGACATTGTCTGAACTGAAGGACAAACTGAAGGACATCGTCCTCTTTCTATGCTCCTCCCGATGGAAACATGCAGGTGGGGACAGATATACGCCTGCTTTAAGTCGTTTACATGATATCTTCTCTTGTATATTATTTACTGCAAAGTTCAATGACGAAACTCTTTAGCGACAAAACGTCTGATTGCTGGAACAACGTCCAAACACTGAACCACTGGTATATCACAAGTGGACTCTTTATTACTGCGTTTGCAATTGTTTAAGATAAAACCTACTTGGGGGGAAATTACTTTTGCCATTTTTATAGACTTTTATTGTTTACAGATAGTTGCCTTGGTGGTATTATCTTGTGTCAGTTGCAGTTCTAGAGAGTGGCATGGGGTGCCTCTATCACAGCCTCCTAGATCTTTATGTGAAGCCCATAAGCAGAACATGAGGGCAGTAAGCCTCTCCCATTTGAGTACACACTGCTATCCAGAGAGAGATTGCCTCTGATCCTTGAGGTTTAATGTAGCCATCATGGCTAGTAGCCATTGATAGCCTTTATTCTTCATGAGGGTGATCTTTGGATCTAGAAAGGCTTCTTTCACATGATTCCTTGATGACTGGAACCTTTGGAAGCAATCCATGGAGCCATATCACTTTTGTAAAAATGTCCAGGTCACTGTGGGAGCAATAGGAGAGACAATGGCAATCATGCCAGGAAATGCAGCATTGTAAGAGGGGCATGTGAACTACCAACAACCTATTTGAACTGAAGAATCTGGTGGGAACAGTTTCATTGAAACAGGCACAAAGCTTAGAGAAAGGATAAATATAAAACTAGTACCTGCCATTTCCCCAGGTGTATTTAGGTGTTGTGAAAGCCGAAGCCCACCCAAGATGGGCCTCCTTTGCATATTTCCTTCAGGAAAATTTGTTTTTCGTATTTGTCCTTTTGAATAATTCCCAGATTTTTCTGATCACCCTAATTACTGTAGGTACAAAAGAGCTTCACATACATTTACAAAAACAAACACTCACGGTACTTTTGTAATTACAAAGTCTGCCATTAAATTAGTATTTCATGTGTTTACATTTAAATTATTAACTGTGGCAGAATACAATGGAAGCAGAAAGAACTTGTAATTTCGGCGATAATAATGGAACACGATTAGAAGCATATCTTTCTAAAACCAAAATGTGGTTTGCGTTTGCATTTGCATTCTCTCCTTGTTTTAGCTGTCGTCAGGCCAATACATGTGTTCTCTTTCCTTTTAGGAGGCTATGTAATGTTTTATGGGTTTTTAAATAATATTCTCAAATCATTTGCACTAACCACATGGACTGAGCTAAGTGCAGTAGGAGTACTGGGATTGTATTGAAACACAGTCGCAAGGCCTGTAGTTTGTTTTCTTTCTCAATACTAATAGCTAATTCCTTTGCACATCAAAATACCAGCCTTCTTCCAGCTTCCCATGCACCTACTCAGGGCCTTTTTTCCTACCAGAAGAAGAAACCAAATGCCCCCCCCCCAATACTGTGGCCAACATTTTGAAAAGTCTTGCTACCCCAGTCACTCAGGCTCCAATATCTGCCTTTTTCTATTCTCTTTTACTCTCCCCACCCCTGCCTGGTACATGAGAGGTCCTGCTTCCCACACATAGCATCAATTGTGGGGCTCCAAAGAAAGACACAAGCCTGCCTCTTAATACATCGCAAAGCACCCTACGTTCCAACTTCGTTGACAATGCATACATCACTTAATCTAGATTTAGTTTTATTTATTCTGACCTACACTTACTGATAATGGAAGGATTAAGTAGCCCATTCTTAGCATTGTTTATAGACAGAAATGATAGACACCAATCCTCAGATCCCTAGGATAGTGGTAGTTCTGCTAAAATAATAATAATGATAACGATAATGATGATGATAATAATAATAATATTTATTTATACCCCACCCTGCCCAGCCAAGACCAGGCTCAGGGAAGCTAACAACCTAAAATAAAAACAAGTTGATTAAAATACAATTTTAAAAACAAGATTAAAATACAACTTTAAAACATTAGGATGCAGCCTCTTCACAGGAGGAGAAAGGAAAAAGAAAGAGGGGGAGGGAATCAAACTGATTCTAAGCCAAAGGCCAGGTGGAACAACTCTGTCTTACAGGCCCTGCAGAAAGAAATCAGATCCCGCAGGGCCCTGGTCTCATGAGACAGAGCGTTCCACCAGGCCGGAGCCAGCGTTGAAAAGGCTCTTGAATAGGGGCTGAGAAAATAAAGTGATGTGAAAATTACAGTATTGCCAACCATCTTTAGATTTGTTGCTGCTGCTGTGTTGTTAATATATGCCCCGTCAGGGCCAGTGCCAGACCTCAGTGGGTTGTCAGAATAGGGCTAGGTTTGAGTGGGCTCTCAATTGCTGATGGGCCCCACATGGCGCCAACCTGGGTCCCCACCTGGTGCCGCTATGTGCTTTTGCTGCCATGCATACTGCTGTTCACTTGCCTCAACCCAACCTGGACATGTTTCCCAGGGGGATGGAAGCTGCTGCCACTGCTGGTGCTCTGTAATGGGAACCAAGCTGTGGTGTTCAGCTCTGATCCATGGCAACCTCCTGCTGCGCTAGATTATCAAAAATGCAATGTCCGCCCTGAGTCTGATATGCTGAGTCTGTCGCTACATTTTGCATAATCAAATATGGCGAGAAGCCACTGTGGGTGTGAGCCAACTGCCAATTCAGTTCCCATTCAAAAGTGCTGCTGCTGTGGACCAAACAATTATGTGCTTTTTAAAGGGAGGGGCGGGATTAGGTGAGGTAGGCGAGTGATTGGCATTGGCAGCAACTAGTGTGCCATACTGTGGGTATAATAGTGGCAAGGGTTGTGGGGACATCTGGCACTGGTGTCAGGAGCAAGCCAGCAAGAAATCACACTGATTAAGTGATGTTAAATCTTAATGAGAAGAAACAGGATCTGCCCAGGAGTGTCAGCTTTTCTCTTTGGTAGGTCTTGCCCCTATGAGGCAATTGTGGAGACTGAACATCTCCAGCTTCCCACAGCTGCCTAAGTCTCCTCTTCTCCTGGGTCTTCTGCAAGCAATCTGAGATATGTCAGCTTGCCTGTCTTTGCTCCTCTGGCTTCATACCTGGAAGACCAGGAGAGGGGAGGTTGTCCCAGCAGGAGTGTGAGACACCATTGTTTCCTCACCAGTTTCAGTTGGTTGGCTGATGTAAACTTGCATGGAGAGGACAGCTGGCTTGGCCAGGGAAGTGATTAATGCCTCCTTATGAGAAGGAGTGGTCCCTGCCTGGTTGAAGGAGGCAGCAGTAAGACCACTCCTCAGTAAACTCTCCTTTGATCTGGAAAATCTAAGTAATTATCATCCAGTTGCCAATCTCCCCTCCTTGGGCAGAATTCTTGAGCAGGTGGTCATGCAAGAGATCCAGGTACTGTTGGAGAAAACTGATTTTCTAAATCCATTTTGATCAGGTTTTAGCCCTGGTTTTGGCACCGGTTTTGGTCGCCCTGTATTTTTGGTCACTCAGGAGAGTGACAGGGGAAATGTGTCTCTGTTAATTCTTCACCTCTCCAGGGCTTTCAATACAATCAGTCATAGCATCCTCCTGTCCGAGTTGTGGGTAGGTAGCATCACTTTGTGGTGCTTCCAGTCCTGACAGAATAGTCATTCCCAGAGGGTGATGCTTGGGGAGTGCTCTTCGGCCCTGTGGAGCCTTCAATACAGGGTTCCTCACGATTGGCAGTGGTGGTATTTTGAAAATTATTACCTTTGTTGAATATATTTTATCTGTACACAGTGACCTCTCTTACCAGCTTCTGATCATGCCAGTCCCCAACTGTCTATACATGTCTGTTCAGAAATAAGTCCCATTGAGTTCAGTATGGTGTACTCGCAGGTATATGATTGCAGCCTAAATATAAAAATATAAAAGTAAATTCAATTTCTTTCAGTGAAAATTGCTTTGAAATAAGAGTGTTTGGGGTTACAAAGAGCACAGCCATCCTGATTTTAGAGGTGAATATACTTGTTATTTCATAAATATTTTCTTTAGTTTTCAAAAACTATCCTTTTAAAAAAGGGGGGGTTCAAACCTTCAGAAACTCCCTGGTGAGAATTTATCCAGTCTGTGCCAAGGTTCAGTTTGTTACAAACCATATCACCCCATTTTCTCTAAATATTCATATATCTGTTTTGATTCCAGAGAAGGAATTTCTATGACCTGTCTACTTGCATTGTAGCGTGCGTAAAAAAAAAAAAGTTTGTGACTGCAACCCTAAATGTTTTATCACCTGTCAGACATTTCAGTGATAATAAAATGTAACATCCTTTAAATTAATTAGACATGATTAAGACTTCAAGCCCACAGGCCACTTAATTATGCAAAAATTATAAGTTAGCTATTTAAATTACCATTAAATTGATTCTTATGTTAATTGATATCTCACTTATAACCCTGCATTTCACTTCTATAGAATAACAGGAAATTATTAAACTTTAATGCATATACCTGAAAATGGTTAAGCAACCAGTCCTGTAAAGAAAATATACTGAAGATAAATAATGGAGGCAGAATCGGACATATACAGTCAAACACACACACACACACAAACAATAGGGCCTGCTTTAGTTAGGTTGATCTGACATTGTTTATGCATAACCTATTATTACCCAAATTTGTTCTGATTTCTCTACCCGTCAACTGAGTAAAGCTTTGATTTTCCACAAATGCACAGTAACTGCTGGTACACAGATCATTCTGGCATGAATGGAATAAAAGAGCAGAGGTGTGAAGGCATACCAAGAATTACAGTATTTTAGTAGGTGGGTATTATTTCTCATCAAATTCACTTGGAGGTGAAGCCCTTGATCAATGAAACACAGCAAAACACTTTCTTTTTGTCACTGTACATACAATTGCATGAAATTAATCATATAGCACCTTTCACCAGCTCAGGCTGGTACACTAACTCCAGACTCTCTTGGACAGCCACAGTGTGATCACAGTTATCCATGTCCTGGTGATCTCTAATCTTGATGCATACGGTACATGGGATTACTGATATTTGGAAACCTCAGGTAATTGGGGAACATAGGAAGGAACCTTATACCAAATCAGACCGCTGGTCCACCTTTCCCAGTATTAACTGCACCAGCCTCCCATGATCTGGCACCCTCTAGATTTTGGGCTGGATATAAAGCCACTCCAGATCCATCCTGGCCTGCCTTCTATCTCCGCCCTGAGACCATAGAATTGCAACTTCAGGGTACAGATCAATGGATTAATCTATTTCCAGTTCATGCCAGTTTCACATGTCTTCATTCATAAACCCATTCTGCACGCTTTCCACATTATTCTACACAATCTTTCTTTTTCTAAAAAAAGGGGGGGGGGAAATAAACAAAAACCCTTATGAAAATTCACAACTTTGGTGTGCCATTTTGCATGCATTTTACCTTAAAACACGCATTTTTGATAATTCATTTTATGAATTATAATACTTATTTTCATGTGCTCTCCCTCTAGAAACTCTGGGAAATCTATATGGTTTCTTCAATTTTTGCAGGTTTTTTTTTTTTTAAAACACACCCTTTTAATCGGAATCTTGAACCTTCCAAGTTGTCTGGGCTGCCATGAGTTTATTGTTTATAGTTTTTTATTATTATTTTCTTATTTTTGATTCTTCTAAGGGTGGAACAGTGGAATAATTTGGTGCACTTTGTATCACAACATTCAAGAGTACTGCGAAAACCTGAAGTTTAATTGTTTTCTGATCCACATATTAGCTCAGGAAGTTAAATCAGGCTGGTTTGCTTAAAAATATGGATTGAATGATGTTCTCAAGTATCCTTAACTATGGCTTGTGTGTGTTTTAGCACTTCCTGAAATACTGTAATTCATTTCATTTGTATGAAGTAAAACTTTGTGTCTCAAAATCAGAACCTGGATCATAGTTAGGATGATAGACATTGTAGTTCAGACTTTATCTTAAGACAAACTCTTTCATGTGGAACTCTTTTAATTGAAAAGAGAAACACACCCACCCTTTTTCCTACCAGGTCCTAAGTTTTGCTTTAGTTAAAAATACTTTTAACTGGGTCAAGACCAAGTTCCTTAGGGTGACATTAAAAAGAGTTTGATTTAAATATTAGCTGTCAAGGAAATTTATAATTTTGGCAGTTATCAGACACCTTTATTCTGTGTAATGATGAAGATTTGACTTTGATTTTTCTTTTTCACCCAAATGAATGGTGCACCTTTCTTTAATTTCTGATACTTGTCGGCCATTTGGCCCAATAATGGCATGCAAAATGAACTCTTAAAAAATTTATGCTAACATTTATTAAATAATGTATCATAAAATAAGTCAATTTGAAATTCTAAGTTGAACTCCCTGTCTGCTTGTGAGTGTTCCACCCCCACCCTTTTCAGAAGCCCCATCTTCATAAACCATTTTCACAGCCTTTCTAATTAGTGTGAATATTTCAAAAAATGTTATTGTAAATTGATAGCTATTGAGCCGCATGCTAAAATTCTTTTTGGACTTCCCATTTAAATGTCTGTTCCTCCGTCGAAAGGGGCCACTTGAAGTGTCAAGAAAACTCTGGCACTGGTTACGTTAACCCAATGACACACCTATCTTGTGCAGCTCTTGGCAGTGGGGATGGGCTTAGTTCTAATCTAAGCACGACTGAAAATAAAATGTCAAAAGATGTAAATGCATCTCTAAAGGCCTGCTTTGATCTTGGTTTGATCCCATTCTACTGACTTAAGTGGGGTTAATTGCTTGTTTTAAATAGATTCTGGATTTCTAATAGTGTAATCCAAAGTGGAAGTCTTTGGATTTAACATGATTAGCAGCCCATCCTAAACTCATTTTCTTGTAAAAACTCATTGATGTCAATAGCACTCACTTCCAAGTATATGCATATTTTGTATTGGGGTGTTAGGGGCTATTTTCACAAGTGACACACAAAAAAAGCCTTTGAGTGTCGATTCTACTTTTGTGTCATGTCTGAACACTGTTGATCTAGGAGAGAATGTGTAAAAAATACCCATTACCCAAAAGTTGGTCTTATTTTCACATTAGGAACTGATTGTAAGGCACCTAGAGGAGGCAGTCTAAACAGCTCACTTTCCATTAGTTACCTCCTGCACCACCAATATTCTGGTCTCATAGCCAACTCAGCTCCTCAATCTAAGGCACACATTTCACTGAGTAATCACATAGGTCAGGCAAGGGAGTCTATATGGCTTTCTCCTCAAATTCTGACCAGTTCACACCTATGAATAGGACTGAGCAGAAGAGTGTATGTGTATTGTACAAAAACAGTCACCTGCTGCCAAATGCAATCCCCCCCATCTTGCTATTTGTTTGGGGGGGGTGTAAACTGGGAGGAAAAGTTTCACTCATTCGGAGTGATGCCAGAAAGTTCTGTGCTTGCTCCAATTTGGCTCTGTAACACTGTCTGACAATCACCTCTGATTTAGTATGTGATGTCACCATGAAGCATCTTCCTAGCGTATTCTGAGTAAGGGCAATGCTTCTTGCCATCCCTCTGAATAGCCTTCCTAGTGACATCACATAGTAAATCAGATTTGGCTGCAAGAAATGTCACCTCAAGAACAAGCCATTTTTTTAAAAAAAAGAAATAGCTCCCATGTTGCAGAGTGAGGAAAGAAGCAAAAGCAAATTCGTGACCAGCAGCACATGACAAAGGTAGGTGAGAGGTGGACAATAAACTTTTTGCTGTATGGCTTATTATTCTCCACCTCCCACATTTTCATGGGCAAAAGTGCAGAAACAGACATAAGAATCTCTGTACTGGAACAGGGAAGAACTGACTCTCAGTCCTTTGAGCACTAATCTTTTTTTCTTCTGTGCTTTGCCATGATGAAACATGATTGTTCTGTATCACTAGAAGAACACTGAATGTCACACAAAAGTTATGTATAATACCATCATTTCCTCATTTCAGTTATACTTGGATGAAATAAGCATAGCACCCAATCTTTCCTTGTATGTTACCCACTTTTCTCTGTGTTTGTATTTTTGGGTTGGGAAAATAGCCAGATGATGATGGGCAATGATCTTCCTACAAAACCTTTAAAAAAATCCAATAACATGACTTGGTCAATTTACTGCATTTCTATAAACCTAAAATGATTGAAATCGCAGGTAGGATTTCAAATAACCAGCCAAAATGAACAGATTGAAAGCAGGAGGAGATGAGTAGGCAAAGTAAACCCAAAAGATTGTGGAGAATGTGGCGTGTCCAAGGCAAAGTAGAGACCCCAAACTGTAGAATGGTTCTGGAATTTGTATCCAAGCACACCCATGGGCTCCAGTTTACTCAGAGGAATCCGCAGCAGAATACCTCACATCAGTGCAAGAGTTTTAAAAACTGAATATTATTCCAAGTACCAGCTACACTAAATTCAACTCTTAATAACATTAGCTTATCCAGTGGGTCATAGAATAAACCCAGACCCCAAACTCTATTCCTTGGGACGTGCCATTTGCTGAACAAGTGCCAAAACTGGACAAAATAGAGGCTGCCATCCTATACAGTCTTTTTAGGATGTGAGTTCCATTGAACCCAGAAGGAACTATTTTCAAATAAACCGGCTTAGGATCATAAAGCTACATCCAGTGTTAGTCATACTCACAGTAGACCCACTGAAATCAATGGACATAACTAATGTAGGTCCATTAATTTTAGTGGGACTAAGTTGAGTACAGCTCACAGTGAAATCTTCCCTATTGAGAACACAGCTGATACTATCTGCATGATTCATACCTGTGTTATGAAGGACTGATTTTCTAGTAGATTTAAGATATTTCTCTTCCTCTACATAGAAGAACAGAGCATCGAGGGAACAAGATGGCTTTGCAGATACATCATCTATTTAATTCATATATAATTGCTCATTCTTCCTTACTTTTTTTGTAATTTAAATAGAGTGTTAAGCAAAGCCCTATCAAATATCTTCAACAAAACAAAAGAGAATATCCTTCTTCTGATTCAACCATAAATGTTTATGAATCAGTTTGATTTTTTCCCCATCACAAACTTAAAAAAAAAGTTGGCTGTAAAAATTAGCAGAGGCAGAAAGCATTTTCTGAAGCTAGCCTCAAAATTAACTATCTACCAAGCACTTAACATGGCTATCTCGTCCTTGTAATTTTGGAATGCAATAAACCTGATGGTAATTTTTATACATGTAAGGATTAGTACATGCCTGCATTGTTCACCTGGTATCACAAGCTATAATATGCTTCCAATCAAATCACTTGAAATACAGATTGTGAAAAGAATATGTGTTATTATTTTGTTTTAAAAGATAGACGCACACAGCTTGTTATCTTTGACCACAAAGCAGAGGGGGGAAATTCCCCCGTCACACTAGATGTATCCATGTTTTATGTATGCTCACTGCAATAACATTTCCATATGAATATAATGAAATGGCACGTTCTTTTTAGTCTTTACATTGTATAGATTTATGCAGCATGGACTACATACAGTACACTGTATCATCATGAATAATGTGATTATGGTAGGTATAATATGTGACTCCTCAACAGGAACTTGAATTATGTTCATGCAGTAGTTTTCTTTCATAAGTTGCATAATTTTCGTTTGGTTTCCCCCCTGGGGAATTTGTTTTATTTCTTGAAATTTAGTTGCTGCTTCTATTTTTGTATAATAATAATAATAATAATAATAATAATAATGTGCATGGTAAAATATTTACAATGGCATAATCTGCAGCCCACAAAATGCTGTGTAATATTACTGAATTGATAATTAAGTAGGAATATGTCACCATATGCTTAAATTGCTCTATGACCAATGTTTTTTCTCCAATTATCAAAATGCACATGATCAAAATTATGTTTGGATAACAACATTCCAGCTATGTATGGCACATGCCTATGATTCCAGTTGGGCATCATATTTCTTCTAGCTTGTGTAGTGTACATATGTATGACCTGTTAACACAGCTTCCTGTGGTCTAACCTCTTCTACTTTTCCCCTTCCTTTTCCCCTTCCTATAACCTTGTTCCGTACCTGTAAAATACTGTGCAATTCATAAAAGCAGCTATGGCTTGGGAAAATCTGGAAACTGAATAGCTATTCTAAGTTGATGAAAGCATTTGTTTTAGGAAGGGAGATGATGATGTGCAAGTTTTGTTGCATTTTGAAGTTCCACATTTACCGGAATCAACAATCATGGTCTTTGGGTCTTCCCTTCCCTTTTTAATTTTAGCATAAAAACACCCCAACTGTACAGAAATTATTTCCAACATCTCTCTCCCTTCTGTGATAAAAAAGCACCTGGGCAAGATACCACTTTGATGCTATTTAAAATTAGGTCATATTTTTGTGGTGCTGAAGAAATGAGACCTATCTTGATTTCCACGGTGCATCCTGAATTCACATTCACATTACCAAGCAGAAGTTTAAGTCAAGTCCATACAAAATCTATGTGAATGATATGATATGTTTTAGGAAATACCGTATTTTCTGTCTGTGTTTGCTGCTTTGATTTATCTATTTGGGCAAGTTTGTTATAAGGGGCGGGGGGAGAGTCAGATCATTGGTCAGTCCAACCTAATGTTGCCTACTCAGAAAGCAGTGACTCCCCAGGGACTTGTGCAGGGGTCATTCCCTGTCCCAATACTGAATATCAGTCCTTTTTTTCCCTGGGAGTATGCAGTGGTATGCATATCCCTAAACATTTTGTGAATCTAAGTTTGGCCTCATTGAGGGACAGTATCTCAATATGAGTAGGAAAATGAGAGTACCCCTAAGCATTTTTTCAGAAAAAAAGCACTGCCAAATACTATATCTGGTAATTCCAGGGCTGAATCTGACATGCTTTGTTCATGCAAAACACATGTTCCAGCGCCAGAAGACCAAATGCAAAATCTTTGTTCTGTCTGCCCAACTTTATATATGAACTGATGCACAATCCTGTGCACAGGATGCAGTCATAGAACACACTTGTGCTAATGTTTTGTAGCTAGAGGCCACAGTCCAGTGCAGGGGTAAGTGTGTGCATAGGTACACTGAAGTCAGTTTGAAGTCATAGACTTTTTGATATTGTTTTATTTGGGGGCAGAGAAGAAAACTGAAATTGCAGGAGGATGCAGTTATTTCTTCTTTGTAATTCTGGAATGCATAAATTCTGATTATCAGTGTTCAAAACTCCCATTGTCCTAGGCGCATTTTGCGACAGGGAATTTCATTAGCACGAACAGTTTATGAGCTCTGGGCGCAGTACTGCACCTAAGATTTCAGATTAAAACTGCAGAGTGGAAGGAAAGGAGAACCTTTTTCTGCCTTCCCACTTCCAGCTACTCTCTGAAAACTGGAGAAGAGACCCAGGGTAAGGACTAGACCATGTGAAAAATGAACATAATATTTTAGCTGCAGTTCATTCATTTTCAGCTTTGTATTGTTATTAAAAAGAAGTGTGCCTAGACATTCCATTGTTGCACCCATAACCTAGGTTTAAGGTGCCATTTAGCTCCTAGCTTTCATATCCCAGTTTCCAACACTGTTGATTATAATACAGTTATTAAATCCCCTCAGTTCTGAAAGCATCTGAGCCCAAAATTTGAGTTTAACGTAACTTAAAACTCAACCTTATGCAAAGTATAGTGTACCTGTAAGACCTTTGGTTTATATGTAGGATCAGGCTGCTTGCTTCATAGGCCACAATCCACCGTACACTTGTAGAGGGTCTTTCGTTCTTCTTTCAAGGACCCTGTTCTAGCCCTGTAGCCCAGTTCACTTAACTCAGCATGCACATTCAGTGAACGCCTGAAACAGTAGCCTCTGCCTCTCCCCCTGTTGACGTTCAGTGAATACTGTAGCGGGGAGAAGCCTGTTGATGTCATGCCACTACCAACGTGTGCGTACATTGAATGTGCCTACTGAATGAGTGAAAAGGATGCCTGTGCCAGATTGCAAGCTCCTATTGCAATCTCTCTGGGTTTTGTTTTGGTTTTTTTTTAAAAAAAGAAGATTGTAATGGGTGCACAGAGGCTATTTTCGGAAATGCAGTTTATTGTGCATGTAGATCTACAAATGCACTCTGATCTACCTGTGTGCTGTTCTGGTCAGTGGGCAGTGGTTTCAGACAGACCAAATCCAAGTACTCTTCATTTACTTGGGTTAGATGTCTTGTTGTTTGAACCAAAGAGATTGACCCCAAGGACGACTAGTCGAAGGTAAGTCTCAATTCAGTCACACATCTCCTGGTAAGGGTCCATGCGATTTCAGCCTAAGATCCCAATAGTTCATGGATCTAGATCCCAGCAAGCTTCTTTTTGTAATCCTCCAGACTGTGATAATTTTATACCCATCCCCTTTTGGTACAGCAAATGCATTCTTTGTTAGGATGCAGTAATTACAAGGTTCTCCATTATATGGCAGTTACCAGGTAATTCGCAAACATCCATGCAATTTTAATGGCCACAGGTTAGGTATATATGTGATCAGCAACAAATAAAAAGTCATGCCAAAGAAAATGTTATCCCTGTTGGTGCAGGGTCCTTCTTCTTTAATCCTGCGTCATGTTTGGTTAAAAAGCAATGCCTCTTCTACTTCTAGGAGTAATGTCAACATTCCAGTCCCATACACAGGTGTGATGTTGCCAAGTAGCTATTAGTGACATGTTGATCTGAAGCCAGCTGTCTCTTACCCAACCAAACTTTAGTTGATCTGGAATGGGAGAGTGGCACTCGATAACATGGTGTCTTTTACACTTCGCTATCCAAATTAATATTAGCTAAACTCGTGCAACAATTCAAGAGTTTAGGGGCACTTTATTAACAGGGAACATCAATCCAGGGTATAATTCAATTAAAAAACATCAATAAAAATCTAATTTCAAAAGTCGCGAGCAAGGTGCACCAGTATACCACATCAGGCAGTCAGAAAGCGCTCGGCTACTATTGAATCATTGCCTGTTTTAATAAGTATTCAGAAAATTATACCAAGACTTCAAAAGAAATTGTAAGGAATTGTTAGCAGGTTTATTAATGTTTTATGTTTTATTAAAAGTTTGGGTGTACATTTCACAATGAGCAACATCAAAAATCAGACTTTCTGCCTGTAATTTTGCTTCCTCCTGTCTTTCTGCCTTTGGGATTCGCTCTTTTCCTTTCATCAGCTGCCATTTTCAGCAGCATGCAGTAATTTCATGGCTCATTGCAAGCGCTGAAAACCTTTGAAACCACAAATGCTAACCTACCTGGCCTGCAGCCATTTAGGAAGAGATTAATTTAGCAAACAGAAGCAAAACACTTTCTACTCCTAGCCTGTGCATAATTTCACTTCTATCTATATTTATTTTACAGTGAGCAGCGTAATGACAATTTCAGTAATTGCAACTCTGTAAAAATTTGCCTACCTAGCTTATCTCGCTATCACAAGACTGTGAGTCAGTCAGATTAGGGGGAAATAAAGTACAGTGTGAAGCCTGCATTGGTTGCCTTCCAAAAAAAATATGTGTTTTTATATCAAACTTAAGTGATGCTTTGCCCCTTATTTGTATACTTATCTGCAGGACAATGGATTCTCTAAGATGTTGGGAAGGGATGCGTGCACATTTTTTAATGCACTATGATTTATAGGTGCTGTTTTCACACACACACACACACACACACACACACAGCTAGGCTGCGCCAACCCATTGCTGTAGATTTAGTTACAAATGGCTGTTGAGCAATCTGAACAGAACTGAAAGTCCATCTGGGGCAAATTTAGGCTATCAGGCTTGGAACGAATTCAGATTCTAAATTAGCTCACAAACTGTTAGCTTTAAAATGAAGTTCAAATTGTTTTATTGTTGCTAATCCAAGGGGAAAAATAATAAATATAAAAGTCAGCCCATGGGCTTTTCTCTTAATAAATCTTTTCTTACAACGGCCATATTTCTTCAAAACTTAGTTCTTAAAAATGAGTTGCTGGATGCTTATTTGCATATTAGAATGGAAATGCGTGGTGTTGGCATATACATTCACCAAATTTTAAATACTCTGTATTTAACATGTATTGCTTCTAGTAAGCAGAGAATCCCCATCGTATTTTTAGGTGATTTTCCTTCTATGCTATAGCTGGGGAAACTGAGGCTGAAAGACAGTAGCTACAGCAAGATCACCCAGAGTACAGGACTGAAATATAAGGTCAACAGATTATCCAGTTCAACTAGACCTTGAATTAACCAGAGCTCCAAGAAGACAACATGCCATTGTTCACAGTGTGTTGCTTCCAAATAAAATACATAAGACAGTTTGTCTATTCATCTACAAAGTAAACCAACAGCAACCAAATATTGGTGTGCATGGTAGATGTGATGGGACGATGAGCTGCTTGTGCGTAAAATGCAAGTCCCTCAGAGTTTGATCAGGTTTTCAAACCTCTGCCTGTGACGGAGCCCCTCCAGCATGGCTGCGTCAATCACTAGTAGAATCCGAAAGTGGCTGCTTTCGGAAACGTTTCCAACATAAAAGCTCCTTAACGGAAACACGTCGTCTGGCCTCTCGGCGTGACAGTTTCCGTCGAGGTGTGGGTGTCCCTATAGGAGGTCCTGAGACCTCCCCACTGGTTTCGCTTGAAGCGTCTCTGAGCCATCCCTCCGACTCACTTTCCCTTGGAGTTCTTGCTCGCCCTCTACTGGTTCCCTCTTCCGCTGCTACTGCTCTCTCAACCTCAGGGAGCCTTTGCACCTGCGGCGCTTTAGATGTCAGTTCCCTGACATCCACCTCCCCTCCAGGGCCCCCTTCACCCCCTCCCGTCTCCTCTCCTACTGGCGGTGAGGAGGTAAAACCCCTGAAAGAACCTCCCTCATCTTCCGACGTCGCGAACACTTCCTTCCACTTGTTGCTGTTCCTACTCTCTAGGTACTCTTCGTCATCAGAGTCCACTCCATCTTCCAACTCCGACTCCGCGAACCCTTCCATTTCCTCTTCCTCATCGGTGGTGCCGAAATACTCCTTCCTAAACCTTGCTATAGGCTGAGGTTTCCTCGGGAACCTTTGGTGGAACGTTTCTGTTAAAACCTCGTCATTGACTTCCTCTGCACTTACCCAGGTGTTTTCTGACTCCGGTTCCCCTTCCCACGCCACCAAATACTCCACCTGATTACCCTTCCACCTGGAATCGAGGATTTCCGCTACATGGTTGCGGCGTTCCCTCTCTTCCAAGGCTGGTCCCCTGACGTGCTCCCCTTCACGTCCCCCCCTGTATGGTGACAGTAACGACCTGTGGAACACTGGGTGCAATTTCATGTGGTTGGGTAATCGGAGTTTGAAAGCTACCGGGTTGACCTGCTGAATCACCTCAAAGGGTCCCAATCTTCTGGGCCTCAGTTTCTTACAACCCCCTTTGAACGGCAACCCTTGGGTTGACAACCACACTTGATCCCCCACCCTTATGGTTTCACCTTCCCTTCTGTTCTTGTCTGCCTGCTTCTTATATTGTGCCTTGGCCCTTTCTAAGTTGAGCTGGAGCTGCTGATGGATGGCTTCCATCTCTTCTACAAAATGTTCAGCCGCTGGAACGCTCCATCTCTCCCCTCCTTCCCCTGGAAATGCCCTGGGGTGACACCCGTAATTAGCCAAAAAGGGACTCATCCCTGTGGACACATTCTCCGCATTATTGTAGGCAAATTCTGCCAACGCCAACTTTTCGACCCAATCGTTCTCTCTGTCATTGACATAACACCTAAGATATTGTTGAAGAATGCCATTTGCCCTTTCCGCCTGCCCGTTGGTTTCAGGGTGCCGGGCAGTTGAAAAATTAACTTCCACGTGTAGCAAGCTCATGAGCTTCCTCCAGAACCTGGAAGTAAATTGTTTGCCTCGATCTGAGATCACCCTCGAGGGAGCCCCGTGCAACCTAAAGATATGTTCCACAAACAACTTCGCCGTTTCTTCCGCTGTGACTGCATGTGAGCATGCTACAAAATGGCACATCTTAGTTAACAGGTCTACTACTACCATGATGGCTGTTTTCCCCTTGGACCTTGGCAGATCCGTCATAAAATCTATTGATATCGCTTCCCAAGGCCGTTCTGGTGTGGGTAAAGGTTCTAATAACCCTGCCGGCGCCCTTCTTTCCCCTTTGGCTCGCTGACATTGGTCACACCCTCTTACATACTCCCTTACATCTTCCCTCACCTTAGGCCACCAAAATTCCCTGGTAACCAACCACATGGTTTTGTGTTGCCCAAAATGTCCCGCCGTGGGGCTATCATGCAACTGCTTGAGTACTCTCCCCCTCAATTCACCTTCGGGTATATACAGTGCCCCTTTGTAATACAATGCCCCATTTCTTTCCTCAAAACCTCCGGGGCTCTCGCCCTCCCCCCTGAGACCTCTGAGCTTATCCTGGGCATATTCATCATTTTCCGTTTCCTCCACCAGTTCCCGTTGCCCCACCAGCGCCGCCCCACACACCCAGCGGTCCTCCGGGATGACATGTCTCTCTTCGATCACCTCCTCCCCTTCCCAATATTCTGGTTTGCGTGAGAGCGCATCCGCCCTGACGTTTTCTGGGCCTGGCACATAACAAATCTCAAAGTTAAATTTGGAGAATTCCTGTGCCCATCTCACTTGTCGTTGGTTGAGCACTCGAGCTGTTCTCCAATACTCTAAATTTTTGTGGTCGGTGCACACTTGCACCTTGTGTTGTGCCCCAATTAATAAATGTCTCCACCTCCGGAATGCTTCGTGAATGGCAAGTAGTTCCCTGTCATACACCGTGTAATTCCTCTCGGACTTATTCAGTTTCCGCGAGAAGAATGCACACGGTCTCCACTCCGACGCACTCCTCCCCGGTTGAAGAAGGACCGCCCCTATAGCCCGGTCGGATGCATCTGTTTCCACTCTCATGGGTTTTTGTAAATCCACATGCAGAAGTTGTTCTTCCGAGGCGAAAGCCCTTTTCAGTTCTTCAAAGGCTCGATCCGCCTCCACCGTCCAAACAAATTTCTTCTTGCTGCTGAGGCAGTCGGTGATGGGCGCCGTCAAGTGGGCAAAGTTCTTGATGAACTTCCGATAAAAGTTCCCAAACCCCAAGAATCTTTGCACGTCCTTCTTGGTCTTCGGTGTCTTCCATTCCAGTACCGCTTGAACCTTGCCTGGATCCATGGCCAATCCCTTGTCTGACAAGCGGTACCCCAGGAATTCCACCTCCTTGGTATGAAACTGGCACTTCTCCAGTTTCACCCACAGCTGGTTGGCTTGCAGCCTGCCCAACACTTCTCGAACGTCCCTCACATGCTGTTCCTCATCTTCCGAATACACCAACACGTCGTCTAAAAAGGCCACACAGTTCTTGTAGAGCAAAGGTCCCAGAACGTGGTTTATAAAAGCTTGAAAACAGGCGGAGCCCCCTTGTAGACCGAAGGGCATAACGAGGTATTCAAAGGCTCCCAAAGGGGTAAACATGGTGGTCTTCCATTCATCTCCCTTCCTTATGCGTATCAGATTGTACGCCCCCCGCAGGTCCAGTTTTGTAAAAATCTTTCCCTTCCTTACTCTGGTCAAAATGTCGTCAATTCGGGGCATAGGGAAAGCCAGGGGCTCCGACACTGCATTGAGGCCCCTGAAGTCACACACCAGTCTCGGTTTGTCTGTGTTCTTTTTGTCCACAAAAAACACTGGGCTGCCCCCCACCGCTCGGGACTCTCTGATGAAACCTCGCTTCAAGTTTTTGTCAATGAACTCCCTCAGCTCCTGCATCTCCCTGTCTGACATGGCGTACAGCTTGCCTACTGGGAGTTGGGCCCCTGGGAGTAGGTTGATTTGACAGTCAAAGGGTCTATGCGGTGGCAGTTTGTCTGCTTCCCTTTCGCTGAATACGTTGCTCAGATCTGCGTATTGCGGGGGCACCTTCCCTTTGCCCATCACTTCCATCCCCGCTAGGGTGACTCTGTCTCCTCCCGAGACCTTCCCCTCCTTGCAGTGTTCTAGGCAATGCGCTGACCCAAAGGAGACCACCCTCTGATGCCAGCCCACTAGCGGATCGTGTAGCGCCAGCCAGCTCATCCCCAAAATGATGGGCGCTCCTCCCAGGATGGCCACATTAAACGCTATCTGTTCGGTGTGCCTTGCCACTCTCATTATCATCGGGACAGTCTGTTGGCTAACTTCTCCCCCCAACAGCTCTCTGCCGTCAATCGTAGTCACCTGCAAGGGGTTACTTAAAGGGATGGTCTGTATCTGGTGCTCAGCTGCAAACTCCTTACTCATGAAATTACAGGAGCTGCCTGAATCCAAAAGCGCCTTGACCTTTAGTGGGTGTCCGTTTGGCAGTTCTAGTAACACCTCTATCACTAAAGCAGGTCTGGGAGGTTCTGGCATGGGCACTTTCATTGCTCTTTGGCCTGGCTGCTGTGCCCCGACGGTGGCAGCCAGGCGTTGGCTTTTACTTGCTCCTTGCTTTCCTCTTCCTTTCCCCCAACAGCTCCTGCCATCCCTTGCCATTCCTTTCTTTGTGGGCAGACTCTGGCAAAGTGCCCTGGCTGTTGGCAGAGATAACATCTCTTGGCGCTCTTTCCCTCCTTCTTCCGCCCTTCACTGGGATTTGAAACTGCGCGCGCCCGCGCTGTTCCAACTTCCATCGGCTCTGCCGGCGGGAAAGATGGCTCTGGAATGTCTGGAATGCGGAACTCCCTCCAACGGTCTCCTTTCCCTTCCCGCCTTTCCAAAGCCCTCGCCTCCTGGCGCGCTCCTATGGCCAGCGCAGATTTGGTTAATTGGTCCATAGACTCCGCCCTGGGCCCCCGGGAAAGCTCATCTTTGACGGTTGAAGAAAGCCCCTCTTCGAAAAGCATTTGGATGGGCTCCGCCGATAGGTCCCACCCCAATTTATGAATCAGCATAGTAAATTCAGTCCAGTACTCACGGACAGATCTGCTTCCTTGCTGGCAAGCCATTAACTGCCTTCGCACCACCCCCTGCTCAATATCGCTGGAAAACATCAGGTCCATGGCACGAAAAAACTTCCTCGTGTCCTTTAAGATCTCATTATTCGCTGCCATCAGGGGTCTAACCCAATCTTTCGCCCCGGATTCGAGATGGCCAATCACATACGCCACTCGCGATTCCTCGTCGGGGAAGTCATCAAACTGCAAGTTTAGAGCGTATTGCATCTCTGTTCTAAAGGCATGATAGTTCCTGGGATCCCCCCCGAATTTCTGCACCAATCCTGGTACCTTTCTGGCGAGCGGGGTGGTTTTCTCCTTTCCCTTTTCTGCATCCTGAGCCCTCCTCTCCTCAAGCCTCGCCGTTTGCAGCGCCAACTGGATCTCCAACGCTCTGTACCTTTCTTCCAGGCTTGGACCCCCTCCAGCTGCTCCTGCACCCCCGGTTCCGGCTGGGTTGCTCATGATGCTTCTCTCTGCACAAGCTGGCTTTCGGTGTCTTTCGGATTGCTGTGATGGGACGATGAGCTGCTTGTGCGTAAAATGCAAGTCCCTCAGAGTTTGATCAGGTTTTCAAACCTCTGCCTGTGACGGAGCCCCTCCAGCATGGCTGCGTCAATCACTAGTAGAATCCGAAAGTGGCTGCTTTCGGAAACGTTTCCAACATAAAAGCTCCTTAACGGAAACACGTCGTCTGGCCTCTCGGCGTGACAGTTTCCGTCGAGGTGTGGGTGTCCCTATAGGAGGTCCTGAGACCTCCCCACTGGTTTCGCTTGAAGCGTCTCTGAGCCATCCCTCCGACTCACTTTCCCTTGGAGTTCTTGCTCGCCCTCTACTGGTTCCCTCTTCCGCTGCTACTGCTCTCTCAACCTCAGGGAGCCTTTGCACCTGCGGCGCTTTAGATGTCAGTTCCCTGACAGTAGATCTCCCCAATGTCACAATTTCATTCATTTATAAATAAACCTTATCCCACATCCTATAAACCACCATGATGGTGCCTCGTGCTACTATTCTGCTAAGGAGCCTCTCAGCTCATGACATTCATTCATTCATTCATTCATTCATTATATGACATCACTGCATGTTTGGAAACATTTAGGTGGTGTGAGTAATTTTCAGCCATCATCATTTGCATGGGTTTTTTTTGTTTTTGTTTTTTTGATAACAGGAAGTCAAAAGGCAAAGATGTTACTATAATCACCTTGGGTAACCTTTTGCCTTAAAATTTCACTTTCTGTCACCATTGGCCAAAAGGTCTTCATATAATAAATAAATGACATGACAAGTGACAACAGCCAGCCACTGAAACACAAAAAATGCAGATACAAAACTGCCCTTTTCCTAGCCTAGGAAGCTTATTTTTATAATATGTCTTTCAAGCTTTTTAATGATCAGTTTTAAAAAAAAAAAATCAGTTGGACAACTTTCTTTTTCTTTATTAGGTTTATAGAAAACTGGATAGTTTTTTCCAAGAAGGAAAGTGAAGGGTAGAACATTAAACTTGTTTATGCACTGTTTTTATAATAGCTAATTCATTTAAGCACACAGATACACAGACGGCAGTGGGATGACTGGCCAACCCACACAGATGTACACCTCCAATGTGGCATCCCATAACGTTCATAAAATATGTCAACACAGCCTGGATTCTTTCCATCATTTATGTTAAAACTATTGGTGTTCATACCAGAGAAGCAAACATTTCTTGTTGTTAAAATTTGTGTCCCTATTAAATAAAGAAAGAAATAGAAATGCTATATGCTCAGGTTGCCAGCAGCAGGATTGGCAGACCTCTGTATGCGCATCTAACAAAAAACACAAAATGAGTAGAAATCTCCTTTTTTAAAAAATCTGATCCTACGGTTATTGTGCATATCGCTCTTTTAATTTGCTGAAGGTTTTACATTGTTTTATTGTAGGAGGCCTCATGAAAGATCTAGGAGGTGTGCCACCAGTATTGCCGTTCATTTATGAGATTTAGTAATTTGCAAAACTAGCTGGCCCTTTGGTTTTGTAGTCCTCTGACTTCGGTGGTTTGTTTCCTTGGAAATTCTGGAGATTATTGAAAAATTCCCAGCCTAGGAATTAGTTTCAGGTACCATGTTTTTTATGGGAAAGGTGTGGATATCCATAGATAAGCTGTTTGTTTATTAATGAAATAAACCGAGAGCCCCTGCTAGTGTCGGAGCTCACTGTGCAAATCAGAGTTTTCATTCCTGCAAGAGATCACCAGTTCAGGGTGAGAATATTGGGCAGTGCATAGAGTTGCATTCAATAACACTTCCTTTGTGTTAATGTAGTTAGTATGTAATTGCTGTATTTGGACTTGAGAAGAGATTTATTAGCAATCCGCTGAGGACCAATTTACATAAGCAAACATTTTTTCCTCTGGCCAGTGGTTGATTGCTCCATCAGGTGGCTCTATTTTCCAGAGGGGTAGCTATGCTAGTCTCCTGCAGCAGAAACAACAAAAGGTCTTGTGGTACTTGGAAGACTAACACGTTTTATTATGGTGTCAACTTTCATGGTCTGGAATCAGCTTTGTCAGATGAATGAAGTGCAGTCCCAGTTTGGAAGGTGTGTATATCATGAGGGTGTAAAGGGTACGTGCAACACATCAAGTAGGAATTGAACACAAGGAATTGCAAAAAGTACAGTCAGTGGCAATTCAATTAGAGCTTAAATGTTTATAAAATAGTATCAGTAACCCTTTACACCACTACAGCCGGTGGACGTTGGTCCACTAGAACCAGTACCTCAGTCTGCCTTCAGCAAACCCCTGTTTTCTTACCACCAGGGAATGGTGGCATTTCTGCCTGTCATTGGCTGTGGTTCCCACCTCCTGATGCCCCCGCTGCCTTCTGCCCCACCAAGCCTGATGAGCAATGAGCACCAGCCGCCACTGACTACAAGTGGAATTTACTTACCAGTGCCAGATGTTCATTTTATTACCAACCTGTTTACAGTAACAGACTAGTGATAACACAATCAGTTAACATTGCCAAGTAAATCACATCCTGAGTGCAACAGGAAACCACTGTCTTTATTCAAACCCAAATGGATAATATTGAACTTCCTGAGGAGTTGTAATTCAGCAATTTCATGGTGGAGCCTCCCTTTGAGGTTCCTTTGTTCCAGACAGTAACAACCTCACAAGTTGAAACACTCTCCTGCTGGTTTCTGTGTATATTGCAATTTCTGCTGTCAGATTTGTGTGCATTTATTATTTGATTCAGGGGCTGCTGGCATATACATTTATAGCCCACGAGGAGGTTTGGGGGGAAATTATTTCACTGTGTACTGAAAACCTACCTGGCCAATTAACACAGAGATCATATTGCCATTTCCCCATGTGGACATGTATAGTGTCCAATGAATTTGCTGAGTAGCTGGACTTAGTTTTCAGCCATGTGAATCAGTCCCACCCAGTCACAGTGATCATAATGACAGAGAATGGGATTTCAGCTTAAATCCAAGCACTCTGCCTTAATTTTTTTTATATAGAAATGTGCTGCTTAATACTGCTATGTGATTTGCCCAGGCAACATTGCTACTAATAGGTTGTGCATAAATTATGATCGCTTAAGAATGGCGGAGGTATTTCCATTTTGCACCTTGGCTATTACAGCTGCAGAGAAAATGAACAAAATGAGATTACAAACTTATAAATACAGGGTATGCAATGGAGAGGGGGGAATTCGGGTGGGGGACGTAAAAGAGAAGCACAGATACAACCTTAACTCCAGCCATACAAATGGTCCTGCTATTATTTACTATGGTAACATTATAAAAGACTACACTGTTTGGGACCATTATCCTTCCAGCTCTCTTTTCAGTACAAATCATTATATTTATTATCTGTCGTCTTGTATAGAGGGTCATGAGAAAGGCCAATCGAAAGCAGAAGAAGCCTGCTTTTCAGAAGAAAATTGGACCTATTTCTAATTCTCTTTCATTCTCAAGTACAAGGAAGTGCAGACTTTTTTTGTGTGAAAAATTGTTTCATGCAAGATAAAAGTACAGATTATCGGTGAGAAAATGGCACACTCTTCCTGACACCTTGCAGATTCTTGGGAGATATTGCCAGTTTTCCTAAAAGATTTTTACCTTTCATATCCTGAAAAATATGTTTCCTTATAGGTGCTGAGCAGCAGGTGCCAGAGTTTAAGGTATTATTTTTGAATATGTTGTATATAAGGGATATCAATGACTCGGCTGTATGTTTTAACAATGTAATCCCTTAAAGTAAATACTGTGTCGTATATGATGGAGGAAATAGATGGTTTTTTGCAAATGTGTGCCCAGCATCAAGGTTCAGTTCGTAGGCTTCTTTCTGCTTTTGTGCATATGCAGATAAATGAAATTAAAATACGGATCTTGCCTTTTTGCATTGCATGCTTTCCGACACTTTCTGCACAATTACAATTAGCTTGGACACCCGAGGGTCTCTGAGAAAAGAATGGTCATGGTAGGCCAAGGCATTCACACACACACCAATTCCCCAGGTACTCTGCCGCTCATCTTACTGTCACTGCTGCCTATCCTTCTACATTTGGTATTTGAGAAGCAACGGTGGGCAGCGGGGTCAACAGTCAAAAGCTGTATATGTGTGTGTAGAAACCTCTGATGTGGCTGAAATGTAGCCCATTGCACAGAAGTGGGAGTTACCCACTTTTTCATTTGGCCACGCCTCCTGTTGGCATGTGGCCTCTAGAGCATTGCCCACAAGGGAACACAGCCCTCAGGTTAAAAAAAATTTCCCACGCTGCTCTTTCTTTCCCGCATTGCCTTCCATGCACAGTTCCCCATGTAGGTGCTGCCACATTGAAGACATGATTCTGACATTGTGTGGAATAGACCTCCTGATAAGATGGCGACCCTACTGGCAACAAGCCCGGGGGGGGGGGGCTGACTCAGCCAACCACTGATGTAAGACCCTGCAAGTGTACATATTTCTTTGAAGTGTATCCTTAGGAGAGGCCATAGCTCATTGGCAGAGCATCTGCTTTGCATGCAAAAGGTCCAGCTTCAATCCCTAGTGTCTCTAGGTAAGGCTGGGAGAAATTCTTGCCTGAAATCCCACAGAACCACTGCTGGGCAAGTGGTTCTGTAATAATACTAAGCAAGATGGACCAATGGTCTGACTCAGTGTTAGGCAACTTCCCATGTTTAGTCAGGGAGGAAGGCACAGCTCTTCCAGTGCTCAGCTGTCTCAGGATCAACAGCCCAGGGAGGTGACAAAGCAAACATCTCAAGGGCTGTGGCATCTTAGAGCTAATTACACTTCATGTAACATGAGCACGCATATTCAGATAAGTGAATGACATACCTCACAAGTGTCCCAGAAAAAATGGGACATCCTGTCTTTTCCCCATGAGAGCATAACAGCCATTTGGGTTGTTGTGATCTTCTACAATTTTGTGCCAAGATCTTGCCCAGAAAAAAGTGCTTTTGGGCGGGGCTGCGATCTCATGTGGTATTCCATAACACATGTTTTTGGGCGCCATGAGAGCATGGCCCTGAAAAGGTGTGTCTTTTGGTTTCCATGTTCTCACACGGGTCACGTGACTCAACATGTTGGAGGGCATGGAATGATGTGAGTCTATGCAGGGCAATGCAAAGCTGGTAATAGGCCTAGGCCAGATGGGAAATGTAGTCCCCACTTCAATAATATTTACGAAAGGGTCCCTCTTTGCCTCTACCAGGGGGACTTGGAGTAGACCCCATCAAAGTCATAGGGCCCTACCGATTGGCCCCTCTGGCCCCATTGCTTTGGCTTGGGTTTTTGCAAGCTCAGTGGTACTAGCATGCACAGGCCTGCAGCCATAGGAGAGGTGGTAGGTTACCACTATTATGACTTAACATGTCACCATCACCTACCCCGACAGATTGCTTCAGTGCAGCTGCCCCCTGCAATAGGCCAAAATCCTGCTATGTACCTTGCTTAACTACAAATGTTTGCTGCCGCAGGACTTCAGTGCATATGTAGGGACAAATGCCACCTCCTCTTAACTGGTGCTGCATCATTCCAAAATCTAGACAAGACGTATAGGACAGCACTCACCTAAGCCAATGGCCCGGAGCAACTTGTATTTTTTTTCCCACGAAGAGGGAAGCAATTTATTAAAAACATGTTTTGGAAGTATGATGAGTCCATATCAGTGCTGGCGGTATGTTCCCATTATCAGCTAGACAACTTTTGTTAATTCTGTAAATATTTCCAGCATTGTAAACACTGGGCAGTGTAGTGGCTGTTAATACAAAGTAGGCAAATTGTCTGATGAATTCATGTATAAAGAGACAAGACTCTGGGATCAGAAGTTTGCTGATAATTCAAACAAAGCTCTGAGTTGACTTGATTGCCAACAGTTTTTGAGAAATATCCATAGGACCATAAAGTGATAAATTCTTCCATTAGTTCATATGTGGCACTGACAGTTTACTGACCTGAATTTTATATTAAGAAAGTGGAGTTTCCATAGCTCTCCACATCTTTTTCATTGTTGTTCATGCATGTTCAAAAACAGCTTATATATTAACACAAAACGCTCCATTCTAAAAGATTTTACATGTGGTGTGTGCATAGCTGGAGCTTTATTTAATTGAGAGGCACAACTGATTGTCTACATCACTTAAAACAGGGGTCAAATGTGGTCTTCCAGGCCTCTATATTTGGCCCAAGACTCTCCCTAGTTCACACACCCTGCCACAGGCCACACCTTTTGCCTAAATGGAATGAAATCTATGATAATGCCTCTTGCTTACATGGAAAGATAATAGAGAGGAAATTTATTTCTAGTTTTAACATGCCATAAGAAGACTGACTTACTTGTTGCAAGTTTATTGCTGGTTGAAAAGTATGCATTTGTGCCTCTGTTGAGATACGTTATTTCTCAGGTCACAAATTCAGCTATCATTACTCTGATTTTAGCTGATTCCCAAAACAAGGATGGGTAGCACATACAGCTAATTTGCATAGCGTCATCAGATAACAAGCAAGACTTTATAACTGCATTTGAATTTGTCTTTATTTTCCTAATCTTACTCCCAAAAAGCGATCAAATGCAGAAGCAGTTTTCTGTAGGGCACAGCATTTAGTTATTTATTATATAGTAAATAAAGGCTATTTATTATTCAAAATGTCTTTCTATCCCACTCTTCTTCCATTAGAAAACTCAAAGCAGCCAATAGCAGGAACATAAATAAGAATAATATCCAAGCAGTACTATATAATAAAATCAGCAGCCAGAACAGACAACAGCTGTGAAGAATATCCAGCTCATAAGCGCTAAAACAAAACAGAAAAACCTCCATAAATTCCAACACCCTGTTCCCTGCCTTGCTACTGGACCATGAAGGAGGAGAAGGCATTAGAAGCTAAGGCATCAGCAGCAGTCTTGCTAGACAGGTGGTGGGAGACTGCCATCCAAGACCAGGCACCTGTTCCGGTGCTGCGTATCCTCCACGCCCCTTTCCCCTCCCCCAGTCACCCGACCCACGTGGAAGCAGATCTCAATGTCTGTAATTGTCAGCATGGGTTCCTGGTAAAAGCAAAAATTGCTGGAATAGGTGGCAGATCAAGTGTTTCAAATAGTAGCACTGGAAAACCACTCAGACCAGCAAGGAGGTTACTAAGGCTGTACTAAAGCACAGCTGTCAGGAACAGAGATGGAGGAATCTGTTCATTTCAGATCTCTGTTTTCTCGTTCCCCAACACTTAAATTCAAGTTCTCCACATTTCTGCAGCAATCTGTGATTAAAAAAAAATTAAAATAAAAAAGCTCAGAAGAATGTGCAGGTATTTTAGTGCAACTTTCTCCCACTAAACATTTTTTGTTTTGTTTTGACAGATACACACATTTTTGCAAGCAATTCCCACCACCTCCACCACCATTATGTATTTTTTTGTATGCTGTGTTTACTAATATATGCATTCATGCACACACTTTAATAAATGCATTATTGTTCTTGTTATTCAGCTGGAGAACTGTATTGCAAAATTTGTGTAACAGTGAAATTGTAAGGACGAGTGGGTTTCACTTTGTGTACTGTTTCAGATCATGTGAATTAGGTAGGTTCACCTTTAAAAGCGAACTGAATCAAATTTCTCCCCCATTCCTAATCAGTAAAGAAGAATATTAACACAATGCAGGCGGTTCAAGTAATCATGTTCCGAGCATGCGTCAGCTGCAGCGATCAGATTTGCCAGCTTGGGTTGATTAATGCCAATTATACCAGCGTGAAATCAGGACATCAGCTTGAAAGATATCATATTATTAATCACAAACAGTACAAGGGTGCCCAACTTCGAATAATAAAAAAAAATACATCGCTTGTAAACCTTGTCAGTATCACTGTTTAGAACTGGGCTTTAACAAGCTCTAATAACCCGCTCCCCATTCCTTCTCTCCATCATATATTGTTCGTATCGTACACCAGGAGCAAACAATGCAGATGGGGAACTGACAGAAAAGCTTTTTAATAATTAAAACTTTGGATGCCTAATAGCTCCTTTCATCAGAGAATCTCAAAAGAGTTTCACAAACATTAATTAATTAAATAAGCCCCCAAACTGCCTTGTGAAGTTGGCAGGTGGTATTTTACCTCATTTTGGAAGAAAGTAAATTTGACATGGGGGCACACAGAAGCTGTGCCACAGCAGCTAGAGACAAAACCCTATTATCCTGCCGTAACAATATGCATGAAAGTGTGCTTGTTAGAACTCCAGGGCAGACCTGCCCATCTTGTGATGTACTGAGCTGAAGGCAGCCCAGCTGCTTTGCACTGCTTCTTCTTAACCCTGTTTTCTGCAGTTCTGTGCAAGCAGCAAAACCAGAAGCTTGATCAAAATCCTAGTGGGACACCACTGGATGTGTCAACTCAGCTGCGTCCAACCTTTGCTTCTGCAAGACTTCCCTTTGCAAGATTTGCTTAGTTTGTTGCTTCATGATTTTTCTGCTGAATTCTCTTTCTGTTGAATTTCTGTTGAATTGTCATAGCATCAACACAAGTAAACTATGGTTTAGCACTCAAGCCCTTTCATAGTCATCTGGTCGCCATGAGAACAGAATGATGGACCAGATGGGGCTTTGGTCTTATTTCTACTAGCCCTGACATCTCGCCAGGCCACACCCTTCATTGGTCCTGCTCTGTAGTCTTCCTGAGCACTTTTGCCTCACTGGGATGCATCCTCAAACTGTAATAACGCCTCCTGCTTTTCTGGATGGAGAATATGTGTTTCATAGATGTAGAAAGAAATCATTGGCTACATGGAATGCAGCCTACTGTGCAAAGAGACACATCCATTGTTTCACCTGCTATTTGCCTCTGGTTCCACCCACTGTGTGTGGCCCCCAGAAACCTGCCTGGGGGGGGGGAATCTGGCCCTTGGGGTTTTAAATGCCTCCTACCCCTGTCCTAGTAATTCTCTACATTTGGAAAGGCAATGCACAATGCCTTAAGAGCCTATCCAGCTAAGCATAGTTTCCAAATTGGTCATGGGATGGCAGCCAGAAGACAACCCACTTGGCCAATCCTGCTCCAGATAGCTCTATAGCTAACAAAATAAATCCAGGCAGCTGACCCGCATTGGCTTTCAAAGGCTCAATATAGGAGAACTGGATTTTGAATAAGTCTCTGAATAAAGTACGCTCAGAGTGCAAAAGAATGTAATTCTGTCAATAAATAGCCAAAGTATGTAAGGGAGACGTGTGCTCCCTGAATAGACTGGAAACATTTTGCAGGAGTCATCTGCTTTTAAATCATCAGCCTTTACTGATAAACAGTTCAATAGAAATCAAGCAACATTTAAATCAGATATGAAGTATCCAGTCAGAAAGAAATGCTGTTATAATGACTCCTTCTGTGCTTTGTAACTTTTCCAGGCTCTCCCATGGTCTCAGACATTATGTTGGCCTTCAGTGTGATATGGCACCAAAAGCAGAGTTATATCATAACTCATCAAAGGTCTATGAAAATTCATTTGGATCTGCCACCAGCTATCAATTTAGACAAGAAGTGTATCTGATTCAGCTTAATTAGAGTGGACGAAAGCGTAGAAAACAGGTCATTGTCCGCTGTCTTTGCAAATCAGGAGAAAGGGAGGGAGGGGCACCCAAAACAGAACCCTGTATTCTGAAGCATTTAGAGATAACTTAGTGCATCTTCAGTCATGAGACAGCTCTGTGAAGTTTGACAAGGCATGCCGGTTCTTCAACAAATCAGCAAAACATGATATAATCTTAGCTGTGTGTGTTATACCAGGTACCTGATCTGCAGGTGTACAAGGCATGGAAAATGCTTAATTCTCTACTCTGTTTATCAAGGAAGTTGGCAGGGTCCAATTAATCTATATAGTCATTCTTGCACAGGTGTACTGCCATAATATTTAGCTAGACTCAATTTATATTAAAGGTAAAGGTAAAGGGACCCCTGACCGTTAGGTCCAGTTGCCGACAACTCTGGGGTTGCGGCGCTCATCTCGCTTTACTGGCTGAGGGAGCCGGTGTACAGCTTCCGGATCATGTGGCCAGCATGACTAAGCCGCTTCTGGCGAACCAGAGCAGTGCACAGAAACACCATTTACCTTCCCGCCAGAGCGGTACCTATTTATCTACTTGCACTTTGACGTGCTTTCGAACTGCTGGGTTGGCAGGAGCAGGGACCGAGCAACGGGAGCTCACCCCGTCACAGGGATTCAAACCGCTGACCTGCTGATCGGCAAGCCCTAGGCTCTGTGGTTTAACCCACAGCAGCGTTAAAGCAAAATTTGATTTCTTTAGTCAAGTATTCCAAAGGGAGAAATGGGAAGACAATGAAACACTGTAGATGTTGATGTAAATTACATTGTGATTTCTTCCAGCAAAACAAAAACAAAAATGGAGAAAACATGTAGCCTAAGGCCAGTGATAATAAAAGCCATGCAAGGGACTTAGGCCTCATGAAAGATGAAATATTAGCCAAGGACAGGGCTGAATTCTTTGAGAAGGAGATTGTCAGGTAGTGAATCTTTCTCTCTCTCTCTCTCTCTCTCTCTCTCTCTCTCTCTCTCTCTCACACACACACACACGTAAATACCTCTTGAGAAGCTGCTCACAGATTTGGGGAAACACTTGGAAGTGAAGGGTGGGCCAAGGAACACAATTCCACTCTCCTGCCCACATGCTCCCCTCTGCATGGACAAACATAAGAAGGGCCTGCTGGATCAGGCCAGTGGCCCATCTAGCTCAGCATCCTGCTTTCACAGTGGCCAGCCAGATGCCCATGGGGAGCCCACCACCAGGTTTCAAGCACAACAACACTGTACTGTGGTTTCTAGCAACTGGTATTCAGAACCATGGAGGCAAAAGATAACTACCATGACAAATAGCCACTGATCGCCTTATCATCCGTGAATTCGTCAAATCCTCTTTTAAAGGCATCCAAGTTGATGGTCAAATCCTCTTTTAAAGGCATCCAAGTTGATGGTGCTGAAGGAGACTCTTGAGAGCCCCATGGACTGCAAGAAGATCAAACCTATCCATTCGTCAGGAAATCAGCCCTGAGTGCTCACTGGAAGGACAGATCCTGAAGCTGAGGCTCCAATACTTTGGCCACCTCATGAGAAGAGAAGACTCCCTGGAAAAGACCCTGATGTTGGGAAAGATGGAGGACACAAGGAGAAGGGGACGACAGAAGGCAAGATGGTTGGACAGTGTTCTAGAAGCTACCAGCATGAGTTTGACCAAACTGCGGGAGGCAGTGGAAGACAGGAGTGCCTGGCGTGCTCTGGTCCATGGGGTCACGAAGAGTCAGACATGACTAAACGACTAAACAACAACAACAAAGTTGATGGCCATCATTGCCTTATGTGGCAGTAATATAGATATAGATGGGGCGGGTTGGAGTAACTGGAATCCTGAAGAGACGCATGCCACACGACATCATTTTGTTGCTGGGCCTCACTTGAATTATTTCAAATTTAAATGTGAGCAAACACTGCATACCAGCCTCTGTGTGTGAAGCATGCTGTTACGGAAATCTTTCCTCAAAGATTTAAAGACAATCCTCCTGCTTTCTTCCATATTCACAGTAATATGCAATCCTGTTATTATTTCATCTAGGCCATTATTCAGAATGGAACAACACAGTTGTTGATGATGCCTGCTTAAAGGTGACTTTCATTTTCACATTGACTTCACTCTGGACATGTTTGGAGGTCCATTCGGTGAAATAAAATTGCTTTGCAATTATTTTTACTTAGAGAAACATGACAGGTCGAATTTTCATGTTAATTAATCTCTGTTATTATTGTGTGACTGCAAATCATAAATTTCCTTGCAATCCGGCATTAATACATTCTATAAATTATTGTAATTTCTCCTATCCCTACCATGGACTTGGAAATAGTTAACTTCGCGTGGGTATCTCTTTGTTTACCCTAATGCCTTATGAAGTGTGGATTTGGAGGAAATACTGTCTCTGGCAATAGTTGCCAACAGAAAAGATAAGGCACAACTCTCTGAATTCCCCTCACCCAAGTTATGCTCTTATGGTAAATTTGACACTGTGTAATCTTTGTGGTCAGGAGCTAGAAAACATCCAAGGCTTGACATATCATTTTGGTTTTAGACTTGCACTCAGATTCGAAATTTGTTATTTCCTTCCCTAAGTACTATTAATTATTTTTGTTTTGTACATACCCCAAAGCAGCAGTTTAAGGCAGCCTTCACTGACTTGGTGTCCTCTAGAGCAACCAGGGGCTGATGTGACTTGCAGTGCAAACTGACTGGAGGGCAGCAGGTTAGAAAAGGCTGTCCTAGGATGAAGCTAGATGTGATGGTCAACCACTGAAAATAGACTTCCTCCATTCGCCAGAGCATGCAGACAGGCTTCTCAAAGTTGTCCTTGTGTTTTCGTCCCCCTGCTCTGCATAACAGGCTGCTGCTGCTGGCAGGGAAAAAGTGGATATTTACAGCATATTCAGAGCACATTCTTCCCACTGCCCCCAAGAATTCTGGGAACTGTAGTTCATCCCTTACAGACCTACAATTTGCAGCATGTTGAACAAACTACAGTTCCCAGGATTCTTTGAGGGATTGTGTGCTTTGAATGTACTTTGAAAAGTGGGGTGTACACAGCCTGCAAAACCCCCACTAGACACGTCCAGGGTGTTAGTAGACTTACTCAGATAGTGATGCCCGTGGAAGGGGTCTTACCCACTGGCCCTCAAAGACCTGGAGTTGATACTATTTGTACTGGTGCTGGGTCCACATTTTCAGCAGAACGATGTGTTAGCATGCTGAGGTAGTGAACAGCGCCACTGCAGGTGAAATGCAGGTAACCTTTTTCTTTTTTAAAAAAAAGAAAGAAAGAAATAGCACATGAAAGAAAAAAGGTTATCTCCCAGCTCTTTCTTTGCTGCTATGCTGATTGTCTATTTCCAGGGTGTTTTTATCAAGGCAGGGAGCAGTTTTTTTAAAAAATAAAATAAATTAAAAAATGTGATCCCTACCTGTAGTCTGAAGATCCAGCTTCTGTTCCAACACTATTCAAGGTGAACTGGTTGGTCCTTCTATTAGACACCATGAAGCAGACAACATGGAGGGAGGCACACAACATGGACTAGTCTTGGGTGTTATTAAAATAGTTTACTGCTGGTGAGGAGGAGATGACGTGGTCTGATGCCCCTTGGATTTGGGGCCAGACCTGAAGACAGAGAAGGGGCAAGTTAAAGAGACATCAAGTGCTATGGCGCTCCCCCTTGTTCCTTCATCTTGTTTAGTTTTTTAACCAGTCAAGTTGGTTTGCCAGAAAGCTGGGTTTCTCATAGGAAATACTGTTTCACAAGATCGGTCATACTGCTATAAATTCTCAATGCAAATCTTCCATAGTTATGTGACTTTTTTGGGGGGGGGGATGATACAATTCCATTATGTATTTTGAAGACTATTTGAGTTTCTGGGGCTCCCACCCCCACCTTGAACGCTGGGAGGCTGCACTCCAGCCAGGCCTGCATTAATGCATTTCCGAGTGCTGTGAATGGGTCTTTTGGCTAAAGTCCAGCTCCACTTTTTTATTTAATAAATATTTTTAAATAATCATTTTTCATTTCTAATTTAGCTCTCAGTGCAAAATGAAGGTCTCACGCTCTAGGGTGGGTGTCAGCGAAGGGATAATGTTTGTGGCACAGCCGTATACAAGGCAAAGAAATGGCTTTTGTAGGGTGATTAAATGCTGAAGTGAAGCTGAGGTGTTTGATAACCACAGAAGCCATTTATTGTGTGTATACTCCAGTGCCACGAACATCATTTCTATTATACAACAAGACAAAGGAATATTCAACAAACCATAACGAGGAAAGAATGAGATTGTTTTTTTCTTTTTTCTTTCTCCCTCCCTCACCCCCATGGAAGTTTTAAAGTTTCAGCTGCTGCTCCCTCAGATTAGTCTTCTATTCATGTCCCATTAGGGGTGGAGCTTAAGCCAATCAAACTGGGGCGGCCTCTCTGGAAAATGAGAATGGTGCCTGTGGAAGTGCTTATCACTAGCGGTGTCAATATGTATTTTCTGAAAAGGTAATGCTGATTCTTTCCCCCACTATGCTGTGATGGTTGAGGAAAGTGCCTTCTCTAGCTGTATAATGTGCTGTAACTGTTCCTCTTTGATAGAGGAAGACACCAAGTCATAACATCTGGAGAGGGCGACTTTCGATATCTCTGTGTGCTGCTGCTTCTGTTACACATTACTGCTCAGGAGGATCACACTAGTCTCCTTCATTATAAGAGCATTTTTAATTTTGTTTTTAAATAATGAGGAACACATTCAGGAAGGGGGGCAAAATGGAGGATTTGAAGAATAAGCGTCTGCGAGAAAGAAATCTGTTTTGTTCCAAATTCACAGTGAAGAGTGGCAAATAATGATAATAATAATCGCAACTGAATGTGTGGCTGCTGTTCTTTAAGCTTCTGAATGATGCCTTCTGTTAAGATTCTCACATTGTATGACCGTACCCAAAAAGCCTGTGTGGTGTGGCAGATGAGAACCTAGTATGGTTGTACAGACTGTGATATTTGTTCTGGTTCTGTAATTGCAAATTTTCTTCTTTGATATATATTTGTATGGACATGCAGGATTCAGTTTTGTACACTTCATTATTTATCCATTCATTCTTGCATACGAGGAGCTCAAGGAGGCATATATGACCACTCACCCTCCCATTTGACCATTTCAACAACCCTAAGTTAGACTGAGAGGCCGTGAGTGGCCCAAGGTCACCCAGTGAATTTCACGGCTGTGTGAGGATTTGAGCCCTGGTCACCCAAGTCCTAGTCCAACACTCTATCCACTATATAATATTGTACACTAAACTCTAGCCACTAGACCACTTCCTCACACTGACCATTAATGATATAGTGTTACTCCTTGCAATATACAAAGCACATTGACCAAGACCTCTTGTAGATATAAATGTTTATGTTTGTTCTGTGTCTCACGTGGGCTTCCAGTGAAGCCCTTCTACTCTGTGAGGGTCAAGCTCTGTAACCTGGAAGTTCAGCATAACCAAAAGATGGCGGGGGGAGAGCTGTTCCTGAAATGGCAATGTAGTAATTGGTAAAGCGTGTTCTCACTAAGAGAGAGCACGTGTTGCGGATGGGGCCAGAAAAACATCCTTAGCTGCCAGCCGGATGTTGCAAGAGGCTGGGGACGGATTGGTTGACTGTTGTTACCGGGGCAAATTTGATGTTGCCAATTTATGGGAGGGATCAGAGGTTATTTATTCTGGGTCCACAGCTCGTTCCTTTCTCTTTCGCTGTGGACACCGGATCATCACCGGAGTGCTTTCAGCGGGAGATTTGGTTGTATAAAATTCCTCCTTTTATTCCATATTTCTTATTTTCTTTCTTCTTCAACTCTTATTATTAATCATTTCGTTTAAATTCTTGCCTCCTATCTCCCCCCCTGTTCCTGGTAATTTAATTTGGCTTTTTCCTGGGGGAGGGGGGGGTTCCTGCCCCTGGCTAACGGCCCGATCTCGGCCGGGCTTTACTCCTGGGTCGGGGATCCGGCCCCTTCCCTGCATCCCCCTGCGGTCACCGTCTTTCTGGGCCTTTGGGGACTGGGGTGCTGCCTACCCTCCGCTGAGGCCTGGGGGTTCCGGAGGTCGCAGCGGCCTCCCCTTTGGGCCTAGTTCGGCCGTTCCTCCTTCCCAGCCCTATTAACCCGGAGCGGGGACTGGCTTGGAGGCCTTTGCCGGACCCCGGTCTCCCGCCGGCCGTTTTCGCTCGCGGAGCGTGGTCGCTCCGCTACTTCTGGGCCAGCCCGCCGCCTCCGATCCCAGCCGCGGGGTAGGCCTCGGCATTCGGCGTGGCGGCGCGGGCTGCTGCGCTTCCCCCTCCCTTTATTTTCGGCGGCTTGCGGTGAGCGCGGGCGGAGAGCCCGGTGTCTTACCTCCTCTCGGGGCCTCCCTGCTCGTCGTTGCGCTGCCGCTCCTGGCTTCCGTAACAGGCTGGGAGCGCTGCGTGCGTGCCCTTGGTTGGGCCTGTGGCTGCCTGGGCGCTTTGGCCGCCTGCCACCCCCCCCCCTGCTGCCTGGGGGCCGTGGGGCTTCTTGGTTGGTGCCTCCCTTAGGACCCTCCATTTTGCAGCAATTTTGGCGGGAGCGCCATTTTGTCTGCGTTCTCTGTGCAGCGGCCTCTAGTGGCCAGGCGGCGTAATTGCAGCCTCTGTTGATTTTGGTGGTGGGACATCTGGTGGCTGTTTTGTGCAATTGCAAGCATTGTACTCATGGTTGGTGGCCCCTTGTGGTTGTTCCGGTAATTGCAGGGTGCTTTTCCTGCCTGTTTTATCAGTGGTGGTGGATTAATTTCCTCCCCTTTATTGTACCAGGTTATAATCAGTGGTGACTATTTATTGACTTGTCAATTTGTGTTAATTATCGATTATTATTCAATTTGTTTATTTTCACTAATTTTGTTTTCTTTATTTGAGTTATTTGATTTCGCCTGTTAATTATATTATTTTCTTTTGTTCTTCCCCAATAGTAGGAATGGCTCCTAAGAAGTCAGCGAGGAGACCTGAACCCGCTCCTTCCGCAAAGCGACCTATAAGGGGCCCGTCTCAGGCTTTGCGTTCGCCTGTGCCGAGCCAGTCGCTTGAGCGCATTCAATCCATGGTCTCTGGCCTGGCAAATGACCCAGTTGCTTTGGCTCGGGTGGAGGCTGAGATGGAAGGCTTGCTGCGCCGCCATGCAACGCCATCGACTTCCGCGGGGGGTCTGCCTCCTCCGATGGCTGCTTCTTCCCCTGTCACGTCATCTAGCGAAGAAGAAGGAGAGCCAGTGTCAACTGGGGTTTTCTTATCTGATGCGCAGTTGGCCCAGTCCCCGGACTTACCTTTGTTGCAGGTTGCCGCACACAGGGGGCGGAGCCTTGCTAGGGGTGGAGCCAGGAGAAGGGCATCTACTCGGGGTCGGGCTGTGCGGGGTTCACCTATGCAGCCTTCTGGGTCTGGTATAACAGCTTCAGGTCTTTCACAGGTTGTCTCTTTTCAGTCAGTTGCAGGCACTGTGCAGCCAGATGCGGCATCGGAGTCTTCGCTTGAGGACAGCCTTCCGCTACCACCTAAGGCCTCTTCTGGTGGGCATCGCCGTCACAAGAAGAGCTCTAGAAAACGCGCCAAGCGAAGGCGGAAGGACACTTCGTCCTCCTCTACAGGTACATCTTCTCAGAGCTCCAGTAGTGATGAGGAAGCTTCCCTGAAGCTTTACTGGGGCTTTGGTGAGACCTCTGGGCTCCCCAAGTGGGTTTGGGAGCGGAGGGCTAATTCTCACAGGGCCAGGTATGGGGCGGTGCAGGAATGCCAGGATGGTGCTTTAGTGCCAGATATAAAAGTTTCCACTAATTCGGCTAGGGATATTATCCCGGGTGCCCACTTGTCTTCCAAGCTGCGCTCCAGGATTCTGAATGGGCGCTATGTTGACATCTTTAGTTTGGCCCCTCCGATCGAGGGTCGGGAGCCTTTAGAGAAAGGACCTGTTGCTTCTAAAAAGCGGGCGACTTTAGCCAAAGCGGATAGGACTTTCGAGCGCTGGCTAGATAGTTTTCAAGTTTTCGCTGGCGTCATTTCTGCAGCGTATCCTAAGAGGTCTTTGCACTTATGGGTGTACCAGACTATAGTTCGATCGGCCTTCACGATGGCTGGAGAGGCCGCTGCCTTGTCTTACGATCAGAATTTTAGACGTAGGGCGGCTAAGATCCCTACTGCGCGCTGGGATCGGAAAGACTTGGATGTTTGGACCACTTACGTGGCTCCGCGTATTGATAAGAAGGCCCCTGATTTGCAGAAGTTCAAGACCCTCCCGCAAAGGGCGAGTCGCAAATTTTGCTGGGATTTTAATAAGGGTGTATGCCAGCGTCTACCCTGTAGGTACTCCCACTTGTGTGAGAAATGCTCAGGGAACCATTCGGCATCGGTGTGTGTTGGGGCGCGGCGGCCCTTTCGTAGAGGCGGGGGCTCTCAGCAGCCCCCAAGAGCTGCTACCCAGGAGCCAGCAGCTGGAGCCGGAAAGTAGTATCCTGTCTTCCTTAGCTTATACGCCAGTGCGGCTGCAGCCTTTATTGACATTATTGGAATTATATCCTGACAAGAAGTCGGCATCCTACTTGCGTGAAGGTTTTTCCCTGGGCTTCAGGATTCCTGTAGCATCTGCCCCTATGGCGGGGAATCCTGTTAACCAAAAATCTGTTAAGGACATGCCTGAGGTGGCTCGCAGGAAAATCAAAAAGGAGCTTGCTTTGCATCGCATGGCCGGTCCTTTTTCTGTTCCCCCCTTTTCCAATTTGCACCTTTCACCTTTGGGTATTGTTCCTAAGAAAGCTCCTGGGGAATTCCGCCTCATTCATAATCTCTCACATCCTATAGGCACGTCAGTAAATGACGTAATTCCCCCGGAGCTTTGTTCAGTGAAGTATGCTTCTCTTGATCACGCGATCAAGATGATTCGTAAGTTTGGGCCTGGGGCGTTATTGGCCAAATGCGACATTGAGTCAGCATTTCGGCTGCTTCCTATCCACCCAGATGATTTCTGGTTACTGGGTTTTCAGTTTGAGGGAGGATTTTATTTTGATAAAGCTATGCCCATGGGCTGTTCCGTGGCCTGTGCTGCCTTTGAGTGTTTTAGTTCATTTTTGGAGTGGGCCTTGCGTACAAGAACTGGTCTGGAAGGGGTCACTCATTATTTGGATGATTTTTTACTGGCCTCAAATAATGATACGGGCGACTGCGTTGTATTACTGCAGGCTTTTGCCTCCTTAACAGAGGAGCTGGGTGTTCCATTGGCGGCGGAGAAGACCGAAGGTCCTTCTACGCAGTTGACTTACTTGGGTATCTGGTTGGATACCGTGGCCCAGACTTCCAGCTTGCCGGCAGATAAGATAACCAACTTAAAGAAGGTTATTGAGGAACTCCTTCCTTTGAAGAAGGTCACCTTGCGGCAGCTGCAGTCGTTGTTAGGTCATTTGAATTTTGCTTGTAGGGTGGTCGCTCCAGGGCGACCGTTTTGTTCCCGGTTGGCCAGACTTACTGCAGGCCTGCGGGCCCCGCAGCATAGGGTGCGCTTGACTCGTCAGGTGCGGTTGGACCTTCAAATTTGGTTGGATTTCCTACAGGATTTCAACGGAGTATCCTTGTGGCAGGATACGTTGAACCTCCATAATGACTTTCAGGTACACTCTGATGCTGCGGGGTCCCTGGGGTTTGGTCTGTTTTGGGATGGCAGATGGTGCGCTGAGCGCTGGCCTCCTGCCTGGCGTGGGGAAGCTATAACTCGGGACCTAACCTTTCTTGAGTTTTTTCCCATTGTAGTGGCTGTGCACTTGTGGGTGGAGCATTTCAAGGACCATCGAGTCTGTTTTTGGTCTGACAATCAGGCAGTGGTGAATGTGTTAGCCAAGCAGTCTTCACGTTCTCCTAGGGTATCAGCACTTTTACGTGATTTTGTTTTACATTGTTTGCGTTTTAACATTGTATTTTCTGCCCGCTTTGTTCCGGGCATATCTAATGAGATTGCTGATGCTCTGTCCCGTTTTCAGATGGAGCGCTTCAGGTCCCTGGCGCCAGTGGCTCGAGACCGTCCGGAAATTTTCCCGGATCATCTCTGGAACCTTGGCAGCAATTAGTTGTACAGGGAGTAGCTGCATCTGTTGCCCCATCCACTTTGCGGTCATATAAAAGGGCCTGGGCTGACTTTTTATTGTTTAATGGTCAGCCGGTCGATGGGGTATTGACCACCCCCCATTCTACATCTCAGGTTCTTAGGTATTTGGCCCATTTATTCCAGATGGGCCGGGCGGCTAGGACGCTGCGACTTCATTCGGCAGCGATTTCCTTTTTTAGTAGGGCAAATTTTAACAGGGACCCGTGTGGGAAGTTTGTGGTGCGCAGAGCTTTGGAGGGATGGGGGCGTCTCACTCCTTCCAGGCCTCTTCCCAGGCGGCCCATCACATTTGAGTTGCTGACACAGATGCACAGTAAATTACGTAGCGTCTGTTGGTCTAAGTTCGAGGCTCGACTATTTGCCGCAGCCTTCTCATTAGCCTTTTTTGGGGCCCTGAGAGTGGGAGAGGTGGTCCTTGAGCCAAAGCGGGATGGAGGCTCTAGGGGTTTGTTGCTGCAAGACGTGAGTTTGTCTGCGACTGACCTGCAGCTGAACGTGAGAAATTCAAAAACAGACCAGCTGGGTAGAGGAGCTTTCCTCCGGCTCCCGGCGAATGAGGAAAGGGGCCCTTGCCCAGTAAAGGATCTTAGAAAGTATTTGGCACTGCGGCCTGAAGGTGAGGGGCCCCTGTTCATTCACGAAAATGGGCACCCGTTGGGGCGGCATCAATTCACTAAGGTGTTGCGTAAAGTTATTACAGCTTGTGGCCTGGCTGCCTCTGAGTTTGCCCCCCACTCCTTCCGGATTGGTGCTGCTACGACAGCTGCCCACTGGGGTTTGTCGGCTAAAAGAATTAAAAACTTGGGCCGGTGGAGGTCGGAGGCATTCAGAGCATACGTACGGAAATGACGTGTTGTTGTGTACTTACATTTCTGTTTTAACCCTAGGTCTGGCCACTATTCGTATTTGGATAGTGGGGCACAGTATTGTGCATTGGGCCGCTGTCAGAGCTCGCCAGTCTGGATTGGGAGATTGCCTGGGCCTTCCGCAGCACGTACAGGTGTCTTGGATTTGCAGAAGGGGGATGCGCTGGAGGGAATTCTTACCGCTCATGCAAAGGCGTGTTCTCCGGCTTGGCCCTCCTTCGGCGATCGTGGTGCAGCTTGGGGAGAATGATTTGGTTTCTTCATCTTGCTTTGTGCTGCGCATGGTTATTTTACAGGACTTAAAGGATCTGGCGGCTATGGTGCCTGATTCCACACTGATTTGGTCACAGTTGCTGCAGCGCCGCATCTGGCGGGGTAGTCCATGCCCCGCGTCCACCGAGAGGGTTAGGAAGCGGATTAATTCCGCGGTGGGCAAATTGGTGGTGAGCTTGGGTGGATTGGTGATTCCTCATCCTATGATTTCCTTTAGGATTGCTGATTTATTCAGGGATGATGGGGTTCATCTTTCTACAGTTGGGAATGATGTGTGGTTGGATGCGGTGGTGTCCAAGTTGAAGGTGAGGTTTGGTTTGTGAGTGGTTGGCGGCGAGCATAGGGGCTCGGGTGGCGGTTAGGCATTGGTTAAATTGGTTGGTGGAGGGGTATGGATTGGCTGTGCCTACCCCTCCAATGCTGCTGCAAAATGGGAATTCCGTTAAAGGAATTCTGGGGCTTACCATCCCCTTGTCCAAACCCCTGGAATCGGGTGCGGGCCGCGTAAGACCCCAAGGAGCAGGCAGGGAGGAACTGAAGGGTCTGTGTCGCAGCCCCAGTTGCCCTGACCGTGTTCCTCCACACTGACTCACGCTGGAATCCGGGAGTCAGTGCTATCCCCCAAGGCGGGGGGGATAGCTAGTCATAACCAATGCCTACGCAACCACTCATGATTTGTATGATAAATAAAGTTGTGGCCAAAATTATGCCAAAAACCTTAAACAAAAATTATGTGTGATGTGTGAGTTATTGGGTTGGGGATGTTTTGGGGGACCTCAGCACGCAAAGCGTGTTCTCACTAAGAGAGAGCACGTGTTGCGGATGGGGCCAGAAAAACATCCTTAGCTGCCAGCCGGATGTTGCAAGAGGCTGGGGACGGATTGGTTGACTGTTGTTACCGGGGCAAATTTGATGTTGCCAATTTATGGGAGGGATCAGAGGTTATTTATTCTGGGTCCACAGCTCGTTCCTTTCTCTTTCGCTGTGGACACCGGATCACCCGCCCGCCCTCCCTTGTTGGGGCTTTGCTTTGACCTTGCTATGCCTGTCATGGGGTCGCTCGTCTTGGTGCGGGGGCCTGGTAGGAATTTACCTTTTGGCTGATTAGTGCGTGCCAATTGGGTTTTGCCTACTGCGTAGCAAATCGTCACAACTTGTAAGGTTGGCGGTTAGGCATTGGTTAAATTGGTTGGTGGAGGGGTATGGATTGGCTGTGCCTACCCCTCCAATGCTGCTGCAAAATGGGAATTCCGTTAAAGGAATTCTGGGGCTTACCATCCCCTTGTCCAAACCCCTGGAATCGGGTGCGGGCCGCGTAAGACCCCAAGGAGCAGGCAGGGAGGAACTGAAGGGTCTGTGTCGCAGCCCCAGTTGCCCTGACCGTGTTCCTCCACACTGACTCACGCTGGAATCCGGGAGTCAGTGCTATCCCCCAAGGCGGGGGGGATAGCTAGTCATAACCAATGCCTACGCAACCACTCATGATTTGTATGATAAATAAAGTTGTGGCCAAAATTATGCCAAAAACCTTAAACAAAAATTATGTGTGATGTGTGAGTTATTGGGTTGGGGATGTTTTGGGGGACCTCAGCACGCAAATAATAGAGTTAAATGTTGTCTCCAGTTAGTATGGGTTGAAGCTAAGCCTCTACTCTTTAGTTTGTTATTCGGGTTACTGTACTTTCATTTTCCTATGTAATTCACCATGTATTTCACCAATAAACACATTCTTGTTTTGGGCCTACAAAATAATCTGAAACCTTGCCTTGTGTGAAATAAGAACTTAACAGACAGGCTGGGCCAAACCTGGTAAGTCTTTCTGTCTTGACATTTTCATGGACAGGAAGTTTTCAGGGGTACTGAACTAGATTTGTTGTTCCTTTTCACTCCCAGCTGCCTCCACTAATGAAGTTTTTTTTTGCATTGTCTTAAGAAGACAGCCAAGGTCAGACTTTGGGAAACCAGTGGTAGGAAGGTGCATTCCCATTTCATTTTCAAACCATTTTGTTGAATAATATTTATGCTGCAAAAGAGACAGTGGCAGAAGATTCAAGATCTATTGCTGCCAGATTTAATAGGCTACATAGGTGGATGTAGTCCATCAGTACAAGCTTTCCTAACTCCTAGCAATCTGCACAGAGTTTAGAGTAATGCATCATTAACACCATTAATTACACTTGTTCCTATTTTATATAATTATTCATCTCTAGAAGGATTCCACAAACGTTCAGCTCTACAATACAAAATGCCACTGTTTACTTTGCTTAGCTTGCTGAACCTGATCATATGTTTACACACAGACATTTCCTCCATAATATGAAGTCTGCAGCCAAACTTGGTGATTGGTGGTTTTCTTAACATATTTGAGAAGACAGGGTGTTTTATGGGAACTTTTGGCATAGGTTCTCAGCCCACAAATTAGTAATTAGGGTAAACAGATCTGATCAAAATTAACTACTTGATGGGAAAGGTAGCTTTTGGCCTATCAAGAAAGTATGAAGTGCCATTTGAGACTGAGTGGATAATATTGCAAGTGGCATCCTTCCTTCCTGGCTCAGAGTCTTCCTAGGAACATTTGTCTTGCTAGTTATTGAAACACTATGATTTTTAATGCTGGGGGGGAAATGTCTTAGTATAAACCAGGAGGCAGTTGAGCAATCAAGCACAAAAATGATTTCTTGTACAAACAGCAGAGTGGCTAACCAGAAACTATGTAGTTGATGCCTTTCTAAATTCAAATTAAACTTCTAAAACTTACAGAGCAACTGGCGTCAATGAAAATGAGCTGTAATTTGAAACCTTTTCCCCTAAAGCTATCTGAATTTTTGATAACTCTGTGTAGCCTTTGGAGTAGCACACACTACCATAGAGATAGCAGTGAGTGTGTCTCTGCCTCCAACCCACCCACAGCAGAGGTTCTGGTTTAAAGGAGTTCAGGGTGTGCCCACTTACCTTTCTGAACTCTTCTGTGCTGAACACTTCAGTATCCAAATAGAAGTGTCAAACACTTCCCAGGAGATGCAAGGGAAGAGGAAGCACAAGTGACATCTACTGCGGTGTAGAAAGTTATATTGATGAAGACTCTCCATGAATAGATCTACACTCCAGATAGTTTGTGAAGCTCACAGAGGTGTCGTAAGTTTGACATCACATGTTATTTTATGAATAGAGAAAAGGGAAGGTTGAGCCTCCCTTTCATACCTTCTAAGGTGTGATAACCTTGGGAAACTGTGTACAGTTCAAATCACCACATCCCAAAAAGGACATAATGCTAGGAAAGCTTCCAGAAACGCAACCAAAATGATCAGTGGATGGAGAAAATCCTGTATGAGGAAAGGATATGGCATTTGGAACTTTTTTGGTCCCTTCCAATTCTACAATTCTATAATTCTGTTAGTAAAGAGGGATGTGATAGAAATGTATAAAATTCTGCATTATGTGTAGAAACCTATTGCATGGGAATTAATCCAGTGCAACTGGATGTTGGGAGTTTCAGAACAGGCAAAAGGAAGTACTTCTTTGCGCAGCACAGAAACTGTAGAAATTATTTCCACAAGATGTGGTGATGGCAAACAACCTGGACAGTTTCATGAAGGATATTGAACAAATTCATGGACTGCGTGGCTATTGATGGCTACTTATATAACTACTTCAGCTGTTAGAGGCAGGAGTGAGAGTGCTCTGTGGAACCAGTGGAAGCAAAAGTGGCTTGCCATGTGGGATGAATCAATAATGTGAAGTTTCCGGCAGTTGCATTGCTGACACTTCCCAGAATGTGATGACGGTGCTGAGCAAGCCAGTAGCAAAGTCAGAGTTTTGCTGAAGCACCAGTGGAGCCAATCTAGTGCTCCCATTGGTCCACTGCACAACCCTTCCCTCACTACTGGCTCTCTTCTCCTCATTCCAATGAGCAGCAGTGATTATGCCGCCAAGAAGATAGCATTGTGGCACCATGCTTGTGCTGTCATTCAGTGGCACCACTCTTGTGCTCATGTTTTTCTTGTGAATTTTCCATATGTATCATAGCTGTCAACGTTTCCCTTTTTTTTAAAGGGAAATTCCCTTATTCCAAATAGGATTCCTCGCAAGAAAAGGGAAAAGTTGACAGCTATAATATGTATCTGGTTGGCTGCTTTTGGAAACAGAATGCTGGACTAGATTTGCCATTCAAATGATCCAGCAGGGCTCTTCTTACGTTCTGTGTTTTTAAAATAATGGTCTAATTGAATGGATATGATGCAAAAAGGCAGGGAGGGGGAAAGGAAATCAGCAAATCCAGGTACCATGAGACAATTCTGGAAAGAAGGAGCCAAGTAGCATTTGATCCTACACAGGCTGATGTTGCAGGTGGCGGCAGGGGGCTCAGTGTCTTACCTATTCCTATGAAGGAGCCAGGTAGAATGGGTGCTGATGGAGACTGTTCTTGGAGGCGAGGAGCATGTTGAACATAAGTTCCAAGTAAGTCATTTGATTGAACTGCAACAGCAGAAGATGACTGAAAAGGGGAATAGGGATGGAGTTCAGTTTGCTTCCATTTTAATGCGAACCCACCAAAACAAACTATCATTCAGCATTTGCACTTCACAAAATTTTGTGATGCAAGTTCTTCAGCCAAAAGAATGTGTAAAAAAAAAGTGTAGATTAGGAGAAACTGGGCATAAAAATGGAAACATTCTTGGAAATATCATACAAAACTGCATTGTGTTAGGGAAAATTCCTTGCAAAAATGTGCATATTAAGCACTAAAACACATGACATACGTGGGAGGAAAGGGAATGTTGCACAGTAATTACCCAAGTAACTACCATTTTCAAATATCAATGCAAAGGGTATGGGTGTAAAAAGAAAAAGATTGACTCAATTTAGAACACCTGGTTAGAAGTGATTTCTTATTCAGACCTTCACAGACGGCACTTGCAATTGGCAGTGACAATCCAAGTAGGGTGGGGTTCAACTGTCTCTAATCAGTATTGGTTGCACAGGTGTAAGCGCAAGCCTGTAACAGGATCAGGGTGAAAGTGATTAAGACAAAGGTGCCAGTAACGCAATAAAATGACTTGTGCAGGTGGCAACGCACAAGTTATTCGGACCATGGTCTTCTTTGTTTCTCTCTCAGACGTTTTTCTTTCCTTTAGGGCTTACTAGAAATTTGCAGGTGACGAGAGAAAGCTTCATTCTGATAAAAGAATAGGCCGGCTTACTGATTGCAGAAAATTACACGAAGTTTTTTTTTTTTTTTAATCAAAGTCTCTGTGGTCTGCGGTCTGATTTTCTAGGCCAGATGTCAAATGTTTTTCACTGATGTCGATGTTGAAGTAATCAGTAAGCCAATTCCAAGAATGAGTAAGTGAGACTGTAATAACATTTCACTTCAGTATTACAAAAGTCTTTTTTTTAAAAAAAAAATCCCCCCAGCTATGAACAAAGTAACAGGACCCCTCAGATTCAATATAATTACACAAACCATTACTTTGAAATTTGTGAGACATTTTTATGTGTGGTCAATTGCTATATACATATAGATGGAAGGCCGTAGCAGAAAAAATATATATATGCAAAAATGCATTTACAAAGTTTCATATTTTTAAACATTTACATTTAATTTAAAACGTAATTGCATTTTTAGTATTTAATCTATTTTATGAAGTTTATCTTTGCTGCTACAATATTAAGCAGCAATTGAAAAAGGGAAGGATTCACTAGAAGAAAAGGCTTCAGTCTGAAGGTTAAAATGGAGACAGAGAAGGATTGATGGATGATGAGCCATTGTGAATCATTCCAGCTGATCATGAAGAGCCTGTTGTCATTTAACATGGAAGAACCATGTTTTTGCACATTTTGTCAGCTTCTTCTAAATACCTTGCCTGCACAGACGTATCATATGTGCTAACAGATACACTGTTGCATCATTGTCATTAAATATTTTGTGCACAAGGACACAAACAAAAAGCAGTAGTGTACAGTGGGGAGGTGCATTGCTCAATTTCCCTGCCGGTTCTTGAGAAGGGGAGTGGTAAGATGTGGGGAGCTCAAAGAGGTATGGTCACTATGTTCCTGCTGCTATGCCCATGCTGAACTTGTCACCTCTACCCCTCTCTGCAACTGGAAGCAGCTGCCCTTCAGCTACACCACCCCACCCAACTGCTACTGGCGAAAAGAGCCCAGGACAAAGCAAAATTGGTGTGAAGTTGTGTAGAGCACTGACTGCACTTCTGGAAATGAATATTACCCAGATTTTCTTCTTTTATTCAACTGCACTGGTTACCAGTTCATTTCTAGGCTCAGTTCAATGTGCCAGCTTTGACCTTTAAAGATATACCTGAAGGAGCGTCTCCACCCCCATCGTTCAGCCCGAACACTGAGATCCAGTGCTGAGGGCCTTCTGGCGGTTCCCTCATTGCGAGAAGTAAGGTTACAGGGAACCAGGCAGAGGGCCTTCTTGGTAGTGGCACCTGCCCTGTGGAACGCCCTCCCAGCAGATGTCAAGGCAATAAACAACTATTTTACTTTTAAAAGACAACTGAAGGCAGCCCTCTTTAGGGAAGTTTTTAATGTCTAATGCTGTATTGTTTTTAATATTCAGTTGGAAGCCGCCCAGAGTGGCTGGGGAAACCCAGCCAGATGGATGGGGTATAAATAATAAATTATTATTATTTTTTTATTATTATTATTATTATTATTATTATTATTATTATTATTATTATTATTATTTATATATAGCAGAGGATTTAAGCATTGTGGTGCCATCCAGAGGCTGTTAGGCTCCAACTCCCATCAGCTCCAGCCAGCATGACAAATAGTCCAGGTTGATGGGCGCTGGAGTCCAGGAACATCTGAACGGCACCACAATGGATGGCTACCCTTGCCCTGAACAGACTTAATTTCAGTGTATCTGTGCAATCTCCTCCTTCCAAGTACGGCTTTCAGGGGTGACAACAGGAACTCGCTGTATGTGGATTCAGCCCTCTGCCTCGAATGCAGTTTTGCCCACACTTTGTTCTGCATGCAGATATATGTCTTCTTATGTGAATCAGGTGCTACATCCAAATAGTAAGGTGCCTGATGAAATCAGGGGAAACTTTCCCCAGAGTTGTATATCTACACTCAAATGGAGTTAATCTGTCCCCCCCCCCCTGCCTGCCACACAGCTGTTCAGGAGACAAGAGCCCTGCTGTTGTCCAATGCTAACTCTACAACTATGCAAAAAACACACGTTTCATGAGTTGTAAGCCAGCTATGTTACTGTAGGTCTTTCATCCACCGACCTTAAACTGGCAGTATGGCACTCTCAATGCAAGACCAGGTGCGGCATTTCAGAAGGCAGAGGGGTGGATGTTCAAAACGGATTTAATATTCATAACTGCCAAGATTCAGATGCCCATGTTGGGATAAATTCACCATCAAATTGTGAACAGGCAAGCAGTGTATTCTAAGAATGATTTGTTATTTATGCCTCATAATAACCACAGCAATGCTATTAGCACAGGTCAAACCGACACTTCGGTCTTTTTGTGTGTGCGCAAAAAGTATTTGAAACGAAGCAATCCATTTTAGTGTTTACACCAGCAGCACCCTTCTATTTCCTCCCATGAGTAGGAGAGCAATAGCTTGTCCCCTCACATTGATGCTGCCATCAACTTAATAGCCCTCCTGCCCTTCTGTTTCCTTTAAAAAAGTCCACTGCTCAAAGTGACCATATAGCAATATCGGACAACACTGAAAGTTTGTCATGCACTTTTGTGGTAATATGGCTGTATTGTTTTTTGAAACATAAAACCACTCAATAAAAATTATTTTTTTTAAAAGAAGGAAGTTTATCATGCACTACTCTGTCTCAGCTTGCAACCACCTGCTCAGTATTTCTCAACTACAATACTGCCCCCCAATATGCTAATGATGGATTTTAATTGCATTTGCAGTGTTACTTTTTGAAGTTTACTTACTCAGATTTTTTTGAAATGACAAAAAAGAAAAAGAAATTAAACCTCAGATAGAAAGTACTTCTGTGTTTCCTGCTACTTTTGGGGGAAGCCATGACTGCTTAAAGTGGTATGATACTACTTTAAATGTCTAATGCAGACAGGGCCTTAGAGTCTGGGTCGCTCACTGGCTTAGGGACTGGTATAGCAGCAACCACCTTGTAGCCCACTCTCACCCTCACCTATTGAAACGAGCTAGATGGGAACCATTGTATGGAGTGCTGCAGGTGGCCCTTTTCTATGTGCCTGATGGAGAGGCTTTCACAATTTTATCACTGGGCCCTATCTTTAAAATGGGGCAGGGGAAATATAATAAGCTGCTTCATGGGATTGCTGGAAAGATGGATTAAGATACAGATTCAAAACACTTTCCCCACTAGAACTTTCATATAGTTATAATTAGTAACGGGGTGTGCATTTGTGAGGAAGCAAAAATAACAGAGCAGGCTTGGGTTGAAACTCATGACAGTAGACCACACAGATACGATTTGGAGAGTTTGCTGTATAGCTCCTGACAGCGCACTTCATTATACTCAGAATCTTGGGGATTCCCAGGGGAGCCATCTGTATTCAGATGACATCACAGGGAGGGGGGGAAAGGGAAGAACTGATTGCTCTATGGCTGATCTTTTATTTTCATATATCAGGTGTCACCTGTGATTTCACATCTCACAGGGCAAGACAGAATTCATCTGTCATCTACTATTAACTGTAGTGTGTTTTTTCCACTTAAAAGAAAGAGGTGCTTGCATTGGTTAATCCCAGAGCAGACCTCAAAATTTGTGGAATTTGGTAGAAAATAGGATAAACTATTTCAACCAAATAGAAAGGTAGCTGAGCAAGATCACTGCTCCCTCTAGTGCAGTATTTCATTTAGGGAGGTCAGAAAGCATCTCTATGTGCTGTGATAAGCTGCTAGCTACTACAGTAGGAAAACGCAAGTGGTGGCTTGGAGGCCTGACTCCACACACACCCTGACTTCCCATATGTCCCTCAGCATAACTCCTAATACCAATACTCTTAATTCCAATACTTATTCCTATGTTATGCATATCTAACCTTCTGTATGAATAAGCAGGATTTGCTTATTTTCCTCTTCCCGCCCCATTGCTTTTTCTTTTTGTGACAGTTCAGAACTATGAAACTGAATGCCATTATCTTAAATAGTAAACTGTGCATTGGCAGAAAGGCTATTAAATAAATGTAGTTAGTGAGGGAGCGAGCGAACGAGCCGACAAACATACAAACATACATACAAACAAACAAACATTTCATTTATATCCCACTTTTTCTTTCCGGAACTCAAGGTGGTGTACATGATTCCCCACTTCTTCATTTAACCCCCACCACAACCCTGTGAGATAGGTTAGGTTGAGAGGCAGCGACTGGCCCAAGGTCACCAGGTGAGCTTCATGGCCGAGTGGCCAGGACTTAGTCCAATGCTCTAACCACTGCACCACAAGCAGCTGTCCAGGATTTCAGAATTCCTTCCAAGTGAAGACTTTTTCCATGCATAATGATGTGTTCAACCACTTAACTGTGGCTCAGTCATTGCTATATATAAAGCTAGTGAAATATTGAATAAGCCAAATGACATGCCTGTGCAGGCTACCTGGGCTGATTTCATGCCGTAGTAGTGTGCCATTTGTGTAATCTTGCCAAGGGCTAAGGATGAAAATCCCAGAGTGTATGATGTTGCAAATTTAGTCAAACTAAGAAGATATGGGTCTGTCCAGTACTTGGATGGATGGGAGACTGCATGGGAATGCTGTGTAGCAAGCCTTGAGTTCCATCATGGAAGAAAGGTGAGGTATAAATGAATTCAGCAAAATGGCTGCCTGAGTTTATATCCTGCTGCAAACGAGAATTCATTCATGAGCAGCCATGGGTCTTTAAAATATTTTAGTTTTGCTTGTAGCTTAGTGGCATTGCACAAGTTTGCAAGTTCGAAGTGCCAGGTTTTCTGCATCTGAGAAGGATTATAGCTAAACTTATATGTTACTTTAAACTCAAAGTTTGCATGATGTTTTAAAACTTCACATAGAACATTGGGGGAGGGTGGGGGTTCAGTCCTGATGGAAATCTTCCCAATGTGGCTTTTGGCACGGGAAGGAAGTTCCCACTGTTGTCAAGGTGGCAGATTTTCTCTCATGCCACATAATATCAGCTTTGGGAGGGTTGTTTCAGGGACTGGACTTTCAATGTCTGCAGACATATCAAATCCCAAATCAAATCCCAAATTACAGATCACTGTTTGGCTGTGTGTGGCTCAGTGAATCACAAGTTGCATAGTCCTTTATTACGGTCAGTTCAGCTGCTGTGGAAGTTGGAGGCAGCAGTGAACTAGTGCAGACAAAACACTGTCCATCCCTTAGTTACGGTTAGGTGGCTTGGTTTGGGATTTAAGTATTGCACATTCCCTATCTTCCCTTGAGAAAATTGCCATCTTCCTCATCTCCAGCCTGAACCTTGGTTAGTTGTTATGCCTTTCCCATACTTAATGCTAACCAGGGTTTGCTCCAGATTGAAAAGCAGGTTTGGAAGCTGATTAAAAATGCTGGTTAGGAGATTTGATTTGATGACCATTGTATAATTACAGTGGTCATGGGTTCAATATAGGAGGACTATCTTGAAACAATCTTGATCTCCTAACCACAGTTAAGGTGACACTTACAAAGCTCCAAATTGGGCAGTAGTAGGCAGGTACACAGATGGTGATTCCCTTTCATGTGTCTTTCTTCCAGGAGTAGCTCACCCAGAGGGACAGAGCTGTGGCAATACCCTCCTGGCAGCCTTGCTGATGGCTACCAAGAGGGAAATGGGAAGTTGTAAAACCAGGCCAGTGCAGGTGCACCAGTAGCCAGTCCTGTGCCTATGCAGCCCTGACCTGATTGCTGCCTGCCCGTCTCACAAAAGCAGCAGCAACACCATTGCTGGAAGGCTGTTGCTGCGCTTCTGTCCCAATGGGTGAGCCACTCCTGCTTTCTGCCATCCCCCTTTCTCTCTCTTTCCATTCAGCTTTCCTCTCTTTTCCAGCCGCATGAAATTAGGCCAAGGGCTGCATGCTGCCCTGGGGGACGTAGGTTGCCCACCCCCATATTTGCCCATGCACATATTCCTGTACTTCTTAATTAACCAGGTTTAAAAAAAACCTGAGTGCATGCATTCATCTTCAATAGGCTACGCAACCAAGAAAACTTTAAAAACTTTGTTGATCAGCAATGCAAATTCTCATTCGCCCCTGCTTTTTTAATTAACTTTTTAATTTTCAAACACAAAGATAGTGTTGATGATGACTGGTAAGCTTGGGCTGGAAGATGTACTGATCTAATGCTGTTCTTTGGAAATCTGCAGAGAAATGAATCTCAGGGAACAAATGAAATGATAATGGGATTTCAGTTCATCAGGGTTCAATTCCGCAAAATAAATGTTCAGTTTCACAGATTGTTTGTTGAGAAAAAGGTGTCTTTTGCTGTAATGAACAAAACTGATTGAAGACTTAGACAGCAGTTGGAAGTATTATTATTATTATTATTATTATTATTATTATTATTATTATTATTCAGCAAAGGCTTCATACATTACGTAGCTTGCTAAGAAAAGATCTGCTGATGGCCATGAACCCACCTGGCCAGCTATGTTGACCAGATGCACAGAATGACAGGGATCTTTTGCCTTTAATAGTTGTGCAGAAGAGGGAATTACAGCAGATGCTGCTTTTTCACCTATGCACGATAAACTCAAGTTATTTTCCTTAATGCATCTTGACTCATGATAGGATGCAGAGGCAGTGGCATCATCCCAGCAGTAGCGCTGCACCCATTGGGATGGGGGTGAGGCGGTGTTGTGAGTGATCAGGGGAGCTCTGGGTCAGCAGTGGCCCTGCAAGTGCACATAAAAAGCTGGAGCTACCTTGACCTCACCACAGGTGCCTCACCCCAATCCAGAAGTGTGCTGCTAGTGAAAGGATGGCGTTGCTTCTGTGTCACCTCCCCTGAGCCACCACAATCTACACAACTGTTGCAGGTGCAATGGTCCTTTCCCCCTTGGCATCAGGCTCCAGCATTGCAGAATCTGGTTGACTACTTTCCAAGTTACACTATATATATATACACAGTGGTACCTTGGGTTACAGACTCTTCAGGTTACAGACACTTCAGGTTACAGACTATGCTAACCCAGAAATAGTACCTCGGGTTAAGAACTCTGCTTCAGGATGAGAACAGAAATTGTGTGGCGGCGGCAGCGGGAGGCCCCATTAGCTAAAGTGGTACCTCAGGTTAAGAATGGTTTCAGGTTAAGAACGGACCTCCAGAACGAATTAAGTTCTTAACCCAAGGTACCACTGTACTTAGTCTGAGCCAGCAGAATTATTCTTGCATTACTGACTACAACTCCTATCACCCCCCAAGAGGGTTTTGCAGGCCAAGCACACAGTATCTGGATTGGGGGCCCTGAAGCACTTGCAATGGAAGAAACAAATTTGCCTACACTTTATGTCATGTGTATGCCTTCTCTGTGAAGCTTCTTTCATATTTGTTTTCCATTCTGGAAAAGGCTTGCCACACAGCTGTTAAAGGAGCTTGCTGTCCCCACACTAACCTTAAACCATGCAAAGGATTCGAATTTCACAAGTTGCAAAGCAGTTATTACTGTAGGCATTTCATCCATTGATACTAGGTTGGCAATACTGACACCTGTGATTCTTGTGCCTGTTCGATCTGCTGTTTAGGTTCTAACTGCTGGTGGACAATTTCCTGCTCTCCCTTCTTATGGTTTGCTTCTTTATTTCTTGCAATTATATTCAAACTCAAGGAGCTCGTGGTGGTGTATATAGGTTTTCTCCTCTCCATTTTGTCCTTGCAGCAACCCTGTGAGGTAGGTTAGGCTGAGAGAATGTGATTAGTCCAAGGTTGACCAGCCAGCATTATGAATGAGTGGTGTTTTGTAGCTTGATACCTTCAAATAGAGCACTGTCCTCTGTAAAGTAGAACACGGGGCCACCCTTACCACACGGGGCCTAGACACTTGACTTAGCCATCTCTACTATTTCCCATCTAGCTTCCTCTTCCAGTCTGCCTTCTCTCTTCTTTTGCCACTTGTGTCATGCACTCTGTTCTAGTATTTGGGTGCTCAGCAAGGGGAGGGTAGTGTCCCCGGTATCCCTACATGCTTACACCTCACCCTCTTCACTGATGGAGAAGACTTACCATAAATAATTGGTTCATTTCCCAGTAATCAATAGCCCTATTGAATAGCTAGCATACGTATTGTTTGGCCAACCTGCAAACCCCAGGGGTGGACATGGGGATAACGGGTGGCTCTCCAGAGGCTCTTGAGCTATAACTCCCATCTTCTCAGTCCATTGGCAATATTGGATCAAGCCGCTGGGACCTGGAGCCTCCACAATAACTGAAGAACCTCAGGTTCCCACCTCTGCCATAGTCCTTTCCGAGGCATAATGTGCCAATTGTATTTTCTCAGTTACTGAATCTAGTTTCTCCTCATTCACTCCACATTTTTCTTTTTATTTTGAGCAATGCACAGTGTCCACATAGCATGACATTGGAAATATTTTGCAGGCTGTAGCAGGAACATGTGAAATGCAGAAATCAGACCAAAACAAAGAATGTACAAATATACAGAGATAAGGAAAGTAAACTAGCAGTGGTTACATTTTCTCTGCTAGACATAATTGATATGTTTGCCTGTGATTCACACATTATTTTAGGTTTCTGAGGGGGAGGGAGGAATTTTTATTGCAAAATATTCTGCATTTAAAATACTATTTAATTATAGTTTGTTTCCTTAGGGATTTTATCACCATGTGATTTAATTTGGTATAGGCCCTAAGGGGCAGCATATTTTCAATTATGGAATATTTCCTCCAGAAACAATAATGGTTCAATGATTTATTGCAGGATCCTATTATAAGGTGGCTCTTGCAAGTGAAACTTGAATGCAATTGGCTTAACAATATAGCATAGACAGCACTAAAATGCACATGAGCAGAACGCTTGCTTTCTGCACACAAGGAAAAAAAATATTCGTATAATACTTTTGCATAATACTTCAATTATTATATCGGTTTTTTTTAAAAGGGGGGTGGAAAGCTGAGAGCTATGAAACATTTACATTATTATCTCTTCAAAAAGTTCATTTTTGGACAAGTATCATTTGGATAGGGATTAACTTAATCAGAGATTTTGAATCTTCTTTACTTTAATTTCTAATCTCTTTTTTAAAATATATATATATATGTCTGAATCTTAAAAAGGCCTAAACCTGTAGTCACAAAGCACTGCTTCAAAAAAAGGAGAGGAGGGGGGAGAGGGAAAAAAGAAAGTTTTAAAAGCAACCACCAGCTGTAAGAGAGATAGTGAAAGCAGCAGATTTGTGACAGAGCAGAGCATGAAACCCATCAGCTGATGAGTGAAAATCCCTGGTTTCTAATTAATCGAGGTACACAGGCCAAGGGATGAAGAGGATCAGGGAAATGAAATCAGGAAAAAGATACCATCAGTCATTTCTGCGGCCCATTGTCATACTTCAGAATCTGCTGTAATGAATCACTCAGGCATTCCAGAGATACATTCAAATGGTGAAGAAAATTCATTGTCCGGTGAAGAGTGTTTGATAAAAATCTCTCCCCCCCCCCTCTTTGTCAGAAGCCTATGATCAGGAAAAGAGGGGGGGGGGGAGAAAAAGGAAATCCAGACAGCACAACAGGTGTGCTTCAGCAAGCCTGCTGAAATCTGCAAATGAACAGAGATACTAAAGAATGTTTTTGTACTAAAATTTCACCAAAATGGAGAAAAAAGAGTATCTTGTAATAACAGGCATCAGGAGAAGGAGGGGATGGGAGAACACCAGGGAGCGGATAGGGAGGATACACTGAGGATTAAGTGGGCTGAAAAGATACAACTTTTATTCCTGTTGGGGGAAATTTTGTCTGTATTAAAAAAATATATATTATTGGGGGGGGGGGAGAGAATGGAGTAAATATATAGAGTTTAACATTTGCAGTTGCCTTAAAAAAAAGACAACCCATTTCTAAATAAAAGTCATTTTAGTGTGAGCCTCAGAGCTTTGGTGTTTCTTTTTCAGAATGTCCCTCAAAGCCTCGTGGTAAATTCTCTTCTGCGCACAGAGATTTAAAGGATGAGCTCCTCTTCCAGAATGTTCTTTTTAGCTCCTGTATGCATTGGGATCCCAGAAACAAGAACTTTGTTGCAAAGTGGGGAAATGCTAAGGAATTCCTGTGATTACACACACACACACAAATATACACACACATTACATATGCAGCCTATTATTTCACAGCTTGCTCTGAATGTACATTTCACCTATGGTTCAACTTTTTGTCCCTGAACAATTCCTTTAGGCAGTTCAAAGTAGCCTGCACCATTAGGTGACATCGGAAGATAATTGTTTTTAAATAATCAGGTACTGTACTGAGACATATAAGGATAGCTGATTCATTTTAAATTTAATTACCATAATATAGGGTTTCACTGTCTGCAGTATCAATCACTAAGACACTTTATAGTTGATAATATTAAAATGGCAACAATAATGAGAATTTCTACTTCATGATGAAAATAATTTTAATCACGGGTAGATTACAAATCCATTTGCTGTTACGGTTACTGAGGATTCTATTATCTGCCTTCTATTGTGAAAGATGTTAAAACTTGTTTTCAGGAAATGTAAAAGATTATAGATGTATACAGCTTGTGCAAATTTTCCAACCAAGCTCAAATGACAGACAGAGGAATGGTTTGAATTCTGCAGCTAGAGGATACAAAGCTGTTGGTACCAGTTTCAGGATTCCCTCTAGACCTGACTAAAACTGCCTGTGTTTGAGGGCTCGGTGTATTCCTCCCTTAAGGGGGAATACATAGTTAAGAAGAGAGGAACACATTTCCCTTATTTTGTATACTTTGGGTCAGGAGATTCCTCATTCCTCCCAAACAGTGCAAATACAGAGCCTCTCAAGTTTGCCAGTGGGGGCCCTCTTGATGGTGACACCACCCTCAGAGGTTTTTGGGGGTGGCAGACTGGGAAAGGGCATTCTCTTTGGCAGCCCCTAGGTTATGGAATTTTCTCCCCACAGAGGTGTATCTGTCACCTTCACTGCGTGTATTTTGTCATATGCTGAAGACTGGCCTCTTTGCCCTGGGCTTTGACACTCGAGAGATATATGGTTAGGGCCCAACCCGTTATTCTGACTGTAAATTGGTTTAACTGACTCTCACTCACCATAGGATCTTATTGTGAAGGCAAGTAAGAATTATTATCTTTATCATTATCGTTATACAACAATAACAGCCAGTCAAACTCTTCCTCCCCATAATAATTCTTGATTCTTTCCATGATTGAACTAACATGAACTTAATGTCTGACAAAGAATAGCTCAGATATGGGAAACTGGTGCCCCTCCAGACTCCTATCAGCCAGCATGGCCAATGGTCCAGGATAATGAAACTGCAGTCCAAAAACATATGGAAGGCCCTGATACTGTATATATATCTCATAGATGCAACTACTATAGGTACAACTTGCGGGTGGTGCTGTGGGTTAAATCACAGAGCCTAGGACTTGCCAATCAGAAGGTTGGCAGTTCGAATCCCCGCAACGGAGTGAGCTCCCGTTGCTCGATCCCTACTCCTGTCAACCTAGCAGTTAGAAAGCACCTCAAAGTGCAAGTAGATAAATAAGTACTGCTCTGGCAGGAAGGTAAATGGCGTTTCCGTGCGCTGCTCTGGTTTGCCAGAAGCGGCTTAGTCATGCTGGCCACATGACCCAGAAGCTGTACGCCGGCTCCCTCGGCCAATAAGGCGAGATGAGCGCCGCAACCCCAAAGTCGGTCATGACTGGACCTAATGGTCAGGGGTCCCTTTACCTTTACCTTTACTAAGAAGTAGGGTGTAACATTTATTCTCACGATCGCTACTCAATTACAGTAATTGTTGGTGTTAGACACAGAGCAAAAGTTAACGCTTCTAGTTTCTAGGACTTCAGAGACAGCTACTGAAGTTGGGGCACTGAGGGAAAAGAGGAGAATGATGACGCAGTGAAAAATCGCGCAGAAGTTTGCTGTTGGTACAGCTATATGAGCAGGAATGAATCTCTCACATTCCTCCAAAAATTCTCATATTTGGCTGCAGAGATATAGTCCCACAATGTTTTTCAACTAGAACATGGTTTCTCTAACTTTGCATTCCCAATTAAAGGGGGTAGGTGGGAATCTTCCCCTAAGTTAGAAGAAAAATGGCAGCATAGCTGGCTGCTCCCATCCTACATTTAGGAACTGACAAATAAAAACAAACAATAAAAATATAGCAGCAGGGTGATAATGATAGAGTGGCCCCCCTTCAATTTCCAGTGTTATCCATCAAGTCAACATCACACTCCCTGCAGGATATACAGCAGCCATATTTCCCACCCAATAGCCCTATCAAAAACAGAAAAGAACTGGGCTTCCGGCTATCCTAAGGTTGGCCAACTTAGGGAAGATCATTGACACTTCTGACACACCTAACAATGACATATGACTCCAGTAGCAGCTCCAGTGGTGTAAACATGATCAAGACTAAAGTAAGTTAACCTGGGATTTCTGGGCAAAACAGGAGATGTGTGATAAAACTGTCTCTGAAAAGGAATGGGGTTGTTTTGTTTGGGACTGAAACACAAACAGTAATAGGAAAAACCATTTATATTTTTGTAAATGTTGTGTGTGAGGACTTTTGTTTCTCTTCCTATCCTCTGTATTCTCTTCCTTTACTTTTACAGTAATAACTTTTTTACTTTGTTCAGTATATACTGATTTGTTGTGTGTGTGTTTTAAATCAAATCAAATGATTAAACCCACATGGAATATACTGTAGATAGAATTTAGTGATTAGGATACTGCTGCTAAGCTGTCATTTAGCAGAATTAGCTTTTATGTTTGTTAACATTATGTTTACAATTATGTCCCTTTTTAACATTTTCAAAACTCCTTCTGTTAAAAAACAAAAGGTGGTCCTATATACCAGAAAAGAGGCAGCAGTCTCAAAAGTGTCCTGATTTTTTATGTTTAAATTGAGCACTCTGAATCTAGAGGAAACGCCTTAAGCAAACTGTCACTGTTAATCAGATCTGTTCTATGTATATGCTGATATCTCTGATGAAGAGTAATAGCTTTAACATGCTTGATTATTTCATTGAGTTGGATAATATTTAAGATTTCAATCTTGGTTGGGTCTCTAAGATGGCTCTATCATTTTAACACCAATAAGTATAGATTGGTAATCAAACACATTGACAGAATCGTTCATGACTGGACTTAACTGTCAGGGGTTCTTTACCTTTTACTAGATTGTCTATAGTCTCTGTTATGTAGCAATCTATCTATTCATGTGAGCAATATAATATCAGAGAAGACTCACTATAACAGGGATAGCCAACATGGTGTCCTCCAGATGTTGGACTGAAGCTCCCATCGTCTTGGGCTAATGGGAGCTGTAGTTCAACAATATCTGGAGGGCAACAAATGTGAGCAGTTAATTGTTGAGGATCAATATCTGCACTGGGTTTAAATAACCTTAATAAATGCCAATACTCTTTTAACAGTGGCTCAGCTGATCAGTGGTAGATTTTGAGCATGGAAGACCATGGATTTCATTACCAATATCAAGTCCTTTTGGGTAAAAATTGAGGCATCAGTTAAGCACTCTGCTACACCCATTAAGTGAAAAGGGTCTTTCATTTTTTAAGTGTCAGTCAAGGCTCTTCATTCCAAACTAACTTCAACTTTTCATAAACACAAAGCACAGTACCTCTGTTACACACATTTACAATAAATGGCTTGAATGAAAAGGCATTTATTCCAGTTGATATACAGAATATTATATTATTTCTTGGTTGCTATTGCATGGGAATCATCTAAGACATGCAAGAACCAAATGTTTTGGATAAATGGGAGTATGTAAAGGTAAAGGTAAAGGTACCCCTGCCCGTACGGGCCAGTCTTGACAGACTCTGGGGTTGTGCGCCCATCTCACTTAAGAGGCCAGGGGCCAGCGCTGTCCGGAGACACTTCCGGGTCACGTGGCCAGCGTGACAAAGCTGCATGTGGCGAGCCAGAGCCGCACATGGAAACGCCGTTTACCTTCCCGCTGGTAAGCGGTCCCTATTTATCTACTTGCACCCGGAGGTGCTTTCGAACTGCTAGGTTGGCAGGCGCTGGGACCGAGCAGCGGGAGCGCACCCCGCCACAGGGATTCGAACCGCCGACCTTTCGATCGGCAAGTCCTAGGCGCTGAGGCTTTAACCCACAGCGCCACCTGCGTCCCTAATGGGAGTATGACTTAAGTGCAAAGAGGGAAAGACAACGACTTCACAGGATAATTAATATTGGCTACCTGAATTTTAGACACTTGGCTTTTAATTTTCCAGGAATTTCACTGAGTGTAGAAGGCTCAAGATTGCTTATCACAGAAGTGTTATCATTAGGGTGGCTAAGGGCCAAATGACACAAGTTGTGATGAAGATGACTGGATCTCCCAGCATTTCTATTTGGGTTTTAAGAGCACACAAGTAGCTCTGATGTTGACAGTTTAACCCTTTCACCAGTAGTAGCTGGTGCCCATTGGGACTGGGAGATGGGGGAAAAAAGTGGCGCCAGAACCAATGGCAGAAGGAGAGAACTAATTCTAGTTTTCCTCCCTACCAAGTTCTACAAGGGCAACATTGAGACTAAGGAGGATGCTGACAGGCATTGGTTGTAAGTAAGAAGGCAGGGAGGGAGACTAGCTGAAGGCTGACTGAGGGGGTGGGCAGTGCCTCACTCACCCTAATGAACTATCCTTCACTGTACAATTTTCCACACACACACACACACACACACACACACACACGTTTCTATTTATTGTGTTGGGGAAACACAGAGATTCTAGCCCCCCCAAAAAACTGCATAGAAATAGCAGTTTCAGGGAGGAAAAATATATGAAAAATAACTTCGGAAGAGTGGGTTTTAAAAAACCCTCCCTCATTTCTGCAGTTCCGATCAAGATCAAACAAGACTTTCTGGGTTATTCATTTTAAAGGGCTACAACATTGCATATAGAGATATGCACCCATTCTTTATTGTACTAAAATACACATTTTGAAACATTTCCAGGATGATGGGAGAGGAGTGTGCTGCTCAGCAGGCAAATCAATCAAGATGTAGCTTCACCACTGCACTGGTGGCCATGTATGGTAGCTTGTTTCAGATTTTGGATTACACAAATTAAAACACTACAAGGTGTGGCAGAAGGCAGAACACACACACAGAGGGGGTGAGGGGGTGAACTTGTCTGTAATAGGCAATGGCAGCTATAAAGCACGCCTCCAAGTGTCTGAAAAGCTACTGTGATTTATAGGTTAGTTATGAGTTTTCATGAAGTCCAGAATAAGAGGACCTCATCTACCTCACACTGTCATTTTTTGATGCCCTCTGCTGCTAAGCCTTATTTAATTATTCCCCATGGGATTTGCTGAGCTAATGCTGTCCTGATGAAGGGCCCCATAGTGTATTATAGTGTCTTGATTTTTACCTCTGGAAGTTCTAAAACAACCAGGGTCCAGTACAGCCCCAGGATGCTCCTCTTGCTATCGCTCTGGATCTCTCCAGGGCCATGTTTTACTTATCAGGATTATGCACATAGTGGTCCAAGTTGGTACTCAAAGATTGCCCAGTCTGCCTGACCAAACCTGCCAGTGGGGCAAGATGAATATCTTTATCTTGTGATTTACCTAAAGGACTACAGCAAGTCATCCATCTTGAAGAAGCAGGTTGTTGTGGGTATATGTGGAAAGGTGAAATCCCACAAGTCTTTTCAACATTGGATACATGGTTAGAATTTGCAGAGAACATGGTGGGGTTTTATTTTATTAACATACTTAGATGCAGCTTTTCAGGGCGAAGCTGTCCCACAGTGGCTCCCCCCCCCCCAAAGAATTCGTATACACAGCAGGATAGTTTAGCTTTGTTTACTTAGCAGGAACATTGCGCTTCCAAACGATTTTATGCTGCAAACCACTTTCAAAGCTTCCAGTGCAGTTTATTTAGCAATCTTCCTTGAACACATCTACCTGTGTACAGCTGTGCCGATCCACCAAAGATATTCCTAGCCCTTATTTTTCCCCTCTTTGGCTCCACCTCCCACCCTGGATGGTCCAATCTACAAAATATTTGTTCTAAGGATGTGAAGGTTTTGGAATTTGAACGTTTGTTGGCATCTGGGGCTGCCTTCCCCATGCTTTGACTGCTATTAATATCAGTGCCTGCAGAATGAATGGAGATTATATATATATATATATATATATGCAGGTTTTGGTGTCCTCGGGTGTCTTCCCGTGTAAAAGTTGGGGTGTCTAGGCGACGTTTCGACGAGGTCTCACTCGTCATCTTCAGGCTGGTGCTTTCGGCTTCTTGTTACTGGAACAGAGCAGGATCTCAGTGTTTGAGTTCCTATAAATACTGTTGAGGGGGTGTGGTGTATAGCCTCCAATGTTCTGGGCAGAGAGGAAGTTCCCAGGCTAGTGTGCCTTTTCTTCTTTTGTTCCTTAATTACTTGAGGGATATCCTGAGTGATTTCTTGAGTGATATCCTGAGTACCACTTAGGTGGGTCATTAGGTGTGGATTAGTTGCTAAAGTCTTTGTGTCTTGACCTCTTGAACTTTGTGAAGAGTTTTTCTGAGAAGATGGCTGTACTGCACTTAGTTGTGCTCTGGCTTGGCTTCGTGTATAGGGGCGAGCTGTGGTTTTGTGGCTTGTGTCAGCCAGATCTGTGTAGGGATTGCAGGGGGGTGCAGCATCCGGAGGTGCCTCCATGGTTTGGCTACTGGATGGTGTCTGTAATTTATCTGTGGAGATAAATATATATATATATTCCGAGTGTGCGAATAGCACCCCACAGTGGTTCTTGTATATGGAAGAATCTGCACGGACTGATTGCCTACCCCTCTGGTTGCATATCCTGTGTTGCTTCCAGATTCATTCTCTCCCTTGTGTTTCTTTTGCTCCCCAGTGAAAGCAGTGAGACGTGACCCAAGATTTCAGAAAGCCACAGTACGTTCTTAGGGGGCAGCTATAAGATAAAATGGTGTGGAAGGAGGAATTAAAAACAGCAGAATGCATTCTGATCATCAAGCATCATCATATAAGGGTATTTGTAGTCTGATTTGCACAAATGGATTATGCCATCAAGGAAGCAGAGGGCACAAATGTCAAATCAATCTCCGTTTGGCATAAATAAAATGTTGGCTTTTAATTTATTTATTTATTTATTTTGCATAATCTTTATAAGCTGCATAATGCACGCACCTTCTGGCAGATCCTCAGCAGAATCTCTTGTTGTTTTACCTTTAGCTGAGAAAGATAGACAATAGCAAAAGTAAGTCGAGGGAGGCACAATCTTTGCAGGCCGCAGTGGAAAACAACAACAATATCAGATAATCATTCTGCTCCGTAACTCAGTAAAAACTCGTTGGAAAGGGTTCCTCAAAGTGATTTTCTGATAGCTTGCCGGTGATCAGGATAAAAGCCCCACCGCTTCAGGATTTCAAGTATTTATCATATACATGTTTGCTTGAATCACGATAACGATGAGGTTTGGGAGTCATGGACACTAAGATAGGATGTCACCTGAGACACCCATCTGATTCGGATTCCAGGCAGAAAGGAAGTGCCGTGTACAGGCCAGAGGAAAGAATGGGAGGGGAGGGAGGAAGGGATAGCAGGAATGGGCAGCCCTTGTTTCCAGCTCTAATATCCCAGTGCAATTATTTTGTGGACATCCACTCCTTGCCTGCACAGGAGATAGGGCTATAAGTGTATGTTATTTTTTAATTACAAGGGGGTAGAAAAATCCTGATGATGGGCTGGAAGGTGCCATTGCATTGTTATTTTTTTCTCTCCCTTCGTTTGCTGATTATGTGAGCTGGGCTCCTTTGCTAGCCGATGATAAGCAGAATTTCCATGTTCTCTGCATAATTAATCCATCTCTGCCTCTCTTCATGCCAACTCGCCCGTTATCGCCGGCACATGCCTGAATTGCAAAAGAATCCGCTCTTCAATTGGAACTTATTGATATTCTAAGGAAAAAAAGAGGGAGGGGGGACTGAAAATCCTTAAGTTTAAGCCGCAGATTTTTAAATGGATTAATTTTGTTGCAATCGCAGCCATCTAAGGCGGGAAGGCAGGCAGAGCAAATTGAAAGCGTCTCCATGTTAGCAGAATTGGGTCCAGAACACTGAAACGTACTGGCAGAGCTCTCTTTTAAAGTCAGAAAAATTACCATTAATTTACATCACATGAAATACTTTTTATGCTAGAAATATTCAAGAGACGTTCTTTAAATGCCTGCTAATGCTTGATAACATTTCTAACTTTCAACATTTTGCTAGACTTTGATATGACACGATAGGAATGCCTGCCAGTGAGGAATATTATATGTACCAGTAATCTCTTTTTATCACATATTTAGATGATATCATCCTCTTCTTAAACATCCTGAAGTAGGCATTAAACAATGTAATCAGTGTCATGGACTCCTGCTTAGTAGATTCATATGTGCCAAAGTTACTTGGGTATATTAAGACTTTGGTGAAGTCTCTTCAAATATATATATATATTGTTATTTTATGGAGTGGGTCGTAACCTGCTTAGAAAAACAGAAAAGTGCACCATGCTCTTTCAGAGTTTGCCATTATTTGGCTATCCCAAAAAAAAACAACCAAAAACAAACAACCCCCCAAAACCTTGTGCTTTCTTCTCTAAACACAAAACTTTCCTCTCTATTATGTTTCAGGATTTAAAGGAAGCTACTTACATCATGAAATATTTCACCTATGTTTCACACGATGCCATGGTTGCACATCAGGGCTAATAATGAAGCACATGGCAACCCACATTCAAAATATTACCCAAAGAGCCTGCCAGCTTCATATTGCTTTAATACAAGTACTGCAGTCATTTTCTTGATCTCAGAAAGTAGTAGCAGCAGCAGCAGCAGCTGGCTTCAGTAAGACTGAGAGGGTTGCGGAGGGGGGCGGCGGTTTAAGCTTCAGCTAAGAAGCTTCACTATATCTAGCATTCCACGTTTCCATCAGCAATATATACACAGCTATAGAAGGTAATTTTGACATTCACAGTTAAGAGGGCAGTGGTAAAGTTGCTATATTTGACAGACTGCAGATGGGAACTTAGCTGTTTTAAATTGTCATTATTAAACTGGCTTGCTCCATTTGAAATATTCTTTGAAACCGTGAAAACCCACTGACGGATGCAAAACAAATACAAGGGAGTTCCCTCTCTTTCCAAACCATTGAGGGGGGGGGAAATTTTGCTCTCAGTGTACCACAATAATTTTAATTAAACCAAGGGGCATCTTAGCATCTTATTGAAGGGGTAAGTCAGTGAGGCTAAATAAAGGCAACTAAAATAATGTGTATTCTGGTCTGTCATTGCAGGCAATAGATTTGAGTCATGAAATAATCTCTCTACCCAAATAAAAAATTAAGTGCAATAGCAAAAACAAAACAAAACAAAAAACACAAAAAAGCAATAATATACAGTTGCTCAAATTTTAAAGTGTTGTCAAATGTGTAGAGATCAATTATAGTATTTCTGAATTTATGTGTGTTGAACTGCAATTGCACCACAATAGCATCCACAAATTTATTTTGTTCTGAAGGGAATGTACTTATATACCTAAAGGCATACAGGAATATAATGAAAGCAGTTTTAAAAATGAATTATAACAATCATCACTAAAAAAAGCTTTAGGAAATGTTTTTAAAGCATGTAAGCAACATTCAAAGACACATCTATACTTGGCACATAAATATTAAATTAAAAGCCATTTTTTAAAAAGAAAAGAACTGGGATTTGAATTGTCAAATGCTATAATGTACTTGAGATGAGCATTTAGTTGGGTTTTGTACTAAACCTACACATTTTGCAACTGAATATCAATTACTCTGTGTGTTTTTGTTTGTATTATAGAATGTGTTCATTTAAGTTGCAGTTCTGCTCTCCTAAAGGCACACTTTGTCCCGTTGAAACAAGTAGGCTAATCACAGCTGACTGCACAACTGCATTCTAAATATATAGGTAAAATGGATAGGTAGGAATACCAATCCCTCCATCTTGCATTAAGGACAGTGGTTGAACTTTTGTTAGTTTCACAGAGAAGATGATTCTTCTTTATGAAAATTGAGCTTTTGAATGCAGCTGCACACCATTATGCATATTCCACAATTCAAGAATTTGCAACATATATTTCCTTAATCCGTTCGTGACAAATAAATAAATCTGCATCAGCACTGTAACAGAGAAGTGACTGTGTAGTTTTTATTTTTGCTGTTTGCCCCTATGTACACAAGCATGCACACAGAAATACTGATTTAATGTGTCATCTTCTGAATTATTCAGGTATGTTTTAAGGAGGAAAACAACAACAACAACAACAACAACAACAACAACAACTTAGCATTTATGTAGCAGTTGCCTGTATTCAAAACAATTCACATGTATTCACATGGGTTATTATCCCAAGTATTGCAGATGGGAGCTGAGATAAGAGATACCGTAGTAGTTTTCCTAAAGCTACTAAGTGAGCTTCTGGCAGAGGTGAGATTTGAACCAGGTACTTCTGTTCAGTCTCTTAGCTACTACACCACACCAGCTGTATCCCGCATCAACCCAAACCTCAGTGTCCTCAACACTGGTTTCATTAGATGCCTCACACTTTTCTTTCAAGTTAGAATTGCCTGCATTTGTGCCTTCACTATTTCACCTTTAAAAAACTCCCATCCATCCATTTCTCTTGAGTATTTCTAACCTTGGGATCTCACCCAGTAGTTCCTTAAGCTTTTTGAAATTAGCCTTCTTAAAGTCCAGAATGCATGTCCAGTTATGCTCAGCCTTCTTTTTCCTCTATATCATGAAACCAAAGAGTACAAGATCACTTCCTCCCAAGGTTCCCAATACAGTACTCTAATTCATTGATCAGTTCCTCCTTGTTAGTGAGGGCCAGGTCCAAGATATTTTATCCCCTTGTTGCTTCCTCCTTATCAGTTGTCCAATTGCCATCTTTATTCAGATCTGTCCATTATGTAGTTTTCTAAAAGCCCATGATCCACAGGATAATGATAGCATAAAGAAAGTGCTGCTGGATTAGACAAAAGGCCAATCCAGTCCAGCATTGTGTTCCCACAGTGGCCAACTAGATGCCTATGGGAAGCCGACAAGCAGGACATGAGTGCAATAGCACTCTTCCATTGATGACCCTCAACAACTGGCAGTCAGAGCTGCCTCTGATACTGGAGGTATGAATTAGCCAAGACTAGCAGCTATTCCTTCTCCATGAATCTTTCAAATTCCCTTTTCACACTATCCAAGTGGATGGCCATCGCTACATCCCGTGGTAGCAAATTGCATCACTTTTATTTAATTTCTTTATTCCATTTCTATCCTGTCCTTCATTAGTCTATGGTCCCAGGTGTATTACACAACACACACCTATGCAATAGGGCAAAAATTAAAACCCATTAGCATACCATCACAACATGTCTAGAATTCATATTAAACTCTTACTGATCCTGCCATCACTCCATACAGTTACAACTGGCCTTACGTCATCAGCCTCACTCTGTACGAAAAGCTTGGACAAAGACACGAGTCTTTAGCTGGCACTGAATACAAGATAGTTTTGGCAAACTGGACAGTACAGTGTATCTATGTGCTATGTAAAGAAGTACTTCCTTTCATCATTCCTACTCTCTCACCATTCTGCTTTATTGAATGGCCCTGGGTTATTGTATTATGAGAGAGGCCCATCCACTTTGTATACACCTTGCATAATTTTATACACCTCTGTCATGTCCCTCCCTGGCCATTTTTCTAAGTTGAATAGTCCCAAATATTGCAAACTTTCCTATACATCCATCCCCACACATTAAAGCAAGGGGATTAACATCTATCTTGTGGATGAAGAGGGCTCTAACAGAATGAGTGACCGCTTCATCCAGCTGGAGGGAAGTGGCGGCAGGTAGAGATCTATCTTAGCTCAGTTGGTTAGAGCATGGTGCTGATAATGCCAAGTTTGCAAGTTCAATCCCTGTTTGGGGTAGCTGCGTATTCCTGATCCTCACAGTCCCTTCCAACTCTACTATTCTGTGATTCTATACTTAGGTTCAAGGTTCTTGTGCTAATTCACAAAACCCTGCACAACCTGGACCCAAAGTACCTTAAAGACTGTCCTATCAGTTATACTCAGTCACTGAGATCCTCTGGTGTGGGCTCTGAGGTTTAGTTGGCCTTCACTAGGGCCCGAGACATTAGTGTGGCAGGCCCTGCCCTGTGGAACTCTGCACTACTGGGGGTTTGGCAGAAACCAGCCCTGTCCTCTCTCAGACATCTTCAGAAGACTGTACTGTTTAGGCAGGGCTGCACAATGTGAATTTCTCTTTTTAACCAATTGGTATCTCTACCACCCTGCACTCAGCTCTCACGTGTGGCTCCTAGAAGCTGTCAGCATGTGACAGAGGCCACACCTTGGAAATGGCTTTGACTGGCCAGCTAAACCAGGTGAGGGTAGCCGATAGATCTCAAATCCTTGGTGATTTAGTGACTTCCCCTGCATGCAAAGACAGCAAAAACAACACAGGAGGGAGCAATTATGAGTTACCAGTCTCTGCTGCCACAACAGGCGCTGTGATTCTCCAGCAGTTTGACTTCACCCCTGGAAGTGCACTCCATTGTCTCTCGAGACTGACGGATGCCAACAATATCTAATGCTATTTAATTGATATTTTTAGTTATGTTTGATGGGTATTTATGGATTGGAGTTAGTAAATTTTGTATGTTAGCTGCCTTGATAATACATGAAGAAAATGTGAATTACATATATTTAAATATAATAAATTAAAATGCTGAGATAGTGACTTTTGGTGATTCCTCGCTTTTCAGCACAACTTAAACTGTAACTCCCACCCTACCCCGGCCCCAGATGTACAACGACAAGGAGACAAAACATTCACCAAAATTATTTAGGCTGCCAAAATGTGACAAATGGCAATCTGATCCAAAATAATAAAACTCACTCTCTCTCTCTCTCTCTCTCTCTCTCTCTCTCTCTCTCTCTCTCTCTCTCTCTCTCTCTCTCTGTCTCTCTCTCTTTCACACACACACACACACATCCCCCAAAGCAGTGAGCATATTCTTTATTCTACCATTTGAAACATGGGATTCTTTCCTGCAGGCATATGGAAGGGCAATTTCTGTAGGACAGAGCAGTTTGCCAATTTTGTAAAAAAACACATCAGTGTTGGGAGCCATCTGCAGCCAGAATGAAAACAAGTCCAATTTTGTGAAAACCAACTCATTTCTGGTGTCTCCCCACCCCCTCTGGAACTTATTAGAAAGGAACAAATTGCAAAGGGAAAGCTGAATTAAAAATATTAAATAGTGAACTGTAACACTTTCACCCAGGACTCATAAATACACAAGAGACTTTTATGTAAAAAACTGAATTGATTTCTCTCTGTGGCACTCCCTCCTTTTCAGTACCATGTAGCAGATGCAGTGAATTGTATAGTTATATTCTGTTATGTTGGCTTTTAAGTGTGTATTTCTATTGTGTTACTTACCCTGGGATCACCTGGCAATGAAGGGCAGGATAGACATTTAAAAAATTAAAAATAAGTTTAAATTTAAAAATTCTTAAAGGTACAGTGGCAGAAAACATCAGGTTGCTTTTCAATGGTATTTAATCATTATTTGCATTACCAGTGACAGCAATTTTAACCCATTTAAATGTGTACCTATCGGGGTGGGTGGTTGGGGTTCTGCAGAGGCAGAAATAAGCTTAATCCTGTATGTATAAATCTACTCTATGGCCATATGCTATTTGAGCTCCCTTTCAAGCAGATCATCTCCAGCCCCTGTCCAGTAGTGGAATACTAGATGAAATATTTAGAATGCAAAACGATTGCATTCACAGCTGAGTATATGCTGAAATATTAAAGAGCCTGATTGCTATCTTGAAGAGGAGATTGTTACAGAAAGCAAATCAAGTATCCAGTTTGACTGTGAGAATTCCTTATTCTTTTTGGCCAATGACATTATTTTGGTTCACTCCAGCCACTTGTGTTAGGCTATTCAAATTTCCCATAAGCACCACTTTTAAGTGATGGCTCATTTGTAGCCACGTGACACTAGCCATTGTGAATAGCATTCTGCAGATTTTTAAGATGCAGCTTAACTATGATATAAAACACCCGAATGGTCCTCATGATACAGTGATTTTGATAGTGAAGATGAGGGTCTTGCAATTACAGTGCAGGGTCTTTTAATACACACACACACACACACACACACACACACACACACTTTATATCAATTTTAAGGCAAATGTAGATCAATGGTTTGGAATGGAATGGTTTATCAGATGTGATTCTTACTCAGTTCCTACTAGGTTGCAGGAAGGAATACAGTGGCACCCCGGGTTAAGAACCTAATTCGTTCTGGAGGTCTGTTCTTAACCTGAAACCATTCTTAACCTGAGGTACCACTTTAGCTAATGGGGCCTCCCGCCCCCGCCGCCACATAATTTCTGTTCTCATCCTGAAGCAAAGTTCTTAACCCGAGGTACTATTTCTGGGTTAGTGGAGTCTGTAACCTGAAGCATCTGTAACCTGAAGCGTCTGTAACCTGAAGCGTCTGTAACCCAAGGTACCACTGTACTATCAAGCTTTGGTGGGTGGGTGGTCAGAGCCTACTGCTAAAGGGTGATGCAAAGGCAACAGTGGACAAACCTGGTAGTGAATGGGCTAACCTTCCCCTTCACAGCTGTTTAGCAGCTGGAGAGAGCATGATTGTGATGAAGAATATGAAACATGGATTTGAAAGAGGCAGGCAACTTGGCAGTATGGGAAATTTTAGCAGTGGGGCAGACTGCATACTGTGCACTCCACAATGAAAGCCTCCAAGGGCCGCATGTGGCCATGGGCCACAGATTGTCTGCATGTGATATAGCCCTACCTCTTCACCTGCTCAGCACCTAGATCATTATTAACAGAAGCAGCTTACCAGGTGGGACAGAACCACTGTGCTAAGCTCCCTGGCAGGTAAGTTGTTACTAAGAGGGAGAGTAGTAGAGGTAAGGTTATGAGGAGGTTGTTGTTGTTTAGTCGTTTAGTCGTGTCCGACTCTTCGTGACCCCATGGACCAGAGCACGCCAAGCACTCCTGTTTTTCACTGCCTCCCGCAGTTTGGTCCAACTCATGCTGGTAGCTTCGAAGACACTATCCAACCATCTCGTCCTCTGTCATCCACTTCTCCTTGTGCCCTCCATCTTTCCCAACATCAGGGTCTTTTCCAGGGAGTCTTCTCTTCTCATGAGGTGGCCAAAGTATTGGAGCCTCAGCTTCAGGATCTGTCCTTCCAGTGAGCACTCAGGGCTGATTTCCTTAAGAATGGATACGTTTGATCTTCTTGCAGTCCATGGGACTCTCAAGAGTCTCCTCCAGCACCATAATTCAAAAGCATCAATTCTTCGGTGATCAGCCTTCTTTATGGTCCAGCTCTCACTTCCATACATCACTACTGGGAAAACCATAGCTTTTACTATACGGACCTTTGTTGGCAAGGTGATGTCTCTACTTTTTAAGATGAGGTTAGCATGATGCAAACACACTAGTAGAGCAGAGCCGGATTAAGACCTTTAGAGGCCCTAAGCACTTAAAAGATTTTTGTGTTTGTATGTGTATACCAGTTACCAGATTCTAATTCTGTTGTATTCCCAAGATGATGATTATTTCCTTTATTTCCTTTATTTTGGGAGCCTTTTTTGTGGAGCCTGGTTCAGCTGCACCATAGGATCCCTAGTAAATCCGGAAATGGAAAATTTCTGTGGTGCCCCCATCCCTTGATGCCCTAAGCACATGCTTATTTTGCTTAATATTAAGCCAGACCTGCAGCAGAGCCAATCCAGTGCTCCTGCTGGTGCATTTATAGACAAGTGAGATTAAGAAAATGTGAACCATTTGGGAACTATTAGATTATAAACTAAATTTATGGGCATAAAACGCAAGCAAGATGATAATTTGCTGGAAAATTCTTTTTCTTATGATGAAAATGGGAGCGGGAGATGAGAGGAAGTCCAGAGTAGTTATGAAAATATGTTATGACAGATATTGTGTTGTGAACCAACTATGTATTTATATTGAAAACTTTAATAAATATTTTTAAAAAATATATATATATAGCATGCTGTCCTTACTAGAATCATAGAGTTGGAAGAGGCCATATAAGTCATCTCTTCCACCCCCTCTTACTTGTTGATGCAGCAAATCCTGAGTTAGAAGACCTCCAGTGTGGGTGAGACCACCAGTCCTCTAAGTATTTGGTTCCATTGTCAAACTTCTCTTGTGGGCCCAGGCACAAGACGATCCCATCAGGACACCATTATGGTGTTCTACAGCCTTATATCCCTCCCCCTGCCAATCTGGCTCATCAGACAAAACCGTCCCTCTGCACCCCTTTACTTGGGGTACCCTGAATTTTTATCCCAATTAGGTGGGTTGGGGTTGCATCCCTACCCCAGAATTTAAACTAAGGATTCAACCCAATTCCTTTTTCCACCAAATTTGTGAACCTCTCCATGCTGGCTTGCCGCCAAAGCACTCACATCTGCAATTAATCATGCAGATGTGATCTTACATCTGATCCTAAGCCCATTCAACTTGATTGTATGACCTGACAACCAGGCACAGAACACTGTCTTAAAGACTTGTTTTCGCTCTGCCAGGCTTAGGCAGAGCAGCTACAGAAGCCCCACTGCTGAACAGAGTTTGGATCTGGTGTAATTTTACGTCGGCTTAACTTATTTTTTTTTTTTTTATAAATATTTTATTAGGTTTTTAATAAACAAATTTCCACTTTCAAATACATACTTCCATAGATCCAATGAACTCCCCCCATCTCCCGAGCACTGCATTCCCTGTGTAACCAAAACCTCAGCAATTTGTTAACTTATTTTATACATAACAATATATCTTCCATTTTATCGTGTTATCTGATGTAAACATTTCAGTACAATTGCATTAATTTTTAATTTCCACACAATAAAAATATTTCATTATCTCGCTTCTGTCTTATAGTGTCTTATTTATCAATTCAGAAATTTGCCGATACTGAAGCTATACCTTCCTAGCAAGGGGCATTTTTTAACATTCATACAACTTATAATGCTTTTTCAAATAGTCCTTAAAATTTTCCCAAACTTCCTCCGTTTCTTCTTCTCCCGAGTCTCGAATTCTGCCAGTCATTTCAGCCAACTCCATATAGTCCATCAGCTGCGTCTGCCATTCTTCCAATGTGGGTAGATTTTGTGTCTTCCAGTGCTTTGCCAACAAAATCCTCGCTGCTGTAGTAGCGTACATAAAGAAAGTTCTATCTTTCTTGACCATCCTCTGGTCTACCATGCCCAGAAGGAAGGCCTCCGGTTTCTTAGGTAAGGTGAATCTCAGCACCTTTTTTAGTTCATTATGTATCATTTCCCAGAAGGCCTTCACTTTCGGGCAGGTCCACCAGAGGTGTAAAAATGTCCCTTCCTCTTCCTTACATTTCCAACATTTATTATCGGACAGGTGATATATCTTTGCGAGCTTGACTGGGGTCATGTACCACCGGTATATCATTTTCATAATGTTTTCCTTCAAGGCAGTACATGCCGTGAATTTCATTCCGGTGTTCCATAACCTTTCCCAGTCTTCAAACATAATGTTATGCCCCAAGTCCTGTGCCCACTTTATCATAGAGGATTTGACCGTCGGCTTAACTTATTCAGGCTTGCTTCACGCCAGCATCTTGTGAATAGGATTGCTTCCTAGATCTAGGATTTAAGTTTATTTATTACTTTTAGTTCCTATTTGTTTTCCAACCACAAATGTGCAACATAAAACTACAAATATAATAATATTTTTCAAAGTTGCTGCAAGATACTGTGCCTGATGCTTTTGATGAGGGAAGAGTGGGATGATTTAGTCCCTCAAACCCATAAACAAATAACAAGTACTGTCACTGGCAGTATCAGTACTGAGTTTGTGGTCCATAGTCTGGTGATAGGAGCCACACATTTAGCCCTGGAGGTGGATGCAGCTGAGAACAGTTAGCATTTATTATCAAACATGGTCCCTGGTCTTACACATTGCCCTACCTGAATGGTTATAATAATGTGTGCAGGTAAAGGATTCCTACTTAGAAACAAAATATTGCCTAAACAAACTAATCCTCAGTTCCATTAGTCAAAGGTTAAATAGACTCTCCTGCTGGGCCTGTTTTTTTCAGATTATAAAAATATTTTCCTTCTAGTTTTTTATTATTATTTAAATAATGCTTAAGACACAAACACATTGAGCACTTGGCTGCATGTGATTCATGTGCTTTGATTTATAAACAAATCCTTTGTGATTTGAGTTAATATTCTTTATGCTACTAATACACACAGTGCTTGCAAAATGACTCTTAAAGAAAGATTAATATACAATTTCTAAAAGCAGATATTTACACGATCACCTCCCACGTTCATTAAAGTAAATGTTTTTTTTTTATGAAGAAAACATGGAAGAAGAAATCCTGTTCTAAGCTTAAATCCTACACAGTTTATTTTCGACTATAGAAGCTGGATTTGGTGGTGGTAGTGAATGCTTTTATTTCCAGGAAGTTTAGCATGAAGTTTAGCATGAAGTTCTACATATCTCTCCTGCAAATATTAAAAAATGTGAAGCTCTTTAAATTATTATAACATTTTACAGCCAGCTGAGAATTGCATTGCAGACTTCATACAGAACCACAGTTCTGCACCACTCCATTCTAGTATTATTCTCTAGTTGTATGAACAACAACAAAAAAGGGGGGGGGAGACTGCTAGTGAGGCTGTTCAGAAGAACTGGCAAGCCTGCATTAGTCTCAACTGAGACTAGATGCCACTTGGAACAGCAAAAGTTAATTCCATTGGCTTTGCTGAGATAGCAGCAACTATTTGGCTCCTCCCCTTCCTGATCTGTTCCCATTCAAGTTGCTCATTATAAGAACTACTGTATATAACTTTAAGACTTTCTGCCTGAGTTTGCTTGCTTTTCTGTACCCTCCTCACCCTCTTTTCATTTTGTACAGCATATTTTCGGTCGAAAGGCCGTGTAGATCAGTTAGGTTTTTAAATCTGTGTACAGTGCGGTATACGTTAAGCAACAAATATATAAATAAGAAGACTGGGTTTTCAGTGGCTTCCATTGACTTTCTATGGAACAAAATAAGCAGGAATGGAATGGGAAGACTAAGACTTGCAAAATTTGCTTCCTTCAAGACACCAAGCCAAATCTATGGCCCTCTATTCAAATAGCACATGTCCCATTTATTTCATGGGTGCTTACATTTGAAACATTCTCACTGAATTTTGCCCTAAATATATACACTAAAGGTAAAAGTAAAGGTACCCCTGCCCGTACGGGCCAGTCTTGACAGACTCTGGGGTTGTGCGCCCATCTCACTCAAGAGGCCAGGGGCCAGCGCTGTCCGAAGACACTTCCGGGTCACGTGGCCAGCGTGACATCGCTGCTCTGGCGAGCCAGAGCCGCACACGGAAACGCCGTTTACCTTCCCGCTGGTAAGCGGTCCCTATTTATCTACTTGCACCCGGAGGTGCTTTCGAACTGCTAGGTTGGCAGGCGCTGGGACCGAGCAGCGGGAGCGCACCCCGCCGCAGGGATTCGAACCGCCGACCTTTCAATCGGCAAGTCCTAGGCGCTGAGGCTTTAATCCACAGCGCCACCTGCGTCCCAATATATACACTACAAATATATATACACTACAAATCATTAATTCATGCAATGTAATACAAATGTTTATTGCATACTGTGTGAATTATTGTAATCAGGGAATTCCCTGGTTTTTTTTTTTAAAAAGTGCAGTATTAATTACCAGCACCATCTGTGCCAAACAATAGGGAAAACAATATTTTAATACAATGATTTCATGCATGTCAGTTATCTTAACATTAAACCCTGCAGTTTTGTTGCTGTGATTTACCTGTCTACTAATTTAAATAACTTACGTTCTTACAAGGTTAAAACTGTGAATTCATGAATCAAAATTAAATATACCACCAGTTTCAACACAGACCCATTTCGTTCATTGTATGTACATAGAGGCTGATAAATATAGTGTTTTCCATATATTATAGGCAATAAAATCCTATTATCAAAATCATAGTTATCCATATGAATGTGTTGTACACAATTCCCTATTTCTCTATAATCCTAAACATAAGACGAGCCCTGCTGGATCAGAAAAAAGCCTATCTAGTTCTGCATCCTGTTTCCCAAAGTGGCCAACTAGATACCTGTTTGAAGACTCCAAACAAGAGATGGGGGCAATGGTTTATCCTCATCCCGTTTGTTCCCCAACCACCAGTATTCCGAGATTCAGCTTTGGATGACAGAAAGAGTATATAGCCATAATGTCTAGGAACCATTGATACCCTGATCCACCATGAAGTTGGCTTTCATTTGTTTAACCCCACCAGTCCACAGGGGCTGGTGGTGCAGAAGGGAAAGAAGTCAACAGGAAGTGGAGCCAGAACAGGGGCAGACTTTGGCAATATGCCACCCTGTGTGAGGCCAACATTTGACGCCCTCCCCCCAGCCCTTACAGCTACAGCTTAAGCTGGGCTTTGAGAAGGACGTGCAGCGCTTTGGCAGGTCCTAGATCCTTCCCACCTCATTCCCAAGGAGTAAGTACTTGCTCATGTTTGGGAAGGAGGACTCTAGGACTCTGTCAGAACCCTCACTCCTCCTTTCCAAAGCTGGGCAAGCACTTCAGGACGCTGGGGACAGTGGAACCCTCCCAATGATGGTCTGCAGTCACCCCGATATTTTTCGTTTAGAAGGGATACTATTGACTGTCGCTTCTATTCTTATTGATTTGTGAGCAAGGGAGGGAAGTAGGCTACTGTTCTTCTTTCATGTGCTTTGGTGAACACTGCTGCTTGGTGATGCTGAAAAACTGAGGAATTGCCTGCCTCCCACAAGTCTTTGCTCCTGCTTGAGGTCTTGTGAGAGGAAATACCCAATCCACTGTCCCCAGCGTCCCATTTCACAAATCTACTCTTCAGGTAAGCCAGTCGTTCTTTTCAGCTGAGAAAAAAAGTGACACTGACTATAGTCAGAAGGAAGGGAAGGGCCTGAAATGAACATTCAGCCTCCAGGCCTCTCAAAGCCTCAAAAAGAGCCTATGTTGCCTATGTTATAACCTGCATTCTTCAATCAGTCAGTCTATTCAAGATAATGTTTCTGGAGTGATTATTTTATCTCCTTTAAGTCATGAGTTCATCATTACTAACCACTGCCTAGCTATAGTTTTTTAATACTCAATTACTTCTCTCGGACACGTATATTTGTCCCTTGTTTTGTTTAGTATTATACATTTATACGGTATAATGCTGCTGCTTTTCAGTGAACAGTTTCCATGAAGCCTTAGCTGATTCTCAACCTTACGCTGTCATAGGCCTACATGACCTTCAAGTGTACATGTCAGAAATGAGTTGTAATGGTTTTTATCAGAAATTTCTCTTGCTGGTACACTTTTTTCATATGCATCTGGGATAACACTGTTAGCAAGAAATTTGCAGGAGAGAAGCCAGTAATGAGACTCCAGTAGCTTCAAATTGCCCAAAGCACACATTCTCCACAGTAGAAATTAACTGGTTATTTACAGCCATCCTCTTACTATATAGCAGTGTGCTATTTCTTTTCCATGGGATATCAGTTTACCCAAGGCCTTCTGCAGTCTTCTGCAGCTGTCAGATCTGAGTGTGAACGACTTTTCTTTATACAACGTGCTCCTTGCTGTTCCTCAACTATTGGGCTAAATGTTTCCTAACTGACCAGATATACCTGGCTCTGACTTGTACAAGAGACTGGCATTTCCTTTTCTGTGGATGTCCTTTTTGGAAGACAGTTCACAAAGCAAAGGAGAACCCTGAAGGTACTATGTTCTTTGGCATTCTGCACCTCTAAATGCAAAAGAAAAATGGAAAGGTTTTGCATTAGTGTTTGTTTAGCAGAGACCTACTTTCTCATATTTCATTTGAAGGATGCAATTGTAGCTGCAGTCACTGAATCCAATCCTAAAATCTCATGAGAATGTGTGCAGACTTGGAAGGAACTCCAGAGATTGAGCAGTTTTTCACCAAAATGTGTAACTGCTTTACAATTCAAGCTTTCAGACCCCATCTGCATGTAAGCCCAGGTTAGTGGCTTATCATAGTTTATCGGGAATAAACAGCATGCTGGTTGCTTCACTCCTCCCATGGAGTGAGTGGGAGAAACAAATGAGGAAGCTGCAATAAAGCTTGTCTTCTTGTGATGTCCAAACCCAGGTTCCTGGGGGCCCTCCAAACCTCCCTTTTACTGCGCATAATGAGGATTTGGTCTCATGATGCCCTCGGGCAGTCCTGCATGATCCCACATTCAAACTATTTGCATCTTCAAATGTTTTGGGGCAGTCATATTCCTTCAATTCTAACCTGTCCATATCCTGTAACATTCTGCTGAAATTCCATAATTTTTCATATAAAAATATTCTGGGTTGCTTTTGCCATCATCATCAGCCAGTTTTTACATGCACAGAAACTGAAGATACTAACATAAGGAGGAAAGGGAGGTTGTATAAGGGAGAGAGAAAAAGCTACAGGTAAGCGAGGGAGAACATCTGACACGATCAGCTCCAGTTGCGTTTTAGTTGAATATGAGGATTTGAAGAACTCCCTGGACAACAGAATACTGGATGGTGTGCCTGTTCTGTTGGTGAAACTTTGCCCTGGACTGACTGGAAAAGGTCCAGGACTCACTTCATCTTGAAGATCAGAGGACTCTCCACCCCCCCATTTTCTGCAGATATACTTTGGGTTGCAGTGAGCCACCTTTGATTGGTAATTATATCTCCTGTTGCAGTTGAAGCCTTGTGGCAACTGATTTGAATTATGATTGAATCCTTTGTGGAATTTGCTTTGCTTTTGTACTCCATAAAATAGAGTTGTGCCTTTCGCCTTCTGTGAATTTCTGTTCCTGCTTATGCAGTTTGTGAAACCCTAGTAAACCCTCACACTATGTTGGTGCTTCCACAATTGGCACTGCATATCATAGGAAGTGTGAATGAAGACCAGCTCCAGGTGGTTCTGTTTCACACAAAAATGCAGTTTTAACCAAGAGCCTCTGCAGAACTGTATTTTAGAGAGAAAACATTTCCATACAGATTGGCTGGTAAATAAATCACCTCTAATGAGGTTTTCGAAATAATTTCCTTCCTAGATAACTCAAGCTCCACAAATGGAACATGTACCACATTTAGCAACCAAACAATGGTTCACATTGCTCACTTGTTCAGATTCTGCCATATTGCCAGATTATACAAGAAATCCCATTTTGAATGTCCCAAATTTCCTGTTATTCAACAGCTGTAGAATTGGCTGCAGTTTTGTCAGCCTGACAGAACAGAACTCTGCTTGGGCAACAAGAGCAAGCAATGAAAATGAGGCCTGAGGCAAACATTCGTAGGAATTCACCACCTGGCACTGTGGCACCAGCACTGCGACATGCTTCTTGCAGCTCTGTGGTACGAGATACACAAATGTAGAGAAATTCAGCCACAGAAAAGAGTTGTTTTTGTACTTTTAAAACAGATTCACAAGGAACTGCTATCAAGGGAGAAATATCCATATGATATGCAATCCCCACCTGCCTGCATGATTAAAAAGTGTTAACGGAGATGTAAAGAAGTGAGGTTTGGGCAGGAAAAGAGATCAAACAACTGGTATTTATTTATTTATTATTGAATTTATATACCTCCCTGTTTATTGCTGAAGGGAAAGTTAGCAGTGCTGAAGCAAACTATTATTATATACAATCATAAAATTGTAGAGTTGGAAGGGACCTTGAAGATCTCCTAGTCCAACCCTCTGCAATGCAGGGATATGCAGGTATCCCATCTGGGGATGAAAGTTGCAACTTTGGCATCATCAGCACTGCTCTTTAACCAACTGAGCTATGCAGGCTGAGCTGACTAAACTATAAACTGCCCAGGGTAGAGATGTGAACCAAGTTCAAGTTTTTCTAAATTACAAAATATCATGTAATTCACAATTTTGTGCCCTCATTGAAGTGAGCACACACTGAGTGAGATTTTGCAAGCACTTGCTGGGTTATGATGCCCTGGGCCATTTTCATTTTTTTAAACCCCCATTTTTTGTAATAATAAATCCTCATCTTTTCCACATGTATATATACAGTTGTACCTCTACTTACGTCTCCCTCTGGATATGGAATCTTCGGGTTGCGGCCATGGCAAACCTGGAAGTGTATACTTCCGGGTTTCGCTGCATTCTGCAAAGCGCTCTGCGTGCCTTGCGCATGCACAGAAGCACTCAATTGCGCCGCATGCATGCGCAGAAGCAAACCTCTATTTACGTAATTTTCGAGGTGTGAATAGACCCCTGGAATGAATTAAGTTCATATCCGGAGGGTCCAGTGTATTACAAGTCTGTAGTAAAAGTATGTTAAATTAGGCAACCCAAAATGTGTTATCAGTTATATGGTCAGAACTATTACTATTACTGTTGTTATTATTATTAATGATGCAGGAAAGCCTGCAGAAAGCTTAGGTCCAAGGTGTCTGGAGGACCAGATTCCCTCATACAGACCTGCCTGGGTTATGAGATCTTGAGCGGGGCTTCTCTTGGTCTCACCACCCTCACAAGCATGCTTGGTGGAGATAAGGGAGAGGGAAAGGGCCTTCATGGAGGCTGCTCCCAGACTTTGGAACTTCCTCCCTAGAGAAGCTAGACTGGCTCCCTCCTTGTTGTCCTTCTGCCAGCAGGCCTTTGGAAATTGAACTGCTTTTAATTAAAGAGCTGGCATAGTGCTGGTTTTATTGTAATTATTGGTATGTTTTAAACAGATTTTATATATGTATATAGTTTTCATTCTTTAATTGTATTTTCATGATTGATTTTTCTATATTTTTAGTAGTTCTTGTTTTTAGCTGTAAGCTGCCTTGAGTCCTGTTAGGGAAAAAGAATAATAATAATACAGATTGAACTCTCACACATCAGCTGGTGTGAGGAGGTTTCAATCCTCAAGGAACTCCCCATGTGCAGCTCAGCCTTGCAGAAAGCAAGATTTAAACACAACTTTGTCCATCAGCTGACTATCTGATTAAGATGCAAGATGACTGGCAGGTAGATGGCCCCTCCCACTAGTGACAATAGGGTGGTGGAGACCTGGTCCACTGGACCAGAAATGTTCCTTACCTGTGCTCTAAAAAAAGCTGCCAGTACTCCATGCCAGAATGTATAGCCAGAAAAAGCACCGAGGGTAAATATACATATATAAGGGAGAGATTGTGGATAATCCTGTTGACTCTAGCTCCAGTCTGAAAAAATGCTCCAGAGGGAAGATGCTACCTGTTTTGGGACTCATTTTTCATACCACTACCACTACTACCACCCTTCTCATTCCTATTGATTTATTGACATTATTTTGACAGAATAGTGTGACTGGGCCAGAGAGGATTGCCCAACATGCCAGTACATTCCCCCTATGGCAGCCTCATAAAGGTGGATCTGATGATGCAATTAACAAAGCTTTTCTGGCAGCCTGGGTTCCCATGCCAGCCATATCAATATTCACAGTTGATTTTTATTTCCCCTTGACTCCTTGTTTTTGGGGTAACCTGTCCATAACACGCTATTAACACTTTCAGCTATTCCCCATGAGAAAAGGATTTCCTATTCAATATTTTCATAGGCTCCCTCCCTCCTGTTGTTTTCTGAAGTGATCTTATAATATTCTTTGTTGACTCTGTGTTATATCTCCCTTCCCTGTAGATCTTTCTACAGCCACAGAAGGAAATATTTCATGTCCTTTCCTCAGTATTTACAGTGTTCTTGCTCCTGTCAGTATTACTTCTAGTTATAAGATCAGACAAATCATATCTTTGGCTTTGCCTTTACAGCATTTCTTTATAGCTCTGAAGATGGGCTCATTGCTTCATGTTTATGTACATTCATTGCCCCCCATATATTCCCTTTCTGATGTGTATGTAGAGGTCTATGCCAAACTGAAGGGCAAACAATAAAGGTGCCAACAAAATTAAGAATTGCCCAATCATTCTTTTGCCAAAGTCTGTAGAAAACCCACTGCTGAAAATGTTGGGGAGTTTCCTATAACTTTCCTATCTAAGCTGCTGCAACGTTTTGGAGTGATATAATAGCTAGAGGTTGCTATTCAGCCTGTAAATCAGAATGGCACACCTTTTTGTGGAAACACAAAATGGGAACCCCGTTCCATTGGTTTCCTTAACTGAATTCCAAAGTCCTGCTGTGATATGAATTCTGTGGTGTTGCACAACACATTCAGCTATTGGTCCTGAACCACAGTCCTTTTCGTGTGTGAGTTTGGATTGTCACTTTTCAAATATGCTGCAGAAAAAAAGGAAAAATTTGAGTTCCTGCCATTTAGGAATGCTGTTTATTTATTTATGATATTTGCCCCAAGGTGGTTTACTCCTTTAAAGTACTATAACAAGCAAACATTACAAATTATTGAACAACAGAAGCCTTCTTCAGATGATGCATATACAATACAGCATATATGGGGGGAGGGCATTGTGCAGCAGGGACAAGCCTGATACCCCTGTCCCCTCCATCAATGTTTCTGTCACCTTCCTACTCCTAGATTTCCCAAGGTGCTACAGCTTCCTTCTTCATGTGATGGTGACGGGGCAAGTGAGTGGCAAGTTGAGGCAAGCAAGCATGGGGCCAAGTGCATTCATATCCCTGCTCCTACTGCCTGAGGCACTTATTTTATTTATTATACAAAGGTATAAGCCACTACGCAGCTTGAAGTACCATATATTTAAAAAATGAAGTACAAATAAACTTTTAAAAGCAACGACACAATTTCTACAAAATCTAACAAAAAACCCCAAAGCAATTTCTACTGATGTGCAACTAATCATAGATTTTAGTTGTGAACCTTTATAATCACCAGTATTTATGTCCCTTCTCCTCTGCACTCACAATAGTAACACTGCAGATCTATCTGAGTCCCTTGTGGACTAAAGTGCATATATTGAATGAATGGAGAAGCCCACATGTATGAGAGTTTATATGCCTATCTGAGTGACCATGGAACTTTGGATCAGCGTGATATATTTTCCCCCTTTCCATTTTATGTACATTACATAAGTGTCAGCAGTTGGTTGGGTTCCCCTCCTTTCATGCCATAGAAGTACAAATAATGGTTTTCAAACATCAGCAGGTTAAAATGTATACTGCAAGATGTCACTAGCAGGAGCAATTGATAAAATTTAGGTAGCATGTCAGGGGTTTTGTGCACACAGTTTGCATCTGCTAGATCATGAGGATTTGTTGGACATGTGGGAACAATGAGGGCTACATACTGTGATCTGATTTTTTTTTTTATTCAAGGGTATTTGCATAGCAGTTGGAGGTACAAAGACACTGGGCATTGGAAGACTGAGATGCTTACTCCTAAATAAATCACGATTTATTTAACATGTATTTTAAGTAGTGCTGCAACCAGCTGTTTAGCAGAGATTCAAACTCTGGGATACAAACTCCTTTAGGCTTGCAAGCTTCAATGCCATGCCCATCATATCTAGAATAATAATAATAAAGCCCAGTAATCTAGCTGCCACTGGTTGTACATTTATTTCAGCTTTTTGAAAATCTAAAATTGGGATGTGCTGCAAAAAGACACTGATCTTGCAAAACCAGGGGAAAAAATGCTACTCATTTTGGAGCCGTGTGATTAGATACACCATGCATACATTTAGCATTCTTCTTACCTTGAATTTCATGGAAGTCAGTGGCAGACAGATCTGTTGGTAATGCATAATGGTAACTTCAGATATACATTCTTCATGCTGCATTTGTGTATATGCAAGGTGCATTCTATTCTTCCTCTAATTCATTACCTTTGAAACAGTGAGGCACATGGAATAGTATGTTGCTTCTAGTAATACACCAAAGGTGTTTTCAGAGAACAGATGCAGGGCTGGTTGGTTTTTGTTTTTTTGTAGTACCAGTGTGTCATATTCAATATATAGTAGTTTCATAGTTCAGTATTTAAACCCTTAAATAACTTGGGACAAGGTTATCTAAGGGATCACCTCACCACATATATCCGTGTACACATTTGAGTTAACATATGGTACAGGTTGTGTACTTGGTGTTCTACATTCATTGGTAAAGGACTGATCTGGTGAAGGAGAATTTTATTTAGATGTCATGGACTGACTATTACTCTCTGGGTCCTAAAAGGGCAGGCCTGTTGGGATGTTCTCACCAGTGTGACTGGAAACACACATTAGATTCCAGAATATCATCATGAATTCTTTGGTTAGTATTACTGGCAACAAAGGTGGCGACTTTCTTCTTCTTCTTTTGCATTAAGTTTTGAAGTTTTGTTTTTGTTTTATTGTAAAAAATTTATTAGTTTTTACAATATCAACAACAAACAAAAACATAAAACAAACATAACATAACAAACATCAATCCTAACCTTATTGAAAATAACTAACCTTATTGTAAAATGACTTCCTCGTTTCCCCTTAGTTGAATTTCATTGTATATCCTTATAACGGTTTTCCAAATCCCAATTTTAATACCCTTTAAATTAAACATTAACATCTTTGAATCTTCTCCTTCTTGTATTAAACATATTATTTTGTCAGTTGTCATAAGTACAATCCTAAACCCATTGAGTATCTGGATGCTATTTCCAGTTATTTTAGCTTAACAAATTTAGCTAAATAGTCATTAAATTTCTTCCATTCTTCATGGTATTCCTCCTCCTTCTGGTCGCAGACTCTTCCGGTTAGATCGGCTAGCTCCATAAAGTCCATCATCTTCATCTGCCATTCTTCTACTGTTGGTAATTCTTGAGTTTTCCACTTTTTAGCTAACAGAATACGAGCCGCAGTTGTGGCATACAAAAATAGATTAACATCTTTCTTGGGCAATTCCGAACCTGTTATTCCAAGAAGAAAGGCCTCTGGTTTCTTTGTAAATGTATATTTCAACATTTTTTTCAATTCATTATAAATCTTTTCCCAGAAGTCTTTCACCCTGGGGCAGGTCCACCACATATGAAAGAATGTTCCTTCCTTTTCTTTACATTTCCATCATGTAGTATCACGGTTATAATACATCTTTGCTAATTTTACAGGAGTCAAATACCATCTATACATCATCTTCATAATATTTTCCTTTAACAAAGTACAGGCGGTGAACTTCACCCCTTTCTTCCACAATCTTTCCCAGTCCTCAAACATTATATTATGTCCTAAATCTCTTGCCCAATCTATCATCACCGATTTAACTTGTTCATCTTTCGTATGCCACTCCAGCAAAAGCTTGTACATTTTAGTTAAGTTTTTACCTTCAGTATCTAACAACTCCATCTCCAACTTATATTTTTCCAAGGCAAAACCATTTTTCTTATCCAGTTTATACAATTCGTTAATCTGGTGGTAATGTAACCAATTTAGCTTATCTTTAATTTGCTCAAATGGTCCTAATTTATAACCTTCCTCTTCCTCTATTAATAAGTCATAATATCTCAACCATTTGGTATCCATATTTAATTTTTTCTGGGCCTTTGCCTCCTAAATGAGAACTGTGTGATCCTGCCCATAATCTAAGATCTGCAATTGAGGTCCTGTTGGTGTACCTACGGGTGACATAGGCAAACACACAAAGCAGGGCCTTCTCAGTGGTGGACCCTGTTCATTGTCAGCAAATGGTGAGGAGGTAGGAGCAGTTAAGCCAGCAAAGATCAAGAGAGCTACATTCTCTCCCCAGCACTCTTTTCCCAGCTGGCTAACTTCTCCTGCCCCTGATGATCTGATGATTCCTGATGATTGACGCCATGCCTCTATTAAGATTTTTCCTAAATTAAATAGTAGCATGGGGGCAATTTTCATCAGGACTGCGGGAGTGAAAATGAAGGTTTAAAACTCTCCTCTCCCGGCAGAATCCGAGACCTGGGAGAAGAAAGGATGGAAGAGGACTGGAAGAAATTTAAGACTTATTTACAAAAATATTGTGATTTAATGGAATGTTAAGAAAGATGCTTGGTTATAAACAATTGGCCATCACTAAAATAGATCAGGAAATGATGACAAGAGAGATTAAGAGAAACAAAGTTGAAGGACAATCATTTTAATGTATTTTATTGGTATACAAGTTGGAAATAAGATGATAATTTGCTTGACAAAAATTTATTAATGACGTAAATGGGAGCGGGAGGCGTGAGGAAGTTCAAAGATGACAGGAAACTTTGTTAAAGCAAAATAATACTGTTTATTATTAATGTACTTTTTTCTTTTTTCTTTAAAAACCTTAATAAATATTTATATATATATATAAAAAAATAAAACTCTCCTCTCCAACAAACTCCTGCTGTGATTTTCAGATGACTAGTCACATTCAAAGAAAGGGAAATGAGGAATATGATTCTACAAAAAAATAGAGGGAAAAGGCTGAACATAGGGGGAAATTACATAATAATTTTCAAAGACCTTCCTATCAGGCTTCTAAAAAGCAGGGAACCATATAAAGAATTGGTGCAGACATTGAAAAGGAACAATATTGAGTTTAAGTGGGAGTTCCCTGAAGGAATCTCCTTCACTTATAGGAGTAAGAGGCAAAAATTGACAAACCCAGAAGAAACCAGCAAATTCCTAAGGAAATATAAAGAACTAAAAATACAAAAAGAAGAAAACAAACACGAGGAGGCAGAAGAAGAAAAAGACTCAGAGGGCGAAGTAGAGAGAGCAGAGGGAGAGGTAGAGGAAGAGGAGGAGGAGGCAGCGGGAAGAGCTTAAGGGAAGACAGTAGGTCCACACAAAAGTAAATAATCATGGCGTTAAAAGTCTGGAGCTGGAATGTGAATGGGATGAACGATAAAAGTAAGAGGAATAAAATTGAACATATTCTAAAGAAAGAAAGCCTAGATATCATCTGTCTACAGGAAACCCACATAGCAAGGAAGCATAAAAGAGTCCTGATTAGCAAAGGACTAGGGAATGAATTTGTATCGTCTGACCAAAGCAAAAAAAGGGGGGTGGTCATTTACACTAATAAACAAATCGAAGCGCAACAAATCTTTAAAGACGAAGAAGGGAGGGTAGTGGGAGATCAATTGGCAAGGAGAAAAGATAATAATAGTGGGGATATACGCACCTAATGACAATAAATCGGAGTTTTATAAGGAGTTGGAAAGAATGTTATCTGACCACTCCGACCAGAAAATCATTTTATTAGGAGATAAGAACGGGGTGGTGTCGTTAGAGATGGATAGGTTAAGGGACAGGATAGGCAAAGAAGGAAAGCTACCCAGAACCTTCTTCTCAATGGTACAAAACTGTAACCTGGTAGATATCTGGAGATTTAAACACCCCTTGGAAAAGCAATTTACTTTCCATTCGGAACCTAATGACTCATCTTCGAGACTAGATCAGATCTGGATCTCGGCAGAACTAGTCCCAAGATCGGCATGGGTGGGGATTCAGGCAAAAACGATTTCGGACCATAATCCAATAAAAATGGTACTGAAAGGGTTGGAAAGCAGAATATACAGATGGAGAATGAAAGATTACTTGCTAGATGACCAAGAGGTAGTAGAGAAAGCTCAAATAAGGTTTAAGGAATACTTTGAAGACAATCTAGGCAATGACACAAAGCCGAAAGTGGTGTGGGACGCAGGAAAGGCGGTGATGCGGGGTTTTTTTATTCAACAGAGTGCAATTAAGAATAAAAAAAGAGAAAAAGGGAAAAAAGAAATCTTACAGCAAATATGGGAAAATGAACAAAAATTAATTAAAAACCCCAAAAATAAGAGAATAAAAGCGAATATTAAAGTTTTACAATCCCAGTTTGCGATGTTGATAAATAGGGAAATAGAATGGAAAATCAAAAAAATAAGACAGAGAAGCTTTGAATACGCCAACAAATCAGGGAAGTTACTAGCCTGGCAACTCAAAAAAAGGAAAGAACAGAATACAATAAATAAAATAGAGGTGGAAGGTGAAGAAATAACCAAGCCTAAAGAAATAAGGAAGGCATTCCTGGATTTCTACAGAAGACTCTTCAGTAACACCGAAAGGAATAATCTGAGGAAAATAGAAAGGTTTCTAAAAGGTAAGAACATAAAAAAGATCCCCACAGAGGTAAAAGGGAAACTCAGCGCCCCAATAGAAGAAGAAATCAAAGCAATAATAAGGGACTTAAAAAAAGGGAAAGCCCCAGGCCCAGATGGGTTCACTGGTAGATTCTATAAAGAAATGGAGTCAGTGGTACTGAACCCACTGCAAGAGGTAATGAATAATATTCTCAAAGAGAGAGAAATTTCAGAAACATGGAAGGAGGCATTAATCACACTAATTCCCAAACAAGATTCGGATTTACAACAGATTAAGAACTATAGACCAATTTCCCTATTAAATATAGATTATAAGATCTTTGCGGGAATTCTGGCAAGGAGACTAAAAGAGGTTCTGGTAGAAAGACTAAATAAAGATCAAGCAGGCTTTCTACCGGGTAGGCAAATAAAAGATAACATAAGAAACATTGTAAACATTATAGAGTACCTAACGGATAGGTGTGACAAACAAGGTCTGCTGCTATTTGTGGACGCTGAAAAAGCGTTCGATAACATAATCTGGGACTTCTTACTGAAACAATTGGAATACATGGAAGTGGGCACAGAATTCTATAATGGGATAAAGGCAATCTATACAGACCAAAAGGCAAGACTAATCATAAATAATGTGGAGACCGTAGAAATAACAATAACAAAGGGAACAAGACAGGGATGTCCGCTGTCCCCACTGCTATTTATAATGGTGCTAGAAGTGTTACTAAACTCAATAAGAGAAAACAAAGGAATAAAAGGTGTAACAGTCGGGCGGAACGAATATAAAATCAAGGCATTCGCAGACGACTTGGTCGTAACAATGGAAGATCCAACTGTCTCACTAAAAGAGGTACTTGCAGAATTTGACCAATTTGGAAAGGTGGCCGGCTTCAAACTAAATAAAAGGAAAACAAAAATGATAGTTAAGAATATGAACACGGACAAAGTCGAAGAACTACAAAGAGAAACAGAAATAGAGGTGACTAGAAGGGTGAAATATCTAGGAATATGGGTAACACCAAAAAATATAGATCTATTTAAAAACAACTACGAAACAGTATGGAAGGGAGTCAAGAAAGATATAGAATCATGGGGTAGGCTTAAACTGTCATTTTGGGGCAGAATAGCCACAATTAAGATGTCTGTGCTACCAAGAGTACTGTTTCTATTCCAGAATATCCCCGTGATTAAAGGCATGAAGATATTTAAGGATTGGCAGAGGGTAATTTCAAAATTTGTCTGGCAGGGCAAAAAACCGAGAATAAAATACAAATTGTTAACAGATGTAAAGGAAAGAGGGGGCTTTGCCCTGCCAGACCTGAAATTGTACTACGAGGCGTCATGCCTATGCTGGGTAAAAACATGGATAAAACTGGAAGATAGGGAAATGTTAGATCTAGAGGGACACGACAACCGGTTTGGTTGGCATGCCTACCTATGGCATGGGCGCAGGAAAGTACATAAAGACTTTGGAAATCATATCTTTAAGGGTCCACTGATTGAGGTATGGGAGAGGTACAGAGACATGCTAGAGCCCAAAACACCGCACTGGCTGTCGCCACTAGAAGTTATGGGTGTCAAAAAGATAAATATGAGGGCCAATTGGGCCACCTACGAACAATTGCTAAGAAAAGAAGAAGGAAAGTGGACAATGAAGCCGTACGAGCAGGTTAAAGAACAAGTCTATGACTGGCTGCATTACTTTCAGTTAAATGATATGTTTAGAAAAGACATTAAAGATAAAGGATATATGGATAAAGCCTCCAGATTTCAGACTGAGATACTAAACAATAATTACAAAACCCTATCCAAAATGTACAGTATGTTACTAGATTGGAATTTAATAGACGAAGAAGTTAAGCCGGCAATGATATACTGGGCTAGGGACTTCGGTCATAATATATACTTTGAAGAGTGGGAAAAGATTTGGAAACAACATATTAAATTTACGGCTTGCGTGATACTGAAGGAGAACCTAATGAAAATGTTCTACCACTGGTACCTAACTCCCGTAAAATTAGCCAAAATGTATGGTTCCTGTAAAAAGTGCTGGAAGTGTAAGAAAGGGGAGGGGTCTTTCTACCATATGTGGTGGGAATGCCAAAAGGTTAAAGGATTCTGGGAGAGCGTCTATAACGAAATGAAAAAAATTTTAAGATACACCTTTGTTAAAAAAACCGAGGCCTTCTTGCTGGGTATGTTAGGAAGGGAGATAAAAAGGAAAGACCATAAGCTGTTCCAGTACGCAACAACGGCGGCAAGAGTATTATTAGCCCAAAGCTGGAAATCAGAGGGTATACCAACAATTGAGGAATGGAGAGCGAAGCTGTTAGAATATGTGGAGATGGACAAAATGACAGGGAAAATCAGATACTTAAGGGATCAGAGGTTTATTAAGGACTGGGAAAGCTTTACGAACTACCTGGAAAATTTAAGTGAGGGACAAATAACATTGGTGGGCTTTAAGGGAGCTCTGTAAAAAAAGCAAAGGGTATTGTCTAAAGAGGAATGGAAGAATCAGATAGATCAACGACATTACAAAATAACAAACGCGAAATTATATAAAAAAGATTAGTACGGATGATTTGTGGAAAGGTTGAAGGAAGTCACATTCTAGATTGGTGAAAATGAGCATTTAACTTTGTGTATTATGTTCTTGTATTTTTCTTTTATTATGGAAATCAATAAAAAGCATGTTGGGAAAAAAAAGAGTGGGGGAAAGGAGGCTGAACTGCATGAAAAATGTTAATCTTTATCTGGAGCCCCACCCTTTCTTTCCACTGCTCAGCTGCTCAGTGGAGGGCATTGGGGGGGAGTATGTACAATTTTGCAGTGGGCCAGAAGTAGCCTGGAGGGCACACACTGAACACCCCTGAAGTGGTGTGTGTGTGTGTTTTAAGAGCATGTTTCTTGGAAACTATGCATACTGACTGGAAAATATTCACATTGGCCAGAAAATGTACAAAATTCAACTGGGATTTGCACATTCCCTGAAGTCCGCTGGAGGTTATGTAGCATGACAACCGAACATGCAAAATTCAAATGATACATGCACATATGCCAGGCCTCTTGGAAATTATGTATATTGATGGGGAAATGTGCACAATTTATGGACAGATTACATGCACATTTTTCATCAGTCCTAGTGAATGTGCACATCTCGTTTGAACTGTTTTTTATATACAGTATATTAACTGTTCCCAGATGTTGGGAAAGATTGAGGGCACAAGGAGAAGGGGACGACAGAGGACGAGATGGCTGGACAGTGTTCTCGAAGCTACCAGCATGAGTTTGACCAAACTGCGGGAGGCAGTGGAAGACAGAAGTGCCTGGCCATGGGGTCACGAAGAGTCGAACGTGACTAAATGACTAAACAACAACAAAACAACATATTAACTCTTCAACTTACATTGCACAGAGAGAGCATATTATATAGAGCATTCTATTGATTGTGTTCCTTTTTCTACCTCATTTTTGTATGTTACTTTATTTGGATATAAACCATTCTAACAGCTGTGTGCTGAAGTGGCACAGAAACGTAACAAATAAAAAATGCTTAAGCTTCTAATGGGAAGTGTTTAAATGCAGCCCCTCCCAAAATCTTGCAACAATCTTCAATGAACTCCAGCTAGATCAATGATATTTAATCATGAATCTATCTCACTTTACAACTTTGCATTATGCAACCAAACCGAAATTAATAAATCCTCAGCTCTATGGCCCTCACATTAATCCATATTGATATTTTCCATGCTTATTATTTCTGCTTTTTCTAGCACAAGATATCCAATACTTACAGCAGTGGCAATTGACAGTTACATTTGCTGTCTAATAAGATCATGTATTGATATATGACCAGCCAACTGAATAATAAACGGATTTCTTCAGAGGATACATGGGAAGCAAGGAAGATTACTTATTTGCCTCATTTAATTCTATTGATAAAAACTGGTCAAGAGGTATACTTGAATAAAAGCTATTCTGTATGCAGGGCAAGATAGAAGTTGTATGTGTAATGCCATTGGTACATCTAACCCAGTACTGCCTACTCTGGCTGGCAGCAGCTGTCCATGATTTCAGATCTCCAGGGTTTCAGGAGTCTTTGCTTCTTCTGCTACCAGACTGAAGATGCCAGGGAATTAACCAGTGATTGTATGCTGCACCACTGAGCTGTTGTTGTTTCATTGTAAGGGCATGAGAAGAGCCCTTCTGGATCAAGCCAATGACCCACCTAGATGTCCATGGGAAGCTCACAAACAAGACCAAGCGCAAAAGCACGATCCCCTCCTGTGGCTTCCAGCAACTTTATTTAAGACTAGCAGTGAGGGTTGAGTCCGCTTCTTTAAAAAGTCCTGTTGATTCATAACAAGTGAAAAGCAAAAGCAAAATTAAGTCATTGTTTCATTCTAAAACTGCTGTTTACTGAACCCCAGGGTATGTCACAGACAGTAACAAATCATATCTGGATTCATTTAAGCTCATTCTTTCCTCTTCCATTTTCATTATTTTCCTCATTGTTTTAAGGCTGTAACCCTCTCTGAAAGTCCATGATTTTTAGATTTCAAATGGGGTGGGTTATGTAGGGGAGGGAAATTCTTTCTGCATGTTTTAATGAATCTCTCTAGACACTGGCGGAGGAAGAGGAGTGCAGGGGGGAGCACCCCGCCCACGGCAGCGCGATCCCCAGGGTGCCATTGTGGCTGCTCGCCCCCACTGGGTGCCCAGCCCCTGCAGGTGGCGTGCCATGCCCCCAGGACGCGCACCAGCCCCAGCCCCACCTGCTCTCTGCTCTCCCCCCCCCCCCCCCGTGCCAGAGCATGAAGCTCCACCACTGTCTCTAGATCAGCCTTTCTCAACCTTGGATCCCTATCTGTTGTTGGGCTGCAACTCCTGTTATCCCTACTTATCAGGACCAATGGTCATGGATGATGAGAGTTGTAGTCCAATCACACCTGGGGAGCCAAGGTTGAGAAAGTCTGCTCTACAGTTAAAAAATATTCAAGCCCCTAATGGCTTGGAAGCAGGAATAGAACATCTTTAGAATCACTTACACCTAGGAGTTAAGATCAGTATCGGAGGCCCCCTGTTATGTCCCATCAGCATCAGAGGTGCTAAAGATGGGGAAGCGAAAGATACTGGGTTATCTCCATGGTGATGCCTAGATTGTGGAAAGCCCTTTCTGAAAAATAGCTGCCTTCTTTTGCTAGCTCTTTGGTGCACAGCTAGTATCATTTTGTTCCTGCAAGCTTTTAATCGCTGAACTCTGTAGCTCTGTAATGATATTGATTTCAGGGTCTGTTTTAATTGCCATTTTTCTGTTGTTGTTTTATCCTAGTGTTCATCCCGAACAACATCTGAGTTTGTAGTGGTGGCCCAGGGACCACCATTCACATACTGTATAGAAGTGATCAGGTTTGGCCACGTTTCTTGATTCATTTTGATTCATCAATCAGTTTTTCTAATCAGGTCCCCAACCCATACATAGGCACAGCATAGCTCTAAGCAGCAAACATCAGAGTTCTGTCATTTGTGGAGGTTGAGTAATCTGGAAGGAAATCATCTCCAGTGTTGAACAACTTCTCTGAATCTAAGCTAATGCTGTGATTTGACTGATTTTTGTTAGCTGCAGCCTTCTCTCCACACACACAAACCCCACCATAAAATCTCCTTGGGAGGGAGGGCACATCATTACATTATTCCCAGAAATACTTGCAGTTCTACTTTCAGTGCACACGGCAGCTGCTCTTGCCTGTCTTTGGGTCACCTCATAACTACAACTACCTTTTGGGGTGTTTCTCAGAATTCTCAGAATTCTTTGGGGGTTTTTGAAAGTCCATGAAGTAATGCAGGAGAAGGGCAGAATAGATTTTAAAAGAACACATCTGAAAGTGACATGAAATGGAATTTTAATGATTTGCCCATCAGTGCTAACCATAGTTGGCCATGACATCCAAACCAACAAACTATGGTTTATGTTTGCTCTTCAAATCAGAATTGGAGGCTCACTGGGAGAATTGTTACTTGGAGGCCAATTACTTCAGTGCTTACTGGTGATAACAATGGAACTAAGTAGTGCTTATCTCATTTGTAAACTGTCCTATTAGAGCATAATTACACAACAGACTTCAACCAGTTTAGCAGTCATCCTCTTGCCAGAGGGAACAATAGGAACTGAAGATCTATGAAGGGGTAGGGAGCTAGTGATTTTCAACAAGTAATTCTCAGCATCTTTTGCAAACTCAGTTTCCTGAAGCCGTGAAAGTTAAACATGTATAAACAATATAGATAAATACGTAGTGCGAATAGGTCACTAAAAATTAAATTCTGTTAATTTGAAGAGACCTTAACTTCAAGTATATTTACAACCATAATTGTAATGGATAAAGGCTGCATTATAAACAGGAATTTATTGTAAACCAGAAAACTCTCAATCTTATAGGATGCAAGCTCATTTTTCTAATAAATAATTTTTTGAAGAAATTGTTCCAATTGTTGGGCAGAAAGCATCATGGGAGACAGAAGTATTCCGACACAGGTGAAACATTTAGCAGACTCTAGAAAGTAGTAGTTTGCAAAGTGCTGTCTAAGGTCACTAGCTGACAAGGTCAAGCATTGGATTTAATCAAATTAATTTTGCAGCAGGAGGTTTAGCCGCAGTTGTAAGACAGAGCAGTCATATCAGGTAAGGAATGCTAAAAAAATAAAAATAAAAGCAGCAATATGTCTTCAGCATAAAGTGAAATATATTGCTCACAACCATATTCATCTTTAAGGGAATTATGAAAAGCTTTAGGAAGTATTATTTTTAAGTGCACCTTCCAATGTCACTGGGTGGTAATGCAAAGCAGTTTGTGATGTAGCTTAGTCTGAGTGCAATCTCTGGTAACAGTTTAAGGTGATTATATCAGTGATATGCTGATGCAGCTAACATGAAAGGCTCAGAACTTTGGCTCTGTATTTCTGTTTAGAAGTTTGTCTTATGTTGGTCTAAGTTGACTGTGGCCTGTTTCAGGTTTCCTTGAAGTTAATGGCACCTTGCCTTTGGTGTCAGGGAGCACTAGGAGGCAGGACTAGAACTCCATTTGCTTTGCTTTGCTAGCCATGGGACTTGGAAGACAATTATGTGTTGGTGACCTTTTCATCTGCAGTGATAAACAATCAAAGGCTTGAGATGAGAATAGACTAGAGCCTAGCAGAATACTGGCTATTTCAGAACAAGATACGAACTTTACTTTTCCTTCCATCTCCTTGCCATCTGTACCTTTCCTTTCTGCTCATTCTCTCTTACCTGGATTTGCTTCACCTGTCTTCTCTGGATTGTTTTCCTAATTCTGTTTGGCCACTCCCTCTTCAAACTTGTCTTTCATGCCCCCCCTTCATCTGGTCCACATCTCCCTAACTACCCCCTTCCAGGACCCTGTTTATTTGCCTCCCTTCTTGCGCTGTCTGCTGAGCAGCCCGGCAGGGCAACTAAGCAAGAACGCAACACTTAAAAACCAATGGACAAACAACCAGGACCAGTGGCGTAGCGTGGGGGGTGCAGGGGGGCCCGGCCGCACCGGGCGCAACATCTGGGGGTTAGGGGGCGCAAATCCACGGGTTAGGGGGCACAAATTACTTGCCTTGCCCCGGGTGCTGACAACCCACGCTACGCCACTGACCAGGACTATCCCTGTTATCATAAAGCACCAATGCTGCAGCAAGCAAAGGCTCAAGCAAAGGCTCAGGCAGCTGCTTGTGGCTGGAAAGCCAGACAGGATGTTTGTGACTGTTGCCATGGGAACAAAGGGGCAGTCCATTCTGTACTGAGCACCGGATGTTAGCTCAGTGTGTGTGTCATATGACCCGTACTGGAAGTACATGGGTGGAGTTTATTCTTACTGCTGTTGAGTGCAGACATGTTTTCTCTGTACTGATGTAAGAGACAGAAATAAAGATGTAAATAGATTTCTGTCTGCTTCTTTCCCCTCCCTGGGGGACACCAAAGGGGAGAGAGGAAGAACGGTGTGTTCCTCTCACACAGCTGAGAAGAATCGCCGAGACCTCGGCTGCTTATCAGCAGAGTGGAGCAGCGGGGAGGTCGCCAAGGAATATCTGCCGGTGCCTACGCTGTGGCACATTCCTCTGACCCTGGCAGAGTGATGAAGGTCATTGTATGAGTGGATTATCTGTACACAAGAATGTACAGATATATTGAATAGAAGCATAGAATTGTAGAGCTGGAAGTGACCCTGAGGACCATCTAGTCCATGGGTAGGCAACCTAAGACCCGGGGGCAGGATGCGGCCCCATCGCCTTCTCAATCCGGCAAGTACAGTGTACCTCGGGTTAAGAACTTAATTTGTTCTGGAGGTCCGTTCTTAACCTGAAACTGTTCTTAACTTGAGGTACCACTTTAGCTAATGGGGCCTCCCATTGCTGCCACCACGCGATTTATGTTCTCATCCTGAAGCAAAGTTCTTAACCCGAAGTACTATTTCTGGGTTAGCGGAGTCTGGGTTAGCAGAGTCCAATGAAAATAGGCACATCCCATTCCGTAATGTTAATTTTACTATTTACACATCTTACTGGGTTGACCCAGCTACTCTGGGCAGCTTCCAACAAATATAAAACATTAAACATTAAAAAAATATCTTCCCTATACAGGATTGCCTTCAGACAGCTCAGGAGACAAATAACTCCATACCCTCCAACATTTTTCCAATGAAAATAAGGACATCCTACCATACCCTCCAACATTTCTCCAGTGAAAATAGGGACGTCCTAAGGAAAAGCAGGACATTCTGGGATCAAATCAGAAACCGGGATGGCTTCTCTAAATCAGGGACATCCCTGGAAAATAGGGACACCTGGAGGGTCTGCAACTGAGCTCTCTCCTCTTTGTCCAAATTAATGCAGATTTTTATTCTTATGAGTGTTAAAGTCATGCCTAATTTAACAACTAAATGTACATGGTGTATTTAAACATAATAATTTTTGTTTTAACTTTTTCTTCAGCTGAAATGACTTCCTAATTGTGTTTTTTAATTTTATTGCTTGTTTACCTTTCCAGACACCTAAGGCAGTCACAATCAGATTGAAATTATTATTTGCTATTATGAAGCTGATTTTTTTGTTTCAACTAGGGTAAATTAAGAATGGATTATTTGTTCTTGCTCTTCAGTTTTCAAAAGACAACTTCAGCGTCAAAAGTTTAATAAAAGAATTGAGCATTAAAATCATACCTAGTTTCCATATAAAAAACAAAAATGTTGACATGTACAGGAAAAAACACAGTTGTTGGAAATTATTATTTTAGCTTATAGCACAAAAAGTTATCTTAATATTTAGAATTTATATAATGAATTTCAGGTGTTCAGTGTGAATAAACTATAGTTTCTCAGTGATTCATGAGAACCTTGTAAGGAAGGCCAATATACAAAGAACGTGCTAGATGCTGTGAATCTAATTTTAAAGATTATTTACATAATTATATTAATTTTTCAATTAATAAACATATATTTGTGCATTTTTTATTTTTACCTGAAGGGATGAAAACACATTTAGAAGCTCATTTTCAGCATAAATGTTCCTCAAAACCTTGCACATGCATACATTAAGCTTGATTTATATGAATGTTCTTTATGTCAGATAGTTTGTGAAGAGGAAAAAATAATCCAATAAGAATACAGAAACTGCCCCATATGATTTCAGAATTTATATAGATTCATATAATGAATGTTGATAGTGGCAAGCTAGTGAATGACCCTCAAGTTAAATGCTTCTCTCAAGAAAAAAAAATTGAGTAGCAGATAAATTTGATGAGGATCATAACCTATTCATAGATAATTTATACCAGAATGAAAGCTTTTAAATAAACTATGCACAACAAATAACTTGAGTCTCTGGGATCTGTGTGTGCTTAAAAGTGGTGAGTTCTAGATTTTACTATATTGTGCAGCATTCTAGATGACTAATAAAATGCCTATTATCTGAATGGGTGAACTGTGCACAGGGGCAAGTATTTATATTGCTGGGTATCTCTATGTGCTCTGTTGCAAAGTTTAAAGTAGGGAAATGAAATGGACAACCTACTGTTTCTTATTGTTCAGTTGGCAACTATTGGTTTCTCTCTGCGTTCACCTGCAGTTTCTTCTGCCCCCTGTCCTTGTAGAGGGAGAAACATGGACTTGCACCATCCATTAATCAGAAGCCTCATCAGCCAGCCCCTAAATCCACCTGTGGCCTTGTGCAGGCTTAGATTATGAGGCTTTGGCCAGCGGCTTTGTGAGGCTTCGCTTTTTGAATTCTGTGCAAAGTACTTTGATTCTTTGAAATGCTAGAGAAATAAACACTGGGTTCCTTTAATACTTACTGGGGAAAAGGGTATAATATTGTAAGTAAACCTTCCCCAGTATATTCTCCATCCCCCGCTCAATGAAGGGCTTCTCAAAAGTATGCTGTGCATGGTGGAACTGTCCCTTTGTCTCACTAAAACTATTAGAATAGAATCGTTAGTGAATTTACAAGGTACAAGCATAAAGTCTCTTTGTTAAAAGAGTCATCCAATGAAATGAAATAAAGCAGGCTAGTAGAATTTTCTTTTCTTAATTGCAGTGCAATAAATTCATATAAATTAGTACATAGTACATAGACAAATCTATCTATGACGGCTTGGTCTTTTGAATTATTACTTCACATGTTCCAAGGTGGAGCAGGTTTCAGAGAGAAACTTTTCTGAGACTGCCTTAAAAGGGGGGGGGGGAGATAATTGAGGGCTCCGATAATTCTGCCACTCAGAATAAGGACATTTTCACACAACATGAGTGCATCTTATTCTTGTTTACAGAAGCTCAGACGTTTATGAAGTTGACATCATTGTTTGATTTTTTGACTGGGGAAAGTCATAACAAGGATTGCAGACAATCTTCTGCACTCTTTATTAGAGAAAGTGTCCCCCCCTCAGGGGTACGCATACGCCTAAACATTTTGTGAATCTTTGTACTTTTGTCCATTTACTGTATTTATTTCCCTCAATTTGAACTATAAAATAGTGATTTTCTTGGGGGGGGGGAAGCACTGATTAGAGAGTAAGCCCTCCTGGATAGTGTTCTTACTACTCTATTTGCATGCTAAGCCATACTCAGGAAAAAGTATAATGGAAAACTTTCCAGGAAGTATGTACTGTATTAGACTTGGGTTGTCAAAGTGCCTTTAAGCATTTCTAGCTCTGCGTTGTGAACGCAAGTCCCTACATTGGCTGCAATGGTTCTTTTCCGCTTTCTCTGTCCCGAATCAACATTCCCACGTGAACACCAACAGCGTGACTCCAAGGAGCTCCCCACTATATTGCGGGAAAGTACCCTTCTATTATCAGGATATGTATTTAACTTCCGTGAGGGGGGCAAGGTCCTATAGTTTTAACGGGTACCAGTTGCTGCTGTTTTGAGGGCGGGGCTATGCATATATAGTAAACAAAAAACACACACAAACACTGAGGGCAACAGGAGGAGGAAGTGGAGGGTGCTTTGCCAACTCTGAAGGGAAGCCACTTTCCTCATAAGCGGGGTCTCGTGCGCATTTGGGGGCAGCCACTGGCTCCTCAAGCCAGGCGGACAAAACTCCCCCATGCCAAGCGCCCCTCCCCCCCCGACTAAACCGGCTGCTAGGCTAGTAGTATTAGCCACGACGGCTAGACCCAAACCTCCTCCAGCCCCCGAAGGCAGCGTTTGCCACTGAAATGCCATCTGGGGAAGGGCAGCGGGAGAAATAAAGAGGGGGGGGCGGTCGCCAGTTGCCCTCGTGTCCTGCCCGCGGTTGTGCCCCTGTGGGAAACAGGATGCTGGGCTAGATAGGCCTCGGGGCTCCCCTCGCGCTCTCTCCAGCCAACCCCCCCCACCCCACCCCTCGCGCAGCCGGTCAGTCTGAGGGGAGCGCTGCTCGGAGAGCGACACCGGCGGCAGCATCGGCATAGGGAAAGACGCCACAGAGAGAGAGAGAGAGAGGCGGGCGAAGGGGGGGGAGACCGCTCTCCCTCCTTTTCCCTCCTCTCCCCCACCTCCCCAATCTCTCTTCTCCTTCCGTCCTGCCTTTCTTCCCTTCTCTTCTCTTGCCTCTCTCTCTCCCCCCCCCCACAGTTCTGTCTGTTCTTTTCCCTCATTCACTTAACGCCCCCCCCCACTACACAATATACCGGACACGCCAAATCTCCCTTTCTTTCTGTCTTTCCAACCCCCCCCCCTCCAACAGCCCTCTTCCCCTCACGCGCACAAGCGCGCGCGCAGGCACCACACACACGTGCGCGCGCGCGCGCGCCTGCCTAGCTTGGGCTCTAGCCTCCCTCTCCGCTTCTCTTTTTTCCTGTCATCTCCCATCAGCTCCTGTCTCTTATGAACCCGGCACGTTGACTTGCTCCGCTCTCCCTTCTCTCTCTCTTTCTTTCTCTTTCGCCCTCTTCCACCCCCTCACACCTTCCTCCCCTCTTCCCTCCCCGCCCCGCACCTACTTACCTTACACCCCCTTTTCACACTCTCAGTGCACCTGAAACAAGAACAGCGGCGGCGGCGGCGGCAACAACAACAACAACAGCCGCCACCACCAGCACCACCAATACCGGCGAGCAGCATGTCCCGAAGGAAACAGAGCAAGCCCAGGCAGATTAAACGTAAGTTTCCCTCAAGAGTGCGGGGGGGGGGGGGACGGGGACGGAAAGGCGACGAGGCTTGTCCCCAAAGGGTGCTGCTGCTGCTGTTGTGCGTAAACATAAAAATGAACCGAAAAATTAATAACTTCGGGATGGGGGGAACCAGGTCGAGGAGAAGTGGCAACTGCGGACGGCGCCTACTTGTGTTTTCGAGGGCTGGGGCGGGGGGGGGGGGGTTTCGCCTTTAAAACAATAAAAAGAGCTCTGCTTTTGGACTCCTTAGCCACGGAGGTTTTCCCTGCAGAAAAGTTGGCGTTGAACTTAGCGCGGAAGGAGTTGTTTGGGCGGGGAAGGGGAGAGGGAGAGAGAGGAAAGGGGCTTTGCTTTTCTCTCTCTTTCAGGTAACTTGTTTTCTTTCGCTCTCTCGAAGAGGAAGTGGCGCTGGCCGGGCAATGCCTCTGGCAACCGCGCTTGAGCCTGCAGGCGGTGCTTGAGGGAGAACTTTGGAGGGGCAGAGCGAAGAGAACCGCGGTGGCGGAGCGCGTGCAGAGTTCCAAGCCCCTAAAAAAACAAAATGGGGGGTGGGGGAGCTCTTCTGCTGATTGTGGAGGCCATAAACTTCGCGTGCGGTTTCTCTGGGGGATTTTTGCAGTCTCCAGCTGGACGAGAGAGAAAAAGCAACAACCAGCCGCCCGTCTCTTGCAAACAAACAGAATTCTATAAATCCGTTTCTTTTCAAAGAGACGAAACGGTGCAAACTCTTTCCAGGGAAGCGATGGCTTCTAAACGCTGGCAGGCAAAGCTATCCCACGCTTGGGTTTTTCGGAATCGCTCAGTACAAATGGGAGTTTTTATTAGAAAAGAAGTGTATTTGAGAAGGTGGAGCTGGTGGTTGAATAATTCTGCTCTTTGTAACACCCCTTCCCAGAAATCTCCAACAAAATCAGACACATTCCCTTGTGATGTCAACTTCCTAAACTTTTCTGAGCTTTGATTTTTTTTTCTTCCTTATGCTGTACAAGGCAGTTGGTCGCTACTTGAAGTAGCGCTGGTTGTTTTCAGAGGATAAGAGATTCAGTGTAAAAAACAGCGGTGGTATCCTAATAGGTTTGCATAGACTAGCCTGTTCCCCAAGCGCCTTTCAAAACGCAATGTCATGTGACTTGTCCAGACTCTTTAAATAGCTGTCCTTTTTTTGCTTCCAGGTTTCAAAATGCATGTAATAATAGAACTGTAGTTCCTTTTTCTTTGTGTTCAGAACATAACTTAATTGATTCAGCAAAGAAGATAATAGGTTTCTGGTTTAAACATGGCTCCTAAATATTTGGGCTGTAGTTGCAGAAAGAATGCCCCCCCCGCCCCAAGTTTCTGATACAGTATTTGGCAAATACTACTTTGACAAACTTCATTCACAGTCATACATTGTTGTAACACTCACTTCTGTATCTTTTAAAGTACGTTTTTAATTCACTTTTAAATAATCATTGTACATTTTAAATGAAATGGTTTAGATGCTTAACGAACATTTCAATCTTCTATGAGATGTAAAAGCTGTTTGCTTTACAGGGCATAGCTGAGAACATTAGCAAGAAGGGTTTCCTACTGCATGATGTGATTGGTGACTTGATTGTTAATAAATAATTAACATTAATTGATTGCATGATGCAGAGACCATCTCAACTTATTTTTTCATACTTCGTTATCTTCTGATTTAACTGTTAAATGTTTTTTATGCTCACCTTATTATGTCAGATAAAAGCTTTTGTACTAATTGGGACTATTGAATTCTGGTGATGGGTCACAAGCCATTTTGGGTTGCTTTTCTGCATAGCAAGATATGTTAACATGAATAGAGCAAACCTATTGTTTATCGTAAGTGATATGTGTTAATTTGTATGCCTGTGTTTGTGTAAATAGATTGCCCTTTATGAAGCGACTATGACTAAACAATACTTTGCGCAGCATTAGCACGCATAATTGTTAAGAACTTTAAGGAGTGCCATTATAAGCCATTAAGATTTACTCCTTCACATAAAATAGTATAGAGTCTTCAGGAGATTGGAGACCTAGAATATAATCTAGAATTTACAGTGGGCCCATTTATTTAGATGAGGGAGATGCTTGGGATAGCTGAAAAGTATTTGTGGTTCAAGCTGGTTTCTGCAGAATGAGTTTTCTTCTCACACTTAACTGTAATCTGCTAAAAATAAGAACTTTCACGACAACCAGGACATCATATATCTTGAGTATGATTTACATATTTAACAAGGCCATATAGGGGACACACACAAACACAAGTGTAGCCATCAGGGTTGACAGTTAAAATAGACCACTTTTAAGTTTGAGATCTCCTCAGTTTGCAGAGAACTCTTAAAGTCTTGCTTGATAAAGCATGCACAATTTAGAAGCTGTATGACAATCGGGGGTGGGGGTGGGAGGGGGGGGTGAGAAAGTCAGAAACTCCAAAGACAGTCAGTTCAAAGGACAAAAAGGTTGTTGGGCACAGTTTTCCCCCTCCTTTTACTGCATACAGTTTTCTGCTATCTAAAATTGTGATTTATGCAGTATTTTAATATTTTGCTTATTCTTTCCCCTTGGGTGCTCTCTGGGCAGCGATAAAAAGGCGACGCTGAAAGAGCACCATTAATTTGCTCTGATGACTGGCCAGATAAGGGGAGATAATGGGAAAGATAAGCAGAGAAGATATACCATCAGAAACCCGATTATTACCATTAAAATTCCAGCCCAGCAATCTGCAGAAGCCTGATAATTCCTTCTCCGTTTCCACCACTTTGGACGATAAGGCAAAAAATAGTCACTCAGTGCTCCTTGATTAGACTGCCTGGATTTCCTGATAATACAGTGATAAATTATGTATTTTGCCCCATGTTTTTGTCCAAAAATTCAGATTTCTCCCCTTTCCAAGTCTATATTTTCTGCCACTCCTCAAAAAAGCAAAAAACAAAAAACCTCTCTCTCATGAGCTATTATTGTAATCCTAGTTTGATAAAAAGCACTGATAGGAAAGGAGGTGTTTTGTGTGGGAGCCCCCCATATCAATGTTATCAGCCCATCTCGCTGCACCAGCTGCTAGCTGTTGTTGTTTTTAGCCTTATCACCTCCTGCCAATATGCCAATAAATTGCCCAGATTGTTCTCCATTCTGTGGCTGTGATGCAAAATTTATGACATAAATGATTTTTTTAACCAAGTGAATGTCTTTATGATTAGCAGATGTGATGGCTGTGCAGTTTTATTATTATTATTTTCTTGTTGCAGTTGTCTGTGGTCTTGTATTATATTTTCTGGCCAGTGCAGTCTGTCTCTAGATTTCAGTCACACTTAGGTACAGTGACTTGAAGACTGTGGTGGGGGGAGAAGGTTGCTATCCTTTATTTGTCTGTTTGCTTAAACACTTCTATTTATTTTTGAAATCAAATAGTGGTAGCCTAAATACTTTTTTGAAAAATGTTCTGGTGAAACAATAAAGATTTGGAGGGCAAAAGTTTTCATTGAGAAGCTAAATAGAATGGCTCCAAATACAACTTTCGGCATTTTTCGTCATATTTATAGTAGTGTGCTGGCATTGAGAGGTTAAAATTAGAGGGAGGAGGGTGGAATGCCAAAACCTTGTAAAATCAGGCTTTAATGAGAGAGAGGAGCTGAAAATTAAGTATACTACATGAATATTTTGGAAGTTTATTATTGTCAGGAGAAATCTGGTTTTAAAACTCTCTCTACCATGCTTTCATGAAGAAGTTTGAATTAATATGTAGCGATTAAATTTTTCTGCATAGGAGTTGAAGGAGTTGAACTAGAGCTGATGCAGTTTTAAAAAATAGATGAGGATTTGGAAGGCAGCTGTTCCATTACATATTTTTCTTTTAAACATGTAGAAATGAAAACATTTTTTAAAAGCTTTTTTTTTAGTTGCGGGCAATAAATTACACAAATAACCTATATATCAATATTTGTCCCCAGAAGGGACTGCCTGCATCTAATCATCAGTACATGGTATTTTCACACAAAATCTATTATTTTAAAACAGTTTATATTCCAAATAGCCTATTATAATATCAATAATGTCATTAGTGAGTACAACCATTAACTGGAGAAGAATAAAATATAAAGTGCCATAGCACTTTGGTGGTTCAGAGATGCTAGATGATCAGCTTAAAACATTTCATCTGCCATTCTCTCACAAGTTTTTGATTCTGCAGCTAATCAGTTCTTTAGCTTCTGATTTTAGCACCATTATTATTTCAAATGCTGTAATAGCTAGTATTTTTGTCGCTATAAAGTTGATTTGCCCAGTATGTTGCAATTCTGTTTTTACGTTCTTGCCTTCTAGTGGAGGTATTTAGAAATGTCTTACATGTGCAGCAGATGTTATTGCTATATATGTTGAAGAAAGACAACTATTTCTGAAACAGCATATTATATCCTAACCGATATAACATTATAGAAGAAATTAAACAACTTTTTGGCGGTTGTCACAATTGAACAAATGAGTTATCTGGGAAAGATGTTAAATTTGACTTCCAGGTGGATATTGAATATGTGCACATCTTTTTTGTTTAGGTAGCTGTAAGTTTGTGAAAAAGTTATGAGATACTTGGCTCATAACAGAAACAAGTGTATTAGGTATGTTTAATAGAAGCACACATGCATTTATATCCATGTTTAAGTACAATACTCATACGTACAATACCCATACATACATATTTAAACTGAGAAGAATTTCAAGATGGGAATCTACCTTTAAAGGGGCATTATAAAAGAGATTAGAGATTATTACATAGACATATTTAATAAGTAAAGTACATTTTTGTCAACTAATGGTGGACTTTATGTTGACCTTTACATTTCACTGTATGTCACTTAAAGCAGTGCACCTGGAAGATTCTCATTAACCAGAGCTTCCCATATGAGTTTGAACCATGTATGGTGATTTTGGCTTTTGGAAAAGCAAGTACTTAATTTTGTGAAAGTAGGTAATCTTTACATTGCAAGATATATACAGAAGATGAAAGACATATGGTTCAATACATGCATTATCGAACTATATATATATATCGTGAGACATGATTCAGCTGTGAGGGAAATTAATGCAATTAGGTAATTTGCTTCTAATTTTTAGTCTGTGCTAATTCATAGTTTTGTTAGATATGCAATACCTCATGCAGAGATTCATACAGGTTTCAGGGTAATGAAGTGAGAAGAAAAGGAAGCCATTTATCTGTAGTACCAATTATTTTTGTGAACTTACAAAAATTGCAGTTAGAATACCATTAATAAAACTTACTTTTTAAAAAAATGAACAAATAATTCCATAGATTCAAATCAGTTCCTTTAAACTGATATTATTACACACGGGTAAGCCAAAATTAAGCACTTGAAAGTCTAATTTCATTCAGTTATGGACATGGTTACATTTTTCCTGTTGAAATAAATGAGGTTAAAAGTGCTTAACTTTTGGCTAGATTGCACCTGCTATTCTGTCATAAGAAAGTTTTTTTTTTGGTTGTTTGTTTTTAAATAAGAAGCATTAAGTTTTCCAAACAATGGATCTGCTTTTTCCCGTTAGTGGAGAAAGAGAATGTTTTAATGCGTTTTTTTCAGACAGGTCTGATAATCTGAATTAGTTTTGGAAAAGTAAACATAGATTCATTTTTTATTTTAAATATATAGCTATCTGAGCAATGCTATTCCGTCATGAATAAATGAAGCTGGTATTAATTTCTTATTTGGATGATACACATTGGGATAACTCATTTGGATGAGTTCCATGCTGAGGTTTTCATACGAGAAACTGAATTTGGCCTTCTGGAAAATGGACAATACATTTTAATCCAGTATAGGATGCCTTTAAACAAACAATTAACCTGCTTGGTCCCTGTCTTTTTAAAAAAACTTCAGTGATGCGGTGCTGAAATTAGATTCAGAAAAGGAATGAATTGGAGTCTATATTCTTTAAACAGCTTCTTCTCCCTGTATAGAAGCTTATTTTTGTTTATGGTAGTAAGGAAAGGGATGCAATTAAATGAACACACTTGAATGTGGAAATGTCATACCTGAAACAGAGACATGGGCTCTTTAAAGGTATTAGCATAAATCTAGCACATTTGTTTATTATGTTTCAAAATCAGTCACTGGTATCTCTGCCACAGGTAACAATTGACTTTTCAGGCTTCAAGTTAATAGCCTTGTCTCTTGCTTGTAAGGATCAATATTAGTATTAATTAATCACCATTATCAGTCCTAGGATCTGGTTCTATTTGTTGTTACATCAGCAAATATCAATATAGAAAGTAGACTCTCTGATCGTCATGGCAACTTCATCTCTTGGGTCAAAGAAAGTTTATCTTATCTGTGCATGGAGAGTGGCAAACTGTTTAGGGATCTAGTTTGAACTCTAAGAACATTGATTTAGTTTTTGTTTGTGAATAGAGGCTGAATTTCAATCACAAGGGATAGGAAAGATTTAAATATTAATGCCCAGAGGTATGTCCAAGAGGGTGTCATGCTATTACTGTCAGATTGTCTTTCTGAGATGACACAAAGGGGGAAGGAGAGAGAATTGTGTCATTTGGATTATTTCAGGCACAGTAATATGTGCATTTGACAAACATGTCTAGAATGAAAGTGTGCTAATTTCGTTGTTTTTTTAGAGCAGTATTATTTTATCTTGAAAGTCTGCATTTGGTTTTGAGGCATACTGATGTATAGAGGTGACAGTGTTGGGTGGAGTAGGAAGGTGTTTTGTTAGGCACTGCCAGGTAGAATTCATTAAAAAAGAAAAAAATGGGAAGACGACAAATCAGTTTTCCTGATACTTGTGGAATAATGACAAGCAAACAGAAACTAGAGGCAATCTGAATAATATAGCCTAATCAGTTAGATGTACCCTTGGAGATTGCTGAACTGATAAAAGTATTTCATGAGCCTGTAAAAACGAAATATGAATTCCACTTTGTTGCTATTCACCTTAATAAAATATTGATGTATAGCTCTGTTGAAAATCTCTCCAGGGCATTGGTGTTCATATATACAGCACTTTGTTGAAATATTGACATACAAACACATCACTTTGTTGAGACGTACAGCTCAATCTTTAGGAAGCTCTGAACATCAGCCAGCCCTAATATGTGTAGTCTTGTTTAGAAGTGCATGTAGAATTCCCACACTCATTTATCCTTCCTTGTGTGTTTCCTTCTGCAATAGCCTTGTTAAAAACATTATTCAGGTAGAAGGTATAAGTAGTGCTGTTACTTGTAATAGCTTCTCATCCACAAAACCACCCATTTTGGGACTAATGGATATATATAAAATATAACACCGATGGAAGTATGCATGGTGCTTATAAGTGGCAAATGACTCAGTTCTTGGTATTGACATCTTTTCATTGATTTCTTAGTTTTATCTAATGCCTTGAAAAGGTATTGCCATCGTGAGTTGGTAACAGCTGTGGATGGCTGTCACCAATTTAATTCCCCTCCCCCCGTACTGAATTTAATCTGTTTAGAAGTAAACATACAGTTTGCAACGTTCTACCTACACATGTTTGAACAAATTCAAGAAGTGATATATAAAATTGATTGGGGGGGGGCATCCAGTAAAATATTTTCAGTCTTCTGTTATAGTGGTGAACCCTCCAGTCTTGCAGCCGATACAACATTTGTATGTTGAGGAATAGGAAAGAAAAGGATATATTTCTTCAAGGTTAGGATTGTATTAATATTTATTCTGTTACTTTGCAGTGTGCTTGAATGTTTCTGATTACTCAGATGAGTGTCTCTCTCAATCCATTCTTAAGGGTCTCAGAAAGTAATCATTGTATTAGGAAACAAAAACTTAAGAATACATACAATATAAAAACTCTTAACCTGAGTCTTGTATTACATTAGGAAGAAGCTTGGGCCCAAGCTTTAGCAAACCGTCAGAAGGAGATTCAATCACAGTGAAGAAGTTACTGGTAGAGACCTTCTGTTTGTCCTTGTCATTGAAACTTGATTGCATCTAAGATTGCATATAGGGAAAGAGGCATCCACTAGCCATTCTAGGCCCAAGTTATTTAGAGCTTGGTAGGAAAATGAAAAGTATGTATTTAATTGACTCCTGCGTTTCAAAATATCACTGAATAGTTGTTGTTTTTTACTTCATTTGCATTGTTCAGTAACCACAGACTCTATATTGGGACTTTTCATCTTGCATCCAATGTGGTTTCTTATTTTAACACAAAGAAATGTTACATTGATTATTATGTTTACATTGTGAATAAGATTAGTTATGGGTTATTCAGAATAGTACAGGTGTATAGCAGCAAGCGGTTTGGATTTCCCATCCGAAATTCTTCCTGCATGTTATGTGGAACAATTGCATTGATGAGTAATAGTAATTGTGGTTTTTCAGCCAGAAGTCTGTGTTTTAAGCTTTTGGAGGCTATGATTAACTGATAATAAGTTGTGTCACAGGTTGTTTTGAGTTAGTATTTGTACTGGAAATACAGAAGACGAGGTAGAACAGTTAAAAGGTTTTATTCTTATTCGACATTTGAAGTTTTTCGTCATATTATATCATTTTATCCTAACTAAATTTTGTTGCACAAATATCATTTGAAATATACTATTTAGTGGTTTCTTGTTAACAGTAATACTTAGAGCTTGCCTTTATTGGATTTGATACATTCAGTATGCACCTTTTGTGTCTTTGACTATATAGCTAGTTGAGTATAACTTCATGTGAAAGTAAGCATGTGTGTTCCAGTTTGGGAATGAACACTGAATCACCCAGAAAGTTAAAAAGCTGGGTACTTAAAACAACTTGTTTGAATACAGTTCTACTATATACAGTTTCCAGTGACAATATTCTCCCTCAGTCTAGTTTATGTACGTGCATCCTATTGTATAATATGACGTATCTATGTGATAAAAGGGTAGGAATTCATTTTACTTATTAAACTTAATATTACCAATGAACTAACAAACATCATTCTTATATCTGATAAGTGTTAATTATAGAAGAGGAAAGGTTATTTAAAGATTGTTGTTTAGAGTTAATGGATCAATTCAAAATATGTTTTTTTATTCTCTCCTAAACATATGACTGCATTTGACCTTTTATTGGGTTTACTTTATTTATTTTGCTTTTCAGATTTAATTTTCACTTTATAATCCTCCATCTCTGAAATAGATCTTTTCTCTGAAACATCTTTAGATTCTTACATCTTACAAATAGTATTTTCAGTAGTCTTCCAGAACTGGTCATACGTTTTCGGGGCCTGGGCTTGTACCACAATGCTTGTTGGTTCTAATATGAAAAATATGAATCCAAAATTTAGTGATGGTGGTATTCTTGAAGCTTTTACTTTTTCAGCCTTCTGATTTTGTATAAAATGTCCTACTTTGAAATTGGAAAGAAATTAATATGCGTAATTTTACTTTAGAAAAGCAGTAATCCCAGTTGTTTTAGAATTGAAATACTTAAACTGGTTTTGAAGCAGCAGCCTTTTACTTTACTTAACACCAGACTCTTAGAGTTCAATTATTTGCATGGTATTTAGAAGTAAGCCCCACTGGGCTACATGGGGTTTACTTTCAGGTAAGTGTGTACTGTACAGGATTACTGCCTTAATTATAGTAAAATTGGGCACAATCATTGCTCATGTCAGCATTCCGTTTCATGCACTGCAACAGTAATTATAAAGGTCAGAATTAATAATGAGAATATGTAGCACAAACCTTGATTTTGTAAATCTATATATTTATGATTTTATTTAAGGTAACTTTTCATTATGTGCCATATAGAGATATGAGCACATTGAATAATAAATTTAGGAAGACTTTAAGCTGTTGCTAAAGGAATCCACAATTGCAAGGGAATATAATTAAAAATGTTTTGATATAGCAGAGAGGTAATTTTTAAAACCAGATTTCTAAAAATGCATGTGCACTGTTAGAAGAATGGACATCTTGGACAAACAAATGCATATTTTGCCATCAAGTTCTTTTAAGCTTCTGAAGTCAGGCCTACAACTGGGTCAGATGATAAGATGAGCACAACAGCAAAAACGAAGAGCACCTCTGATAAAAACTGATTGATTGATGTCTGGCTTCCCTACCATCGCAAGCAGTTGACAGTTAGTTTAGGATCAGATGATTTGGCTTTTGCGATAGATGATGGGGTCTGTTAGGGAAGTCTGAAGGACGTAAAGGTCGTTTTCTGTGTAGTGTCAGGGAATACTGGGTTCCCACAAGGTGGGGCATTGGATTACATTTTTCTTTATCTTGTGCCTTAACTTTTCAAGGTCTGTTAAAATAAAACAATCAAAAAGAAAAGTTCAGAGAAATTTACAATACTGTACAGTACTATGCATGTCTGCTCAGAATTAAGTTTCATTGAATTCAATGGGACTTACTTCCAGGTAACTGCGTATTGCAGCCCTAATTGTAATCATAGCATCTGTACTTGCATAATAAAGTTAAATTCAAACCAGATATTCTGCAAGAATATTATAGAGTGACCCTTAGCTTTTGACAGGTTCACACGTAATTGGCCCGAGCATTAAAAAAATAATAATCTAAGTAGTGTTAAACGGTTATATTTTACAAATTCCAAACACACACACCTAATATACTTAACAATTGGCTATTATTATGAAGGTACAGCTTTTATACCAATGTTAAGGCTGCAATCCTTAAATCACTTACTAGAAAATAAATTTCACTGGGACATATTTATATTCAAGGACAACAAATTGAAGAACTAGAACATAATGCTGTTCAGCCCAAAAGATTTTCAGGACAGTTACAAAAAAATTGCTGCAACTGTCATAGAACTGGAATGTAGACAGCTGGGATTTGAATTTAGATTTTGGACAGTTTTATACTCAGTGGAAATCCATTATGATGTATCTCTTTACTCTGAGTTTCAAGGGTCAAATCTCCAAAGGACAGTTGAGTTTTAGCTAATGCTGTTGGCTTAATATCGGTAAGATGATTTTTTTCAAGGTGCTGTATTGCTGATAATATTGAATGCAGTCTGAAGCAGCCTGTAGATTAATTTGGATGGCAGCAGTGTATGTTCTTCTCAGTGATTTGTTGCACCTCACAAAACAATGCTTTCTTAATGTCTAAACTACAGAATAAATTCATTTTTAAAAGCTCGTTTTAAGCAAATTCTTACAATTACTGTTATCCATGTGGTTCCTATCTAATGATGTGCACTTCCATAATCAGAAACATGAAATTCAGGTCTGTAAGAATATGACACAGCAGATTTTAGGAAAGCCCCCACCCTTCAATACGAGATTGTATTTATTGTGTCAGATACTTTGTCAACAGTATGAATAATCTATTTAGCATTTAGGTTTCAATGTCTGTCTTTGTAAAATTTGATTATTACTTCTGCACTAAAAGTTTTTGGCCACAAGCAACTGTTACATGTTTGCAAAGTAAATGATATTTGACAAAGGTATGTGCTTTTATTTGATAAACTATATTCCATGTTGTAAGATGAAGTAAAATACACTAACATCATTTTTGTAGGTAGCTTCACTTTTGGTTATATACTAGCTCCTCATCTTATTCAACTCATTTAATAGATTTTCACACCTCTCTCTTCCTCTCACAAGTCTTTCTTTTGGCGGATTTTTTTAAATGTAAGTAAGAAAAATAGCTTGATAACTCAGTCTGTTCTAGAGTGCCACACCTCTTATTAGGTAATTGAGAACCATCTAATTATACCCAGAAGAAAATCAGGAGTGATGAATCAAAGAAAGAAAAGAAAAAGTAACGTAGCCAAAATTATCAGGATCAGCTATATTTATAAATGGAAAGTAACAATCAGCTACTTAGATGAACTAGACTGTGTAATTTTATGATTAGCCCTGCAGTGTAGAAAATCTCATTTAAGTGGGAGTATTTGTTGGGGATGTTCTGGCTGGAGTGATTAGCAGTAACAGAAAATGTTACTGGTAAGGAAAAAGGAACACTGAAGCTCAAGTTTGAAAAGCATATTTAGCACACACATTCACAGTATGGCAGATATGTAAAACATTCTTTTTCTAGCTAGGAAATTCTGTTTATCCAGTAGTGGTCAGCTATTGACAGATTGTTTTTTGAAGTTATAGGAACAAAAATAGAGAGGGAAATATTGCATTGAATATCTATGCTGTTTCATAATAGTGTAACTCTACTAAAGTAAATGGCATTATTGTAAAAGTATTAACATTTAGATTAAAAAAATGGATCGGTTACTTACAAATAGTTCTTAAATAGGTTTATTCAGTATTATTCTTCACTGAGTTCAGTGAGACTGAATTCCTCATAAGTATCTTTAGGATTTCAGTCTTTCAGTTCATTTAGCTTGTTTGTGTACCAGTTGGTCACAAATATTTGGTGTAAAAATTTTTTTTAAAATGTTTTACCTAGGACTTTGTTTTTCAGATGCTATTGGCCATTAACTGACTGAATAAATTTGTTTTTAAAAGCTTAATATGTCAAAACGCTTTTCAGTCTCTGTAGTTTGATGATCTAACCATTACACCTTGCTTTTTGTGAGGAAGCTTTTTAACAGTATCTTGAAAATAACTTTGAAAATAACTTTCAGGATAAATATTTTTAGCATTTGAAGACTTCTGTCTAGTCTGTGGTGGACAGAAATTACTTTTTCAACAAAACTTTATCTTACAGATAACATAAATGTATTTTATTCCCCATTTTAACCATTATTTTAATATTGAAACCCCCATTTCTAATTATTTGGTTGAGATCCTAACCTATAAAAACTAAAATTATGTAGCCATTCGCTGAAATCACAGTTGCCTTTCTGATTTATTTATGCAAGAAACACAAAAGGGAATTGGAGAAAATATGATAATAAAAAGGTTAACATTTTAAACAACCATTTTAGACATATAGAAGTAGGAAGTGCTGCAGTTTCCTTTTTAGAGTACCTTGAGTACCTAGGTTCAGATATAAGCGAGAGAGGGTGATGGTGCTTAATTGCTGGGACCATCTTTCAAGACATTGGTAAAAATCAATTTTAAGTGGTGTATATGAACCTTTGAGAACTCTGTATGTGGCCCCAGTTGATATACTGAAGTGAATAAGTTAAAGCCCAGAAAGAAACCTAGACATCTACTTTATCCACACTGTAGTACTTTCACACTTTCATGGTAAAGGATTCAATACAGTTTAAATTCTAAGAAAACATCCTTTCAGTGTGCAGTAAAATAGCCTGCCTATAGCAAATAACTTTATTTACTTTTTTTTTTGCTAAAGGATCTGTAGAAGTCCTTCACCAAAGATTAGGATCTTCATTTTAAAATCATAAGTAGACGGATGCTGCTTTCTACAGAGGTAGCTCTGTAGTTTCAACATTTGTGTTGCCTGTTTGATTAACCTCCTACTAGCAGTATGGAGTTTTGTCTTGGAAATATGCTCTGTGTCTTAGATTTCAATGTCATGCTAATATAGGCACCATGTTGCAGAAAGAAGCTTATCTATCCTATGCTGTTATCCTAAGTTCTGAATTCTGAGCTGCTTCCTGCACCAGAAACAGTTCATCTTTCATATCAGATGTTTTACATTCTGAATGATTTTAAGAATGCCGTCAGTTTTTAAATCCAGACTTCTATTCAGATTTTTCTGTTGGGTTGTTTTTTTTTTAAATAAAACTGGCCCATCACCAAATGCATTGCCCTTATTATCATCTTATTAAGAATACTATAGCCTTGAATTACTTCCAATATTTTATTTTTAATGTAATTGCGTTATAATATACACTATCATTAATCCTGGGGCAAATTGTGGAGAGGGTTGTGGCAAGGCAGCTAGAGGCATTATTGGATTACATGGATTATCTAGAGACATTTCCGTCTGGGTTCAGATCTGGCTTTAGGACCAAGATGGCCTTGGTCACACTGATGGATCACCTTGGTCAAGAGCAAGAAAAGGGGTATGTGACCTTGTTTTCCGACTATGGTCCCGATATATTGCTACTGTTGTTAATTGCCATGTGTATGACAAGGCTCTGCATTCTTGCTTGCTTCTTCCTTTGGAAGGAAGGGCAAAATAGAAAATGAAGGAAGGAAGGAAGGAATAAAATATTTCTTTTTGTAGCCTGTGCTATTCTGAATGCACAAGCTAGGTCAGATCAGTATAACATCAGGAGATTGACTAGAGCATGGTAAGGCCCACATGTCGGACTTGGCTGATGGAGGAGATAAAGTTCTTGCCTGCCAGCTGGATGCAGTTCCCCACCCCTGATCTGGAGTAAATGCAAATATTGGGTTTTAGAAGAGCTCAAGAAGTAACAAGAATACAAGACAACAATCATGCACCACCAGTGTTATTGCAAAAGTGGGACAGAATACAGAGAGTTGCATGTCTGTTAGTAATACAGTAGTGTTTTCTACACACCTGTACACATTATAGTACAGGTGTTCTATAACTCTGGTGGCATTAATTCCTGTTTAAACCAATACACTGGCTGCTACTTCTTTGCCATCTTGGCTGCTATGTTACTGTAATTGTTGGGTTAATTGGCAGAATTGCAATTCACTAATTATAATGAAAAATGGGGGGTTATCCGGAGTGTAGTTATGCAGAGGTTTGAAGTACATTTTCAGCAATATGCCGATGACACTCAGCTCTAATTCTCATTTAGATCTGCAGGTGAGGCAGTGGAAGTGTCTGGTGTCTTGCCTCGATAATGGACTGGGTGAGAGCCAACAAACTGAAGCTCATATCAGATAAGACTGAGGCACTGTCAGTGGGTGGTTCCCAAGACCAGATGACTGAGAGATTGTCTGCTCTTGATGGAGTTACACTTCCTCTGAAGGAGCGGGTATGTGGCTTGGGGATACTCCTGGATCCTTTGCTGTCACTTAAGGCTCAGGTGGCCTCAATGACATTGAGTACCTTCTATCAGCTTCTGTTGGTGGTCCAGCTGCACCTTTTTCTAGACAGGGATAGCCTAACTACTGTTGTCTATGCTCTAGTAACCTCAAGGTTAGATTACTGCAATGCATTATATGTAGGGCTGCCTCTGAAGACTTCAGCTAGTGCAGAATTCAACAACCAGGTTGCTCACCAGGGCAAGTTGGTATGAGCATATCACAATGATGCTGGCCTGAATGCACTGGCTGCCAATTAGTTTTGAGACCCAATTCAAAGTGCTTGTTTTGACCTATGAAACCTTAAATGGCTCAAGATCACAATACCTCAAGGACCGCCTCTTTCCAAATGAATCTACTCAGACCTTGAGATCATCTTCTGAGACCCTTCTTTGTGTGCCTCTTCCACAAGATGTCTGGAGGGTGACAACACGAGAAAGGGCCTTTTCTGCAGTGGCTCCCCATTCTGCAGTGGCTCCCTTCGCTATACACCTTTAGTTGCCAGGCAAAAACATTCCTTTTTAACCAAGCCTTTGGCTGATTGGCATCCAATGCCCTTTTAAAATGTGGTTTTTTTTGGGGGGGGGGGTTATTGGGTTGTTTTTGTCTTTATTACGTATTTTGTGTATTTGTACTGTGATTTTATGTTGTAATTGCCCTTAGACCTACATGTATAGAGTAATATACAAATTTAATAAATAATAATAATAATTTAAAAATGGAGGGAAGGGATTGGTTCTACATTTAGAGTTAGAACATCATTCAGTACATTTGAAACTTGAAGGGGTAAGTATGTTTGAGGGTGCTGCATGCTTGATCAGGAGTAGAAAACACAAGAAATGAGTTATTTTGAATGAATTAAATATTTGATGAAACATTCTGGCATACTGACTGACAGATGCTGTGTTTTGTCCCCATAGACTTTGCTGGAATGGATTTTCAAAAAAACATTTCTCCATTTGTACTGTGCTTTTTTACAAATGGTTTGTTTTGGGAACGTCAAAGTGCATTTCTGTGATTTTCTCTAACAGTGGTATACACTTCTAGTTTTTGTTACTGGAGCATTTCTGTGGCGAGGGTTAGCTATTGGATTTCATGAGGGTGTTCCACACACATGCTTAGTACAAATCTGTTGTGAAAGAGGGCTGAGTGAGGGAATTAAATGTTGGGTGAAGTGAGAATGAACGACAGGCAGAGAAGGTCAACTGGAAAATGGCAAAATGTGTGAGGGACAGAAAAGGATGGGGAGTGGGCAGGGGTTGGAAGGAGATAAAATACATGAAAATGTATATGTATGTGTTATTGTAGTCCTATGTAAATAAGGGTAAGTCAAATTGCATCTCACCGTTATAACAAGCAATTAGGGAAGTGTAGTAGATTCTAGGACTTCTAGTTAGAAAAAGGTTCAGTGATTTGAAACTTAGTACAGTGGTACCTTGGGTTACATATGCTTCAGGTTACATACGCTTCAGGTTACAGACTCCGCTAACACAGAAATAGTGCTTCAGGTTAAGAACTTTGCTTCAGGATGAGAACAGAAATCGTGCTCCAGCGGCGCGATGACAGCGGGAGACCCCATTAGCTAAAGTGGTTCTTCAGGTTAAGAACAGTTTCAGGTTAAGTACAGACCTCCGGAACGAATTAAGTACTTAACCTGAGGTACCACTTTAGTATAGGAGAAGTAAGTTAGGGCATGGTCCATGCTGAATTTGGGGAGAAAGAATAATAAATTGTTTATTTTGAATGAATTAAATAGGTGGGGAAGGGAAAATATAAAAAATCTGGGCAAATGTTATCTGTTCACTGGAATATACACATGGTATCTGTGCCACTGGAGCTATCATGCAACGCAAGGTACCATTCCATGTTACAAGTACCTAACTGGCAGCCAATACCATCTGCATAGAATGTTAAATGTTAGAAGGAATCTTGAAGGTCAACTAGTCCAACCACCTTGCTCAGTGCAGGATAAAGGTGAAGCCTTCCTCATCACTCCTTCTGTATATCTCCTTCATAGGGTTTTTGTTCGTTTTGTATTCCTGAAACAAAATAACCTGTACTGTGTGCTGCTATTTCCTCATAGTGCAGAATGAGCAGAAAAGCTGAGAGAGAGAGAAAAAAGAGTTTAATACTTTTTGAGTTTGTTGTATTGGAATGATTCAAGCTTTAGGTTACTATTGCGTTTCATTTTAACTGTATGTAAACAAATGTAAGCATTTTCGGGATGAGAAACTTGTGAGGAAGATATATTTTCTGATCTGAAAACCTACCTTTCGATGATTCATTTAGCAATTGTACTCTGCACATGTTCAAAGGTAATTATAGAACTGGCATGGATAATGATTGCCACCATGATGCTCTGAATATGGAGTGTACAATATGGTGCTACCTCTGTGCACGACATTGTGCTGTCTCTAGGATAACTTTAATGTCTGTCTTGCCCATTCTTTCGCTTAATTGACTAGAAGGAAATATGCTTTAAAGTGCTTTATTTATGGCAGCAGCGTTCATGCAATTTTGGAGCTTGAATGAACATGGAAAGCCCTTAACACAACATATGAAACTAAAAGCTTTTTTTTTGTTTTTTTGTTAATTGAATTCATTACTTTGGTTACATACTTCTGACCATCAATGGTGTGGCTGAGCTGCTCACCTGACCACTGTCTGGCTGGGTCACTGCAGCATACCAAGACAAAAAGGGTGTTGGGTGGCAAAGTTGGTATGTTGCATATGTTCTGGCAGAGTCAGAGTCAACACAGTACTCTTGCTGGATGGAGCATTTGCCTCATGCCACTCCTTCTGTTTCAGCCGGATGGAGGTCAGGTGAGCGGCTTAGCTGTACCACAGTGTCTGCTGCTGTCTCTGACTATGATACTGATGATATTATCTTACCGTTGATGATATTTGATCACATGTATGGACCCTTGGGAAGAACTCTAGTGGTCCTTGCTACTTTCAGTACTCACAGCTAATGACGGGAATACATAGCCCACATTTCCACTCATATTGCACTAATTTGCAAGCCCAGTATCAGCAGGTGGCATGCCTGGGCCACTGCCAGGGACTCCTTGCTGCCTTGGATACCCCTTTGGTGTTATTGCTGTGGGGATGGAGGGCGGTCACAGTGGTGACTGATTGTGCTAATTGGAGAAGCGGCTTCAGCAGTAGGTCTACCCCTGCAGCAGACAGACTGGGCACTTCCCAACTGTGTATCCCTTTTGTTTTAGAAATCCAACCCATTCTTTTATATGTCATTGGGGCCTACCGAGGTTTAAACAAGAAATCTGCCATATCCAGGTAAGTAAGTAGAAATAATCACTTCATACTTTTTTCCATGGGATATTACGCATAACAGGGAGTTTTATAATGAAATCACTATAGCATAAGAGCCTTTCCAAACAACAAAACTGTGATTACAGGAATAAAAGCATTTCCCTCCAAGTGCTGCATATGTTGCCGAATCCTCCCCCCCCCCCAAACATTAAATCTGCAATATTTTGTTGCTGGGATGCAGCAATCTGTTCATTACCATAGATGTGTTATGTGTAGAAAGTGGGACCGTGATACTTGCAATAAGCCATGGATAGTGTGTGCAATGGCTTTGCTTTCAGCAACACCACTGTTCCTTTAATGCCCTTGCCAGCTTGTGAATTTTAATAGGAGATGAATGCCCTTCCACCATACCACTCAAGTGGGAATACATGTTAAGTCATTTAATTTCTTTAGAGGCCAGGCTCTTCTCACTGCCAGTTCAGGACTGCCGTTTTACCCTTTTTAAATAGAAAAAGTGTTGAAAAACCTATCCCTTACTTTACACTGCAAGGGTCTCTCCCCTCCACCCTTTATGCATTACATAAGAATGGGATTATGCCATTGTGAGTGGATCAGGGCTAGTGTTGGTATACTGATGAGTAAAAGATTCATTATGTTGCTGTCTGGAAAGGCCCTAAGCTCAATAACATTAACTATGCCCATAGAGGCAACATGTACATTATGTCAATCACAACCAAGTGAAATATGCTCATTAGATGTGGCTTTCTGGCCATTGGTTTTAAAAAGGTTGCCTACCTTTGGAATAATGATTTGAAAGCTTTTAAAAAGGCTTAAAACTTTCCTGTGCTGTATGTTATTTCTGTTTTGGGAGGGACCAAAAATTAATGCTGAAAAATGTAAGTGATGTTTACTACCAGTTTTGAAGTTATTACATTTAATTTTTCCCCACTGCTATGACATAGAGTAAAAATATTTATGTAAATGCCATCACTAGCAAAATATTTTTAACACCTTAATTTTAAACTACAGTACTTTGTTTTGTAAAGTAGGTTCTGAAGTCTATGCTGTTTTGACTCATTGATGAGGCACCTGGGGTTTGGTCTATGTAAATGTAATGAACTTCAGTGATCAGCAGTTTTAATATGTTTGTTGGAAAGAACTTAGGAGTGCATGTTCAGATCATTTATGAACAAGACATATATATATATATTTATTGCAGGTGTACATATGTCAAAATGGTTACTTTGTATCCTAGTGTAGGTCTTCACCATTATGTGTTCTAAGTGCTGGCCACATCACTATTGTATATGGTGTCAGGTTGTTGCTTGTTCTGTGTTCATAAGTTTCCTCTGCCCCTAGTTATCAGGAGAGGCTTTTGAGGGGCTGTAGCACAGAGGATGTGTCTGGAAAGCCATGTTACGTAAGCAATTTTATGGACAGAAACCCTTTATTTGCAAATTTATCTGTAACTGCAAATGTGCTATTTTTCTTCAGAAAGTAGAACCCATGGATATTTGTTGTATTCCTGTCTGACATTGTCATCCTGTGATGTGATGGAAGTCAACAGGTAGTATCAGGAAGGGCAATATAGACAGGTAATTTAAAGTTCTATCTATGCTTATAGGCCAGTCCAGTCACACTGACCGCTCAGTGTTGGACATAACCAGTCTTTCACTTTCGTGTAAGTGTGGGAATGTGTGTGATCTATCATAGTGATAACTGACTATTAGGCTCCAAGAATCAACGGTGTACGTTGTTAAGGTGGCTTTGAAATCATTTTGGTTTACCTTAGATGGCCTTTCAATGTCTGTTTGAATTTATTTATTTAATTATTAATAAACAAAGGCCTAATTGTTTGAGCTTCATGAAGTCAGGTTCTAGCAGAATGAGAGGAGGCGGAAAACACCTTTTGCATTTTTGACATTTAATTTATTTCAAAATTAATAAAAAAAGTGAAAGGAGAAAATTGGAAGAAGGACAAAGAGGAAAAACAACTTAAATCATTTCTACCCAATACTCCAAACTAGAACTCTGTACACAATAGCATATTCAAGCAATATAGTTAAAACAAGAAAATACAACTGTTAGGCAGGCATCCTAAACTAACAGTATTCCTATGCCCATTTATAGGAATGTGTAAGCAACATTGTATTCAGTAGTAGAGAATTGTGCTGCTACTGTTTTATAAAGAACAGCCTTGTGGCATCTTAAAGACTAATACATTTATTATGGCATAAGCTTCTGTAGACTAGTGTGAAGTGGAGACTAGAATGAAGTGGGCTATTCAAGAAAAGCGCACACCATAATAAATTAGTTAAGTATTTTAAGGTGTCACAAGACAGACTAACTCAGCAATCCTGTGGCTAACTTGTTTTATGAAGATCTGTTTTGCTGTTTTCTTTCTTTAAAAAAACCTGCTATGGGTATCACCTACCAGAAAGTGCAGCTAATAAATACCAGATAGATAGATAGATAGATAGATAGATAGATAGATAGATAGATGATAGATAGATAGATGAATGCAACAGCATACCTGCAGCACATATTCTCCAGATATGTGGATCATGGAAAAGACTCAGACTAGAATTCAGAGGGTTAAAAGCACAGTACTGTTCCATGAGCAGTGAGTTGTTGTGTCTCTGAATCCCAGACATACTTTATTAGGGCAATCCAGCTGGTTTGCTATTTCTATCTCCTCATTATCAACACGCTTATGGTATGGCCTCTTCCCCCTCACTTTCAGTGCCAAGAATTTGGCAGAGACACCAAGCGAGGAGGTCAGAGACTGACTGGAGGAGATGAAGCTGAAAGTGCAACAGAGAGAACCCAGTGGTTAGAAAAACCTAGGAAGGTTTGTTTTTATCGTGGGGAGGCTACCACTGTATGGCTCCATTGGCAAACAGTAATTACAGCTCTGTGTAATTAATTACTGAACGACTGATACATTGGGCTTCATTCTCCTGATACTTTATGCTGGTGTTAAAGATGAGGTGACTACATTGATGTCAACAGAGTTAATACAGTACCTATGGCAAAATATGGGAGAGTGTTGCATTTAATTTCTCCTAACATGATATAGCATTTTCAATTTTTAATGTGGCTATTTAGAAAAGTGTGGCTTGTTAAAACTTACAGACAAACTGCATATTAGAAGCTTTATGGTATATATTAGATTTGACTCTGCTTGACAGAAAGGAAACACAGAGATTCAGAGGAAGGAAATTAATGAGAGAAAATACTCTTCTCACATTTCCCATCGTTCTCATTTCAAAATGCATTTATGACACATACCCTGCATTTTTTGGCATTTGGTTCTGGCAGTGATGGTTGTGCCTATTGTACAGTATTTACTGTTAAACAGGAAGTTGCATTCCATATCCTCGTGTCTGTAAAAGAGGAGAGATAGACATAAGCTTTCATTTTCTAGAAATGGGGCCATCAGTTTCAGTTCTCTTGCAGTAGTGTATATCTTTTGTTTTTAAAAGTATATGTATATCCTCCCCCAGAGCTATTGAACAAAACAAAATCCCCACTTCTGTCCTCCCTGAGTGACAGCTCCCCACCCTGCTTTCATATAATTGTTTTTTTTCCTTCTGTCATGTTAGTGGCTAATTACTATTGGGTGCCATCCAGATCCATTAAAATTAATGGGAATTTTGCCACTGAGTCATCAGTTGGCAGTTATGAACGTGTAGCACTTCTTAAAAATAAAAAGAATTATTTATTATACCGAGGAATTGGGTACTGAGTACCAAATTTCCCACTAAGTTGATTATTTATTCATTTATATTGTGCTATCAGTGTTCATGACACTTTACACACTGTAGGAAGACAGGTCTCTGCCCCTAGAAGCTTACAGTCTAAAATTTAATACATGGGGATCAACAGATAAAGGGTAGGGAATTGGAGGAAGGGGTAAACATAGAAGTTTTTAGACTAAGTTACAGGCAGAGCATGAGAACGAGGGGGTTGTGCCAAAAGGTTCATCAAAAAAGTTGGGACAACAAGGCATCTCTTCTTTCACTCCTCAAAGAATATACCTCTCGACAGATTTTCTGTGTGCCTCTGCATTAACAATACTCAGCATGCAGTAATTTACCACTGGACCTGCTTATAAAGATATAAAACGGGTATAGTTTTACCAGATGATGTAGAAATGATGACTCATTTCTTAACCACCTCATTGTTGGACATCAGTCATAAGTTGAAGAAGATCAGCTTGCCTTCTTTAGATACAGGCAACTTTTTCAGTGCATTTGAGGCATGTGTGACTGCTGGTGCGCACGCTGTTTTTGTTTTTGGCCTCGGAAGGGAGTGGAACAGGGCAAGGGTACGCGTGCCCCAATGATGCACACGATGCCTCAGAACACAACTCCCACACAAATGGAGAGTTGACTGTAATTGGCGCATGAGAGTATGGCATATGAGGTATCCAGTTCAACTTACAAGTGTGAACAGAGTTAGAGAGGGAAGATAGCACTGTGATTTATTTACAAATAGGAGCATTTTCATTCATTATTGGAATAAGGTTCATGATGCAGTTCAGCCCCACTCCATATTGTGAATTATATAATTTTTCAAATGGGTATTTGAGTAACGCGATTGCAGCTAATACAATATTTTTCAAAGTTTTTTTGTGTTTTTTTTTTTTACAAAGGCCATTCAAATTGTTTAGTATTGTGTGGGGTACTATTTTGCAACATTGTAGTCTGTTTAAGTTGTAAGTTTTTTAAACATTGGTTTTCTTACTGTTATCAGATAAAGCTGAATATAGACCATTGTTTATATGCATTATATAATTATTTAAATATAAAAATACTCAACGAAGGTCTGTGGGGTGGCAACACAAGAACAGGGCTTTTCTGCAGTGGCTCCCAATTTGTGGAATGCTGGCACATGCTTGATAGTATGAACAGTGCGATGAAAGTATAATACAGTGTTCTCGAAAGGTTTTCAACTTCCACAGCTCAAGATGAGCCTGGGAATAGGCTTGTTGCAGAGTGAATAAAATTAAATGCTTTACTGAGTTTAATTGTTCACAAACAAGTAAATACAGGCAGAAAGTAAAAGGGGAACAAAACATTTCTTTAAAAATGATAAATTAATATCAATATTTTACTGGAAGAATGGAACAGCAGAGATGAAATTCTTCTCACTGGGGTCTCTGGTTGCTTCCAGAGCTGAACACCATGAGCACATAAGCAGCATGCAGCTAATAGACAAAAGAAAATGAAACACTTCTCTGTGGGCTGGGATTAGAAGAACCAGAAACCTTTAGCAAATAAAGAAGTGTGTGTGTTTGCAATAAGTTTTTGTCTTTGAAAACAGGAGGTGCTGTGTCTATAAAAGCTGATGTTCCTTTTCCATTCTTAACTTCAATGCTACTGCTTATAGCTGTTATTTATATACCATTCTCACTAAACTCATGACACTTCTGCCCTTTCACAACAGACACCTAACAATGGAACAGCTTCAATTAAGAAGCAGAACATCAGCCTCTGGCATCTTATTCTGTTGTTCCATCTTTTTTGCTAGAGAGAATTCATTTGTTTCTTAATTAAGAAAAACACCAATAGCATGAAAAATCTGCTTATGGTACCTGAATGGTAATTAGGTGAAAGGTAAAAAAGAAAACACACATACATTCCAGTACCAGCCAAAATGAACTTGAGCTGATAAAAATGAACTAAACTAGCCTTGCATAAATCGAGACTGAGAGAAGTGTACAGTCATTATGGCTAAGACAATATGCAAACTATCTTCAAAGAAATCAAATTGCTAGAGTGTTTTCATTTGCATGTATTAACTATTAACATAATGAGGAGAAGTGACATTGGACCCGGATTGTGTGTCTGTTCGAATTGATAACTCGGCTGCATCTGCAAACAGGCACCCAAAAATCATGCTAGTAGTCAGATCGGTGTTGAACTCTGAAGTGTGTCTTGGAGCCCTGAACAAACCTGATGGAGTGATGAATGCAAGGCTTCCTTTTTGACAATGATTTTGCAGCAGAGTCACTAGCTTCATGCCTTAAAGGTACAGATCTCAGTTGTGAACTTCTTCGTCATGTGTATGGTCATTCATAAAGGGAAAAGGTTAGTATCTGTTTCAGTATAAATAAATAGATCCTGTTTCCTGCATTTTATTAATTTATTCTTTGAGAGCTAGTGTTCTGGAAGTTTTATTTTTATGTGAAAGATCAGGGTTTAGATTTTACCCCGCTATGAACTCATTACAATCGTTGTGGGAAAATTACATCTCCATCAGTAATATCGGAATGTTTGTTTGTTTGTTTAAGTATTTGTAATCTGCCTTTCTATGACAAATCTTTTTTAAAAAAACACAAAATAAATTAATATAGAATCCTAACACTAAAACATTAATGAAACAACAGCAGTAAAACATCATAAAAACCACATATGGCAGGGTTTAAATAAAAAATACCTGCTGAAACAAAGCAGTTTGTTCCATAGTTTTGATACCACAAATTAAAAGACACTTTTGTCTGTCACCACCACCTGGACTTCTCCTGGTGAGGAGACATGAAGTCAAATGAAAGACAGTAATACATGAGATACCTTGTTACCAGGTTGTTTAGGACTTTAAAGGCTATAGTCAGTGCCTTGAATTGGTCACCAGTAAATCTATAAATTTTTTGGAATAATCTGACTGACCAGCTAAGCCCAGGCATCATCTTTCCATGGCATTTGAACCAATTTAAGTACCTAGACTTTCTTCACAGACAGCCCGTCATAGAATCATGGAATCGTAGAATTGTAGAGTTGGAAGGTACCCTTAGTTCAACCCCAGCACTGCTGGCCATTAATCCATGATGAAAGTGAATAAAGCGTGAACAACTGAGGTTAGATCTGATTTTGCCAGGTAAGGAAGAAGCTGGCAAAGCATACTGAATTGGTAAAGTAATTCCTGTCCGCTGCTGTCCCCTATGTATTAATAAGTGAGTGCAGGAATAACAGCAACCTGCCTTATAGCATGTTGTAAAATCACGCAGAATGAAGATTGCAAAAGCACTTTGCAAATTAAAAGTTTTGTTGAAATGATAAACAATACTATTATTTACTTTCCTTATTTATGCAGTAAGTAATCCTCTATATTGCCTCTTTCAGTAGTGTCAGGGTTTCTGGGAGAGAGGAGGAGATGACAGAGGAGACGGAGAGCGAGTGGGAGGAGGGGCAGAAGGATGAGGAAGAAGATGACGGAATTCTAAGGGAATCCACGAGTCTGAGCAGCGAGTCAGAGGATTCTCAAAAGGGGGTTACCTTAATCAAGCAAAAGGGAGGAGAAGGGAGAAGCGGAGAGGAGCCCAGTGGAAGACAGACGCAGCAAGAGGCGTCTCAGCTGGAACGGAGTAAAGGGGGTGGAGTCGTCAGCCTCTCGGAGGGAGCAGGATTAGGAGAGAACAGAGAAAGGGGGTTGGAGCAAGGTGTTCAGCCGGAAAGGGTGGAGAGCAGAACAAAGGGTGGTGTAGCGGTCGAAAGAAAGGTCAGGAGCAACGTACGCGCGCCAAGTTCAAACGTAGAGGCGCGCGGAAGTGGAGAGAGCTCAGGGGAGGAGCCCGGCCCCAAAGCCAGAAGGAGGGGGGAAGAGGCGGCAGAGGATTCAGCCTCAGGCGAGTCACGGAGAGAGGGAACCCAGGGGGGCAGGAAGACCCTGCGGAAAAGAAAGGAGAGGAAGAGGTGGTCTAGAGCCAGGCTATTAAGTTGGTGTGGAAGAGGGGAGGAGTCAGAGGGGACTTCAGCGGTCTAACGTGACAGACGTACGGCCACAATGCTGAACTGTATGAGAAGCAGAAATCTTCAATAAACTTTTCCTGTAAATAAACTGCAACGGAGTGAGGTCTCTTGTGAGCTGGGACCCATCCTGGGTGGCCGTGACAGTAAGTCCCCTCTCTGAAAGCAAAAATTTTTTTTTTGCGAAGCTCACGAACGGGAGCAGCCATGAGCGCTGAGGAGCAGCTGGTTGCACTGCGGGATCAGGTTACCGCTCTCACATCGGCAGTCATTGCTTCGCAGAAGAAGAATGACGACTTGGAGAAGACGTGCCAGGATTTGCAGGCAAGGTGGGAACACGCGGACAGGGCGGGGGCCCCAGGATCCAGAGCGGAGGGCATTGCGCTTGGACGGCGGGGGGGTGCCCTGGTTCCGCATTTTAATGGCAACTTGCAAGACTATCCCAATTTCAGAGCGGACGTCGTGTATGCACTGCATTTACTCCGTCACGATTTTAAAGATGAGGAGGAGAAAGTGGGGTTCATTGTTTCGCACCTGCATGGGGAGGCCAGGGCTTGGCTACGCAATCTGTGGCGCGAAGATGGACCGGCCCGTCGCAATTCAACTGCGTTCATCAAAGCGATGGATTCTTGTTTTCAATCCTCTGTGGATGTGGACATTGCGCGCCGTCAAATGCACGGGCTGAGGCAGGGGAAAGCGACTGTGCGCCAATACCACTCTAAATTTTTTGCATTGCTCACCGCCTTAGATTGGCCAAAGGACAGTAAACCGGTCAGAGATCTTTTTTGGGAGGGATTGAGCCCCCCCATCAAGGATGAGATCGCTAGGGGGGACAGACCCCAGACCCTAGAAGACGTGGTGCAACGGGCTTTAGCTATTGGAATTCGACATGAGGGACGTCCGTGGCACGGGGAGGACGGGCCCCAAGCGCGTGCGCAAGCGAGGACTCTCCCTTTTGTGCACAGGGATTTCAGCCGTGCGCACCCCTCGCCAATGGGGAAGGACAGCGAGGAGCCAATGGAGATTGGTGGTGCTAGGGCTCAGAAGCCATCCCAGAGCCCTGTCCCTGGTGCAGCCAAAGCGAAGCCTCCTAGAGGAACCAGGAAGTGTTACATCTGTGACAGTGCGCACCATATGGCGAAAGAGTGCCCCCAGAGGCTCCAGAAGCACACTGCGGCACTGGCAACTGTGACAGCAGAGGTGCAACCAGGGGAGCGACTTCAGGGAAACGACAGTGCCTGGCTGGAAGCAGAGCTCCTGGGGCTCAGCCAGGCGGATCTGTAGACAAGCCCCCAGCATCGCCGCAGAGCGTGGACCCTTTGCCTCCCAAACCGGCAGTTCTGCTCACAGCAACACTCCAGCTGCCTGATGGGAGACTCCTCGAGGTTCCAATAACGATCGATTCGGGAAGCAACGCCGACTTCGTGGGACTGCAGTTCGTTAAGCAGCACAACATGGCGCTCCTGCCTGCAACGACGCCTCTGAACGTGGTCACGGTAGACGGCAGGAAGTTGCTGGGGGGGCAAGTGGTGCAGCAAACCCCTCCCATGCTGATGCAGATTGGCAACCATCGAGAACTTATTAGTTTCAATGTCACCCACTTATCGGACACGCCCATCGTGTTAGGCATGAGTTGGCTGGAGAGGCACAGTCCCGCGGTTGCGTGGTATCAGCGGCAGATCACCTTTTGTTCATCGTATTGTGCTCAGCATTGCTTTCAGACCGATCAGGGAGGAGAAGCCGAGCAGCAGTTGCATCTGGGTATGGTGCAAACAGTGCCTCACAAGTACCAGGACTTCTTGGAGGTTTTCTGTGAGAAGGAAGCTGACAAGTTGCCGCCTCACAGACCTTACGACTGCGCGATTGATTTAGTGCCAGGGGCGCAACTGCCTGCTGCCAAGCTGTACTCCATGTCGGAGGACGAAATGCAAGAGCTTCGGGAGTTCATAGACCATAACCTCAAGCGCGGTTTCATCCAGGAATCTAAAGCAGCGGGAGGCAGCCCTGTTTTCTTTGTGAAGAAGAAAGACACGCCCCAAAAAAGGCTTATAGTGGATTACAGGTTCATAAACAGCTTGACTAAGCCCAAAGCTTTCCCCATGCCCAAGATTGACGACCTTTTAGCGACCGTCAGGAGGGGCAAGATTTTCACCAAGCTGGACCTACGTGGAGCTTACAATCTCATCCGCATCCGGAAAGGAGATGAGTGGAAGACCGCCATGTTCACCCCTCTGGGCACATACGAATACAGAGTCATGCCTTTCGGCCTCCAAAATGGCAGCCACGTTTTTCAAGCATTTATGCACCACGTGCTAGCAGGTCTCCTCTACAAAAAGTGTGTCTGCTTTCTCGACGATATCCTGATTTTCTCGGAATCGCCGGAGGATCACGATAAGGACGTGAGGGAGGTCCTGCAGAGGCTGAAGGAACACAGGCTGTACGCCAAGTTGGAAAAATGCCAGTTTGATGTCAGAGAGGTTGATTTCCTTGGCTACAAGTTGTCCGACGAGGGACTGGCCATGGACAGGGCTAAGGTTCAAGCGCTGTTGGACTGGAAAAGCCCTCGAAATCGGAAAGAGGTCCAGAGGTTCATCGGCTTTGCCAATTTTTACCGCAAGTTTATTAAAGGCTTTGCGAACGCGACGGCGGCTATCACTGACACCCTCAGTTCCAAGAAGAAGAAGTTCGTCTGGACCGAACAAGCGGAGCGGTCCTTCCGGACGCTTAAGGGTCTTTTCGCCTCCGAAGAGCAGCTGCTCCACGTGAATCCCGGCAGACCCATGCGGGTAGAGACCGATGCGTCAGACAGAGCGGTTGGGGCCGTTCTTTTGCAAGAGGATTCACAAGGCAACTGGAGACCGGGTGCGTTCTACTCCCGGAAGCTCAGCAAGACGGAGCGCAATTATACCATATGGGACAGGGAGTTGTTGGCCATTCATGCAGCTTTCAAAGCGTGGCGACACTTCTTGATAGGAGCCAAGCACACGGTGCAGGTCCGCACGGATCACAAGAACTTAGAGTATTGGCGGACGGCTAAGTTGCAGACCCAGCGACACATGCGCTGGGCGGAGTTCTTCGCGGACTTCGACTTCAAAATAGAATACATCCCAGGAGACTCCAATGTTATTGCAGACGCGCTATCCCGAAAGCCGCAATACTTGGAGGAAGCAGCTCCAATCGCAGCAAAGCACATTTTCGCACCGCAGGCGTGGACGTGCGCTACCATCGCAGTCGACCTGGACGCGGTGCGACGCGCGTTGCAAAGGGATCAGTTTGCACAGTCTAAGATGGAGGAGCTACGCGGAGGGTCGCGAGACAACGATGAGTTTCACTTGCAAGATGGACTTTTGACTCGTAAGGGTGCCCTTTACGTGCCCACCGACGAGCTTCGAGCCAAGGTTCTGCAACAATTGCATGACGCCCCTAGTGCAGGCCATTTCGGCAAAGAGAAGACGATGGAGTTGGTGGCTAGAGACTTTTGGTGGCCCCAGATGAGAGGAGAGGTGGCGGACTACGTCGCCAGGTGTGATATCTGCCAGAGGTCCAAACCAGTGCACCAGAAGCAGGCGGGATTGCTAGAACCGCTGGAGACACCGCAGCAACCGTGGGAGAGGGTAGCGTTGGACTTTGTTACAGACCTGCCCAGCTCCAGAGGTAAGACGGCGGTGTTAGTGGTGGTGGACTTGTTCACCAAGATGGCGCACTTCATCCCTTGTGCCAAGGTGGCGACGGCAGAACAGACCGCAAAGCTCTTCATCGATCACGTCTTCAGAGTGCATGGACTTCCGCAGTCCGTCTTGTCCGACAGGGGGCGCCAGTTTGTTTCCACTTTCTGGCGAAAGCTTCTGGGCATCTTGCACGTCAAAATCAACCTGACATCGGCGAGGCATCCACAAACCAACGGTCAAGCGGAGAGGGTCAACGCGATCATGCAGCAGTACCTGCGGTGCTACGCCAACCAGCGACCTGCGGCGTGGGTGGACTATCTGCCGATGGCTGAATTCGCCTACAACAACACGAAACACGCATCCACCGGGGTGACGCCTTTCTTCGCGAACAATGGCCGTCATCCCAGGACCTTCCCGAGATTTGCGGCACCAGGAGGGGGGGGGCCTCAAGATGCCGACCAGTTTGCAGCGGAGTTGCAAGAGGTGCACGAGGAGCTGCGGAGACATTTGGAGCTGGCAAAACAGGCGTATAAGGTGCAGGCCGATAAGCACAGGAGGGCGGGAGAGGACATCCAGGTTGGGGACTGGGTGTGGTTAGCAGCCCACGCGATGCCGGCCAGGTCATTGGCCAAGAAGAAGTTAGGACACAGGCAGCTAGGGCCATATCAAGTTGAGGCTAAGATCAATCCGGTGGCTTTTCGTCTAGCCCTTCCGGAGGGTTCCAGGGTGCACCCGGTCTTTCATAGGTCGGTGCTCACTCCCTACAAAACCCCACACAGGTTTCAAGAGTCAGGAGCACCCCCAGAGCCACGTAGGAGGGCGCCTGAGAGGGGGGAATCGCCAAGACCAGAACCTCTTAACGAGGTCACAGAGATACTGGACTCGAGATGGGGGGAGGAGGGAGTTGAATATTTTCTCGCCAGGGAAGGCACTCCGGCCTCTGCCAATAGCTGGGTGCCGGGTTACGCGTTGGACGAACCCCTGTTGAAGGAGGAGTTCCATGCACTTTTTCCGCACAAGCCCATGCCCGAGGAGTATTTTGATGATTGACTTTTCACGCCCACTTTGTCGGACAGCACGTTCGAGGGTTTCTCCTCGCCCGAGGGCCATACGCCCGAAACAAGCCCGACCAGGGATCCGAGACTGGGGGGGGAGGAGACAGGCCCTTGTTGGTGGGTGGATCAGCCAAGGGAGGCATGGAGTCAGAGATGGATGGTAGGTCCTTGGCAGGCAGCGCCAGGAGAAACAGTGATGGAGGAAGAGACTGTGATGTCTTTGGGTGGGGAACCCGAGTTCGAACACACATATACGGAGCTGCCAGAGGAGAACGTTGAAGTGGACAACCTGTATCCTGAACCGACCCCGGAAGAACCACGTTTTCCTCAACCTGCACCCGGCGAGCGGGAGGGGGGAAGGGGGGGCTTCGAGGGGGGGATGGATGTCAGGGTTTCTGGGAGAGAGGAGGAGATGACAGAGGAGACGGAGAGCGAGTGGGAGGAGGGGCAGAAGGATGAGGAAGAAGATGACGGAATTCTAAGGGAATCCACGAGTCTGAGCAGCGAGTCAGAGGATTCTCAAAAGGGGGTTACCTTAATCAAGCAAAAGGGAGGAGAAGGGAGAAGCGGAGAGGAGCCCAGTGGAAGACAGACGCAGCAAGAGGCGTCTCAGCTGGAACGGAGTAAAGGGGGTGGAGTCGTCAGCCTCTCGGAGGGAGCAGGATTAGGAGAGAACAGAGAAAGGGGGTTGGAGCAAGGTGTTCAGCCGGAAAGGGTGGAGAGCAGAACAAAGGGTGGTGTAGCGGTCGAAAGAAAGGTCAGGAGCAACGTACGCGCGCCAAGTTCAAACGTAGAGGCGCGCGGAAGTGGAGAGAGCTCAGGGGAGGAGCCCGGCCCCAAAGCCAGAAGGAGGGGGGAAGAGGCGGCAGAGGATTCAGCCTCAGGCGAGTCACGGAGAGAGGGAACCCAGGGGGGCAGGAAGACCCTGCGGAAAAGAAAGGAGAGGAAGAGGTGGTCTAGAGCCAGGCTATTAAGTTGGTGTGGAAGAGGGGAGGAGTCAGAGGGGACTTCAGCGGTCTAACGTGACAGACGTACGGCCACAATGCTGAACTGTATGAGAAGCAGAAATCTTCAATAAACTTTTCCTGTAAATAAACTGCAACGGAGTGAGGTCTCTTGTGAGCTGGGACCCATCCTGGGTGGCCGTGACAAGTAGCATCTTCATGCATGAAAACATTGTCAATAAGCACCTGATCAAGCCTGAGCAAAAAGCTCAGTTCAATTCTGGCTTTTGGCTTGGCTAATTAAATGGCTGTTTACAGAGTTCTTTTAAAACATTTGTGCAATTACAGTTACTTCCTCAGACACTTAAGTATTACAGTGATGTGGCCTTATGTTGAAATAATTGGCATATTTTTGAATACATTTTTCTTTTAAAAAATCCTTCCTAATCAATCCTTTTCGTTCTTTTAAACTGGAAGTCTTATTTCAGTTTATGGTCTGTTTTCTTTGGCTGCACATAATTATAAAGTTAAGAGGAAGAAAAGTAGTTGCTTTTGGAAGGGGTACATAAAATAAGATGAGATATATTAACTAAAATTATCCTGGATATTCAGGCCACACGATACAGAGATAGCTCTGGGGAGTAGATACTGGCCTGGTTTAGTGTGCAGATACAATGCTTTTGGTATGGAAGTTTTCTGCTGTCCCACTTTTCCCATCTGCCTTGAGACTTTGACAAAATGGTGGCAACCTATGCTTTATTAAAAAAATCCGTGTTTGAATTCCATCTGTGACAGTAAACAGGCCTTCCAGAGGGCAAGAAGGATTTCCCCCATGGCTGTACCTGATTGCTTTGTGCATCTGTTGGTTAATCTAAAAACTGAACACTCATGCTGCAGCAAAGAGCTTGAATTCTAGAAATATTTTCCCCTATTATTTGTGAAAGAAACCCATCAGGCAGGCTTTTATAAGTTAAAATAGGGGAACATCTGTGTAGCTCATTACTTTGTATACAGTGACCACAATAGTAGCTCATATATGCAAGGAATGCATGTGCAGTTTATATTTTAAAAATGTAACATATGTACCATATTCCATATTGGAGGACGTGAAAATGCTTTTCATTAATAGATTAGATACTGGTAGCATGGTGTAGCAGTGTAGCAAAACACAAACTGTTTTGCATTCATTAATGGCTCACAGAACAGCTGTGGAATTTTTTATGTTGTCCATAAGGTGCGCTACTGTGAAAAGTAGGTTTCTGTTTATTTTTCCTTAGCCCAGAGAAATACTTAGCAGTATATTAGGGTGTTTATATAAGGTTATGACTGTTAGGCTTATTAAAGTATAGGGTACAAGTTGGCTTCTATTATTTTAAAGAAGCTTTCTATGATTATTCCATAAGGTCGCTTTTTGGTCAGAATTCTTATTAGAACTTGTTGGATCTGAGACAGAATGTTGATATTTAACCTTAGACCCCAAGCAGCCGCAGTCAAAATACAACCTCAGGCTGCAGTCCTGTTTACACTTATCTGGGGTTAAGCCCCACTCAATGCAGTAGAACTTATTTTTGGTGAAATATGCACAGGCTTACTCAACATTGTGCAGGGGCCAAGAAAATAAATGGCAATTGTGTCTGATTTAGAATTCATTTACATTGCACCGTCTGTTGTGCAAGAAGAAGAAATGTAAAGACCTTCAAGTGTGTCTCTGTGGCTTAAATGTACTTGAATTTCTTGGCGCACATTTGCTCGATGAAATACTATTTGTTTAGTAAAATGCATTTTAATATGGAATTAATATAGAGTAAATGGCACTAATGTGAATACAGTATTATTGTCTGACAATAATAATATAGCCTAATAGTTATTTGAGACTCAGAGAATAATCTGATGGCACATGACATGAATGAGCTGCCGAGACGAAGGAGTCTGATCCTGAGAAGTATCCAGGTGTGAGATCGCTTCCCAAGCCGTCACAAGCTCCTCGGCGGAATAGTGGAATATAAATTTTAACAAATTATATTACTTACAAGGTTATAAATGAGAACTCATTCTCTGTATTAAAAAACCACACATTTTACTTTGTGTTTTTTTGTTTGTTCATGAGCTGTCTGTTGGAAATAGAACAAGATGAAAAACTCTTGACTAAGGGCTAACAATTCTAATGTAAAAGGCACAGGGCCTTTGTCAACATATATTTGAAAGATACCAGTAGGGTGACCATCAAGTGAGCAGTTGACTTTGCAGGAGTATGGGTTTATTTTGCTCTCACAAGTTTTATGCACATGAGATCCCAGTGAATTTCAGTGTGGAAGTTCAAGGTGGAGGGGGGAATCAGATGTTGAAGGAGGGTAATTTTAGATGATGCATCTGTGCTGGTGTGAGTAACTGAGAAAGCACATAGCAAAACATACTGTGGAAAAAAAGAAAAGTATTTATTATTTTATTAGTTATACAAATTTGCCTGTATTTGATGATTCTGATTTAGTTTAGGACAGAATATGAGACATTACTATTGATCTTTAGTTATCATGGAAGATATGCACTAGTTTGGTATCCATTTTTGGCAAGAAGAATTATGAGAATCAAGATGTCTTGGAACATCAAAGTACCATGATGTAGGGATGCTGTTCGTCTGACTTCTGGAAATTAGCCCCCAAAAGTCCGAAGTCCAAAGCTCTGCTATAATATGTGTATGTATACCAGTTTCAACCCATAGGAAGTGGTCCTAAGCAACCATTAAGTTTTATGCTAACAAGGAATGCTTATTTTTCCGCTTTGAAGAACTAATATTATTTGGTTATTTCTTACAAAACCTTTATCAGTATTGTACAACTCTGTGCTAAGTAATATTGTAAAATAATTTTAGCATGACAAGTTATTTCTGCTCAGTCGCTATACTGAATCTTTCTACTCACCCCACACATAGTTTAATTGTGGCTTTTATTTTATTACATAGATTTGCATTGGTCACTGTGGAGTATATATTTATGCTGGTTGAGCTTCAGTTGATTTTCATATTCAGCCTTCACTCCCCTTTTCCAGAAGCCTACTGTGAACATTTTCTCATTTTGATTACTTACTGTTTTTCTGTTTATCTGTTTACTATAAGGCTTCTCAATTTAAGATGATTATTGAATTGTATGACCTGTATGGGCTGGGGGTGGGGTATTCATCTTTTGGCATCTTGTTATTACCTTTTTTAGATGGAAAAAAAAATTCCTTCCAGTAGCACCTTAAAGACCAACTAAGTTAGTTCTTGGTATGAGCTTTCATGTGCATGCACACTTCTTCTTTTTTAGATGTTTACAGTTAGGCTTTTTTGCATCAGCTGGTCTTCCTTGAATTTTTCCTTGAGTTTTACACATTAATGATATGGTGTTCTCGTACATCCAAAACAGCCGATAAAATGGTAAGAGTGATCCTGGGCTATACCACTTTATACTGCCAGGTGGGTAGTTTTCTGATACATTTCATATCAGAAAAAATGCTACTCTAGTACTGACAGCTAAATTTTCTTTTGAAATACTGTGCTTATCTTACTACAAAAGATGCACCATCTGTAGGTGGCCACCCTATGACATGTATATCCGAAATGTTAGACAGGATCAGAAAGGACTAAGGATCTGTCTAAAATATTATAGAGTTGGAGCAGAAGGTGTCCTTCTGTCTTCTGTTCTGCACTGTTGCCTGCTTCCTGGTTCAGTAGACAAAATGGCCAGTGGCGGCATTATTTAAAAAATAGGCAGGGAGTCCATTTCAGGATGGGAAAGTATGCCTGAAAGAGAGAAAATTAGATATTTCACATTAATGATCCTAACCCATCTGCTCATAATATCTTACAGAGAGTCCTCCTGGATCAGACCAAAGACTCACTTGTTCCAGCATCCTCTTTTCACAGTTATGCATTGAGATGCCTGTGACAATAGCACTCTCCCATTTGTGACCCCCAGCCTTTGATATTGGAGGTAGTAGCCAGTGGTCACTTTATCTGTTATGTAACTGCCTAATCTTTTTAAAAAGCACTCAGTTTGGTAGCTTTCACTACTTCTTGTGGCTGTAAATTCCATAGTTTAACTAAATGTTATGTGAAGAAATACTTATTTTCATCTGTCCTGAATCACCCAATATTCTGCTCCATTGGTTAATAATGAGTTCTAGTATGACAAGAGAAGGAGAAAAAATTATCAGAAATAAATTCTTTTCAGATTGATGGGATTAACAATAGGGTTGCAGCCTTCTTTTAATGTCCAGTTTAGGATTCTGTTGTAGTTTATATGGTAAAATGCCTTTTCTAAGTAACAACAGGGGTTAAAGCAGGTCTGACTACCTTTCTATGAAAATCACACCAAGGCACACCAAGGGAGCACGCCAAAAGTCTCTTTGGGCTTTACTCCATTTAATTATGAAGTTTTACACTACTGTACTAGCCTGATGAAGTACAAGCTAGGAGCTGTTTATCATCTCAGCTGTTTGTGTGAAGTACTAGGCAACTACTAGTATACTTTGTAGTTCTGATGTAACAGGTTTTTGTTTTTATCATTAGGAGTTTTGTTTGCTTATTGCTTTAGAAAAAATGCTTTTATAACTCTCCTCTTGTTTGTTTTCTTTTCTTGCAAATGTTCATAATGCATTAAGTCTGTTTATTTTTAAAAAACATGGGTTTGGTATTTGCTGTTTAAAGAACTATTTAGACTTCTAGTCCTTTGATACTACCTTTTAGTCATACAGGTTGACTTTAAGAAAGCTGGTTGCATGTGTTAATTTATGTCCAACGGTCCAACAAGTGGTCCAGGTGCAGGTTCTGTGTTAAAGTACTCTTAGGGCCCACTTGGTATGAAAAGTTGGAATGCCCTGATTTATGCTATTCTTATGGGCACATGTACATACTTTGAGCTGCTAGCCCCATGTTCCTGAAGTATGGGAACTGCTCCGCGTTATCATCCCTATAAAGCTAAATTCCTGCCACATAGGATTTTGATCTCTTTAGTCTCACCTAAGACTAGCTTTTACAAAGGACTCGGAGGGCCTTAGGAAGAAGAAAAAGACAGAAAGTTGGGAGTGGCTAGGATCAGGGAAGAGTATCATTTCAAGTTGAGTTGCTGGCAGAAATCAGTTTGATTTTCTGATGTGAATATCATTCTGCTGGCATTTCCCCTAAATCTTCCTTGTGTCCAACTCTGGCCAATTTATTTTCCATGGTGGGGTGGTAGAAATTGGATATATACATATATTATTGTACAAGCTAAGTGGAGGGGAAAACAGAGACAGAATGCACATCAAGTAGACACGTGAATATGGATGTCTGTCTGTCAGCACTGCATTCCTCTTAATGAGATGTACATAGTCAAAAAACTTGGAAGGGATCTCAGGTCAAGTCTCAAGATACAGTCTGCTGCATATTTGACTGTGCATCCTTCTGTCAACCAGTGACCATGCATGTATCACCCTACTGATATAATTTGTGCCAGTTTGCATAATTCCTTTTTAAGAGGGAGAAGCCAACAGCAATGTCTGCTTGTGCGTAAGTTATTCATGAAATAAAGGAAATCTGATATATTTCCCAAACTCTCCACATATATTTAAGAGTGTAGAGAAGCAAAGTCTGAGCAAAGTCTGAGGAAATTATGTAACAGATACTACACATTTCTAGTTTTAATATTTGCTGACTCATTTAGTCAGATTCAAATATTTTTGTTTTCTTTGAGAATTACAATTATTATTTTTTAAAACCATTTTAACACCCAAAAGTAATGCAAACAGGGGCTTTAAAATCTGCTGGTTTAAGCTGCTTTCTGGTGCACAGTTGTGCCCTTCTAAAGCCAAAAATGAAAAAGGTATATAAAATATTTTGTGAAGAGCTGGAATTACTCAGCTGGTCTTGAAGACTGGCATTTAAAATAAGGAATATGATCATCCCATGAAAAACAGCTCAAAAGGTATCATGTACTTAGAAAAGTGCAGTATGGAACAGCAGTTTGTTTCCAGATGAAAAACATACCCTTTTTACAGAAACCAGGAGGTTTCCTTTAGGTTCTTCTTCCTCTTGCTGTTTCCAACGGATTTTCCCAGATCACTTCACTGCCACCTTTTAACTTCAAATTGTATCCACTTGTTCAGGATCCTGGTAGATCCTGGTAGATTTTGCCCATTGGATTCACAACCTTGTCCTTTGTGATTGGCTGGCATTTTGCAGCCTTCAGATTGACCAGGCCTAGAAATCTGGTTTTTCAGACTAATTGCCTCTGATTGTGAACCTGCAAAGCTCGCTTTTCCACAGACATACACAGCCTTCCAGCACAGCAGTGCTACTGCACATCACATTACCTAAAATGATGGAGACTAGAGAAGCCTTGGACAGCCTTGGAACATTGTTAAATGTTCCTGGAATTGCAGGAAGGGTGATCCCCAAGTTGTGATACCTGTCTTGTCATGACCTTTTATGTGCTTAGAACCCTCTTTGGATAGAAAAGGGAATAGGATTTACAACATTGACCCATGCGATTGGCTGACAGTCTGAAGCCTCCAGATTGACCTAGCTTAGAAGTCTGGCATTTTCCCCTTTACTTAACAGAGCACTCATACCTGTACTTCATCCTCAGTCTCTTCCTTCTTAGTTCCCATCACTGGCCTCAGGGACTCAGAAGAAGAGGTTGCACTGTCCACATCTAGATCTGTGAGTGGCTACTTTTGGTCCTGCCCTGCCCCTGCCCCTGCCTCCCTTACTCTGACTCCACGTGAATCCCCAAACTGATCTAGATTATGAAGTCTAACTTGTACATTTTATATGAAGTACTGAAATAGCATGCATTCCACCTTTTAAAAAAATCTTCATATGCATGCGATAAAACAAGTTCCCTCAAGGGAAGCAGAAGGGGTTTATTCTTATCCATTACAGTGAAATCTCATAGTTTCAAAGAGGATCTAATTAAAAAACAAAAACAGTTCTTTTCGGTTAAGGTTACATTCTAACTGAGCTGATTAATGGCGGTTAACAAATGCTTTTTAAATTACTTATCAAAGTGAATTACTATTAATATATTAATATTAAATAGTTTTGTCTGTCTTATACAAAACATGTGTATAACAATTCTGCAATCCATCACAGAGCTAGGTGCACATAAATCCTATCAATTTCATTGGGAATTAACTGCAGTCCTAAACACATTTACTTAGACGTTAGTCCCATTGAGCTCAAGGGGCTTACACAATATTATGTGTTTTTAGAGCTGTGACCTAGGGCTGAAATACTTAGTTTAAAGTATTAATTTTGAGCAATCGTGTTTAGGATTGGGCTGCTAGATTGCAGCTAATGGCCACAATCCAGTACCATCTACATGTTTTAACCGATAGCTAACTCAGTTTCCCAGTTTCCCGTTTTCCATAGTTTATAAAAGAGGAGACTTGATTGTCATTTGAGCATCCTGTTATTTAAAATCTTCGAGGTTGGTCTTGTTTGCATTGTGTTCCCATGCTGGTTCAAGAAAATAAGGTTAAAATGTTGGCAAATAATTTATAATTATTATTTATTTGAAAGATTTATACCCTACCCCTTTATTAATCCTTACACCAAGACAGAAACTAATAAATTAGACAATATTAATGTATACATCAACAATAAAACAATAACCAAACTCGGTATAGAATAAAAAAGTGAAATAACTTTATTGTGTTGAAATTAAAAGTTTAAAGATTTGGACTACAATGTCCTAGAGACCAGATATCACGATAAAATGAAAGATACATTATTGTGTTTGAAATAAGTTAACAAATTGCTGATGTTTTGAATGTACAGAGAATGCAGGGTTCGGAAGATGGGGGAAGTCCACTAGATCTATGGAAATTTGTAATTGGAAGTTGGATTTTGTATTTCATAAACTCAATAAAAAATTATATTAAAAAAAAAAAGAATAAAAGAGTGAGACATTTAAAATACTGGAGATTTGTGGAAGAGCTTTGTCCTTGAGCTATAACAACATTGGTTAAGGGGAGGGCATTTCACAAATGTGATGCTGCTACCTACATTTAGGGTCAAACCACACACTTCATTAAAACATATGCTTGCCTGTAAAGTGGGGATGGAAGGTCTGCATTTTATATCAAAGTGAACACAGAGAGCAAAATCTGACCCCTCTCCAGCACCTTACCTTGTTGCATTTGTCTTCTCTGAGCCTCGGATTGGATATGATGTGATGGGATAAGAAAACTTAAAGTAAGACCTCTAGAACATGGTGGGATCTGTCCTTATCTATTTCTTAATTTATTTTTCACTCATATATACTGGTAAGTCTTTTGCATTCAGAAAACTTTGATTAGTTCCTATGGAGCATGCATTCCAGGCAGTCATCAGGTTCACACTACTTCACTTCAACATGCATTAAGAACTCCCAGATCATTTGAATAATACAGTATTATCCATGCACTTTTATAAATTCTTTTTAAAAATGGCTTCAGAACTATTTATTATTATGATTTTCACAGTGTTTTGATTTTCTTCATCAGTAACTTTTGATTTGTTAGTTGCTCTGAGAATCCTGCAAGGTTGAAGAGATAAGATAAGATAAATTTATTGTATTGTCCGTATATACACAGTATACACAACAACGAAAATCAAACACCCAAAGACCGGGTTCACATACACATTTGCACGTATCTCCAACACTCTCATCCTATTCAGACATAATCTATAAAACATAACATAATCCAGAATATAACATAACATATTAAAGGCATAACATAACCTAAAACCTATCTCATTCCTTCCTACTCCCTGCTTGCTATTTCTTGCAACTGGCCCTGAGATCATTATTTAGTGCAATCAGAGCTCTTGGATAGAAACTATTCAGAAGGCGTGTGGTTCGTGTTTTCATTGTCCTATATCTTCTGCCCGAAGGCAACAGTTCAAAGAAGTTGTGAGCAGGATGGGTGGGATCTCTCAGGATATTGTGTGACTTCTTCAAAGTGCGAGACGTGAAGATCTCATCCAGGGTTGGTAGTTGGAGCCCAGTAACATTCTGGGCAATTTTAATTATTCTCTGTAAAGCTTTTTTATCCATTTCAGAGCTGCCCCCATACCACAATAATATACTATAGGTTAAGACACTCTCGATGGTACTGTGATAATAGGACAGAAGTAGGTGCTGAGATAGATTCAGTCCCCTGAGCATTCTCAGGAAATACAACCTCCCCTGCACCTTCCTCTCAACCATATTAATATTTGCAGTCCATGAGAGGTCCTCAGAGATATAAATGCCCAGGTATTTAAAACTACCAACCCTCTCCACCTCCTCGCCATTTATGTGCAATGGTAAAAATACACTTTTCTTTCTCCTAAAGTCAATTATGAGTTCTTTGGTTTTTTTGGTGTTAAGCACAAGATTGTTTTCTTTACACCATTGAATTAACCCCTGTACTTCTTTCCTATAAGCAGTCTCATCGTTCTCACTAATGAGCCCCACCACTGTTGTATCATCCGCAAATTTGATGATTGTGTTGGACTTATACAGTGGGGTGCAATCAAATGTGTACAGGGAATAGAGAAAGGGACTTAGCACACATCCCTGAGGGGCTCCTGTGCTTAATACTAGAGTAGAAGAATAGTAAGGTCCCATTCTCACTGTCTGCGGCCTATCAGTCAGGAAATTCCTTACCCACAGACAGATCTTCTGATGTATACCCAAATTGGTCATTTTAAGGAATAACGACAGATGTTAGGGCTATTGGTCTATAGTCATTGAGAGATACCACCACTGACTGCTTGGGGACTGGCACTATAATCGATGTCTTCAGGCAGGTAGGGACAGAAGAGTCGGATATAAGCACAATAAATAAATGAACTACCTGCCCAATTAAATAAAATAGATACATTTAAGACATCTTAAAATATACTATTTACATGTTTAATCAACTGAGGTCTTTATTGTTCATTGTTTCATTGCCCTTTTCAGTTTTCATTCTATCTCATCCTTGCCAAATATATTTGGTAAAAAGGAGAATCTCCTTATATATTTTTATTCTGCAGAAGATGCAATGAAGTATTTAAAGGGGGTTCCATCTGCACTTTAGTTTACAAACATCCTTTGAACTTGTTTAATGTAGTTATCTTGCAAGTATCAGCAAACTCTGACCTAGCAATAAAAAAATAAAGGAATTGCTTTTTCTTTCTTTAAGTGTATTGTTTTGGGTTGATTGTGCCATTTAATTCTGGTGATCATTCCCCCTCTGGATGCAGCAGGCTTTAAGCCAAGTGAACTTTCAGTAGCAATTCCAATACATGAATGTTAAAATGAGAGTGATGTAAAATATGGATGCTAGTGTTTCTTTTTATATTTTGGAAGAGGAAATGTGATTAAGATATACTAAAAGGAAATCTATACAAATGCGGCAAAATTGTTAAAATATTCAAATATGCCATATTGTAACAAGGAAGCACAGTAATGCACTGAAATCAGCAATAGAACAGCTGTGTTTTAAAGGACAGTACTTTGAATGTCACTTGACAATTTGCTTTCAATTAGAAGTAATTTACAGGAAGATGCCCACAAGCTAATCTTTACAGGATAATTAAGTTCCATTTTCTTTACTTTTAATTAAAAAGCAGAAAAGATTTAGCTGATCCATAAAAAATGTTCTGTTTAAACATTCATCAGACTTCACACTCTTTTTTTGTTATTTGTTGTAGCAGATGTTATCAAAACTGCAGTCTGCTCTGTTTTAAACTCAGAATACTTGGTAAGTAGGATGCAGAGTTGCAGTAGGCGGGTACAGCTGAGGTATGAGCATTGAACATCTGTATTTTTATATAGTTCCCTGAATATTATTTTCATTACTGTGATGAAAAGTAAGTCAGGCGCCATCAATGTGTGCAGAAAAGTATATTTATGACAGATGCCTTGTTTTTATTGTAATTTATTTTCACTTTCCGCAACGTTAATACCATTAACGTATACCATTGATGTACTTTAGAAAATGTAAAAAACACATTCAAGCTAGAATTTTTTCTTAAATACTATTTTAGCTGTCTAAAAGCAAACTTTCATAGTTATCCTATTTTGTATATTTTTATGGTCCAACCCCAATACAGAGGTGCTTAAGGGAAGGAGGATTGACTTTCGTAGCAAAGCGATCTCATAAGCACATGCTGACATTACACATTTTTTTTCAAGGATGTTGTTATGTTACTACAGGCACTATAGCACCACAGTGATCTATGCAGATACTGTTTGTAGGATTCACCTAACCAGCCCCATCAGAGTATACCTGTTGAACTTAATAATATTAAGGCAGTAATGGCTAACTTAAGGTGGTTGATTTCAATGGGTCTACTTTGAGTATGACTCAATCAGATACCACTTAAAGTTTTTAATTGCAGTGTGCTTTGTGATCTTTGCTACACTCTTCGTCACAAAAATGTTATTTTCTGGTCACTGTTACTCCCATTTTGCAGTTATCAAGTCAGTATTCCTGGCTGAAGTGGAATTTGAACATAGTTCTATATGAGGTCAAACTACAACATGGTCTACTGCAATGCATTGGCTCTTTTGAAAGATAAGCAGAATGTACAGGTTGGAAAAGGGATTGTTGTTTGAACTCCCAGTATAAAATTTTGAATATGTAGTTCAAAGGCTTTTCCATCACCGTGCTGCACTATGAGGCACAGTGATGGCTTCCTACTTTTCTCAGTCTCCCAGGCCCTAAAGACATCTGAGATTTGGTACATAGCCATGCTGCTTGGTATCTGTTGGTGAAGTTGCTTGGTATCTGTTGGTGAAATTAGCCTACCTTTTCCCCAGAATGGGAATCAAGGTAGCTTACAGATCAAATAGAAACAGCTAAAAACATGGAAGAAACCTGCAGTGTCTTACTCTTGGAAATGAATTTGTTGCTTTGATCAGTTGTAGCACTCTTTGTATCTTATTGAAGGGCAGGTGTCTCACATCTTCTCCCTGTCATGTCTAGAATGTATGCATTTCTTAAGGTTGTGCTGGTGTAAGCAGGGAAGGCAGCAGCAGCACATTAGGGGAATTTTGTAGGGTGCATGCTTGAATTCACAAAAGTTAGCATTTTCATTATTCTTCCAAAACACTTTCTCAATTTAATTGTTCAGATAATGCAACATATAGCTCTGAAAATAATGGAATATGTACAGTTTGACAGGGCTTAGGATGTGTTTCAAGGGTTTCAGCGAGTTGGAACCAAATATTTCCTTCCATGAATAGAAGGGGCAGAGGCAGATTTAGAATATCCTGCAATGCAATTCAGGTTGTTCCGGAAGCCTTCCCAGCACTCCAGAACTTGGGGTTCAGGGGGTTACAGGAGGAATAGGATCCAATATATGAGAGTTCTCCATTCCTTGAGAAGACCTATGTTCATTAAATTCTGGCTCCAACCTCTATGGATTTTATTCATTTGTCTTAATAAAGGAATATAAGAATATTCTGTGACTTGAGGGGGAAACAACATTGGTCATTAATCTATTAATAATTGTATCCTGCTTAGTAACTAGGGATGGCATTTATGGGCCTCACTAAATATGGGCTCAATTCAAAGTGCTGTTTTGGACTTTTAAACCCATCATGGCTTGAGACCAGAGTATCTGAATGATACTTAAGATCCCTCTCATCAAAAGCCCTTCCTTGCCAACTGAGGTACCACCACCCATCCCTTTTGTCCAAGGAGGTCAAGGTACTGTACTTGATTCTATCTTTTCGCATTGTATCTTCACAACAACCTTGAGAAGTAGGTTAGGCTGAAAAAATATAACTGGATCAGGTCACCCAGTGAGCTTTATGAGTGAATGGGTGTTTGAACCTAGTTCTCCCAGGTGCTAATCTGACACTCTAACCACTACACCACACTGGTATGGTGGATGGCTGACAGGGAAAGGCATTCTCAGTTGTGGAGTGCTTTCCCTAGGGAAAGTTGCCTACTCTGATGCCACTTTGCAATTAGGATTATTTTTTCAGACCTTTCAATTTGATAGGTTTTTATATTGGCTGGGTTTGTTGTTTTTATGCTGCTTCTGGTAATTTTTACTGTTTTTAGTATATCTTTGTACATTTTCAATTTTCTGTGTAAGATTCATTTTTTATACTTTACATTTTGTGATTGGCCCAGAATATTTTACCGAAGGTTGGGGTATAAATTCCTCAAGCTAGCAAATATATAAATAAATGTTATCCTCAACAGTTAGGTTAATCAGGAGGTGGTGATGAGTCCAACGTTGTCCAGTAAGCTTCACAGCAAAGCAGGAATTTGAATCTTTTCCAGTTTTAGTGAAACAGTGTGGAGCAAGCTCATGAGGCAACTGTTATAAGCATTGCCATTTTCTTGGCATTGCAGTGATTTTATTTGATTGTATGAAGTGTATCTTTGCAAGATCAGACTTTATTTCAAGGCTTTGGGAATAAATTTTGCTCTCTTGAATGTATAGGTGAGCAATGCCATTTGATATAATAATCCTTAATTAAATGCAATTCCTCCAGCAAATGAATTGCTGGTAATAACTGTATTTAAAAATAACTTTGTATCCTAAATCTACCTTGTGCAGTTTTTCAATTTTGTGTTACAAGATGTCTCAAAGTGTGACTTGTCTGATTGGGGAAGCAGGGAAGTGGGAAGAGGGGGGGCTAATGGAATTCAGACAAGCAATAATTAGTAGGCCAGGAAGTAGGGCAATTTTAAAAATGATTCATGGCAAGTAGGAATGAGACATTTACATTCTAAGAATTAATTATGGGAGTTGTCTAAATTATGAGTGGAAAGCAGAAGTGCAGGGAATAGAATGTGGTTCAGAGACAATTTCATATATTACACTCTGTGCAAGAGATTAGTAAAGATTTTTCGATGCAGATCATTCATTAGAATACACTTTAGAAAGTGGAGTTTACAGATTTCATGCTTGCTAGACACACACACACACACACACACACACACACACACACACACGAGCCCATCAACTCAAGCCCATCACAAAATGGCAGCTTGAGGGTAGAACCAGTCAAAGAATGGCAGTTTGTGGAAGGACCAAGTAATAAAATAGCAATTCACAGGCACAGCCAATCATGATTATGAGTCATGTACTGGGGTGCCCTTACCTGTAAAAGTACAAATTCTTTTCAGAGTTACTGTAGAACAGGGATTCTAATGTTAAACTCTTAACGTGCAGCAGGAGGACTACAAAAAGCCATGGTCACAAGCCACTAATTTATGTTTCTGTTTTACAGCTGAGGAATGCTAAGGCTCAGATAAGGGATTAACCCAAAGCAAGCCACTGAATCCATGACAGAAAATTATCAATTTTGCTGGCTAGCAAGAAGTCTCAGCAATATACAACTTGAAGAATGAGCTAAAATTGTATGTTTGAAGTGAGTATCCTGTACAGCAATTCACTAAAAATGCTGTGGGTCTTAGGTCAACCCTGCAAAACAGTATCAAGAGAACTTCATTTTTCATTTGGAAGATAATCATTTCTGCTGTTAGCGATGTTCAGGGATAAGTGCCAATCCTTAAGTAGCCAAAATGGCACCATGCATGCACAAGAGAGAAAGATCAGGGTCTGCAGAAGTACAGATCATATTTAAGGTGCTACAACCCACTTAAGGGGGCAAGAAATCCCCCAAACAACATGGAAAACCAAGGACAAGGAATGGAATGGAGGGCATGCCTGTCTAGCTGGAACCCTGAGCAGGAGCACTCCACACTGGAATGTTTTGTTGTAGGTCTCAGTTGTTCCAAGTATAAACACCATCTCTCTCACATACACATCTATCAGACTCACACATGAGGAAACCTAAATGCACTCTTTTATCCTCTGTCACACGCATCTCCAGACAGACATGTGCATACTCTCTCTTACCTTCATATGCACATTCTCACAAAAGAAGAAAATGGCTAATCTGTACTCAATATTCTATCTCATGCACACACGCTATGACATGCAGACATGGGCTATAGACACACAGAGAGATGGAGGACATCAATTCACACTACTTACTTACTAATTCTATTGCTGCTACTGTTAGAATAGGATAGCGTAGGTAAGCAGGCAAGTAGTGCTGACCAGAGGGACAGACAAGAAGCAAGTGGGCTTTATTGACTGCCCACTGGGACTGAGCCAATTGAGCCATGCCAGCTGGGTGAGTAAATGAATTGGTGGATGGGCTGCCTAACATGAGCACAAATGCTTCTTTTCCTGCTGCTCCCACTCCCACTCCGAAGCCAGGGGAGATTTTGCAGGTGATTAAGCCCCAAACTCCTCCCTCGCATATTTCAACTAGCCTGTCTCCTCAGCCACATGCAAACTGGTGGCCTTGTGAGTATCCATGGGCCTGGCTTTCCTAATGTCCACTTGTTCCCTCCTTTGGCTAAACTAGGCAAAGGGATGGGCTTCTCTGAGCTAGAAAGGAAATAAGCTGTCAGTTGGCAGCAGCTGGCACAGACAATTCAAACTACAATCTTGGGCAGTAACTCCTGGGACTGGGCTCCTCCCCCCGTGATTATTATTATTATTGTTATTATATTTCTTTCTATCCTGCGTTTTCGCAGAATAGGACTCAAAGTGGCTTACACAAATTAAAACAACACAGATAAAATACAGAAAGCTAAAAACATATAAATGATAATAGTTTAATTCAAATATAATAGATTTAAAACAATATGAAAAGAAATTATTAATGTACAGATAGTAGAAAGATCACTATTAAAAGGCAGATCTCAGAGCCCAGGCAGGTTCATATGCGACAATATGGTTCTTCAGATAGCCTGGACCTAAACCTTTCAAGTAGCTAAAGTATGTGTGTGCACACATGCCAAAAAGAAGCAGTTGCCACTTCTGTGCAGACAACACATTTTAAAATGATAGAGATGAGCTAATAACAGACTTAGCAACATTTGTTGGTTCACCATAACCCAGCCAGCAGTTGACCGTGATTGCTGTTCTATTTGCTCCAGGATTAGAGTGTTGTGTCTATTGTAAGAGCGGAAGTCAGATTGCCTATCTAATCAAATATCATCTATGAAATATGTGCTTGGTATGTCTTGCTGGATTCGGATATTCTGAACAGAACCAAGAACAACAAATTTGGTTACTATCCAGCTAAAGTTATTTCTTATTGTTGTAAACTCGTGTGCTCTACTTATTTATTCTTGGTACAAAACTGATTATTTTACTGTTGTTTTGTCTAGCCATCTTTATAAACTGTAACAGACAGGGAGAGAACCCTTGACAAATATTTATTTTAAAGTAGAATTAAAGTGCCATAAGCCTAGTTTTGTATTTAGGGGGGTGGGAATGGTTGCCTCCATAAACTGCGACCATCAGATTTTCTGATATGGATTAAGAAGTTGTTTGGTAGTTTAGAATTCAGGGAACAATTTCTAATTAAAAAAAAACCAAGCATTTAGTAATGTGCTCTTGAAATGAGGAAGCTGCCCCAAACAGAAGGTGCTGGAGGCTTTTCTGTGGCTTATAGGTGGGTTTTGCAGGTACTTTGCTAAACATTTATTAATAGGGCAAACTTGGAACTTTCATGATAAGCAATTAAAAACAAAACAGAGTTGGTGGCATTTGCTAACTAATAAATTTGCTAACTATTTGATAGCTTTGTTATGCTACCTATTTGTATCATTAGTGCCTTTTTATGACAATCTTGTGCCTTATTTCCCTCCTGCCAAGAATATTTTTCTGTTTTAGGCGCATGACAAGAAATTTTAAGGGGGGGGCAGGATCAGAGGGAGTCTGGTGAGGACTATATAGGAAGGCCAGTTTGGATTCCTTCATGGTTAAGGAAGAGGATAAAGTGAGGCCTTGTTAGAGCAGCCACCTGGGGGGGGGGAGCATTCCCTGTTGCCTTTCCCTTTAAAGGTATAATATAGTTCTTGGAATCTTAACATAGAAACAATCTTCACATTCTGCCTCTCTTTAAATATTTCACCTTTTCATTCATGAAAAGAAATAATTGCACTTTTGCATATGGGACCCCTTTGATGAGATGTGCTCCTTTCTTTATGCTCATTCCTTATTTAAGAAGCTCATATAGTAAATCAGATGGACAATAATGATGGTACTTCAGCCATGCATTTCCCTCCAGAACCTTTGATTTTGCTATGACAGGCATTTATTTTCCTGTTCTCTAGCGTCCTATTTTCTTGGTCATCTTCCCGCCCCACCCACATGTTAATGACTCTCAAAATGGCATTGCGGGGTCTCTCTCTCTCTCTCTCTCTCTCTCTCTCTCTCTCTCTCTCTCTCTCTCTCTCTCTCTCTGTGTATGTGTCATTCTCTTTGTCAGAGATCTCTGCAGGAATTCTTCATTACTTCCAAGTAAGTGGTCCAATTTTCTTAGCACTTTAAAATAGTGT